>NC_073237.2:118485000-119735000 GCF_029281585.2 Gorilla gorilla gorilla
AGACAGAGACGGGGAGTCGGAGGAGGGAGCGGAGAGAACCGAGGGAAGGGGGTGCCAGGAGGAGGGGTAGGGAGAACTTTCTTGGCCTCCCTGCTCGCGCCCTCCCGGGCAATCAGGCCGGCAGGAGGCAGGTGGTCCGGGGCAGACAATGGCGCGGAGGAGTGCGGAACCTGGGACTAAATTTGGCGTTGCCTTTGCAGGGCGCGGGGCGCCCGTTCATCTCGATGCAAAGGAGAGACTAAATGAATATGCAGCGCGGGCTGTAATTGGGCCGCCGCGGCCGCCGCCGCCGCCGCCGCACTATAATTTTCCAAACAGGATCTTGCAATCAGGGCCTTATTCATTAGCGCATAAACAATTTTGTTTCTCGGCACTCGAGCCTGTCAATCACGCGGAGAGGGAACATCTTGGCCGGAGGCGCGGGCCGCCGTGCGCGCTCCCACGCGCGCCCCCTCGAGCGCCGCCAGGTGGCTTTGTGTCCGGGAGGCCCTTGGGTGCTGGGGTGGAGGGGGCCCGGGGCACGCTTCGGGGTCCACACCCCAGCCCGGCGGATGGGGGTGGGCGGCCAGAGAGAACACAGGTTTGGGGGCCCACCGCCCCGGCTTGCAATTCTGCTTCTGACCTCACCAGCTCTGCCCTTGGGCAACCCCCCTTCTCCTCCCCAGGCTCAGTTTGCCCTCTGTAAGATGTGCTCAGCGCATTCACCCCGCAGAACTAGAGGGGGCATCGGGTGGAATAATGGATGCTTTGGGTGCTGAGGCTGGGGGGTGGGGTGCTGAGGAGGGGGCCTTCTAGCTCTTTTTATTAAAGGAGGGGATCAGAGGCCCACAGAGAGCTTCTCATCCCATCACCACCCCCACCCCTCTAGGACGGCTCCTGCGACTCTGTCTAGGGAGGCCTCAGAGTGGTTCTCTAAGAGCTGGGCTGGGCACAGCCCTGGGCTCACCCACACGCTGGGGTGGGCACGCATGCGTGATCTCCCGTGCTGGCTCCCAGGAGGGCTGTGCACGCGGGGGCACCTATAACTCTACAAGCCCATGTGTGACTGTGCCACAGGCTTTGTGCCTGTGTGTGGGGAGGGGGGGCGGGGGCGCTGTGACTGTGTGTTCAGCTACTTGGCTGCTGGTGAGATCATGGAGCTGAGTGTGGCTGCCTAGCAGTAGCCAGGTGACAAGGACTGAAGGGGGCTGGTGAACAGAACTGTGGGGTCTTTGGGGCCCAGGTGACCTGGCAAGAACTGCAGAGAGGTCAGGAAGCCCTGAAGGGCTGTGTCTTTCAGGACAGATGACATCTCTGTCTTCTCCGCCTCCTCCCTGGCGACCCCTCCATCAGCCCCATGTCCCCAGCACAGTCATCCAGGGTGCCCAGGCTGGGGAGATAAGCAGCCTGGTTTTGCCCTACTGCCAGGCCTTGCAGTGGGGAGGGTTCACCTTCCCCACCTCTCTGACCCCACCCCCAGCCCCCTCAGTGCCTCCCTGACAGCACCAAGACTCAGCCCCATGCTCCCTCCATCAGGGAAGCCTAAAGGCCTCTGGAATTTCAGGGCCAAATGTTCTAATCAGCTCAGATTTACAGAGATCACAGCAGGTCAGAGCTGGATAGACCCATTGCATGGATGAAGAAACAGAGGCCTAGGACTGGAAACAGGAACGATACAGGCCTGGGACCCCCCCACCCCCAGCAAGTGGGGAGCAGAGCTAGGATCTGAACTCCTGTCTCTGGCCCCAAAGCAGGGGGCAAGGACCTGACTTCCCGAAGACACACACCGCCGACAAGCATAAGCACCAGCAGACCACGGAGGCCTCCCGCAACCCGCCATGCCCCTCTCCTGCCCCCACCCCGGCATCCTCCTCCTCTGCTGTGCCCAACCCCTGCCCCCTCCACATCCCCACTTCACACAGAGACAAAGAATTTGAGGATGTGCTGGCAGCCAACTGACAGGCCATCAGTCTCTACCCAGACACCCTCTTCACAGTTCTAGCCCCAGCCCGGATGCCACCCCACCCGCTAGTCACCCCCAGCACCGGGCCAGGAAGGGAGGCGGCCCGGGAAGGGGCTGTGGGGGAAGGCACGGAGTCCGGAAGCCCAGAGGAACAGTCTTCAACCTGTGAATCCGGCCGCGCCTGGCCCTGCAGCCTCCCCGGCCCGGCAGCCTCCCTGCTCCTGCGTGTCCCAATGCATGATGCACAGCTGACCCCTGCCTGTGAGGGACCCAGGCCGTCTGTGAGGCAGTTGCCATGAGTGACTCCTGGTGAACAGCCCATTGGCATCTCCGAGTGCTGGGCAGAGGCCAGAGGCAATGGCTTTGGACGAGAAGACCAAGGTTTAAAACCCAGCTCTGCCACTTTCTGGCTGGTTGACCTCAGGCAAGTCACCAGACTTCTCTGTGCCTCAGTTTCCTCATCTGGAAAGAAGAGCTATTTAACTCACTGGGCACCCAGTCGGTACTTGGTGCTTAGTAAACAATAGGATGAAGGAAAGGAAGGCACAGAGACCCTCCCACATGCAGGCCAGACTTAAACCCAGACCCTAGACCCCAGAAACATGTTCCAGAGCTTTCACGCATGAGGAACCCTTGCCAGGCCCCCACCTGCTGGAGGCAGCCGAGTCAGGGTTTCTAAGCAAAACTCACGCGAGTTTGTCATTCTTGAAAAACAGTCCCTTTCCAAGCCCTGTTTTACCTTTCCTTAATGGACCACTTGCTTTCAGGGCCCTCATCCTGGGAGGTAGGTTACTCTGCCCATGTAGTGGAGACAGAACTGACCCCAGAGGGTCAAAGCCTCTGCCCCAAGGTTCTTCCTCAACTGGGAAGAAAAAGAGTCAGGACTTGAATCCACTCTTTCAAGTACTCCTGTTTCTGCTCCCATTCTTCTGCTGCCTTGGTGGGTATGGGCCTTCCAGTTGGGGACACCTGGGCTGCTCCGAGTCCAGCCTCCAGAGCTGCCAGGTCAGCAGTGTAACCAGTCACTCCACCTCCTGCAGGGTTGCTGGACTGTCATCTAGGAAGAAGATGGTCTAAATTCAAGTTCCTCAGGAAGTCTTGGTTCTGAGGCCCCCAGGGAGCGTCAAAGCTCAAGCGGAGAGAAAACTGAGTGGGAGGGGGAGGAACCAGGTCTCTAAAGAGGTGTAGAGACCTAGAGGCATGAGTTTCCTTGGGGACATCCCTCTGTAGATCTTACCTCATCCCGAACCTCCTCCCTCTTGGAGGCTTTACTTATATCTCAGTTATCTATGCAACATGGAGCAGGAGAAAGAGCTCAGAGGGTTACCAGCTACGTGACCTCCAGAAAGTCAGAACTTCTCTGAGCCTAAGCTTTCTCATCTATGAGAGAGGAATAGTATCCTAATAAGAATTACTACTCCACGCCAATGCACTGTTCCAGACCTAGCACCTAGCATAGCGCCCTGCACATAGTAAGTGTTCATTAAAAGTCTGTTGAGTGAGTGAGTGAGTGAAGTGACAAAAGAGAAAGCAGAGGAAAAAGGTCTTCCATCGCCCATGTGATTGCCTTCTCCCCAACCCCAGCCTCAATCAGCTGGTGTGCTAGAGGCCCCTCTGCAGACTCAGCCCCTCCCAGTGCCTCATTCCTGGTGGGTGGGATCCAGGGCCCAGGGCTGCCTTGTCCAATGCAGCAGCCACTGGCGCATGTGGCCACTGAGCACATGACATGTGGCAAGTCCAAACTGAGGTGTGCTGTAAGTGTAGGATACACAACAGTTTTTGAAGACATTGTACCCCCTAAAAAAGGAATGTAAAATATCTCATTTAATTTTTATATTGATAACAGGTCGAAATAATATTGTGGACATACGGGGTTCAGTAAAATATGTAGTTAAAACTCACTTCACCCACCTCTGTCTACTTTTGTAATGTGTTACTAGAAAATGTAAAATGACACGTGGCATGCCTCTGTGGCCTGTGCTACACTTCTGTTAGACAGCAGAGGACTGGAACACACTACAGACCCCAGCCCCCCACCCTCCACCTTTCCTATTCTGGTCCTCTCTCTTCCCATCCAGATGGCAGGGCTGCCAGGCTGGAACAGTGTGGTGTTTGGGAGAGAGGCCCCCTGGACTGGAAGCAGGGACTGAGTTCCAGTCTCTCCCAGTGCACTCAGATCCAGTGCACAGGATGGGGCATCTGCCTCAGTTTCCCCTATCCTGCCCCCAGTTCTGCATCTGGCCTGGTCCTGCCCCATCCCTCCCCACCTCCTGAGACCTGGCCAGGCTATCCTTTATGCTTTTCTCTTGGATCCTGGAATCACCCCATGGTCTCATTCCTGAGCCAGAAAGGCACCTGCATAGGGCCACAGCCACCAACTCAGAAGTCCCTGGGGGGCTCAGCCGTGTGTCCGCCACCTCCACTTTACCCCAACCAGTCAATTTGCCTTCCACACCTCACTCCCCCCTAGCACTTCTCTCCTTCCCTTAGGCCACTCCTCTAGTCCAGGCCTCATCCATTCATTCAGCAGGTATCTACTGAGCCCCGGTGTACCAGGCACTCTTGTTGGTCCTTGATATGCTTCAGTGAACGAGGCAGGCAAACCCCTCAGCTCTCATGAGCTGGCATCCCAGTGAGGAAAACAGAGAATAAACAAGAAACTGAAGACAAGTATATGGTGTGTGTTAGAAGGTGTAAATGCTAATAGGGAAAAAGAATAGAGCTGGGTAGGGAAGATCGGCACCACACTGACCTCCCTGCCTCTAGGCTGACCTCTGACCCATCCTCCGTGGGCTGCTGGAGGGATCTCAGGTCCAACCATGCTACTTCCCTGCTCCAAAGCGCTCACTGGCTCCCCAGTGCCTCCAGGTGAAGGTCCAAGCTCCTTAGCCCAGTATGCAGAGCGTCCCCATGATCTGGCCCTGCCAACCTCATCTTCCTGCCAGCAGCTCCCGGCATGCTCTCTAGCACCACCCTGCCTTTCCCTCTGCCAAGAACACCCTTCTCACACTCCTATGTCAGTAGGCTTGTTCTCACCCTTAAAGGCTCCTCGCACTGTCGGGCAGGTTTGCGCCCACACATGTGGGTCTCCATGTCCTAGACCTGTGCGCATGCTGCAGCTACACGCCTGCCACTGCCACAGCTCTCACACGTGGGTGCACATTCTCTGTGAGCAGGCACGCCGCATTCCCTTGCGGGCTCCTCCTCCTCGGAGAGGCCCAGTCCGGGGCAGGGGCTGCCCAGGTATGTCTAACTTCCTAAAGCCTCAGCGGGAACAGGCGCTGCGATTCAGGAAGTCGCCATGGCAACCGCCCTCCTGCCATCTCCTGCAATCAGCGCTGGGACCCGGCCACCCGCTGGGCTTCCTGGAGATTCGTTCCCTATGATTTGAGGCTGGGGGGAAGAGGCATGGGGGAATCTCTTAACCCCCTGGACCCCACCCTTCCTACCCTGGTCCTCTCTCTTCCCATCCAGGATGGCAGGGCTGCCAGGCTGGAACGGTGTGGTGTTTGGGAGAGGGGCCCCCTGGACTGGAAGCAGGGACTGAGTTCCAGTCCCAAATAACAACTTGTGTGGCCTTGGATAGATCCCTTCCACTCTCTGAGCCTCCGTTTCCTCACCCATGAGATGCCTCTCTTACAGGGTCTCTATGGGGTCTGGGGCAATAATGTGGCATGTATTAGATATTCAGCTAATGCTGTCATGGAAACTGAAGGTCTGAAACAATCCATTGCTTTTACCGAGTTTTAGGGCGCTCTCCCATCTGTTAGTCTGCAACAGCCCTTGAGGTGAGCTTTTTCATGTCAATTTGACAGAAGAAGAGCCCAAGGTCAGAGAGGTGGAGAGAAGGAGGTGGTGGGAGAAGGCTGGGGTTGCTGGGGAGCTCCAGGGAAAAGACTGGGAAGGATGGTGCTTGGGATGGCTCTTTCTCTGCCAGCACACACAGGTGACCCTGCCTCCCTTCCACTTGCTGACAAGAATCTGGCCTTCATCTCAGGCTGGAGCTGGGGAGGTAGGGGGGCCTCCTATATCCCAGGTCCCTCCTCAATAGAAAGAGCCCTGGGCTGGAGGCAGGAGGCCTGTGTTCCAATACTGACTGGCTGTGTGACCTGGGGGAGGGGCACTGGGGCAAGGGGTCACTTGCTGTGTCTGAGCCCCCTAGATTAGAGGATAAGCCAGATGACCCTAAGGGTACATCCTGCTCGCATGTGCTGGGCTGTGGTTCCTAGTCTAGATCAAGACAAGCTTTTGGGACATTGCAGTCCTGGGCTACGGTGACCTGTGAGTTTGCCCAATACCATGGCACAGACCTCTCCCACAGACAGATGGGCCTGGCTTCACGCATGCTCTTGGAGAGACTGGAAATAGAAGTGTCGTTGTTCTCCCAGCTCCACCAGGGCTTGAGTTTCTTCACCATGATGCTGCAGTGTCTATTTCTCCATCTCTCTCCAGTCCTTGGGAAAGTCACCCCTAGTGAGGGAAAAGGCACCACGTTTGCCACTAGCCTCGGGCCCCTTTCATGCCCATGGTTCCATCTAATCCTCACAACCACTCTGCAAAGTAGACCTTACTTCCTGCATTTCGTGGGTGAGGAAATGAAGGCTCAGAGAATTGGAGTGACTTGCTCAAGGTCACACAGCTAATAAATAAGTGGCCGAGCTGGGAATTGAACCCAGGTCCCTCAGGTCCCAGATGCCAGTAGAAAGACCATTCTTGATTTCTGCTTTACCTAATTGCCTGGTGCCTCTCTCAGTGACAGCTCTGCTACCTGGAACTCCTCTCTCTCCTCTTTCTGGGACCCCAGGTACTGTCCATGGCACTGCTTCCTCCTTATCCAGGCAGGAAAGGTGCTTAGACTCAGAAGTACAGAGGCAAAGAGCCCTTTGAGAGGACCCAGACCAGTCCCACTTGACCAGCTCTGCCTCCAGACAGATGAGGAAACTGAGGCCAGGCTTGAGACCTAGAATTAAAGGTGCAGTCTCCTATCCAACCATGAGGCATGGTGGAAGGTGAATCTCACCCAACAGGATTCTAGGAGGCAGAGGCTCTCAGAAAGAGGGGAATCAGTGGAGAACGCATCAGGGAATGTGTTCTATGGCAGGCAGGTCTGCTGGTCAGGGCTTGACGTTTTGGAATGGACTGGCAGAGAGGAGAGGGAACAGGCCAGATCTGAGGATGGGGGTTGGGTGGCTTGGCTGAGCTGAAGGGTCAGGCAGCCTTGGCCAGGCTCCCATCTCCAGCCCCAGGGCGAGCGCGTGAGGTGGAGCTGCGACATTCAAGCAGCTTCCTCCCCTTTGTTGGGAGTGATGTCGCCCATTTCCTGGATGTCCAAGAACCAGCTTCAAACAATAGCGCTGTCAGGAAGCCAGGAAGGGGCTGCTGCCCTGCGCCTGGTCCTACCCCATCCCTCCCCACCTCCTGAGACCTGGCCAGGCCATCCTTTATGCTTATCTCTTTGAGTCTGATGCCTCTGCCACCAGCCAGCTGTGTTTCTGCGGGCAGGCCACCTAACTTCTCTGGGCCTGAGCTCTCCATCTAAAACTTGGGGAACAGATTCTTACCTAGCAGAGCTGGCACATCGATCAAAGGAGGTAATAACAGTAGTAGGGCTGGTGGCCAACACACCACACGTAGATAACGCACGTGGAAACGCTTGGCACGTGGTAGGCTTGAAAAATGTGATTTGACAGTTTTCATGATTCAGAGTCAATTCACCTTTTCCAAATGCCTACTAAGTGTCAAGCATTTCCGCATGCGTTATCTACGTGTGGTAGGTTAAGACTTACGGTTTTGGAATCAGACAAAACTGGGTTTAAATCCCAGTTCTACCACTTACTATATATAGCTGTGTGACCCTCGATAATGAGATAACCTTTCCGAGCATCAGCTTCTTCATCCATAAAACGGGAATAACAGGAACGCCTATTTCATGAAGTCATCGTGAGAAATATGTGGGCCAATAAATGTAGAACCCTTGGTGCAGTGCTCAGCAAACAGCAAGTACCTAATAAGCGTCAGTCATTATCATTTCCACCATGGCTTTCTACAGGCCCATTTCATATCTTTGCTCACACTGCTCCCCTGCCTCTGAGCCCCTCCTCTCTAAAAGTTGTGCAGGCATCCAACTCTGCACAACTTTTAATATTGAGTTGCAGCCACACAGGTAGTCCACAGTGAGGTAGTCAGAAGTCTAGGCTCAATCCTAATTTCACTACTATCTGAACCCTTCCCATCTTTGGGCCTCAGTTTCCCCATCTGTGAAGTAAAGGGAATTTATGGTTCTCTGGGGGTCTCACAATTCCGACGCTCCATGAGTTAGTTCAGTCCTCTGACACCGGACCATTCCTGACACTGGACTTGGCAATGGATCAGAGCCCTCACCCGGCACGAGAGGGCGACTGCCTGCTCACGTCACCAGCAGGCTGGAATCCTCCCCAAATGCGGAGAGCTGCACAACTGGTTCAAGCTGTGTCCAGGCTTGGAAGCTGGGTGGATGTTTTTGTCAAGAAACACGGCCTTTTCATTAACGCCATTGTCCACCAATTAGCCCAAGGCTGACTCACAGGGAACACCGTGCTGGGGGCCTCCATTCAGACAGCCTGTGGCTGGGGCTTTGTGTTCTGCCAGCCCCTCCCTCTTGCCTGGAAAAGCTCTCTGCCTGTCCACCTTGCCTCAAAACCCCCTGCTGGGGGCACTTGTCAGTCTGAGGGGTCCCATTGGCCGCACACCTAGTTGGTGCAAGGCAATGTATAGTCATCTTGTCACGGAATCTACAAAACCACCCCAGAAGGGCAGCACTGTTGTTATTCTCATTTCTCAAAGGAGAAAAATAAACTTCAGAGAAGTGAAGTGTGTTTCTCAAGTCTGACAGAAGACTCAACTGTCTCATGAGTCACCAGACAGAGTGGCTTTTTGGACCGTAATATGCTTAGAGCTGCATGGCCTGGGTGAGACACTTCACTCTCCATATTCTCTCCTGTCTCTCCTCATGCTTCCGTTACCAATCATCCAATTCACCAACTCGAAACTGATAACTAAGAGGGAAGCAAAGAGCCCGGGTTTTGCAGCCAAACAGCCATGGGTTATTTATTTATTTATTTAGAAACAGGATCTCGCTGTGCTGCCCAGGTTGCAGTGTAGTGGCATGACCACAGCTCACTGCAGCCTTGAAGTCCTGGGCTCAAGGGATCCTCTCACCTCAGCCTCCCGAGTAGCTGGGACCACAGGCACGTGCTACCATGCCGAGCTAATTTTTTCATTTCTGGAGAGGTGGGGTTTCACCATGTTGCCCAGGCTGGTCTTGAGCTCCTGGGGTCAAGTGACCCTCCCACCTTGGCCTTCCAAAGTGCTGGGATTACAGGTGTGAGCCACCATGCCCGGCCAAGCCGTGGGTTTTAATTCTGCTTCTGCCAGAGATAAAATACACATAGTCCCCGCCTTGAGAAGCTCAAGTCAAGAAAGGGAGGTAAATAGAACAGTAAACAAATAATCGCCATGTAATTTGACATACAAGACAGCTGTACCTCATAGAAATTTCCCATGTCAATAGAGTCACTTTCGTCCTTTTCACGGCTGTTCGGGATCACATTGTGTGGCTCTGTTGCAACTCATTTACTGTTCACTACTAATGAACAGAAGCTTTCTCTCTCTCTCTCTCTCTCTTCGCTTTTTACAAGCAATGCTGAATGAACATCCTTGTACACAGCTTAATGTACTTGAATCAGTGCTTCTGTGGTATGAATGTTTACAGGTCAGGAATGGTACACACATTATATTTTGATAGATGTACCAAATTACCTTCCAAACATAATGTATCAATACAACAATTTATACTCCTCCCTGTAGCGTAGGAGAGTATGCATTTCCCCACTTCTGGGTCAATACTCAATATTATCAACTTTTTACACATTTGCTGAACTAATTAAATGGCATCTTATTATGGTTTTACTTTGCATTATTCTAATTGCTGTTGAAGTTAAACATCTTTCACATGTTTATTGGCCATTCTGATGCTCTGTTCTGCAAACTGTCAGTTCATAGCGTTTGTAGATTTTTTTTTTTCTGAGACGAAGTCTCACTCTGTCACCCAGGCTGGAGCGCAGTGGTGCAATCTTGGCTCATTGCAACATTTGCCTCCCGGGTTCAAGTGATTCTCCTGCCTTAGCCTCCTGAGTAGCTGGGATTACAGGCGCCCACCACCAAGCCTGGCTAATTTTTGTATTTTTAGTAGAGACAGGGTTTCACCATGTTGCCCAGGCTGGTCTCAAACTCCTGACCTTGTGATCCGCCCACCTCAGCCTCCCAAAGTGCTGGGATTACAGGCGTGAGCCACCGCGCCCAGCTGCCTTTGCAGCTATTTGTATCTGGGTGTTTATCTCCCAACTTTCTGCTTCGGTTCTGTCAAGTTTTTGATCCCACTCCTGCCCTTTAGGCTTCTGATGCTCAGGTCTCCTCCAAGGTCCCAAGCACTGCTCCCCACTCCTGTAGTTTAATCTTCCCGATCCATTCCTCCACACAATAGCACTAGCCACAGTTTCAGCCAGCCTGAATGCAGGAGGGCAGAGAAATTCAGATCGAATTTGGCCCAATCAAAAGGCAGTTCAAGTAGTGGATGATCTCCAAAAGGTTTCTCTTCTAACTTTTAAGATCAAAGCCCTCATAATAATCCTCTAAACAAACTCAGCCTCAAACGGCAACAAAGTTACATGAAACAATTTCTTTTCCTTTCCTTTTTTTTTTTTGTTTTTTTTTTTGAGACAGAGTCTCACTCTGTCTCGCCCAGGCTGGAGAGCAGTGGAGTGATCTTCGCTCACTGCAGACTCTGCCTCTTGGGTTCAAGTGATTCTCCTGTCTCAGCCTCTGGGGTAGCTGGGATTACAGGTGTGCACCATCACACCCGGCTAATTTTGTATTTTTAGTAGAGATGGGGTTTCACCACGTTGGCCAGGCTAGTCTCAAACTCCTGAACTCAAGTGATCCACCTGCCCTGGCCTCCCAAAGTGCTGGGATTACAGGTGTGAGCCACCGTGCCTAGCCACATGATTTCTAATGAGGGAAGTGGTTGACAAAATCTTAGAATCTCTTCTATATCTTGTCCCTCAAATGTCAGTGTGGGTGATCTATTTAAAACAGAAGCCCAAAATGCTTTTCTCATTTTAATGAAATTCCCGGAATGAATTGCCCAGGTGATTAGGTCTATTTCAAGAAAATATGAAAACTCCACTGTCTCCCCCAGCAAGCTGGCTAATAGAGAAACTATGTTTCATATATTCCTTGACATGGAAAAGAGCTTGGATACCTACTTGGTCCAACTCTTTATTTTACAGCTAAAGAAACTGGCTGAAAGGGGAAAGTGGCTTGCCAAGGCCACATAACAAGGTCACAGACGGAGCCCAGCATAGCAGCCCAGCTTGCTTTTCCTCTTTGCCCGGCTGCCCATCACAGTGATATGGAAGAAAAGATGCTAAAGGACTTTCTGGAAAGTTCTTTGGTATGAATTCACCACTAGGATCCTTGGAAACAACCACAGCAGCCCAAGGGTGCTGTGTGTTCAACAATCAAATAAATAAATAAAGCCTTTAAGTCAAACCACTGTCATATGACATAATACCTTAGTTTTGGAGAGCAAGGGAAAGGAACAGTATTATCATTTTCTTTCTAGCATCAACTCTTCCATCAGAGCAGCATAATTGATTAAAACAAGGCTTCCAGAAAGGGCATGCCTGCTTAATTTGCATTCAACCCTCAAATTAAAGGAATACTGGCATGCAATTTATATTTCTTGCATGCAATTTATATTTCTTGCATGTAATTTATATTTCTTATTACCGCAGCCTAATTTGACCTTTTATGCAACCATCTCCCATCAGTTCACAGACAGCATTTTTACTGCGACTGTGACACGGATTTCTGGGCTTCTTTTTTTTCCTTTTTGAGAAAACAAAAGCAAAAAGCTTGCAAGTCTCCCATCTTTTCCAATGGCGTTAATCATTAAGGTAAAATCCCGGGCCTCGTTTTGCATAGAAAATACCCTGGTGTTTATTCTGTATAGAGTGATACACATTGAACGATTAACTAGGCTACTCTCTTTTGCAGAGGTGATGGCTGTGCTGCATTCATTCAACAAACAGTTATCAGGCACTATGTGTCGGCTGCTGTTACACGAAGGAGAAGATACAACTGCAAAGGAGATGCAGTTCTTGCTCTCAAGGAGTGTTATGCAAGGCAGGTCATGCGCAGGGTGCTTCTGAACACGGAGGAAGAGGTGATTCTCTTGCTGGGGGTGGGGATGTTGACAGCCGCTTCACAAAGGAGACAAAATGTGAGCTGAATCTCCAAGAAAGAGATCACCAAGAAGAGGTGGGGGAGACCATCTGAGCAGAGGACACAGCAAGAGGAAAGGCACAGAGTGGGGCTCAACACAGATGGAGTGTTGGGGGACAGTAGTGGGAGATGAAGCTGGAGCGCTCTGAGTCACACTGTGAGGAGACTGACTGTCACACTGGGGAGGCTGGACTTTACCCAGCAGACTGCAGAGACACCTATGGCAGGAAACGTCCCCATGAGAATAAAGGTGGAAGTATTATAGATAGGCTGTGACCTGCATTAGGCTCTTCCACACAAAACCACATTCCAGGCAGACGAGTTTCCTCTCTGTTCCTGAAGCAAAGTGAGCCCTGCCCTGCCTTGGGGTTTTGCTCCTGCCAAAAGGTTTGTTCCTGCAGACTGGGACACTCTTTCATCCACTCTTTCACTGGCTGGCTCCTTTTCACACTCCAGGAGGAAGCTCAAACTGCGCTTGCTCTGAGAGTCCTTCTGTGGCCTGTCTTCTTAAACGTTCCCTCACCCCCTAGCTAGTCACTATTATATTAACCCTGTTTAGTTCCTTCTCAGGATTTATCACAACCTGAAATCATCTTGTTTTTGAATTGCCTGTTTATTGCCTCCACCAATGGAATGGAAGTTCCATGAGGGAAGGGCCCCTGTCTTGTTCACTACCCATGTCTAGAAAGGCAGGCTGCAAAATCAATGTTGATTGAATGAATTAACTACTTAATGTGTTTCCAGAGTTCTAGCTGCAACTACACCCCCTTTTCTCCAACTGAACAAAGTATTTATGAGTATGAATGAGCAAGAGTGATAGTACTTATTACAGTGCCTGTATGTCCAAGCCACACACCACACCAATTTTTATTTTTTCCTTTAGAGACAGATTCTCACTCTGTCACCCAGGCTGGAGTGCGGTGGCATGATCTCAGCTCAATGCAACCTCCACCTCCCAAGTTCAAATGATTGTCATGCCTCAACCTCCCCAGTAGCTGGGATTACAGGTACATACCACTACGCCCAGCTAATTTTTGTATTTTTAGTAGAGACGGGGTTTCGTCATGTTGCCCAGGCTGGTCTCGAACTTCTGACCTCAGGTGATCTGCCTGCCTCAGCCTCCCAAAGTGCTGGGATTACAGGCGTGAGCCACCGCGCCCGGCCCCAGACCAATTAAATCCAAATCTCTGGGGGTGAGATCCAGACATCAGTATTTCAGGATCCCCTTGGGTGATTCCAATGTGTATCCAATGCTGAGATTCTAATACTTTTGAAGGACAAGCACACAGACAATCTTCATTTTGTTTCCCAGAGCTACCAGTTTTCATACATGAAGCCTGGGACATCTTACTTAGCTACTCCCTAGTATCTGGAATCTGTCTTATTTTTTAGAAGTAAATAAATTTGCAAATTTCAATATCTTACTTAAATTACTTGTGACACACATCACAAATAATCAAGACATATAAAGGCATCACGACCTCAAACTGAGACTTCCTAAATAAGAGAAGCAGCTTTTTAAAGCCCAAGTATGTCATGATCCATTTCAGGGCATAAAAAAAATCCTTTATTATATCCAAAGCATTTCAGCCAGGATTTGATATCTACAAAGATGGCAATTTAACCTCAAAGAGTTACTCGTATTTCTACCTAAAAGTAATTTATTGTTTGTGGTTTTACAGCACGTAAAGGGTTTGGAAGTCCTCTGGAAAGGTAAACTTCGTGTACAGTTAATCATTTCCTGGATGTTTGTCATATATTGGGCACTAGGATATAGAAACAGAAATAAGATAGAAGTCCAACTCTTGCAGCACTGAGAACAGGAGAGGTAAGACACAGCCAGGGTCACGACAGGTGTTACTCAAATACAGTCTTATAACAATGCTACCATTTATCAACCCTCTAATATGCATTTTGTGTGTGTAACTCACTATATAGTCATAGCCATCCCAGAAGGCAGGTACTATTACTGTCATCTCCTTCCCCTTCTATTTTACAGATGAGGACTATAAGGTACAGAAAGGTTAAGTATCTTCTCTAGGGTCACACAGCCATTAAATGACCAGAGCCTGGATTCAAATCCAGACAACCCAACTCTAGAGCCCTCATGCCCAACCATCATACTACATTGTGTCACGGGAACAAAGGGGCAGGAAAGACCATTTTTGGCTGTAGGAAGGGGATACTTCCTGGGAAAGACACCATTCGTGTTTGCCTTTAGAGATGGGTAGACTTTCAAGAGGCAGATACGGGGAAGGACTGTTTCCTGGCAAGGGGATAGCATTCGTGAAGATCTAAAAATTCTTGATGAATAGCATGTTGTAGAGTATAGGCTACATAAGAAGAAGTAAGATAATGATGGGGAAATGGGCTAGGCTAGGGCCAGGTTATGGAGTGTCAGAATGCCAGTAAGGATTTGGGCTTTAGTTAGCAGCCATTTGTGAGCCCCTGAAGGCTTCTGAGTAGCAGAGGCACGTGGAGCAAACTTGAGGATGGACTGGAGAGGGAGATGGCAATGGGAGACCACTTAGGAAGTCATTTAATAATCCAGGCAAGGGGAACAAAAACAGCCTAGGAAAGTGACAGTGAGATAAAACAGGAAGTAGCAAATGAGAGCGATTACAGAAGAAACTCAACAGGACTTGATGTTGGATTGGAACTTGGAGTAAACGGAAGAGTCAAAGATGCATCTCAGGTTATTTGACACTGGGAGGATGGAGACACCATTAACTCAGATAGGGAAGACAGGAACAGGCTTGGCAGAGGAAAGGAGTCAGATAAATTTCCTTTGGGGATATAAGGAATTCATCTCATTATTCTCAAGCCAAACCACCAGGAAGATTTTCTATTATTTGAAGTCCTGTTCAGGAATCCTTCCCACTAACTGCTTTCCAATTGTTCTGTGACCTTTTACCTACTGAAATTGAGACAGGCACTTGTTGTGAGAGACTTAAGAAATTATTGTATTTAATTACTTAGGCTCTTCTGTCCTAGAAGGCTATGATGTCGTGTAATCCCATCGAGAGTACAGGAAAGCCAAAAGTTAGTTTCTTTGTTCAAGGAATTCAAAGCAAGGTGGGGAGGGGGAGGCAAGAACTGCTGTCCAACTTGGGCAAAAGTTACATCCTAGAATTGAATTTGAAACCATTAACAGTTCAAGATGCGTTGCTCTGGTTCTAAAGAGGTGAATTAACATTTGGGGAGTGAACAGTGCTAGAAGTTGCAGCAGGTAAATTAGTCATAGATCCTTCTCAGAAAGACGGTATGGTTTATTCCCTCATTACCCGTGTGATCTATGGACCAGTGCCCTTAGCACCAAGAAACAGCTTATTAGAAATCTCAGGACCTACCGCAGACCTACTGAATCAAAATCATTTTATTAGGATCTCCATATACACCCATTTATTTTGAGAGTAGGGGCTTTGGAATCAGATGTATCTGGGTTTAAATCTCAGCTTAGCCACTTACTACTTACTAGCAGGTAGCCTCCTGTACTTGCTTCCTCATGTCTAAAATCAGGATGTGGTTCTACAGCTTGGCTTCACATCGGAATGGGCCGGGAGTGCTTTCAAAAATTCCAAGCCCAGGCCACACTACACACTAATTACAACAGAATCTTTGCGGGTAGGATCCAAACATCAGGATTTAAAGGCCTCTCAGGTGATTCCAATGTGCACTCAAAGCTGAGAACCACTCATGGCTTTGAAGAATAGGAGTGTGGCCATTGGAACCAGACAATCTTCACTTGTATCCTGTATCTACCACTTCTTATATATGAGACTGGGGCTTCTTAACCTCTCGCTAAACTTTAACTTCCTTCATCTGTGAAATGAATATGACCTGTAGTACCTCGTTCAAAGGACTCTGGGCACTGAAGGAGGTGAAACATGTAAAGCACTTAGCACAGTGCACAATATTATTATTTATGCAAGGTGCAGCTTCCTTTGCAGAAGGAACCTAGGAAGCAACATGTGGGTTGAAGTATCATATAAACACCAATCTGCAGCCATGCTCATACCTTACCCACCAGAGGTGAATTCCAATTACTTGGCCACCAAAAGGTTAGTGGGTTTTGCCTCAGCTATTGAAAAAAATGCAAAAAAAAGTATTATTTTTCATTAGAGAATCTGAGGCAAAAGTTGGTTGGCAAGTAACTTTTGCAGAACAGGTGGGGGTTCTGCTGGAAGCATCCAAAATGCTTCCGGCTGTGGGGTCAGCACCAGGTGCAGAAGCGGGCATGGCAGATCACACAGTGCTTTTTCTTTGAACTGTCCTAGCACGTCAGGCAACAGACCCTGCACCTCATCTGCCTGGTGCCTCACAGCAATCTCCCCACTTAGAAAATCTACAATGAGCTGGAAGGGCCTTTACAAAGACTCTTGTCCAACTGCTTTGCTTTTTAGAGTGCTGCAAAGAGGTAACCAAGGCCCAGGGAGCTGAGAAGACTTATGCGGGGTCATAGGCAATTTAAAGCCATAACCAGAAGGCATAAAATGACCCAGTCAGATGTGGAGGAAACAGCCTAGTAGTGAAAAAGGAATTGAATGAAAGGGGAAAAAAGACATAATAGTGCTTTGAACCAAAGAGCTTTATAAACACTTGTGGCTTTAACCTGCCCAGGAGGTAGATAAGCATGTGCCCTTTAGTTTGTCCTCAAACTCAACCTCTCACAAGAGGTTAAGGAACACACCCAAGGTTGGAATTGACACTCAGACCTCCAGACTTCCTGGCTTTGGAGCTGGAAGTTCAGCCTCCACCTCCCTTGTCTATCAGGAAAAACATCTGGGTTATAATGCTTGAGGATGGGATATCAAGGGGAAGTGGTGGAAGTTCGGTTCTTCAAGAAACTTTGAGCAAGACTGCATGAGACCCTGCTAGGGGCCCCTCCCATTCCCTGAGTCACGCCTCAAAGAAGTTTCTGCACTTCTATCCTGGAGGCTCCCCTTGTATGACCTTTAGAGAAATCTATTTGCCTAAGACGTTGGATGGAAGGAAAGAGAGCTGAGACTTCAAAATGTGTGAACACAGACACACCCCAAGGAGCTGCCTAAAGTAACAAAGCCTTTCCTTCACATGGCCACTTCTGCCTGTTCTAACAGGGATCCCCAGCCACATGAGCGAGTGCCTAAAGCAAAGCAAGAGGAACAGGCAGGACCACAAGAAGAAAAAGCAAGGGGAAGTCATCTTTAAAGGCCAAAAGGTCACATAAAACATAATAAAATACAACCGTTTCCTTTAAAAATTTTAATGGACAGGAAATGGTATAGAATAACTGCCAAGTCACATAAATTAACTTTTTTGTTAATGTTTGTGATCCCGGAAAGAACACACTATCAGTCGATGCAAACTGCATGGGCGTTTTCATCAGTCGTTGTCTGGGCACATGACCGAGTGTGGGCCACGGACCCATCTTTACTTGGTCCAGAAATAAAAGCGGCTGCCATGTGTGGCAGGCTGCAGATCTCCCTTGATCTCAGGGCTGGGATCCGGTCTTGGTCTTGAGTGATAGGGATTCTCCGGTAAAGGTCGATCTGTTTTCACTTTGGTGACCTGGGAAGGGTGAAGAGGGCAAAAGCAAAGTTGAAAGCTAGGGTGGAGGAATCTGTAACCATCAACGTGCCTCCTGGTGTCTCCTCATTGCTCCCGCTGCTACAACTGCTCCCCGACTTAAATTCCCAGCAAATCACATTCAGACTTATTTAATTGTTGAACAAACACTCAGGAAAGCCTACTTTATGTCATTCCCTGTGGTAGAAACTAGGGATACAGAAGGGAACAAGATACTGTCCTCAAGGGGATCACAGTCTAGTGAGGGAGAAAGCCAGGAGTAACAACCAAGATTTCCAAATTACCCTGATGCCTAATGGCAATGATGGAGACAGGAACTGCCTCTATAGGAGCAAGGACTGTGCACATCTAACCCATCCTGAAGGCTGGGGGTCTGGAATATTTTTAAGGAGGTAAGACTTAGCTTAAAAGTCTGAGCAGGAGCCAGTCAGAAAGGCAAGGGAGGAAAAGACATTCCAAGTAAAAAGTACATATGAAGATAGGCAGGCATGTCTTCAGAATGGCTGAATCAAAGGCTGCATGAAGAATGGAGGGAGATGAAGCATCTCACCAAGAACTTATTGCTAGAAATGATGCTGAGCACATGATTCCATCCCATTTTCACTCTTATGAGGTCATTCTGCAGGGGCTCACTGAGGCCACCTAGCTAATAGTGGAAGAAATCGTACACAAAGCCAGATATGCCTACTCCAAAGCTTGTGCTTCTTAATACCACACTACAGTGGTGGACAGGCCAGATGATAAAGGGTATTAAATGATATGCAAAGGTGTTTGCGTTTTAACCTGACGGTTAACAGGTGCCACTGAAGCACGGCAGTAACTAAATCCCATCTCTGTAGGCTGGGAAGTGTGAAAGCTAAACTGGAGAGAGGCAAGACCCATACTGGGGAGCTGAGCCAATAAGCCAGGAGAGTGCTGAAGTACTAAACTGCAACAGGGAGAGAGATAATTTACACTCACAGCATCCCCCGATGGTCACAAAAATCTCAACTGGAAAGCCAGCAGAAACTGCTGTCATTTTCAAGATAAAGAAATAGGCCCAGAGAAGTAAGAAGACATAAGGCCACAGCTGTCAGCAGTCTTCTGATTATTCCTCTACTGGTCTGAACTCTTAAGTCACCTCATGTAAAATGACCAGATTCATCTTCCTAGATGTATAAATTCAGAAACCTTTTATTGGGAACAGAGCTTTTGTGTATACAATCACACAATTATTATTATAACCACCTTATGAGGCATTATTATCTCTAGTGCACAGATGAAGACCAGGGAGGTTGGCATGCCTAAGATAAGATACACACTAATGTCAGAGCTAAAGCTGGAACCTAAGTCTTCAAGTCTACTAGTTTTGTTTGTTTGCTTTTGAAAGTTATCCCACTGCCCTGTCATAAATACAGATGGTTCCTAATGATCCACTAGTGGTTCCCTGGTATTTGCAGCTCCTTTAAGGAATTAAAGACATTTATGAAATTGGCTGGGCACAGTGGCTCATGCCTGTAATCCCCGCACTCTGGGAGACTGAGGCAGGTGGATCACTTGAGGTCAGAGTTCAAGACCAGCCCAGGCAACATGGTGAAACCCCATCTCTACTGAAAATACAAAATTTAGCTGGCCATGGTGGCGGGTGCCTGTAATCCCAGCTACTCAAGAGGCTGAGGCAGAATTGCTTGAACCCGGAAGGCAGAGGTTGCAGTGAGCAGAGATCGTGGCACTATACTCCAGCCTGGGTGACAGAGTGAGACTCCACTTCAAAAAGAAAAACAAAAAAAATGTTGCCCAGGCTAGTCCTGAACTCGTGAGCTCAAGCGATCCTCCTGCCTCAGCCTCCCAAAGTGCTAGAATTGCAGGTGTGAGCCATGGCACCTGATCGAGAAATACACTTTTGAAAAGAGTTAAGAGAATTTTTTTTTTATCTCACAGAGTTTTAAAAAATGTTAATACAAAGATTCAAGAATAAATATGCTTTCTTACTAGCATGACTTGTTATTTCTTCTTTCATAAGTCAGAAATGAGAAAAGGTAGTTTTATTTGTTACATGTATAAGTTCTACCACTTTCCAACCTAGAATTATCAACTATTTAAAATAATATGTTCAGTACATCAGAAAGTATCTGAAAATAATCAAGCCAGATATAAAAGACAAAAAAATTGCTAAGTTATTACTTATGACACCAAGCTTATAACCCAACCATTCACAGATGCTATACACAAAGAGAAGGGAACTAGACCGGGTACGGTGACCTGTAATCCCATCACACTGGGAGGCTAAGGTGGGAGGACTGCTTGAGCTCAGGATCTCAAGACCAGACTGGGTAATATAGCAAAATCCTGTCTCTACTAAAATACAAAAATTAGTTGGGCATGGTGGCCTGCGCCTGTAGTCCCAGCTACTTGGGAGGCTGAGTTGGTAGAATCACCTGTGCCCAGGAAGCCAAGGCTGCAGTGAGCTGTGATTGCACCACTGCATTCCAGCCTAGGAGAGAGAGTGAGACCTGAGTTTTTTCCTCCATGCCTTGCTACCTGTGCTGCCCCACAGGGAACGGAGGGAGCTGAGGCTGAAGAAGCAGGGATGGGTCAGATCATAAAGGGCCTGCATGCCATGTTATGGAGAAGATGCTTTATCTCACCAGCAATGGAGAGTCCCCGTACAGTTTTTAAAAACACAGTGATGTAAGATTTGTTTTCCACACAGATCACTCTTCTTGTGGAGGTGTAATTTAATCCTCAATTCTTCAATTTCATCTAAAGCCCACATTGATCTACCCTCCTCTCCCAGAAATTCATGTACCCCAGGTTAAGAACTCCTGTCCAAGAATAAGATAACAGCAGCAGGAACAATGAGAGGATTAAAAAAAAAAATTCCAGAAGATGCTAATCTAAAGGAAGTGATGACTGCATGGAATCAGTAGGGAATGAAGAATTCAGGTTTCTAGCTCTGATGTTTCAACAGATGGTGGTGTCACAACTAAGATAGGAAATACAGGAGAAAGAGAAACACTTTTAAAACTACAAGAATGTAGTTTTAAAAAAAATCTTAGATATGTTCCTGAAAAATGTGGCATAAGCCTGATCCTATTTCCCCAGTGAATTCCACAATAACCTCCACAATGTTTTCAACTGACAGTGTTTCACTAATACTTTATCTTTCTCTACTCCCTTCTGTTCTTTAATTAGCTAATTAACTAAAAACAAATCTGCACATGCTAGAAGGCCTAAAGAAATTTTTTTTTTTTTTTTTTTTTTTTGAGATGGAGTCTCACTCTGTTGCCCAGGTTGGAGTGGAGGTAGTGGCACAATCTCCATTCACTGCAAGCTCCACCTCCCGGGTTCACACCATTCTCCTGCCTCACCCTCCCAAGTAGCTGGGACTACAGGCGCCCACCACCACGCCCGGCTAATTTTTTGTATTTTTAGTAGAGACGGGGTTTTACCATGTTAGCTAGGATGGTCTCGATCTCCTGACCTCATGATTTGCCCACCTCAGCCTCCCAAAGTGATGGGATTACAGGCGTGAGCCACCACGCCCGGCCAGAAATATTTCTATTTTTAAAAATTCCTTTCTGGATTGTGTATAATCACTGCCTAATTAATATGTTTGGTAAATCTGGTAAGTTCTTACATCATATCTGTATTTACAGAGACCCTTTGCTGACCACCTCCTGCCTTTATCCCACCCGAGTCAGAAAGTGAGACCTCCAGCAGAAGCCTTTTTACCTTTGACAGTTCTCCCAGGTCAGGCCGCACCCAGCCCAGTTTGTCCAGCACACACTCGTCAAACTTTGCCTGCTGTTTGCGACAGTGACGAAATAACTGCTGGCCAGTATAATCAATGCAAGTCCAATATTCTGTAAAAGGCTCTGCACAGTGACGTTTTATCTGCCTGGAAAAGAAAGCTGGGTTAGGGGCATCTCTTTGCAAAACAATGAAAAACAGAAAAGTGAGAAAAAAATAGGTACAGATCTCAAATACATAGCCTTGCTTTTTGAAAGGTATGTGAGTACATATTCTTACCTCACTTACAAGACAACTTCAGGATCCTCAATTTGAGAACAAGTTAGTAAACAAAAAAGATTTCTGAGGTAGAAAACCTAATTTCTTTATATAGTAAGAAGAAAAGAGTGTAGCCTAATGCACGCCTATTTTACTCAGAGAGGAACTCCTTACTTGGGGCCTATTTATTCTTTTCTTTAGATCCAATTCCTCTAAGGGTATCAGCTTAGCAAATTTAGAAGAGAAGGAGGCATAATTAAATAATGGACATGCTGATAGAAGTCAAACGTGACAGACAATGGCAAAGGAAGAGACAGAATTATAAAAAGCAAATACACAAACTAACAAGCAGAAGATCCTGGGATCATTCAGTATAAAGACAAACTGTACTCCACTCCTCAAAAGCTCAAGGTCCTCATTTTATTTACGCATTGAACAAAAATAGATATTAATCCTTGCTATCAAGAACAAAGTTATATTATATTTGGTATTCTCTGTTAAGAAGCAGGCTAGCATATAATTCATTCTGTGGCCATCAAAAATCGCTAGAGAAAATTTAACTTCTGTGTATAAAAAGAATAAGTTTCAGTTTTTTGCAAAATCCTCCTTATCTTATCATTCAACCCTGCTAGTATGCATGTTCAAGCAAGAATAAAATACCATCATTTTATGTAAAAGCCATACTTGAGGCAGTGAAATTCAGAACACCTCTTTCTCCCAATGAAATAATTATTTTACTATTTAAGTGCTTACCTGTCATACTCCAGAAATCTAGCTACACTCTCACATGAATCTTGTTTAACATGGATCAGGAAGGAAGGATCTCAGAGATGGCTTAAGGAAGTATACAGTGAAAAATCTGCTTTCCACCCTGCCCAATAAGCCACTCAGTTGCTCTCCTAGAGGTCCACCAATGTCACCAGCTTCTTAGGTTTCCCTTCCGGGTATACTAAGCATAACCTGCACCCACATAACTTCTACTCAAGAATCACTTTGGTAGAAAGCAACCATTTCCAATGGGAGTTTTATATTCCTCCAAAATGCAGCAGCAGCAGACGGGCTGCAAGCCACTACTCTAGTAGCACGGATCCCTGTTCTGGACCCTGTTACCCATACCTAACAATTATCTACTAATGCCTAAAACCAGCAACTTCAGCAGTGAGAAATTCCTCTATGGAGGCAGTTAGGCACCTTGGGAATTTGTGAAATCCAAACATTCCCCGCTTAAAATGTACTACCACTGGGCCATGGAAAAAATGCTTTGCAAAAGTTCTCTTAGAAAAGAAAAATTGTTTAGGCTGGATGCTGTGGCTCATGCCTGTAATCCCAGCACCTTGGGAGGCCAAGGTGGGCGGATCACTTGAGGCCAGGAGTTCAAGACCAGCCTGGCCAACATGGCGAAACCCCATCTCTACTAAAAATACAAAAATTAGCCAGGCAGGTGGCACACACCCGTAATCCCAGCTACTCAGGTGGCTGAGGCACGAGAATCGCTTGAACCCAGGAGGTAGAGGTTGCAGCGAACAAAGATCACGCCACAGCACTACAGCCTGGGTGACAGAGTGAGACTCTGTCTCAAAAAAAAAAAAGAAAAATTGTTTAAATAAACACACACACACACTCAATCTCGCTGGCAATCAAATCAATGCAAATTGAAACATCCAAAAATATTTGCACCTCCCAAATATTTAAATACTATGCATACCAGAATCCAGCGCTGAGGACAGCATAAATTGATCCAACATTTAAAAAACAAAAGCATTTGCTGGGCACGGTGGCTCACGCTTGTAATCCCAGCACTTTGGGAGGCCAAGGCAGGTGGATCACGAGATCAGGAGATTGAGACCATGGTGAAACCCCGTCTCTACTAAAAATACAAAAAATTAGCTAGGCGTGGTACTGGGTGCCTATAGTCCCAGCTACTCGGGAGGCTGAGGCAGGAGAATGGCGTGAACCCGGGAGGCGGAGCTTGCAGTAAGCCAAGATCGTGCTACTGCACTCCAGCCTGGGCGACAGAGCGACACCCCATCTCAAAAAAAAAAAAAAAAAAAGCGATACAGTTCAAGAGCCATAATGATGTTCAAAGCCCTTTATAGAGTAAACTCACTGTTAGGAAATTTATGCCAAGGAATTATTAACTGATGAAAATTATCTATACGCAAAGGTAATCACTGCAGATTTATCCAAAATAATCAAAAACTGAAATCAACAATGATGTTCAATAACAGGAATTGGTCAGGTACGTTATGGTTGGTTTATCCACTGACGGAATAATATATAACCATTAAGAATGATGATCATGGCCAGGTGCGGTGGCTCACACCTGCAATCCCAGCACTTTGGGAGGCCAAGGAGAACGGATCACTTGAGGTCAGGAGTTCAAGACCAGCCTGGCCAACATGCTGAAACCCCATCTCTACCAAAAATACAAAAAAATTAGCCAGGCGTAGTGGCGCAGGCCTGTAGACCCAGCTATTCAGGAGGCTGAGACATGTGACTCGCTTGAAGCCAGGAGGCAGAGGTTGCAGTGAGCCAAGATCACACCATTGCACTCCAGCCTGGGCAACAGAGTGAGACTCCGTCTCAAAAAAAAAAAAAAAAAAAAAAAAAGATGATCATGAAGACTATATAGCAACTTCGAAGAATGTTTCCAATAATATCAAGTGAAAAATGAATTTCTCAATGTATACATACTATGATTATAACCACAAAAATATCTTTGCATAGGGACACAGACAGCAGAAGCAAGAAAGGAGGAAAGCAGCTACTGTGCTAAGGTATCTTTTTTTTTTCTCTAACTTCATTGTAGTGGACATCGGTGGTTTCTGCCTAGCCAGCAGTCATTCCCCATTCTTCTGTAACATCCTTCTAATTTTCCTTTGGGAATAACCCCTCCCTGTCTCTCAGCAATGTGGTTTGGATGAAGCTAAGTCCACTCCCCATCTCAGGCCTGACCAATTAGAGCTTTTTATCTCTTGAAGCACAAGTGATGCAATGATATGTATACGAAGTCCGCCAGCCAGGACAATTAGACTCAGTCCAGGAGCTTCTGCTCACTTCTGGATAAAGGGCACACTTTGTCTAGGTTTGCTAAGCAAGTATCAACAGAACAGCAACTCGAGTGGCTGGTGGCCATTTTTGGTACAGCAAGGTGAGAGTCTTTCTGAAATGAGGTAAACAGAGAAAACCAGAACTAAGAGATTGTGAAAAGAGGAGAGGCAAAAAGACAGCAAGTAGTTGTGAAATTATTTAAGCCCTTGAATCCAGCCCTGCCTGATGCCAGGCCTATTTCTGGACTTCAGAGTTACAAGAGCCAATTTCCTTTGAGTTGACTTTCTCTCCTTTTAAATAGAGTGCTAATATGCTTGTTAAAACATTTTCCTACAATTACACAGTTTAGTTTTTTTTTACTTAAGTATCAAGCACAATGACCTACCTAAAACCTAACTCCGAATACAGTTTTCTTTCCATCATACCTGTGTTCTGTAGTAACGACAACAACCTAGTGAATGCCTGCTTAAAAAGGACTGTGATAGGTTGTTTCACGTGCCTTTTCAAATTTTTCACAGCAAAAAGACTTTCCCCTTGCTGTAGCAAAAATGGTCACCAGTCACTTGCTTAGCAAACCTAGATAGGTATTATTTTACAATTTGGAAACTGAGATTCATGGAGATAAAAGAACTTGCCAGATAATAAAAACAAAACCAAAAATAATTATCATCCTTTGAATGTTTTACCTTGGTCTGATTTCAAAGCCTATATACTTCCTAATAAAATCCAGATTATTAGCTGGCTGTTCACTTATTCATTTAAACCTTTATGCTTCAACCAAGTAGGCACTGATACCAAAGATTTTTACCTAAAGAAGTCCAAAGCACACTTGTTGACCAGTTTGCCTTCCTCTAAACACCGCCTCGGATCTTTCTCTTCCCAGCGGCAGAGCATAAACTCCTTGTTGGGCTTATCACATTGAGCTCCATAGTGATGGGCCGCAGCTTTAAGCACAGCAGAACTAATTTTCACCTAGGAAAGGGAAGATGGGACAAAGGCCACAGACTGTGAACCAGAATACCACTTTCTCAGCTTTACCTCATGCGGGTCAGAATAGAGAACACAAAAGTAGCACTGTTCTGACTTTACCAAGAAAATTAAACACTGTCATAATAATAATTTTTTTTTTTTTTGAGACAGGGTTTCACTCCCATCCCCCAGGCTGGAGTGCAGTGGCGCGATCTCGGCTTACTGCAACTTCGGCCTCCCAGGCTCAAGCGATTCTGCTGCCTCAGCCTCCCAAGTAGCTGGGATTACAGGCATAAGCCACCTCGCCCAGCGATTCTTTAAAATCTATGGTGATTTAGAGAACACGAAGCTCTTTCACATATATTATTTTCTTCACTTTTACAATAGTCTCATGAAGAGATTAATATTCCCATTTTAGAGCAGAAGAAATGGCACCCCTAATAGAATCCTTATTTATGGTAGAGAGAAAAGGGGTGTAGAGAAGGATGGAGTCTTCTGGGATGCAGGGAGAGGAACCAACTCTGGAGAGCTTTGCTGAGTTTCTGCTGCTGGAATAAAATTAATAGATATATAAGGCTGGGCACAGTGGCTCATACAGGTAATCCCAGCACTTTGGGAGGCCAAAGCAGGCAGATCACTTGAGGTCAGGAGCTCAAGAACAGCCTGGCCAAAATGGTGAAAGCTTGTCTCTAGTAAAGATACTAGAGATGTATCTGGGCGTGGTGGTGCACACCTGTAATCCCAGCTACTAGGGAGGTTGAGGCATGAGAATTGCTTGAACCCAGGAGGCAGAGGTTGCAGTGAGCCAAGATCACGCTACTGCACTCCAGCCGGGGTGACAGAGCAAGACTCTGTCTCAAAAAAAAAAAAAAAAAAAAAAAAAAATTAAATTAAATTAAATTAAATTAAAGGATAAATAAAACTCCCAGAGGACTACGGAGTCACAGAAGATGAGGCTGGAAGAGATCACAAAGAGCATCTAGTCCATCTAGTAATAGTCCATCTAGTCCATCCAGTAATAACTAATAATAAAGTACTAAAATCTGCAAATTTTTTAAAAATCAGAGCGTATCCAAGGTTGCCATCCCTTTAACTATGCCCACCAGTTTCGCTCAATAGTATTTTAGTGATATTTTCTTGAGAAGATACACAGTGTAGATATAGCCAGCTCAGAGAGAACTGCAAACTGTCCAGGGCCTACAAACAGCTGCTTAAGCAAGAGACCTGTGGTCCCTTTTCTGTACTACCTTTTCTTATACCAATACCACAATGTTTTAATTACTGTCACTGAAGATAACATTTTGTTATCTGGGAGAACCATCCTCCTCATTCTTCCTTTTCAAAACTTTTTTGGCTATTCTTTCAGATGAACACCTTCCCCCAATAATTTGCATTCAAATTGTATTAAATTTAGTTATATGTTAAATTAGGGAACAATGGGCACTTTTTATAATACTGGGTGCCTGCTCAAACTTCACATCCTCAGAGAGCCTCTCTCTAATCATCTTATATAAGCTATCATCAGTGGTCACTCATGTGGTCTGGTCTTAGCATTCATGTGCTAAGTCTGATCAATTCTAGACATACTTGTTCTTTCCTCTCTGTAAGCACAGTTTCTGTATTAAGCACCAATTACACTGGGGTCATTAACATCTTTCTCAATAATTTTAAGAGCCCCTGAGTGGTCTGTGTGTGACTAGAACATAAGCTCCCAGAGGGAAGGGATTTTGTTTTCAACAGAGATCCACTACTGTAAAGATATCAATTCTCCCTATATTAAGCTATGGTAATTAAATATAATGTTGACTATGGTACACACCAAGCACCCAAAATAGTGTCTAGCACAAGTAGCTGTTGAGCACCCACTCTTTGCTAGAAAATGGGGATACAATAATTAGAAAACAGATATGAATACATCAATCACACCTTCTCATCCACAACACAGTATTTCTCTCCATTTATTCATATTCAAGTCATTCTTGTCCTTTGGTTAAAACTAGTTTCCTTCATTATAGGGACCTTGAACATTTCTTGTTTATTCCTCAGTATTTTAGCACTTTTGATACTATCTAAATAGGATAGTTTTTCTATTAGACTTTCAAACTGTTTACTGCTTGCTTGTATACTGTATTTTCTCTCCAGCCATCTTACTGAACTCTTGTTAGTTCTGACACAAAACTCAAGAAGATTAACAGAAAAACTGCCATTTACAAATAAAAACTGTCTCTTTCCCTTTTGCTACTTTATTTTTTTCTTCTTATTCTCATTTCCTATTTTATTGCTTTAACCAACCCCTTCAGGACAATACAGATGAAGAGCAATGACAGCAGACAACCTTCCCTTTTTCTAAAATTAAAAGCAAGTTTGGTATAATATTTGCTGTTGGTATCTGGAATATAGTTGTTTGGATATTCCTTGTTAAGAAAGCTTCTTTCTAATTCTAATTAGTTTTGCTTTACTGTTGTTTTCTATACCAGAAAAGACTAAAATTTTTAGGCTTCGTTTTCATTAATTTATAAATGTAACATAAAGCATTAACAGATTTTGTAAAACTGATCCAATGTATTTCTAGAATAAAATCTAGTCTGTCACAGTGTATTATGCTTTAATACACTACTGAATTTGATTTGTAAAATTAAAAATTGTTGTGTGAGAACAGTCTGTAATTTTATTTTATTATTATTACTTTTTTGAGACCGAGTTTCGCTCTTGTCCAGGCTGGAGGGCAGTGGCGCAATCTCGGCTCACCGCAACCTCTGCCTCCCAGGTTCAAGTGATTCTCCTGCCTCAGCCTTCCTGAGTAGCTGGGATTACAGGCATGCACCACCACACCCGGCTAATTTTGTATTTTTGGTAGAGACGGGGTTCCTCCATGTTGGTCAGGCTGGTCTCAAACTCCCGACCTCAGATGATCCTCCCACCTCAGCCTCCCAAAGTGCTGGGAATTATAGGCGTGGGCCACCATGCCCAGCTGTAATTTTATTTTTTATGCACTTTATGCAGCTAGGTTATTAATAAAAGGCAAGGAAAGATGACAAGAGTAATTAATCTATACACTATAGAAAGGAGAATAAAGTTATGACTATGTCTATTAATAGTGCAACTGTTATAATTATCAAAGATAAAGTTATGACATAAGTGAAATCTGCCATGATGACTCTAATAAATTTAAGTTTAAAATCTGTAAAGTTTTCGTATTAAAGTTTTTGAAAATAAAAGAATTTATTTAGGTAAACTGGCACACATTTGCTTGTTTTATTACCTATAAACAGCTAGGAGAATAAAAACTAACACTCAAACTTTTCTAAAAGCTTAATATATTTTAATAATTAAGTTAGTTACATTTACTTGTCATATGCCTTAAAAGAGCTTTAACTGGCTGATTCAATTATTCAAAGGCCCAAAACTATATGGCCCAAAAAGCCTGACGCATTATTTATTTCCCTACAAATGTGGAAATCTTATCAAAATGAAGGTATACACATGTTGCTGAGCATATAAAACACCATCCCTGTCACAGGAAAATAAAGGAAGACATTGAGTCTGTTTCATAATTAATGAAAAAGAGGGATGTGCTAGAGACAACACAGTGAGTCAGTGGCAACCCCAGAACTAGAACACAGAGATTGTGACCTCCAACCAGGCTTCTTCCCATTATATCACCATCATTGAGGTGGATGAGCCTGAGATGTCACCATATCCCCTCACCTGCTTCTTCACTGAGACTGATGAATTCCAACAGAAACAACATCCTTTCACAGCTGTTTACCATGAATACCGTCTCAAATTCATTCAGATCTCTTTGTCTCAGACAACACAGAATTTCAACATCCTTCTCATTTATTCTCACAACAGCCTCACTGCACAGCAGGGCTACACAGTCTGCAGGTGTGGAAACTGAAACAAAGTCACCATCTAGAGCCAATCAACCTTCTAGTCCTGTCCTTGTCTCCTTAAACTACGTCTGTACCTCTTTTTATAGTACTTTATTTATACCATGCCTTGAGTTTTCCTAAATTTATGTAAAACAGAGAATAGTACTTAATAGAACTGTTATGAAGATTAAATGAGTTAATATATATAAAAATAATAAGAACAGTGCCTATCACATCGAAAGCACACCATAAATATTAGCTATTTTTATTTTTACTCAAAATTATCAAATGTGTCCAAGGACTTTCCAGTCCAAAGCTTCTGACTGCTTTTTCAATGGGGATGTGTCATAACTCCTAAGCCAATGAGGTCCAAAATGTATTTAACTCGCTCTCCAAACGGGCTCCTTTTTCTGGCTTCACCAGTACTACTGCCACGCTACAAATCTGACTTTGATTCTTCAACCTTCCCTACCTCCAATATCTAATCCATTGCTAAGTCTGATCAATTCTAGATATACTTGTTCTTTGCTCTCTGTAAGCACAGTCTCTGTAAGCACCAATTACACTGGGATCATTAACATCTTTCTCAATAATTTTAAGAGCCACTGAGACCAGTCTCCCTGCTTTTCTTTTTCTTTCTTCAATCCATTCTTCACACAGCTGCTACTGTGATCTCCCTAAATGACAATTCTTATTTTACTCTGCTGTTATATTAGCAACCAAACTCTCATTCAGCCTTAACAGCAGAATAAAGCCTAAACTTCTTAACGGGTACCGAAAGGCTTCTGGACCCAAACTATCTTTCCACCCTTCTCACCCACAACATTTCAAAAAGGGACTATTTACTGTTCTCTCAAAACACTGAACTCCTTTTTGACTCTCTGCATTTTCCCATCTCCTCACTTTTGCTCAGACCCTACCCTCACTTAGAGGGGTCTTCTCTTCATCTCCGCCCATAAATGCCATTCTTCATATGCCATTTAGTCATGTCTTACATTATGCCCAAAAAGTGCTTTCTCTATTCCCTTTATAGTTTCAGAGAATTTTATAGCTGGGATCACCTCATCTTACAAATAACCATGTCTGCAAATGCTAAAATCAAGTAATCAAGGTGACCGGCAGGTAGGCCTAGAATTTAGATACAACTTCAAATCTTTTCCTAAACCACATCTTCCCCCTTTCATAGTACTTAATCACACCTTGTCTTGTATTTTAGTTATTTATGTAATTATTCGTATGTTCATTCAGTTGTGTGAAGAGTAAAGGCAAATGTATTTCAGATACATCAGTTGTATGAAGTAGAACTTCAGATGTTTGTTGAACCTAATAAAAATTGCAACAAGAAATACAGCAACTCAAGATTAACCCAGCTACATGGGGTGGGGGCAGGGGGGTGGTTCACCGGGGGGAACAAAAGAGTGGGGGCCACATGGCAGCTCCCCTCTGCCACCTCAGAGTCAATGTCACTTTAATATAACAAAGTCCCTGAACATAGCTAATAATTTCTTCCTCTGAGGAAAATAACAGTTGCCACTCTCACAGGCATCTAAGATTAAATGAAGCACTGCAGGTAGAAGACTTAACATATGGCCAGGCGCGGTGGCTCACGCCTGTAATCCCAGCACTTTGGGAGGCCGAGGCAGGCAGATTACGAGGTCAGGAGATCGAAACCATCCTGGCTAACACGATGAAACCCCGTCTCTACTAAAAATACAAAATATTAGCCGGGTGTGGTGATGAGCGCCTGTAGTCGCAGCTACTCGGGAGGCTGAGGCAGCAGAATCGCTTGAACCCGGGAGGCGGAGGTTGCAGTGGGCCAATATCGCGCCACTGCACTCCAGCCTGGGCGACAGAGCAAGACTCTCAAAAACAACGAAACAAACAAACAAAACACTTAACATAGTGCCTGGTATATCATTGCTGGTACATCATTTCTAGTCTTGGCCTTCCTCTCCTTTAATATAGCCTGTTCTACTATCCAGCCCTGCCATGACACTCCCCTGCCTTAAAACCTTCCACCTCTTCCCACCACCTCCCTTACTGGATCAAGTCCAAACTGTTTGGTCTGGCCTTGTAGAAGCTGCTTCCAAGTCCTATCTCAGCCCAAGTTGCCTCTCCAGGCTCAGCACCTGCTGCTTCCCACCACCACCACTAGGGTCACATCAAACTGTACTTGGCTCCCTAAACACACAAGTTCTGCTAGGCCGTCTCATTCTTGTGAGTTTTCACCCATAATATAGTGGAAAAGCACTGGTTTTAAAATCAGACCTGGGTTCACTTCCAGCTCTATTACTTACGAGCTCCGTGACCTTGGGCAAATCATTTCTACTCTCGGGGACTAATTCCTTATTTATAACGTTACGACCAATTGTGTGTGTGTGTGTGTGTGTGTGTGTGTGTGTGTGTGTGTATATATATGACCAATTGTGTGTGTGTATATATATATGGTATATATATATATATATACACCAATTGTGTGTATATATATATATGTCTGTGTATATATATATATATATATCCTACCTTATAATGTTGCTGGGAGGATTCAATGAATTAATGCATGGAAAGTAATTAGCATCCTGCCTGGTATCTAGAAAGGACTTGATCATGTTAGCTATAATTAGTAGGGTATGTTTCTACTTCACTCCTCACAGCACTAACTACATTGTACTGTGACTGCCTCTTTATGTGTCTGTCTCCCTACTGGATTGTAAAGTCCATGAAAGCACGAAGTATATCTCTTCCAGCGTTATGTGTACACGTTAATTACTCAAATGATATCTCTTGAATAAACGAATGCTTTAAATGGGTCCTGTTACCAAACACCTTCCCAAGGCTGTGAGTAGATGCACGCTCCAATATTGTCTCATTTTCATGCGGCTTCGTCACCCCACTCTATGCACTCTGCACCGGTGATACCACTTTAAGGTAGGTGACCGTCTCCCTCGACTGTGAGCCCCTAGGGTTGTATACTCACCTCGCATGCAAGTTTGAGGATTAAGCGACATAAGCTAAGTAAAATGACCGGTTGGTGCTTAATAAAATGTATCACTATTATTCACGGAAGGAGAAATAGGTCGCTGTGGAGGGCGAAAGGGGGAGGATTTTAGAGCCACTGCAGGATGCGACAGGGTGGGGTAGAGAGGGGAGGCGACTCCCAAAGCTGCGGAGGGGACCTCCGGGGGTCGACCTGTATATGCGTTCGAGGACTGGGGAGGGGGGCCCGGGTCCCAGGATCCGCGGAGCCCAAGCGGGGCTAGGCCCAGGCCCGAGAAGCCGCAGCCCCATGTCTCCCTTGCCTGTCCTCCGGATAGCCTCACCTCATCTACTTTCAGCTCCTCTAGAGTGGGCAGCTCCACTATCCCCGGCATGACGGCTGCAGCCCCGACCCCGACGAGAAGCCCTCAGCCGCGTTGCCCCCGTCTCCTTGAACTCCCCTTTCGACCGCCGAGTGCCACACGGCGCCTGCGCATGCGCATCCGGCAACACGCAGGCGTATTGCCCTGCCCAACCACGAGCGAGGGAGCGTGCGCAATACCAAGAACTTTTCAGCCTGCAGCGGGGTGGGGCTTCGATTCGGCTCCGCCCACCCCTCCAGGTTGTCATAGTGATGCCGTATCCACTGAGACTCCGGATCCTAACAGCTGGAAGCTAAAAACAGGCGCCATGGAGTACACAGGGAGCAAATATATCGGGGAATATGTAGATGGGAGGTAAGGGGCTCATTTGATTCACTTACTATACCTTGAATAGCTGTGACTGGAAAAAGACGGCTTTTTGCTTCTGCGAAACACCTTGTGCCAGGCACTTTCACAAACTTGCCCGAGTAATTTCTTCAAGGACCATATCTAATAAGCAGCAAAGCTGAGATGCATTCATTCCATATATACTTATATGTGTGTGTGCATTGACTGTGTGTGTGTGCTATCTGCCAGTTTTAAACATAGGAATAAGAATATTTAAAATGTCAAGATCCGTGCTCTTAGGGAGTTTATAATCCAGTTGGAGATGTATTGCCAATAAACAAATAAGTGATAAAATAATTACAGATAATGGTAAATGCTATAAAAACAAACACGAAGATTAGGGAAGAGAGACTGGCCAATCTGAATCTACACGGTCGCTTCCTTCCAGGAGGAGTTCACGATCTAGGGATTATTATAGAGGATTATATACACAAATCACTGTAGTGGACTAGTAGTAAAAAACAATTCAACAGTTTTTTTTTTCTTTTCTTTTCCTTCCTTCTTTCCTTCCTTCCTTTCTTCCTTCCTACCTTCCTCTCTTTCTTTCTCTCTCTCTCGTTTTTGTTTTATTTTCAGACAAGATCTCGCTCTGTTGCCCTGGCTGGAGTGCAGTGGCCTGTTCACTGCTTACTGCAGCCTCGACCCCCTAGGCTCAAACAATCTTCCCGCCTCAGCCTCCCAAGTAGCTGAGACTACCGGTGTGCACCACTACCCCCAGAAAATTTTTCAACGCCTTTTGTAGAGACGGCGTCTTGCTATGTTGTCCAAGCTGGTCTCATACTCCTGGGCTCAAGTGATCCTCTTGCATGAGCCACCGTGCCCAGCAATTCAACAATGTTGAGTGGCTACCGAGTACCAGGCCCTGGAATTGACTCTGGGCACAATCCCTGTCTTCAGAAAGTTCATTCAAACATGATGCGACAAGTAGACATAACAGATAACTGCGATTCAGTGTGGTAAGAGCTGTAGTAGAGAGAAGCAGAGGAAACACAGAGGTGGCCACTCTTTTTTGCCAACCACCCTGGATGAAGAAAGTGGAATCTCTGTTTTTATAGCTGAGGAAACCAAGGCTGGACGATATGAAGTGGTTTGCTGAAACAGTGCTAGTTGTCGGGACTGTGAAGCACTCCCACCTTGGGGCTCTGTATTCACAAGTTGGTGGAATTCCAGGGCATTTTGAGTTAATAGGAAAGAGGGATCTGTGGTCTGGACAGGGATAGGAGATAGATTCCTAGACAGGGTGGTAGGAATGCTATGGGATGCTATCTCTCTAATCATTACATCAATTTTGCAAGGAAGATGTTATTATCTTTCCAGGTAAGAAAGGTGACCCTTACAGGGCTTGAGACACTTATCCTACTCAGCAGGTAAGTGGCAGAGGTGCTTGGTGTGTACTCCCTCTCACTACTCAGTGAGATAGTTCAGGCTGACCTTGCAAATAAAGGAACAGAAGTTAAGAGAAGCAAAATGACTGGCCCACCATTATGGATACACAGCTAGGAAGTAACAGAGTCAGGATTTGAACCCAATCCTCTGTCCAAACCACATTCTTACTTTTCACAAGGCCCTGCTACAGTGAAGGTGGTAGAATTTTGGCAGACAGAGATGGGGTATTGGGCATTTCAGGCACAAAAAGTTGAGAAACTACATTAATTTTTGATGGGCTGTATATGGGTGAGAGAGAAACACACAGACAAGGTAAAAGAGGGAAGGCTTTCAACCATTTGCCTTTGGCCTTCTGTGTATTTTCATTGGGTTTTTGTGCCAAATCAGCCATTTCCATGCTTTGGCCCTAGGAATTTGGGCTTTGCTTGAGGTTGTCTGGTACCTCTGTAACCACAATAGGGATTCCCAGACCTGAACAGGGCTTCCCAATTTCCCATAACTAGCAAGAAGTCAGCAGTTTTTCACTTGTTATACTTCTTTTCATAAGTTGGACATGTGTTATTCTGTATTGATTTTGTGTTTTTAACAACAGTTAACCGAAATTCTATTTGGGGCATCTCAAATTTCAGCATGTAATGAGAGCATGAGACAGGTCTGGGCTCAAGTCTGCCATTTGCTTGTTGTACACTTAATTAACCATCCATATCTCAGTTTCCTCATCTGTAAAATGGGAAAGCAATGCACATTCAGCAGCAGTGTTCCAAGGAATATGTAATGATCATATATGGGTGTTATTTACAAATGGTAGATACTCAATCGATTTTTTTTAATTTAGGGAGGGGATATTTTCCTCTTGGAGTTTAAATGAATAGAGTAACCTCTCTATACAGTAGGAAGTTGATATTTAACGTTTGGTTTAAAAAGTTTATGTAGACTCTCCATGGCTGATAGGAACATCAAATGGTACGACTGCTTTGGAAAAGTTTGGCAGTTTCTTGAAAAGTTAAACAGCCATTCCACTTACAGGTATTTACCCCAGAAATGAAAGTGTATATCTACACAAAGACATGTATACAAGTACTCATAGCAGCCTTATTTATCATAACCAAAACTAGAAACAAACCCAAATGTCATCAACAGGGGAATGAAGAAACTAATTGTGGTATATCCATTCATTGGAATACTACTCAGCAATAAAAAGGAGTGAACTATTGGTACACAGAACAACATGAATGAATCTCAAAAAATTATGTTAATTGAAAGAAGCCAGACAAAAAAAGAGTAGATACTGTATGATTCCATTAATGTAAAATTCTAGAAAATGCAAATCTATGGTGACAGAAAGTAGATCAGTAGTCACCTAGAGATGAGGATTGTGGGAAGGGGCAAGGAGGAAGTATTACAGAAAGGCATGCAGAAACTTTTGTGGGGAGTAGATATTTTGTCTTGATTGTGATGATGTTTTCCCAGGTGATGTCAAAACGTGTCAAATTGTACACTTTAAACACATGGCCTATTGTATGTCAATTACACTTCAATAAATCTACTTAAAAAAAAACCTTAAAAGGGACATGATTTCCCTGTACCACGTGTGAATATTAAAAAAAAAAAAGGTTAATGTAGTATCTGTCTGACCTCAATATTATGGTTTCTTTGGAGTAGTCGCACAATGGAGTTCTAGATAACTCCACTCCAAAGCACCACAAGGTAAGTGCCAGAAGAGACCTACAGACACAGGGGAGGAAGGGATGCCCATAGCATCCATGTAGTAACTACTGTGCTCTGGGTGGCTTTGCCTGCATCTTCTCTTCACAGGGACTCTTTGAGATAGATATCATTATCCTATTTTACAGATGGGAAAAGTAAGGCTCGGAGTAAACTTGCCCAAAGTCACCCAGTTAGCATTTGGCAGAGCAGGTATTAAAACCCAGGTCGATCAGACTGTAAAGCCCACGTGCTTCCTACAATAGAGCCCTGCTGCTGGGGCCCTTCAGAGGCCATATACTGTCGGAGCCGTCCTTAAACACTTCGTGGAAGAGATAGTATTTAAAATGGGCCTTGAAGGTTGGGTAGGATTTAGGTGGTTGGAGATGCAAGGTGAAGAATTCTTTTTCTAGAAGTTTCTAGGCAGAGGGAACAGCATGAGCAATAGCCCAGAGGGCACGTATGGAGTAGAGCTGGCAGTTCAGTTTGGCAGGAGAGTGGGTTGTGCCCAGAGGAGTTATGCAAAGGGAAGCTGGACAGGCGGTCTGTGCTCTGGCAAAGAAATTTCAATACCATGCACAATTCTGGTGGTGGAGGAACCACTGATAGATCCTGGTAGGGCCAAGCATCAGGAAATAAAACTTATTTCATCTCTGTAACTCTCCTCATAATGCATATGTGTGGTAGAGACTCAGTAAATGTTGGCTGGATGAATGAATGAATGAATGAATCATAGGTTTTGAGGGGTTTGTTTGAGACAGGGTCTCACTCTGGAGTGCTCTGGCTGGAGTGCAGTGGTGCAGTCTTGGCTCACAGCAATGTCCACCCCACCAGACTCAAGCGATCCTCCCACCTCAGCCTCTCCAGTAGCTGGGACCACAGATATGCGCCACCATGCCCAGCTAATTGATAGGCATTTGAGATCTGGAAATCATATCCTTATTATGGATTGAAGCCTTCACTATAAAGTGGTTTTTTTCTTCTTTTTAACTTACTTTGAATTTAGAAGGCAGGCTTTTCGCCTTGAATGAATTTTTTAAAATGGAAGAGAAGGAGGGAGAAAAGAAGGGAAAGAGAGAGAGAGTGAAGGAGAAAAAGAAGAAGGGAGGAGAAGGAGAGAAGGAGGGACAGAGAGGAGGGAAGCAGGAAAAGTGAAGATGGGGAGATCAGCTCAGAGCTCACTGCAGTTGTCCCAGTAAGAGGCAGCAGAACCCTGGGCCAAGGCAGAAGCAGTGAAGCTGCAGGAAAGAGAAAAATGTAGGAGAGGTTTGGGGATTTTACTGCCAGGAGTTGGCAGCTGATTGGCTCCAGTCCCGTCCGGAGATGGCTTACAGCCCCAGCCCTGGGCCCAGCTCCTGGCCTTGAACCAGAGGATTCTGATACCATTCATGGAAATAGAGAACTCTAAGGAGGTGCTGCTTAGGGGAGGAGGAGATGAGTTCTGTTTTAGGCGAGTTAGAGATGTCCGTGAGAAGTCTGAACAGTGATGTCCAGTTCGAGGTAAGAAAAGGGGTGGGGTCTAACCTCAGAGAAGGGTGTAGAACTTGAATATGGAGATGGTGCTTAGAAATGATAGATGTGAGCTCAAGCAAAGAGTACAGGAGGGAAGGAGAAGAGGAATTCTCCCTTCCCCCCATGTCTTGCACTAGAATAAAAGTGAAATAGTTTTCAATTTCTTGTTCTATGCTGGGCATTCTGCTATAGTTTCACAACCATCATCTCACTCAGTTATCTCAACAACTTTGTCATCCACTCTGTTCACTGACTACTCTTTCTGTTTCCTTCATTCTTTACTCAGGAGATGTTTATGAAGCACCTGCTTAGTGGTTCTAGGAGCTGAGGATACCAAAGTCTTCCTTTAAAGAAGCTTTTCTTAAATACCGGAGATAAGATATCTAATTACAAAACAAGATAGAAAGTGTTACGCATCCCGACAGAGGTACTAGCAAAAGCCTAAAGAAGGTCAGAGTTAGGAGAGGAGCCTTCAGCTTGTTAGGAGGAATGGAGAAGGAATGAATGAAAGCATATTTATTAAGCACTCACTATATGTCAGGCCCTTTACTAGGAAAATCGTTATATGTTACCTGTATTAATTGCAGCCATTTCACCCATAAAGAAACTGGTCAGCCCGGTGCAGTGGCTCACACCTATAATCCCAACATTTTGGGAGGCTGAGGCAGGAGGATCATTTGAGCCCAGGAGTTCTAGATCAGCCTGGGCAACATAGGGAAACCCCGTCTCTACAAAAAAAAAATTAAATAAGCCAGGCGTGGTGGGGCACACCTGTGGTTCCAACTACTTGGGAGGCTGAGGTGGGAGGATCACTTGAGTTCAGGAGATTGAGGCTGCATTGAGCCATGATCACACCGCTGTACTCCAGCCTGGGAGACAGAACAAGATCTGGTCTTGGGAAAAAAACAAAAAACAAAACAAAGAAGCTAGTCAACTGGTCAAGCTGGTGTCCCTGCCTTGTTCTCCTGTATGAGCCTGTCTTCCTCCTGCATAGCACTTATCACACATTGTATAATTACTCAATTTTGTCGCCCACTAGACTGTGAGCCCCCGAGGACAGGGACTGCATCTGCCTTGATCACTGTTGAATCTGTGTTGTATTCAGCAAGTTGGACCATCAGCATAGTCCCTGACAAAATGTAGGTGCTCTGTAAATACCTGTTTGGAAGGAAAGAAGGAAGGGAAGGAAGGGAGGGAGGCACAAGCAAAGAGGTTTGGGAAAGTATCTGTATTAGTCTGTTCTCATGCTGCTGTAAGGACATAACCAAAGACTGGGTAATCTATAAAGGAAAGAGGCTTAATGGACTCACAGTTCCACATGGCTGGGAAGGCCTCACGATCATGGTGGAGGCAAAGGGGGAGCAAAGGCACATCTTACATGGCAGCAGGCAAGAGAGCATGTTCAGGGGAATTGCCCTTTATAAAACCATCAGATCTCATGAGACTATTCACTATCATGAGAACAGCATGGGAAAAACCCACCCCCATGATTCAGTTACCCCCCACTGAGTCCCTCCCATGACATGTGGGGATTATGGGAGCTACAATTCCAGATGAGATTTGGGTGGGGACACAGCCAAACAATATCAGTATCCAAGATTTTATATATATATATATATATATATATATATAATGGTGGTAAGCTTCAAACCCTTACTCCTGTCTCTAAATTTCATATTTTCCCTAATATTCCACTTGTGGCATAATAGGCAAGGATGGATTGGTCATGGGGGACAGAGAAATCACAGAACCAGCTGCCAGAAAACCTGGGCTCTAGTGTCCACAGTTTTTACTGTGTGTGGTTTTGGGCACATCTCTACACTCTCTGGGCCTACTAAGGGGGTTTATTTCAGGGAGCAGTGTGAACTCCAAGGTGAGAGTGAGCCTCTAGGTGAAGGGGAGAATGAACAGACCAAACTCTATTCCCCTCTTTTCGTGTTTGAGCTTTTGAGGGAAACAAAACAAAAATTTTGTTTTCAGCAGAGTACTGCTGGGATGAGAAGGATGAGAATGCTGAGAACGGGGTTCCTGCTCACTCTGTTGCCTGCCAGCTCTGATCCTCCAGCTGTCACACAGGGCTCAGTGATTTCCCTGTGTCTTTACAGGATGGAGGGCAAAGCCAAGTACATCCTCCCTACCGAAACAATATATGTTGGGGAAATGAAGGATGGCATGTTTCACGGCGAAGGAACCCTGTACTTCCCCAGTGGAAGCCAATACGACGCCATTTGGGAAAACGGATTGGCCATAAAGGTGATCAGCTGGGGGGGGGGGGTGGGTGCTGTGGAGGAGAGATCCTCGGGCAAGAAGAGCCTCACGCTCTGGCGCCCCATCCTCCCTGTCTGGTGCCCACCTCGTTCCATTCACTCTTCTCTTTGCTTCTCCCCCACTCCCCCCACTTTTTTTTTTTTTTTTTTTTTTTTTTTTTTTTAGTCTCACTCTGTCACCAGGCTGGAGTGCAGTGGCACAATCTCGGCTCACTGCAACCTCCGCCTCCTGGGTTCAAGCGAGTCTCCTGCCTCAGCCTCCCAAGTAGTTGGGACTACGGGCGTGCGCCACCATGCCCAGCTAATTTTTGTATTTTTAGTAGAGATTGGGTTTCACCATGTTTGCCAGGATGGTCTCAATCTCTTGACCTTGTGATCCACCCGCCTTGGCCTCCCAAAGTGCTGGGATTACAGGTGCGCAGGTGCGAGCCACCACACCTGAACTTTTTTTTTTTTTTTTTGAAAACGAGTCTCTGTCGCCCAGGCTGGAGCACAGTGGTGTGATCTCAGCTCACCACAACCTCTGCCTCCTGGGTTCAAGCTATTCTCTTGCCTAGGCCTCCTGAGTAGCTGGGATTACAGATATGTGCCACCATGCCCGGCTAATTTCTCCCTGCTTCTGGATCTCCCAGGGCTCTAGAATCCTCTCCCTCTAGATCTGGAAGGATCTGTGGAGAGGCCATGATGAATTTGCATCTGTTACACCACTTACTGCCTGATCTTAGGCCCACGACTTCACCTCCCTGAGAGTTCTTCACCTATCAACTCGGGACAGTTAGTTGCATTAGTTATGTGTTGGTACTATAACAGGTTACCACAAATTTGGTCTGAAATCAGCACAAATGTATTATCTTACAGTTCTAGAGCTCAAAAGTCTGAAATAGGTCAGCAAGCCTGCATTCCGTCCAGAGGCTCTATGGGAAAACCTGTTTCCTTGCCTTTTCCAGCTTCTAGAGGCTGCCTGCATTCCTTGGCTCATGGCCACGCATCACTCCGACCTCTGCTTTCATCATCACACCACCCTTCATCCCTCTGCTTTCATCGTCATCTCATCTTCTCTCACCCTGACCTTACTATTTCCCTCTCATAGGAACCTTGCAATCATATTTGGCACACCCAGATAATCCAAATAATCTTCCCACTTCAGGATCCTTCATTTAATTGCATCTGCAAAATCCCTCTTGCCATATAAAGTAGCATACTCACAGGTTGCAGCAGACAGGGACATCTTTGGGGGACCATTATTCAGCCTACCACAATAGTACAAGGCACCTCAATATATATATATGTGAACACTTTGCTAAGTTCCCAGCACACAAGAGGCACTCAATAAGTGTTAGCTCTTATTACCACCATCACTGCTACTATCATTATAACTTACCTAATCCAAGGATTCTTACCCCCTGGTATTTGTGAGTCATGAATAGAATTCAGGGAGTCACTGAAACCTCTTGATTTATATACAGAAATTTCTGTGTAAAGGGTACTAAGTTTTTCTCCAGGAAAAGCATCTATAGCTTTCATCAGTTTCACTAAGAGCATCTTGGGGCCTGACTCATGACCTAAAAAAGGTTAAGAAATGCTCCTTGTTTTATAGCTTGGAGAGTCTAAGCCCCAGGAAGGGGATGTGACTTTCCCGAGGTCACACAGTGAATTAATAGTATCATTGGAATTTCCACCCGTGTTTCCTGATGCCCAAGCCAGTGCAATTTCTACATCCTGAGGCTTCCTTTAGCAGTAAGGCAGCAAAGACAGAATTGTATGCGTTTGGACAAAGGGCCATGGCTGATGGCTCTGACCTTTCCAGCTATAATAATAATAAAAGAATAATAACATTTATTGAGTGCTTACTTTGTGTCAGTGTGTCAGTCAGGGTTCTTCAGAGACACAAAACCAATAGGATATACAGAGATGTATGGAAAGAGATTTATATTAGGGATTGGCTCACAAGATTATGGAGGCTAAGAAGCCTCCCAATCTTCCCTCTGCAACCTGGAGGCCCAGGAAAGCTGTTAGTGTAGTTCCAGTCCAAACCCAAGGGCCTCAACCAGGGGGATCAATGGTGTAAGTCCCAGTCAGAGTTCAAAGGCCTGAGAACCAGGAATGCTGATGTCCAAGGCCAAGGAAGATGGATGTCCCAGCACAAGCAGAGACAGGGAATTGGCGCTTCCTCTGCCTTTTTGTTCTATCCAGGCCCTCAACGGATTGTATGGTGCCCACCCACTTTGGTGAGGGTGGAACTTCTTTGCTCAGTCCACCGATTAAAATGTGAATCCCTTCTAGAAACGCCCTCATGAACACACCCAGAAATATTTTACCAGCTATCTGGGCATCCCTTTCACTTAACCCAGTCAAGTTGCCTCACAAAATCAACCATCACAGCCAGGCACTGTGCTAAATGCTTCACGTGTGCTATCTCATTGAATTTTCAATCAACCCTATTTTATGTACACTATCATTAACTTAATTTTACAAATGAGGAAATGAAGGGCCAGAGAGAGTGGGTCATCTGCCCAAGTTCATCTGCCAAAGTGAGTTCACCCACTTTGAGCGGCAGGGACAGGGCTCGGCACTTATACCCATTCCCTCTTGTCGTCACAACCATAATAATTGTGATAGTTACCACATCTTTACTGCAGCCATCAGAAAGGCCCCCACTTCCCTTGACATCTGAACCTCTTGGCCAAAAGCCTTCAGCTTCCTCAGATGCACGTGTGTGCTCTGTCTTCCAGGGCACATATACCTTCGCAGATGGGCTGCACTATGATGAGAAGAACTGGCATTACTGCGACGGCTATGATCGGAGGTTTTACACAGAGATCCTCAATGGCTTGAAGCCTGCAGGTACCCAGGCACCCACCCTTTCCTTCATACCCAAACTAAGAGGGAAACTAAGACAGTTTCAGATAAGTGGACTGTGTCCTACTGAAGTAACTTAAAGGGGAAGAGGAACTGAGCAGGCGTAGAAGAATACAAAAGAGCCAGGTCCTGGAGCCAGGAAGGCCAGTCCTCATATCTCAGCTCCACTGTGCTAGCCAGAGGACCATGGGCAAGGGACTTTACCCACTGCGCCTCAGTTTCTCCCCTTCAAAATGGAGTCAATCAGCTGGGCGTGGTGACTCATGCCTGTAATCCCAGCACTTTGGGAGGCCAAGGCGGGTGGATCACTTGAGGTCAGGACTTCCAGACCATCCTGGCCAACATGGTGAAACCCCATCTCTACTAAAAATACAAAAATTAGCCGGGTATGGTGGCATGCCTGTAATCCCAGCTACTCAGGAGGCTGAGGCATGAGAATCGTTTGAACTCAGGAGGTGGAGTTTGCAGTGAGCTGACATCACACCACTGCACTCCAGCCTGGGCCACAGAGCGACACTCTGGTCTCAGAAAAAAAAAAAAAAAAATCAAAATGGGGTCAATAGCATCATCTACCTCCCAAGATTGTTGTAAATAAGATAATTCATGTCAGGTGTTTAGAACAGTGCCTTGAATGCATATGGGTGCACGGTACATGTCAGCTGTTCTTATTCGTGGTACCTACTATAACACTAAAATTATGTAAATATTTTAAAAAGAAAGAGTTAAGGATGAAAGCAGTACTGACAGAGCATGTGCTTTGTGTATCAGGTGCTGGGGGAGGCTCTCTGTAATCCCTGTCTCCCTAATGTCCAGATGACCCTGCCCAGTCAGCCTTCCTAGTCCCATGTCACTCCAGGTTGAGGCTGTGGAGTTCAGACATGGTTCCCTGTGGCAGAGCTCACACTGGCAGCCCAGTCTTCCTCTCTGAGGTCCTCTGTATCATGCTACCTCCCTGCAAAAACCGTGTTTCATCACGGAGGGCTACATTTGGACTATAAGTCTGGATTCAGAGAGTGGCACCTTAAAATTTTGAGATGTGTTCCAGGTCAGGTGAGCCTCAAGACGAAGGGAGGGGAGGGATAGCATTAGGAGAAATACCTAATGTAGATGGGTGCAGCAAACCACCATGGCACGTGTATACCTATGTAACAAACCTGCACATTCTGCACATGTACCCCAGAACTTAAAGTATAATAAAAAATAAATAAATAATAAAAAAATAAAAAAAGAAGAGTGTAGTTTTTGGCACAGCAGAGATAATATATCCAAAATGACAGATGGGGAAACAACTCTGTATACTATAAAAGCAATCCCAACTTAGCTTATGAGAGACCATGAGCTGTGGTTGACAGAGCATGGAGCCAGAAATTGTGGGTTTGAGTCCTAGCATTCTCTGTCTATAGCTGGAGGAGCCTGCACAAGTCAACCTCCGTCAGGGCAGAAGCCTCCAGGAAGCACCCAGGCACTGGAGTCAGGCAGACCTGAGCTCAAACCCCCATCTCCTTCCCTTCCCAGCTTCATGACCTTGGGTCAGTTAGTTGACCAGGTGAGCCGCCTTCTCTCCCTTTGCCCTCCTGACACTTACTCTGCTATTTTCCTCCTATCCCCAGGCTTCTTTGACACTGCCTCCTCAACATCCCCCCACCCCCAGTTATTCATGTTGAGGTTCCCGGGGCTCTCTGGCTTAGGCATTTTCTGTTTTCATTCTATATGCTCTTCCTGAACAAGCTGATACACTTCTAAGCCTTCAGCTACCATCGGCTTCTAAATTGAAATCAGAATCCCTGAGCCTAAGATCCCTGCATCAAGCTTCCCTGACACCTGTATTGGTCGTTCTCAACTTGTTTGCACTGAATTCATTGTCACCCCCACCGTGATGGCTGCCTCACTGAATGTCATGCCCATCCACCTAGGTAAGCCTAATCCTCCCTTCCCCTGCCACCTAAGTGCAATGGTCCTATGGATTTTACCTCTGAAATATAGACTTTATTTGTTTATTCAACAAATATTTATTGAGCACTTCCATGTGCCAGGCAGCCTTCTCTTCATACTCTTTGCCACTGCCCTGTTCCAGCCGTCCATCATCTTTCCCCTTGATGACCTGACTCCGGAGATCCCCACTTGGCCCCCTTGAGGTCATTCTCCATTCTGCAGTCACTTCCATCTTTTTTTTTTTTTTTTTTTTTTTTTTTTGAGACAGAGTCTTGCTCTGTTGCCCAGGCTGGAGTGCAGTGGTATGATCATAGCTCACTGTAACTTTGAACTCCTGGGCTCAAGCGATCCTCCTGCCAAGTGATCTGGCCTCCTAAGTAGCTGGAACTACAGGAATGTGCCACCACTCCTGGTTAATTTTTTTTTTTAAGTTTCTTGTAGAGATGGGTCTTGCCATGTTGCCCAGGCTCATCTAGAACTCCTGGCCTCAAGCAACCTTCCCTCCTTAACTTGGGATTACAGGCGTGAGCCACCATGCCCGGCCGCTTACATCTTTTAAAGTGTGAATCTGATTGCCTCCCTCCTGCCCCGCCCCTTGAGTGCTCCCTATACCCTCAAGATAAGGTTTCAAATTCTCAGAAACAGTGACATTCTCTGGCTCCTGCTCATGTCCCAGCCTCATCCTAGGCTACCCACCCTTCTCGGTTTTTCTCTCTCCCCTCTTGCCATGCTTGCTTTCTCTCTATTTCTCAAAGAGACCACACTTTTTCCTGCCATTCTCTCTGCCTGGAATACTTTAGCCCTCTTACTTCACCCAAATAACTCCTTCCCGTCCTTCAGGTCTCAGCTCAACGTCCTGAAGCTGGGAGCCCCTTCCCTGAATTCCCACACTAGGTAAGGTCTCCCTGTGGCATATCACAGCAGCCATGACCTCCTCCCAGGGCTTGGATCGTGAGTGTTCAGCTCGTCTTCCCAAGCTGTGAGCAACATGAGGGCAGGGCCCTAGCACATTGTCTGGCATACAGTGGGTACTCGTTAAAGAGTTATTGTCAAACAGGGATAATGATACTGACATCACAGTGCAGGGTGAAGTATGTGCTTAGGGGAGTTAAGGCAATGACATTAAGAAATATTTCCTAAGCTCCTACTGTATGTCAGACATTGGCTGGACCCAGGGAGACCAGAGTTAAGAGGACATCATCTCTCCCTTCAAAGAGCTGCCAGTCTAGCTGCAGCTTGAGAACCTTGCAAATCACTCCTCCCGGATTAGTTATGATGGGAGGCCTGGACTTTGCCATGGGCTCTTCACCCCAATTAAGGCTGTAGGCAAAAAGCCCTCAGCCTTAAGCCTTAGCTCTCACACAATGGCTGGTTTTGCTAAAGCTAAGCCTCTGCCAGTCTCGTGGTGGCTTTTCCCGAACCTGCCTGGCTCTCCCCGAACCTGCCTGGCTCTCCCCTACTTCTCCTGTGACCCTCAGAAGAGCAGCTTGATTCTAAGTAGCTACTTCCTTCCCTTGTCACTCCACACTTTGCCTCTCGGGGCTGGCATTGTTAGGGCAACTCGCCCTGCCTGCAAGGCAGGGTGAGGGTTAAAAGTGCCCCGCGACCTCTTGGAGCATCTGTGAGATGGGCATTGGCATGAGGCTTTGGTGAGAGAATGGCTGTAAAGTGCTTGACATGGAGTAAGTGCTCGGTAGTCATTAGCCAGTACATACGGGGTTAGGTTTAGGATCAGGGTCAGTGTCAGGGTTACGGTTAGGCATGTCATTAAGCAACACAAGAGTACCTACTGTGTGCAAGACTCTGGGTTGTGGGCGTGGTGCTGTGTGCTCAGTGGGCATCCAGCTCTCAGTCTAGAGAACAAGGAACTATAGCAACTATAGTTAGAAGGAACCTGAGAAGTTATTTATTCCAACCTCTCCCTTTACTTGAGCCATGGCGTTTCAAGATACACATACCTAGCGTGCATGACCTAAAAGGTGCACTCAATCTTCTTTCTCTCCCAGAGGTCTCAGTGTCCCTGGTCCTGTGGCTGCACCTAGGCTGTCTCCTCCCCTGATGTTGGCACCTGAACATACAGGTTCCAGAGCTGGACTGCCTCCTAGCTGGATAACCTTGGGAAAGTTACTTTAACTTCTCTGAGCCTCAGTTTTCTTATCTGTAAAATGGAGCCACAGAGTTGCTCTCAGGATTAAATAAAAGAGGAGCACAATGCCTGGCACATAATAAACATTCAATGAGTGGCAGCCACCGTGGTAATTTTGGCAAGAGTCAAAGTTCTCCACCACCTGCCCCTTGTCCACCTGATCCATTTCTTTTCTGCTGTTCTCCTTCATACGTGCTCTGCTCTACAAGGTTTCCAGAGTGGGGCTTAAGGATCCATGCCTCTGGCCTCTGCCCACGCTTTGAATGCCACCCCTCTTCTGGATCTGATGCTCTCCTATCCATTTGCCAACTCTGACTTACCCTCAGGGTCTGTCTAACTTCAGAACCTGTGCCCTTTGTCATGGTATCCGAAGAAATGGAGGAGGATGGTGTCAAAGGAAGAAGAAGACAGAGGGTCTCGTTCCCAAGACCCTGTTCCCAAGAGCCATGTTCAGAAAGTTCCTTTGGGGCACCGTTTCTGCTGGGTTTGCTTCTTGCCCTGAGTAGGGGGTATTTAGTTCAACAGGGGAGCCAGATAGTCACATGAGCCACCAGCCACAAGTGGACCTTATGGGAACACTGGGTTTGGATTTGGCCTTGATGGTGAACTAATTGCCCATTATGTTCTTTCAAGGTATGGCTCAACTCACCAATATGGACCCACCTAGAAAAATCCCCAAGGGCTATTACGATTGTGGAGACGGCTTCTATAACCCAGTCACGAGGGTAGTCAAGGACTATAGGAACCGCTTTCTAAGAAACGCAGGTAGGTTTCTTCCGACACTGCAGCACGTTTTCTCTTCATCCACATATAAGTATGTGCATCTGTATGTACAAATGTATGCACACACTTGACGAGAAAGAAGCTTTTGCTGATAGAAGATGAAAGTTGATCACCTGGATGTTTTATTTTTTGCACTTCTTGTGGCTGGCAAATCTGTACATAGTCCTAGAGTGAGGTAAAAAGACATTCGTGGTCTAGCTGTGACGGCACATAAATGTCACACTGAAAGGATTAAGGTACTTATTTTTGTATGCATTCCTTCGATTTTAATGGGCACCTACTATATGCTAGACACTGTGCTTGGTGTTGGGGGAAAAGCAGAGCAAAGCTGGACACAGCCCCCCTTCCTTGTGGAGCTTGCATTCTAAAAGTGGCAGAGAAGTACTATAAACAGTTAATTGTATCATGGAACAGACACAATGAAGGGAAAAACATGGTCCTGTGGGAAGGGAAAGTAGGGGCCCCAGAGAGGTGGGACGGATGCTGTGGGAGCACAAATAAGGGGTATCAAATCCCGAAGCGGTTAGTCAGAGAAGGTTTCAAGGAGGAAATGACTTCTAAGCTGAGACCTGAAGAATAACTGGGAGTTGACCACAAGGCCTGGGGAGAGGGTTTCCCAGTGAGAGGAAATGACACAGGCAACGGCCTAGAGGGGAGTGATCCCTTGAGGTCCAAGAAGGTTGGTTCATCCTTTAGCCAGGGGGGTAGGTACCTTGGAGGATCCAGAACCTCAGTTTGGTGAGTCAACACAAGGCTGATCAGACGGAGAAGAAACCATTTACAGTGACCACACTCACAGGAGATCACTACACAAATAATAGAACATTTTCCTTTAATGCAGTGATTCCTAAACTTATCCTTTTCTGAAGTCACACTCCCACTAGGAATATCAAAAGATATGGACCCTCTTGCCAGAAAAATGTCCATGCATGCACACACACACACACACGTGCACCCACACGCGCACATGCATACACACACACGCGCACATGCATACACACACACACATTTTGCAGATAGTCTTAAGGGGTGGATGGTCCCTCTAAAGACCTAGGTCAAGAAACCTTGCTCTATAATGAGAAAGAAACTGCCAGGTAGACCAGAACATCTGTGCTGGTGAATGAGAGCATCCTCTCCCTATAGGGAAATTTACTCAGTAAGTCGGTGATGACCAGAAAGGTGCCTCATGGGACTAGAGTAAGAGCAAGGAGAGGCCGGGCGCGGTGGCTCACGCCTGTAATCCCAGCACTTTGGGAGGCCGAGGCGGGTGGATCATGAGGTCAGGAGATCGAGACCATCCTGGCTAACACGGTGAAACCCCGTCTCTACTAAAAATACAAAAAATTAGCCGGGTGCGGTGGCAGGCGCCTTTAGTCCCACCTACTCGGGAGGCAGGATGAGACAGGAGAATGGCGTGAACCCGGGAGGCGGAGCTTGCAGTGAGCCGAGATCGCGCCACTGCACTCCAGCCTGGGCGACAGAGCGAGACTCTGTCTCAAAAAAAAAAAAAAAGAAAGAAAAGAAAAGAGCAAGGAGAATTGTCAGTTGATCCTATGACTGGAATCCTGCAGCTAAGATGCCCCTAACCCACTGGATGCTACTGGAGGAACATGGCAAATGCTCACACTCCAAGTCCCCCAGCTCACATTTCTTCAGTGACTTCCCTTTTCCATTTGCACAATGCACTACTATGTAGCACGCTAACTCTGCTGGGTGCTAATAGGTTTACCATGAAGTTTCTTGGTCAAATAAAATAAGGAGATGTTGCCCTAAACAATGCTAACCAGGCTTATTTACTGCAGAACTTCTCAGGGCCTTTAATATGCTAATAAACTTTGTACTTTTCCTTCATGGCACTTATTTCAACATAATTAAATGTAATTATTTGCTTAATATCTATCTCTCCCACTGGACTGTAGGATCCATGTGAGAAGGAACTCTGCATTATCTTGTATCACTAAGAGTTCAGTTAGAAAAATGGAAAGAGGCAGGACGCCGTGGCTCATGCCTGTAATCCCAGCACTTTGGGATGCCAAGACAGGCAGATCACAAGGTCAGGAGTTCGAGACTGCCTGGCCAACATAGTGAAACCCCGTCTCTACTAAAAATACAAAAAATTAGCTGGGCGTGGTGGTGGGTGCCTGTAATCCCAGCTACTCAGGAGGCTGAGGCAGGAGAATCACTTGAACCTGGGAGGCGGAGGTTGTAGTGAGCTAAGATAGCGCCACTCCACTCCAGCCCGGGTGATAGTGTGATTCTCCATCTCAAAAAATAAAAAGAAAAATGGAAAGAATTTAATATCAGGAAATTGGTGGCTACCAGGGAACTAGAAAAGCAAACGAAGACATTGAGGTAACAGAGAAAGTAACTGCAGGATGCAGGCACCCCCTCAAGGACTGGGGACAATAGTAAGAGATTAGGTTGTGAGAACCTAGAAGGTCAACAGAGGGACCCCCCAGGACCTGCAACCCAGACCCCTGAGCAGAGACCAGCTGGGGCTGGCTCCTGGGAGCTCAGAGCAGGGCTTCTGCAGAGCTGGGACCCAGACCTCTGGCGGGGGAGCACTGCCCAGTGGAGCCTCTGAAGAGAGAGATGAAGCTGATTCTAGAAGTGTGGAAAAAACTGGAAACTGGAAGTGAAATGACACTGCTGAGATGACATTGGCATGAACAACAAAGACTACAGAAAGGAGTGTATCTTTGTCTGCCTGATAGCCCCTAACGAGGAGCCGGCTGGCAAAACTAATGTAATTCAGACAGTTCCAGTCCCACCATTGCCAAGTTAAGTATAGAAGGCTCAGTTTGGAGCTGAGAGTCAGTAGCTTCTCTTTTTTCATTTTGAGATGGAGTTTCACTCTTGTTGCCCAGTCGGGAGTACAATGACGCGATCTTGGCTCCCTGCAACCTCTGCCTCCCAGGTTCAAGTGATTCTCCTGCCTCAGCCTCCCAAGTAGCTGGGATTACAGGCACCCGCCACCATGCCCAGCTAATTTTTGTATTTTTAGCAGAGGCGGGGTTTTGCCATGTTGGCCAGGCTGGTCTTGAACTACTGACCTCAGGTGATCCATCCACCTCGGCCTCCCAAAGTGCTGGAATTACCTGACACTGCACCTAACCAGGTGTCAATAGCTTCTCACTGGCCCAGCTACCCCTTTTGTTGCTCAGCATCCACACACATTCTTCTACAGATATTAAGTCTTCTGTACAACATTAACAAATGTATATTTTTTTGTATAACAAGTTTCAATGCATCCTTCATATTAACACAAGGCCCTCTCCCCTTCTCCCACAGAGGGGAGATAGGAAGCCCCAACAGACACTGCACCCATCTTTTGAGTGAGGTTATTCCTTGGCAGTTCTGCCTGAAGAGTTTATAAGCTACAAGCTCCTGCCAATAATCCTTCTATAAAATAACAAGGATAAAAGAGGAAACAAAAGAAAAAATTAGTTAATAAAAACAAATATGCTAGCCAGGCATGGTGGCTTGTGCCTGTAACCTCAGCTACTTGGGAAGCTGAGGCAGGAGGATCTCTTGAGCCCAGGAGTTTGAGGGCAACCTGGGCAACACAGCAAGACCTTATCTCTTAAAACAAAACAGACCGAGTGCAGTTGCTCACACCTGTAAACCTAGCACTTTAGGAGGCTAAGGCAGGCGGATCACCTGAGGTCAGGATTTCAAGACCAGCCTAGCCAACATGGTGAAACCCCATCTCTACTAAAAATACAAAAATTAGCTGGGCATGGTGATGCGTGCCTGTAATCCCAGCTACTCAGGAGGCTGAGGCAGGAGAATTGCTTGAACCCAGGAGGCAGAGGTTGTGGTGAGCCGAGATCCGCCACTGCACTCCAGCCTGGGTGATACAGCGAGACCCCCTCTCAAAACAAAACAAAACAAAATGTGCATATAGATTAATAAATAGAAAGATAGATGACATAGATACAGATAGACATACACATACAAACAAGGAGAAAAAACTGTATCACTACTATAGTTCTCTTTCTGTAACTGGTCACAAGGCTGTAGTTAATATTCATAAATTCCTTCTTCCATTATTCATCCCAGGTTCCATTTGCCTTGAGCCCACCCTTCCATTGTTCTGGCTTTTTACCAGTAGGGTGATCAAAACCTTCATTCCTGAAGGGTCCAAACCCTTAGTGGTCCTGCCTTTGTTGGTTATTTAGTTGGTTGGGTTAGTTTTTTACGAACGTTTACTGTGGTCAGTGGAAGTACCAAGAGGTGTCCTGGAGAACTGCTGGGTTCCATACGGCGTTCCCTTTCTCCTAATGGATGGCAGCATTATCTTCTATATCCAGCCTTCTCTCAGGAGCCAGGAGAAACTGGTGGTAACACAGATCATAACAGCATAGAGTTGCTCCCAGAGAACTCAGTAGGGATTACTTTACCCTGGAGGCCAGTAAGCCAGGGAGGTTTCCTGGAAAAAGAAAGATCTACTCGGTAACCTAAAAAAGAACAGACAAATGCAGCAGGGTTGGTAAGAGTGTTAAAGGCAGAGGGGACAGCATGTGCAAAAGGATTACAGTTGGGAGAAGACATGTCATAAATAGGGAGCTCCAAGTAATTCAGGAGCATGAGCTAACAGTATGAAAGGAGACAAAGGGCAAGAGACGAAGCCCGAGAGGTGGGCGGGGTGAGGACAAAGGTTGTGGTTGTCTTTCACCCTAAGGCAGTGGGGAGCAAGGGAAGGCTTTAGGCAGGTAACATAGTAACTCATTTGTTCTTTAAAAAGACTTCTTCGATTACATATAGAGAAGAGGCCAAAGGAGGTCAGATTAGGTAGGAGATCCTTCTGGTAAGATGATGGGAGAGAGAAGCATGTGAAGGACATGGGCTCAGGGTGATGGGATAGGTGACCTGGGATCCTGGTCCTGGCCCCAGCTCTCAGGCTGCCTGCTGGATGACCCTGGGCCAATGCCTTCCCTCTCTGGGCCCCTTTCTCTTCATCTGTAAAATGAGAGAGTTGAACTGGATAATTTCTAGGGCCCTTCCAACCTTAAGTAAGAGTCTATGATGGAGGAGAAAGGTAGCCAAGGAGTATTTTGGTCCTGATATTATAGGACAGATGAAGTTCGGAGTGTCCTGAAAACCACTAAAAAGGAGTCTCTGTTTGTGGCCACCTAGTCATTACCCCTGACTCACCTCACCCTGTGAGGGACTGATTCAGGCTTCTGTCCCTCTTCTGTTTTCCCCAGGGACCTCTTTCTGCTGCATTCCAATCTACCCCTACAAACAGTACTTCCTGTTGGCATCCTGAAGGCGCAGGCTGCTGGGCCTCTGAGCCTGAGATGGGTGACTGAGGCCATCCCAGAGTAAACACAGGGGCCTCAGCCACTGCTATTATGAAGCATATACCACCTGGGTGGGTCAGAGCTGGGAATGCTTATTGTACAGCAGGTCACGGGCTGGGCCACCAGCAGAAGAGTCACCTTTGCTGTGAGAATTTAAATACATCCTTCTATGTATCAAAATTCTTTGAACATCTACTGTGTGCCAGGCTTTGGGGTTCAGGGCAGGCAACATATTCTCTCTAACTATAGCTCTCAAACCTTTGACCCGCAGTAAGGAATGTTTTACATCATGACCCAGGATACACACAGGTGCACACGTGTGATTTATGTATCTTTGTACATGCAACATTCTATGACATTTTCTTCTTCTTTTTTTTTTTTTTTGAGACGGAGTCTCACTCTGTCACCTAGGCTGGAGTGCAGTGGTGTGATCTTGGCTCACTGCAACCTCTGCTTCCCAGGTTCAAGTGATTCTCCTGTGTCAGCCTCCCGAGTAGCTGGGACTATAGGCACACACCACCACACCCAGCTAATTTCTGTATTTTTAGTAGAGACAGGGTTTCACCATGTTGGCCGGGCTGGTCTCGAACCCCTGACCTCAGGTGATCCACCTGCCTTGGCTTCCCAAAGTGCTGGGATTATAGGCATGAGCCACTGCGCTCGGCCCTATATTTTCTATCCTATTTATTTTTTAAGATGCTGGTTGCTAGGCACTAAATTGATTTCACAACCTTTTCAAAGGTGGGACCAGCTGTTGGTGGACCATTGTTCTAGGCAGCCTTCCCTGACCATCTCTTCTGTCCTCCACTCCACTGCTTTGTCTGGGTTGGGCGTCCCTCCTCTGTGCTTTCCAAGCCTACCTCTTAGCACTTAGCCCTGGACAGTAGAAGTATCTTTATTAGCCTATCTCCCCCACAAGTCTGGGAGCAGCTTGAGGGCAGGGACCACGTGACTATGTCTGATTCATCACTGTGTTCCCAGCATCTCACATGAGTCCCATGAGTTGGAGCTGATTGAATGTTTGTAAAAGACAAAGCATGCAGGCAGGCAGAGCACCTGCTCCTAGGTCCCTCATATTGTTCAACTAATCACACCAAATTCAATACCTGGCACATGATAGACAACTTCTGATTTTGAATAATAAAAACAATCCATTGTATTTCTATGCACATCCAAGTTTTCAAAGCAGTTTAACATCTGTCAGAGGTCTTAACCCAGTGGCTCTCAGGACAAATCTCGTTGCAGTTTTTGTTTGGTTGGTCCAATTCTTGAAGCTGCTTGGGTTCGAGCACCTAGGTGGGGCCATGCACTGCCCAGATCCCTCCCACTCCCTTCTGCGTGACCCTAGCAGCATCAGTCATTTCTGGTACCCGCCTTAAAGCCTTTGAGCTCAGGGGCCTTGCATCTCAGACTTCTCATGCATCCAGTGAGCTGGGAATGGGCTCATCCTGAGATTGGGAAACTAGGTCTTGGAGTGATGAATGACAGACATGTGATAGTGAAGCTGGAACTCAAACCCACTCCCATCTTACCACAGCCCAGTGGTCTCTCCACTACCCTCTACTGCTGCTTACATTGGGACCATAAAGCCATAAATGATAGCAACTGTAGACAGTTATTACATATTCTAATCAATACTGCAAACGCAAAACAAAAGAGAGACTGAGTTAGGATCTCTTGCCCCACAGAGGCTGGAGAGCTGAGAGAGGTGAGAGAGATGGCGTGGTGTGGTGGTTAAAAGCCTGGGGCCTGGAATCCATGCCTCAGGCTGGCCTCTAGTCCTAGATCTACCACTGACCAGCTCTGTGATCATGAATAGGTTACTCTTCCCCTTGGAGCCTCAGCTGTAAAAGGGGCATTGTGGTAGTACCTAGTGGAGAAATTATGGTTAGAAAAAAAGATTAAGTATTCAAAATACATAGGACAGCACCTGGCCCAAGACAGGTGTCCTGTGACTGGTAATTGTGGCTGTTATCATTATGATGATTATTGACTCAGGCTGGAGAGAAAGAAGTGAGTTAGAGCCTGGGATTTGTTAAGCTTTCTCTAGGTGCCTGAGAGGAGTCTCTAGGGAGACAGATGTGCCTGGATATGCTGTCTTTCTGCCTCCTCAATGGTTTTGCTTGGAAAATGAGGTGCTGCTGAAACTTTGGGATCTGCAAATGCTTGATTATGGCATTCAGAGCCCCAGCCTAACTTTGAAGGTCTACCTTCCATCCTGCTGTCTCTTCTGCCCCATGTTCTAGTCCAACAGGACTAGCTGGCATCCGTTGATAAACACACCCAGCACTTCCTACTGCCTATTCTCACCTCATGTATTGCCCCAGCACAGAATGCCTTTCCCTCTTTTCTCCACCCATCTCAGTCCTCCTCATCTGTCAATGCTTAGCACATAACAGAAGGCCATGAAGTCTTTGCCTGCAACCCTCAAACAAGGGCATGTGGCTTTGCCTGTGCATCCACAGCTCAGCTGGGAAAGGAAAGCTTATTGTGGAGGATCCTTGCTAGGCTCTGTGCCAAGCACTTTAACAGCTTACCTTGGCCATGTGCAGTGGCTCACGCCTGTAATCCCAGCACTTCGGGAGGCTGAGGCTGGCAGATCACCTGAGGTCAGGAGTTCAAGACCAGCCTGGTCAACATGGTGAAACCCTGTCTCTACTGAAAATACAAAAATTAGCTGGGCATGGTGGCGCACACCTGTAGTCCCAGCTACTCGGGAGGCTAAGGCAGGAGAATTGCTTGAACCTGGGAGGCAGAGGCTGCAGTGAGCTGAGATCGTGCCACTGCACTCCAGCCTGGATGACAGAGCAAGACTCAGTCTTACCTCGCATGCTCTTCCCTGCCACCCCAAGTGGGTAATTTGCATGAGACACAGTTTGCAGTTTGCAATGAAGACACTTGGTCTCAGGTTAAAAACTTGCTCGTGTCACACAACTAGTGATACAGTCAGATTCAAGTCCCAATCTTCCCAAAGCCTGTCCTTTTCATTCTTCTTGCCAGCTTCATGGTTCTGGTTTATTCTGTATTCCTCTATCTCCTGTCTAGATAGGGGCATGTCTGATTTATAGTTGTTCCTCCACCAAGCACAGTTCCTGGCACCCAGTGGGAGCTCAGTAAGGTTCCTAAGTGAATGAAAAGGTCCATCTTAGAGCTTTAAGACAAAAACACCACAGTCCTCACAATCAGATGCTACTTCATTTGAAAAAGGGTCCTTTATACACTGTGAGCTAATAAAGAAGCATTTGGAGCTATTTGGGCAAATGGCCTTTACCATGATGGGAAACTGGTAGACTAACTCTAGCCCTTCCCCCTCCTACATGTCCCTGTCATTCCTCTTAGGAAGGATAAGCTAGAGCCTCGCTGGCAGTTTGTACGAGTATCTCTTTCATGGGGCTGTTGCTTGCCTCAGTGTTACTAGTAGTAATCATTTGCAAAATAACTGTACCACTAATCTTTACTCCCTCCTCCCAATTAATGATACCCCATGCGAGTGTCTCAGATGAAAGACACATTATTAATATTCAAAGAAAAAACCCTCGTAACCATTTTAACATATACAACTAACAATGAACTAAATTTGCTTTGTGGAAGACAGAGAGTGAGCATCCCAAATTAGTTTATGTAAAAGCTGAAATTCTTCCCCGAAAGGTCTCAGTACCATCCTCAAAGAATATCCTGATCATCAGAAATGCCGTCAAGATTCCCGCCAACATTATCCCCTTTGTTGTCTGAAATGTCGAATCAAGCACATCTGGCAAATGTCCTAGAGCTCACAAATCTTTCAAACAGCGTATAATTCCCAATGGTTAAAGAGATAACGCCACCGCTTAATCGTGCTGCTCTTCAAAATAGCACCAACTTTCCTTCAATCAGAAACAATGGCTTTGGCTTCTTAAAAATATCACACACCAGTGATTATTTGCAGAGAGGGCCCTTTTGCATTTGAACCTGTGGGTTCCAGACAGAATTTAAAATCAAAACCACAAGCCTCATTTGAATGCACACTCCATTAAATGGACAATGGGAATAAGGGGTGTGAATTGGGGTCTGAAAAGTAACCTGGCTTATGTGACTCGGCTGCCACCACCAGAATCATGAGGAAGATGGTGATGATGGTGGTGGTGAGAGCTAACGATGACTGAGCTTTTGCCATGCACCAGACCCTCAGCCAAGGGGTAGGGAGTACTCATGTGGTCCCTGTTTGACAATGAGGAAACAGGCTCAGTGGGGTTAAGGAATTTCCCCAGGAAATGTGGCAGGAGCCCAAATTCACACTCAGGCTCGCCTGCCTCCCCAGGTTTCCCACTTTCCATTTCTGGCCAGCTCCAAGATCATCTGTTGAAAGAGGCATGGGTGAAAAGCTCCCAGACATGATGTTTATCTGCTCCCCACCCAGCTTTAGAAAAGGGTGAAATTTAAGCCGCACAGTGAACACCTAGAGAAGAAAGATCACTTTTGTCTTCTAAATTTTCTCTGGTGTTTTTTAGACAGTTGAAAACTGGAAACATCCTCAGTGTCCAATAGGAGAGGACTGATTAAATAACATATAGTTTATTCTTACTACAGAATAGAATGCAATCATTAAAAATGGCAGCGAAGAACTAGATCTACTGATATACAAAGGTATCCATATTTTATTTCAGGTGATAAAGCAGGATAATAATAATAGCCAGCATTTGCCAACTGCTTACTGTGTTCCAGGCACTGGTCTAAGCCCTTTACGTATATTTTATTTTATTTCATTTTATTTAATCTCCACAGTAACCCTGCAAAGTCATTATCCTTGTTATTCCCACTTTACAGATGATGAAACTGAGGCAATGTGAAATGCCTGCCCAAAGTCAAACTGATAGCAAGTGGCAGAGCTGGAATTGGAAGCCAGGTCCAGCTGACTTCAAAGCTAAAGACAATGTTAGAGCTGACTTTGAATGAGAAGTTGGAGTTTACTAGTGAAAGAAAGAAAGAACCAAAGGCCTGCCTAGCAGCCCTATATTTTATACAGATATAAAAAGTATACATCCAAAGAGTGTAAGGTTGCAGATGACTATTCCCAAGACAGTTCTCTGCCCACTTTCTTGCTCAAACTTTGGCCAATGAACAAGTCTTTCTTTTTTTTTTCTTTGAGACGGAGTCTCGCTCTTTCACCCAGGCTGGGGTGCAGTGGCGCAATCTCGGCTCACTGCAAGCTCTGCCTCCTGGGTTCATGCCATTCTCCTGCCTCAGCCTCCCAAGTAGCTGGGACTACAGGCGCCCGCCACCATGTTCAGATAATTTTTTGTATTTTTTTTTTTTTTTGAGACAGAGTCTTGCTCTGTCACCCAGGCTGGAGTGCAGTGGTGCGATCTCGGCTCACTGCAAGCTCCGCCTCCCGGGTTCACGCCATTCTCCTGCCTCAGCCTCCCGAGTAGCTGGGACTACAGGCGCCCACCACCATGCCTGGCTAATTTTTTTTTTGTATTTTTAGTAGAGTCGGGGTTTTACCGTGTAGCCAGGATGGTCTCGATCTCCTGACCTCGTGATCTGCCCTCCTTGGCCTCCCAAAGTGCTGGGATTACAGGCGTGAGCCACTGCAACTGGCCAATTTTTTGCATTTTTAGTAGAGATGGGGTTTCACCGTGTTAGCCAGGATGGTCTCGATCTCCTGACCTCATGATCCGCCCGCCTCGGCCTCCCAAAGTGCTGGGATTACAGGCATGAGCCACTGCGCCTGGCCAATGAACAAGTGTTTCAGTGCCACTGACAAACCAAGACTCCCCTAATCTTGAAGCCACTGCCTTCCCCTGACAGATGAGAAATCTGAGACCCAGAGAGGGCAAATCACATGTCCAACCCCACACAGACTGTCTGTGGTAGAGCCAGGGCTGGTACCCTGGTTTCCCACTGCTGGCCGGAACTCCTTCTGCAAACCCAGGCTACCTTGCCACAGTGCTTTCCTTGCAGTTTCTGCAAAATGGCCAAGTGAGACTCCCCCACAGCCTCCTCCCGCTGTCATCCCTCCAGCGAGACAAAAGGCAATTTACCGAAATGTTATAATCACCTGGAGGCTGGCACGCGGGGACATCCATGCTTTATCTGCGGTGTTGTTAGCAGCACCATAATGAAGGCTTTGTGGAGGGATAATACGCTGTAACTGCCAAATCAAATGCCCGCACCAATCACACATCCCTGCCAGCAGACGGGCATTTGCTGTAAGCAAAAGGGGTAGGAAAGAAAGTTATGAGTATTGAACGCCTCCATGGTGCCAGGGACTTACCACATCCCAGTTCTTTGAGGAATAGACCATTATTCGTATTTGGCAGATGCGGAAACTGAGGCTCAGGGAGTAAGTTATTTACTGACGATCAAGCAGCTAGTAAAGGGAGGAACCAGGGTATGAACCCAGGTCCCTCTGACACCAGAGGCCATGCTCTGAACTGATGAAATATGCTGTGGCCTTTTGTGAACCATGAACCTGTCTGAGAATCTAGGCCCAGCTACGGACCTCTCCCCAAAGAAATACACTTGAATTCACAAACAGAATTTTGCCTAAAGAGGGCGGGATTGGCCACTTGGAAGCCATCCATACAGCCCTGTCAGGACCTTTGCTCTAGGAATAACAGCCTACCCAGCTTGCTGCCTCTCCCTGGACTGCAGGAATTGCCCATTGCCATCCTCTCTCCCCACCCCAGTTCCAAAGGCCCTGGAAATTCCCCTTCCAGCCATGGTGCCCATCAGATTCTGGTAACAATTCCTCCCCTGCTGCCCCCTGACTCCCCCATGGCAGCCTCCTGGAGGCATTCGAAGGACACAGCTTCCCCTTCAGTAGCTGGAGTCAACCTGGGCCAGCACTGTAATGGTTTGTTTTGTCTCCTTTAATAGAAGTGAGTGGAAAGCCAGACCCTATGAGGCCGGAGCCTACTCTCTTTCTCAGCCCAAGCTCTGGAACTCAGCACTGTTGACTGAAACCCCTCAGGTCCAGGAGAGGCGGACAGGGTCACAGGCAGGTATTTAGAGCCAGCCAGATCTGCAAGCAGATCCCAGCTCTGCCTCTCACCAGCTGTGTGACCTTGAGCTAGGCCCTTAACTTCTCTGAGCTTCAGTTTCTTCACCTGAAAAAGTGGGGACAGAAATAGACCCCCCTTCCAGGGCTGTGGCCTGAAGTGAGATGACATGCATGAGGTGAGATGACACACTCCAGCAAGAACAGCGGCTGGCCCTAAAGAAGCACCTTTCGGTGCAATGTTGACAATCACAGTCGTGATCCTTTTACACCCAGGGTGAAAAGGTGAAAAGCAGGGGCCTCCTTAACTCCACATCCCAAAGGGAGGAGCCAGTGTTACCATGGCAAACTGAAGTCTGGCCTCCTCCCATCTGCTTTTAATTCTAATTTCAAGACTGGACTAGAGGCCTGTGGTTTTCTGATCTCTCTACCCAGCCCCTGGCATTCTGTTATGGACGTCCCCATCATCCTCATCATTTCTTATGCACCTAGAGCCTTAGGTCCCCTAAGCTCCCCCTAGACACAGGCCTTTGTTGAGCCCCTGCATCCACCAGGGTTTCACTTGGGGATCAGACCCAGTGCCTGGCCCCCACCAAAACCAGTGCAGGGCTAGAGGGAACATATAGATAAATAGACAGTCACAGGACTGGGGTGGGTGTTCTCTGGATAGAGGCCTGGGCCCTTTAGGGAGCCTAAATGTTCAAGAGACTGTGAAGAAACTCCCACCCCTCAAAATATAGCTTAGGAATCAAAATAACATAAACCAAAAAAAAGCACAGGAAGCAGTCCAACACAATTCTATATTCCCTACGATGTTTAATTTTAAATACCAAATATGAGATTCTTTCCAGAAAACTGGGAGTATCCCTATTTCAGTGGTGCCAGGAGCTACATTCACAGTGTGCTACACACACAGAGAAGAGCATCAGTGTGTCCCAAGCCGTCCAGATGATGTCCTGGAAAAGGTGGAGTTTGGCTAGGCCTAAAAGGATGAGAGGTGGCTTCTGCTGCATGGAAGGGAAGGAGCAATATGGGCAAAGGTCCAGAGAGATGAAGGGGTACAGGGTGCTCCAGATGGAGCAGCTGAAAAGGCTTGTGTGTTGGGGAATGGGGAAGGTGTCAAGGAGGCCTCAGACTGGACTTTGATGATTATGGAGGAGTAGGTCTCAGTGAGGCATTCAAGGCAGAGGGACCCAGTGTGGGCTGGAGAGAGCCTTGAATAGCAGGTTAGGGAGTTTAGCTTCAGTCCTTCAGACGGTGAGGAGTAAAGACAGGAGTTGCAGAAAAGTTCCTCAGGGAAGTGGGTAGTGGTCAAGGCTGCAGCTCTGAAGACAGACTTGGCTATCACTCTGCACCCACTCACATAAGCTGGGTGAGCTCAGGAAGACACCTTCACCTCTGAGCCTCAGTAGCCTCCCCTGTAAAAGAGGTAATGACATTGTCTTTCCACGACTGCTGTGAGTATTCAATGAGTTCTGGTGTGTCACAGACTTCTGCAGATTCCTGCCTAACACCCCTGCTAACTGTTGCCACTGCTCTAGTCTTAATTCAGCCCTCAACATTTGCCAACTGGACAACAGGCTCCCGCTTGCCGGGGCCCCTTCGATCCATCGTCCACTTGCAGCCAGGGATTAGGGGCCAAAAGGAGCAGAGGGTCAAAGCAGAGGCTGTGGGGTCAGGCCAATAGAATGACCTTGGCCATGGCACTTGGTTCCTCTGAACTGCCTTAGGACAGCAGCTAGGCATCATGAACATGTTTAGTGAACATGGATTCAATTATAAGTGCTCAAAAAGAAAAGGGGGCACCAGGAAGCAGGAGGAACAGCAACATCAACAGTGTTGGTGATTTTGCATCCCCTCTCCATTCAGCACACATGTGTTCTGCAGTGAATGTGAGGACACTGCATCAGTCCTCTCCATCCCTGTGTGCCTCCTGTCCTGGGAGCACCTTGCTACAGAGGATGATTCTAGCATTTAAAGATATGTACCTGGACACGGTGGCTCAAGTCTGTAATCCTAGCTCTTTGGGAGGCTGAGGTGGGTGGGTCACTTGAGGTCAGGAGTTCAAGACAAGCTTGGCCAACATGGTGAAACCCCGTCTCTACTAAAAATATAAAAATTAGCCCAGTGTGGTGGCGGGTGCCTGTAATCCCAGCTACTTGGGAGGCTGAGACAGGAGAATCACTTGAACCTGGGAAATGGAGGTTGCAGTGAGCCAAGATCACGCCACTGCACTCCAGCCTGGGTGACAGAGCGAGACTCCATCTGGAGGAAAAAAAAAAAAAGATATGTATGTTTTGATCAGTGTCACCCATAAACACTACTCATATGCATCTGGACCTCAACAGCAAGACAAACTCTCTAACAATTGTCAGAAGACTGGCTATGTGGGCCAGGCTTGGTGTGCCTGTAATCCCAGCACCTTGGGAGGCTAAAGTGGGAGGATTGCTTGAAGCCAGGAGTTTAAGACCAGCCTGGACAACAATCCAAGACCCCATCTCTACAAAAAAAAGATTTTTTTAAATTAGCCAGGGGTGGTGGCACGCCTGGAGTTCAGCTACTGGGAAGCTGAGGTAGGAGGATCTCTTGAGCCCAGGAGTTCAGAGGCTGAAGTGAGCCATGATCACACCGTGCACTACAGCTTGGGTGACAGAATGAGACCCCCTGTCTATAAAAATTTTTTTTCTTTTTTTTTTTGAGACAGAGTCTTGCTCTGTCGCCCAGGCTGGAGTGCAGTGGCACGATCTCGGCTCACTGCAAGCTCCACCTCCTGGGTTCACGCCATTCTCCTGCCTCAGCCTCCTGAGTAGCTGGGACCACAGGTGCCCGCCACCACGTCTGGCTAATTTTTTGTATTTTTAGTAGAGACGGGGTTTCACCATGTTAGCCAGGATGGTCTCAATCTCCTGACCTCGTGATCTGCCTGCCTCGGCCTCCCAAAGTGCTGGGATTACAGGCGTGAGTCACCGCACCCGGCCTATAAAAAGTTTTTAAAAATAAGAAGTCTGGCTGTGTGGCACTTAGTGAGATGTCCATCTCCAGGATGGGACCTTCCTAAGAGATTTCCAAGGGTCATTATGACTATGGGAACTTTTCCCCTCACCCATCAACTGAAGCACCTAAGGCTCCCACCTGAGACAACACCAGCTGTCCATACACAGAGATGTTAATGAGGATTACATGATGGCAGGCATGCAAAGTGCCAGGCATGGCCCCTTGCACACGGAAGTGCTTCCTAATATGAGGCAGCTATATTCCTTGCCCTGACTTAGCCCCATCCCAGGGATAGTCCTAAATCCAGCCTTAGGCCTAACTTTGGAGACCCCACCTCAATTATTTCCACATATTAAAACAAAGTGTATCCACATGAAATATAAATCCCACATTAAATATAAAAATTTTGCTGTTGCTTGGTAAACTGCTTTACTATGAGTCTTTAACAATTGGCCATGATTTGCTGAGAGTCATGCATACTGGAGAATTCTCGAAAAATGAGGAAATTGAGCCTACAATTGGATTTCAAGTGTAATAAAATTGTTTTGATTTCTAAATTTAATAATTAAGTCTGAATGCATTAATTATAACATTTATTAATTTCAGTTTTGTAGTTTCTCTTTTTTTCTGTTTAGAGCCAATCATCTTTTTCTAAGCCTTTTACATTTGAATAGGCCTTGAGAAGCTTGTGGGTGCTTGGCCCAGCCCTCCACTGAGCCCAGAAGATGCTCTTCTATGGGGAAAAGCCGGAGCAGGCCCAAGGCCTTCCACCTCCCCGCCCTGTGGCAGGCTTTGCCTAGGCAATGACTCCTCAGTCAATATTGACAATGCTGTGGCCTTGGCCTCTGGCCACCACTGCCAGCAAAGTTCAAAGCCTCTTTCTTGTCAGGAGTGGTGATGGGGATGCCTGGGCATTGCTGCCCTCACTGTGGCACTGCCATGGCCCTGCCCCACCAGCTCACGTAGGCTGCATTTGCACAGAGGGTGTGGCAGGGCGGTGGATGGGACCCATAGGTGCCCACAAGCTGGGGAGCCTGCTTTGCAGTGCACCCCCCATCCCAGCCTGGAGTCCTCTGAGGATGGGCCTAGACCCCCCAAAAGACGACAGCCCCTATGACAGAAACTTCCTTCCTCCAGGTCCTGGTCCAGCCCTGTGCTCACTGCCACCCTGGCATTCGGCATGAGCCCTGGGCTGTCTCTGTGGGTTGGAAGTGCCTCTGCTCTCTGCACGTGATGACACACACTGAGACTTTAGGGACTCACATCCTGCCACACTCAGCCAGTCACATGAGCCACACACCATGTGCACACCTCCCTTCAGCTGCAGCCACTCCCACACTCACGCACACATCTCTTCACGCTTATGGTGGTGTGAGAGCAGTTGGATGGGAATACACACACACCTGTGTCTGTGCACACACTCGCAGCTTCACTGAGCGTAACTCTGGTGCCAGACACACTGAGCCCTTCCCTCTGCCCTGATGGAAGGAATTGGGGCAAATCATTTCTCCCATCAGTTTCCTCATCTTAAGTGGAGACAGCCCCATCTCACTCACTGAGGAGAGGACGAGTGTAGCCCCCACATACACGCGGAGCTGGGCACCTCCTAAGTGCCCGGCCATTGTGAGCTCTGCCACTCTCCCAAGGCAGACGCTTTGTTTCATCTTGGTCTCTTCCCTTCCCTACTCCCCATACCAGCCCCCTCACTCACACAGGATGGAAGCTGCATAGCAGCGGTGACCGCAGGTGTGTGCAGCCCAAAGGCATGCCAAGAGCAGGCAGAGCCCAGCCTGTGGGTGTGCAGTGACCCCAATCCACCTGCTTGCCTTCCCTGGGCTCGCCTGCCCTGGCTTGCCCTGCTGGCTTTGAACAAAAATTATTAGCTCAGCTGTGGCCCTTGATCCTATGGCACTGATCCTTGTGTGAAGACCTCCTCCTGCCGCGGGCTCCCCCTCCATCCTGGCAGGGAACCAGAAGTCCTGGGAGTGTCCTGAGCGAGTCCCTTAAGGACGCTCCCTTACAGGCATCCATTTTGGGAATGAAAGACCTATCACAATGGTGATTGTAGCTTCCATTCCTGGGTGCCCACCAAGGGCCATTCATCCTGGTCAGTCCTCACTCTGCCCTCTGCAGAAAGTCTGGTGAAACCTGCTACAAAGACGAGGAGGGTGGCTCAGAGATGGGAGTGACGTGTCCAAAATCACCCAGCGAGTCGGTGGCTCAGTATCGGATCCAGGCTTGTTCGGCTCCAGAACTCCTTCTAGTCTTTGCTGTGTTGCCACGTGAGCCCTGAAGTCCTACCTTCACAAGTTAACTTCTGGCGTTTCTTTTGGTTTTTGGCATTTCCTGTGCACCAAGTGCTGTGCTAACCTTTTTTAGGAATGATCTCACTTGGTCCTCATGCAAGCCTTCAAGACAGGCATCTTTGTAGATGAGGAAATGAGACCTAGGGAGGTGTGAGGCCACTTGCTCAAGGTCTGTGAGCTAGTGACCGAGTTCCAATGCCCAAGCTCTTAACCATCATGCCACACTGCCCCCTCCCTGCTAATCCTCTGAAGAGCTGATATTTCCTTGCAGCTGTTCTGAGACTTTCAGGATCTCTTTTTCCCCCAGCTGTGCACTGACCTGCAGGCTACACTAATGTCACCTGGTGACCTGGGCACAGCGCAGCAGACCCGGCACAGCTGTGCCCTATGCAGGTCAGCTCCTCCCTGCCTTCACTGAGAGGCAAGTCCCAGGCCAGCCAGGCTTTGAGCTTCCTGAGTGGGGTTAGTGCCCAGGTATGACCCCACACAACCCAGCCTCTCCATGTGGTAGGGCTGCCCAATCTATTGCCCCAAGTCACAAAAGGAACCAGCAGCTGGCGGTCTTGGACTTGCCCTTGGCGTGCCTGCCTTGCCCTCTCACGAGCTCCGTTTGCCCAGGGTGGGGAAGAAATTCCTCCCCCTTTGTCAAAACCCCACAGGGTAAACCTGTTGCTTTTATGTCCCCAAATTTACATTTCTTTATTCATTATTCACCATGTACTTATGAAATACTTTAAGTGCTAGATCTGTGCTGGGCCCTGACCATCAAAAGTAAATGGTACAGGCTGGAGGGGGTGACTACGACGAACACTGTGACTTCGGCTCAGGGAAGGCTAACATCTGGGCAGGGTCTGTGGGATTAGGGGACAGCCAAGAGAGTTTGAAGCCCAGCCCACACATTCATGGGGCCTTTAAGTATGGATTGTGACCCTGTTCATCAGACAACTCAAAATTCACACCCCCTTTCCTGACCGTAGTGCCTCAGCACACTATGAACTTATACATTTTTGGAAGAAATCCTAGAATAATACACTCATATTACATTTGGTTGTTTGTGTTAAAAGCAGCAATTTGTCCGCCGGGCGCTGTGGCTCACACCTATAATCCCAGCACTGTGGGAGGCCAAGGTGGGTGGATCGTGAGGTCAAGAGATCGAGAACATCCTGGCCAACATGGTGAAATCCCATCTCTACTAAAAATACAAAAATTAGCTGGGCGTGGTGGCGCATGCCTGTAGTCCCAGCTACTCAGGAGACTGAGGCAGGAGAATCGCTTGAACCCAGGAGGCGGGGGTTGCAGTGAACCAAGATTGCACCACTGTACTCCAGCCTGGCGACACAGCGAGACTCCGTCTCAAAAAAGAAAAAAAGTAGTAATTTGTCAAATGTAAATGTTTAAACTATACTGTAATTGTTATCACCTTGCTTAGGCCTGTTTTCAATTTTATATACACTAATAATACAAAATGGAAAGTACCTCGGGTCTCTGTTGTGTTCTGAGAGGCCCTGAACCCAAACCAGGTCCTGAAGGAGGAAGGGTGGTCCCTTGGGAATAGCAAGTGCAAAGGCACAGAGGCACTGGCGAGCATGCACGTGGACTACTGCAGTTCCTCCAGTGGCTGCATTTTACAGTGCGAGGGGAGCTGGGAGGGAAGCGGGGAGGGAAGCAGGCCTGGGAAGCAGGGGGACCTGGCGACCTTGAAGGCCAGGCTGAGGAGTGGAGAGCCTTTTCAGGGAAGTTTTTCACTGGGGTAGCCCATGGTCAGATTTGGGGTGTCTCTTGCAATATGTTTCTTTTCTTCTCTATAAAAAGCCCAGTTATCCCAATGACCTATGAGGGCAGGGCATGCAGGTGGCAGCAAGGTCACTTCCAAAGCTTCAGAACCGGAATAAAGACATCTTTCGGCCCCAAACATAGACAGACCTAAACCTGAAGTGCACCTGGGTCCTGGCAGTGCTCACTGCTGGTCTCAGTCCCACCTGTCCCTAACACTGGCCACATGGCTGGCCACAGGATTGGGCTTGCCAATTCATTCATTAATTCAAAAGCTATCAACTGAGAACCTACTATGTGCCAGACACTCTCCTAAGCACTGGGATATCATAGTGAACAAGCAGGCAGGGCTCATGGTCTCACTGGAGCTTACAGTCTGGATAGGGAGACAGACAACATGCACGTAAACAAATACATATGCAGGGAGTGGCTTATGCTATGGAGAAAATAAAATGAAGACAAGATGGGGTGACTGTGAGTGGAGGCGGTTAGATTAGGGTCATTGAGAAGGTGACATTTGAGTTGAGACCTGGATGCCGAGAAGGGGGTGCATAGGGAATATTTGTTGATGGCAATTGACACAAGTCAGAATGAAAAAGGCTTATTCCAGACTTCATCTGGGAGAGTATTTATTAAGCACCTACTGTATGCTGGGTCTAGTGGTCAACAAATCAAACACGGTCCCTGCATTGAGAGCTTACAGTCTAATGGGAGAGAAAAACATTATATAAAAAAATATGCAAGCCAGGCGCGGTGGACCACGCCTGTAATCCCAACACTTTAAGAGGCCGAGGTGGGCGGATCACCTGAGGTCAGGAGTTTGAAACCAGCCTGGCCAACATGGTGAAACCCCATCTCTACCAAAAATACAAAAACTAGCCAGGTGTGGTGGCACGCGCCTGTGATCCCAGCTACTCGGGAGGCTGAAGCAGGAGAATTGCTTGAACCTGGGAGTTGGAGGCTGCAGTGAGCCGAGATGGCGCCATTGCCCTCCAGCCTGGGCGACAGAGCAAAAACTCCATCTCAAAAACAAAAAAAAGGCAAATAAGTATAGATTCAAAAATTGTGATCTGAGGGGACCATGAAAGAAAAGGGAGTGAATGACGTCAATCTGGATGCCTGGGTCTGTGAAGGGATGTCCACTCCTCTTAGAGAACATGAGGACCTCACCTTTTAGGGAGCACACTGGGTTTTCATGTATTTCTTAAACTGTTTATTTGAAAGCAGTTAAATTAAGAGAATTCTTGCAATGATAGTACAGAGTTGTCAATATACCCCACGCTCAATTTCCCTGTTATGACTGTCTTACCTTGGATGGTACATCTGTCACAGTTAGTGAACTAATATTGATGTTATGATTCACTAAAGCCCATACTTTTTACAGATGCCTTTTCCTAATGTCCATTTTCTGTTGCAGGATCCCATCCTGTCTCCTTAGGCTCCACTGGGGGATAGCTGTTTCTTAGGCTTTCCTTGTTTTTGGTGACAGTTTTGGGGAGTACCGGTCAGATATTTTGTAGGATGCCCCTCAACTGGAATCTGTCTGATGTTTTTTCTCATGATTAGATTGGAGTTGTGGGTTTGGGAGGAAGATCACAGAAGTAAAGTGTCATTTTCATCCCATCCTATCAAGGGTCCAGACTGTCACCACGACTTACCAATGTTGCTGTTAACATTGATCACCTGGCTGAGGTAGTGTTTGTGAGGTTTCTCCATTATAAAGTTACTTTCCCCTGCTCCCTTTCCATACTGTACTCTTTGAAAGTCACTATGCACAGCCACGCTTCAGAAGTGGGGATTTTTGCTGCAACTCTTTGAGGGCAGAGTACATAAATTACTTGGAATTCTCCTGCACGGATTTGTCTATTCTGATTTTTATGCATTTTTACCAGTATCTTTATGCAGGGTCTTTTTGCTTTTCAGGAGTTCAAGAACCCTGTTGGTATTTCTAGGAACCTAGAAATTTTGTTTTATTTATTTATTTATTTATTTAGAGACAGGGTCTCAACTCTGTCACCCAGGCAATCACAGCTCACCGCAGCCTCAACCACCGCAGGCTCAGGTGATCCTCTCACATCAACCTCCCGAGTAGCTGGGACCACAGGCGCTTGCCACCATGCCCAGCTAATTTTTCTATTTTTTGCAGAGAGGAGGTTTTGCCATGTTGCCCAGGCTGGATTAAAACTCCCAGGCTCAAGCAGTCTGTCCACCTCAGCCTCCCAAAGTGTTGGGAGTACAGTTATGAGCCACCACGCCCAGCTGAAATATCTTATTTCAATTAACAAAATGCATGAAGTTACCAAGACATTACATTGGAGGGTAGGAAAAAAGCCAATAATTTTTTTTTTTTTTTTTTGAGACAGAGTCTTGCTCTGTCACCATGCTGGAGGGCAGTGGCGCAATCTCGGCTCACTGCAACCTCTGCCTCCTGGGTTCAAGTGATTCTCCTGACTCAGCCTCCCATGTAGCTGGGACTATAGGCACCCACCACCACGCCCGGCTAATTTTTGTATTTTTGTAGAGACAGGGTTTCACCATGTTGGCCAGGATGGCCTTGATCTCTTGACCTCGTGATCCACCCACCTCAGCCTTCCAAAGTGCTGGGATTACAGGCGTGAGCCACCGCGCCCAGCAGAAGCCAATAATTATTTTAATTTTTTTTCTATTGTCAATACCCATTAGTGAAAGAAGATTTGGGAAATAAAAGCGGAAAGAGAAACTCTCTCATCCCACTACGCAGGGCTATTATTCACATTTCAATTTATCTTTAATTTTTCTTCTGTGCACAGTTACAACATAGGATATACTATGTGTACTTTTATTTCTTGTCTCTTCTTGCCTTTTTTCTTTTGCTTATTATCACATCAAAAACATTTCCCCCATGTTGCTATACAAACTTCCTAACAATTATTTTCAGTAGCTGCTAAATATCCCCTCAAGTGTCTTAAAGTATCCACCTCCCCGAATCTAGCACGATGCCTGGCACATAATTATTTGTTAAATGAATGCATATACAACAAAATAATCATTCCCTCATTTTTAGAAATGTACATTTTCCTTTTTCCTGATTCTAAATAGTTCCGAGACAAATAGATTATCCCTTTAAGAATAGTGTCCCAGAGTGGAATTACCGGGCCAACAGGGACCAAAAATTTTTAAGATAGATGCACCAAACCAGAAATCTTCCTTCTCTCTGCACCACTGGCAGTTGTGCCAAGGGTAATAATTTACAATTGATTAAAGAGTTTGTGGGGTGTTTTTTTCCCCCATCTTTTTTCTCCCTCCTTTCCCTCTCCCCTCCTACCAAAAAAGGGGAGAAATTATCTGAGAAGGTGAAGATATTCTCAGACAATCATATTAACATATTCCAACAATCGTAATTTGCAAAATAGTAATCACAACTCCCAGGATCTGGGAGGCATTAATCAAAGCTGCAGGTTTAATTCCATTTTAAATATTGATGAAATGTGCTTCGGCAACCTCACCCTGGCGTGGCAGGGCCAGGGGAGCTGCAGAGAGGGGCAGGGGAGGCGGAGGGAGGGGTTGGTGAGCAGCTGCTGGGAGGGGAGGCATCTGTGATTCAAATTGGTGGCTGTACAGCCAGGTAGAGAGTGAAAGGGGTAGTGAAGAGGGCTGTTAAGTCCATTGCTGTCAATTTTTAACGATCAGGGAGGGGCCTGAGGACTGGTTCAGCACAATACACCCAGTTTGTCTGGTTTCAGGGGTTACTGCTGAAGAGGTTGCAGCTGCACTGATTCGAATAGCCTGGAGACTTCAGAACTGTAATTATCAACCAGGCTGCTCACAGTGTGGCAAAAGTGGGCTCCACCAGCGTTTAACTCCTTGTGTGCTGACACATCATCGCTGCTTTCCCCACCCCTGGATTTCCCAGCCGCAGCAGGGACTCCTAGGCAGCCTCCCCAGAGGAAACTGAGGCTCACTGGCTGCTTGCCAGAGTGTGCCAGGCAGCAAGCCGTTTTCCTTAGGTCTCATGTAAAGAAATGGTGGGCAGGTGGTTAGTGATGTGGAGGCAGCCTCAGCTCCTGGCATGCTCACATCTGCCCTGGGGTGAGAGGTCAGGCTGCAGAGCTTGGTGAACCTTGGTTTGAATCCACTGGCGATGGACTTAGGACAAGGCTCTCCCCTACCTGACTGGGCTGTTACAAAGATCCAATGAGACACAGTGTCTGCAAAGTACCAAGCACACCTAGGCTGTCTGTGAGCCTCCATCTCTCTGCCCCTGGGTCTGGTGCCTTTCACACAAAAGGAAGGCATCCCTGGCAGGGGATCTGATTCAGGCAAGCTTTCCGCCAGCCCTCTGTATTTCAGCTCTCAGGGAGTGCCCTTGTTCCCAAGCATCTGCCATTTGTCACCCAAGGAGGGTAGACACACCCATCCTCCCATCTCTTAGGCAGGAGGCACTGGGCTAGACACAGGGTAAGGAGAGGAGGCAAGAACTCCTCCAGTGCTCTGGCCCTCAGGAGAACTGGTTAAAGGCAGGGAGTGGCACCAAGGGAAGGGAGGAGGGGCAGGAAGGTGGAGAGGCAGGAAGGCAGGGAGAAGGCAGCGTGGTGTGAAAAAAGCATGGGCAGCTGGAAGGACGGTGCAGGAAGGATGAGCAGGACTCGTTGACCCTCCTCCTGGAAGGAACGTAACCCCAGAGACATTCTCCACATATCTATGAAGGAGTGTGGCCAAGAACGCTTGTCCCAGCATTGTTCCTGGTAGTGGGAGTTGCAGGCAACCTCCGCGTCCACCACCGGCATGGTGAGGAAAATGTGACGGAAGCCAAGCGTGGAATATTAGGCAACAGTAAGAAGCAAAGAGCTGGATGTATACACAGCAACAAGAATACATTTTGAGTGAAAGCTGTGAGACATAATGAAAGCCACAGCACAATGCCATTTCTGTAAATTAAAAACACATTTGTACACAAAACAACAGCACATATTTTACAGAGCAACATGCATTTTGAGGGGTCTCTATCCCACCATTGGTGTAGGTCCCTGTAGTGGTGGAGGAGGGGCCCAGTATGGGTTTGGAGGAGAAAGGAGGAAAAATGAAAATAAAGTAAATCCACGGAGGGGTCTTGCACAGAGAGATGATGGCAGCGTGCTGTGGACTGAATGTGATTCACTCAAGTCTCTTTATTTGAGGTTTAAAAAACAGCACAGGCTTTATAGCTGGACAATCCTAGGTTCTAGTCTGAGCTCTCCCACATACTGACCCTGTGGCTGTGGACAAGTGCCTTGGCCTCTGTGAGCCTCTGTTTGTTCATCTGTAAAATGGTGGCGAAGGCTTGCCCATTGCGTGGTTGGTCACAAAGATTAAACTAAGGAGACACTGCGTTTAGGGCTTTCAGGCATAGCGGCGAGCTCCTGCCCCTCTCCGTTCCCCACTGAAAGGCCTGGAGTAAACAAGAGGGTGTTAGTCCCCTGGAGAAACCATGGGTTCTTGAAAGGGTCAAGAATGGAGAGCCTAGAAAGGAAACGAAAATCTCAGGACTCTTTCTCCTAGCACCACCGGCAAGGCCTAGACCCGCTGTCCTGGGGCTGTCGTGCGTGGGCTGTCAGACCAGGCAAGTGCCCGACTGTGAAGCAGCTGCTCTCTGCCTGTCAGGATGAGTCCAGCTTAGGGTGGCCAGACTGCCTCATGCTTGCCTCCGCCAGCAGCACCCACAGTTAGAAACCCTTCTGTGTTCAATTTCCCCAAGACCAGGCACTCCGAGGAATTCAGTGTAAATGAAAGGTCTGTTCCTCCCCACACCAAACTACACAGACTGGCCATCGACGGACCATCCCAGTCCCAAGGCCCCACCTGGGGAACCCCCCAGGCCAGGAAAGGTCCCAGCGAGCACCAAGCATGACCAGCTCTTCCTCTTTCCTTGCAGATGATGATGAGCATGAGTGGATCACCCGTACCTGTCGAAAGGGCTAGGACGAGATCGTGGGTCACAGGCCCGAGCCGTGAACTCTGTGGCTGCCTCCACCAGAGGTTTCCATCTGCCCTACTAGCATTGGCTGCCCTGGGGGACGGGCTGTAGTTCTAGAACCTGATTTTAACTCAGGAATAAAGACTTTCTGCGGTCAGTGGCCCCAGGTGTATTTTCCTTAAAAGATTGTTCCTCAGTGGGCATCACTTAACCTGGACAAAATTGTGAGCTATAGATATTCCCAGGCCCCACCCTAGACCTCCCAATCAGAATCTCTGGGAATGGGGCCTAGTAATTTGCATTCCCAGCATTTCTCATGCATCTGAATGTTTGAGAACCATCTCTTTATAATAATAGATAGATGTAATTGAGCACTAACCGGCGCAGGTAGTGCGTGTGCATTATCTCCGCTCCTCACAACAGCCTTGCAAGGGGAAAGCTTTTGCAGATGGGGAATCTGAGGTTCAAAGAGACAGAGTGACTTGCTTGGTCTCAGATGGCAGTAGGACCTGATCACTGTGCCCAGTCCTGCAGCAGTCATGGGTTCTTAGTTTCTGTTTCTGGTTGGGCCAGTGAAGCCCCTTCCTCATCCCTCTTTTCTGCTTGTCACTAGAGACAGAAACTAAAAACCATGGCTTCAGGCTGCTGAAAGCCTAAAACAAAACAGAACAGAAAAACAACAACAACAAAATAAGGTGGGTTGGACAAGCTTGTTAGGCCCAAGAATGATTACTCAGGCCTGTCTTTCCCTCTTGGCAGCTCCCCCATTTGAACCTCATATCCTAAGCACAGAATCAGCATGGTGCCATAGAAAGAATGTGGCTTTGGAGGCTGGGTGTGATGGCTCACGCCTATAATCCCAGCACTTTGGGAGGCCTAGGCTGGCAGATCACATGAGGCCAGGAGTTCGAGACCAGCCTGGCCGACATGGTGAAACCCCATCTCTACTAAAAATACAAAAATTAGCCGGGCATGGTGGCATGCGTCTGTAATCCCAGCTACTTGGGAGGCAGAGGCATGAGAATTGCTTGAACATGGGAGGTGGAGGTTGTAGTGAGCCAAGATTTCACCATTGTACTCCAGCCTGGGTGACAGAGTGAAACTCTGTCTCAAAAAAAAAAAAAAAAAAAAAAAAAGAATGTGGCTTTGGCATCATATAAAAAATGGTTATAATAATGCTTTAAAACAATACAGTAGCCGTGTGGTTAAATGAGATAATACAAGTAGGGGACCTGGCGCATAGTAGGTATTCAATATGTGTTTGCTTTAAAGAACAACTTGTTAGTGGTGCATATAATTATTCCTCAAAATCATCCCGGAGGTCACATTTGTCAGCTAAAAATCAGAAGAGGAAGCGACAACATGTTCCAGGGCCACACATGGGCCATATGCATCCTGGATCTTTGTCTAACTGTTCCTCCTTAGAGGTTGCTAGATCCTGTCACCCCCTATGCTCTGTCCCCTGGCTCACCAGGGCTGCCCAGTGGAGGCAGAATAGTGAGTCAGGCTTGGAAGGCAGGAGAGGAAATTGGATCTCAAACTAGGGACCCAGAGGCGTCATGCTGGGGCAGAGCCAGGAGCCAGCGGGAAGGGAGGCCTGGGCTCACTCTCAGCTGCGCTAGGGAGCAGACTTGGGAGGATCACCTCTCCCCAAGACGCCAGTCACCTTGGTAGATAGGGTTGTGCTCCACCGGTGGTTTCCAAACTGTATTTTGAAAACAGAAGGTACATTCATGTAAAGAAACACACAACTAAACTCATATATTTTCAAAGATACACATATATCTAAACGCTTGAAAATGGATTGGAAGAGCAGATGTATGAGGAGCAGAAATGGAATCAGGGATGGGAGATTTGAAAACTAGTAGAATAAAGAGAGGGGCCCTGCAGTCAGTGACTCATGTGCACCATGAGCTGAGGTTTCTGAGCAACTCATTTCTGTGCAGGGCCACAGCAGGCCAGGGAAGCCCCTGCATTCTGCAGGGCAGCTGTGCTCTCCACACCAGGAGCTTTGGCTTGAGCAAATGACTCTGCTGCTGAAAGAAATTTGACAACCACCAAAAAGATGCTCTCTCTCACTCCTCAGGTTATGAGGTGGTGGCTCTGGAGCCTCACAAAACCACTATAAGACCCAGTCTTGTGCAGAACCTGGGGCCCTGCTGCCCATTCCATATTCCCTTAACTTCACCTTATTAAATTCTTCCCCATCTTCCAAACTAGCTCCTCTGCACCTCCCTCCCTGCCCCACCCTCTTGCTTACCTATTCTGTGACCTTCTCATCTGATAGGATCCAGCTTTAATACCCAACCCCTTGGCTCCCACAGTATTTGCCAGACTGAGAGCTCCTCCAGGACAAGGTCTGGCTGGGAGCCCTTTCTGAGTGTGCAGAGCCAGCACAGGGCCCAGCAGAGAGTGTATGTTCAGAGACCGGAACAGAGGGCATCAAGCAGCCTGATTTCCTCCAAAGCTTAGATAAGAAGCAGGTGTGACTGAGTACTTACAGAAGAAACCCATCATCAGGCCTCCACAATCCATTGTTTACTAACTGGGAAATGGTACCCGTTTCCCAGGAAGGAGGATTACACTGTCCAGCAGCCCACATATTCTGGGAGCCAGGGACCTAAGCCCTTCACCAGAGAGCAGGAAAGAAATGGAATCCCATCATGTTCTGGATTTCAGTGCCAGCACTTCTACTTGCATTAACTTTATTACACAAATAAGACATTTACAAAGCACGACATGAAAGGTATGTAACAAAACAGACATTGGTTTTACAAAAAAAGTGCTTACAATTTTTTTTCTGTGTGTGTGTTTTCCCCATTTTTTGTATTTAAATAAATAGTCTTGATGGCCTGTACGTTCCCAGGCTGCTCTTAACAGGGTAGTGGAGACATGTTTGAACTGTAACATGCTACGGCCACATAATCCACGCAAGGAATAGACCCTGAGGAGAGGCTCAAGGCAGAGTGTGTTGGGTGACCCTGGGCAGGGCTTGGTTGGCCACTTACCACATGGTTGCCACTGGGGCCTTGATGATCAGGAGCAAAAATCAAAGGAAAGATTTGAGCTCCAAGGCCAGGAATTGGGCCCTGGTTGCTCCTGTTAATGTCAGCGCCTAGCACAGGGCTGGGCACAAGTTACCACTGACTGAGTGCTGAGCTGAGCTGTACTCACCACGTTCTGAGTGGTGCCTGCTCTTTGCCCTCAGTCAGCTGTCACTGTCTTTGGAAGGGAGAGGAAGCAGGTTCCCTTCTTAGGCTGCACCTGTGCCTACCCCGCCTGTAGATCCCAGAGCAAGAATGACCTATAGGCTTTCATTTTAAGTGCCAACATCAAGCATTTGAACTCTGAAACCTTATCCAGACTCAGTGAAATAGAGCTGCCATTGATTAGCAATGTCTGCCATGGGTAAAAACAGAGACAATGGCTGCATATGTACCATGAACTTGCTTTCCCTGTCTTAGAGTCTCCTTCCAAAAGCAACATAACAGGTTAACCACAGCAGGAAGGCGGACTTGGGCTAAAACATGCTGATTAGCAACCTCTAGTGGAAAATGCATCAGGACACCAGGTAGTTCTAGAATTACAGGATAAGCTTGGGACAAATGGGCATCCCCTGAAAACGTAAATCATGGTCGTGTGTAGCCTGAGCCCTTTTGTTTGGGGTGGAAGAGTTGTAGCAGGATGGATGTTATGCAGCTGTGTCTGGCCTCTGTTCTCAGGGGTGGGTGGGGCTGGCTCCAGGAAGTATTGATTGGGAAGCTCAGAGGCACCAGTTGGAATCCTGAGCTTGGCACACTCACCTAGGCAATGGGCACCCTCTCTCTGCTTAGAGATGGATCCAGGGTTAACATTCTGACTGCCATTTCACTGGGCTCTGTTCCCTCTCCCCTATAAGGGATTCCCCTTCCATTGAGAAGACCTGGCCCAAGCACCACTATGAGAGGTCAACAAGTGGCCAACAGGGGTCCCCAACTCTAACCTGTCCAAACATTCAGAAGAGTCATGGCACAGATCGAATACCATCGCTGCTATGTTTCCTACATATACGCTGGATAATTAGGTGGGGGTAGGGTCTCTCCCTGACCCCAAAGTTTTCTCTTTCCTCTCCTTAAAATGGCTAGTGCCTCTTCTGGTCCAATATGTCACTGCCCTCTCCTTGATTTCCAAACCAATGGGGGTCTTTCTTCTCCCCATTCCCTGTCTATCCCCGCTGCCTCCTAGTCTGGGCAGGCCTCCATCTCTGCCCTATTAGGCCTCTCAGGGTTGGTCACTGTCTCTTCTCTTTCTGAATTAACTTGACATAACCAGACAGATGGAAATGATAAAATTAGAACATAGCTTTCCTTTGGGGACATCCCACAAACACTGTAGAGTTTTCCAGACAAAAGCAACAGAGTGGATAACATTGGGGGTTGTCAGCTATTCAGAATTCAGAGATGGTTCCAAGGAAGTAGTAAATAAAGGCCAATGTGGGGGAAAAAACCTGTAAATGAGAAGGCCGTTGGCGTCGCACAATTCAATTCCGCCTTTTGCTATTGTAATCAGCTGAAGTTGAAGAGGACTCCTGTTTAAATGGGAAAAACAGGCTATTTCCACCCTGATTCCAGATTTCAGGGAGTTCTGCCTTCCAGGAGGAGGACTCTGTGGTGCTCCTGGTGGGTTCTGGTTCTCAGCAGGAGAGGGAAAGGCCAGGCCTCGGGAACCGACCTGGTGGTGGGCAGGATGGCGGACGGGGGTGGATGCGGAGGTGGGTGGATTCCTGGCCGCAGCTTGGACACTGGATCTCAGCGGCTGAGGGGCAGCTGTGGGGCGCCCACGGGCAGATGCGGAAGTGCCGGCAGCGTTAGTACTGAAAAAGGATGACCTGCAAGAGGACGGCATGGGAGGTGGCTGAGCTGGGGGCCTGCCCCACCCTGCTGCCCCCCAGAGAACCTCAAAGGCACAGAGAAGAAGGGTGGACTCAGGGCCCAGATCTGAGTTTAAATCATGGCTCTGTCAACTGACTTGCTGTGGGACCTTGGGCAACTCACTGCACCTCTCTGAGCCTGTTTCCTCACCTTTAAAACAAGGATGACAAAATCTCTCTCTGAGAATCAGAAAGATTCAATGAGATACAACAGCAGCAGCAAAAGCCTTCTGGGCATTTCACCCTGCACCTTCCGTGCCTGATTTCACGGAAGCCGCACCATAGCCCCGTGAGGGAGTTCCAATGTTCTATTTTACAAGGAGGGCACTCAGGCTCAAAGAGGTGGAAGCGAATGAGCTCATGGGCACACAGCGAGGAGGAGGACCTGGCACTGGAGGCCAGGCCTGGCTCACAGCAAGCTCTCCCTACCAAAGCACATTGCCTCTACCTTTCCAAGGTCACCGTGACCATAGTGGCTGACTGCTTATTACCCACAGGGCCACGGGCTAAGCACTTCACATGCGCTTAATCTTCACATGCACAAAGCCTAGAAGTGCGTGGCTCAGACACACTGGGTGCCCGATACACAGTGGGAGATCAGGACTGTCTGTCCCTTTCCCCCTCCCACTCCCACCTCTAGCACTTGGTTGACATCTCACTGCTGCTGACACAGCCAGTTCCCTGAAGTTCAGGTCAAGGATCACTGGCTGGCTGGTCAATGGCAATGTGTCATTTCACAGTAAAGCGTGAGGGGCATCTGGTGGGCATGACTACATGGCTGTTCCCTTTTCTGATCAGGAATGTTACTTGCCCAGAACTGGTTATCACAAGGAGGTGATGGAGGAAAGCAATGATGATGATCTCCATAATAGTGATCATGATCATAACCAACACCTGGGGGCATTTTCTGTGCACCAGGCTCTGTGCTGGACTCCTTACACACATTATGCATTTATTCTCTGCAGCAACCCTACGGAGTGGGAACTATTATTATCCCCAGTTTGCAGATGTAGAAACCGCAGCTCAGAGAAACTAATTGCATTCCCAGATCTCACAGGGGAGGTGGCAGAGCTGGGATTCCGAGCTGGCCTAACTCCAGAGTGGCCAGGGTGGGCATTCCTTCCCCACCCTGGCCACTGCTCCACTTTGGCCTCCAGAATGCCTGGCTTTTAGCCCTTATTAGGAAAAGCTCTCTCAAGAGTGGCGACCCTGGTAGGACCCTTCCCCTCCATGGGTCTCAGTCTCCTCCACTGATCAATGATAGCTTAGCCCTGATTTCTAAGAACTTTCCAAGTGTTGGATTTGTGGGATCAGGGGACACAACCAGGAAGAAATGTGGCTCTGGAACCTCACAGGCGTGTGTGGCCAAATGACGATGCGGTGGAGGCAGGGGATGCTCCCCTGAGTGCTCAGAGCACTGTTCTCCTGGCCAGGCCAGTGCTGGTCTAGATGAGTGGGTTCAGGGGCCAGCCCCATGGGGATGAGTCTCCTCACAGCTAGGCAGGCTCAGGCCTGGAAGGACTTGGAAGAAAGCCCAGACAATCCTGTGCTGGCCACACACATACCACACCCTGCCGCCCACCAAGCCCCAGGAATTTGAGAGTTATGGACAAGAAAAGCCCCTAGGAGCTGGCGGAAAGGCCTGACAGTGAGAGGACAGAAAGTCATGAAGGAGGGAGAGACACTTTAATGCAGACTTTCTGGATGTAAAGTTGGGGACACAGCCCAGCAAGGGAAAACTCTGGCTCAGCAGCCAAATCCAGAAGCCAGAAACTGTCTATAGCCAAATGTGACAGCCCCCAGCGTGGCTCATCCCGCAGGCTGAATGAGACAGAACCACAAGCTTAGCTGAGCAACCAGGAGGCAAAGGCTCCTCTCCAAGAACTGAGCCCAGCCCTCTGTATCTCCAGGGCCCATCCCTGCCCTCCATATAATGTCCAAGACCCTCTTTCCATGATCCTTTGTTCTGTGGCCCCTGTCGGCTCTCCCCACTTCCCTGGACCTCAGCCACACTGAACATCCCCCAGGGTCCCCTCCGGCCCAAGCTCCTCCATGCCTCTGGGCCTTTGCACATGCGGTTCTCTTGATGTGGAACACCCTTCTTCTTGTCCCCTGTCTCTCCCCTAGAGCTCACTGCCCCCTCTTCTGGGTCCTCTAAGGTCAAGTTTCTCGCCTACTCCAGCTGCCCATTCCCCTGCAATGTAACTGCCCACATCCTGTGCTAAGCCACAAGCTCCCTGAGGGCAGGGATCATGTCAGCTCACTTCTGCAGTCCCAGAGCCAGGTCTAATAGGATGAATCTCCTCCCACAGGAAGGGACAGCTCTGAGGCAGGTGGCTCTAGGATCCCGGCCAGTTCTGCCCATGCTCACATTGTGATTCTGGATGAGCACTGCTCTGTCTGAGCCTCCGTTTCTGCAAGTGTGAAATGGAGGTCATCACAATCACCCTCCCAGGGAGACTATGAAGGATGAGGTCGGAGAGAGGGCTGTGTATACAATGAAGTGCTGCACAAAAGGAAGTGATTACTGAACCGCGCAGACTTCAGAGTCCGACAGACTCGCTGCATCTGGACAAGTCATGTCACCTCTCGAAATCTGTTTATCTCTTTACAATGAGAAGGCCATCTCTATGTCCACAAAGTGGCTGGGAGGTGTGAACCAGATGCCATGTGAGAAGTAGCTGCCTTGAACAGAAGGAGCTCAGCAAACGGCAACTCTTCCTATGAATGTGACAGTCTCAGCGGCGATGGTGTTCCTGGGGCATGCTCACTCACTACAGATTCTGCAGGATTTTACGTTAGGCACTACCATTTATTTACAAATGTATCTGTCCAGGGCTGTCTGTACCTCCACACTATACACATTCTCCTGTGGTGCCTGGCACAGAGAGCTCAGTACATACTAGGTGTACTGAGCTCAATCAGGAGGCCCAGCCAGAGGTACCGTCCTAAAGGAGCTGTCCCCACCCCCGCTGCCCATTAGAATCACACAGGCTGAGTATTACACACGCAGATCCCTATATCCCACCCCAACAGACTCTCTCAGAGCGAGGCTTAGGAATCTCTATATATTTACAAGCTGCCCAGGTGATTCCGAGCACACCAAGACCGGGATCTGCTGAACTGGAGGGCTCCTGACTCCAGCCCTAATGCTCTGACCCTCTCCCTCTGAGGGACCGCCACACCCACTGACCTCCAGGGATCCCTGCTTCCTACTGGGTGTCCTCCAACCCAGCAGTCTCTGAAGACTGCTACAGTGATGTTTCTGCAGCAGGCCCTCCAGGACCCCACACTGCCGCAGCATAAAATACAGACTCTTCCACCTGGCAGCCTCAAGGCTCTCGCTTTCCTCCTCTCATCCTCCCAGACATGCCTGCCAACAATGCTGAATAGCTCAGGGTTCCCTGAGAGCTCTGGTATCTCATGCCTTCCCTGATGCCTCAGCTTTCAGGCCTGGTCTTAGAGGTTGCCTCTTCTGGGAAGTCTTCCCTGCCTCTCTCCTTTGCCCCCTTCCCCCTCCCCAGCTCCCATGGCTTCCCCTGTCACACTGTATTGTAACTGTTGGGATCTGCCTCCCCCTCCAGACTCTGGCCTCCTCAAGGGCAGGGACCACACTTTACTTGTTTCCACTCCTGGCAACAGACTCAGGGATGCTGGGCACAGACAAGACATAGGAAATGTCTCCAAATAAACAAGTCAGTGAATTAAAAAATGCAAGGTTCGGCCGGGCACGGTGGCTCACGCCTGTAATCCCAGCACTTTGGGAGGCTGAGGCGGGTGGATCACCTGAGGTCAGCAGTTCAAGACCAGCCTGGCCTACGTGGCGAAACCCCGTCTCTACTAAAAATACAAAAAAATTAGCTGGGCATGGTGGCAGGCGCCTGTAATCCCAGCTACTTCGGGAGGCTGAGGCAGGAGAATCACTTGAACCCAGGAGGTGGAGGTTGCAGTGAGCCGAGATTGCGCCATTGCACTCCAGCCTGGGCGATAAGAGTGAAACTCTGTCTAAAAAAAAAAAAAAAAAAAAAGCAAGGTTCTCATCCAGTCTCTGACTTTGAGCTATCTGGGCCTCAATGTTCCCATTTCTAAAATGAAGGGTTGTCTGACAGCACTGGCTTTCGCGGCTAACTGTGAGGTGTCTTGGAGCTGGGAGGGAGGTAAGGCTCCTCCTCTCTCCATGGTTTCAGAGCAGCTCCATCCACCTTCATCTGCATTATGGACAAGTTTAAACAAAGGGTTGCATTGCTTCAGAAACAATACCTTGAAGCCCTGGAATGGGGACAGCTAAGCACCCTTTTAGAAGTGCAGTCCTAAAGCTTGAGACAACCAGAAATCCTGGCTCCATCTGTGGAGGCCCTGCCAGTTGACCAAGGTCACTGGCTGGCCAGCTATCCCCGAACCCCATCAGCTCAGGATATTCACTCCCAACAGACAAGAATGAAAAGGAGAAACCAGTGAGATGATGGGAAGTGGGGTGATGAGTGATATAAGCCCTCCCTGGAACTTAAAGCTTGAGTAAAAGAAATTCACAAATCTAAGACAGAGAAGGGCAAACTGCCAGTGGGGAGCTGCAAGGAGGCCTTCGGTGTGGCCATGCACACAGAACACACTAGCAGCCGCCGCTCCAGTGACTGCTGTGGGGGTGCGGTGGGGGTCTCAGCAGGCTGGGCAGACAGGGTCTGCCACAGTGCAGCATGGTACCAAATGGTTAACAGAGGATGCTGCCAGAAACCCATCCCCAGCAGGGTGGCTCTGACCCACCAGACCCAACCTGGCTCCATTTACCTTCTCACCCCGGTTGGAGAGCGGCCCATCCATATCGGCTTTGAGGTGGACGGGGGGTGCGGTGTAAGGCAGCCGGCAGTGCACCTGCCCGCACTGTACCTGACCTGTGGACGAGAGGATGCCTTGGAGCTCATCCCCCAGGCTGCACACAGGATCCCACCTGCCCCGTGCTCTCTACGAACTGGAGCCCTGAAACCAGTTTCATCTCTGCCACTTACCTCCTGGGTAGCCCTGGGCAAGATTTCAGTAGGGTTGGTTGTGATGATCTTTTTTTTTTTTGAGACGGAGTCTCGCCTTGTTGCCCAGGCTGGAGTGCAGTGGCGCGATCTTGGCTCACTGCAAGCTCTGCCTCCCAGGTTCAGGCCATTCTCCTGCCTCAGCCTCCCAAGTAGCTGGGACTACAGGCGCCCACCACCACGCCCAGCTAATTTTTTGTATTTTAGCAGAGACGGGGTTTCACCATGTTAGCCAGGATGGTCTTGATCTGACCTCATGGGGTTTCACCATGTTAGCCAGGATGGTCTTGATCTCCTGACCTCATGATCTGCCCACCTCGGCCTCCCAAAGTGCTGGGATTACAGGCATGAGCCACCGTGCCCGGCCAATTGTGATGCTCTTTATAGTCTATAAAGAGCTATGTGAGAGTGAGGTATAACCATCTAGCTCACTGATAAACACTCCTAAATAAATATGTGTTTTCATATTCATGCGCATGCAAGCAAGTCTGTACCCTGCCTATTCAGGCCCTGCAAGCAAGGCTGTGCCCCATCTATTCAGACCCTCCCTCAGTACGTTCATATCTCTTAGGTATCACCATGACTTTACCCATGCCTCTTAGAGGACTCTGTACTCGTATGTCACCTCTCTCTTTACGACTGCAACCAACACCAACACCTATCTCCTACCCTCCCTGTCTTCCTCCCGGCTTTATTTTATTTCCTTAGCACTTATCATCTGACTTAACTGCATTTTTGTTTGAGACAGGGTCTCACTCTGTCACCCAGCCTAGAGGGCAGCAGTATCATCTCTGCTCAGTACAACCTCTGCCTCCTGGGTTCAAGTTATTCTCCTACCTTAGCCTCCTGAGTAGCTGGGACTACAGGCATGTGCCATCATGCCCAGCTAATTTTTGTATTTTTTGGTATAGAGGGGGTTTCACCATATTGGCCAGGCTGGTCCTGAACTCCTGACCTCAAGTGATCTGCCCGCCTCAGCCTCCCAAAGTGCTGGGATTACAGGTGTGAGCCACCACGCCCAGCATGACTTACTGCATATTTTTATTATTTATTTGATATTATCTGTCTTTGCCAACTAGAATGCAAGCTCCACGAGGGCAGGAATTTTTTGTATGTTTTCTAGATTCTAGATCTTTGTGGATTTCCAGCACCTAGAGTGAGGCATGGCATGTAGTAGGTACTCTTAAGTATGTGCTGAATGAATTTCTATACCATATTCCAACATCTAAAGCTGTTGGGGAAAGTCCACCTTTGTGTCGGATCCAAATTTCTCATGCTTCAGCCTGTTTATCACTACAGCGGAGAAGTCCATTGCTGGTCTCTTCTTTAGGCTTCATTCTCTTTGGTCACAGGGAAAGGGCATTGTAGAGACACTTACAACTGATATATAAACCGGGACAATTCACTGTGCCCTTCTGAGCCACAGTTCTCCCATTTGTAGAATAAAGGAGTTATATTAAATTGGGAGTTCTTCACCTGGGGTGTTCAAGGAGTCCATATACGACTTCAGATTACTTGGAAAATGTATGTACATCTGCATTTTTCTGGGGTCTGGTTCCAAAGCTTTTATCAGATTCCAAGCTCGAAGCCTCCAGGAAACTCTGTGTTCTGTGACTTTAGTTAACTGCAGAGCAAACTCTACAGAAAAACTCAATTTTCTGGGGTCTGGTTCTAACACTTTCATTAGCTTCCCAGCTTAAGGCTTCAGAAAATTCACAACTCCATGACTGTAGTTTACCATAGAGCAAACTGCTGTGGTGACTCTCAGTCAGTCATGCAGCAACAGGTGTAGGTGCACACACCCCCAACCTCTTCTTCCCCAAGCTGAGTTCCACCACAAGGGTAAGAGGAGAGGGCACCTCAGCCTCTTCTCTAAGCAGCAAAGACAGATCTAAGTTTGGTCAACAGAGTGTATGGACAGAGTCCTGGCAGGGACTCTGGAGGTCATGGCCCCAAGTCCAAAGGGATCATCTAGATTTCTTATTGACTCTACACCAAGTATTAGCAGGTAGCTCAGACCCCTGGTACTTATAGAGCCCCTGATCCTTGGCACCTTTAACAGGCTCTGTGCAGCCTGAATATAGTTATTGTTTAGAAAAGAAAGGGGGAAAATGTCGCTCCTATTGAGCAGATAGTTCAGAAATGGAACTATATAAAGAGACATGGTTTCCAACTGGCAGCCTGGTGCGAAGACAGGGCTCTGCACTCCTAGTTCTGCCAACCAAAACCACTCCCACCATCACAAGAGCAGCCAATACTTATGCGGCACTTGCTGAATGTTGAAGATTTTCAGTTACCATATTTGATGCTCAGAACACTGCTTTGAGATACTCTTGTCCTCATTTTTACAGATGAGAGAATGAGTATTCAAGAAAGCTAAGAAACTCACCCACTGTCACACAGCTAGTAAATGGCAGGGCTGGGATGTGAAGCCTGGCAATCTGACACCAAAGCCCACACTCGATCATTAAGGCATACCGGCTCCCACTAACTTACAGTGGCCCTTGGTTTCCTCATCTATTCAAGGAGATGGTGGCCTCTGATGTTTAGAGACACAGTCAGTGGAATATATGGCATATGGTCAGTAAGCAGCAGCTCTCTGTCTGATTTCCCTTCTTTTTCCCTCTTACATGGAGCCAGAGAAGGGAGGAATTGTGTGTGTGTGCATCGCAGTCATTCACATTTTTTTGGTCATGCCCAGCTTAGAGGAAACAATCGATGGGAACAACTTCAAAGGGAAAGACAATCTGTGATAGGCACCTGCTCAGCAGCAGATGCACTGAACACTCATCCTCCAGAAATCCCCGGGGCTCCTCCCTCACTCCTCCAGGTTCCCGCTCACAAGTCACTTCACCATGACCCGCTTGCCCCTGCATCTCCGCCACAGTACTCCCTGCCACGGACATGCCTGCTCCCTCCCTATTACTTTATCATCTCCACCATCTCCCATGCTGGAGCGCAAGCCCCAGGAGCACAGCAGCTTTGGTCTACTGTGTTCACTGTCGTATCCCAGTGCAAAGAACACAGAAGGCACTCAAGATATAGCTACTGAATGCATGAATGGTGTCTCACAACCCTGTGAGGCAGGCATTATTGACATCCCAGGTTACAGATGAGGAAACCAGGGCTCAAGGAGGTTAGGTGACTTGCCTAAGGCCTCACAGCCCTGGACACTCCCACCACACTGGCCTTCTGCTCCCCAGAACACACCCATGCCACGATGCTTTCTGGGCCAGGGCCTGCGTGCATTCCGTTCCCCCACTCCAGGTACCTCACTAAATCCTATCCATCCTTTCAGTCTCTGCTTGCTGAAAGGCAGCCCAGCCCCATCCCTTCCACCCTGCAGCATCTCCAGTCACTCCTACCCAGCACCTTTCCTACAGGAATCATCCCACTTAAAACGACACACTCATCTGCCTATTTTTCCATGCCCACCAGAACGCAAGCTCCACAGAGTAGGTACCTTTTCCAGCCTGTTCTCTCCCCAGTCTCCGGGCACTGGCACAGAGTGGGTGCTTTGAAAGCATTTTTTGAATGGCTGCTGAATCGCTTGCCTCTATGAAGGATCCCGCTCCACTGAGGCAGAGCCGAAGATTTGACCCTTCTTCCCCCAACTCCTAGATCCAAATGACTTCGGGTCCCGCTTCTTCACCCACGAGGCTCCCCAAGGCCCTCCACCCCACGCCTCGGCCTCAGCCGCCCACGTGCGCTCCTCCGCGCCCCCTCCCCGCAGGCCCAGGGGCTCCCGGCGCTGCGGTTACTTACTCTCAATGTAGCCGTGCAGGGTGACCATGCGCGCCCGCTCGGGGCTGCTGAACGGGGTGTAGTGGATGTCGTCGGACAGGGCGGAGGGAAGGCGGGACGGGGGCGCCCCCGAGGGCGGCACTGGGTGTTGCGGCGTGTGCTTTTTATGACGCGCCCGGCAGTTTTGAAACCACACCTGGAACGACAGCCTCAGCAGCCTCAGCCTCGAGGAAAAGAGTCGGACGCGCCGCCGGGAGACCCCAGGCGGGACTGCCTCGTCGCCTCCTGGAGAAGGATGGCCACGTGCACGCACCACCCTCCGCGCCGAGCCCAGCTACGAGCTCCGGGGCGTGCCCGCGGTCCCCAGGCCCCGCCCACCCCCGTCCCACCTGGATGACTCTCCGGCTGAGGCCCGTCATGTCCGCCAGCTTCTGCAGCGTCTGAGCGTCGGGGTTGTTGTCCTGCGCGAACTGCGCCTGCATAACCTGCGGGGCGGGGAGGGCGGTGAGGCGCTCGCACGCAGAGACTCCGAGACCCCGGCCCAATCAGCGGCGCCAGTCCACAGGCCACGCCCCAGGCAGCTGCGGCCCCGCCCCGCCACCCGGGTCCGGGCCGAGGGGCGGAGCCAGGAGACATTGTCGGCCCCGCCCACTTTCGGCCCGGCCCCCGCCCCCGCCGCCCACTGCTTGCAGCGGTACCTGCAGCTGTTCCGCGGTGAAGGACGTCCGCGCGCGCTTGGCCGGCTTGGGTTGACTGTCCTGTTCCGAGGGCACTGCCCCCTCCAACGTGAGGCCGTTCCCTGGGGGCGATAGAAGCAGCTGACCACGCGTCCCCATCTCTTCTAGTGGCAGCCTGGAAAGGACGGGGGTGGGGGGAGCTTGTCCCTGGAAGGGTCAGGAGCGGGAGTTGGCTGGGAGCAGGGATCCCAGGGTCCTAGTCCCTGAGCTCAGTCTTTGGGGAAGGGGTTTCTGAGCGTCCGCTTAGTACTGGACACTTCTTACACGACTGGACCACGTCTTACAGCCCTAAGGAGAGGTGGCGTTACCTCATTATACATGGGAGGAAACTGAGGCTCAGAGAGAAGGAAAGCGCCTGCCCTGGCCCTTTCAACTAGAATCTGAAAGCTAGCTGACCCTAATGTCCCAAACTGGGCTCCTTGCTGGCGAAACTGGGGGACACCAAAGGCTAGAGGAGATAGGAAGCAAGCGAGTAACGGAACTATGCTCCTAATTTTATAAAAATGAGCGGAAGGAAAAAAGGTTGTAAGAATATACAACAAGGTGTTGGCAGTGGTTTACTTCCCAGGAATGTGATTATGGAAACTTTTTACTTTCAGTATTCCTGTAACTTTTGAGGTATTTAAAAACAATCATATGTTGCCTTACTTCTGTAAGGTTTAATTTTGTTAACTGGAGTATATGTTAGATATTCTCTTTCCACTCATATTACTTTTACAGTCATACTAAAACACTAACCATATTCCCATTTTATTTTTAATACTTCATTGTTCTGAATATCCTCAAAATCTCAGAAAATTTCCATAAGCACAAAGAAGAAAATAAAAATCATCAGTAATTCCAGCACTCAGAAATAACCATTGTTCACAATTTATTGTAACTTTTTAATTAGGAAAAAATTATGTTGAAGGAAAAAAGCAAACATTGTAACATACATGGAAAAAATCTGAAAAGATACGCATGAAAATATGAAGGAAGGCAGCATTTGGAGCAATCGTTATTTTCTTCTTTTTGCTTACCATCTTTTCTAATTTTTCTACAATGAACGTGTGTGTCTGTGTGTGTGTGTTATGTTTAAAAAGTGAAACAGTAGCCAATACTGAGGGCTGATCAGTAAGAGAGATCGGAGGCCCCAGCTTTCAAGTTCCTCAGCATGTTAAGTCTGTGGACAGGTGTGGCTGTGAGAGCTAGGATGTAATTGGCAAGGCTGTAACTACAGGTGGTCCTGGTTGGACCATGTGTGGAAGGAGCCTGTGGTCGCTGATGGACCACAGTGTGGGAAAGCTCTGACTCCTGGGTTTCCATCCCAGCTCTACTGCTGACTTGCTGACCACTGCAGATAATTTCATTGCCCATCACTGCAGATAAGCAGGCAGCAAGTGAAACCCAAGTTCACTAGATGCCCCCTTAGACCCACTTAGTCCTGATCCTGGCAGGAGAAAATGATGGCCCTGGTATGCCCATGGCCAGGAACACTCTAGCGGTCCCTGACTAGTCTCCAGGCTGGGACCTAGAAGTTGAGGCAGGGTGGTTCATACTCCTCCCCAGAAAAACTGGGGATTGGGCAGACACTCTGTGGTATTAATGTCCCCTAGGAAAGCAGGCAGGGCAAGGATTGGTGTGTTGGTTTTTTAGATGGGAAACTAAAACAGAGGCAGCTACATCCCAGAAGCCTCCTTGGCTTTATGAGATCTGATTAAGGTGCCCTAGAGCTTAGGGCCAAGGTGGTATGGTATGGTATGGTATGGTATGGTATGGTATGATATGGTATGGTATGGTATGGTATGGTATGGTATGGTATGGTATGGTATGGTAGTTAAGAGGCTGGGCTTTGGAGCTAGGCAAATCTACTAGTATGTAATTTTTGGCAAATCCTGTTTCTTCTTCTGTAAAATGGGGCCGTGCCACCTACTTCCTAGGGCTGTTGTAAGGATTACATAAAATAATCCCTGTTACAGAGAAGTTAGCAGCTTTCACAGACCCTAACAGGGAAATTAGAGAAAGAGTCCCTGCCTCTGCCCACAGCCAAGCACTGCCCTTTCCCAGCTCCATCCCATCTGTGACCCTGTCCCCAGGATCCCTGGAAGACCTGGATCTTGTTCCTGGGCAATCTGGGGAATCACAGTGTCAGAGCCAGAAGAGATTTAGGGATCATTCTAGTCCAGTATCTGTCTTGCACAGATGTAGGGACTGAGGCCCAGAGAGAAAAGGAAACTTCATATGTCAACACAGTATGGGAGAGCCTGGTCTCCAGACTCAGAAACCTGGTCCTTTCCCCTTATAGTTAGAGACCCTGGTCCAGGATGAAAACCCTTCCTCAAACCTCTGGCTTGGAGCTGCTAGGATAGGAAATGGGAGAATGGGAGCCAAGTCATCTCTCCAGGACTGGCCCAAGCCTGGTCCCGGGCAACTGGAGGGGATGAGCCCCCAGGCCAATGAGAGCTGTCCAAAGGTGGAGTAGGCTGCCTGATTATGAGAACCATCTCTAGGGTTCACTGAGTGCCTCCTGGCTTTACAACACATCAGCTAGCTCATCTATCTTTGGGAAGGTGTTCTGTCGTTAACGCCATTTTACTGATAAGGAAACATAGTTGCAAAGGAGGGCAGTGACTTCCCACTCCTAAGCAAAAGATCGACCCGGAAGTGCAAGATCTGTTCGCCGCCCCACCCCTACGCTGCCTGCGGGACTATACCGGGAGGGCCCAATCGGTAGAGGAGTGTGGGTGGTTCCTGGGGTGCTGGGGTGGGGTGGGGTGGGAAAGGGCTGGGGGCAGAGGTGCCAGGAGGAGCAGGTTGGGTACCGTTCTCGGCGGCCCTCTTGAGGTTCTCAATCATGGTGTCGTAGTGGATGCGGCAGAGCACCTTCTCCTCGACCAGGCCGAACTCCTCACCCGTGGACAGCTGGCGCTTGCACGAGAAGCAGGCGAAGCAGGCCAGGTGGTAGGCGTTGCCGCGAGCTCTCCGCACCCAGTCGCTGGCGTAGATCTGTCGGCCGCACCGGGCACACTTGGTCCCGAATCGGCTGCAGGTCGAGAGGACAGGCACGGGGTGTCGAGACTCAGACAGGCCAACCTTCCTCCTTCCACCACCCAATGGCCCGCCAGCCCCCAGGCTCCTGGCCTCTAAGTCTTCAACGCAGGCATTAGCCTTAGCTTGGACGCAACAACACTCTACACCTAGTCCCACCTAGGAGATGAACTGGTGGGTGATTTTTATTTTCTTCTTGGTGTTTTTCTGAATTTTCCAAATTTTCTACGATGGTCACTTATATTTGCATATTAATTTGTTTGTTAAAAATACATCACAAGTTAGAAAAAACACAATAATAGTAATAATAGGCAAGTTGTTGAGCACTTACCACTTGCCCAGCAAGATTCTAATTGTTTTACATTGATTATCCCAATTAATCCTCATTTTGCAGGTGAGGAAAATGGGGACTAGAGAGGTAAAGTAACTTGCAGGAGGTCACACCGCTTGCAATGATAGGAACCCTAGCCATCCTGACTCCAGAGATGAATATAAGCTATAGCGCCAGCTGTACAGAAGTGCAGTTTCTTAGATGAGCAGACAGATAAGCACTTACTGGCTTTGTGACACTGGGCAAACTGTTTAACTCTGAGTTCTCGTTTTCCTTGTCCTGCACTGAACTAGATGACAACAGCAATGACTACTACTGTTTGTTTAGTGCTTTGCAGTTGGCTAAGTACCCAGCAAGACCCTCTGGAGCCTGTGACATTCTATTAATAATACCAAATGTTAAAAAGACAAAAATAAAAACAAAAAGCCCGGATCGAATGCCTTCTTGCCCCTTAAGCCTTCCTTGATTCTACGACTTCTCCTTCTCCCTTCTGGTTTTGTAGTCTGGCAATTTGGGTGCAGCTGCCTCCAACACCAGACTGCAAGCCCCTCCAGGAGGCAGCAGAGTCTGGTTTACTCCATCCCAGAAGTCAGCCCAGGGCCTGATCCCAGGCACCAGGGAAAGTGTGTTCTTTAAAGTGGATGACTCACCTGTGACTCTGTCCCAACCCTAGCAGCCTGTTTCCTCTGGTACACCCTCTATTTCAGAGAATGGTGCCACCACTTACCCAGCCCCTGAAGCTTGAAAATCATAATCATGCACTCCTCTCTCTCCTCAACCCCTCATCCAGCCAATCATCGATGCTGTTGGTTCTGTTTCCCAAGTATCTCTGGGATCCATCTCCTTCTCACCATATCCACTGCTGCCCTCCTAGGCCAGGCGCCCATCATGCAACCCTCACTGTCAACCTCCTCCCCGGTCTCCCTGTTTCCAGTCTCGCCCCTGCCAACCCATCCTCCACAGAGCAGTCAAAGCAAAGTTTCCAGCATGCACATGAAATCCTGTTTCAGCCTTGCTTACAATCCTATGGTGGCTCCACTCTATCCTCAGGATCTGGTCCAAAACCCTTGGGGTTTGCAAAACCCAAGCGACCACATCCTCTTCAGGCCCATCTCCTCCCTAACCTTCAAGATATGCCGCCCCACCATCCAGGCATGTGTCCCAGTCAGCCACAATGGAAGGTCACTCCCAGGTCTTTATGGCCTCCTCTAAAGCACTTTCCCACCCCCAGGCCTTTGCACTGACCTACCCTCCCCCAGAGTCCCAGGGCCCCCTGCACCGCTCTCTCAGCGCTGACCACACTGGTTTGTAAATGTTTCGTTTCTGGCTCTTCTCTTCCACCCCTTCCACCTTCCCAGAGTTGGGGGCCCGGGTTTGGGGGTGGGGGACCAAGAAGATTTGCCTCTGCGTCCCCAGGGCGGGCACCACTCCACCCGGGGGAGCATTCGGAATCGCTTGTGTGTGCACGGAGGAAACAGTCCGGCGAAAAGGCTCTGGTTACAGCCTGCCTGCCTTGGCAAATTCAAGCAACTGTCAGTTGAAAAAAACAGCGTTGGGTTGGACTGAGTGCAGGAGCCCACAGGCTTCTGCCAGTCTCCGCTCGCAGATTCAACCCCAACCCTACTGTCTCCAACGAGGAGCGCGACAGGACCCTTCCGCGGGCGGCGCGGTTCCCTCAGGAGGCGCAGAGCACCTTCGTTGAGTCCACCGCTCCCCTAAGCACAGGCGGTTCCGGACCTCGGAAACGCGGCTTCCCCAGCGGAGTGCCCAGCCCAGCCCACGGTCTCTGTTCCCCGTCCCGCAGTAAAGGGGAGAGGAAACAGCTTTGCCCGACCCAGCCTACTCCCCCTCGAAGAGCCGACCCCGGGTTCCGCCACCCGGCTGGTGGTATCCGGATTGGGAGCACTTTCTGGCCTCTGAGGGGAGGCTGGCTTCCGATTATTTGTGCTGCGGGAGGAGGGGGAGGCCAGCCGCGCTCAGAGACCTTACTACGGGCCGGGGTCCTGGGGCTCAACGTTGCGCCACCTCGGCTTCGTCGCAACCCGGTGAGGTGGGGACTCTGGCATCCGGTTTTCATACGAGGAATCGAAGGTTCAGAGCTGGCGAGTGATTTGCCGGAAACTCCACAGGGTATGAGGCTGGGGTTGAGACCCCCTCCAAGGTGCAAAAAGTACCTAGAACCTGCGGAGCAACTGGACTGGCAACGAGGAAAGCTGGAATCCCGCATGGATGAACAGGAAGCGGGGCTGGTCTGGCAGCGCCGCGTCCTCACTCCGGGCCGCTGATTCTGGAATCTCCAACGCGCGGAGCCAAGGGCCCACCCTCCTGGAGAAGGCGGTGAGTGCGTCCTCAGGGAGCGGACAGAGCCGGAGCAGGAAAGGTCATGGCCATCAGAAGCCGGGCAAGAGCGGCTGAGCCTTCCGTGCGCTTGGCTCGTGGGATTCTTTCCCCCTTGGCCAGGGACACGTCAAAGACTCTCCGCGCACCGCGATCTTCCTGTCCCGCGAGTCCCCTACGCCCGATTCCGTTCTGTGCCTACACAGGTAGGTCAGTCACAGTGTCCTCATACCCTTGGTCCGAAGTAGGCGCCGCTAGTGAACGCTCAGCAACTTTCTCATGCTCCGCGTGTCTCCCGAAATGCTGGAAGCTGTCCCAGCTCTAGGATCCTCCTGTGCTCCTCGTGGCTCAGCTCAGTTTACGAAATCGTCCTCGCGCCAGATCCTTGAGGTGGGGTTAGGGGGGATTATGTAGGTTTGGTTGCATTGCAGACTGCCCTGCAGCGTGTCCCTCACCCAGGACAGGAGTCAGCAGCACGAAGGGCGCGAGGAGGCTCATCGATCCAGGCTCTGACAGAACGACAGACTCCTTCCCAGGCGGGCTGCGAGGCCGGAGCCACCGGATTCCAGACACAGCGAAATCGGCGGCGGAGACAACGAAAGTTCGAGAAACAGATGTGCAGGAACTGCCACCAGAGCACCAAAGGGATTAGGGGGTGTGTCCACTGACACCCCAGCCTTGCTGTGAGGTCCGGGCCTTGCGTCCCTGGATCCCGGCGTGTGAAGGGCCTAGGTGCAAAGGATGCGCGGCGCTTTGGGGAGAGGTGTTACTGCTCATCCTGGCAACTGCTAAAAGGAGTAAGGTGGGCGTCGCGCACCGCAGTGCCCTCTACCCCCTGAAAGGAGAGCAGAGATATCTGGGTACTCGTGGTTATATGAAGGGAGCTCTGCGCCCTTGACCAAGTCAGACTCACTTTCCCAGCCTACTATGCTGGATACCTAGTAAGCGCTTGGTAATTATTTGTTGGATGAATGAGCCTCAACGAAAGAGCCCATCTGAGTTTCACCTCGACCCCTTCTCCCACGATTAAGCTACCCCTTTTCTGTACAAGGAAACCAAACCTCAGAGTGGAAACGCCAATGTTAGTTACCAAGCTATTGAGCCGAGAGGCCGAAACTCAAACGGGGGTTCACTTATTTTAGGTTCAAGACGTTCTTGAAGGCTTTAGATCCTGTGAGGCGAACAAGGTGGGTTGGAGGTGGGGCCCTACCTATTCTCTCTGCTTCTTCCCTTCTAGGTAAACCCGTAGGGGAAGAAGCCAGAGGGGAAAAAAAAAACCCAGAACCAGCAATTAAGAGGTTAAAACGACCGCTTCTCTGAGGTCCCGGCCCCGAGGCTCCTCCCCCAGCTCCCCTCTCGGCTCCCCCAACATCTGTCCCCCAACAGCTGGCCGCCGCTGGGCCGCTCTCTGCCGCGGTGGGGGGCCTCTTCCCGCTCTGCGCTTCCCCTGGGACCCTCGCTTTGCGGGAGGGGGTAGGGTTCTCCCGCTGGAGCCCGCGACAGAGCTTGGGCTCAAGGCGGAGGGCCAGAGAAGGCTAGGGGCTTGCCTGAAGTCGTTTGGGCCTAGCTGGGAAGAGGAACTTTAGCCTCCAGGGCACTCACTGAACCCCCACCCCCATAAACAGGAGGGGAGGCAGTTAACCCTTTACTCCCCACTCCCATTGTCAGAAGGCAGGAGGGCCAGGGACCGCAGTGACCTGATATTGACAAAGGTGCTCCATTCACACGCCTCTGAGGTCACTCCTGCCCAAGTGTTGCAAGATCACCCAGGGAGCCACGCATCAGAAAACACAGCGGGCGTGGCAACCAAACTGGGCAGGGACTCTTAGGATCAGCAGAGAGGGGCCCCACGATGCATAGACGGGTGGCTGATATATCTCACCTATAGAAGAGTATGGGGGTATTTAGGGGCAGGGATGGTGGAGCCAGGCAGCTATAGGGCTTATCTAGTCTCTACCACTTAGCCGTGTGACCTCATCTCTCAGGGTCCCAGTTCCTCGATCCCACCCCCACGCCACCATAATGTGGGATTATGAGAGTATCATACACACAAGGTGGACCTGAGAATTAAATGAGATAAAGCAGGTAAAGGGTTAGCCCAGTTCCTGGCTTAGACAAGAACTCCATACGTTATGATGACTGGTGTCCTGTGTGACTGTAAGCAATGGCACTTTCCCAGGACATTAGTCTCCCCAACTATACAACAGGCATGATGTTCCAGCAGGCTGGGGGAGCCAGGTGGGCACTGCAGATAGGGCCATGCCCTATTGTAGGGCAGCAGCTGCAGGTATGTCTGGGGCTGTGGTTGTTGGTAGCAGGGGAAATGTGAATGTCCCGGAAAGGAGCACTATTTTTCCTCCAGAATTTTCTTCCATTTTTGGAAGAAAACAGAAAGAAAAATGGTCTTCACAAAAAGGTGAAGAAATTAAGAGTCCTATCACATTTTTCTGGTGGTATTTTTTTTCCTGCTGGGAATCTCAGGGAGTAAGGGGAGGTAGAGATCTGGATAAACACACAAGGGTTGGTAAGGACCCTGTTTAGAGTATGAATTGGAGAAACTGAGGCAGAGTCCAGTGGCCTGGCCAAGGACACGCAGCCAATGAGAACCAACCTCTCCCAACAATGCAAATGAGCCAGGAGCAGCACTGGACCTCCATGTCTTCTCTAAGCTTTGCAGACCCTCTCCCTGGTGAACTTGGAGTTCCTTCCTAACCTTTAATTCCCTGAGCCACCAGTGCTAGCTCTGCCAATGGAGACTGAAGGAGGGTCTATAAGATGATGTCAAGGAGGGACAAGGTGGGGGATAGAACCTAGGTGACCCTCTTCCCTGGGGAAAATGCCAGAGGTTAGAGGACCATGGGATCTCCATGCTCCCCCTCCATGGGGCCTTGGCCACTCCCTTCCTCCCCCTTGCCCCGTTGGGAGCTCTTGGCCTCTCTCTGGGCAGAGTGCTCCAGTCCACATCCTACCAGACCCTTGACCCCGGGCTTCAGGAAACAGAAGCCTAGAGAATCTCAGCATGTGACCCCTCCCTGGGCCCCAGCTCCTTAGAGGAAAATTCTGCCTCCCACGCCACCATTCACACTCTCTCCAGGAAGAACTTCCTCATAGCAGCCACCCAGAGCTTGGGCTGCAGTGCAGTGCAGACAATAGTCCTTGCCTGGCACTCGACTGGCTTTTTCTTTCCCTTTTTGTGGGTTTTATTATTTTTGTTACAGGTGGGACTGCCAGGGATGGGTTATGCCTGCAGGGGGAGAAATGATCAGAAGAGCCACAATTCTACCCTCAACCCAGGGAATGTGAGCTTTTACTGCCTCCATTTTCTTAACCAGAAATCTGGTTTAGTTTTGCTTTCAGGGCTCTTGTCATTGGAAAAAGATTAGTGCTCAGAACCTGCAGCCCAGAAATGGCCCAGTCCCATCCCTCCAGGCAGGCTCTGCTGCTCAAGCTGCGTGGGGAAATGCCATCATGGGCTTGTGCCCAGCATCCACCCTGCCAATGATGACAACAGTGATAATCGAGGCATTCATACCAACCACCATTTAGGGAGCCTTTATAGAGACTTCCCCCCAACAGTGGCCTCTTTGGCATCTCTGGGAGACAGCCTTGGAAAGGGCGAACTAAGGGCCGAGAGAAGCAGCAACTTGCGAAGGTCACTACTGGCCAGACTGGGCCCAGTCTCCTGCCTCTTCCCACAGTGGCTGCACACCCTACTCTCTACCCCATCGCAGTAGGAAGAGGACTCCAGAATAAGGGGAGGCTCTGAACAGTGGAGTCAAGATCCGTGTTTTGACTAGTTTCAAGGTCTAGTAAAGCACAATATCCAAGGAGGCTCAGCCCAGCATGGGCGTGGGCTAGGGCTGGAGAATTAGAAAAGAAATTTGGGCAAGTAGTGAATAAGATTGCCAAATCTATTGTTAGGAGAGCCAGGAGAGGTGTCCTAGTGGTGCCTTAGTCTATGGGAGAGACCCAGACACCATTCTGCTGGGTTCCCAAGCTGGCACCTTGAATTTAGTAGCTAATGAATCCAAGGAGCCCCCAAGCATCATCTGGCATGTTTTTTTGTATGTTTGTTTGTTTGTTTTTTGAGACAGAGTCTCTCTCTGTTACCCAGGCTGGAGTGTAGTGACGTGATCTTGGCTCACCACAATGTCCGCCTCCCAGGTTCAAGTGATTCTCCTGCCTCAGCCTCCTGAGTAGCTGGGACTACAGGCACGTGCCACCACACCTGGCTAAGTTTTGTATTTTTAGTAGAGATGGGTTTCACCACGTTGGCCAGGATAGTCTCGATCTCCTGACCTTGTGATCTACCAGCCTTGGCCTCCCAAAGTGCTGCGATTATAGGCGTGAGCCACCACACCCGGCCCATCTGGCATGTTTTATACCAACTGGAGTCAGGCCTAGAGCAGGGAGGTGGCTAGACAGTGACTGTAACCTCCATTTCCTGTCCTGGCCAAACCAATACTCAGATGGGACAGTGAGAGGAGACATCACACTCTGGTTACACACCATTAACCCCTTTCTGACTACACACACACACACAGCCGTCCAGATTCACAAATACATTCATATCACCCCCTTCATCCCTCAGTGCCTGGGTGGAGGCCCTTAAGCAGGAATGCCCCCTCAGAGGAGAGGGTGAGAGTGGAATGATGGGATTTCAGAATCCCCTCACCTCACCCTCTCACCTCCAGATCCTACTCCAGATGTAATCCTGTCCTCACCACTTTGCATGCACGTGCATGCACACACACATGCACACACACAGTCTCAACATTCACATACAGACACCCACTCTTGACACCCACACATGAACTAAAAGAGAAACGTTGGTCCATAAAGGAACACACATGCTATCTACATACCCCCAACCCTGCCCAGTGATGCTTTCCCCAGCACTACTGCACAGATCCCAGACAATACAGACACACAGGCACTCCTTGCACACTGAGTCCTAGGCCACTTGGTTGAGCTGCCCCTACCCCACCCCAGCTGCACACTCTTCTACATCCATCCCATAAAGAAAGAGTCCGTCTCTTTAACCATGCTTCGCATGGTTTTTTCAGAGTACCCTTGCCCCAAATGCTGCCAACCTCCCCCTGGACTCAAGATCTTCTCTTTCCAGATCCCTGGAGGCTCAATGCCCGTGCACAGGAGGAGATCGCCTTCCACCATATTCCCTGACTCCCAGAGGCTCTTTCTAGGGCAGGGGTCTGGCCAGGAAGACTGAAGCCATGACGTCTTCCTGTGCAAGGATAGGAAAGATGTCTGTGGGTTGGAGGGTAGTTATAGGGAAGCAGCTTTCTCCACTTTTTGAGAAAGCACTTGGGAACAAGCATCCCTCTCAGGAAGTAATTCTCCACCATTCTCCTCTGATCCTATAGGCCTGGTGGTCCAAGCCTCAGGCCGGTTGATGCCTCCCACTGGGATCAGCAGACAAGGCCATGACCCTGCAGTGACCTCGACCCAATAATCAGGTCAGGTCCGGGCTTCATGGCTAGAAGCGAGGCCCAAGCGAGTGGCCAAGACGCGGCAGGACAGGAGGATGTGCCCGGCTGCTCTCCGCTGCTGGACGCGGCCTGCAGTACGGAGAGCGCAGCCCGGGGTAATCCCACTCAGGGCTCCGGGTGCCCAGTTCTCCCACTTGCCATCCTGGCGGCCCAAAGGCAAGGCCTAGACCCTGGAGAGGCCAAAGTAGGGCCAAAACAACAGCGAAGCTGGGACTGGAACAGGCGCTGGGGGCCTGCGCATGACCCCAGACTCAGAATGCGACACTCCAGTGACGCCGGGGAATGAGTTGAGATGGAGCCGAAGACAGAGGTTGGGGTTCAAGACGAGGCGCTTGGGTATGGGATCGGATCTGAGAAGGTTGCGGCGCTGGTGCTTTGGGCTGGACCAGACTCGAACCCAGAGCGGAGCCAGGGTCAGAGCCAGGGCAAGAGTCCGGAGCCCAGCTCAGCGTCCAGCCCGGGAGAGACCCCAGCATGAATGACGTCCGAGTAGGGTTGGAACTCGAAGCCCGAACGCACTGGAAATGCAGCCGGACGACGGCTGGGATCCGAGTGGGTCCGGGCCAGAAATGGGGACCTCAGGGCTCCACCGAGGCGCTCGAGGTCGGAACTGAAGCCTGAAACTTAGGCAGGACCCGAGACAGAGCCAGAGACGATACCGAAACCCAATGGACCGCGAGGACCGAAGGCAGATCCGGGGCGCAAACCTGTGCAGGCACCGGCGCGCTGCCTGGAGCTCTGGGTTCGCGCCGCTGAGCGCCGGCAAGTTGGACCAGCGCTGCGCGCCGGAAGTGCACTCGGAACGCTGGGGTTCTGGAGGAGAGACCACACGCCGCAAAAGTGGCCTCCGAATGCGCCCGGGGCCTGCCCTCGGCGACACTGCTGGCTCGGCGGCCTCAGCCTACCTGAAGTAGTCCATCTTGCAGAAGATCTCCTTGTTCTTGATGTAGCAGCTGTTCTGCTGCCTCAGCGACGTGCGACACACGGAGCACTCGAGGCACCGCACGTGCCAGATGAGGTTGTTGACCTGGGGAGGGGGCGGGGACGGAGGTCGGCTCGGCGCGGGCCTCTTTCACTCCGGGCCCCAGCCTTCCCGGTCCCATTTACAGTCAGAGGCGCTGAAGCTCAGAAGGTGCATGCGATTCCCCTATTTTTCTCCCGTAATACTGAGACTCGGGGAAATGGAAATAACTCTTCTTATTTTTCAGACGGAACCCGGGGGCTCAGGCAGACCCTAAGTCTTGCCCAAAGCTTCGCAGTCGGGCAGCAGTGGAGCCAGGATTTGGAAGTAAGAGGACCTGGCGCCTGCGGTGCTTCCCTGCAGTCTCCTGCGCTGCGTCCCACGCCCCGACAACACGCACGCAACACCTACCCCTGTCTCACCTTGAGCAGATATCGGTCCAGGATCTCGAGGCCGCAGCTGGAGCAGATGTTCTTGCCTGCAGACGGCACGGAGGAGGCGGCAGAGGGCGGTGAGCAGACAGATGGCGTGCTGGGCGTACATGGGGAGGCCTGACCCTCGTCCTTGTCCAGAGCTCCTGCCAGGGCCTCGGCGTCAGACTGAGCCTGCGGCGGGGGAGAGAAGGAGAGAGGAGCGCTGATCCGGGCACCCAGAGTTGGGGCTGCCTTGGAGACAAATCTGGGGCCCCCGAGCACCAACTGACAACGAAATCTCCCCGGGACGATGCGCCGTAGACTGAAGGACAGGGATGGAAGGGCCTATTGGAGAGGGAGGGACGGCCCCAACTTTTAACACGCGCATTCTGGGTGCTGGGAGCGGTTAAAGCCAACATTCCCTGCCGGAAAACCGAGGCTCAGAGAGGGGCGGCGCCCGCCGGGAGTCCCCCAGAGCGTGAGCAGCGGTTCGTGGCCGGAAAACCTGGCCAGGTCCCCAGGGCCGGGCCGCTGGAAGACTGGGCACCGCAGGCAGGGCCAAACGGACTCACCATGGCGGGCGGCGCGGTCCCTTCAAGACAGCGGGTGGTCGCTTTGCAGCCGGACCCTGGCTGGGCCATCACCTGGGGGAGGGGGGAGGGAACGCAGGCGGCGGCGGCTGCTGAACTGGCTCCGCGCAGCCTGAGCCCAGCGCCTCCCCGCGCCTGTTATATAAACCGGCGCCGAACAATGAGTCCTAACTTTGTAGTGGGCATTTAAAGCCCTTCCCCACAAAAGCGGTGTCTCTCTAATGAAGCAATTTGAATTTGGATTGGATTTTTTCCCTCTCTCTCCCCCTCTCCCTGCACTTAACCCGTGGCTCTTGAAGTAATCGCTTAGTTCCCTTGCAATCCAAGCCTCTGAGGGGGGAAAAAAAACACGCGCACACACACACAAACTACCTGCAATTAGAAATTGTCGTGAATGCCCAAGATAAGAGGTAGCCAGAGTGTCAATTCCAACTGTCAATCAGTGAGATCCATCAGGCCGCCCAAAGAATTGCAAATTTGATTTTTTAATGGTAGTAATTAAAAATCGAATTTTTTCTCTCTCCACCCCCCCCCCCCCCCCCCACTCCCCTTCCTCGCTCTCTTCTCCTCTCGGCACAAAATGCAAAAAGGAGAAAAGAGAGAAAGAAAGAAAATAAAAAAGAGATGGGTGAGGGGCGGAGGGTGGTTGAAGAAAATAAAACCCCGAGCGCGGTGAGCACCCGCCCGCCCGTCCGCCTGACACGCGCGGCGAAATTGAAGCAGCTATATTGACACGGATTCAGGCGCCTTTCGAGGGCCAGTCGGAGGGAAACCCGGGGCAAAAAGGGAGCGAGATCGGGGGCGAAACGGGACCAAAAAGAGAAAAGAGAGGCGCTCAAGGGGAGGAAAAAGCACCCTCCAGCCCCTCGGCGCGCCGGGTACCGGCCCCGCGTCGGGATTCTCAGCGCTGCGCCCGCACAACCCCCGGCGCATCGGCGCTATCAGCGCCTATTCAGACGGACAATACCGGCCTCGCCTCCTCTTGATTCGCCTGTGTCTTTACTAAATCGCTTTTTGAGAAATTCCTCCAACATTTGCATAATGTGTTCCCGCTTTCCGCGACCCCCCCCCCCTCGCTCGCGCGCGCTCCCACACTCACAAGCACACACTCACAGGCGCACCCTCGTACCCCTCCTTCCTGCAACTGCCCGCCACCCTGCTCAGCCCGGCTGGGTCCCCGACCCTGCCCGACCCCGGCCCGGGCCGCTCACCCAGTCGTTCGCCGGCTCACCTGGTCGGTGGCGGGGCCGCCCTCGGCCGGCAGCCGGCAGCCCTCGGGCAGCGCCGGGGCGGCGTTCTCATGCTTCCAGTACATGGGCCGGGGAACCTCGGGCTCAGCGGGCGCGCAGCGCGGAGAGCTGCGCCGAGGGGGACCACAGCCGCAGTGGGAGCAGAGGCTGCTGCAGGAGCAGGAGGAGAGCCGAGGCGCCGGCCCCGCCGCCCCGGGCCCGGCCCCAGCCCCCGCCCCCGGCCCGCGCGCAGCCCCGGCCTCCCTGGCTGCTGCCGCCGCTGCCTCGGAAGAAGGTCCCGACAAACTTGGAGAGGCCCCCGCCCCCTCCTTCTTCTCCTCCTCCCCCTCTTGGTAGTCCTCCTCCTCCTCTCCCTCCTCCTTGTCCTCCTCCCCCTCCAGCTGCAACGGCGGCCGCCCTGCCGCTGGAGCCCCGCTCGGTTCAAGATGAGTCATGCGTGACCAATCCCCTCCCCGCCAAGGGAGAGCAAGACACACACGACGAGGCAGAGACCCAGAGAGAGAGAGACACACACACAGACACAGAGACAGACAGAAACTCAGAGCTGCCGACAGAGAGACTCGGAGACACGCCGGTACACAAAGGCACCGGCGGGCACACATCCACCCAGCTCTCACTACCGCCCCTCCCTCAAGGGGCACCCATCTTCCTCAGACACTGCCCCACTCACAGGTACAGGAGGGACCCATGGCCATACCATCTGCAGAGATAGATTCCGTAGGAGGTCACACGTTATTACACTGTGTTGATGCAATCCCACGCCTGGTACATTTGTGTACACACTAATGTAAGTGATTACCTGTTCACATCATTTACACGGGCACGAGGCACCACACTTACTCTCACACACCTGCACGGATACCTCTGCTCTATAAGAACCAGACAGTGCACCAGCTCCCAGGGACTGAGTGGGATCGGGTTGGGTGAGACGGGAGGGTAGTTTCCCTGAATTCTCTTGGAAGGGATTGCTTGGCACATTCCCCTTCCCTTCAGGATTTGCTTAACCACACAGTCCAATGCCCATCCCTTCTTCTCTAGGGTTCTACTGACAATGAGAATGGTAGGGAAGGCAGGAAGGCCCAGGCATTTAGACAGAAGACACTTCCCCCAGACACACAGACACAACCTTCAAACCCAAAGATGGAGCCTTACACACACTAACGCCCTGCAGCATACACAAGTGGACACTTAGAGTCTCAGCCCCCTTCTCCACACACAAACTGAGCCTAAAGAGACACATGTAAACATACATCATCTAAAAACAAATAAGCACACTCAGACATAGATCCAGCCCTACAGACACCATGACAGCCTACCCTCACCACATCACACATGTCATCACCTCCATAATTGCCCTTGTTTACAGATGTAAACACCCCCCCACACACGATTGTTCTTCCATTTGTACACACAGCCATACTCAAGAGGGCACAGATTTTCACAGAGCTCCAAACCCATGTATAACCTTATGTCCTCTACTCAGGCACCCTCAAATATGTACTTACATCCTTACAGAAGGTGAGACAACTATTGATAGGCATTTATAGGCAGACACATCACACACACTTCTGCAGCCATAGATTCCCAATAGTTATAGTCTCAGTTTGCACACACACAGGCAGGTTCTGACAGATGCAGGTAGTAGAGGATGCCTGCACACCAACACGATACTAAAGATCCACACCCATATTCCCCAAAGATACAAATATCTGTTCCTTTACTGGCATCAAGGTACACAAAAATAGCCCCAGCCTCAGCTAATGGCATTTCCCGCCCTCTGCATCCCAGTCATTCATTGCTCTCAGACACAGAAATTCAGAGTGAAAAGAGTTTCTCTTTGAACCCTAATCTTTTATAAGAAGAGAACAAGTTGCAATGTGAAAGCGGGTGAGGTGTATGCATAGATACACATGTGTACACACATACACATGCATTCTCAAACATGAATACAGAAGAACAGCCCCTCCCTCTCAAATATCTCCTTTGCACATAATAATTTCAGCTACTACTGGGATTATTCCCAGTTATTACAGCTACTAATCTGTGCCAGGCATGATACTAGGCATTTTACAATCATGATCTCATTTTCCTTTCACAATAATCCCGTGAGGTAGCATCTCTCAGCGTGCTTGTTTTACTGATCAAGAGACTGAGGTTCAGAGAGTTCATGTGATATATCCAAAATGGTGCACATGGCTAATTGCCAGAACCAAGGACTTAAAACCACATTCATCTCACATTAGAGCTCATACTCTTGATTTCTAGGCTGCAGACATGACCATGTTTACTTTCTGCACACACACACGTACACACACACAAACACACACACACACACACACACTCATTATCTGCTAAAAGACCTGGATGTGACTCCCAGCCTCACCACTTATAGGCTCAGCCTGTTTTCTCATCGGCAAAATGGGAATAACAATAGGACCTGCTTTACCTCCTTCTCTTCCTCCCCTTTGGGTGGCTGGGGGAATTGAAAGGTTAATAAACATTATAGAATGCTGCACATACGCTAGATTTGTGAGTGCAGAAGGGCGCCAGGAAAGAAGACCATGAAGATTGTACTGGCTTTGCAAAACTTCTTAGACATGAGCCGTGGAGGAGGCTTGAGCTAAAACTAAAGGGCAGGTGAAATTTGGATGGGTTCAGGGAGAAGAAGAAAGTATTTCAGGTAGAGAGAGGACCACAAAGGTTCAGAGGCTGGACAAACAAGCTGCTGCACTCTAATGAGGGGGAATGTGAAGAATGTGCTCCTAGAGTGATAACAATAATAACTATTTATTGAGCATTTATGTGCTAAGCCCTTTGTTGTTTACACACATTATCCTCTTTAATCCTTGCAACTACCCTACAAAAAGGTTATATTATTATCTTTCTTTTATAGTTGAGGAAACAAGCTTACAGGAGTCCCATCTGAAGCTCTGGCACTCAGATTTTAGAACCCAAACTCTTACCTACTATGCAATTCTGCTCCTGAATTCTGATTAAGTGCTCAGATAATAAAAACTGGAGTAAGAGGCAGTAAAGTCAGTAGTGAAGCACAAAGACTCTAGGGCCAGATGGCCTTGATGCCAACCTTGGAATCTGTTTTTTATTCCCTTTATTACTTCATTACTTGGGTAACCCTGGACAAGTTCTTCAGCCACTCATCAGCCTCAGTTTCCTCATCTGTAAAGTGGGGATAACAGAGTTCAACTCCTATGGTTGTGAAAATTACGCAAATGATCCATGTAATAGGGCTCAGAAATATGCCAGGCACACAGTAAGCAAATAATAAACAGCCATCATTATGGCAATGGACCGGCTGAATCTTGTGGTTGTTATTCTACTAGGTACTACATCAAATTCTTTATGAAGGCAAGGGATGAATCAACCAAAAAAAATCAAATCTTCTCCTGAATAACTTACCTAAGGAAGATGCAGAACCATTATTCGAGCCCAGAACTTGCCTAACTTCAAAGAGGACAGAAGTGAAATTACTTTGGAAAAGAAATCTCCCTTCCAATGACTCCTGACTCCATCTTTTTCCATCAGGAAAAAGAGTCCAGATAGGAGTGACCTTGGCAAAATTAGGATTAGCAAACATAGTACCTTCCATTAGGATACTTGATTTCTTCCTATCACAAACTGTGGGTCACTTTGAGTCACTTAGCTTCTCTGAGCCTCAGTTCCTCACCTGCAAAACGGGGATAATGATACTGACCTCTCTGAATTGAAGTGACAACTAACTATACATTAAAAACTAATATTTTGGCTGGGTGCAGTGGCTCATGCCTGTAATCCCAGCACTTTGGGAGGCCAAGGCGGGTGGATCACGAGGTCAGGAGATCAAGCCCATCCTGGCCAACATAGTGAAACTCAGTCTCTCCTAAAAATACAAAAATTAGCCGGGTGTGGTGGCAGGTGCCTATAGTCCCAGCTACTCGGGAGGCTGAGGGCTGAGGCAGGAGAATTGCTTGAACCTGGGAGGCAGAGGCTGCAGTGAGCCGAGATTGCACCACTGCACTCCAGCCTGGCAACAGAGCGACACTCGATCTCAAAAAAAAAAAAAAGAACTAATATTTTTTAAAGTGTTGTAGATTTATTCATTTATACAACCCTGAAGCTGTATTAAGCACCCTACATGAATAATGGCATCTTCTCACTTCACAGTTCTTCTCCCGGTCACTAAACAGGGTGTGGTCATCTGGTCCTCTGGGGTGAATTTTGCCATCTTCCCCCATTTGAGTCTAGGCCCAAGGGTTCAGTTTGAAAGAGGCTTCATTAGTAACTGGATAATTCTGTGGGAGGCCCCCAGCAATGGTTCGACCCTGCTGGGGAGTAATTCTAGGAAGGTAATGTGAGCTGGGGGAGGCTGGAGACCCAGCTTCACATTTATTTACTTTGACAGCTAAATTGGTGAGCAAGGGGGAAATCAGATGAAAGCCATTTCAGAGTAAATACTAAATACGAAATTTAAACATTCAGATTGTGACAAATGGGAAAGGGACAATGGGAAGAGACACGGCAGCACCCCCCTTCCAAGCCTAGGACCTACCCTCACCCCATCAGCTTCCTAGGTATTTCCTGTTTGAGGAAAGAGCACAGAATGGGGTACAAACTGTATGACCCTAGGCCGGCAATTTACCTCTCCTGGCCTCAGTGTCCTTGTTTGCAAAATGCGCGTGTGAATCAGCGATGTGGAAGTGACGGAGCGAGCCTGGGTGTAAGATAGACCACCAACCCAGCCCAGCCACTTCCTGGCGCGCTGAACTTGGAAAAGTCACTTATCTGAAACACATTTTTCTTAATATCAATATCTGGAGACAATATCAATCTCAGAGGAGTAAATAAGATAATCAGTGTGAAAGGGATTTGAGAAGCACAAAACTCCGGGGCCAGATGGCCTTAATGTCAACCTTGTCACTTCCCTTTATTACTTGGGTAATCCTGGACAAGTTCTTCAGTCACTCATCAGCCTCAGTTTCCTCATCTGTTAAGTGAGGATAACCGAGTTCAACTCCTATGGTTGTGAAAATTGTGCAAATGATCCATGTAACAGGACTCAGAAATATGCCTGGCACACAGTAATCAATCAATAAACATTAGCCGTCATTATGCCACGGGCTCTCTGAATTTTCTGTTTGTTATTCTACTAGGTACCACATCAAATTCTTTATGAAGGCAGGGGACAAATCAAAGCCTCAAAGTATATGGCAAAGCAATATTGCATACCTCAAAGCATATTGCAAATGTGAACAATTATAGTTATTGGAAGTCCCCTTCCAGGAAGCTGTGACATTCACTAAGTAAGTTCAGGTCAGCAGACGTTTGTGAAGCATTTACTCCATACCAGGTTCCACACTAGGCCCAGGAAATAGAGGAAGCTGTCCTTGTCCCTGCCCTTGAGGAGCCCACAGTCTCTTAAGAGAGAAGAAAGCCAGCAACTCAGTGCAGTGTGACAGGTGCTACAAAGGGTGCTATAGAAGCAAGGAGGAGGGTCACTTAACCTGGCTTATGGGTGGCGGATCAGGAAGGCTTCCTAGAGGAGGTGACGTTTCAGGTAAGTCCTGAAGGATGAGTAAGTGCAGACAGGCAAGAGCAGAAAGGAGTTGGACCAGGATAAAGAGTGGCGGCCCAGTTAGTGTTTGCTGGGGCAACAAAGGGAGATGAGGCTAGGGAAGCAGACAGGAGCCAGATTGTGGGGGGCTGAGTGTTGACGAGGTTAGATTCATCTTGGAAGCTGGAGTCTACAAGCCTACAGTGACACAGGAAGCAGCATCCTGCAGGAGTTGCACAGCACAGTGGTTAAGGATTCCGGGCTTGGAGCCAGGTGGCCTACATTGATAACCTGACCCTGTTACACACTGGTTGGGGGGCCGAAGGCAAGTCACAAACTCTATGAGCCTTAGTTCCCTCAACTGTAAAATGGGGATTAATAGATAACCCATTGACAAGTGCTGTGATGATACCAGGAGACCATGATGCATCTACGAGTTAAGTTCTTGGCCACCAAGAGCCATTGTTATCACTGTTACCACTAAGAAGATGAGGTAATGGTCACACAGAAGGCACTAGCTAAGTGGGGATCCTCAAGGTGCTAGATGTTCCCTCCTCAGAGAATTCTACCCTGACCACATGATTGAAAATAAATCTCCCGTATTAATCTTTTTCCAGCAGAGGGTAGATACAGCTTACACATAGCCTCACAAATAGTCTTCTATAGAATGCCAAGGAATTTCAACTTCAAAATAGGAACTATGAGGGGCTTGTCAGCATGGAGATGACATGGTGAAGTTGGAGATTTGGAAAGATGACTTAAGTAGTTGGTTTGAAGATAGATTTGAAGGGGTAAGTACTTAATTGATTGCAGCAATACTGAACGGATGAGGCAGCTGCAGGAACAAGGAGGATGAACAGAAATAATATAATTAAAAGTTTATTATTTTACTTTATTATGTTGTATATCATCATATACATATCTACAACACGTCCAGTTTTCTAATCAACTTTATCTTTTTTTTTTTCCTTGAGGCAGAGTCTCATTCTGTCGCCCAGGCTGGAGTGCAGTAGCACCATCTCGGCTCACTGCAACCTCTACCTCCTGGGTTCAAGTGATTCTTGTGCCTCAGCCTCCTGAGTAGCTGGATTACTGGCACGTGCCTCCATGTCCAGCTAATTTTTTTGCTTTTGCTTTTGTTTATTTGAGACAGAGTTTTGCTCTTCTTGCCCAGGCTGGAGTGCAACGGCGTGATCTCGGCTCACCGCAACTTCCACCTCCTGGGTTCAAGCGATTCTCCTGCCTCAGCCTCCCAAGTAGCTGGGATTGCAGGCATGCGCCACCACACCCAGCTAATTTTGTATTTTTAGTAGAGATGGGGTTTCTCCATGTTGGTCAGGCTGGTCTCCAACTCCTGACCTCAGGTGATTCACCTGCCTTGGCCTCCCAAAGTGCTGAGATTACAGGCATGAGCCACCGTGCCCGGCCAATTTTTTGTATTTTTAGTAGAGACGTGGTTTCACTATTTTGCCAGGCTGGTCTCAAACTCCTGGTGTGAAGTGATCTGCCTGCCTTGGCCAAAGTGCTGGGATTACAGGTGTGAGCCACCACGTCTGACCAACTTTACATATTAAGGTTATACATGATGTTATATAGAATCATATATATGTAGTATATATGGTATAAATACATACAAATGTATCGTATATGATATCATCAGCTATGTAACATTTAGGAGACTGGATATAGGGAGTGGGGGAGTGGAAAATGTTCAAGATAACTCTCAGGTTTCTAATAGTTTATTTTATTTTTCCCAATGACACAGAACATGGGAGCAATTGAGGAAGGGCAAGAGGGATCAATGAGCTCGGTTTTGAGTCGATGTACCAGGGGAATATTCAAGTGGAAGTGCCCAGGAGTGAATGGGACATATGGCTCTGCAGCTCAGAAGAGAGCCTGGATCTAAGAGAAGGAATTTCAGAGATATCAGGGTAGGGATAGCAGCTGAAGCCTTGGAAGTGGAGATTTTACAGCAGCTGGAATTTACCCCATCTATGAGAAGAGAGTTGGCTTGTTTGCTTTCTGGGAGGTAATTTGCCCCTGAAACTCATCTTACTTTTGGTGAGAATCGTTTTTTAAATTATAAAGCACATTATATGTAGTGATAAGTGCTAAAACAGACCCAGGTAGTTAAGACGCAGAAAGGCAATTAACTGCCTTATAGGAATGAGCGTGGGTGGGAAAATATCTGTCAGACAAGTGGTGGGGGTGGGCAGAAGGGACTTCCCAGGTAGAAGGCACATCTTGTACAAGGACAGGGGAATCCAGGAGAGTCCATCATGTTTGGGGTGCACAAATAGTTTAGTCTGGTTAGGAGAATGCCTAGTGGGACTGATTTGTAGAAGGCCTCATAAACCTGGCTTATCCTATGGGTCTAGGTATTTGGAAGTATCTTAACTCCTTAGATTAAATCTTAATTTCTCTCACTTTGGGGCTTTGTTCTTTGTTCAACGTCCCCCTTAAACCATTTACACAGCTTATTAAACATCGTTTGGTCGCTCAGCTCGGGGGAAATCACCTATGTCACCATGTCCCATTCCCAGCCTGGTTCCCATCCTCTGGTGTCTTGAAGCTGCTGAGTCTTCCCTTTATCACGGTACATCACAGTGCACAGGGCTCCTGCCTCATCATCTTTACACCCTCCACGCGTCACACGTGGCAAATGCCGTCTGTTTCAGGAATGAGTAACCTTCCTTCTGATGAGGTCGCCCACCAGAACGCTTCTCAAATGGGATAGGCCTGTTTTCAGAAGAGGAACACATAATTTGTTTTATTTTTTAAGGTGAAAATTTAAAATTATGCTTCTAGTTTAGAAAAGTCACAGGGCATGTAAAAATTAAATGTCATTCAGCATAATCAGTAATCCTAGCCAAGTTTAAGATTGAATGCAGAGGAAAGAAGATACAGACCTGCGTACTTGGATAAATTCTGACAGATCTGTTTTTTTTGGGTTTTTGTTTTTTTCTTTTTAACCTGGGATTCAAGAGGTCTCTCCAGAGACCACAAGGAAGAGCCTGCTTGAGAATGAAACTAACCCAGAGGAAAACACAATCAAGAGATAGACAGAATCCTAACCATTTCATTGAACACCTGGACTTTTCAGTTACGTGAACCAATACATGTTCTACCGCAAGGGAGTTGGAGTAGTGTTTTTGTCACTTGAGCTGGGAGTCCTGACAAGTCTGCTTACATAGCTGGGGCTACAAGTCTAAGTCTGAAGCCCAAGTTCTTACGGCCTTAGTTTCCTCACAGGGACAACGAGAGGATTTAGCCCACATTGATAGCCTTATGCAGCAGTACAGTGATGCCACTAGGGCTGGCACAGCCAGTTCTCTATCCCAAAAGATGTGTAAGGGGTCAGAGACGTTGACAAAGAAATATTCAGTGCACATCATTCTGACATCTGTTGCTTTTATTCTCTGCATTAATACCAGAATTTTAGAGAACACATTTCCAGTCATGGAATATTGTTTAGAGTAGGGTTTGGCGAATTTTTCTTGTAAAGGGACCGATAGTATATATTTCAGGTTTTGTAGGCCACAGTCTTCATTGCCAACTATTCAACTCTTCTATTATATGGGGAAAACAGCCACATGTAAATGCCTGGGCATGGTTGTGTTCTAATAGTTACTTAACATACACTGAGATTTGAATTTCGTATCATTTTCATGTCACAATATAGTATATATATTTTGTTTACTTTTTTTCTCAACCACTTGAAAATGAAAAAAAAATCATTCTTAACTTGTAGGCTATACAAAATTAGGAGGCAGAGGCCAGTTTGCTGAACTCTGGACTAGATATTTGCAGGCCTGGGTTCTACCTAAAGCTCCCCCATTAACCAGGTGACCCTGGCCAAATCTCTTTGTCTCTCTGGGTTCCCGTTTTCCCCATCTGGACAATGAGGGGGCTATATGAGATGGTCTCTTAAGGCCCTTTGGCTCTCAAATACCAGAATTCTTGTAGTTTATCCAACAAATATTTATTAAGCATGTATGATGTACAGCCATTGTTTTAAATGCTGAGGGTATAGCAGTGATATAGAGTTCCTGCTTACATGAAACTTACATTCCAATAAAAAGAGACAAAAAAAATTTAGATATAATGTTGGTTAGCGGTAAGTGCTTTTGAGAAAATCGTGAGGAAAGGATTGGAGAGTGACAGGGTTGTAATTTTCAGAGGGAGGCCAGGGACTGTCTCTTGATCATTAACATTTGAGCAGAGACATGAGTCAGGTGAGAGAGCGGGCTCTGCGGCTATCTGGAGAAAGAGCGTTCTAAGATAAGGCACAGCCAATGTAAATGCCTTGAAGTAGAAGCTCCCTTGTATTCAAAGAATAGCAAGAAGGCCAACGTGGCTGCAGGACACTGCACAAGGGGAGAATAGTAGGCTATAGGGTCAGACACGTAGTGAAGGACAGGTCATTAGGGCCTTACAGATCTTTCAATTTTTTCTAGGTTGTGATGGAAAGCCACAAAGAAGAGAATAACATTTTAAAATAATTTTTTAAAAAATCGCTTTGGCTACTGTGTGGAAAATGGACCCTTAAGAATCAATAGCAGAGGCAGGGAGATAATTAGGAAGGTATTGTAATAGTCCAGGGAAGAGATGATGGTGGCTTTAACAAAAATGTTGGTAGTGTTGGAGGTGGTGAGATGGCTGGATTCAAGAGGCATTTGGAAGGTAGAGTTGACAGGATTTGTTGAGGAACTAGATAGGAGCTGGAGAGAAAAAGAGAAAACAGGGATAAACACGCTGGGACTAAATCATATTTTAGGAACAAATGATTACATATAGGAAATGTTTGACATTTAATTTATAAGGCAAGAATTACTCCTGTTCTTTTATGTAGTAGTATAAAAGAATCACAGATATATTTGTTGATTCAGAAACTGTGCATATCTTAATAAACAAGAGACAGAGCTGCAGAATACCTGGTTTCATACAACTTGTGCAACTGATTTTTGACCTGTTTTGTTTTTGTTTTTGTTTGAGACGGTGTCTCACTCTGTTGCCCAGGCTGGAGTGCAGTGGCACAATCTCGGCTCACTGGAACCTCTACCTCCTGGGTTCAAGCGATTCTTGTGCCTCAGCTGACATGCTTTGAAAAATCTTTCCTCATGTGATACTCCTCCCCAGTACTAAGATACCAATTATAGAAAATCAACTGGTTAGGATTACATTTTGCATTTGATAAAATAGGAATTGAGATGAAGAAAATAGTTCATACGTCTCTCCTCAATATTTCCTTCAATTCTTCACTCTTGTATATAAATCAAAATTATAAGTGACATAATTTTAGCAAACCAAAATAACCAGTAAACCAAAGAATAATTTTACTTAAAGTACAGACAACCTCCTAACAAAGAGCTGACCAAGTTAACACCTGAAATTTGAAAACCTTTCATCAGACTGCTTTCAGCATATTTAGGATACATACATTTATTCTTTTGAAATCTCTACTATGAGAGACTAAACACAGTACGATACTTGCAGAGATTTCCATTAACAACTTCTTTTCAAATAGTGACATTTGCAATGGAAACAGCCGGTCTCTATTCTCATCTCTAACAACAGAGGTAGGCAGGCATAAAGCGTAAAGAGAGTTGCCTCTGAGTTTGACTCTCTAGCCAGAACCCTCTGCAGAGAAGGCACTTAGAAGCAGCACCCCACGTGGACATGCTGGCCAGAGTCCTGAGTGGAAACAAGCCTGTCAGAGAACTGCAGTCTATGCCAGTAAGTGAACGAGAGAAGATATAACCACACAGACACCGTCTTACATTTATTCACACAGAGGGATAAGAATCAGTACAAATAATAAACAGTGCTTTAAATACAAATAAATAGCTCTGGTTTCTAAAGGAAACAACTCTATATATAATTCTAAGTTTTTTCTAAGTTCCTATTAAAAATAGAAGACTATTTTGCACTATGTAAGTTCTACTCCACCATAATCCTTTGAAGACTTACGGATAAAATGGTGAATTCTATACTCCAAGAAGTCACCAGAAAAATGGGAGATAATGCTCCTACCTCTCTGAACTATCCCCCAAATAGGAGGAGAGTTACTTGCATCATAGACAGACACAGCTAATACATACAGAAAGTATTTGATGTCTAGAGATATTTAAAAAGATTAACCTTGGGAAAAGTAAAAAGAATTTCCTTAAACCAGTTTTATGAATTCTAAAACCTCCCTCTACTGAAGTTTTGATTCAAATGTCTTAAATTCATTTATACTCATGGGAAGATGTTAAGTTCCTATATTGAAAGCTTCCTCTTGCTAACAACGATAGTGATAAACATTCTGTCATCACCAAGAATGGCACCTGGAGTAACGAAGTGATACATACCTGGTAAAGGAGCAAAGGTGCTGCCCAATTAAACAGTATGTCAAACTTGGCACCAAAATGACCAAAATGTGTTGAAGAAACACATCCCCAAATCTGTTGGTTGACTTATCTTTCTCTATTGTTATATTCAGGATGCTTAGAGTGACAAACATATCTAGAGGCAAGTATGTTCTCCAAGTGAAGAATCATTTCCAAGGCATGCAGTCCTTTAAAACTACCTACCACACAGAGTCATTACAGTCTTGGTGCCACAGTGGCGTCTGTTCCATTGACTTTCTGTGCCCACTGCATGTCCTCTCCTCGTCCTGCACAAGATAATGCAATCTCTTCCACTTAGACCGCTACGCAATTATTAGAAAATTGTATGTTTGATAGTGACCAATATAGCAATGTTTAGGTTTTCAAAGAAATTTTGCTTTTTCTATTTAGACTGACCATGATATAATTCCAAACAGAACATTCTCATGCTATAAAAACAATCCCATGCAATAAATGTAATTTTAAAAGTCCCATGATAATAGCAACATTTGTTATTATAGAAGGCATGGTTATTTAGATTTGAAAAAAATGATTGCTATAGAATAAAAGTTCAATTTCCAAATAGAACTTGTGTTGTGGTATAAAATGTTAAATTTGATTCTAGTTTTGTCAACACGAACAATTTTAAGATATACACCATGTTTTCCTAGTTGGGATTTTGAAACAATAAGCATAATTCTTAAACAGATTACTACAACATTTGTTCAAAGAATCAGCTCCTTTTTGCCAAGAACTTTCTCTTTTTCAGTCCAGTTGGAGGGATTGCCGTAGTAAATTCTGGAACAACAGTTCTGAACATGATTTAAAATCTGTCTCTCACTTCCCTCCCTGCCTTTTACTTTTTCTTTATGTTGTAAAAGACACATGAGCGTAGAAAAATGCTCAATTTTTTAATAGATGTTAATATATTTAGTTTCCTGATTTAAATAATATTTTGTGTATTTGCCTTTTGCTCTGGCACACTATAGAATGTTTCTGGAGTTACAAATCCAAACCAACCAGCCAATTAGAGCATCCCAGGGTTCAAATCACAATCTGGGATACAACGCTATTTATTCTGGATGATGCTCAATTCCATACATAGTTTAGGGAAGAAACACCCATAAGAACATCCAAAAACATTATGTTACCAAATGCTAATATGTGATTGTGCTCCGTTGAATAGTACCATTCACATCTACAAAGTACACAGGCAGACGATTTTAGGTGTGGAGACCAATTTGCTTTTGCTGCTACAGTAATTCACAACCATCATCTTCGAGATTTCCATGCTGTTCTAGAATATGGAGTAGTCCTTTTTTTATCTGGTGGCTTAAAGTAGGAATAAACAGGCGCTGCTGGATACTCTGCATCAGGATTTTCCGCCATCATTTTCAGTTTTGCTTCAATGGCTTTTATCTTTGCAGTGACACTGGAAAAATAATAGCAGAGGATCAGAGTGGGCCTAGGTATATTCAGAAAATAACCTGTATAGCTCCTCTCCTTGAGCCTCTTGGGAATATTAGAGAAGCAACAAGATACTAAATTACAAACATTTAAACATTTTATATAAAAGCCAGAGATAACTAATTCTCTCATTCTAAGAAACAGATCAAGTCTGAGCCATCTATTAAGTTTTTAACATAGGCCCGGACATTGTTGGGAGTACTTCATATATTTCTACATTTAATCCTCAGACGCAGACACTGTTAGCACCTTAATGCTTGGCAGAGAGTAGGTACTAAAAATAATTCTTTTAGAATTGAAAACAACATTATAAGATAGGTTATATTCCTTATTTTGCAGATGATGTAACTGAGGCACAGAAAGGTTCATTTGCCCAATGTTACACAGCAAGTAAACGATAGAGCAGAGATTTGAATACAAACTGACTCAAAAACCCAGGTTTCACCTGAATCACTGAATAAAAATGGAAAAAAACCATTCTGGAAATCCTATACAATCTCTTTTTACTGATGAATGCATGTTAATAAAAACTATCATTTACAAAGTGCTTACAATGAGCCAGGCACAGTGCATTTTACTTATACTGTTTTTTTTTTTTTTTTTTTTTTTTTAGACAGGGTCTTGTTCTGCCACCAAGGCTGTAGTACAGTGGTGCCATCATAGCTTACTAAAACCTTGAACTCCTGAGCTCAAGCAACCCTACTGCCTCAGTCTCCTGAGTAGGTAGGGCTACAGGCACACACCACCACATCCATTTGAATTTGTTTTTGTTTTTGTTTTGAGATGGAGTCTCGCTATGTCGTCAGGCTGGAGTGCAGTGGTGTGATTTCGGCTCACTGCAACCTCCGCCTCCCAGGTTCAAGCAATTCTCTTGCCTCAGCCTCCCAAGTAGCCGGGATTACAGGTAGCAAGCACCACCACGCCCAGCTAATTTTTGTACTTTTAGTAGAGACAGGGTTTCACCATTTTGGCCAGAATGGTCTCGATCTCTTGACCTCGTGATCCGTCCGCCTCAACCTCCCAAAGTGCTGGGATTACAGGTGTGAGCTACCGTGCCCAGCCCCATCTGATTTTTTTTAACTTTTTTTGTAGAGATGGAGTCTCACTATGTTGTCCAGGCTGGTCTTGAACTCCTGGCTTCAAGTAATCCTCCTGCCTCAGCCTCCCTAAATGCTGGGATTACAGGCATGAGCCACTGCACTCGACCTACTTATAATGTTTTTAATCCTTGCAATGGCTCTACATGGGTTATCATACATGTTTTATAGATACAGAAACAAATGCAGAGGTGGTGATATGATCAAGGTTCACACAGTTAACAAACTGCAGTGAGGATTCAACTCATCACCAAAGCCGTCATTTTTTCTTCTCCATCAAGTTAAGAGCTGAATAGTCCTATATTGTACAGGAAGGGAGAGGAGATCTTAGAGAAGTTGTGAGGAATTTGCTTTTGATTGAGATCATTGCTATTCCTGGATCAGAATGCAGAGCACTCAGGGAGTAGGTATTTTTTGGCCTATGGCTACCTTCATTTTCCATTCTTGATGCTGTTAATGGTCTATGGCCAGTGAGAGAAACTTGGAAGGAGTATATACATGGCCTTTTGGAGATCCTCGAAAGGTATACATGGGCGAGAAATTTAAAAACTAAGTTACAAGAAAAAGAACACTGATATATTACCGAGATGCATTCTGGCCCCTCTTCCATTAATGCCACAGCCGGTCACTGATTTTGTATAAGTCACAGGGAAGCAACCTTCTCTCATTAGGCATAGATGTTAATAGAGAGATGTAAGCTGAGGTCCTCTGGATAAAAAAATAGATGGAAAACCCTAGGCTATCTTGTAAACAAGTGGCATATACAAATCATAAGAAACTAAAGACATGTTCATTGTAACATGAAGACCACCAAGCATAAATGCAGTCATCTCTTTCAAATAGGAGTTAGTTAGATTTATGAAAACCTTCATGGAAATCAATCTGTGATCAAGGAGGTTCAAATCTTATGAGGAAAATAACACAGTGGATTTATGCTCCCAGTGACTCTACAGAAGTCCCTTAATTCCCTAGAGCACAAAATAAAAAAAAAATCATATTAAACTTAAATGAATAACTATAAAATTAATTTAAATTTACCAATTTACCATTCCTGAAAACATTTCAGGAACACCTTCCCTTGGGTTTAATGAGATGCTTGTAAATCTGTTTTGTTTGGTGCAGATAATATACAAGAAAGGCATTTATTTCCCCTGCTTGGTACTCCACCCAAATAGGCATCACTTTCCTGACTTTAGAATTGTTGATTTCTGATCCTTATGTATCACTGATGCTCCTTCACATATTTTCTTCCCCTGCCCCGGAACAGGTTTTAGTCCTGCATTTACAGCCTGGGGCTTCTTTGAAGTAGTAACTACAAGACTGAATTTTGAGGTCTAATAGACCTGGCTTTGAATCCTGAGTGTTATTTGCCATCTGTGTGATCTTAGCCATAAGTAAATGACATACTGCAAATAAAGTGTTTAGCACAGTGCCTGCTTCAGCGTAAGCTCAATAAATCCTGGCTATTGTTATTGTTATTGCTAAAATGTCTCCCTAGGCTACAAGGCAAAACAAAACAAAACAAAAAACAAACAAACAAAAAACCCACCTTCTACTTCTGCTCAACCATCCACTTAACTTCCCCTTCCTCTACCCAACCCTTAGTTCTCCTGTTTTAAACTTCAAATAACTAACAATTTGTACAAACTAGAACCAAAACTGTTATGACTGTTGCAATGGTACATAGAATCAAACATCTGCAAACTAAAATTTTGTATAAGGGAACTTAAGATTGGGGAAAAATTAGTATATAATGACAAATGCCAAAGAGACCCAAGGCCTTATTAAAATGCTTGTTTTTAGGGTAATGACTGACCTGTCTTTGTAATTTCAGTGCCAAGCACAAGGGTTGGTGTGTAGTAGCTATACCCAGTCTTTTTCGAGGGAATGATTCTGTAAATGGGGAGTATATGACCTTAGGTGGATGGAAGGAGAGGAAATGTATACATTCTGGAGACTAACTGAACATCTCTCTCGTCAAGTTAATAAATTCTAAGAGTCTGAAGACTCACTATTTTATGAACGAAGACATGGAATAATGAAATGGCTGAAGCTCCTGAATTACTGTGTCTTTCTATAGTGCATCATCTTACCTTAGGTTAGATTGAGTAGGCTCAGTGCTTGAGGATGGCTCGAGACTGATTGGAAGAATCTTATCATTCTTGTTATGATCATATCTCTGAAAATGAGAAATAGAGAAATTACTTCACATGGGCAGAAACCAGCCCTTTACTGTAGTGGATAGGTTTAGAAACTAATACCATCAGTATATCATCAGCTTACTTCTAGACAATTTTAGGATCACTTTACACTTAGAATTAATGAAAAACTTCACATGGTTTTGGCCTAAAAGCTGTAAGTTTAGAAAAAGAAGCTTCCATCCAGCCATCAGTTCCTCCTTATTTGGTAGGAAAAAAATGTCAACTTTCAATTTCTCAGATGGTACAAACACACAGGAGGGTGGCCTTCTTATATTCTTAACTGTCACATATCACCTCTTACAATATTTATTTTACTAAAAATACTTTAAACTGGCCAGGCGTGGTGGCTCACGCCTGTAATCCCAGCACTTTGGGAGGCCGAGGTGGGTGGATTGCTTGAGCTCAGGAGTTTGAGACTAGGCTGGGAAACATGGCAAAAACCCTGTCTCTATTTAAAAAAACAAAAAACAAAAATTACCCGGGCATGCTGGCACATGCCTGTAGTCCCAACTACTTAGGAGGCTGAGGTAAGAGGATTGCTTGAGCCTGGGAGGCAGAGGTTGCAGTGAGCCAAGATCTTGCCACTGCACTCCAGCCCGGGTGACACAGCCAGACCCTATCTCAAAAAACAAAAAACCTTTAAATTTTGCAAAGTACCAACCAAGCATAATATTCAACTCTTAACAGGCCTGAGTGAAGAATAAAAGTTGTAACAGCTTTCAGTTGTTGATACAGAAAACATTCTACAGTAAAGTAGTAGTTTAATTTGATGCCAGATAATTACATACTTTTTTTTTTCTTTTAAAATTTTATTAGAAAAAATAAAGACAGGGTGTTACTATGTTGCACAGGCTGGTCTTGAACTCCTGGGCTGAAGCGATCCTCCTGCCTCAGCCTCCCAAAGTGCTGGGATTACAGGCATGAGCCACCATGCCTAGCCAGATAATTACATACTTCTTGTAAAAAGTAAATATAATATTGAAGAGCAATCAAGAGCCTCTGGTCAAAAAAGATTTATAGGAGAAGAGAACTGTGAGGCACAGAGATTTTCAAATGAAAGACAGGAATGGAGGATGATTTCTCTTGCATGCCTTTTCAATGAGATGCAGAACGAGAAAACGAGTTTGGTAAATGAGACTTGATTTTCCCTTGAGTAAAAAAGCATTTGGTAATTCTCCTTGTTGTTTCTATTTTTAAGGCAATGTGTCCTAGAAATTGAGAAGGCTCTGTGATTACCTGAAATACTCAGAAGGATCTAAAGTATCTGAACTTAGTTTTTCAGCTTGGACATTGAGCTTAAATGTCTTGTTTAGTCTCTGTGACTCTTTACTGGGAAGTTTGTTGGGGAGTGGGGTAGAGAGCCTCTGATCAAAAACCATGCTTAGAGCTAAAGATTTCAGCTCCAACTCAAAACTGTCACAAATCTTTGTGCAGGCAGGTTTTTCAAGTCCCCACTGCAGAAGGAGGCAGATCAACTCTTGGGAACACTCCAGTCAACACACTTTACCACCTCTGTGCCAGCTGGAACAGAATGCCATTTGTTTTGTTTTTTTTAATGGCTGAAGCTTTTCTAGTGCATTCTCCCAGGAGACTAATTACAGAATGAACAGGGCAGCCTGCTACTTCTCAGGACTTAGACACAATACAGGCACTGCAAAGTCCCACGAACCCACACCCTAGTAACTCCCAAGATTTCTGGAGTAAGGAGATGCCAGTGCTTTAAGCACTCACAGAAACTACCCATTTCTCAAGCGTTTAGAATAAACAAATTCAAATCTCCACAGAGTCAGAGGCTGGGAAGAGTCTAATAATGCCTAGAGCAACTGATTTTAAAAATAAATATGTATTTTCCTCCAAAGAATCCTCCACCCGAAGAAATGACAGAGGTCTGAGCGTACATATTAGCCACATGAGAAAATCAAAACCAGAATCTGTGGGCATGTGGAGAGAAATAACCAAGGAACTTAATCCCTCCTGAGATGTTTTCAAAAGAAAAATCTGGCAACACACATGGTAGATACAAGTAGGAGACTGAAGTATGGCTGTTTCAGGCGTGAAGAGATTGGGACATAAACAGGTAAGTGGACAACCATCTTTCAGAAGGCTTGTTTAGGATGAGGCTTGATGTCTTTCTAGCCTCTCAGACATACCTTTACTTGAGCATGTGCCCATCGCACCACCAGCTTCTTGGACAGGGCCAACTTGCCATTGAGACACTGGATGGCTTGTTCTGCTTCCTGTCCAGGAAAGGGACAAATGTTAGTTAAAAACTGAAGTGCTTAACTAGCTATATGTATTCTCACAGGGCTTCACTAGCTTTGATGGCTGAGTTTCTAACAAATTGTTTTTGGTAAATAACTGGCAAGGGTTTACAATTTTACAAGGCAGAATTTTAAAAAGGGCATGGTGGTTTTTTTTTTTTTTTTTTTTTTTTGAGATGGAGTCTTGCTCTGTCGCCAGGCTCTGGAGTGCAGTGGTGCAATACCGGCTCACTGCAATCTCCGCCTCCCAGGTTCAAGCGCTTCCCCTGCCTCAGCCTCCCGAATAGCTGGGACTACAGGCATGAACCACCACGCCTGGCTAATTTTTTTGTATTTTTTAGCAGACACGGGGTTTCACCATGTTGGCCAGGACTGTCTCAATCTCCCAACTTAATGATCCGCCCCCTCAGCTTCCCAAAGTGTTGGGATTACAGGCGTGAGCTACTGCACCTGGCTAAGGGCGTGAATTTTTTAAAGTCAGACAAAAATTCAAATCCTGGTCTGTCATTTGCTGGCAGTATGATATTTGGCAGGTCACTTAAGTGTCTCTAGCTTTGTCAACTGTAAAATATAGATAAATAATGTATAATTTTTAATAGATAATATGGATACTTATTCCTCAGTGGTTGTGAGGACTCAAAGAATGTAAAGCATGAAGTATATGATATGCACTTAACATATGTTAGTAATAGTCCTGTTCCTATTAGGTGATAGCCATATATGCACTTCTGTTAGGTAGGGTAGCACCTCCTATGTCAAGAAACTGTACTCCTCGCAAGGGCCCTGGAACCATATCCTGGACTAGGGCATACTCCCTGGATTCATAGTCAGGAATAATTGCTTTAAAGGGCATGGGAGTCAAGGAAACTAGGCCGGAAAAAGCAGGAGTGAGTCAAAGAGACTGTTAGCAAGGTATCTGTGTGAGTCAATCTATGCACCTGGTTTTCAGAACCGAAAGTTCCTTGACCCTTTCCCCATCAGACAGAGGAGTAATACGGTTGAAAGGAATTCCTGAAGCTGGCTAACAGTCACTCTAGGTCACTCCCAGGAAACCTGGCTGTACTTTCCATCCTGTCAAACCTTCTTTGCCCCATTTGCATCCATGAGGCATTCAGCCAAGTGTAACCCATGTTTAGTGAGGGTGAAGAAGCCCTTAAGGAACAGAGGAGGAATAGGATGTCCCAGGGAGCGGGAGAGGCTATAGAAGCCAGTTGGCATTCCAGTCTGGTTTTACTGGTGATTCTCTTGTTCCTCCAGAACCTACCAGTATGACATTTAACAAATATTTACTGAGTTCTCACTGGGTAGTAGGCATTGGATATTCACTAATCATCCTTGCCCCACTACAGCACATAAAGCTAGAGTGACAGGTAAGAAACATTTTATTCTTTTAAGCTTCATTTGGTGAATGAGAACTCATAGAGCACTCTATTAGTTCCAAAGTAGGATCAGTAATAAGCTGCCAGCAGGGGCATCTTATTTTTAAATGTTTTTAAAAATAATTTCCTACCTGTACACATTATTTCAAAGTGCATATATTTAAAAATATTATTAAATGTCTACTTTTTTTTTATACTTTCATGTATTCTCCCACTTCCCATAAGGTAAGAAGGATATGTATTTTTAATCTCCATTCTTAGATGGAAAATTGAGGCCAAAAGAGGTTAGGAGACTTGCTCAAAGTTAATAAATAAAAGAGCCAGAAATATAAACTAGGCTTTGTATTCTAACCCAGTGTTTTTAAACCAACATCTATGCCAAACATGATCACTGATTTTAGTTGTCTGCAACAATTCCCAGGCCGGGCATGGTGGCTCATGCCTGTAATTTCAGCACTTTGGGAGGCCGAAGCAGGCAGGTTGCTTGAGCCCAGGAGTTTGATCAGCCTGACAACATGGCGAACCCCCGCTTCTACAAAAAATACAAAAATTAGCTGGGGTAGTGGTGTGTGCCTGTGGTCCCAGCTACTTGGGAGGCTGAGGTGGGAGAACTGCTTGAATCCAGGAAGTTGAGGCTGCACTAAGCTGTGATCGTGCCACTATACTCCAGCCTAGATGACAAAGAGAGACCCTGTCTCAAAAAAAAAAAAAAAAAAAGAATTCTCACCACACTTCATTTTATCATTAAGAAAGAATAAAATATTTTAAAATGCTGACCAGGTGTGGTGGCTCACACCTGGAGTCCCAGCACTCTGGGAGGCAGAGAAGGGCAGTTGGCTTGAGCCCAGGAGTTTTGAGGCCAGCCTGGGCAACACGGTGAAATGCCGTCTCTACAAAACATGCAAAAATTAGCCAGGCATGCTGGCATGTGCCTATAGTCCTAGCTACTGCAGAGGCTGAGGTGGGAGGATCACTTGAACCCAGAGGTCAAGGGTGCAGTGGGTCATGATTGTGTCACTGCACTCCAGCCTGGGTAACAGAGCAAGACCTTATTTCAAAAAAAAAAAAAAAAAGGATGCTACTCTATATTGCATTATTTCACTTCCCTCAAAATACTTGAACAATTAGAGTAACAGTGTATTATTTATTGGCTATCATATGTACAAAAATTAGAGGAAATAAAAAATACCCAGCACTGGCAAGGAGAAATGACACTACCATACAATCTCAGAACATACTGACATATCATTTCTTGAAGACAATCTGGCAGTTTTATTAAGAAAAACTATGCATGGACTTTGATGATGCCATTCCATCTCCACAAATGTGGCAGATATACATAATTAGAGCTGTAAAAATACTCACTCTTGTGATATTTATACTAGTGAATCAACCCAAATACCAGTGAAACAACCCAAATAGCTAACAATTGGGGACTAGTCAAATATGATATATTCACATTATGTAGTCATCAAAAATGATTAGTTTTTAAATGCAGTCTAAGTCACATACAATAAAATGCCCAAATCTCAAATACAGATTAATGATTTTACTCCCCTCCACACACGTACATACAAATACCAGTGAAACCACAATATCAAGATACAGAATGTTACCCTGATGTGATTAAATGGTAGAAAAATTTTAGTATACTTTGAATGATAAACATGATAATATGATTCCATTTGTGTGTTACAACACTGTGTAACATGTTTATGTGTGTGTGAATGTGAAAAAACAAAAAGACTGGAAAGATATATGACTAAGTGTTAACAGTAATTATTTCTGGGTATTAGGCCAAGTGATTTACATTTTCTTTCTCAGTTATCTATATTTTCATCTATAATATTCACACATTAGTTTTATAATAAAAAAACACTCATACAAATTATTATTATTATTATTATTCTTATGAGATGGAGTCTTGCTTTGTCGCCCAGGCTGGATGGAGTATAGTGGTGTGATCATAGCTTGCTGCAGCCTTGAATTCCTGGGCTCAAGTGATCCTCTTGCCTCAGCCTCCCAAGTAGCTAGGACTATAGGTGCACCATCACACATAATTAAAAAAATTTTTTTTAGAGACAGGGTCTCACTATGTTGCCCAGGCTGCTCTCAAACAATCTCCCCATCTCAGCCTCCGGGGTAGTTGTGATTACAGGTGTGAGCCAGGCCTAAAGTATTAATATAACGTTAACTATGCAATGTTCTTACATATGATGAATAAATTTATAAGTACTATGTGGCATCTCTACATTTCGTAACAATCAAATTCAATTTCTTTATCAATGCACTTCCACTTCAAGGACTAAATTTTAATACAAGGAGATCCATGTATATATCATGGTTGAAGGTGAATGCACTCTTCTACATACATTAAAATTTATATGCATTTGTTCTGAGACTTTGAGAAGAAATAAAAGAGTCTTTGTGGGTGTCTCATCACAGATAGGTTTCTGTACCACAGGACAAAACTACTGAAAGAAAAGAAGGCTTTGTCAGTTGGCCAGCCAGTAAAGCAACAAACAAAAGAGAATAGGGAGGGGGATGTACATGTGCTCAATGTGGGCATCCCAGTGCATTTGGTCAAAAATGTAGGTGAGTCAGTTGCCTTAAACTTTGGCCAAGGGACAGTGAATTGTGAAAGCCACTAATTCATTTGTTTATTGAGGATCTCTTATAGGACTCAGTGTAAGGCACACAGATGAATCAGACATGGCTCCTGCCTACAGGGAACTGCTATTCTAGTAGGCAAGAGACATGCACAAATAATTATGACAGAGCTTGATAAATATTATAAAATGGGGAGAAAGCTTAATTACCTGCTTAGTTTCGAAGTTAACAAAACAGTAGCCTCGAGGCTGTCCCTCCAAAGCACCTGACTTGTGGAAGAGGAAGTCAAACTGCTTTACCTTGCCAAACTTCTGGAGGAGCTTGAGGAGGTGGTATCTGTGGAGAAAGAAGAGTCCATGAGTATGCTCTGGGAATTCTGTTGGCCACTCAGCCTGAAGCGTGAGATAAAAGCAGGAGATAATTTACCCCAGGGATGAAATCTCTCGCCCCAGCCCCCTGCCTTCCTCTTAACTGCTATGTTAGTTTATTTGGCAAACAGAGTTGTTTGCCTCTATTTGGTATGGGAACTAGAATTGTCATGGCTATGCATCTGTCCAACACAAAAATACCAAACAAAAAACCACACCTTACAAACAGCTGTCTGGCCTACAAGCACTATTTGTTTTTCTTTTGGAGAAAAGCTAAAAAATAGTGTTGATTTATTTATTTTTAATTCCTTGGCAATGAAATGGCATTTGTGAATAACTATAACTCCATCAGAAACACACACCCATCCTCCAAAAGACAAAGCCTATCCTATCTCAAAAATAAACAAAGTAACAAACATATATGCATTCATGCAAACAAACAAACAAACAAACAAAAAAACAGTCCTGGAAGATCTTCCTATTAGATTTTGTAGTTAATTCTTATACCCAAATTGCACTTGTGAGAAACTCTGCCATTAATCAAACCACAGCTAGTGATACTTCCATAGCACTTGAGAGTTTCAATGACTGATGTGACTGAACATTAGGACAATGTGGAACAACTATGTGACTGAGGCCGGTTTCACAAAGGGCAGGGGAACCTGGCCAGTCCTATAAATCACCCAGCTATGGGTAACTAACCAACCTCAGTTGCCTTAAAACAGTTTATACTCTAGGGTACGGTCAAGTAAAGAATACAGATGGTCAAGGGAGAAATTTATTCCTGGCAGTATGTTCACTCCAAGCTATTGCTTACCACTACCCTGCCCCTCATCCTCTATTAAATTCCTTACTCCAAAACTTACTTGGTTTCTACAGAGCTTTTAAGTTATTCAAACAGATGTGGCCTTAACAGGTTGCTGTGGCCAATCTCAATTCCGACTTCCTGTCATCTGATGTGGGGGTGAGACAAACCAACAGCTCTCCCGTTTCCTTTCCCTTTGGCCTTCCTCCTGGCATCCTCCGTGCTATTCAAATGGAGTCAAGGCTTTCTCTAAACAATGCTGTCCCTGTGATACTAAAAAGGTATCGGCCCACATGCTAAATCTGTTATTACTGGGAATTCTACCCCACAGGGAGTCAGTAAAGTTGTTGTTATAGCCACATTTATATTCACATTGTTTTCTAAGAGAAACTCATCAAAATTTTATTCTTGAGCAAGAATCTCCTTTGGGAGGCAGAAAGATATGAAATGGACCATACACTATACTAAATTTGATACTAATGCACATCAACAAGCAAGTCCAATATCCTGGATCGAGTGTCTGACACAGTGGAACAAGAAAGACATAATACAGGTTTAGTACTGGGACAAATACAAGGATCCCAAGGCATATTGTGGATATTAATCTGGTCTATTTTGAAAGGTAAAACCACCATGATCCCCTACTTTCTAACTTCCCAACTCCCATCAGGACACCTCAACCACTAGAGAGAATGTAGGAAGTGACTTCAGGGGAAAGGAAGACACCTTAAGTGCAAATGTGTGGTTTTACTTGACTTTTTGAACAGGCTTACAGCAAGGGTGAGTCTCTCACACACAAAGATGGACGAGAAGAGTCTCCCCCAGGGTCTTTAATTCACAGCTGTATCTTCAAATTACTAAGCCTATTCAAATCTTAACACCGTGCCAGTTGCCACAGAATGGGGAGTCAAACCTATTCTTAAAAAAAAAAAAAAAAAAAAAATCTAGGCCAGGCGCAGTGGCTCATGCCTGTAATCTCAGCACTTTGGGAGGCCGAGGTGGGTGGATTGCCTGAAGTCACGACTTCGAGACCAGCCTGACTAACATGGTGAAACCCTGTCTCTACTAAAAATACAAAAAAATTAGCCAGGCATGGTGGCGCATGCCTATAGTCCCAGCTACTCAGGAGGCTGAGGCAAGAGAGTCACTTGAATCCGGGAGGCAGAGGTTGCAGTGAACCGAGATCGCACCACTGCACTCCAGCCTGGGCGACAGAGCAAGACTCTGTCTCAAAAAAAAAAAAAAAAAAAAACCACAAAAAAAAACCACACAAAAAAACAAAAAAGACAATCTAAGGCTACTGTGGGCTGGTCATCTTTCCATTAGCTCCATTCTGCTTAGAAGCAGGAAGGTAACACGATTGGCATTTCCTAAGAAATGAATTTTAATTTACTCAGAAAAAAAAAAAAACACACACACCAACAAAAGATTACTCTTTGTAAAGCTAACAAACACATTCTGCCCAAGAAGTGCGACCTTAAGATTCCAGGAACATCTGCTTAGGTTTGTGTCTTTCAACTTCTCCAGGATTTCTTTTCTTGTTTGATAATTTCTTAAAATTATCGGAACACCGAAACAAAAGGAATGAAATGTTTACTATTTTGCTTCCTGGAGATGGGGACTGCAGGCTCTGATAGTGAAAAAAGCCTGAAGGATCTTGCTTTCACATCTGCAAGCACTTTTATCTGCTGCTGAAGTGCGGGAGAGCACACTACTCAGCAGAGGCTTGCTTCACTTAATGAAATGTGCGCCCTGCAGCCTTCAGGAGCTGGAAAATTAGCACACCAGCCCCACACATATATCTGCAACTTAATCAGTGTTTTCAGTAATTGGTCTTTAAGACAGCTTTTCTGCCTAATGGCACAGAAATAATTAATCTATACAAATGTTAAAATAGATACCTACAATGTGTCTAGAGCCAAGCAGGCTTATGGGCTATGCAGATGAATAAAACTAGGTTCCTGCCTTCAAGAACCTCACATTCTAGTTAAGACAGAGAGAGATGTAATCAAACAATTACAAATCAATGGGATGCTTGTACACAGAGGGATGAACACGAGCACACAGAATGAAGACCAATGGTGCAGGGAAGGTGGTGGTTAAGGAGAGCTTTGTGAAAGGAGTGATATCTGACTGGGTTGTGTCAGTGTGAGTGAGTACTAAAGACAAAGGTGAAAAAGGGTCTGATCCACTGGAGTAGAGTGGGGGTAGCCAGTAAGATGGGGCTGAAAGGTAGGCAGAGGACAGGTTGTGAAGGATGTTGTAGGCTGAGGGAATTTTAATTTCGGGTTGTAGGCAATTGGAAGCTCACAAAATGACATTTAAGATTATTTCTGATGCACAATTTGTTGTAGAGAAAATTTTCTTTATAAATGGATATAGAAATTACTATGAGATGGGTCTTTATGTTTTATGATAAGTACATTATTATATGGTCTTACTGTGTTTCCAATTTAAGTAACCAAACAGTGAAGGCTGTTTCATGTAAACCAAGAATAAAAAGAAGTGTGGACAATGAGGAGACATAAGGAATAGACTGAGAGAGAAACAGGTTTCTTCGGGGGTGAACACACTGTTCTCGCATGCTCATGCATTTATTTTCCCTTGCATTCCAGCTTACCTAGTTTATCCCTGAAAGTCTGTATCAGGAGGACATTTCCACCCGGATGGCTCTCCACTGCTTTTAAGTTTGCTTAACACACCCCAAATTGAATTCCTCCCTGCCACAAACTGATGATCCTTCCAGCTATCCCTCTGGTCAGGGGGAACAAGATCTTTTTATATTCCTCAGGCAAGAAACCTCAGGATCACCTCAACCTTCCACTCCATTTCAATCACTTTCCTCATCTCTCAGACTCACTCATCAGTCTCCAAGTCCACTGTCTCTATCTAGGTGATAACCAATGGCCAGACTGGTTCATGGCAATCTCTGTTAGCTAATCTTCATCTTCAATTTCTGCCCTTCATCCTACATATCGATGTAAAATTTCTCTACTAACACATCATTGTCTAGCCTGGGCAATATAGTGAGACCTCGTCTCCACAGACGAGATCGGGCGCGTTCAGGGTGGTATGGCCGTAGACTCGTCTCTACAAAAAAATTAGCTGAGTGTGCTGGCACACGCCTGTACTCCCAGCTACTTGGGAGGTTGAGGTGGGAGGATTGCCTGAGCTTGGGAGGCTGAGGCGGGAGGATTGCTTGAGGCTGGGAGGTGGAGGTTGCAGTGAGCTGAGATTGAGCCACTGCACCCCAGCCTGGGCAACAGAGTGAGACTCTGTCTCAAAAAGAAAACAACAACAACAACAACAACAAAAACCAAACCCACATCACTTTCATGATGTCAGTCTCCTGCTAAACACCCAAAATGAGTCTCTTTTTCATGAAATCCAGGCTTGTCTGAATGAATTTTAAAGACCCTGTCTTAACCTGAGAGTATTCTATCTATGCAGCCACTATTTTCATTCCCATCCAGTATTCAAACTTTGCTTAAGTCAGAAAGATCTTCCTCATTTTCTACTTAACACATAACAATCTTTCTTATTAGTACTTATAGGCCTTTATTTACGATTTTCCCTCCACTCAGATTCCTCCTTCTATTAGCGTTTCTATGGGCTTTGTTCTCTTTCACACTTCCATATGCATAATACAGCGGCTACAACTTTGGCATTTTACACAGCACATCTAATACTTGTAAAAGAAAGTCGGTATTATCCCTTTTAGAAAGAAAACCACAGTGTAGATAATAGATAATGTCTGAGGTCATTAAGTTTTTCAGCTTCTTTGTGGATGGCACTTATAATGATATTCAGAGGTATTGCTTATGCTTACAGTTAGATGGGGTCTCACAACCAAGAAAAAGAAAACCTTACATTTTAAGATTTAAAATAGGATACTTTTGGTTGTGACTGTTCAAAAATTAGAATATTTGTGCAAAAAAACACTAAATTAGGTGGTGGAAATTATCATTACTTCAGTATACTAAGCCAATTCTACTTCATTCTTCATTTCCTATATAATAGGGAAAATAATATCTGTTCCACTTCCCTCACAAAGTTTTAAGGGGTTATGTAAGACAGACTCATGCAGTCTAGAGCTAGAAGTAATGCTCAGATCATTTAGCTGAACATTCTTATTCTGTAGGTAAGAAATTATTACATATAATATAGTTGACAGGAATCAGAATATAGTGGAAAGAACATAAGTTTGGAATCTGCTAACTCCATAAACAAGAATGCATCATCACTCCCTCAAATCCTAATCTCCAAGATGTATTTAGTCATATAAATATTTCTGGCATCTGACATAGCCCTAAAATGGTCAGTATTTTTTTGCTGTTGTTGAGACAGTGTCTTGCTCTGTCGCCCAGGCTGGAGTGCAGCGGCGCGATCTCGGCTCACTGCAAGCTCCGCCTCCCAGGTTCACGCCATTCTCCTGCCTCAGCCTCCCGAGTAGCTGGGACTACAGGCACCATCCGCCTCCCGGGTTCACGCCATTCTCCTGCCTCAGCCTCCCGAGTAGCTGGGACTACAGGCACCCACCACCATGCCCAGCTAATTTTTTGTATTTCTTTTTTAGTTGAGACAGGGTTTCACTGTGTTAGCCAGGATGGTCTCGATCTCCTGACCTCGTGATCCGCCCGCCTCTGCCTCCCAAAGTGCTGGGATTACAGGCGTTGAACCCCACGGCGCCCAGCCAATGGTCAGTATTACAACCACAGAGTGAACATAAACAAACAAGACGAGTAATATTAGAGTGCTAGACAGTCATAAACGCATATTCTGTTGGGAGGAGACTGATAGACATCCTAGTGTAACTTGAGCAGGACTCAGATTAATAACCAACAGGCACACACACATAGAATGACTAGAAATAATCACAGAATAGACTAAAAAACCAGGTGGAAAGTGGTTATTTAAAAAAATTGTCATTGTTTTACATATTCATTCATGACAGTAAGTTTATAATGTCTTCTAACAAGCGGTAAAAGAATATTTGAATGGGAGACGTATTCAAATCAGTTTATAAAAGAGATCAGGTGGAGAGTAGGGACACATATAGGAAAGAGAGAGGTAAGAAGGGTCTGTTGAATGGGGAAGTGGTAGGAACTAGCAGCAATTTGTGGATAGAAGGTAGGTTTAAACAGGAAAGCTGGAGGATGCTCTGCAAATTTCTGTTAAGAGTCATTAGAAGTTTAGAGATTTGGATTCAAGCAATACTTTTTGAGATTGCACCACAAGACAGGTACCATATATTCACATAAGTTACATTATGTAATCCTTCAATGTTTGGGAATTACTGCATTTTATAGTTCATCCAGGCTCACCATTACATGCCCTCAGAAGAACAAGATCCAGAAGTTTTTGTATTTCAAAAACATGGAAGGAAATCATCTATTTCTACAAGATAAGATTTACTTTACTAAAATGTCAGGTTCCTTTTAATTAAGTAAATTAAATGAGGTAATATTAACATTTCATGTTAACCATAAGCTATGATTGGTAGTTCTTTCTTTCTTTCTTTCTTTCTTTTTTGAGACAGATTCTTGCTCTGTCGCCAAGGCTGGAGTGCAGTGGTGTGATCTCGGCTCACTGCAACCTCTGCCCTCCGGGTTCAAGTGATTCTCCTGCCTCAGCCTCCTGAGTAGTTAGGACTACAGGCAACTGCCACCACACCTGGATAATTTTTGTATTTTTAGTAGAAATGGGGTTTCACCACATTGGCTAGGATGGTCTCGATTTCCTAACCTTGTGATTCACCCGTCTCAGCCTCCCAAAGTACTGGGATTACAGGTGTGAACCACCGTGCTCAGTGGTAGTTATATCTTTAAGCATAAATTTATTACAATTTAATAAACCAGTCTGTTTGACAGATAAAATGTTTTAAGGTAAAGAATCCATAGGATGGCCAGGCATAGTGGCTCACGCCTGTAATCCCAACACTTTGGGAGGCTGAGACAGGAGGATTGCTTGAGCCCAGGAGTTTGACAACAGCCTAGGAAACATACTGAGACCCCTGTCTCTACAAAACAAAAACAAAAAACAACAAACTAGCCAGGCATGGTGGCGAGCACCTGTAGTCCCAGCTACCCAGGAGTTCCAGGTTGCCATGAGCTATGATTGTGCCACTGTACTCAAGCCTGGGTGACAGAGCTGTCAAAAAAAAAAAAAAAAAAAAAAGAAGAAAAAAGAATCTATAGGAAAAAATAATAAAAATGGTCTTTTGTGATACAGAAATGGAGAAGCCAGCCACAGGGAAAGCCCAGCACTTCCAGCCAGCATGCTCTGACCTACAGTTTATTACTTGATGTCTACCTCTGGCCTGATGTAAAAAGAGCAGAGATATCAGTGGGAAAGTTCTGATTCAATGTTCCTGCCAATGTTCTAATTGAAAAAAACATCCACACACTCCAACTTATGACATAAACTGAGGTGGCAAATGCCCATTTGAACCTTCCCGTCAAGCAGCAGGACACAATTAGAACAAAAGTCTCATTACAGAGAAGTGCAGCCAACACAACCAATGTTGTTTCCACACTTTAGATTTCCATTTAGACAGACAGAGGTGGGAATGGAAACCACTATGAGCATCCCCTCATAGCCTGGGTTTTGGATGATGGAAAAAATTTCTTTGATGAAGAGACATTAATTGAGAGGTTGGACAGATTCATATACTCACCCTCAAAAGCCACGAACCATAAAAGAGAACTGAAATAAATGCAATCCACTCTAGGGTCCCTGTGACCAAGATAACATAATATGTGGGCAACACATCTTAAATACCGTCATAATTTCTAAGGGAACTGAATATATTTACATTTGGCTGATATGAGCTTGAGCAGGTTTAAGGAACTTTTTGTTATAATCCTGATTTATAAGGTTATATCCTTTTCTTCTCTTTCCTAATCTTCACTCTCATATATACCTTGTCTCATCTCATACTCAAAGAAGCAGGTTTCCTCATCTCCTCCCTTCACCTTTCGCCCAGGCTGGAGTGCAGTGGCACAATCTCCGTGCACTGCAACCTCCGCCTCCCAGGTTCAAGCAATTTTCGCGCCTCAGCTTCCCAAGTAGCTGGGACTACAGGCATGCACCACCACGCCTGGCTAATTTTTTCATTTTTAGTAGAGACGGGGTTTCACCACGTTGGCCAGGTTGGTCTCAAACTCCTGACCTCAAGTGATTCGCCTGCCTCATCCTCCCAAAGTGCTGGGATTATAGGCGTGAGCCACTGTGCCCGGCCTCCCCTTGTCTTTAAGACTATTCTAAAGGGAGTAACTTCTAGGACTGATGATATGCTCAAAACTTGCTTTCTGCCTGGCATGGTGGTTTAAGTCTGTAATCCCAGCACTTTGGGAGGCCAAGGTGGGTGGATCATTTGAGGTAAGGAGTTCGAGATCAGCCTGGTCAACATGGTGAAACCCCATTTCTACTAAAAACACAAAAATCAGCCAGCATGGTGGCGCATGCCTGTAGTCCCAACTACTCGGGAGGCTGAAGCACGAGAATTGCTTAAGCCCAGGAGGTGGAGGTTGCAGTGAGCCAAGACTGTGCAACTACACTCCAGCCTGGGCAACAGAGCAAGACTGTCTTAAAAACAAAAACGAAAACAAACAAACAAACAAAAAAGCTGGCTTTCAGCATTGACCTCATACAGGCCAATCCACTCATTGTACTCTGCCACCAACCACCACCCTCTCCCTATCAAACAACTGGCAGAAGGGAAAAACCTCTCAATTTCCTCAGCTAAGAAATTCCTTTTCATCTTAATGGCTGTGATGTAAAAGAGCAGGGAGTCAGGGCAATTCAATCAATTTCGTGAACTCGGGCAAGGTACTTCTGTCTTTCGGGACTTGGTTTCCTCTATGTAGGATAAAAAAGCTGGGTCCCATCAGAGGTTGTCAAGTGTGCTCTATGGAGCCCTAGAAGTTCTACAGAGCCTAAACAGGGATGGCCAAAGAAAGGGTAGTAGTTGACAAAAGATTTTGGTTCCATCTCTTCTCCCTTTTAGTCAGAGCAACTCTGAGCTCTTATTTTATATACAGCTCTGATTATTACTTTTACTTTAAGACAGGGTTCTTCAGATTTAAGAAGTCTGAAAACTGCTTAGCATGGCACTTGGCACTCAAATCATTTAATGAATGAATGAAAACCAAAGGGACATGATTTCTAAGGTTCCTTACAACTCTGACCTTCTATAGTTCTATGGCTGCTTAATATGAATTACAGTCAAGTGGTCTCCTCTGCCTGTTTGCGAAGGTACTGAGACTTCTGCTTGTTCCTTTATTCTGGGTACAAATGTATTCCCAAGGCTGATTCTAGAGAATAATTCCCTAGAGCTGCTAGGTACAAGGATTCAAACAGTTGGAAATGGGAGAATGTCTTTTGCAGATAGGAAAAAACAGGTATATGGATTAAAGGATACCCAAGTCTGTGTCCTTGCAGTAGCAGAGTCCAAATGTAAAAAAAGTGACAAGATAACAGGCTAACAACATCTTATGTCTCCAAAGACACGATGTAAGTAAAAGGGTCAAAGTATATCCCACACCCCTTGAAAATTCTTCTTGACATCATCACCACAAAACATCCCAATATTGTAGGTAAAAAACTAAGGTAACTTAGACTTACTCGGTAATTTTGGGGTCCAGGTTGCCAATCCATAATCGGTGTCCTTCCTGCAGAGAGCCCTCTGAAAGGATGGATGCATTCTCCAGGGGAAGAGTTTTGGTTTCTGCTTCCATCAATGTCTATGAAATACTAAAGGAAATGTGAACATTCAGGCAGGAGGGGAGTAACAATGTGTGAACACAAGACTTCAAATTCAACTCAACAAACATTTATTCAAGGAGGGCATGCCCTCTGGGCAGTCCTTCAAAGGCCTCAGTGATTCCACAACCAGGGCCCCAGAACCAGTTCCCTTGGGACAACTGCTCCGGCAGCCAGAGCACACAAGCTGCCATTTAAGGTGAAAGGGGCGTGGTTCTGTGTGGAGAAACTAAAGTTTTCCTCCTCTGAAGCCAGAGGCTGACTGGGCAGGAGGCCAAAGTCTCTATTACTACATGATACTTCAGTTCAACAACTGTCACCCAAAATAAGCCTTGGAAACCACCAGGAAGAGTCTTAATGGCATTAAAAGGGATGGGTAGGGAAGAGCAGCACTCCATCCCTTTCCTCATGGAAGAGGCAATATAGCAAAGAGAAGAGGCAATATAAGAAATCTGTGCGTACACCAGCATGGCACATGTATATGTATGTAACTAACCTGCACAATGTGCACATGTACCCTAAAACTTAAATATAATAATAAAAAAAAATTAAAAAAAAAGAAATCTGTGCGTAGACAGAACTGGGTTTGAAAGCAGGTTGTGTGACTTGATGAATTACCTCAACTTTCTAGGCCTCAGTTTCCTCATTATCTAGAGAGATAATAGTGCTTATTTTATAGAGTTGTTGTGAAGATTAAAGACAGTAAAAAAATCACTAAATACTGTATCTAACAACAGTAAGTAATCAATAAATACTAGCTATTATCATGCTTACTCTTCTGGGACAGACCAGGAAGAAGAGACTAATTTCCTCCTTAGTTATTCAAGTTCCACCATTTGCTAGCTGTGTAGCCCTGTGCAAGTTACTTAACAGCTGTTGGCCTCAGTTCCCTCATCTGTAAAATGGGGATAATGCCTCATGAAATTACAGTGCAGATTCACTGAGTTAATACACCTAGAGCATTTAGAACCGTGCATGGCACCTAGGAAGCATTCAATTAATGTTAGCTTAAATTATTACTAGTCTTAGTTCCTGAAATGTCTCATTTCACAGCCAAGGAGAAAAGAGGATTATGATGGAGACAGCAGTAGAAAGAGCAGAAACCTTGGTGTCAGAAGACATTGTTTCAAATTGTGGCATTTCTTTCTTCTTTTTTTTTTTGTTTTTGAGACAGACTCTCGCTCTGTTGCCCAGACTCATGGGCGGTGGCACGATCTCGGCTCACTACAACTTCCACTTCCCGGGTTCAAGCAATTCTCATGCCTCAGCCTCCCGAGTAGCTGGGATTACAGGTGCATGCCACTAAGCCTGGCTAATTTTTGCATTTTCTTGTAGAGGCAGGGTTTCACTATGTTGGCCAGGCTGGTCTCCAACTCCTGACCCCAAGTGATCCATCCACGTCGGCCTCTCAAAGTGCTGGGATTACAGGTGTGAGCCACCATGACCAGCACAAACTGTGGCATTTCCACTGGAAGTTACTTCTTTCTGAGCTTCAGTTTACCCATCTTTAATAAATTTTGCCCTGTTTATAACTTAAGGCTTCGAGGACCAAAAATGAGACGACAGATGTGAAATAAAGCTTTAGGGGCTGGGAAGACAGCAGGCTGTGTCAGAGTTCAGAAGTCCCTGCTAGAGAACACATATCCTATACCCAGAAGTACCTCAGAGGTCAGCACTACAGGAACCATGGAGGCAGTCACAACAACTGCCATTACCTCTTAATCATCTCAGCACACCCTGTAAAGTCTAGCACAGCAGTCCCTAGGTAATTGTTTATTGAATACCCTGCACATGAGGGTATTTTTCTTCCTTTCCCATTCACATCTTTAATCTGTTCAGCAATGTAAGTCAAGCAACTAGGAACTGTTAAACTCTGGGCTATGTACTGAAATAGAGAAATGAAAAAGCCACAGCTCTTGTTCTTACCTCCTGGGAGAAAGGTGAAACAGACATAAATTTCATCCCAGGGGAGACACATTTTTGTCTTCCCTCTGCTTTCCTTTCCCCCTACTTTTTAAACAAATCATTCATTCAAAAAATAAATTCACTGCTTCTATTATCTAGGACTTATCTAGTTACTGGAGTCAGAGCAGTGAACAAGCAAGGTCCCTATCCTCTGGATGCTTGTATTTGGAAGGGGAGCAGGACAAAACAAAAGCAAAATAAATAAAGAAGATATAATTAGTGATACATGCCACAAACACAATTAAGCAGGGTGATGTGACAGGGACTTGACGACTATAGATTGAGTGGTGGGAAGGCCTCTCTAAAGGAGATGACATTTGGGACTTGAATGATAGGACATTCTGATTTTCTCATGTCTAAAATCAGCAATAATACCAACAGCTATTAATATTTATTACCACGAAAAGGTACCATGTTTTACTGGTAAGAATGCAGGCTATGCGGGTCTGGATTCAAATCCTGACTTTCGCACCTAGTAACTGCGCCTTTAGCAAGTCACATGACCTTTCTTTAAGCATCCTCTCGATAGAAAAGCTTTCCTAAACAGAGTTCCTTGTTATTCTATATCATAGCCACTTTTCCATCTTTTTCCTCCTACATAATGCTAATTCAATGTATTACTTAATGTTTCCTCTTCTATTTCCTTCACTAGAACGTAAGCTCCCACAGGACAGGACCTTGCCAATGTTGATCACGGTTCTATTTCTAGCACTTAAGTACACTGCCTGTCTCACGGTTGGTGCTTAATATTTACTAAATGAAGCAAGCCGCTTCTCCACTCGGAGACTTAGTTTCTTTTTCCTTCCTAGAATGGGTACAATTTGTAGTCTCACGAGGTCGTTGTGAGTCTTAAACAAGACAATTTTGGTGACAGCTCAGAATATGGCTTTTTGAGGAAAGGTAAAGGGTAATAAAAGATCAAGACGGCATGGGACTATCAAAATGCTTTGCGTTTGCAATAGCAACAATCCTTTAGACTACCAGAGTTCACAAAACGCGGTTACATTTATCTTTCCAGCTGAGCTGCAATAACTCTGGAAGCCAGAAATAGTCATCTGGGGAAAGTGCAATCCAGAGAAGAAGAGACACCTGATCCTAAAAGCAAGCGGTGGGGTCATGCCTGGAACCCTGGCTTCCCGATTTCTGGCTGCGAATTCCTACAGGCGAAGGGTCATTACTCGGATTGTTATTTCCGGGCCAGCGACAGGACAATCCGGGGCGGGGCCTGAGATGCAGTCCTGCGAGGGCGGCCTCCTGTAAGACCTCTTAGCGGGCCCATCGCTGAGGTGCAGGGACATGTCGCGGCCGAACTCACCTCGTGGCCTCGGCGTAGTGCTCTCAGCTCATGCCCGGAAACCAGGTCCCGACGCCGCGGTCAGACAAACCTCTAGACGCGTCCGCCTCAATGCCGCCAGCTGCCAGGCCGCCCGTGACGCGTTACGCCTGCGCCGCCTCCTGGCTTCGTGACGTCACGACGTCCGCGCAGCTGCGGTCGCCGCCGTCGCACGAGTCTTTCCTTAGTAACCTGGGCGATAGCTGGTGAGTGTCCTTGACAGGGCCTCGAGGGGCGCGTGTGGTCTGGGTGCCAGAGACCCTTACTCAGGGACCTCTGGGGGACCTCAGGGGACCAGACTACCGTCCCCGACCCGTTCGAGTCCAGCTTGACCTTTAAGGCTGAGGGCGGGACCTGTGGCATTGGAGCGAGTCTCATGGGGTGGGGGCGGGGCTCCTTTTACCAGCTAGGAATTTAGGGGATGCTGGAGGAACTTACTAAAGAGTAGCCGCACACTTGACGGGAACGTTTGAGTTTCAGAACAATCCCATAGGGATAGATATTATTATCTCCCATAATGAAGAAACGGAAGCTCACATAGGTAATTTTACCAGGGTCACGCGGTCAGAAAGTGAGGGCGCTTAAATTCAGACCTAGGTCTATCCGACTCCTAAGCCTGGGCTTTTAACCACTACTCTGTGCCACCCAGTGGCAAAACAGTTGTCATTTCAGTAGCCCTTCTCCATTTACTTAACCCTGACAAATAGTATTGTCATTTACGTTTTACAGATGAGACGGAAGTCCTGAGAGTTTGACCGATTTAAGGTCACGTGCCTAGGAAGTGCTGGAACCAAGACTCAGAGTTTTCTCAAAGTTTAGTGCCTTTTTTTTGTTTTAAACCACACTATTGCATTTCCCCCCATTTTGGAAAGCTTTATAGTTGGAAAGAATGAAAACCTGATCTGACCCCTTCATTTTATGGTTGAAACAAAATCTACGTAGGAGAAATCACTTGGTACAAGTCACAAGTCAGTGGTAGAGCTGCCGCAAATGCTTTTTGAATACGTGTGATTATGAATCTAAATGGCGGATGGCAGGGAGTGATAAGGTAGGCATACTGGAATCCAGATCTCTTAACTCTTAGGCAAAAGCCCTTTCTCTACCTGTTAAAGTGTCTCATTCCTTCTTTGGCCGTGCCAGGTGCGTAATGATTCTGTGTATAGTCAGATACTACAAGTACCTTTCTTTACCTGGTACTGCATTTAGAGAAGAACATCATCTACTATCTCTAAGCAAAAATCTGGCAAACCAGAGACAGTGGAGGCAACGCTGGGAAGCCTAGAACCTACCATAGTAAGGGTAGATTCCTATCTGATTCTGGTTGACCCTGGATAAGGAATTTATCTTTCTGGACTTTCACTGATGTATTCATCACATTCACAGTGTCTTCTGTGTTCTGGCAATGTACCAGGTACTGGGGATACAGCAGTGAACAAGAAAATCATAGATTAGTTCTTGTAGTATTTAGAGTCATATGGAGGGAATTAGACAATCAAATAATTACACAAATGTTAGCTTGTATTGTTAAAAATTAAGTGCTATGATGAAGTAAAGGGTGTTATGAAAGCAGACTACAGGACACTTGACCTAGTTGGGCTGTAGGAGATGGCCAAGGAAGCCGTCCTCTGAGGACGTGATGGTTAAGCTGAAATCTGAAATAAAAACGGGGACAAACAGTTAAAGAGGTGAGGGAAGATCATCAAGGAGATTCAATGGCATGTTTGAAGACCCTGGAGCAGGGGGAGCACTGGAGAAGTGAAAGATCGCTTTTCTTATTTTGCAAAATACGGGTGGTGATTATCACTCTAGTTATTATGAGAACCAGATAAGATGGTACATGTGAAAGTATTTTATATACAAGAACCTGCGTATATGCACACTCATAGAAGTGCTTATGTTATAAGCTAGTATACAGCTGGATTGAAAAGAGTTGCTGGGACAGTAGATAAGCCAGGATTTTGGGTTGGTCATCTAGCCAGAATTAAAATGAACCTTCTGTGAAGAACAGGGAAATCTTTTGAGACCCTCAACTTTGGAAAAAGAATGTGTGCTTCAAGTAGTTTAAAAAAATATTTCAGTCTGTAATCTCAGCACATTGGGAGGCCCAAGCGGGCGGATCACGAGGTCAGGAGGTCAAGACCATCCTGGCTAACATGGTGAAACACCGTCTACTAAAAATACAGAAATTAGCTGGGTGTGGTGGCGCACGCCTGTAATCCCAGCTATTTGGGAGGTTGAGTTAGGAGAATGGCTTGAACCCTGGAGGCGGAGGTTGCAGTGAGCCAAGATTGCGCCACTGCTCTCCAGCCTGGGCGACAGAGTGAGACTCCGTCTCAAAAAAAAAAAAAAAAAAATTCAGGCCAGCGCAGTGGCTCACGCCTGTAATCCCAGCACTTTGGGAGGCCGAGGCGGGCGGATCACCTGAGGTAGGGAGTTCGAGACCAGCCTGGCCAACATGGTGAAACCCCATCTCTACTTAAAATATATAAAAGTTAACTGGGCGTGGTGGTGGGTGCCTGTAGTCCCACCTACTCAGGAGGCTGAGGCAGGAGAATCCCCTGAACCTGGAAGGCATAGGTTGCAGTGAGCTGAGAACGTGCCACTGCTCTCCAGCCTGGGCAACAGAGTGAGACTCTGTCTCAAAAAAAAAAGAAAAAATTAATAGTTGGGATGCTATTATAATAGCTACAATTTGTTGTGTACCTACTGGATGCCAGGCATTGTACTGTGTGTATGTGTTTTGTTAAGAGACTAGGTCTCACTATATTGCCAAGGCTGGCCTTGGACTCCTGGCCTGAAGTGATCCTCCTTTCTTAGCATCCCAAGTAACTGGGACTATAGGCACCCACCACTGTTCCCAGCCATGCTGAGTGTTCTATATGCATTGTATAGCAGTTAATAACATAGACTCTAGAGCTAGATTGCCTGAATTTAAATCTTGGGCAGATTTTTGCTTCTGTTTTCTTATCTGTAAAGTGGGAATAATCATAGTACTTCAGGGTTATCATGAGGCTCAAATGAGTTAATGTGCATAAGCCACTTAGAATAGTTTCTGTCACGTAGTCATCGTTATATAAATGTTAGGTATTGTTGTCATTATTGTTATCTTTGAAAGTCTCATTAATATCACTATGATGATGATGTGGAAGCTGTAGCTCAGAGAGGCTAAATGACCTCCCCAAGGTCACACAGCTAGTACGTGGGGGAATTGAGATTCCAGTTCCAGACTGCGTCCAAAGCTCAGACACTTCCCCACATTGCTTCTATGTATAGGTTAATTTTGTTGGCTCATACTTGGGATCTCAACAAATTTTTCTTCAACTTTAATTCTTTATCTGTGCTGAACTGAATGTTAATTTGTATACCCTTAAGGTAAAGGACCTAAAAGACTGCTTTTATTGAACTTCCACTTTGAAATTTCTTGACTTCTGTGCAATTAAAATCTACGCCTTAAGCATTTCAGCAATGTGGTTTATTTATAGAGTTGTCTTCCGGTTCACATGTACTGGGTCTGCTTTTGGGTGCTGCGTTTTCTGTCAAAGGTTGTTTATTTCTAACCCATTTTGATTTCCTGTTGCTTTGTGAGTTGGTATTATGACCTGCAACAGGAACACCAGGAAACCTGTCTTAAATGGAGCAGCCAGATTGAGACCCTGTAGACTAAAATAAAAAACTACTCATTATTCTACAGCCATATTTGGTTATAAGTATGAGTTAGGCATTGGTTTTATTAGGGAAAAACCTAGATATAGAAACTTCACTCTGAGCCAAACCTCTGTGAACAGTTCTGCTAAAATAGAGCTTGGCTATTAGCTCCATGTCCTTGGACAGTGACTTAATCTTTCTGAACCTCAGTTTCAGCATCTGTAAAATGGGGATTATTATACGTTCTTTGTGGCATTATTGAGAGAATTAAATGAAATAGTATGGTTAAAGCAAACAGTCCAAACTTGACCTCAATTAATAGTAGCTATTGATACTAATAAAGAAGAAAAATATTCCTTTTTTTCATCAAATCTGGTTTTATAGACTTCATACACTGATCACTAACTTCTAGTATCCCTTACTGTTAAAAATTCCATCGCAAGAAATGATTTGCCTTTGTGCTACTCATTTGCTTTAAAAATAATATCCATCATTAGGCCGGGCGCAGTAGCTCACGCCTGTAATCCCAGCACTTTGGGAGGCCGAGGCGGGTGGATCACGAGGTCAGGAGATCGAGACCATGCTGGCTAACACGGTGAAACCCCGTCTCTACTAAAAAATACAAAAAATTAGCCGGGCGTGGTGGCAGGCGCCTGTAGTCCCAGCTACTTGGGAGGCTGAGGCAGGAGAATGGCGTGAACCCGGGAGGCGGAGCTTGCAGTGAGCCGAGATCGTGCCACTGCACTCCAGCCTGGGCGACAGAGTGAGACTCTGTCTCAAAAAAAAAAAAAAAAAAAAAATAGCCATCATTCATTAAGCTGCTATATTCCTGGCACTATGTTAGTTGTTTGCATGTATTCATTATTAAATTTTATTTTAAGTTCAAGGTTATTTTTATCATTGATGAGGAAAGTGATGCTCAGAAAAGAAGAGTAAATTGCCTAAAGTTGAAATTTACATCCAGGTCTGACTGATTGTAGGCTATTTTGTACATCATTAATAACATACAAGGTTTCTTTATTGTGTCTGACCCTGGCATAAAAGTTTTAGAGGCCGGGCATGGTGGCTCACACCTGTAATCCTAGCACTTTGGGAGGCCAAGGCAGGTGGATTGCCTGAGCCCAGGAGTTCAAGACCAGCCTGGGCAACATGGTGAAACCCTGTCTCTACTAAAAATACAAAAAAATTCGCTGGGCATGGTGGCATGTGCCTGTAATCCCAGCTACTTGGGAGGCTGAGGCATGAGAATTGCTTGAACCTGGGAGTGGAGGTTGCTGTGAGCCAAGATCTTATCCTGGGCAACAGAGTGTGACTCAGTCTCAAAAGATAATAAAGATAATATTTTTTAAAAAGTTTGAAAAAAAGGTGATAGCTATCAACAGGTATTATTTTGGGGGGCTCCTGCTGTTTGCTAAGTACTGTGTCAAGGGCTTTACTTGCATAACCTCATTAATTATTCCTAACCCTAAGAAATGAGTACAATTATTCCCATTTTACAGTTGAAGAAATCAAGGAGCAGAAATATTCAGGAATATTTAGTCAGTAATGGAGCTAGGATTGGCTTCCAGGTCTTCCTGACGGCAAAGCCCATGTTATTCATTCCATTATGTTGGATCAAAATTTTAGGATGGGATTTTTTAAAAAAAATAAGGTGTGGGACTGTTACTCAAAGGAAACAGCTTCCAGGTATTTGATACTAATTGTTCTTAATTTTTACCTGAGCCATAGCAACATTACTGGCAGAAGCTATCAATGATATGTTTGTCAGTTAGCTAGGGCTGTGTTCTATTCTGAGGTAGTTGTAGGCGATGGCATCTTTCCATGGTCAAAGACCTCAGATGTAGAATGTGTAACTTGTGTTAACACAGTAGAGGGTGGCATGTTCCAGAGCTCTAGTTCTGTACCATGGAAGACCTCAAACCTCAATCATGCTTTAGACTCACATTAAAGGGCATCCTAATTGGTAATCAGTGCATAAAGAACCAAATAAAATTTTAATTAAATGCTGTCGTGTGAATTTTCCAGTCATTTTATGCCTGTTGAGATGGTTTTCTTATTTAAAGTCCTCTTCTAGTGTTCTGCCTTCCCTCTTTAAACTTTGTCAAGATTTTGTGCTTTTTCTCATATAAGGGTTTAATTAGCATCATTAAAGTTTTAGTCTGCTGCATATTTGCTTAATGGGCATTTTGGTGCAGTGGAAAGAGCTTGGGGTTTGGAGTCCAAAGTGGGAAAGTTACTTAAATCTCTGTGAGCCTTAGTTTCTTCATTCTGTAAAATGAGGCAAATAATATTTTCTTCTAGGGCTGTTGGGAAAAGGATTAGAGATAATGTATTTAAATTGTCTAGTACTTAGCTCAGTTTATAGGAGTTGCTTGATAATTGGTACAAATTACCTGAAGTTGCAGTAAGGTCTCTTTTACTTAGATCTGCTTTTTGTCTTATTCTTTTTAGTGGATGTTTCCAAGGATTGTCTTCAGTCATGGCCTTGGGATTAAAGTGCTTCCGCATGGTCCACCCTACCTTTTGCAATTATCTTGCAGCCTTTATCAGACCCGTTTCAGAAGTTACACTGAAGACAGTGCATGAAAGACAACATGGCCATAGGCAATACATGGCCTATTCAGCTGTACCAGTCCGCCATTTTGCTACCAAGAAAGCCAAAGGTAGAGACATGTGACGTTCTCTCCTACTTCACCCCTTTATTATAGTTGGCCCTTGAATTATAGCTGGCAGGTATCTCAGATGTACTGAATTTCTCCCCTTGCTAACATGAGGAAATGGTGCCTCAGCTATTTCATTTGATTAGCTTAAAAGGTTACAGTGGCAGAGATGGTGTTATAACCCAGTGCCTGTTTTCTCATTACCATGCTACCTCATTTGTTTTCTTGGTAGCTCAGAAAATGCCTAATTTCTTTCTTTTAGATTTAGGATTAAAGGTTTAAGTGCCAAGCAAGCCAGAATGCTTGTAGCAGGGATCAATATATTGTCTCCTTATAGGAAGATGCATGTTGGAAGTATAATTAAGACCAGAAGGTGGTTGGGTGAAGTGGGTATTAGAGCCATGGATTTAGATGGATGATCTTAATGGCTTGTGTCATCCAGGAATGAGACTCTGATGTACTGCAGGTCTCAGCTTAAATGCTACTTCCTCTGGGAAGCCTTTCCTGACCTCTTAGACTAGGTCAAGTCCCCTGTTGCCTGCACTTGTGCATTCTGTTATTTTGCCTTTGATGCACTTAGAACAGCAGTGATTAATTAATTAAATGTAAGATTGATTATCGTTTATCTGTCTTCTATGCTGGACCTGATGAAGGTAGGTTCTATATTGTTCTTATTTAGCACCTAACAGGGCCTGGATTTAGTATGTATTGACAAATTTTGTTGAATGAAAGAATGAGTGATAGAAAATTGTCAGTCACACCAGCAATTTGCAGTGGTGGATCAGGGAGTCCTCCCCCAAGAATGGCGCTAGATATATGCTGCTGAATATTTTCCCACTGACTTTCCTTTTCTAATTTCATGCAGACCTTCCCCTTTCTGTAATAGGAAAATTAACAAATTGCTGGAAGAACAGTAATGCTTAGAAGAGTTACATTCTGTTAACAGTGTTAATAGTAATAACCTTTGATCTGTATGTAGCATTATATTTTTTAAAGTTTCTATACATTTACTAATTTTATCCTTATAATTATCCATTGAAGGAATTATAATTTTCCATTATAGAAATCCTTATAATTATCTAGTTAATCCAGATCTCACCATTTTATAAACGAAGAAACTGAGATAGTTTGTGAGAAATTTGCCCATGGTCCTATATAGTTAATGGCAGAACCAGAAACTTTAGTTCCTGATGCCTACAGTACTGCAGTCTTCTAGTGTAATAGTAACTACAGTGCGTAAGCAGCATTTTTTCATATTTTGTGGGCTATTCAGTTTTGTCTTCTTTGATTGCCTCTTTAAAAGTTGGTTAAGCCGAGTGCTGTGGCTCACACCTGTAATCCCAGCTACTCGGGAGGCTGAGGTGAGGGGATTGCTTGAGGGCAGGAGTTTGAGATTAGCCTGGGCAACATAATGAGACCTTGCCTCTTAAAAAAAAAAAAAAAAAATGCTGGGCCTGGTGGCCTGTACCTATAATCCCAGCTACTCAGGAGGCTGAGGTGGAAGGATGGCTTGAGGTGAGGAGTTTGAGGCTGCAGAAGTTGGTTGTTTGACTTTTTCTTTTAGATTTATTCGATTCTTTCATATAAGGGATGCTCATTCTTTGTCCATATGTTCCAAGTGTCTTCTTTGCTTTTTACTTTATGATGTTTTTGTTGAACATGGGTTTTAATGTCATATTTTTTAGTCCTTTATTAATTGTGTCTTCTTTAAGAAATACCCCTCTATTGCAAGGTAATTTATTTCTGAATATAATGTGAGGTAATTTTTAAAGTTTCCTTTCCAGATGAATAAGAAGTTGTATCAAAATCGTTTATTGATTAGCCTACTCTTTACTCCCAGATTTGTAATGCCCCGCCCCATTGTGTGAGTTTCTTTATATATATGGCATTGTGTCTGAGCTGTTGATTTTATTGAACTGCTTATCTCTCCCTTCAGTAAATTTCATACTGCCTGACTTACTGTCATAAAGTTCAATTTACTGGTACAGATCTTTCCCCTCACCACACATATGCTTTTCTTTTTCTTCTTGACTTTCTCCTTTTCTATATGAAATTTATGATCATAGTGTCAAGTTTTCTCCAGACCGCTCTTGCACAAGGCCAGGAGTGGTGGCCCACGCCTATAATCCCAGCACTTTGGGAGGCCAAGGTGGTTGGATTGCTTGAGCTCAGGAGTTCCGACCAGCCTGGGCAACATGGGGAAGCCCTGTCTCTACAAAAATTAGCCAGGTGTGGTGGTGTACCCCTGTGGTCCCAGCTACTTGGGAGGCTGAAGTGGGAGCATTGCTTGAGCCCAGTAGGTCAAGGCTACAGTGAGCCATGATGATGCCACTGCCACTCCAGCCTGGGGGACGGTGAGACCCTGTCTCAAAAAAAAAAAAAAAAAAAAGATCTTGTACAGTTATTTAATCAGTTCTTTAATCAGGTTTATTTCTGGGGGAATCCTATCTTTTTTTGTCACTTTTATATATATTAGTTTTTTGAGTTTTATATATAAGGAAAAGTGTTTACATAAATCATAAGTTTGTGCTTCAGTGAATTTTCACAAAGTGAACACAATCATGTACTTATTACCCAAATCAATAAATAGATTGTCACTTGTGTTTTCGAAACTTACCACATGTCCCTTTGAGTTGTTACTGTCTCACTGTAAGGATAGATAACCCACTATATTGACTTTAACACCACAGATTAGTTTTGTCCTTTGTGAAGTCAGTATGGATTTTGTGTCTGACTTCTATGGTAATAATCTATTTGTGAGATATGTCCATGTTGTGCACATAATGGTTGTTTGTGCATTTTTATTTTTTTAATGATATTCTACTGAAAGTATATACCACAATTTAATATCCATTCTACAGTTAACAGACATTTGGGTTGTTTCCAGTTTTGAGCTAAAACAAATAATGCTAGTATAAGCATTCTTGTACATGTGTTGTGGTGCACATATGTCCCTTTCCATTCTTCTCCCCTCCTGTCCTATTGCCCTCCCTTCTCCTCTCCTCCCCTCACTGTCATTGGATTGGCTAGGAACTCTAGTGTAATTTGAATAAATGTGACTGGTGATAATAGTCATCTTTGTTTTATTCCTGACTTTATAGGAAACACTTCTTATATGTTAACGTTAAGAGTTATGTTTGTGGAGAAATCATATTACCTGACTTCAAATTATACCACAGAGCTATAGTAACCAAAACAGCATGGTATGGGCATAAAAACAGACACATAGACTGTGTTAGTCTGTTCTCATGCTGCTATGAAGAAAAACCTGAGACTGGGTAATTTATAAAGGAAAAAGATTTAGGCCAGGCGTGGTGGCTCACGTCTGTAATCCCAGGACTTTGGGAGGCCAAGGTGGGTGGATCACTTGAGGTCAGGAGTTCGAGACCTGCCTGGCCAACATGGCAAAACCCTGTCTCCACTAAAAATACAAGTTAGCTGGGCATGGTGGCACATGCCTGTCATCCCAGCTACTTGGGAGGCTGAGGCAGGAGAATTGCTTGAACCCGGGAGGCGGAGGTTGCATTGAGCTAAGATTGTGCCACTGCACTTCAGCCTGAGTGACAAAGCAAGACTCTGTCACCAAAAAAAAAAAAAAAAAATGAAAGAGGTTTAAATGACTCACAGTTCTGCATGGCTGGGAGGCCTCAGGAAACTTATAATCATGGCAGAAGTCACCTCTTCACAAGGCATCAGGAGAGAGAAAAAGTGCCCAGTGAAGGGGGAAGCCTCTTATAAAACCATCAGATCTCTTGAGAGCTAACTCACTATCACAAAAACAGGATGGGGAAAACTGCCCTCGTGATTCAGTTATCTCCATCTCCCCCACAACAGGTGGGGAACTACAATTCAGGATGAGATTTGGGTGGGGACACAGTCAAACCATATCATTCCACCCCTGGCCCCTCCCAAATCTCATGTCCTCACAATTCAAAACACAATCATGCCCTTCCAACAGTCCCCCAAAGTCTTAACTCATTCCAGCATTAACTCAGAAGTTAAAGTCTGTAGTCTCATATAAGACAAGGCAAATCCCTTCTACCTAGCCTGTAAAATCAAAAACAAGTTAGTTACATCCTAGATACAATGGGGGTACAGGCATTGGATAAATAGAACCATTCCAAATGGGAGAAATTGGCCAAAACAAAGGGGCTACAGGCTCCATGCAAATCTGAAATCCAGTAGGGCAGTCATTAAACCTTAAAGTTCCAAAATGATCTTCTTTGACTCCATGTCTCACATCCAGATCATGCTGATGCAAGAGGTGGGCTCCCATGGCCTCAGGCAGCTCTGCCCCTGTGACTTTGTAGGGTACAGCACCCCTCCTGGCTGCTTTCACGGGCTAGCATTGAGTGTCTGCGGCATTTCCTGGTGCACAGTGCAAGCTGTTGGTGGATCTACCAAGTTCTGGGATGGAGGATGTTGGCCCTCTTCTCACAGCTCCACTAGGCAGTGCCCCAGTGGGGACTCTGTGTGGGAGCTCCAACTTCACATTTCCCTTCCACACTGCCCTAGCAGAGGTTCTCCATCAGGGCTCTGCCTAGACTTTTGCCTAGACATGCAGGTGTTTCCATACATCCTCTGAAATCTAGGTGGAGGTTCCCAAACTTTGATTCTTATCTTCTGCGCACCCGCAGGACCAACACCATATGGAAGCTGCCAAGGCTGGGGGGCTTGCACCCTCTGAGGCAATGTCCTGAACTGTACCTTGGCCCCTTTTAGCCGTGACTGGAGCAGCTGGCATGCAGTCCCAAGGCTGTACACAGCAGGGGAGGCCCTGCACCTGGCCCAGGAAACCATTTTTCCCTCCTAGGCCTCCAGGCCTATGATGGAAGGGACTGCTAGAAGGTGTCTGACATAACATTTGCCCCATTGTCTTGGTGATTAACATTCAGCTTCTTGTTAACTTATGCACATTTCTGCAGGTGGCTTGAATTTATCCCTAGAAAATAGGTTTTTCTTTTCTGTTGCATTGCCAGGCTGCACATTTTTCAAACTTTCTTTTTTGAGTTGGAGTCTTGTTCTGTTGCCAAGCTGGAGTGCAGTGGCGTGATCTTGGCTCACTGCAACCTCTGACTCCCTGGTTCAAGTGATTCTCCTGCCTCAGCCTCCTGAGTGGTTGGGATTACAGGCATGCGCCACCATGCCCAGCTAATTTTTGTATTTTTAGTAGAGATGGGATTTCACCATGTTGGCCAGGATTGTCTCTATCTCCTGACCTTATGATCCGCCTGCCTCGGCCTCCCAAAGTGCTGGGATTACAGGGGTAAGCCACCGTGGCTGGCCAAATTTTTCAAACTTTTATGCTCTCCTTCCTCTTGAATGCTTTGTCACTTAGAAATTTATTCTGCCAAATACCCCAAATCATCTCTCTCAAGTTCAAAGTTCCACAGATTCTAGGACATGGGCAAAAACCCACCAGTCTCTTTGCTAAAGTACAGCAAGAGTCACCCTTGCCCAGTTCCCAACAAGTTCCTCTTCTCCATCTGAGACTACCTCAGCCTGGACTTCATTGTTTATATCACTGTCAGCATTTTGATCAAAGCCATTCAACAAGTCTCTAGGAAGTCCCTAACTTTCCCACATCTTCCTGTCTTCTGAGCCCTCCAAGTCTCTAGGAAGTTCCAAGCTTTCCCACATTTTCCTGTCTTCTGAGTCCTCTAAACTGTTTCAGCCTCTGCGTGTTACCCAGTTCCAAAGTTGCTTCCACATTTTCAGGCGTTCTTATAGCAGCACACTACTCTTCCGGTAGTGTATTAGTATTTACTGTATTAGTTTGTTCTCACACTGCTAATAAAAACATACCAGAGACTGCGTAATTTAGAAAGGAAAGAAGTTTAATTGACTCACAGTTCTGCATGGCTGGGGAGGCCTCAGGAAACTTACAATCATGGTGGAAGGCACCTCTTCACACGGGGGTGAGAGAGAATGAGTGCCCAGCAAAGGGGGAAGCTGCTTATAAAACCATCAGATCTCTGGAGAACTCACTGTCACAAGAACAGGGTGGGGGAAACCACCCCCATGATAAAATTATCTCTACCTGGTCCCTCCTACTACACGTGGAATTATGGAAACTACAATTCAAGATGAGATTTGGGTGAGGACACAGCCAAACCATATCGTAAACCAATGGAACTGAATAGAGAACCCATAAACAAATTCATACACCTACAGTGAACTCATTTTTTGACAAAGGTGCCAAGACATACATTGGGGAAAGGACAATCTCTTCAGTAAATGGTGCTGAGAAAACTGGATATCCATATGCAGAAGAATGAAACTTGATTTCTGTCTCTCATATACAAAAATCAAAATGGATTAAAGACTTAAATCTAAGACCTCAAACTATTAAACTACTACAAGAAACCGTTGGGGAAACTCTCCAGTACATTGGAGTGGGCAAGGATTTCTTGAGTAGTACCCCACAAGCACACACAACCAAAGCAAAAATGGACAAGTGAGATCACATCAAGTTAAAAAGCTTCTGCACAGCAAAGGAAACAGTCAACAAAGTGAAAAAACAACCCACAGAATGGGAGAGAATATTTACAAACTACCCATCTGATAAAGGATTAATAACCAGAATATATATAAGGAGTTCAAACAACTCTAGGAAAAAATTTAATAATCTGATTTTTAAAATGGGCAAAATATTTGAATAGACGTTTCTTGAAATAAGACATACAAATGGCAAACACGCACATGAAAAGGTGCTTGGCATCATTGATTATCAGAGAAATGCAAATCAAAACTATAATGAGATATTATCTCACCCCAGTTAAAATGGCTTTTATCCAAAAGTCAGTCAATAACAAATACTGGCGAGGATGTGGAGAAAAGGAAACCGTTGTACACTGTTGGTGGAAATGTAAATTAGCACAACCACTGTGGAGAACAGTTTGGAGGTTCCTCAAAAAACTAAGAATAGAGCTACCATATGATCCAGCAATCCCACTGCTGGGTATATACCCAAAAGAAAGGAAATCAGTATATTGAAGAAATATCTGTATTCTCGTGTTTGTTGCAGCACTGTTCACAATAGCTAAGATTTGGAAGCAACCCAAGTTTCCATCAACAGATGACTGGATAAAGAAAATGTGGTACATATACACAATGGCGTACTATGTAGTCATAAAAAAGAATGAGATCCTGTCAGTTGCAACAACATGGATGGAACTGGAGGTCATTCCGTTAAGTGAAATGAGGCACAGAAAGACAAACTTTGCTTGTTCTCTAAGTGAGATCTAAAAATCAAAACAATTTTGTGCATCTAAAAATCAAAACATTTGAACTCATGGAGATAGAGAGTAGAAGGACTGTTACCATAGGCTGGGAATGGTAGTGGAGGGGTGGGAAGGAGTTGGGGGTTGTTAGTGGATACAAAAATTATATACAGTTAGAAAGAATAAATAAGACCTAGTAATTAATAGCGCAACAGAGTGAATAAAGTCAGTGATAATTTAATTGTACATTTAAAATTAACTAAAAGAGTATAATTGGTCTGTTACACAAAAGATAAATGCTTGAGGGGATGGATATTCTGTTTTCTATGATGTGATTATTATTGCATGCGTACATCAAAGTATCTCATGTAACCCATAAATATGTATACTATGTACTCACAAAAATTAAAAAATTTTTAAACAGAAAAAAATTATGTTTGCTTTGCTGTTGGTATTCTCTTTTAAGCAAATATCTTTTATCCCTATTTAGCTAGGAGTTTGTTTCATATGGATATTAAATTTTAATCAAATGCTTTTACTGCATTTATTGAGATGATCTTTTTTTTCTCTTTTAATCTATTGATGGGACTCAACATCAGTAGGTTTTTATGATGTTAAAACCACTTCTGCATTCTTGGTATGAGCCCTACTTGCTCTTGATACATAATCTGTGTTATACATTGTTGGATTTGGCTTGCTAGTATTAGGATTTTTGAGTCTATATTTGTATGTGACATTAGCCTTAATGTAACTTTCTAGTTTTCATGAGCATAGTTTTCTAGTATTATCCTTCTCTGGCTTTTGTATTAAGAGTATCTTAGCCCCACAGTGTAAGTTGGGGAATGCATCTCTTTTTCTTAATGGGATGGTCTATAAAAAATCAGGATTATCAGCTCCTTGTGTGTTTTTTTGTTTGTTTTTTTTTTTTTAGACTGAGTCTTGCTCTGTAGCCCAGGCTGGAGTGCAATGGTGCGATCTCGGCTCACTGCAACCTCTACCTCCCAGGTTCAAGCAATTCTCCTGCCTCAGCCTCCCGATTAGCTGGGATTACAGGCGCCCGCCACCACACCCAGCTAATTTTTGTATTTTTAGTAGAGACGGGGTTTCACTATGTTGGCCAGGCTGGTCTCAAACTCCTGACCTCAGGTGATCTGCCCATCTCGGCCTCCCAAAGTGCTGGGATTACAGGCGTGAGCCACCGTGCCCGGCCCCTTGCGTGTTTGATAGAACTTGCCTGTAAAGTAATATGAATCTGGTGTGTGTGTGTGTGTGTGTGTGTGTGTGTGTGTGTGTGTGTGTAGGTAGACTTTAAATCATAGAATTGGTTCCTTTAATGATTATGAGACTGCTTAGATTTTTCTCTTGATTTAGTAAGTTATATATTTTAGGAAATTTTTCATTTTTTTGACCTTTCAAAGTTGTTGGTATAAAGTTGTTCATAATAGTCTCTTATCAAGATTTCTACTATTTTTATAATCATGTCCATTTTTTCTTTCTTAATATTATTTATCTGCATCTACTTTCTTCTTAATTGTTCTTGACAGAAGTTATAAACCTTTTAAAAGAGTCTTTAATTTTTTGATCTCTTTTTTTTTGCAATTTTATGATTTCTGTTCTTTATTATTTACTTTCTCCTGTGTACTTGTTCTGTTTCTATCCTCTGAGTTGGACAATTAGTTCATTAATTTTTGGTCTTTCCTGTTTTCTTTTTTTCTTTGAAAAATTTTATTATAAACATGATGCTTTGATATACATACAGTGATATGGTTACATACATGCAAATTAACATATCCATTATCTTACATAGTTACCTCCTTTTTTTTTTTTTTTTTTGCGAAAGCACATAAAATCTGTCTTAGCAAAAAATCCAGAGTATAATACAATATTACTAACTATAGTCCTCCTATTGTACATTAGATCTCCAGACTTGTTCATCCTACATATCTACTACTTTGTATCCTTTGATTTATATCTCTCCATTTCCTCACCACCACCACCACCCCACCCCGCTGACCCCTGCTAAGTATTATTTTATTCTCTGTGTGTATTCATCTTTTTTGTAGATTCCGCATGTGGTTAGGCATGGTGGCTCATGCTCATAATTCCAGCACTTTGGGAGGCCAAGGCAGGCGGATCACTTGAGCCCAGGAGTTCAAGATCAGTCTGGGCAATGTGGTGAAACCTCTTCTCTACAAAAAAATACAAAAATTAGCCAGGCATGGTGGCATGCGCCTGTAGTCCCAGCTATTCGGGATGCTGAGATGGGAGAATCACCAGAGCCCAGGGAGGTTGAGGCCTGTAGTGAGCTGAGATCGCACCACTGCACTCCAGTCTGGGTGACAGAGTGAGGCCCTGTCTAAAATACAAACAAGCAAACCCCCACCCCGAGATTCTGCATACAAGTATAATCATGCAGTATTTTTCTGTGTGTGGCTTATTTTGCTTAGTGTAATGTCCTCTGGGTTCATCCATGGCAAATGGCAAGGTCTCGTTTTTTAAGGTTGAATAATATGCCACTTTATACACAAACACACACACCCATACATGCACCCACATCATTTCTCTATCCACAGACACTTTGGTTGTTTTCATATCTTACCATTGTGCATAATACTTTCTTCTTTATTTTTATTTCTTATTTTTTGAGATGGAGTCTCCCTCTGTCACCCAGACTGGAGTGCAGTGGCATGATCTCAGCTCACTGCAGCCTCGTCCTCCTGGGTTCAAGCAGTTCTCCTGCCTCAGCCTCCCAAGTAGCTGGGACTATAGGCACCCGCCACCACGCCCAGCTAATTTTTGTATTTTTTTTTTTTAGTAGAGATGGGATTTCGCCATGTTGGCCAGGCTGGTCTCGAACTTTTGACCTTGGGTGATCCGCCCACCTTGGGCTCCCAAAGTGCTGTATTACAGGCATGAGTCACCACGCCCAGCCTGTTTTGTTTTTAAAGTATTAAGGTTAGAAGTTTCTGTCTAAATACAACTTTAAATGCTTCCTATAAGGTTGTTTATTTATTTATTTTAGAGATAAGGTCTTGATTTGTTGCCTAGGCTGGGGTGCAGTGGCACAATCATACCTCACTGTAACCTTGAACTCCTGGGCTCAAGTGATCCTCTCGCCTTGGCCTTCCAGAGCGCTGGAATCACAGGTGTTGAGCCATCGTGTCTGACTTGAGTTTTTGACATTGAATATTTTTATTATGGTCATTTCTCAATATTTAAACATTTCCATTATGCGTTTCTCTATAGCCCATGAGTGTTTATTAAGAAGTGTTTAAAGTTTTTCAAACAAATGGTTGTTTGGGGTTAGCTTAATTCTACTCTATTCAGAGGGCATGTTCTATATGATATAGATTCTTTTATTTTTGTTGAGATTTGATTTGTGTGTAAAACATGGTTGTTTCATAGAAGGTCCAAGTGTGCTTGAGAATAATGTATATTCTTTTTTTCTTGGGTGTATTGTATTAGATCAAATTGACTAATTTTATTGATCAACTTTTCTGTTTTTTTATTTGCTTACTTATCAGTTATCAAGGAAGGTATATTGAACTCCCCTAGTATGCTTGTAGATTGATCAGTTTCTCCTTTTTTGTTGTTTTTTATTTTGAGACAGGGTCTTGCCCAGGCTGTAGTGCAGCAGTGCAGTCACAGCCCACTGCAACCTTAATCTTCTGGGCTCAACTGATTCTCCCACCTCAGCCTCCCAAGTAGCTGGGACTACAGGCACACACGGCCATGCCTGGTAATTTTTGTATTTTTTGTAGGGACTGGGTTTTGCAATGTTTCCCAGACTGGTCTTGAACTGCTGGGATCAAGCAATCTGCCCACCTCAGCCCCACAAAGTGCTGGGATTACAAGTGTAAGTCACTGCACCCAGCCAGTTTCTTCTTTTAATTCTATTAATTTTGAGGCTATCTTATTGATATATTTAATCTTAGAATTGTTATATATCTTTCTGGTGAATTGTTTCTATTATCATTTTGAAGTTGTCTTCATGATTTCCAATAATGAATTTTGTCTTAAAATCTTTTTTGTTTGATGATAATGTAGCTACACCAGCCTTCTTTTGACTGATGTTTGCCAGGCTTATAATTTTTCCATCCCTATACATCAAACTTTCTGTGATGTTTTATAATTTTTAAAAACCGTCATGTTATATTCAACTAGATTTTTAAAAATCTTACTGAGAATCTCCCACTTTTAACTTGTCATTTTGATCCATTTATATTTATTGTAGTCACTGCATATTTGTGTTATTGTTTTATTTTGTACTTTCTTTCTTTTTTTTGAGACAGAGTCTCACTCTGTCGTCCAGGCTGGAATGCAATGGTGCAGTGTCGGCTCACCGCAACCTCCGCCTCTCAGGTTCAAGTGATGCTTGTGCCTCAGCCTCCCGAGTAGCTGGGACTACAGGCATACACCACCATGCCCAGCTAATTTTTTGTATTTTTAGTAGAGATGGTGTTTTGCCTTGTTGGCTAGGCTGATCTCAAACTCCTGGCCTCAGGTGATCCGCCCGCCTCGGCTTGCCAAAGTGCTAGGATTACAGGCATGAGCCACCACGCCTGGCCTTATTTTGGACTTTCTTTATATCATGTTTTTTCCTTTTTTCTTTTTTTTAAATGCATATTTTAAAATTTTTTTTATTGATACATATTTGTACATACTTATGGGGTATATGTGATGTTTTGTTACATGCATAAATGATTTAAGTTAGGGTATATGGGGTATCCAGCATCTCAAGCTTTTATCATTTTTATGTGTTGAGAACATTTAAAGTTCTTTTAGCTGTGTTGAAATATTCCTTTTTTTCCTTTTTTCTTCTTCTTTTCCTATCAGATTAAATTTCTTTATCCCTCTCTCTTTTTTAAATTCTGCTGATTCGGGAGATATACTTTTAATTTATTATTGTTTTGATGGTTACCCTTAACTAATTTTTTAACCTTTTTATAGAAATAAAAAAGCACTGTAGGAAAGTGCAAGTGTCATAAATTTCACAAGCTGAAATCACTTACAGCACCCAGATAAAAAAACAGAACATTCCTAGCATGTCAAAAGTCCCCTTTGTGCTTCTTTCTAGTAAGTACTACCCTTGACCCTTTGCAGATAACTATTATTCTGACTTCTAGTAGCATGGATTAGTTTTCTCTGTTTTTTTACTTTTCAGTTTATATTCTCATATCTGGCCTTTGTACTGTACAGTTTTGTTTTCTTGTGTCTGGCCTCTGTGTTCAACATCATGTTTGTGAGACTCATTTAAATTTTTGTGTGTAGTTCATTCTTTCTCATGGTTGCATAGCATTTCATTCATAAATATTACTATTCATTCCAATACTGACAGGCATATCTTTAAATTATTACTATGCATATTTGGTTTTAAAAGTTCAAAGTTGAAGATATTATTTCAGTTGCTTCTGGCTTCTGTTGTTGCTCTTGGAAAATGTTCTAAGTTTTAATCCTTCATGGATAATTTGTCTTTTCTCTTGGGCGTTTATAAAGATCTCTTTGTCCTTTGTTTTCTGCAGTCACAACATGTCTAGGTGTGAATTTACTTTTATTGACCTATTTGAAACTTGTGTTTCTCAATCCGAAGATCCACATCTTTTTTTTTTCTTTGATCTGTCGCCCAGGCTGAAGTGCAGTGGCACTGATCTCGGCTCACTGCAACCTCCACCTCCCGGGTTCAAGCGATTCTCCTGCCTCAGCCTCCCGAGTAGCCGGGATTACAGGCACACGCCACCACGCCCAGCTAATTTTTGTAATTTTAGTAGAGATGGAGTTTCACCATTTTGGTCAGGCTGATCTTGAACTCCTGACCTCGTGATCTGCCTGCCTCGGCCCCACAAAGTGCTGGGATTATAGGCATGAGCCACCGCGCCCAGCCCCACATCTTCTATCAGTTCTGAAAAAAAACCTAAGCCATTGGTTTCAAAGCATAATGGTAACATGGGCAAATAAATGTTTTTAAAAATCACTCTGTTGCTTACCGGTTGTTTACTTTGGACGAAACATTTAAATGGCTTGTGCCTTAGATTTCTCATCTGTACCATGGGGACAATACTAATCACTATTCTTCCTACCTCAGAGAGCTATCTTGGATTGCAAGGAGGAGAATGTACTTGAAATTGCATTGCAAGTTATAATATGCTACCCAAATAGTACAGGATTGAGTTCACTGTAGATGTTCAACAAAATTTATTGAATGAATCTCAATAAATATATGTTGAATGTTTAATGAATAAACAGTGTAAATATTGCTTAAAATTTTATTGTTTTTCTCCTTCCCCATTCCCTATAAAAGAAATGCAAGAATATTTGCATCACTCACAGAAATTATCTATGTATACACATAGAATGTACATGAAAAATCACTACGATGATTTAGACATAAAATGAAATTATATTCAGCTCCCAATGCTGTTGATTTTCTAAAATATAAGCCATTGTCTCTACCATTGGTAGTGTTTAATGTCTGTAAACTACTATTGTTCCTTTTGTCTGTACTCTACCAGCCATCAGATATTGTGTGCATATCCTTGTCTTAGTGTTCATTTTTTAATGAATTAATGTATTTCCTGTCTCTCTAATTAGATTTTGTGGAGATGGGCTAGTGAAAAGTTCATGGGTTTAAAATTAGGCAGATCTGGAACCAGATCTTGACTTTTCCATTTCCTGACCTGTGACATTAGGCAAATAGCTTTACCTTTCTCATCTTCTGTTTACTTTTCTGAAAAATAAGGGATTAATTTAGTTATGGATTCCCTGCCATGTGAATAGTGTTCTTTTAGGTGTTTGAATGACTTAATTTGTATCCTTGTAGCAACCTTGCAATATAGATGTTACTATTCTTTTACAGGTAGGGAACTTGATACTCAGAAAGATAACTTGCCTAAGGTCATAAAGCTAGTATGCATTATAGCCAGACTTTTAACCTGGGGTGTCTGATTATAAAGTGTGCCCCCTCACTAGTATCTGAGAAGGTGTTTAGCACAGTTGACACTCAGTTAATATAGGCTCTTTTTTAGTGGAGTGATAATGTTTTATAATTTTCTAACACTTGACATTTTTCCCTGTACATAGTAGGTACTTCGTCACCAGTTGCTTATTGGCTCTGTTTATGCTGCTGTTGTTTTATTCACTGAATGTTCACTTTTTAGCCAAAGGGAAAGGACAGTCCCAAACCAGAGTGAATATTAATGCTGCCTTGGTTGAGGATATAATCAACTTGGAAGAGGTGAATGAAGAAATGAAGTCTGTGATAGAAGCACTCAAGGATAATTTCAATAAGACTCTCAATATAAGGACCTCACCAGGTTAGTGACTGAACCAATGTTCTGGGGAGAGATGTAATGGAAAGAGCATGGGTTTGGCAGAGTTGAGTTTAAGTCCCAGCTTTGCCATTTACTAACTGGTGGCCGTGGGCAGTTACTTTGCTTTTCTGGTCCTCGGTTTTCTTGTTTGATTCTTAACTTACAGCTTTGGGGTGGTAGTTAAAATAAATGAGGTAATGTATTATGGTTCTAGCATAGTGCCTGGCACATAGTTAACACTACATTTATTTATCCATGCTGCAAATTTTTGTCTACTTTGGAACTAGGCATTGTGCTAGTGCATAGTAGTAAACAAAAATAGGTATTGTCTTTGCTATCATGGAATTATACTCTCAGAAAAATGAGATTTTTATTATGAATGTACTATAAACACATCTAGGTATTTAGTCTCATAGTAACTGACATCTTTGGTCCGATTTTCCCAATTTGTCCTGTTTGGCAGTTCTTATCCCTTACTGGGAACCAAATGGATACAGACCTGCCCACGTGAGGCATTTCTATACCCCTGAGCTTGACCAGGAAGATTCCGTTTGGGTTAATAACTTCCTGAAAGTGGCTTTTCTAAGTGGGAAATGTCAGAACTGTCTAGGCCAACTGTTTGCAGATGTGATGGAGAAGTGAGTTGTCAGCTGATGGTGCAAGCAGGCAGGAAAAATCCAATTGCTGTTAAATTAGCCTTTTGCAAATTGTCATCATCCTAAAGTCAAACCTGGGACACCCCTCTTAAGGTACCTGTGGGAGCTTGGGCTGCTTCTACTCACATCTTGATTAGGATAGTTCATAAGAAAACTAGAAATATTTCGCTCTTAAGAAAACCAAGTGAAAAATACAGCTCCACTTATAAACACTATCAGAAACATACCGAGTTCAGAGATGAGATCCAGTGTGAAACTAGAAGACTGTTCCCGTCACTTGTCAACCTTTGGGCTGGGGCATTTCTGCCTTTGCTGACAGTAGAGCATGCCATTCAATCTCTCTCAACTGTTTATTTTAAACTTGCTTATTATTTTAGGTATGAAACTGATAAAGTGCTCTGTCTCCCCTGTGCTTTCTGGCCTGTTAACATTCTGCAGCCGAAACCAGAGAGCAGTTTGAGAGGAGCTCAGGGAGAAATGTGATACTTAAAATTAGCCAGCAAGCTCCACTCTTGTTGAACTTAAAAAGATGATGGGCTTGGAAAGAGGTTGGGAGTGTAATTTGTTAAATGTTAACCTCTGAGAAAATGAGGGGCAGGAATGAGGCTGAGGGAGATTCTCGCTGGGGACAGATTGAGGGAAAAGGATTTGATGCATTATGTCGATATGGATTTAGGAATGGTAACCACCACAATTGCATTCTGAAAAGCCTGTGTTGGGACTTCTGTGGCAAAGGATCTTATGGCAAATCAGGAAGACTGAATTAAGATCCATTTCAAAAGGCCTCCTGTTGGTATTTCCTCTTTCCTTTCTCTTCAGGATTATGTTTGTATAACGTTCTATATAGAACTTGGGGCCATGAAGAGGCTGGGTGAAACAGACTAAACTTAACTAGTCTCTTTTGCCAGGTTCTTCCATTTTATCTTTCATTACCATCTGAACCAACAGGTACTTTTCCCCCTACATTTTCCTCTTTCTCACAGCAATTTCTATCTCCCAGATAACTGACACCTTTTAACAGTTGTCTAGATACAGGTTTATTTGTTTATTCATTGTTGTCCTCTTCCCTTTCATCCGTCCATGCGTACATTCATTTATCGTCAAAGCATTATTGAGCACTTTTTCTGTGCTGATTGATATGTGCTGTGGATACAGAGAGAAAATATATTGTCCCCACCTTCCAGAAGCCTAGAACCTGATGTGAAGGGTCAAACAAGTAAACCAACATGTATAAAACTATACAGCAAAGCTGAGTAGTGAAGACCAAATGACTTTGGAGTTGGTCAGACCTGGGTTTGAATTCAGGTTCCATTAAGAGCTGTTGTGATCTTGGGCAGGTTACTCTGTATGCCTCAGTGTCCTTGTCTATAAGGTAGAAATAATAATAACTATCTCATAGAGTTAATATGATATTGACAGCAAATACATTATAGAAAGCATTTATCATGATGTCTTGCTTATAGGAAGTATTCAGTAAATATAGGCAATTATTATTATGGAAATGTGCTTGGATGCTGGGGGCTTATAAAAGGGGCTTATAATCCAGCCTAGGAGATCAGACAAGATTACTGAGATTAGATGCCACTGTATCTGACTGTTAAGGAATGAGCAGGATTTATCTGAACAGAGAAGAGTGTTCTCAGTAGAAGGAAAAATATATGCAAGGGTCCTGAAGCAAGACAGAACAGAGTTTATTAGAGAATATTAGAGTGTATTAGAGAAATTAAAACACAGAATGTCAAGAAGTAATAATAGTCAGCATTTACTGGGACACAGTTTAAATGCTTTTCCTACATTCTGTCATTTAGTATTCATAAAAACCCTATGAAATATAAGTACAATTTTTTTTTTTTTTTTTTTTGGAGTCAGAGTCTTGCACTGTCGCCAGGAGTGGAGTGCAATGGCGCGATCTCGGCTCACTGCAACCTCCTCCTCCTGGGTTCAAGCGATTCTCCTGCCTCAGCCTCCCAACTAGCTGGGATTACAGGCGCCCACCACCATGCCCAGCTAATTTTTTGTATTTTTAATAGAGACAGGGTTTCACTATGTTGGCCAGGCTGGTCTCAAACTCCTGACCTCGTGATCCACCCGCCTCAGCCTCCCAAAGTGCTGGGATTACAGGCGTGAGCCACTGTACCCGGTGAGATATAAGTACAATTTTTATGTCCCATTTAGAAATCAGGAAACAGAGGGCAAGAAGGCTGAAGGGGTCTACCCATGGTCACACAATCAGAAAGTGGCAGAATTGGTATTTGAACTCAGGTAGTTGGTCTTCAGAATAACAAAGACTTTTACCATTATACCTCCTGGACTTTTCCAGGTTGAAGCCACTGGTGTCAGCAACCTTCTGTCTTATGATGACATTGAATCTGGTTGAGTATCTCAAATCAGATCTTTGGGCCACAGTATGGTACTGCATTATTCTAACAACATATTGCCAGGACAATTCCAATTTGTTTAAGACTCCATTTCCCCCCTTTTCTCTTTGTGTCTCAGAATGAGCCATCCTTGAGTGGTTCCTACTGTGAATAGTAAGGTTTTTCTTCTAGTTCTCATTTGCATAGGAAATAAGGGAGTTTGAATAATGCCTCTTTTCCATCTGTAACTGTGGCTTTATTGCTTGCCTTCTTGCCATTTTTGAAAATTTTTCCCAGGGTTTTCCAGAATTTAGATGCAGATAAAGATTATATCCAGGATAATAGGAAAATGTTAATAGTTTTGTTGTTGTTGTTGTTTGTTTAATGGGCTAGTTTCTAAAGGGGATCTAAGTACCAAAATGAAGGGTCGTATAAGCAAATGGTTCCAAATCTGGCTGTGTCAGAATAATGTGGTGAACCTAAAAAAAAATTACAAGCTTCCCCAAATCACAGGCTCCAAAGCCTCTGCAGAATCAGGATCTCTCCGGGGTGGGGCCCAGGCATCTAATTTTCAAAGCTCCCTGGTGATTCTGATGCACAGCCGGATTTGAGTTCCATTTGTAAGGGAAAGAGCCTTGATTGAAATCAGAATTAAGCACACCTGAGTTTGGGTCTTGGCTCTTGTTTTTCCTTTTGTTACCCCTATGATCTTGGCCTGTTTATTCTTCCCAAGTCTTATTTTCTCATCTGTAAAGTGGGGGTAATAATGCAGTGTTACAGGGTTGTTGTAAGGACTAAAAGGGATAATAAGAGGTACCACTTCAATGCATATTTTTTGGTGTTTATTGTATACTCCATTGTTTATATTTAGTTAGACTCCTTTAGCTACAGTCCTCACTCTAATCCTCTAAGGTAGTTATTTTTTGACTGAATTGGAAACCAAGGCACAGAGAAGATAAGTAACTCACCTGAGGTTTCATAGCAAGTAAATGACAGAGTTGCTTGTGAGGGTGATCAGCTGTTTCCAGTTTTAGTTCTAAAAGCCCTGTCACAGAAAATTCTTCAGCTCCAGGCAAACCAGGATGGTTGGCCACCCTAGTTGCTGGTGAGGAATTCCAACCTAGTTCTGTCAACATTTCAAGCTTTTTCTATCACGATACTGCTGTTCCTGTGAAAGCCCCTTGTACACTCTTGTCACATTGATAAGAATCCCTAAATGTTTGTTGAATCTGAATTATTATTATTATTTTGAGACAAGATCTCACTCTGTTGCCTAGGGTGGAGTGCAGTGGCCAGTACAGCTCACTGTAACCTCTACCTCTTGGGTTCAAGCAATCCTCCCACCTCAGCCTCATTGCTGAGTATCTCATCTTCCAGGCACATGCCACCATGCCTGCTAATTAAAAAAATGTTTTTGTAGAGATGTGGTCTTGCTGTTTTGCGCAGGTTGGTCTGAAACTACTGCCCTCAAGCATTCCTCCCACTTCACTCTCCCAAAGCTCTGGGATAACAGGCATGAGCCACTGCATCCAACCTGAATCTGAATTAGATAGGACATAGATTTGGGGCTACTAAGGTTCTTTGGAATTCTAAAGCTCTATAATTTTTCTTTTAGGATCCCTTGACAAGATTGCTGTGGTAACTGCTGATGGGAAGCTTGCTTTAAACCAGATTAGCCAGATCGCCATGAAGTCGCCACAGCTGATTTTGGTGAATATGGCCAGCTTCCCAGAGGTAAGATGGCCTTGCTAAAATCTCTCTCCGTGGTCTCTTTTGGAATGGAGGAGGCTGGGTCATATCAGGAGGAAGTGTTCCTTCAGCTTAGGATGAAACAAGAGAGAAGACATAATAAAGAGAACTTAAGGATAAGGCAAAGCTCTTTTCCTGTTGCCAGATTCCTTTTCTGTTAAACTCAGATGCTACAGAGGCTAGGTAAGTTGTTTGAATACCCAAACGGGTCCCATCTAAGAAAAACAATACTGGAGATGCAGTGATTGGTGCTTGGCCAGCGTGAAAAGGCTCTGGTGAGCTGGAGAGCCTGTACCTTGTGTGAGTGGAATGCCTCTGCCCAGCTCCTGCTGATCATTGCCAGGCACAATGTAGGCCTGGTAATCAGTGTTACCTGATACTACGAGTTTTATTTCCAGAAGAAGCTAGTAACACAAATTTTTATGTGACATCTTTATTCTGTAAATGTTGATGACTAATTGAGTTTTTTTTTTAAAGACTATGAAGCAAATAAAACGATATTTTAATGGGCCAAATGTGGCCTGAGGGCCACCAATTTGTGACCTCTGCATTAGTATTTGGAGCAGACCCTCCAGGAAGTCCTTTTATACTAGACTGACCATTGCAGAATATTGCATGGAGCACAGTGCTTCCAAAACTGGAAGGTGGGTTGTATTAGGTCATTGCATCGTTGAAGCTTTATGATTTTAAGTGTAGTTGAGGAAGGTAATTGGGCTTTTTGTTATTGGTCCACTAGGAATTGGCCTGGATTAGGAGTCCTAGAGTACCTGGAATCCGGTCCCATCTCTACCACCAGCTGGCTGTTTGACCTTGGGCAAGTTGCTTCACTCTCTGGGCCTCCATTTCCTCATCTGTTAATATAAGGTGAAGGAATCCTCCTGTTCTTATTGTCTATTTCAGTAGTTGTATTCCAAAGTCATAGACCAAGGTTGGACCTGTTGTATTTGACAAACTAGGCTAGAGATAGGAGAAAGGGAAAGCCCTTGCTGTGAACACACTGTTTCAAATCAAAGGGCTCTGATAGCTAATGGGCCAGGCACACCTGTGGGTGTGCTGTTACCACTCCCCTACTCCATTCTCCATACTACAACCAGAATGAGTTTTTGAAAAATATATATTGTGCCAGGCATGGTGGCTCATGCCTGTAATCCCAGCACTTTGGGAGGCTAAGGTTAGAGGATCACTTGAAGCCAGGAGTTCAAGAACAGCCAGGGCAACATAGTGAAACCCTGGCTCTACAAAAATTTCAAAAATAAAAAAATCAGTGAGGTGTGATGGCACACACCTGTAGTGCTAGCTACTCAGGAAACTGCAGTGGGAGGACCGCTTGAGTCCAGGAGTTTGAAGCTGCAGTGAGCTATGATCATGCCACTGCACTGCAGCCTGGGTGACAGAGCAAGACCTTGTATCTTAAATAAGCAAGGAAAAAATATATATATGTATAAAAGATTTTGTCAGTTGTCATTCCCATGCTTTGCCTTTATTGGTGGCTTCTAGCATTCTTTAAGAATCAGTCCAAAATCCTCACTGTGGCCAAGAAACAGTCCAAAATCCTCATTATGGCCTAGATGGCTTTGCTTGATCTTGCCTCTGTTTTTTCAGTTTTGCCAGTCTTGTGCCACTGTCATCCTTGTACAATGCTTTAGCCACATAGGTCTTTCAGTTCCTCAAACACACCAAACCCTTTGCATCCTTAAAGCCTTTGCATATCCTGTTCCCATTGCATGGAACACTGTTGCATGGCTAATTGCTACTTATATTTTGGATCATGGCTTAAATGTCACTTTCTTAAGGAAGCCTTTCCTGACCTCTCCAATCTAAATTATTCTTCCACACTAAGTTCTCCTATACAGCACAATTCTTTTTCTTTATTGCACTTATTACTAGTATACATTTGTGTACGCATTTATTTTTCATCTCACTTTTACTAGAGTGTAAGCTTGGAATGTAGGAATGTCTAATTTGCTCATTGTGCCCAACACCAAACAGTGCCTGGCACATGGAACCATTTGGTAAATTTTCCTTGAATGGATGAATACCTGTTATTAGGTTGATAAAAGGGAGGCACTCATTTCTGGTGTTAGTGAGGAACAGAGAAATTGATGAAAAGGGAACTGTCAACTGTTTCTCTTTCTCGGCCCCTCTGAACCACTGAGGCCTCTCCTCCTTGTTCATCTAATCCCATAGGCACTGTGGGCCAATTTAGGGAATAGCCTCCTAATTACACAGCTTGAAGACCTCATCAGGCAGATTGCTTTTCAGAGCCAGCCACTTCTTTTATTAAATAGCAAATGGCATTCACAGAAGAAGCACCTGATTGGCCACCAGAGCATCTTATGAAGCAGGAGGAGATATTAACAGCTTAATTTTTTCTTAGGAAGTTGGGGTATGTCTTCATTTTTCAACTCAGACATCTTTGCCATTTGTTCAAGTTGAAATTCCATGGGTTTTGAAAAAATCCTTACAAGTATATCAGTAGAGAGGTTCATTTACAGGAACAGAATGAGGAAGTGTGAGTTACATTGTCTTTTGAATTCCTTTATCTCATCTGTTGTATATATTAAACAAATAGCTCTAACTAAAGATTTCCTTCCTCCAGCTTCTAAGCTGACCGTAGAGTACCCAGGTTCATAGCTTTAAAATGCTGAGCTAATCTTCTCTGTGTTTATGTAATTTCTGTTTCACATACAGTTGGCTTTCTTTCCAAACCTGAGCATTTCCGTGTCATGCTGTAGTGACACGATGCAGATTTACATGCATAATCTTTTTGAATGCATTGAAGACAGAAAACTGTGTTGCATTTGTTTAACATGTGTCCTGCTTGATAAATGATACACATAGTTGCTGCCTTCCATAAACTTGCCTGCAGCTAGAGTTAATGATGGGAAAGAAAAGAAGGGAATAAAAACCACAGCATGATTTGAACAAAACAAGGCAAATGAAAAAAAATAAAAATAAAAAAACACACACAACTCTGCAGGCACCATTGTTGCTCTTGTGGAAGGAAGAAAATGAATGTGTATTGATTGTCTGCTTTGTCGCTAGTCTCTTTCTCATGTTTTGTTTCATATGATCAGTACAGGTACTCTGTAAAATTAGGCATTATTTATTTCATTTTATAGATGAGGAAACTGAGACTCAAAGCAGTAAAATATTTCCACTAGGTTTACACTGTTGTGACAGAGCCAGGATTTGAGCATATCTCTGTTGGACGTGAAAAAGCCTGTGCTCCTTTCACCATTCATTTGTTAATTCAGCACATATTTTTTGAGTCCTTACAAGTGATTAGTTTCTATTTGAGGTTCTGGGAATTCACTGATTATTAAGACAGGCTATGTGTCTACTTTCATAGACTACATTCTAAGGACTTACTGGGATATGAAGAAAATAGAAGGCCAGTAATTGATATGGCACTAGCAGAGTTGACTTGAATCTAAATTCTCAAGGACTTGTTCACCTGTCTACAAAAGTCTTATTTTTTTGTTGTTGTTGCTATTTAGCACAGATTAGCTTAGAATAACAAAGGCAGACACTACTAATTGATCACATCACTCTTCTCTGCCTGACGCCCAGATAAGATTTGTGATCTTTCTCAACACTCTACTCCAAGCAGCCACAACCAGTTAGTTATGTCATCATTTGAGAGCAACCTGTTTGCCCTGTGATACTGTCGAGCATCCTTTCCGTGAAGGGATGATGCATAAGAGATGGAAAGTCTATAGGAATGTATGCCCCTTTAGTCTGAACTAAAGAGTTTTTCAGATGTCATGTGAGAACATGACTAATTCCCTGAGGTTCTGTGTCCTACCATGTCAAAGGAAAATATATGTAGAATTCAGTAGGTTTCTTTGTAAAATGAAACTTTGATTCACGATTTTTCTGCATATGAAAAGATACAGAAAAATTTAAGTATAAAATAAGATTTTGAGCCATTTATACATGAGGTAAAGGAAGTGAGTTTTTCTAATACATCTGAACCAGATCACTAATATATTCAATCAACAAGCTTTTACTGAGCACTTACCATGTACGTGGCACTCTAACTTGTACTGGGAAGATGTTGAAGCATAGTTCCTGCCCAGCTTGGTGTCAGTAGTCGGTGCCCTAGTGCCAGTAGGGGAAGGTTGTATGGAAACACTTGGGTCAGCTTGTGAAAGGGAGGTAGTGGTGATGGGGTGTTACAGTAGTGATTATCAGTCATTCATGAGAAGCTATAGTAGAGGATTGAAAGACTTAAGAATGGACTACCCCTTCACAATGGAGATTCTTTATTGTTAACTTTAGAATCTGTGTTTTTTTTAAGGAAGATGGCATTTCTTTTGCAGAGAAAAATTAATTTTTATTTCTTTATTCAGCTCTTTTATTACCTTGAGTATAACCTTTATACCGCAAACATAATTCCAAATTAAATTTGGCTATTTAAGAAAAATATCAGGCAAGGCGTGGTGGCTCATGTTTATAAAATCCCAGCACTCTGGGAGGCTGAGGTGGGTGGATCGCTTGAGCCCAGGAGTTTGAGACCAGCTTGGGCAACATGGTGAGACCCCATCTCTATAAAAAATACAAAAATTAGCCAGGCATGGTGGTGCAGACCTGTAGTCCCAGCTCTTCTTTCTTTTTTTACTCCTGCAGCTACTTGGGAGGCTGAGGTGGAGAATCACCTGAGCCTGGGAGGTCAAGGCTGCAGTGAGCCATGGTTATGCCACTGCCCTCAAGCCTGAGTGACAGAGTGAGACCCTGTCTCAAAAAAAAAAAGAAAAGAAAGATCAAATCCTTAATGTTATAATTACTGAATGCATTGAGCTTGGGGATCTGGAAGAAAGTAAAGGTAGAGCAGCATCATTGGATTAAATCCCTATTCAGTCTCCTCTTAACTCTGCCAGTAACTGGAAGTTTGATGAATGGGAGTCCTCAAACCATCTCTCTTGGGCTGTCAGGGAAGACCATGTCTACTCTTGGGGGTGTGACCTTATTCTACAAGTTCCTCTTCACATAATGAAGAGACTTGGTTATGTCAGAAATCCCTTCCAGCTCTAATAATCTGTGGCCAGAGGTACTATTTTAAGAATGTACTATTTTAGGTAGTGGCCACAATGTTAGATTCTGTGTACAGCCTCCCAAGAGGATTCTTCATGTGTATGTGGAAGTTCTGGTTTGTCTTTGTGACCTTATAGTAACGCCTCAGGTAGCCGTAACAATAAGGTTATTTAAAAATGAAATGAATGAGTTTTATGGGCAGAGAACCCAGAAAAGTAAAATAGGTGTATATCAACCCCCATTCATTTAAATTAGAAAGTCTAGGAGGAGCTCAAGTGCAGGAATTGGCCTTTGAATCCAAGTGATGTGGATTGTCTCCGGTCAAGCCTAAAATTCTTTGGAAATGCCAGAGGCTTTGTTTTCATGAGTTCCACATTGTCATGCCAGTGAAAGGATCTCTAGGATTGCATACCAGGTATAGTTATAATGTTGCTTGAGTGTGAGGTGAGGCACTTTGGGAAATGGGTGTGCCAGTGTGCCAGCTGGCACATTAGTGAGCAAACTGTCAGAGAAACCCCTGAAGGATGTTGGGCAGGATAGCAGTACATCAGCTACATGAAGACATCAACTCCACCTTGTTTGAGAGTTTTATGCATTCTTACCTTTATATAATAAATGTATATAATATGTTTATATAACTGCCCTTGCCTGAGTATTACTATGTCCCAGGCACAGAGCAAGATGCATCGCTCATGTTATTTCACTACCTCTCTGAGGTTTAGGTACCACATGGTCTCAGATAATGAAATATAGGTTCAGAGAGGTCAAGCATATGCCCAGGGTCACATGGTTACCAGAGCTGGGATGTGAACTGAGATCTTTCTGACTCCAAAGCCCATGCTTTAAACTAGTATACCACACTACCTTTGCGGGAGCATATACCAGCAGAGATTCATTGCTCATTCCAAAATATAAGTGAGTTTGGTGTGAGTGCAGATGCGAATGAGTTAAATTTATTTACTCATTCCAAATCGGCACTGGTATATTTTGAGTGTAAAATGTCAACTGGATTTTTTTACGTATGAAATCTTTCATCTGTCTTTACACCAATCTTTGCAGAGACCAGCCCCCCTCCCTTGAGGATTTATTGTGGTTTTGATCTGTGTTGCCTCAAACCATTGAAATCTTTTCAAAGAAGCAGAACTGTTTTCTTTTTATTTTTTCTTCTTTCTTTTTTTCCTCCTGCAGTACAGTGGTACCAGGAGTGGACATAGTTTGCTATTCAGCTTGATCAAAGCACTCTACACCAATGTAACTTCCTGATCTTACTGGTAACAGAACTAAATGTTTCCATGTTCTGCCAAGATGGGTTGCCAGTTATCGACAGAGGGCTTGCATCTGGTAATAATTATTTACTAATTCTGTTTACCTTTTGATCTGGTTTTCAGTGTACAGCTGCAGCTATCAAGGCTATAAGAGAAAGTGGAATGAATCTGAACCCAGAAGTGGAAGGGACGCTAATTCGGGTACCCATTCCCCAGTAAGTCTGGCTGAAATTCACATATTTTGATGAAATGGGGTGGTTGTCCTTGGAAGGAAACCAACAAACACCCTACTATACCGTTAGGCCAATAACATACCTTACCTGCACCTTTCACCCTGGCAAACATCTTTTGAGATCACTTTACTGATTCAGAAATACTTATTGAGTGCCTGTTATGTACTAGATGTGAGGTTTGCAGCAGTAAGCTTGAGAATTTGTTGTCCTTACGTAGTTTACATTCTGGTTGGGAAGGTAGGACAAATAAATAAAGTCATTCCAGATAATGAAATGCTATGAGGAAAGAAAAGGCAGTGGGATCCAATAGAGAGTGACTTGGTAAGGATGATGGTGGCAGGGGCACCTGTAGCCTGAGAAGACTCTTTATGCAGGTAACATTTTTGCTAAGAGCTAAATGATGAGAAAGAACCAGCCTAGGGGAGAGCATTTTGGGCAGAGTGAACAGCAAGCAGAAAGGCCTCCAGTTTGAAAAGACCTTGACACTGGTAGTCTCTAACTTATATTCTTCGAAGAACTATTTTTTTTACATTAGTCCTTGCTAGTTGGAGAATTTTAAGCTGAGAACAGAATATTGTTAATTATATAAATATATAGAACTTAAAGTTTTAAGTAAATAAAAATGTTCATTTTTAAATTTAAAAAAAGAAGAGAAAATACAAGACCTTGACTTTTTGAGAAAGAAAAAAGCCAGTGTGTGCGAAATGCAGGGAGAGGGTGGTAGGAGAGGAGGTTGGACTAGTCAGTAGAGGCTGATGGTTTAGGCATTATAAGTCATGGTGAGTGTTTGGGCTTTATTCTCACTGTGTTGGGAAGTCAGTGGAAGGATTTAAGCAGGGGAATGACCTGATCTGATGTTGACTATGTGAGGGTCTCTCTGACTGCTGGTTTAACAAATGGACTATAGGGGGACAAAGTGGACACAAGGGGAACAGTCAGGAGGCACCTGCAGCAGTCCAGGTGAGACACATCTTCTCAGATTCCATAGCAAAAGATTTAAATCCCTATTCCTACACAGCGCCTCATATATAGCAAGCCCCAAATAAGTGTTGAATTAACTCGTTCAGTCTTTCAACAAATATTTATTAAGTACTAATGACGTGCCAGATACTTTCTTAGTTGTTGGAATATAGCAGTAAACAAAACAAACAACAAAAAGTCCCTCTCTTCCTCGGGCTTCCCTGATAGTTGCATAGGCACAGTAAATAAGTACGTAATGGAATGTCAAGTGATAGTAAGCACAATGAAGAAAAACAAGCAAAGTAAGGGGATAGGGAGATTTGGGGCTTTTATTATGGATAGGGAGGGTCGTGAAGAAAGGGACATTTGAACAAAGACCTAATGAACAAAGCTTCCAGATAACTAAAAGGGAAATGGAGTTGAACACTAGTTGAGTGTCTTTTAGTGCCACACATTATCCTGTATTCCTTTACATATATTACCTCATTTGTCTTTAATCCCTGTAAAGTAGGTTTTTTCCTAGTTATGGAAATTTAGGCTCATATCTTTGAAGCCACACAGCTTGTGCTGAAGCTGGGACCCAAACCCAGGTTTAGTTGATAACAAAGCCTCATGAGGTACCCATACCCATGCAGACAACAAGAATCAGTCCCAACACGGGGAGTCCAGAAACTTTCCACACTGAACTTTTTCCTGCCTCGTGGCCAGAAAATAGCTGTCTTGTTCCATTGTGTTCTCAGTACTCTGTGAGGCTGAATTAACACTCTGCTTTGAAATCGTGTGAATTGGGAACAATATAACCTAACGTTTAAGAAGCAGATAGACCTAGGTTCAAGTCTTTCTGCTTGAACCGGATAGTTCAAGTTTGTTTAGCAAGTTCATTGATTTGCTCAGTGAATGTTCTGAGAATGTATACGTGCCAGGCTCTGTGCTGGGGATGTATAGACGTGATGTATGCCTTCATGGAGCTCGCAGGCTGTGTGCCAGGCCTGTTTGTATTGCCTCCAACTTACTTGTGGAAATTACTAGGACCCACATTTATAGATGAAAAACGTGAAGTTCAGAGAAATTAAGGGACTTGCCGGAGATCACATGACCAGTAAATGGCAGTCAGGATTTGAAGCCTGAGTTTTTCTGTTACCTTTCTCCTGCATTTTCTGTGTAGACGCGTAATTCTGGAAAGTGCTAAATGTACACATGGACGTTAGAAGCAAGATTTACAAGAGTAATAGATAGTAGTCAGCAGGCTTATTTTCTAGTTTTTGCTGTCCTGTTTGTGAAACCTTGGACAGTCACTTAACCTCCCTGAGCCTTGGCTTCCTCACATGTCAGATGAAGGGGTTGTTCTTAGTGGCCTGCCAGGTCCTTTCTGAAGCTCCAAAATACTGTGGGGCTATGAATTTGTGCTACTAAATGCTCGTTGCTGATTTGGATTCTTCTTAGGGTGACTCAGTTGTGTATCACATTTTTCTTTCAAAGATCTGGTTGACATAACATGCATTTCTGCAGCCCCGCAGGAGTAAATGATCACTGTTGGTGCGTTGTATGTAAGTTTGAAAGATCAGTGAGTTTAACTCGAATTTCCAAAGATAGGAGGATCTGTTACATTATTTTTTACATTATTTTATTTTGGTTAATGGGTGTAATCCAAGAGAAAGTTGATGGACCAAAACCGTCTGCTCCTGCAAACCTCATTTTTTATATACTTTCTTCCCTTTGACAAGGTGGTGGGGTCATGAGGCCCCTTACTGAATTATAACGTTTGGTAGTTTTCCAGATAAAAAATGAATGATCTGTTCTTTATTATAGAGGCTGTGTTACGTGAGAGGATAAAGGTTGATTTATAAGTAAGAGGATCGAGGTTTTTATTTGGTTTTAGCAGTGACTTCCATATGACTCTGGGCACAGCGCCCTAGTTGCTTGCTTCCTTCTAGTTCCTTATTTGTAAAATAGGTTAGTGCATAATGATAAGCAGAGATGTGGTGAGATTAATAGAGAAAATAAATTAAGTGGTATGATTTCCTTAAACTATATAAACATAAGATATTACTTCAGTAAACTTTTAATTTTCTACATATTATATAATTTTAGGAGAAAAGGATGGAGGGAAGAAGGGAACTAATAGGTTGAGCACCTACTATGTGCCAGGAATGGTTAGGTTCCTTACATATTCAGGAAAGCAGAAAAGTATAATGGTTAAATTTTGCGTTGGTGTCACGTAAGCATGAAATTGAGTTCCAACATTTCCTGCTTTTTAGCTGTGTAACAGTGGCACCTGTCTCTGCCTCTGTGAATCTCAGGCAGCTCATCTGTGAAATGATAATTTGCAGGACTTGCCATATATGCTTATTGGGAGATTTCAGTGAGATAATGTACATGAAGCTTTTGGTGCTTAGTAAGCACCCAATTAATGCTAGCAAATATGCTATTTCCATCATCTCCTTTCACAAATAGGAGCATCATTCCTTTTTAGGGATGAAGAAAATGAGATTCAGAGAGGTGAGGCATTGGTTCTGGGTCACACAGCTGGTAATTGACAAAGCGGTGAGGAGGAAAATAACACATCATATCTCAAGTTGGGACTTTGAGGGGTAGGGGAAATAGGAAGCATACATTCTTAAGATCAGTTTCTTTTTTTTTTTTTTTTTTTTTGAGATGGAGTCTTACTGTGTCGCCCAGGCTGGAGTGCAGTGGTGCAATCCCAGCTCACTGCAGCCTGCGCCTCCCAGGTTCAAGCAATTCTCCTGCCTCAGCCTCCCAAGTAGCTGGGATTACAGGCGCCCGCCACCACGTCTGGCTAATTTTTGTATTTTTAGTAGAGACGGGATTTCACCATGTTAGCCAGGCTGGTCTCGAACCCTTGACCTCAAGTGATCTGCCCACTTCAGCCACCCAAAGTGCTAGGATTACAGGTGTAAGCCACTGCGCCTGGCCCCTAAGATCAGTTTCTGATTATAAAAGTTTGAGTTTAGTTCTAGGAAAATTTGCCTCCTCTGATTGATCCTGATTCTTCCACTGCCTAATGATAGTCTATAGGTTTGCTTTTTTGCCTTGACTCTGGATACCCAGAACTAAATTTTATTTTCAATTGAAGCAGATCTCACCTATTACCTCACCCTCATTACATTCCTCTGATTCTTATATTCTTATTTAAATGAGTCTACTGAGTATGTGACTCTTAACTATAATCTGCCTCTGATCTTTTGGGGAAGTAGGTAAAAGATAAATCCTAAATCAATAACAGGCCAGGCTTGGAGCCTGAGTGGTCCTTATCATCAAGACCTCTTTTTACAGCCTCTGAGACTCAGCTCTGCGTGGCTGTTTGCGAGGTTTTTTTTTATCGTGGCTGTCTCCTCAGGTAAATAACCATTGAGTCTTAGGGGCTCTGGATTATATCTTTTCCCACTGACAATGTGGATAGCTTTTGTTTGCTTCTCTGGCAGTGATTTTTATTTAGATAAGTTAGTCAACTGGATTAGTTTTTTTGGAACATTCCTGTTAATGGAGATATACTGAAATAGTTTCTTCTATTTTTCCAATTCATGTAATTACATTTTAGGTACCATTTATCAACCACCTAAACTAGAGGTATAATGCCTGGAAGTGTTGAGCTGAACACTTTACAATTTCTCCCCAAATTCTTACAACACTATGTGGTAAAGAGACTATTTTAGGCTCATTTGACTGATGAGAGTCCTGAAGCTCATAGAAGTTGATGCCCAATATCAGATAGCTAGTAAGTGGCAGAAGTAGGGTTAGAATTGGGGTCTTTGTCACTGCCTTTCTTCCTGTTCCTGTCTCCTGATAGAAGATTTATCTGGAATATCAGTCTTTTCACTCCTTAATCAGGGGCCCTGAAAAGTTTTGATCAGCGGTTCATTTTGTTCAGGCCAGGTTTCTGCCTCCACCTTATTCACATCATCATTATGCCCCTAAGCAAATAAACAAATAAGAATACACTCCCTTACTCATTGTTTTACCAAATGTCTATGGGAAAACCACACTAAGTAGAATAGTGGTGCTTTGGTTTGAGATTGCTGAGTTCATGCCTGGCTTTAAATAATGCTATAAGGAAACTATGAATTCACCCAGGAAACAAAACTACATATGATTGACTCATTCCTCACCAAGTTTGCATCTTTCCTTGATTGTCTTCCGATTCCTTCATCGGCGTCTCTGTTGGTTTTATTTTAAATAAAATTACATAAAATATTTAAATGAGGCTAAGCACAGTGGCTCACACCTGTAATCCCAGCACTTTGGGAGGCCGAGGCAGGCAGATCACAAGGTCAGAAGTTCAAGACCAGCCTGACCAACATGATGAAACCCCATCTCTACTAAAAATACAAAAATTAGCTGGGCATGGTGGCATGCGCCTGTAATCCCAGCTACTCAGGAAGCTGAGGCGAATCGCTTGAACCCGGGAGGTGGAGGTTGCAGTGAGCCGAGATCGTGCCATTGCACCCCAACCTGGGTGACCAAGTGAGACTCTGTCTCAAAAAAAAAAGAGAAAATGCCTCCATCCTTTTCTCCTTAGGGAACCACTTTTAGTACCTTGATTTTCTAGATTTGTTCCAATGCAAAGTCAAGCATATGTCTGGTATCTCCTTCATTTTTCTTGTAATGATATGGGATTATACTATACATAGTGTTCTGTACCTGAAAAAAAAAACTTAACAGTGTGCCATTGCTCTCTGTTATGAGAATTCTTCCTCACTCTTTTTCTAAAGGTGTACTATTGGCATTTTACACTTACATTAACCAGTTCCCAAGTGTCAAGTATCTTAGTTTAAATTTTTTCTCTTTTGCTAACCATGTCTCAATGATTTTCTAAGGCCTACTTCCTGTTCTGCTGGGAGTGGGAAGTGGTGGCGTGGAGACCGTAATTGGGAAAGAAGTGAATGCAGAATGTGGGGGATGCTGTGGCTCTTGCCCTTGATTGAGTGCTTGTTTGCAACATCACTGCATAGTACTGCACTTCTTAGAGACATAGACATTTCAGGGCCAGAAAACCATCTGCAACACACCCAAGTGACCCCTCTGTTGGTACTTAGACCCAAACTTGATGTGGTTCTTTTAGGAAACCCGATTGGTATTTTAATGCCTCCCCTGGCTCACTGTATGGCAATAATAATATTAAGGAAAGTGACTGTTTACTGAGTGCATACTGTATTCTAGGCTCTATACTCTATGATTGAACTCTTTCTGTTCCCTATTTTTTATACATGAGCAGTCAGCCCGAGTTGTTAGGTAACTTGCTTGGGTTCATTTAGCTAGTAAAGTTAGAGTTGAGCAGGATTCAAACTTGGGTCTGTTTTACCTGTAAGTCTGTATTCTTGCATCCATGGACTTCTGAGAGTACTTTCTGTTTTTGTTTTGTGTTTGCTTCTTCGTTTTTGTAGCAAAGGACGGCAATTGGCATTTTTAAGTTTAATTATATAATAATCCAAACTATGTGGAACATAATTTACAAAGCTCAAGTCAGTATGCCTAATCTCACAGTGAACTTGTCTGCCACTTTTTGGTTCAAGAGGCAGTCTGGAATACAGGGTATTTATTTATTTTTACTCAACTTTATCAAGGTATAACTTATATACAATAAAATGAATCAATTTCAAGTATATGTGGTGATGGCTTTTGACAGATATATGTGTCCCTGTAACTACTACCCCAGTCAACATATAGAGTAGTTCAGTCACCCCAAAAAGTTATCCTCTGCCCCTTTGCATGTCAGTCTTCAATCCTCTTCCTCTGGTCCCGGACAACCACTTGTCTGCTTTTATGAGGATATAGAGGTTTTATGCTGAAATGTAAAACTTCTAGGACATTCATAAATTTACTCAACAGACATTTATTGAATACCTATTATATGCCAAGCATAGTGTTAGACACTGATGATAAAGTAGTGAATAAGCCAGACAAAACCTTTGCCCTTAATGGAACATTTACTGGGGAGATGGTTAACAACACACACATATAGTTTGTATGTGTCGGATGGTCATATTTTTCTCTCTGTAGAGAAAAATAAGGCAGTAAAAGGAAATAAAGCATGCTGTGAAGGTGGGGATAGTGGTGGTTCAATATTAAGTAGATGTTCATGAAGTATTCAGAGGAAGGTGATACTTGCAGAGAATTGAGGGATGTACAAGAACAAACCATGCCTGTATCCAGCACTGAGGCAGAGGAAGCAGAAAGTGCAAAGGCCCTGAGGTGGGAGTCTGCCTGGGATGTTCAAGGAACAGCAAGAGGGCTCATGTGCCTGTAGCAGAGTGAGTGAGGAAAGAGAAATAGAAGATGAGGGCCAGGTGCGGTGGCTCACGCCTGTAATCCCAGCACTTTGAGAGGCTGACGTGGGCGGATCACTTGAGGTCAAGAGTTTGAGACCAGCCTGGTCAACATGGTGAAACCCTGTCTCTACTAAAAATACAAAAATTACCCAGGCATGGTGGCATGTGCCTGTAATCCCAGCTACTCAGAAGGCTGGGATTTTTAGTAGAGACGGGATTTCACCATGTTGGCCAGGCTGGTCTCGAACTCCTGACCTCAAGTGATCCACCCACTTCAGCCTCCCAAAGTGCTGGGATTACAGGCGTGAGCCATTGCACCTGGCGGAAGAGAAGATTTTGTCCATATTTATTTTCAGGTGCTACTGGACATCTAATTGGAGAGGTGAAGTAGGCTGTTGGATATATGGACCTGAAGTTCAGAGGACAGATGTGGGCTAGAGAGATAAATTTGGGAATCAGGAACTTGTAAAGGAGGCCACAGAATTAGATGAGATTACTTTAGAGATTAAATGTAGATAATGAAAAGAAGAGGTTTGGGGACTAAGCCTTGGACACTTCAAGGTTTGGGGATCAGAGAGATGAGGAAGAACCAGCAAAGAAGACTGAGAACAGGTGGCCAGTGAGGTAGGAGGACAACTAGGAAAGTATAGGGTCCTGGAAACCAAGTGAAGAAAGTATCTCAAAGAGGGGAGGGAGTGATGGGGTCAAAGAAGGTAAGATCTGAGATTATTGGACTTAGCAACATAATTTATTGATCAATTAATCTGTCTCTGTGGTTAGACAGAGATTGATGGGCTTTGGGGTTAGACAGACCTGGGTTCAAATCCCTGTTCTGTCACTGTGGGTATGTCAGCTTGGGTCTTCTGAGAAGCAGATGCCAGGATGGAATTAGATGTGCAGCAGATGTCTGTGAAAGACAAAGGGGAGAGGGAGCAGGAGTAGACCTAGTGCAAGTGTGATACTGGTGGAGAAAGGGAAGGAAGAGGGTTGTGGGGAGGGAGACTGACACTGCAGTGCAGCCAGGCTGATGGGGCATTCCTGAGCAAAGATTGCCCCTACAGCAGCCCCATTTGGGCATAAGAACCTGGCTCTAGTACCTCTGCCATGCATGGTCATTGACTGGGAGAAGCACAGTGGATGTGGCCTCAATGTGATCTCAGCAGGAATGTCACAGTGGATCAAGGTATGGGGGCTGGAAGCTGTCAGGCATCTGTACACCTCACAGCAGGTTCTCCTGGAGGATGATCTGAGCAGCATACCTTCATGCCCACTGCAGTGAACTTGGGCAAGTTGCTTAATTTTTTGAAGCTTCAGCCTCCTTATCTGTAAAATCAGAGTAGTATTTATGGTTTTGAAGAGTAATAGGATATTATATGTGAAGCTCATAGTGTGAAGCCTGGCATATCATAGGTACTTAAATTTTAATTCCTTTATCTTGGAGTATTTGTTATTATCTAATCCTCCTGGTTAAGGAGTTCTTGGAAATGTCCTTTTCCTGATTATTTGGGAGTAAAACTAATAAGTAATATTTTATTTCTGTTTGCTGATTTCTCTTTTAATCCTTAATGCCCTCCTTCCTTCTCTTCCTCACTAACCCCCTTCCTGAAGCCCCATGTTCTTTTTTTCCCCTATCTTTTCCTGCATTTTTACAGATGGGAGGAGTTGAGTGCTTATATTGGAAGTATCTTGGAATTTAACTTGCTTGGGCATACTTTAGTTTGATTGTTAATAAGCACTTGGTTTGTTCTTTGAATATGAGTTATGTGTGAGCAAGACCTCCTGGAAGGCATATCCCAAATAAGAAAATCTAGTGACTAGTCCTGCCTATGGCGTGAGAATTTCTTTACGTTCCTGAAAAAGGCAAGAAGCCTTGGCTCTCCTTGGCACTCTCAGCCCACTGAACTGCTTCCTAAAGCTTCAAGATCGTTAGATAATTGCCATCGTCATTTTCCTCTGGGCATTGTTGGGGATGATAGACTTTATGGCTAGACTAGGCTCTTTTCCCCAGACTTTGTTCCAAGTTGATGATAGGAAGGAGAATGCCACTGAGACCAGGGAGTGTCCTGGATAACAGTAAAAAAGCCTTGAGTTATAGTTCCTCAGCCTAAATTCTTTCTCATGTGTTTATTCCCTCCACCCCGCCGTCCCTCATATGCTGATGTGCAGTTTCTGACGAATGATAAACAGGTTTTTCCAGGGAGAGCAAGCTGGGTAAGGCAGGGCAGGGTGGTCCCCAGGCTGAGGTAAATATAGAGGGGAAGCTGTGTAGCTAGGGAGAGCTGCAGTTGACAGCTGCAGGAGTCAAGGTGGCAGTCAGAAAAACTCTAAAAAGAAAACCAGGAGAAAGAGCTTTGTGCTTTTAGGCTACTTATTTCAACTCTCTGACCCTTGGTTTCCTCACCTAAAAATGGGATCATAGAATATTTACTTTTGTGAAGATTTGTTGGGAGAAGCTCCTGTGAAGGATAGAGGGGAGAAGAGAACAGGAGTAGACAGGGAGAACCTTCGGACAGCAGTATAGGTCTGACACCAGTGAAGAAAGGAAAGAAATTCAGTAAATGAGAGTTAATACTATTTTTTAAGTTGTCATGATCAGGTTAGCCATTGTTACTGAGTATTCTACGACTTTTCTGCATGGTGACTTTTTTTTTTTCTTTTTGAGATACAGTCTCTCTCTGTTGCCCAGGCTGGAGTGCAGTGGCATGATCTCGGCTCACTGCAACCTCCACCTCCCAGGTTCAAGCGATCCTCCTGCCTCAGCCTCCTGAGTAGCTGGGACTACAGACATGCACCACCACGCCTGGCTAATTTTTTTTTTTTTTTGTATTTTTAGTAGAGACGGGGTTTCACCATGTTGCCTAGGCTGCTCTTGAACTCCTGGCCTCATGTGATCCACCCGCCTTGGCCTCCCAAAATGCTGGGATTACAGGCATAAGACCATGCCTGGCCTGCATGGTGATTGTTAACTGTTATGGGGGAGTATTGTCTGTCTCTACTGCCGTGAGGCGTGCTGCCTGTCATCAAGCTTTCTACCTAGGATGCAAGTATTGTTCAATGTTGAGAACTAGGTAGGCATATGGCATTTTTGTCACCTTCACTGAAATATAATTCACCCATTGAAAGTGTACAACTCAATGGTTTTTAGTACTGTATAGTCATAGATGTGTGCAACCAGTTATAACCACAATCCATTTTAGGAAATTTTCTTCATCACCCCAAAAAGACACTCTACCCACCAGCAGTCACTCCTTACTTTCACCCCAGAACCTTCTCCTAGGGATTGCTGTAGGCTATTACTAATCCACTTTTCTATCTCTGTGGGTTTCTTAGTTCTGAATATTTTATGTAAATGGAGTCACACGATATGTGGTCTTTTGTGACTGGCTTCTTTCTATTTGTGTAATGTTTTCAAGGTTCTTTCACGTTGTAGCATGTGTCAGTACTTCATTCTTTCTTATTGCCAAATAATATTCTATTATATGGCTATACCACATTTTATATATCAGTTCCTCAGTTGATGGCCATTTGGGTTTTTTCTACTTTGGGGCTGTTAAATGAATACCACTGCTATGAACATTATTGTGCAAGTTTTTTGTGTGAACATGCTTTTACTTTTCTTGGATATAAACCTAGGAGTGGTTTATGACCAGTTAATTGCTGGGTCATATGGTAACTCCATGTTTAACTTTTTGAGGAACTTCCAAAGTTCCACAAGGACTGCACATTTTAAATTCCCACTAGCCATATATGAGGATTTCAGTTTCTCCATTCCTTTGCCAACACTTGTTATGATTCTCATCCTAGAGGCTGTGGAGTGGTCTCTTATTATGGTTTTGATTTGCGTTTTCCTGATGACTGATGGTGCTAAGCTCTTTTCATGTGCTTGTTGGCCATTTGTATATCTTCTGTAGAAAAATGTCTATTCAAGTCCTTTGCCCATTTTATAATTGGATTGTTTGTTCTTGTGTTACGTGATTTCTTAATATATTCTGGATATTAGACTCTTATCAGATACATGGCTTTCATCTTTTTTAATTGCAAAAATAACATACGTTTATCCCAAAAATTCAGATCCTACAGAAGTATAACGAAAAGTTCATTTATTGTTCCCCAGTTGTTCTTCCCAGAAGTAACCATTGTCAGTATATCCTTCCAGATTTCAAAAGATGAATATGCAAACCTAAATAAATATATTTTATATATATATATATTTAGTTTACATAAGTGGGATGAAATGTCTACAATACCACAACTTGTTTTTTTCCCCCTTTGACTTAGTATCTTGTGTACTTTTTAATTTTATCTTTTTGAGACAGGCTTTTACTTTGTCACTCAGGCTCGAGTACAGTGGCACAATCACAATTAGTGGCCCTAACCTCCTGGGCTCAAGCGATCCTCCCACTCAGCCTCCTGAGTAGCTGGGACTACAGGCATGAGCCACCAAGCCTGGCTAATTTTTAAATTTTTTGTAGAGATGAGGTCCCACAGTGTTTCCCAGGTTCTTCTTGAGCTCCTGGGCTCAAGCAATCCTCACCTCGGCTTCCGAAAGTTGTGTATGTATTTTCATGGTGATCGCATTGTTCTTTTGGCTGCCTAGAAATGCCCTTTTGAGATGGATTTAATACAGAGGAGGAAACTAGGGATCCGAAAGTTTAAGTAACTTGCTCATGGTCATAGATTAGTAAGTGAAGGAGCCGTTATTCAAACTTGAATCTGTCTGTTTCCAAAGCCCGGGCTCTTGCCATGTAATCACATTTGCTCCTTGGGCTGCCGACGTGAAACCTACTTCCTTTCAGTTCTGTGGCCTGCCTGTGCTAGCTGCTATATTGCCTTGTGGATCTTGTTACCTGGTAACACCCTTTTCTACATCTCTCACACACACACACACACACACACACACACACACACACACAGAGTAGTGTCTATAGTTTGTACATTCCAGGAAATACTGGTAATACCCTTTTCTAACACACACACACACACACACACACACACACACCCTTTAGGAAATACTGGTAATACCCTTTTCTAACACACACACACCCCCTTTAGGAAATACTGGTAATACCCTTTTATAACACACACACACACACACACCCTTTAAGAAATACTGGTAATACCCTTTTATAACACACACACACACACACACACACACCCTTTAGGGATATTGAAAGAAAAAAACTCTCAAAGATGAATGCCTCATGACCTGACTTGGGCTGGGGCAGCCACAAACTGCATTTGACCAACTGCAGCTGCTTCTTTAGCCTTTTTATTCCCACTGCCTGCTTGCCATTGCTGCATTTGCAGGGTTATTCATTCTCCTGGTTTGTTCCAGTACACTGTTTCTTTCTACTTTCCAGGCCTGGGTAAGCCTTCGTGCAGTTTTTGAACACCTGTCTTCTGCTCAGTGTTGCTTCCCACCTGGCCTGTGGCTTTTTAGGAGTGCATCTTGCTATTGCAGGTCCCAAGTGTGTGGAATGGGGCTCCTTCCCAGCGTAGATGTACCAATTGAAACACACAAGGATGTTCAGTCAAGAATCGAAAGTGTAGGATAGGCTGAAGAGCAAGTTGCCACCAACACTTATGCAAAAATTGCACACAAAAGGACAGGCTACTCTTGTCTCTGCCCCTCCTCTCTTCTCCATGCCTTGTATCGTGCACCTATTTATGGTACCTACCGGTTGACTACCATAGATCAGATCACTATTCTATTGCATTCCTCCATAAATTCCCTCTCTTCTTTCTCCTTACTGCTTTTGGACGTGTCGGGGAGTAGCATGAATTATATATCTAAGCCGGTCTTAATGTGAGAGTAGTACTATTATTACCACCACTGGTAAGAATACTTGCTAGATTTGTCTAGCACCAACAAAAGAGGAAATAGAGCAGAAGGCCTGGAATTTAGGAGTCAGGCTATACTGGACTCAAATCCTGTGTCTGCCAAGAACTTGTTGTGTGACCTTGGGCAGGTTACTTGATCTGTCTGAACCCCCACTTCCTACTTTTTTTTTTTTCCAGACAGGGTCTTGCTTTGTTACCCAGGCTGGGGTGCAGTGGCATGATCATAGCTCACTGCCACTTCGAATTCCTGGGCTCAAGGATCTTCCGACCTCAGCCTTTCAAGTATCTGGGAATACAGGCATGTCCCACTATGCCCAGCTAATTTTTTAAAAAAACCTTTGTAGCTGGGCACTCTGTCTCACACTTGTAATCCCAGCATCTTGGGATGCTGAGGCAGGTGGATCACCAGAGGTCAGGAGTTCGAGACCAGCCTGGCCAACATAACGAAACCCCATCTCTACTAAAAATACAAAGATTAGCCTGGTGTGGTGGCACGTGCCTATAGTCCCAGCTATTCAGGAGGCTGAGGCAGGAGAATCACTTGAACCTGGGAGGCAGAGGTTGCAGTGAGCCAAGATTATGCCACTACACTCCAGCCTGGGAGACAGACTGAGACTCATCTCAAAAAAAAAAAAAAAAAAATTGTAGCGATGGGGTCTCACCATGTTGTCCAGGCTGTCCACTTTCTAATCTGTAAAATCCAGGTACTAATACCACTAATGTCATAGGAATGTTATGAAGATTTACTGAGCTAATGCATGGAGAATGCATCAGCTCAGAGCTTGATACAGGGAAATGGCTCTGTAACAGTTATCATTATTATTAGTATTGAAGGGGAGCAGATGACACTGGGGTCAGGTGGCTGGGCAAATATAAGTGGGCCTTGCCGTGATAATAATGTGGTCTCTCCTTATCTTCTTCTCTTGCTTTATTTTCTTCATACATTTTGTGTCACTTTATCTACTTAATTGTTCTTAATTGTTTACTGTGTCTGTCTCTCTTTCACTAGAATGTGAGTGCTTTGAGAGGAGAGAGGAAGAGCTTTGTCAGTTTTGTTCATTGCTGTATTCCTAGGCCCTCAAACAGAGCCTAGCATGTAGTAAGTATGCAATAATGTAATCATTGTTTCTGGAACATTGTGCCAACTGTTGTTCCAGGTGCCATTTATGTATTAGCTAATATACTCGTAACAACTTTTGAGATCAGTATGTTATCTCTATCTTACAGATGAGGTAACTAAGTCACAGAGGAATGGGATTTTTTGTGCCCAGTGTTACACAGTTAATAAGTAAAAGAACAGGCTGTCTTTCTCCAGAGCCTGGGTTTGTAGCCACTATGCTGTGTTCTCCCCCAGTAGGAAGCATCACAATTACTTTTATTAATAATATTATTGATAACTTAAAATAGTTTATTACCTATATATGCAAAGTTCTTTAGCTGTCTTCTCTCATTTGCTCATAACACTGTGGAAAAATCCTGTACGGCCTCCCTCATCCCCCTGCACTTGACAGTTGAGGAAATAACAGATAATGTGTATTGAGTACATCCCATGTACCAGCACATTTATTAGCTTGTTTAATCCTCACAATAATTAAGTTGTTGTAAGAGGGACCGAATGGGAACAGAGGAGAACAGTGAAGTAAATGGTATTATACACATTTGACAGATGGAAAAACTGAGGCAGAGGTGAAATAACTTGCCCAGGGCCACAAAGCTAAAAACTGATAGATCTGGACCTCAAGCCCCAACAGTCTGACTTCAGAGCCCGTTCTCTTAAGTGCTTCACCTGACAACCTTGCATTCAGAGAGGAAAAATTAAAGTCCACAGGTACTCAACTTGTAAGTGGCAGAGCTGGAATTGGAAATCAGGTTTGCTTTGACCACCAAACTTGTGCTTTTTCGCACGTATGATGGAGCTGAGGCAAGAGTTATGTCTGCTTACCCCAAAACTTGGGTTTCCATCCTTCTGTGGTGACAGGGAAAGAGAAGACAAGTGACTTAAGACCACTTAGCTGGGAATGTGGAGCTGTGACCCCTGACCTTAACCTCCTTTCTCATTTGGTCAGGTTGGGCTGTATTTCAGAATGGTATGTCTGGTTTAACCAGGCATCAGTCACAGAATAGTCCTTTGAAAGCAGGTGCCCAGTTGTGTCCCCAGAGAGAACCAAAATTACTACTGGTGTTAGAAGTCCTTCCAAAATGTATGATTTCCTTGGGCTAAAAGGACACCTACAGAAGATCTAATGTCTTTATGAGACATTAATGTATGTAAAACAGGCTAGTGGGATGAGGCGAGGGTGGTGTCCCTAGAAGCATAGGAAATCTGGCTGGGCTACACAAACAAAAACATTTCCGCCAGGACCGGCAGCCCCAAGGCATGGGGCAGCTCCCACTGGCAAACAGTGAAGCAGGCACGTGGTGCTGCTGATTTCAGGCCCATGCTACTGTAGGGGGGAGTCCCGGAAGCCCAGGGAGGAGGTGGCAAGGTTTCTGTCAGTGGCAGTGTCAGGAATGTATCTTGATAGGCCATTCCTTGAAAGTGCAGCTTCCTTCTCCCTTAGCCTGCTCCCCACAGCTGCTGGAGCAGAATTCCTGTCCCCTGCTTTCCCCATTGCCTTCTGCTCTCCTCTGTTCCCGTTCCGTTTCTCTCTGCTCACTATCTGCTCAGTTGCCTAAGCACCAAGTGGCTAAATCCTTTGTGACCATTTTCTCTCTCACCACTCGCATCCTATTCTCCCCTGGAGAGAAGTCCTGGAGATTCTGTAGTAAGAATAATTTACTCAGCTATCCTTTGTTGAGCTCTTACAGTGCATACATATTGACAACACGCCAAGTACTTGTCCCCCATTATTTCATTTAATCCTCCCTTCCACCCTCTTTGTAATATTCTTACTCCCATTTTATGTAGGAGAAAACTGAGTTTGGAGAGGCTGAATAGCATACTCAAAATTCTGAAGCTTAACAAGTGGCAGAGCTGGGATTTCAGCTTAGGTCTTTTTGGCCCTAAACCGTGTCCTTTCTACATTTTAAAGCCCCCTTTAAGTGTCCAAAGAGCCTTCTGAAGTTGAGTGTCTGTTGCATTAACAACTTTTTTGCTGTCATTACCTGAGCTGAGCGTGGCTTCCTCTGATATGCACCTGGTGTATAGCTTTGTACATGTGTTGCATTCTCATGGAAACAATAGGAAGTATCATTTCAGTCAGTGGGATTCTCTGTTGTGTGAGTTAGCAGTGGGGCATGCCCTCTGCTTATTGTTCATAGGAACATGCTCAAGGAATTTTTCAGGAAGGCCCCCATCCAGGATGTTACTGGAAGATCTGCCTGGTGGAGCTTGTACAAACAAAGTATGACCCTGCCAGCTCAGCCAAAACCCCTGCCTTGTGCTAGAGGCTCTCTGACCCTAGCGGAAAAGGCTTCCTCACCCAGCCAAGAAACTGCAACAGGGTGGGTCCTGAGCTCCCTGTCTACCTGCCTAAAGGCTCCTGGTCAGACTCTTGCCATGTATTTAGATCTGGTTTGTATATTGCTGTCTACACAAACTACAAATCTGATCAAGTTTCTTCTTATTTTAATGTAAAATATGCATTTTTAAAATGTACGGTTTTAGTCTTTTTTTTTTTTTTTAAGATGGGGTCAGGCCGGATGCGGTGGCTGACACCTGTAATCCCAGCACTCTGGGAGGCCAAGGCAGGCAGATCACTTAAGATCAGGAGTTCGTGACCAGCCTGGCCAACATGGCGAAACCCCGTCTCTACTAAAAATACAAAAATTATCCAGGCATGGTGGCTTGTGACTGTAATCCCAGCTACTCAGGAGGCTGAGGCAGGAGAATCGCTTGAACCCAGGAGGCGGAGGTGGCAGTGAGCCGAGATCACACCACTGCACTCCAGCCTGGGTGACAGAGCAAGACTCCATCTCCAAAAGAAAAAAGATGGGGTCACGCTGTCTCATCCAGGCTAAAGTGCAGTGGCATAATCATGGCTCACTGCAGCCTCAGACTCCTGGGCTCAAGTGGTCCTTTCGCCTCAGCCTCCCAAGTAGCCGAGACTACAGGCGCATACCATGACACCTGGATAATTTTATTGTGTGTTGTAGGGATGGGGTCTCACTGACTTGTCCAGGCTTGTATTTTAGTCATTTTTTAAGTGTACAGTTCAGTGACATTAAGTATATTCACATTGTTGTATAAGCAATCTCTAGAATGCTCTTCATCCTGCAAAGCTCTGTACCTATTAAACAACTCCCCACTTCCCTCTTCCCCCAGACCCTGGTAACCACTATTCTACTTTCCGTCTCTATGAATTTGGCAGCTCTTAAGAACTTCCTGTAAGTGGAATCATACAATATGTGTCTCTGTGAGTCTGGCATATTTCACTTAGCATAATGTTTTTTATGCTAACTGTTTTTTATGCTAAGGTTCATCCATGTGATAGCACATATCACATTCTCATTTCTTTTTAAGGCTCAATAATATTATATGCTTATACCATATTTTGTTTATTGAGCTGTCGGTGGATCTACTAAGACCTAGTAAGACATTGAAGGGCTTACAAAGCCTTGCTCTTGCCAGCCTCTCCACCCTTCTCTTTTGGGATAGTCTTTGCCTTCTTCTTTCTATACTATCACCTTTTTTTCATCCTATAAGAGCTATATTCTTATATATGCTATTCCCTCTGGTGAGAATGATCTTCCACTATCCCCCCAACTCTTAGGCAACTTAAATATCACTTAGCCTCAGTATCTCCACATTTAGTTCCTGGGGTCCCACAAAGAAAGGTTGGTCAGACTCCTTTCCCCACTTAATTATTTTTGTAGAACCTCTATATGTCTTTATGGTGCATATTACCACTGTAATTTATGCATTAATTTGCATGTGTTTGTGTAATGACTGCCTTCCTTGCCAAATGGTAAACTCCTGTGTATTTAATGCTATCTCCCTTTTTTCTGTCATAATGTCTATAATGTAGGTGCCTAGTAAGTAGTTGTTGAATGAAGCTATAGATTGAATGAATGAATCCTGAAAAGAGAAAATTTCAGGGCTATATGCTGAGAGCGTTTGGATTTTAAAATGTCTGTGAGATGTTAAATTACCAGTGAGATCTCAAAAAGTCATCTTGCCATAGCATAGATCTTTGCTCTGTCATTTCTCTGTTGATTAAAAACTTTCATTATTTGAAGATGCTTCAGGGCTTCCAAAAATGTAACCAACAACAGCAGCAGAGACAGTTTACATTTCCTGAGTGTTTATTCTCTATCAGGCTTTGTACTGGATGCTTCCCATGTATTACCTCATCTAAATCTCACAATAACTCTGAAAGGGAGGTTCTGTTTCATTTGTTTATTTTTAATTTCTGTTTCCAAATGAGAAGAGCAAGGCTCAGACGGTTTAAATAACTTGCATAGGGTCACTCAGCCTGTAAGTGGCAGGCCCAGAAGTGGGGTTGGATCTGAGTTTTGTAGCCTGGGATAGAGCCCACCCCTCCTCCTCATCAACTGAAGTAGTCTCTTTTTATCTGTTTTGCAAATGGGGCCTCTGCCTCAGTTTTCTTTGGAGCCAGGGGTTTGTGGCTAAAGAAGAATTTGAAAACTCCAGGCCTGTAGAGTATATTTGACCAGGATGTACCCTTTTCAGCTTCATGCTGTCCCTCCACTACATCTCCCACTGTGCTTCCCAAAATGCACTTTGCATTCTTCTGCAGCTAACAAGTTACTGTGCATCCATAAGGCAGTTTCCAAATCTCAAGATAGAAGTGTTGTGTTTTCTGTATGCTCCTTCTGCAGTACATACTAGCAACAGTCATCCTCTTTCTAAGTAGTGGCTGACAAGTTTGTCTCCACCACTAGTCTGAGCCTCTGGAAAAGATGGGCCAGGTCTGCCTCTTCTGGAGCTCCTTGGTCTGGCCCAAGAACTGGCACAGAGCATAGGAGGCTCAGTCAGTGCTTGATGGGTGAATGCACATCAACTTAAAGTGGGTACTCAGAACTAACCAGCTGAGTTCAGAAGCCTGGAATACAAACTCTAGTGTATACTCACAGAACCCCAGGAATGCAAGGTGGAGATGATCAGATGTATTAATCACATTTGGAAAAGACTGAAAATATTTCCATAATAAAATATGTTTATTTTCTAAAACAGATATGCCCTCATTGTTTCATGAGGAAGTAATTAAACATGTTTGATTAAAACATTCATAAACACTATCATTTATTCAAGGCTACTATATATGCTGCTCTCTTTATTGGTACTTTATCTGTTGTGTCTGCTTCTCCTAATCCTCCTGTAAGGTGTCTTTTTAAATCTTAATTTTAGAGATAAGGAAACTGAGGCTCACAGAGATTAAGTAACTTGCCCAAGGATAGTCAACTTCTGAGCAATAGATACAGGTATGAACCTAGTCTGTCTGCCTTCAAAACCAGTGCCTTGCCATCACCCTAACTGCTTCTGATCTTGTATTTTAGATACCTTTCAGCTCAGTACCCTCAACCAGCATGCACATGCCCTTCTCCCCCTCAGCCCTCCCTGTGTCCAGCATGGTTTGTCTTCCTCCCTCCCTTTCTCCCTTCTCACTGCACTCCACTCTCCATTTCCTTGTAGTATCTTTTTGATTATTGCCTCTTTGCATCCTGAAATGGAAATATTTTTGACAATGTCAGTGATTGGACACGATTACATGTGGAAACTGGTGTTAATAGTGTGGTAATGTCACATTTGCATTAATAAATACAAAGTAATACCTTTTAGTAAGGCCAAATTACCTATATTATGATTTTGTTTTCTTTCTATAGCCTTTAATTCTTAAGATTTTTTTGAGTCCCATTTTATATTTTTTAATGTATGTTTTTTCCTCCATTTAAAATATAACGTAGTGAAAAGAAAAGTTGATCAGATAATTTTTTTTTCTTTTATTAAGCATTTTCTAAACAGTGAGATACCTATTTGAAATTATGTGAAATGCAATATTGAAATACTTCAGTATGTTCTTTTTGGAGAAGTTTATGAGGTTTCTTAAAGACTTAGATTCATTTATTTTCTGCCCCTCTTAGTATTTCAGCAGGATTAAGTTCTTGAATCAGTGGATCAAGTTTTAATTTTCCTGTTCCTTCCTTATACTGACATATGCTTTGGCAGAACAAAAAAGAGACCTAAACATGTCAGCATGATTTTTGTTCAATGAATTAAAAACCATAAAAGTAACAAGATCTGATCCAAATCCCTAAACTCCTGACATGGTGGTTTTGTCCTTTTTAGTCCCAAGCTTCATATTACTGACTTTGAAGAGCTTTCTGCCTGGAAGCAGAAGTAATGGCAGCAGTGCATAATTTACTTGAAATAGATTACAAGAGTAAAAAGAATACAGGCCAGAAAGATCGGGGTTTGAATCCCAGTTCTCTCACTCATGTTCATGGGCAAGTCACTTAACATCTGTGAGCCTGTTTCCTCATTTGAAGAGTTGTGAGGATTCAATGAAGTAACATACTTAAAGTACTCACGTGGCATAGAAGGGTTTAATAATAGTAGTAATTAGACTCATTGTTATTTTGAGAATACCTTCAAATAGCTGAATCCAAAAGGATTTACATAAATACAACTGTTCACTTCAGAGCTTATTCTTTCTCAAAATTCTTTAATTTTTTTTCTCAGCAGAGAAAATATAAGGTAGATGTTACTAAATCTTTAACAGCTGCTCATCACTATTCCACACTGAACATGTACCCAGAACTTAGGATTGTCCTTCCTTGAGCAAGAACCGTGTTGATTTGAGAGTAAGGAAGCATAAGCATGTCCATTTCAGGACCCAGGGGGCAGAGGAATGCTGTCATACTAAGACCATTGGCTTTTGTGACAGGCCAGCTTGGGTTTGACTGGGTCTGACTTTGTATAAGGTACCAAATTTCTTTGGGCCTCATTTTCTTCATCTGTAAAACGTGGTTCGTGACCTTGCAAGACTTTCTGTGATATGGCTTCCCAGCCTCTTTTCTTGTCACTCCTTTCTTTGTTATCAGTGCTCCAGCCGATTCCTTAAATGAAGCATGGGCTCTTGGTGGTTTTGTCCTTTTCAGTCCCAAGCTTCATATTACTGACTGTGAAGAGCTTTCTGCCTGGAAGCAGAAGTAATGGCAGCAGTGCATGATTTACTTGAAATAGATTAGAAGAGTAGCAGAAAGAATACAGGCCAGAAATATTGGGATTTGAATCCCAGTTCTCTCACTGGGAAGTTTGGTACCTTCTACAAAGTCAAACCCAGTTTGCCCATGTTTGGGCAGCTTAAAGCCTTTATACATGCATTTTCCTCTTCCTGGAAATTCCAGGAGTTCAGCCCACAGAGAGGAAAGTTACAAACTGCTGAACTGGTTGACAGAGTGATGTTAAATTCTTGGCCAGCAGTTAATGTATAGAATGATTTTGTTGAATGTCTTTTGTCTTTTATCAGAGTAACCAGAGAGCACAGAGAAATGCTGGTGAAACTGGCCAAACAGAACACCAACAAGGCCAAAGACTCTTTACGAAAGGTTCGCACCAACTCAATGAACAAGCTGAAGAAATCCAAGGATACAGTCTCGGAGGACACCATTAGGCTAATAGAGAAACAGGTACTATTGCCAACAATGTAGTAGTGTCTGTGTATTCAGCATGAGGAATCATTTGTTCATGTTTGAGGTGAGGACAGTTAAAACAGAATACCTCTGATCTTTCATTCACATTATCAACATTGTCTGAGTCTCTGTTCTGGGCCTAGCCTAATGCCAGATTCAGAGGGATCCATAGAGGAGGATAAGACACTTGTATTGTGTACCAGGTTTTGTGCTGAACACTTTATATTACTTCATTTACCCTCATCACTACAAAACTATGAGGTAGGTAGTAAGGAAACTGAGATTCAGGCAAGTTAAATAACTAGCCCGAAATCACACTGCTGGAACTTGGTAGAAATCGGATCCATACTTAGGCAGACTGATTTCAGAGCCTCTACGCTAATGCTCTCCTGTCTGGTTTTCCGGTTGCTGAGAATTGAGCACTTAGTGTTCTCAGTGTGCTGAGTAGTGGCACTTGAATAAGTCTTAAGCTACTGGAGTAAAATAGTGAGAGACAAGGAGGAAAAGTGTAACCATATGTACAAAGGTAAGGTAATATAAAAACAATATTCAGTTAAGATCATTGGGGTTTGAACGTAGGATAAGACTAGGAAATGAATAAAGAAAACAGAGTGGCTAATAATAGAAGGAAGGTGTCGTACACCAGGTTTAGGAGTTTGAACGTTAACATGTACAGACTGTCCCACATTGGCTGTGCATCTATATTAGTCATGTATGGCCACAATAATGGTACATAACTACCCCAAAACTCAGTGATCGACAATATCAAAGCATTATTTCTTGTTCTCATTTCCATGGGCCAGCTGGGGTGTAGCTATTCTAGGCTGGGCTCAGTGGGCTTGGCTCCAGATCTTGGATTGGGTTCAAATCTGCTTTATATATCTCTCAATCTTCCAAAGCCAACAGGTTTCCTAGGGCCTCTTTTCATGGTAACAGCAGATGCCAAGATCATAAGCCCAACCACTCAAGTACATTTTAAACACCTGCTCTTGTCACATTTGATTGGCCAAAGCAAGTCACATGGGCCAAGCTCAATATGTTTGGTACAAGGAAATATATATATTTGTGGAGGTCTGGGGAAAGAAGTGAATATAACGGCATCTAATCTACCAAAGTACCTTAATCACTTGGGTAGCTTATAAAAATCCGGGTATCTGGGGCCCCATTTCCAGAGATTGAGTCAATGAATCTGGGACAGACCCAGGAATCTGTATTTTAAATCCTTCTCACGTGATTCTCATACAGTGACACACTTAAAAGATTTTTTTTAGATGATGGAGAGAGCACATCTATGTTTATGAAAGATGACTGTGGTGGCCAGGTAGAAAACAGATTGTAGGGGCAAGACTGGAGGCAGGGAGATAGGGATGCTGCTGCAGAAATCCAGCCAGGAAGTGATGGTGGCCTGAACCTGAGTGGCACCTGTGGAAAGATGTGGAGATAGAATTAGTAAAGTTCAATGTAATATAAAGGGTTTGATAGGCCTTAAAGCCTCCTCATCCACAATAAAGCATTGTTTTAGGGAGATTGAACAGGCGTGTGGGCTGGATAGGGAGTGAAGAGAGAAGCGAGAAGCAAGGGACCCCTGGAGAAGTCCATAAATTGACTAGCTGCTCCCCTTCTCCTCCACCAGCAGTTAAAATGCTAGTTTTACTAGCATTTTACTAGTAGGACAGCCATAACAGTCACCTGGGGGTGAATTTTAGGTGGCTTCCTGGGCCCTACTCCTGCATTTTCTGATACAGTAGCTCTGCCTAGGAATGTATATTTTTATTTTACTTACTTTTATTAATTCATTTTTCTTGAGATGGGGTCTCACTATGTTGCCCAGGCTGGTCTTGGGCTCCTGGGCTCAAGCAGTCCTCCTGTAGCTGGGATAACAGATGCGTCCAGCTGGAATGTATAGTTTTAAAAAGCTCTCAGGTAATTCTCTAAAAGCACACATAGAAGATAATGACCTAGAAGCCTCGTAATGTACCTGTGTAATGACACTAGAGTTAGAAAAAGAGATTGTTCTGCACTTGATGTCCTATGACCTTGGGGAAGTTGCTTGACTCTTTGGAGTCTGTTTTCTGTAAAAAGGGATTGGTAATTTCTGCCTTGAATGGTTTCCTTGGTATGCTAGAAAGCACCGTTAGTGTACCTAACACCCAAACCCTTAAAACTCCCCTCTTGCCATCTCTCTGCCCTCCTCCTTCCCTGTATCAGCTAAAAGAAGAGGTTCAGAGATTAGGCGAGCCTTTCCTGTGCACTGACCAGGCCTCATTAATAGTCTGGGCCCTGGCTCCAGCTGGGCCGGCTCCTTGTCTTTCTCCTAGGGGATTTCTTCACTGCTTTGCCTTGTCATTGCTTCTTGGTGGTAAGCCTATGGACCTTCAGGGCCTGCCAGGCACTAGTCACTCAGCAAGCCAGGACATCTGCCTCAGGGACCAGAGCCCACAACTCCCGAAAGAGGAAGAATGATCAGATAGCAAGCATTCTTGATAAAACCCTCTTGATAAAGACCTTGCTGGAAGCCTTCACTCATTAGCACTGGCTTTTCGCCATCCTCTTCAGATTAGATTTTTTTTCTTTAGTGCTTCTTACTGTGATTTTTTTAAGTGAAAATAGCTGTATTCGTTTTGCTGTTAAAACAACGAAGAAAGTAATTGAAATCTCATCACTCAGATGACTGTTGTTAACATTTTAGTGTAGAACTTCAAGTTATCTCTCGAAACAAGAAAAAGTATCATACTATTTATATGATACGATATATCATAGATATCTTTCTAAAAATATTATTATTTAAATGTTTATTTTTATTTATTTATTTTTTGTCGCCCAGGCTGGAGTGCAGTGGCGCAATCTTGGCTCACTGCAACCTCTACCTCCTGGGTTCAAGCGATTCTCATGCCTCAGCCTCCCGAGTAGCTGGGATTACAGGCACGTGCCACCATGCCCTGCTAATTTTTTTATTTTTAGTAGAGATGAGGTTTTACCATGTTTGCCAGGCTGGTCTTGAACTCCTGACCTCAGATGATCCGCCCACCTCAGCCCCCCAAAGTGCTGGGATTACGGGCATGAGTGCCCAGCTAAATGTTTATTCTTAACCAGGATTGTTAATAACTTAATTTACTGTCATAGAGTTAAAAGTTTGGAACAGTAGAGAGCCTTATATATACTTCATGGTGTTCTTTCTACTGTCAGAAGGCCCCAGACTGGAATTTTTGGTTGTGTGTGTGTGTGTGTGTGTGTGTGTGTGTGTGTGTGTGTGTGTACGTGTGCGTGCATGTTTTAAAGATATAAAACAAGGTTATGGCTGATTGTTGCTTCATCAGACAGTTTTAAAATTTTGTTTACTTTTGTTCCTTATTATCAAAGTAATATATGTTCATTGGAGAAAGTTCATCCTCCCCTCCCACATTGGAGAGGCAACCGCTCTTAACATTTTGGAATATTTCTTTTTTCCTTTTTTCTAAAAAAAAAAAACACTACATAGTTTTAAACATGATTGAGAACATATAGTATATATACAATTTAGTATTTCAGCTTTTTATTTTCTGTTTGACCTCAAAGGTATTAGCATTTTTCATGTCTTGAAAAACTCTTTGTAAAACTCTTTCTGATGGCTGCTAAATAGTTGGTGGTGTGCTGTTGTTCACTTTCATAAGCCCTCTTTTTGGACATTTTAGTTTGTTGAAACTTTTTTGTTATAAGGTTGCAGTGAATATATATATATATACATATAAATCTTTGTTGAGATGATTTCCTTAGAATAGACTGGAACGTCCCAAGTGTGGAATTACTGTACAGAGGGATTGCATATTTTTTGTAAGATTCTTGGTACATACTACTGTGTTTTTAGAATATATACGTATTTAATTTGCCTTTTATAACCCCTAACACTTGAACCTGGAATTTTTTATCTGAGCTGAAAATGTTGCTTATCTGGGAACTGTTGCTTTTACTTTCACACTCTACAGAAAAGATGGTTATTCTTTGTATAAATCCATACGACCTTTCTAAAGGATAATATATACTAAAATCCATACATTTCTGATTTAGTGACTTAGGAATTTGCCCAAAATAAAGAATCGAGCCTTATTTATAGGAATGTTCATTGATACATATATAATAGTAGAAAACTGGAAAGTGTCTATAAATTTCTGACTGTGGGAAGTAAATTGTTTTACATTCATTAGAATCTACATAGAAAGTTATAAAAATATTTTATAGACTTGGTAAATTTTTTTTGGAATTTGCTTTTAAAAGGTAGATTATACCGCAGTTTGATTTTAGTTTTATAAAGAAAAGTCACATGTACATGGGGTTGGCAGCTTATACATGTCAAAATATTAAAGGTGGTCATTTCAGATGATGGGATTATAAACAATTTGGATTTTATTTTGAGTGAGATTATCTTTTTTAATTTTTCAAAAATCTTTTGAGGTCAGATTTTTTAAAGCTTTATTATAAAAATGCTTCTTCAATTTTTGGTGTATAAGAATGAAATGATAGGCCGGGCGCAGTGGCTCACGCTTATAATCCCAGCACTTTGGGAGGTCCAGGCAGGTAGTTCACAAAGTCAGGAGATCGAGACCATCCTGGCTAACACGGTGAAACCCTGTCTCTACTAAAATCATAAAAAATTAGCCGGGCATGGTGGTGGGCATCCGTAGTCCCAGCTACTCAGGAAGCTGAGGCAGGAGAATCGCTTGAACCCGGGAGGCAGAGCTGCAGTGAGCCGAAATCGCGCCACTACATTCCAGCCTGGGTGACAGAGTGAGACTCCATCTCAAAAAAAATAAATAAAAATAAGAATGAAATGATTCATTTGTAGGTTCTATCCCTATAGTCATGTTTGACCCCCAGATTTCCTCACCTGTTCCCCCCCCCCCGCTACTTCCCAACCCCCATTCCAGGCAAGCTCTGCTGAAGAAGGACCGAGGTCTTCCTGCTCAGGACTCTGACATCTGCCAGCCTGCTGTTTCACCTTTGCTTTGGTTTGCTATAAATGGGCGTGCTGAACATTAAAGCACTTGGCAGAAGCCACCAGTAAATCTGGCCAAGATCCTTTCACTGCTGCCTTTCCCTGAGAAACAGTGCTGCTCTGAAATGAGCAAAGCTGGGTGCTAGCAGAGCTGAAGGAGGGAAAGGCTCCTGGCAGACTGGTGGAAGGCAGGGAGGCTGGTCCAGGCAAGGCAGCGGGTGTTTTGAGCTAGGCCTCAGGAAGGATGGCTGGTAGGCGGGCCTGCCCCAGGAGTGTACTCTGTGCTCCTGCCATTCCCCTTCTCTGTCCCTGCCTTTCATTTTCCTGAATTTGTAAGTAGCAAATGTGATGATGATAATGATGATGACGATGTTATAGTCTCTATGAGGCAGGGTATTATGTTGGCAAGGGTTCTTGCTTTGGAGTGAGACAGGCCTAGATTAAAATCCTGGCTCTTTTACTTCTTAGCTGTTAATGTCAGCAAATGGTGTCATCTTTCTGAGCCTCTGTTTCTTCATCCATAAAGTGGGAGCACAGGATTGATATGAGGACCAAATGATGCTACATACTTAAAAGTGGCTAGTATGGTGGCTGGTCCTCAATAATTGTTCGCCCTATTTCTTTATCCTCTTCTCCCCAGTCTCGTGACTTTAAATGTAGAACTTGGATTGACACTTAATGTCCCTAACACAGCCTGTCCGGAATGAGGCGGGACTAGGCCAGGTGCTGTGGGACCCCTCCAAAAGGGAATAAGAGCCTCAAACTGGCTATTAAGGTGGGTGAGTTCTTGGCTCAGCCACACCACTGAATTTCTTTCTTTCTTTTTTTTTTTTTTTTGAGACAGAGCCTGGCTCTGTCCCCCAGGCTGGAGTGCAGTGGCGCAATCTTGGCTCACTGCAAGCTCTGCCTCCTGGGTTCACGCTGTTTTCCTGACCCAGCCTCCCCAGTAGCTGGGACTACAGGCTTCCGCCACCATGCCTGGCTAATTTTTTGTATTTTTAGTAGAGACGGGGTTTCACCGTGTTAGCCAGGATGGTCTCGATCTCCTGACCTTGTGATCCGCCTGCCTTGGCCTCCCAAAGTGCTGGGATTACAACCACTGACTTTTTATGTGATCTTGGACAGATCAGTTAACATTCTGTGCCTTGATTTACTCCTCTGTAAAATGGGGATAATACCTATTCTACCTGCTTTATAGAGGCTATGTGAGGTTGTTGGATTTGAATGAAGTAACAGAAGATAAAACACCTTTGCATTCCTATTGTGCAACTGTCAAGTTAAATAATGTTTATTATATGGTAAAGAGAGATAATAGTCTTTCATATGTTATAGGGATTGTGTGCAATAATGCATGTAAAGTTTTAGGCAAGTGTCTGACATGTGGTAAGAACTCGGTAAGTAGAAGCTGTTGTTGGCCTTGTTGCTATTAATCATTATTTTAAGACATCTGATAAAGGTGGAAAAGATGAACTTACAGGCAGGCTGTCCCCAAGAACACCTTATGCTTGTACTATGGTAAAATGTTAGTAAATATTTTTATTAATTTTTTTTTTTTTTTTTGAGAGAGAGTCTCTGTTGCCCAGGTTGGAGTGCAGTGGCACCATGTCGGCTCACTGCATCCTCCACCTCCTGGGCTCAAGCTATCCTCCCATCTCAGCTTCCTGAGTAGCCGGGACTACAGGCGTGTGCCACCATGCCTGGCTAATTTTTTGTGTTTTTTTAGAGATGGAGTTTCCCCATGTTGCCAGGCTGGTCTCAAACTCCTCGACTCAAGTGATCCTCCCATCTCAGCCTCCCAAAGTGCTAGGATTACAGGTGTGAGCCACCACACCTGCCCTTTTTCATTAATTACTTGGAAAGAAGTCAGGAAGTGATAGTAAAAGTTATAGTAACACGAAATAGCAAATAACCAGTTTAAAATGTGCATGCATATTAATTTGATAGATGAGGAAACTGAAAGTCAAAGTGGGGAAATGACCTACACATTTTCAACCCACTAATTTCACCCAGAACCCATGTTATCAAATTGTTGCCCTAAGTATTACCCTAAGTACTCTCCCTCCTCCCAGTCCCCATCCCTGTCCCCAAACTACCCTCAAAGCCATTTTTCCAGAGGAGGCTTTTAGCCATCATTCCTGGCTGTCCCAGGCTGCCAGCCTGCAGGTGTTGGAGTACTGCTGGTCACCATGCCACACCCCATGCAAGGCAGCCACAGGGGGCAAAAGCATCTCAAGGCTTTGTGGCTAGCTGAGTGAGGAGGGACCAAGCTGTCATTCTGAGTCCAGCCACTCTTGCAGAGTGTCTGGCAGCCCCCAGGTGTTTTGCTTTTCTAGCTGAAAAAATGCACAGCTGTTGCTATGGTGAGAGCCTGGCCACCTCCCTGCCTGGGACCAATTGCACTAAATCCTTTTTAGTTTCTACCCTTTTTAGTGCATTTAGTTCTCAATTCCTGGCCAAGGCCTGTGGTCTGCAAATAAAGATGTCCAACAGCCGCTATGCTGCTGAGCGTGCAGATCCTTGGCACCATGCTGCAGCCCTTAAAGCCTCCTGCCTAAGGCTTCCTGCTTTCAGTCTCTTTTCGACATAGGAAGGAGACTGCGGCAGCTACTAAACTGTATTGTGTTTTTTCATTCTTGGAGTACGTGTTTATGGCAGAAAATTTGGAAAATATAGAAAAGCACAAAAAACTTTAATAATTATTCACTTAGTGTGTTTTTCCTGAGAACTTGATATGTGTTAGGTCCTAGGCTGGATGTGACAGAGATGGACATGAACAATACATTGCCTGTCTTCCCATCAGTAAAATATAACCACTATTAATATTTTGACAAGTTTCCTTCCAGTTTTTAAAAATACACAATTTTTTTGTTTACATATTTTAGAGATCATTTCTACTATGTATATACACAATTTTGTGTCCTGCTTTTCTTCAATTCAAGGATAATGTGAGCATGTTTCCATGATATGTACTGGAATGTTATTCATATTAACACCCTATCCGTAAGTAGTAGAAAATCTTAACCATTTTTAATGACTATATGTATTCAACTACTTCCTCATTCTATAACTTTAGATTTTCTAATTTTTGTATTATTAAATATAAAGCTGGGATAAATATCTTCGTGTATAGAACTTCAGAAAATTTTTTCAGATCCTGTTCATGTGATAATTTCCCAGTTGAGAGATTTTGGGGTTAAATGGTATGAACATTTGCATCAATTTGAATTTCTATCAGTGATATACAAGCTTATCCATTTCATCATAGCTTGCTGGCATTGAATATTGTAATTAAAAACCACAGCATCAAATTTTGCTATGATAGCTGAATTGTATCTTGTTTTAATTTGCATTTCTTTGATGTCTATTTTCCATGTTTGGTAACCAGATGTACCTCATTTTTTTTCAAGGCTTTTTTTTTTCACTTAACTATTGGGATCTTAATATTCTTATCAATTTGTGTGAGGGCTTTATATACAAAGTATTTCAGGTGTAGGAAATTCTAGAGGCTCATCAAGGAACAGATAAGACTAGCTTCTCTATATTGTAGAATAATAGTTAAGAATTTTGGGCTGTGGAATCTGAATGCTGTGGATTAAATTTTGTCATTCCAACTTTCTAGCTATGTGTCCTGAATAAGCGATCTAAATGCCTCAGTTTTCCTATCTGCAAAATGGGGATAATAATAGTATCTATCTTATGGGTTTGCTGTTAGGAGTTAAAAAGAATGTATATATAGACCTGGTGCGGTGGCTCACGCCTGTAATCCCAGCACTTTGGGAGGCCAAGGCAGGAGGATCATGAGGTCAGGAGATCAAGACCATTCTGGTGAGCACGGTGAAACCCCATCTCTACTAAAAATACAAAAAAAAATTAGCCGGGTGCGGTGGCGGGCACCTGTAGTCCCAGCTACTCGGGAGGCTAGGGCAGAAGAATGGCGTGAACACAGGAGGTGGAGCTTGCAGTGAGCCGAGATTGCACCACTGCACTCCAGCCTGGGCGACAGAGTGAGACTTTGTCTCAAAAAAAAAAAAAAGAATGTATATATAAAGTTCTTAGTACAGTGCCTGACTGGTACTTAATGTGAACTTTTGTCACTATTATTATTTCTCACATAACCTTTTCATGTTTCTGGAATATTCATCCCCCTACCCTTTTCCAGCCCCATTAATCAGGCTGTCTCATTGTGTTCTTGCAGATCAGCCAAATGGCCGATGACACAGTGGCAGAACTGGACAGGCATCTGGCAGTGAAGACCAAAGAACTCCTTGGATGAAGGTCCACTGGGGCCAGCAATACTCCAGAGCCCAGTTTCTGCTGGATCCCATGGGTGGCACATTGGGACTTCTCTCCCTCCCCCATCCACACAGAAGACTGTCACCATGCTGACAGAAGGCTGTCCTCGTAAGGCCCAGCCTTCCAGGGGAACACTGAGACATGTTCATTCTCTTCCTGCTTCTGCTCTGGGCCTTTTGATGTGGGTGGCTCTCAGAAAATACTTGCTGCTGGCAAAGGGCCTGTACTCAGGCATTTGCTTTGACTTGATGTTGCCAAGGGACTGAGGCCATTGGCAGGCTTAGTACCACCTGCTCCTCATCTTAGGAGTCTCCTTTTCAAATAATTAGGCTCTGTTCCCATTTTAAAACTCTGATATTGGCCTTCACCTGTGACTGGACACTTTACTAGAGGCCCATTTTCACTAAACAATAAAATCTAAATAAATTGGAAGGAATAACAACCACAAAGGAAAGAATAGAGTTGGTCTGGATTGATGATCACTGAGGATCTGTATGTGAGGCACCCAGAACAGTAGTTTTGCCTGTGAGTCATCTTCACACATGCTCTTTTCTCTGCCTGGATCTCTCTTCCCCTCCTTACCTGGCCAGTCCTGTTTATCATCAGGCCTTGTCTTGGATATCACGTCCTCTGGGAAGTCTTCTTTTCCCCTCTAACCTAGGACCCTCATTACCGGCTCTCATAGCACAGTCTACTGCTTTGTACGAACTCTAAGTATTCTTTTTGCATTTAATTAGCCTGTATATCCTCAGAACTTTGTGGAATGCCTGGAGCATAGTAGGCAGTCATATGTTGTATTGTGAATAAATTGCACATAGTAGCTACCCAGCAAATGCTGACTTCTTTTCTTTCTAGTCTTAACACTCTCTTTCTATCATTTTCCACTCTTGTACTTGTTCTCAACATTTACTTGGTAGTGACATACCTTTCCTGCAGGGCCTGCCCATTGTTGACAGACAAGTAGTTTATTGTGGCTTATCTTTGGATACTGGGTTATTAGGTTTTTTTTCCCTCCAATTGTTTTTTATTCATTCATTCATTCCTAATATAGCCATTATGAGTTAGGTATAGTTCTAGGCATTATTTATAATCTTGACAGTAAACTTAAGAGATGTGTATTATCTTCATTTACAAATAGGAAAACTAAGTCTTGACAGTATTAGGTAATTTGCCCAAAGTAACAAAGCAAAGCTGATCAGTGGTAGAAGATTTTCATGATTCATTGTCAGCGTCATTTACATAGAGGTGAAGTTTCTTGTGCAGGGTTACACACCTAGCAAGTAGCAGAGCTGGCATTCAAATTGAGGCCTGATGTGCTAATGTAAAAGGAAAAAAACAAACTTTTTTTCCTTTTGTACTTTCACACTCAACATGGAACACTTCTGTGACAAGGTGTGTGAGTTTGTTTCCCCCACACACCAAGCAATTCTCCAGCAGACACCAACTGGGTATCCTATAATTCAATTCAGTTCTGACATTACCTGGAAATAGTGTCAGATCCCACAGGTTGAGGGCTCCATCTCCCAAGACTGCCAACACTTTTGATGCCAGTCATGAGTCTGGGCCACCCGTACTCCTGACTGACCAACTACAAACTAGAGTCCTTGACTTCCTTTGGTTCAGTTAATTTCCTAGGACAGCTCACACAACTCAGGGAAACACGTTCACTGGTTTATTATAAAAGATACAGCTGAACAGCCCAATGAAGGAGGTACACAGGGCAAGGTTGAGGGAGAGGGAGAGGGTGTGGAGCTTCCATGTCTTCTCTGGGCTCACACTCTCTCAGCACCTCACCAATCTGGAAGGAACCACTGTGTCCTGCTGCCTTCATTAGCATTTAGTGAGCAACAATTGTTTGTCAGGTACTGAACTATGTACTGGCAATACAAAAATGGGAAAGATATGACCCCTGTTTTGGGGGGGTACATAGTGCACTGAACTAAATTGCTGTCTATAATAATCTATTGGGTGGAAAAGTAGGAAGTTCATTCCAGTTCTGCAAGGTGTCTGCTTTCAGAATGTAGCCCACTTTGGTGGTGGCAAGGCCTGGCTGAGTTCTTTCAAAGCAACATCCAACTTGTCTTTGCTCTTTGACTTCCTCCAGATTCTCTCCTGTGCTGGAGGTAATAAGGGTTGCACTTCCCTCTTTACTTACACTGGTGAAACATGCAGTGAGGATTCAAGGTCAAAATTGGGTCAAAGTTAAACTAACACAGTCTCCTGCCCCACTTACCTGTCCTCTAACCCCATCCACCAGCCCTAAGTGGTCATCACATGATCAGAAGTCAGCTGGGGGAAGAGCAGGGATAGATAGAGCAATTAAGGAGCCTCTTTTGGGGTAAGCCACATGACAGGGGCTTTGCAACAGTCTTTCATGAGTGGCCGAAATCCCCCACTCACTGCAAATGTGCTTCTCAAAGATGCAGGATTTTTTAATAAACAGAGGAAATGATAAATTATGTTGTAACTCCACTCCAAAGGCATTTGGTTCTTAACAGCCAAATCCTCTGTAGTCTTTAAATAAACAAAAACTTATTTGGTGAACAGACGGAGGAAAATGAAAGATTTTCTGTACTTGGGTTCCACATGTCAACAATTTCTCTCCTGTGTGTATGTTGGCCAAAGCTGTATCATGATAAATGAATAAAGGAAAACCTCGAGCCCAGGGCAGTCAGACAGCTCAGCAAATGGCTTTCAGATGATTACTCAGTTTCAGTTGACATTTATCAAAGAGTTTCTCTGTGACTCTGTCAGGGCTGTAGTGGTGACAGAGACAAGAATGAGACTACCTGTTTGGATGTGCTGAGAATGAGTAATGCTGGAGCAATTCATTCTCCATCTCTTCTCTCCTACAGCCTCTCTCAAAAAGAAACGCTGGGTATGGAAATTCTCACACTTGCCAGAAGAATTAACCACCTCTTCTATTCAGTTTAATGACTTTCAAAGTCCTATGAAATATTCAGGCCAAAGAGAATTTGAGAATTTTTTTTCTGTTTAGTGTGTGTGTGTGTGTGTGTGTGTGTGTGTGTGTGTGTGTGTGTGTGTTGGAAATTACAAAATAAGTTGGAATGCAGAAAGTTAAAAAAAAAACTCACCATTCCCTAATCCTGGTCCTTTAAAATTAGGTATATATCCTTCCAGACCTCCTTTCTCTGTGCATATGTGTGTGTGTGTGTGTGTTCGTTTCATTTTGTTTTGCCTTTTGAGACAGTGTCTCACTCTGTCGCCCATCATGCAGTGGCACAATCATAGCTCACTGCAGCCTTGAACTCCTTGGCTCACGCAGTTCTCCCACCTCAGCCTCCTGAGTAGCTGGGACTGCAGCTATGCACCACCACACCTGGCTTTTTTTTTTTTTTTTTTTTTTGCTTTGTTTCCTAGGCTGGTCTCAAACACCTGGCCTCAAGCGGTCCTTCTGCCTCAGCCTCCCAAAGCGCTGGGATTACAAGTGTGAGCCACTCTGCCTGGCCATATATAATTTTTTTTTTTTTTTGAAATGGAGTCTTGCTCTGTCGCCCAGGCTGGAGTGCAGTGGCGCAATCTCGGCTCACTGCAACCTCTGCCTCCCTGGTTCAAGCAGTTTTCCCTGCTTCAGCCTCCTGAGTAGCTGGGATTACAGGCGCCCGCCACCACACCCAGCTAATTTTTGTATTTTTTTTTAGTAGAGATGGGGTTTCACCATGTTGGCCAGGCTGGTCTTGAACTCCTGACTCAGGTGATCCACCTGTCTCAGCCTCCCAAATTGCTGGCATTACAGGCATGAGCCACTGCACCCGGCCATCTAATTTTTTAGAAGGAGAGAGGGGAACTATTCATATTCTGATGTTTGCTTTTTTTTCTTACCCTGTGACAATCATGGTCATCTGTCCATATGTGTACATATAGATACAATTTATTCTTTCACTGTGATGCAGTATTCCATAATATGGATCTACCATAACTTAATTCACTATTAGCCCATGACACTATTTAAAAATTATTTCACATGCATTGGAGAATGTTTAAAGATGATTTTTTTTTTTTTTTTAAGAAAAAAGAAAGGCCCCTATTCTAAGATTATCTGATAAGGTCTGCTCTTTCTCCTTCAACCTCAGGCTAACATTTATTGAATGCCTACAGTCGGCCAGGTTCCATGCTAGACCCTTTACACGTGTTCCTACATTGAAACTTCTGATGAATCCTTGTTAATGTAGGTGTTATGATTATCTGTGTTTTTCTGTGAAAAAAACAGGTTCAGAAAGGATATTTAACTTGCCCAAGGTCACACAGGTAGTAAGTGCTAGAATGAAATTTCAAACCCACATCTGACCTTGAAGTAGGTCCTTAATCAGTGTGCTTTGGTTCCCAAGTCTTCGCTGAACACTTACTCAAAAGGGACCTCGCGCTGTTCTGGACCTGGACAGTGATGTGAGAGAAGCAGAAGTCTTGCTTTCGTAAAACACATAGCAAGCTGTTCCTAATTAATTACTGCAAGTAAAATAGCATAGTACCTGGCACATTGTAAACACCAAAGAAATGGTAGCTCTTATGAAGACAGTAAAGATTACATATTAATCCCCCACCTGTTTGGCCAACTTCTCTAGAATATGTCAGAGAGCAAGCAAAATGTTCACCAAGCAGTGAATAATGATAATAATAACAACAATAACAGTATTGACAGATCAGTAACTAATATTTGCTTGGTGCTTTTTAGTTTTCAAACTGCTTCTACATTCTTTGTTGCATTGAAACCGCTCAGTGAAACTTTGCGGTTAGACAAAGAGTGATCATAAAAGCTTGTATCCTCAAAAGCCACTTTGAGGCTTTCTTTTGTCCTAATAGACGGTCATTTTTCATGATGTGCATTTGAAATGATATGTTCCCTATTTTGGGGGTACAAATTTTGATATGTATGCAGGAAATGTAGCTTATAGAGTATGTTGTTTAGGTTTTCCATTATTTTTTGACCCTTTAATGAGTCTTGGACTGAAAGTAGTGTGTTTCAGACCCCTGCTATTAACATTTCTGTTCCTTCTTGCATTTTCTGCTTTATGAAAATGGATTCTGCTTTGTGAAAGTACTGCTGTGTTGTTTTATACATAGCGCTCCAGACGCTTACATCTTCTTTATTTCATTCAGTGCTCTTAGTCTGAATTTTATCTTGTTGTATATCAGGATTACAGCTCTTGCTTCCTTTTTGTTTACATTTGCTTTCCCCATTTCTTGATTTTTAAGCTTTCAGAATCACTATTTTAGGTGTTTCTTTTTTTTTTTTTTTTTTTTTGGAATTGGGTTTTGTTCGATGAACCATTCTAAAACTCCTTTTTTCTTATTTTTATTTTTAATTGTAAAATATACATAAAATTTACGCTCTTAACCATTTTTTTTTTTTAGACAGGGTCTTGCTCTGTCACTCAGGCTGGAGTTCAGTGGCATGATCTCAGCTCACTGTAGCCTTGACAACCTGGGCTGAAGCAATCCTCCCACCTCAGCCTCCCGAGTAGCTGGGACTACAGCCACGTGCACCGCCACACCTGGCTAACTTTTAAAATTATTTGTAGAGACAAGGTCTTGGCTATGTTGCCCAGGCTGATCTCAAACTCCTGAGCTCAGGTGATTCTCCTACCTTGGCCTCCCAAAGTGCTGGGATTACAGGCTTGAGCTTCCGTGCCCAGCCTTAACCATTTTAAGTGTACAGTTCAGTAGCATTTAGTACATTTACATTGTTGTACAACCATCCTCCAGAACTCTTTACCATGCAGAACTGACGCTCTATACCCATTACACAACCCCAGTTCCCCCTTCTCAGCCCCCAGCAACCACCATTTATGAATTTATAAATTTGATTAGGAACGTCATGTAAGTGGAATCATACAGGATTTGTCTTTTTGTGACTAGTTTATTTCACTGAAGCATGATGTCCTTAAAGTGTATCCACATTGTAGCATGTATCAGAATTTCCTTTCTAAGGCTGAGTAATCTATTGTATATATGAATAAGTATATATAAAGCTCCTTTTAACAGACACTTAAATTCATTTACATTTATTTATAATAGTGATATGTTTAGTAGAACCCATTTACTTTTTCTTTATTTTCAGTATTAACATAAGTGATTTGGTGTTTTAGCCCTAAGCAGATAAAGGATTAGAGATTAGAATGAGGAAAAGGGTTGCTTCACATAGACGAAGTTCAGTTTTTGTGGAATAAACAAATAAGTGATTATCTCTGTCTGCCTCTTTGTCTCTCTCTCTCTCTTTTTTTTTTTTTTTTTTAATAAGAGATGAGGGGTCTCCCTATGTTGCCCAGGCTGGGCTTGAACTCCTGGGCTCAAGTGATCCTGGGACTGCAGATATGCACAGCTGTGCCCGAAGATCCCTTTCTCTTACATTCCTTTCTTCTGGTCTGTGTTTCAGTCCATCCCACGCTGTTAAGTTAGAACAACCTGAAACATAGCTTTTATCATGTCACTCTTCTCTCAGAAACCTTCATTGGTTCCCTGTTGCCTGCTGAATTATGTAAACTCTTCACCCTGGCATTCAGTAACTTCTGCAATCTGGGCCTGATGTATTCCTTTAATTGTGATGCATCTCTTACAACTACCCTGATACCACCAGTGCTTAAGCTAAACGGAATTATTAGCTTTTCTGAAAGCTAATAATTTTGTGCTGCTTTCTCTCGCCTTCAAGCCTTTTCTTAGGCTATTTTCTTTGCCTAGTGTGTGCTCCCTTAAACCACTTCCCCACCAGCAGGCAAAACTTACCTAGTCTTATAAGCCTTTCTTGGTCCCATGTTCTTCCTTACACTAACTCATTCATTCATTATCCATCCCGATGCTTCTCCTGATTCATTCATTCTTTATCCATACCGATGCCTCTCCTGATCCCTAAACCTGCCAATGCCTATTAAGCGCTTGGATTTGCCTCAAGCATCTGATGTTCAGCTACCCACCTGTGTTTCCTCTCTCAGGAAAAGCCTCACCATCCACCCAGGTGCCAAGCCAGGACACTGGGAGCCACTTTTGCCTCCCTGTCCCTCTCCCCTCATCCAATAAGTCACCAAGTCCTGTCAATTCTCCCTTCAACAGACCTTTCCTTTCCTTCCTGGGCACACCCTTGAGTGGTGCTCACCAGGGAACAGATGTGGCAAATGTTCCAGGCTGGCCTCACCCGGGTCTCTAGACACTTGGCTCAGAGGCAGAACATGGCTAACCCTAGATAAGCCTTGTGTGAATTCCTGGCAAGAAAGTCCCCTGCTGTCTTAGTCTGTGCATTCTCTGACTAGCACAGTGTGTGGCGAGAGCAGGTGCTGAGGAAATGTTTGTCTAATTCTAAGGGGCCTGCCAGGCCTTGATACAAATGGCATCACATTTACATGAATAACCCAGAGTTTCTCTAATTATCCTCACCTGCCTGCCCAGGACCTTCAACCTCATCTGCTAAGTTGGCATCAGGCGTTTCTAGACATCTTAAGGGACCGCATGGCATCCAAGGCCACTGGCATCTACTGTACTCCCCTCCCACCGGCGCTTCCCTTTGCTAGCATCTGCAGCCACAAATGACACTTGAGGGAGATTTACCTCCACTACTGGGAGTGTTAGTGTCTGTGACAAAAGTGCTGGTTCCTGGGCTGAGGGGGTCTGAGCATGCTGGGTGGAAGCCTTGAAGAGGAAGGGAGAAGGTCTCTGCCCACATCCCACATTTGCCGTGCATCCCTGAGTTCCAAAGCAGCCTCGCTAGGCTCTAGAGCCCCTAAATCTCCAAAGACAGCAGCTCCTCCGCGAGCTAGCTGCTGCCCCTGACGGAGGCTCACAGCTTGCCTAGGGGAGGGCAGGGCAAAAGTCCCTGCTATTCTCTTCCTTTCCTGGCTCAGGCCTTGATCCAAATAGCTCCCTTCTTCCAAGACACTACTCCCCAGGCCTCCTCTTCCTGATAATAATAGTGGCTGACAAGTTTTACTAGATTTTAGGCAACTCAAGGAACTGGCTGTTATTTTGTTCATTCTACAAGTGAGGAAGGAAGCACAGACAGTGGTTAAGTTACATGTCCAGAGACACACAGAGGGCCTAGTGCGGTAGCTCATGCCTGGAATCTCAGCACTTTGGGTGGCTGGGGTGGGCGGGTCACTTGAGGTCAGGAGTTCGGGACCAGCCTGGCCAACATGGTGAAACCCCATCTCTACTAAAAATAAAAAATTTAGCCAGGTGTGGTGGCAGGCGCCTGTAATCCCAGCTACTTGGGAGGCTGAAGCAGGAGAATCACTTGAACCCAGGAGGCAGAGGTTGCAGTGAGCCAAGATTGCACCACTGCACTGCAGCATGGGCAACAGAGCGAGAATCTGTCTCCACACAGAGGAACACTTGGCATCAGGGAGTCTGTTGTCTGACCCCCAACTAGGCAGCCTCATACATTATTTTCAGTAAGAGACCAGTGGGACTGGAAAGGGACTTGGGAGGTGCTAAGTAGCCAGTGAGAGCTTCTGGGTCCTGTCCCAGTTTTGCCCTTTCTTCCCTCAAAAAAAGGTCTCTCCACTTCTCTGTGGGAAAGGCTTGGGCAAGATCTCTGGTTTCCAATGAGGCCAGAGAACCTGTGCTGATCCCTAACATCTTCACCCATCGGGGGGCAAAATAAGTAAAATAAAAGTAATGTAGCAAATGTTTTTATAAAAGTGTTAATTTAAATTAACGGACTATTACCTATTCTTAGAGCTTTCTCTTTTGTTTTTGGCATTAAAATATCCTTTCTATTATAAAATGATAAGTTGGTGATTCTTTAGAAATCCTTATTTAGAAAAAATAATTGGTCACATTCTGTGGGTTCCTTTCATTCTGTTTTTTAACTTCACAGATGTATGAATCCCAAAGTCTCGGAGCTATGGGACCTCACGCCTACTCCTAGTTCTGATGTCCCCGAGGCTGTCATCCAAGGGAAGCTGGAGCTGTAACTAGGGAGAGAAGCAAGGGAGGGAGGTGGTTTGACCTGTGTGGGTGTCGGGGACTCCTGGGTGAGTGAGCAGTGGCAGTGAGGCAGGGGTTGGAAACAGGACAATAGTCAATCAGAAGGGTTGAGAGACCCACAAGGGAGGAGGGACAGGTTGGGGGAGGTGAGTCAGAGAGAGGAGAGAGACAGAGACGGGAGATAACAGGGACAGAGGGAAGGAGATAGAGGCAGAATCAGAGACAAAAATAGGAACACACACGCATGCACACATACAAACACAGAGATCAGCACATGGAGACAAAGACACAGAGAGACACCCAGGAACAGAGATGGAGACAGTCCCAGAGACAGAAAACAGACAGGGACAGTGAGAGTCAGAGACAGTATCATCTGTAGAGATACTCCAAAAGAGATACCCACTAAGACAGAGACTGAGATAGAGACAGACACAGAGGAGGACAGAGAAGTACACACAGAGAAGGCAACAGAAACCAGGAAAAGAAACAGTTTAGAAAGAAGGGAGGGGAGGGGGTTTTCTACTTGTTCGAATCCCACCCCTCCCTCCGTCTCTATGCAGGGGAGCTGTTTTCTTCTTCCTTCTTTCTTGCCTGTTAAACTTTTCGCTCCTTAAAACAAAAACAAAAAGAAAGAAGGGAGGGGAGCAGAGAGGAGAAGACAGACACACATATAGGTGGAGACGGAGTGAGACAGCTGGAGATGTAGGGGAGAGGGAGGGTGAGCCAGGCCCGGTGGCTTTGGGCAGCCCCAGGTTCTGGCACAGGGTGTGGGTAGAGGAAGTGTCGCATCAGCCCGGCCGGGGCTGCAGGGACTAGATAAGGATGCCTGCCAAAGGAAAGCAGGGGAAGGAAAGACGTTTACAAATCCCCCTAGGGGCAAAGCCAGGGAGGCTGCCCCAGGCCCAGAGAACAATGGGTACTTGACTTCAGTGGGTCATTAATGAGACAATTAATGGAAAGAGTAACATAGGCCTCCCTGAGGAGGACTTGGAAAGTGGTTAAGTGGAATTATTGAGGGCTTGCGGTGGCTCTGAGTGGGGGGGCCTTTTCCCCCACAACCCAGATGTCCAGTGTGCCAACTGCACCTCCCCTGCTCCTCCAAATATGCCCGGTGCTCCCTCTGCCCTGGACCCCTGCTTTTCTATCCCTATGCATTTGCTTCTGCCACATCCTCTACCTGGAATGTCTTCCCCTTATTACATCCATCCATGGAAACCCCACCCTTCAGAGGGTAAGTAAACGTGATACATCCATATGGTGCAGTGGTCAGCCGGGGCCATATGTTTCAACAAGAATAGGGCCCTCAACACATGATGGGCAGTGGAAGAAGCAAGCAGAGTCCTATTACAGCATGATGCTATTTATACGAACTGGAATTTCACAGACACAAAGCAATTCCTTTAAAAACGATGCCTACTTTGCATTATAAAATGTTTTAAAAGGGCAGGGGGAATTGTGAGGGATACTTGCTAAATTCCTAATGGTGATTGACACTGGGGAGTGGGGGGAAGATTTAAAGTATACCCTGAAGTCGTGTGTGTGTGTGTGTGTGTGTGTGTGTGTGTGTGTGTATGGATATGTACATGAAAACTTGACATAATGTTAATTTGGAGCTGTGAAAATAGGTGTGGTTGTTAACCTCGTTTTCTGTTTTTATTTCCCCTGTACTTTTAATTTTTTTTTCCAGAGAGAGAGAGAGATTCTAGCTATCCTCCACACCCACCCCAAATACCTCCGACTGCAGGAAGTCTTCCAGGAATGCATCCACCAATCAGACACGGTCTCCCTTTTCCCCTTGTACCAAACTGTCAGGGCTCTAAGCACTTTCCCCCTCACGGTTCCCCTTGTGATGTTCATGGACTGTCTTCCCCGTTGAATGGGAGGCCCTCAAGGGCAGGGACTTCCAGTACAGAGGTATCTGAGACTGAGCCTAGGTCTTCCACCCTGTTACTGCAGGAGGCAAACCAGGAAGGTGCTGACCATTTCTGAGTTCCAACACCCACAATCCACTACGATGTGGGGAGGTGGGAGGGTGGAGCTCCTGAAATTCAAAGCACAGCTTCTAGAATGAGGATCTACCTCTAGTGGGGAGCTGCTATTCAAAAATGTTCAGGGAGGAAGGAGGAAGTCTTGTTTGCTGTGGCCAAGGAATCGCTTTGTTGCTTGTTAGCTGGTTGGTTGTGGCCACATTGCTAACAAGGCCTCTAGCTAGCAGTGTTCCCCAACCCATCCTGGTGGGCTAGAGATGCATTTAACCCCTTCCACCCAAAGCTACAGATTAAAAAATAAACCCAAATTCCAGCAGCCCCCAGCAAATCCCAGTTGCTGGTTAAAATGGAGCCATTGTTGGCCAGGCACAGTGGCTCACACCTGTAATCCCAGCACTTTGGGAGCCAGAGGCGGGCGGATCACCTGAGGTCAAGAGTTTGAGACCAGCCTGGCCAACATGGCAAAACCCCATCTCTACTAAAAATAGAAATCCCTCTAAATTCCTCCTGCCCTTTTAAACATTTTAGGCATCGTTTTTAAAGGAATTGCTTTGTGTCTGTGAAATTCCAGTTCATATAAATAGCATCATGCTGTAATAGGACTCTGCTTGCTTCTTCCACTGCCCATCATGTGTTGAGGGCCCTATTCTTGTTGAAACATGGCCCCAGCTGACCACTGCACCGTATAGATGTACCACGTTTACTTACCTGCTGAAGAGTGGGGTTTCCATGGATGGATGTAAAATATGGGCATGGTAGCGGGTGCCTGTAATCCCAGCTACTCAGGAGACTGAGGCAGGAGAGTCGCTTGAACCCGGGAGGCGGAGGTTGCAGTGCGCCGGGATCACGCCAGTGCACTGCACCCTGATTGACAGAGTGAGACTCCATCTCCAAAAAAAAAAAAAACTAATTCTCCAGCCCCCAGCAAATCCCAGTTGCTGGTTAAAATGGAGCCATTGTAGAGAAGGAAGGAGAAAGGACATCAGTCCCAGCCCACCCATCCAGGCAGCCACTACTTATGGAGCATTTACGTGACGCTTGGCCCCTAAGCCACATTATCTAACTTCATTCCCACAACAGCCCTTTGGGCTTAGATTTTTAGAAAACGGGCTCAGAAAGGCTAAGTGCCTTGGTAAAGGCACAGGTGCAGTGAGTGTTGGAACTGGGACTCCCGTCTGACCTGTTAGGCGGTGGATGTGTCTTGGGTCTGCTATAGCTCTTCCCACTTCTAGACAGCTCCCTGTTTTACAAGTGGGATACTGAAGCACAGAGAGTGGAAGAACTCATCCACTGGCGACACAGTCAGTGAATAGCAGAGCTGGGACTTGAACCCAGATTTCCTGATTTCCTCCCTGCTCCTTTGGCTGCCCAGTGGAGTCTAACAGACATCAGGTCAGACCGCACTTTGGGATTTTTAAGCTGCCGGGGTTTGAGATGTCTTTAAGCCTTTATGGGGCAAAAATTGCAGGGTTTGGGGAGCAGAGAAGGGTCTTAGAGATAATCTAGTTTGGCGCCCTCTTTGTAGTGATGAGGAATTTAAGGCCTAAACAGGGCAAATGACTCACAAGAACACTTTGATGTCAGAAAGTCCATGCCAAAATAAGCAGCCTCATGATCCACAGAGTCCCTTGGAGTCTCAGAACTGACTGACTACAGCTTTAGAACCTGTGTTAATAATAGGTAACTTGGTATCAAAACCCAGAGCAGATTGGAAACTCTAAATTACAATGTGGAGAAGGGCAGCTTTCACACAGAGATGTCTGTTGAATGAGGAATACACGAATGAATGAATGAATGGACTGCCAGGCTGATTTCTGGCTTCTACCTCAGTTCCCTTCCTCTCCTCTATCTCTTGCCGTCAGATTAATAACCTTAAAACACAGCCTAGGCAGGGCACGGTGGCTCATGTCTGTAATCCCAGCACTTTGGGAGGCCGAGGCGGGCCGATCACCCGAGGTCGGGAGTTTGAGACCGGCCTGACCAACATGGAGAAACCCCATCTCTTCTAAAAATACAAAATTAGCCGCACCTGGTGGCCCATGCCTGTAATCCCAGCTACTCAGGAGGCTGAGGCAGGAGAATCACTTGAACCCAGGAGGCAGAGGTAGCGGTGAGCTGAGATTGTGTCATTGCACTCCAGCCTGGCAACAAGCGCAAAACTCTGTCTCAAAAAACAAAACAAACAACAACAACAACAACAAAAACACAGCCTTTGCTAAAACATCCTGCTCAAAAACATTCAGTGGCTCCCCCTTGCCTGGATGACTGAATAGCCTCCTAACCAATCTCTCTGTTCTTCATGCCTGGCCCTCTGATCCATTTTCTCCAGAGGGTAAATTCTTCAAACGCAAATCAGGCCACTAGCCTTCAGAGGCTCCCTATGACCTCCAGGAAAAAATCCAAAATTCTTAACCCAAGGTCTTAACTGCAAGGCTTGACCATCTCTCTGACCCCATCTCACCCCCGCCTCTCCTTGCTCTGGCGTCTCTCAGCTCCCCACCGGTGGCTGTCACTTCAGGGACTTTGCACGTGCTGTTCCCTCTGCCTGGGACATTCCAGGCCCTACTGGCCTTGCTAACTTCTATATATCCTTTAGCTCTCAACCCAATGTCACTCCCTCCGGGCAGCCTTCCCTGACCTCCCCAGATTGGGTTTAGCAGCTCTGAGAGCCTCTGGTCTGCCCCCAGCACCGCACTATCCCATCTGATTATATGTAACGACTTTCACATCTGTCTCCTGCCCCAACTGTGAGCTCTGAGAAGGCAAGAACTGTCTCATTCACACTGCACGCTCAGTCCCCAGGATGAAGCCTGACACACACTGTACACTCAACAAGTATTTGCCGAATGCACAAATAAATGCATGTGGCTTCCTAGTGAAACTGATGTAGCCATTCAACAAATATTTAAGCATCTTGGTAGATACTTGTTGAGCACCTACTAAGTGCCAGGCATGGTTCTCCACACTCCACAGGGTAAACAAACCATCACAAAGTCCCTGCCTTTGTGGAGCTCACGGTCTACTTGGGAGAGGCAGGCATTAAATCCATAGAGAAATAACTTAGTGCCAGGCATAGCTGAGTGCTGTGAAGGAAAACAAAGCAGGAGTTACAGAATTGGGAGGGTGGTGGTGAGGGGGTGGGGGTTGTCAGTTTAGATGGGGCAGTCAGGGAATGCCTCACAGAGGAGGTGACATTTCAGTGATGAGCCAGGGCTTCTGCGAGACACAGACCCTCCCCTGCCTGGGGCTGTCTGGGCCACAGGTGTGTCCAGGTATGGCAAGCCCAGGTCCCCAAACTCTTCCTGCCTCTCGGTTGGAGCAAGGAACCCAGAAGAGGCCTTAGGTGAGGCTGTTGAGGCTGGTGCAGAAGCCTCAAGCTGCTCTTCACAACAGCTGTGATTGGGCTCTTTCTGCATGGCGAGAGGCAGCGATTGCTTTGTGCGCCGAGGGCTCGGCTGATTGTGGTGGGTGCCGGGCGATTGGCACCCACAGACCGCGGCCGCCAGGGTTTACCACGCACCCCCAGCACCGCGGCGGGCCGTGCGCAACGCGCCAGCCCAATCTCGCCTCCTATATTCAGAGTTGATTAGACGCTATTTCTGCCTGGATTTTCAGAAGGCTCAAGAGCTTTTTTAATCACTACAGTGGCTCATTACGGTTTTGCAGTGACACTCATGTCCTTCAGTTCTCTTCTCAGATTAGATTCTATAGTCAGATGAATATTGGATGATTTCATTACATACAAATGCAATCAACAGTTTTGCATAAATTTCTTCTCTTTTCTTGAGTTTCAATTGACCCCAGCACCCATGGTGGCAGGCGCGATCCACATGCAAATGAGCTGGGTTTGCAGCCGAGGAGAGGGGCCGGGAGGAGGCGGGCACTTGCACCAGCCCAGGGAGGCAGCAGCCTTGATTGCTCAGGCTTTGGGAGAGGGGCCTTGGAGGAGGGGGCACCCTGCCGTGGGCAGCCTCTGTGGCCAAGGCTGGGCACCCCATTCAGGATGGTGTTCTCCAGGTGAACTGAGGCACAGGGATGCTCCGAGTAAGACAGGCTCTCTCTCTGGCCAGAGACTGGAATGTGAAGTTAAGGCTCTGGCAGCTGGGCTGGCAGGGGAGGGTGTGCTCAAGATGCTTGGAGCAGTGGCTATTTAACAACTGGTGTGGACATGTTTCAATCTTTTAACAACTGGTGGGGCTATAGCAGTGCATTCCTGCTGTGTATTTGCTGCTGCTGTTATGATCATAATCACTGTCATTACTCCCTCTGGAGGGCTTAAGCTGTGGCCGTGTGGGCAACCAGTAAGAGATAAAAGCCAGCCCGAGGCAGGTGGGAAATTTTGGAGCCTGAGGCAGTTGTCTCTGGCATCATTTTCTGGATTTCTCTATTGCTTTATTGGGTGGAGGGCCAGGATATTCTCAGAATTGGGCCTCAGAAGTCTCCTAATCCATCCCTTATCTGATGCTTGAATCCTCTCTACGACACCTCTGTCCAGTGATTTGGCAACTTCTCCTCCCTGGGAATGAGAAGCTCCTTCCCTGCAAGGACCCTCTTCCGCCTTCCACAGTTCCATAGCGAGAAGGTGCTTTCTATGACTCCTGAAGCCGCCCTCCCCAGCCCTGACTGTGCGCTCTGGGCCCAGCCCACCTCTGCTCCTTTGCCCCGTTGTAGCCCCTGAGGTCAGCAGCTGGTGACTGTGCTCTCCTGGGTCACCTTCCTAGGGCTGGTCTTCTTGATTCCTGCAGCTTCCATTCCCAGAAGGCATCCTCCAGCCTCCTATCCTGGTCTGTCCTCCAAATGCTTCTGGTGGCTGTCACGATTCATAGTCCAGGCCTGGACTCAACACGAGGCACAAGGCTGGAGGCAGGTGTGGGGAGGAAGAGGACCCAGGGCTAACAGCTGTGCATCCCACACGCTAAGCATTAGAGCCAAGACAAGGGTCTGCACTTTGCAAACCTCACTTCCTTTGGGCAGCTTCTTTATAAAACCTTCAAACGTAAACATAGACCTGATAGGATGCAGAGAGAGACATGTGGATGCACAAAAATTCAGGGACCCAAGCTACTGCCATCACGGACACAAGGGAACCTGGAAGTGGCTAGGGTCATAGCCAGCCATGGTCAGGAACGAGACACACCTGTGCAGCCACCGCTCCAGGCTCAGGTTCTTTCCTGTCACTGCCCTCAGCTCCCTAGATGGGGCTTGTAGAGATGCAGGAATCTGAATTGAAGCAGAGGGCTCCTGTGTGGCTGGTGGGACTACTGAAGTCTGGAGAGGGGAGGTCTGAGTAAAAAGTCACACAGCATTGAAGCGAGAGTCTCCTGATGCAGGCTGGGGGCCACTTTCTTGTTCCTCTGGCTGCCCCTGGGGACCATTCCCTCATCATTCTGCCCTTCTGTGTGCAGTCAGGAAGATGTCTTCTTTCCTGGTTGAATGGACGCCCCCACTCATCCAGTCATTGCCCATGCCTATACCTCTGCTTCTGCTTTCGCTCAGCTTCCCTAGGCTCTTTCTGCTTGCATCTCTGTGTACATTTCTCTCCTGTTTCCCTGTCTCCATCTCCCTGTATGTCTCCTTGTCCCTTCCTCCCCCATCCCTTCCCTTGCCTCCCTGTCCATCTCCTCATCTCCCTGGGTCTGGTTATCTGTTCCCTTTGCCAGGCCACATCTGCTCCTTTGCTGTCAGGTCACGTGTTGCCCAGAGCTGGCCTCTGTCTGGGATTGGCAGAGTTGAGATCCCCAGGACTGCTTCCTTTAGAGCTGTGGCCCTGGAAGGGGGAGGTTGGGGAGCGGCTCATTTCTGAACTCTTTGGAGCCTTCCTACAGTGACCTGCACTGGGTCATCTGTCCTTCCCTCCCAGGACGAGGGAAGGACGGCTGGGAAGCAGCCAGCTCTCTTTCATCACATACCTATTCTCACTCAGGCTGGAAGAGGGGGCTGGAGTTGGGTGGGGAGGGTTCAAGAGGACTCCCACTGACTCTTCAAGCCGACTGGGATCATCCTAGACAAACCTGCTGCTGTCTGCGGCCAGCTGCCCCCAAAGAAGCTCCCTTCCTGCCTCCCCTCCCCCAGGTTCTCCTGGCAGAATGAATCTACCTCGCCTCTCCTTTCCCTACTCCCCTCTCTCCCACCCAGGCACAAAGGGCTGCCTTCCCCTACCACGCCTGCTTTCCAACCTGCGCACCTGCAGGATGGAGAGGAAACAGCTGAGCTCTGGAGACTGATAGGACCACGACGAATCCCAGCTCTGCCACGTGCTAGCTGTGTCATCTCAGGCAAGTGACTGAACCTCTCTGAGCCCAGTTTCTTCCTCTATAAAATGCAGACAATACTCCTTCCCCTGCAAGGCTGTCAAGAAGATTATCTTATGTGAAAGTAGCTAGTAGAGAGCTGGGCACAAAGTAGACTTAATAAAACATTTGTTATGAATAAATGAATGAGTAAATATGAGTGAATCATAGAATTGAGACATGCATAAATGGGGCATGGAGAAGGAGTGCCAGGTGTCCAGAATGGTACAGGCAGAGGCAGGAGGTAAGAAACCCTGGAGAGGGGACAGGGAACCATGAGCACGCAAAGTACAAATGCAGAGTCAGGGGTCCCAAAAGAAAGTCTCAGGACATGAGGCAGAAGTGGCAAGGGCCACATCCTGGCAGTGTGAAGAGCCAGGCTCAGGGGCTTTTTTTCCTTTTTCTTTTTAAAATTGAGCATCCCTCGTAGCAGCAAAAGGAATGATCAGAACTTACTGAGAGTCAACAATGAACCGGGCAGCTAAAAGTGATTATGGCAGCAGCTTCCACGAGTAGAGGCCTCGTGCTGGGGCATCTGACAAGCATTGCCTCATTTAATCTTCACAACAGCCGCTGAGGGAGATGCTATTACTATTGTTTTCGCTTTACAGTTCAGGAAATTGAGATCTAGAGAAGTAAAGTGATTTTCCTGAATCACGCTGCTAATAATGATCCCAGCTAGGATTTGAATCCTGGTCTATTCTGGCTCCAGAGCTTGTGCTCAGTCCCTTGGCACCACTTGACCTTCCGAAGGGAGGACCCCCACATCCCTGGGCAGGTGAGGCCATGTGAGTGAAATGGCTTAAACACACTTTGAGTTAATGAAGGGGAGTACAGAAGGCATAAGCAGAGTGCCTGAGTATGAGGAAGATGGAAGCTTGGCTTGGGGGAATCAGGGCAGGCTTTCTGGAGGGCGCTGGGCACAGAGGCAGAGGGGCAGCCCAGGAGTGAGGCTGAGGCAGGCCTGGTGGGGGTGGAGGTGGGGTGGGGGCTGTCACCCAGGGCCTAGAGTACAGTAGCTGTGCTGCCTGCAGCCTGGGGCTGGGGCTCTTGACCAAGATCTGCTTTTGACTGGGGTCTACTTCCGTAGCCCCACCAGGCCCAGCTTGTGCCTCATCTGCTGGTCCCCAGAAAAGCAAGAAGATCAGGATTCTGGTGACTCCAGACCTGGGCCGCATTCCCAGTTCTGCTACCCTATCATCTCTTTTTTTTTTGAGACAGAGTCTTGTTCTGTCACCCAGGCTGGAGTGCAGTGGCATGCTCTCTGCTCACTGCAACCTCCGCCCCCCACCTCCCAACCCGGGTTCAAGCGATTTTCCTGCCTCAGCCTCTGGAGTAGCTGGGGTTACAGGCACACACCACCACACCTGGCTAATTTTTGTATTTTTAGAAGGATGGGGTTTCCCCATGTTGGCCAGACTGGTCTCGAACTCCTGACCTCAAGTGTTCTGCCCACCTCAGCCTCCCAAAGTACTGGGATTACAGGTGTGAGCCACCACGCCTGGCCTGCTACCCTCTTGCTGCAGAACTTTGGCCAAGCTTATGCCCCTTTCTGATCCTTGCTTTCCCCACCTCCGAAATGGGGGTAGAAATGCCCACAGCTGGGTGCAGCTGACAGTCAAGGGCCAGCAAGGTCCGTACAGGGCCAGGTTCAGAGCAAGTGCTGAGCAGTGCTGGCTCCTTCTCCCATCCCCAGGGGCCCCTGAAACTCTGGGCCAGGCCTGGACGCCAACAGAGAGGGTGTGTGCTGCAGACTCCAAAGCCAATACAGTCTGGATCTATATTGTCTGAATCTGTACTGCTGTGTGGTCTGGAGTAGGGTACTTAACCCACTCTGTGACAGTTTCCTCATCTGTAACATAAAGATTCTAAGTCCAGAGTCCGTTCTCTAAAACCTGTAAAGTTAGATGAGTTTCAGAGTTTTTCTTATTCTAAAGTCTAATGCAAAACCTACCCTGTGTGCTGCGTGACCTCCCAGTGGGATCTAGGGCATTTCTTATAATTAAATTCATGTTTTTTCCCAAAAACATATAAATATTCATATCAGGTAGTGAAATGAAGACCCAAAATAGCCTCTCCTTAGTCCAGGTCAGATTTGGCATCAGACCTGTGGAAAACCTTTTTGGTCACTGAAGCTTTTTGAATTTCAATCTTGTGGTTAAGGGATTACGAGCCTGGAGTATTTGCTCATGCATGGGGCTGATGAGGGGATAAGATGAGTTCGTATTCACAAGGCATTCAGAACCATGCCTGGCACATAGTGAGGACTTGAGACATAAATGGTAGACAATGGGTTCATCCCCTGCTCAAAGGCTTCTCATGGCTCCCATGTCCTCAGGATAAAGTGCAAACAATTTAGCATGGCATTTGAGGCCCTTTATGGTTGGTGTCCTGCAAAGCTTGATTCTCAGGTGTTACCACTGCCCCTCACACCCTAAACTTTAGATTCATTCTTTTGTCAATTCCTCAGTCACATCAGACCCTCTTTCTCTGGAGGCTGTTTCACTTGCTGTATTTTCTGCCTGAAACGCACCCCCTTCCCTAAACTTCCTTTCTCCACTCTGTATCAGCCTGCAAATCTCACCACCCTCATCTAAGCAAAAGTCACCTGCAATGACTATTGCCTACCTCCCTCCTCCAGACTGTGGTCTCCAGGAATGCAGGGGCCATGTGCATATTCTTCTGTGGCACACAGTTGGTGCTGAATGAATGAACATTCTCACCCATCAGTGGTGATGCGTTCAGCTCAGGGACTGAATAGCATTCATTGGATGAATAAATGAAACACAGCTTTGGAAGGAAGATCCCTAAAGGAATCTTCCATCCCTACCTCCACATGTACCACAGGAGAAAATTCCTGGAATGCTTCCCTCCTGCCCTGTCTAACTCTCATCCCCCTCAGATTCCTTAAGTGATTTTAAAACAGGGGACCCAGTCCATGCAGGGGGCCAGTGGGGCCTCCAGAATTGCAGGGCCTGGAGGAGGCAGCATCAGTACATTAGGCAGAAACCACTTGTCCGGGGTTGTTAGAGGCCTCTGGGGCCTGGGGAGCAGGGGGTAGGGCAAAGCGGGCCTCCAACACTCTGGAGCAATTGATATAAAATAAACTCCATAATCAGGTAAATGCATTCGTGTGGGGGATGGTTCCCGTGCAGCTGTGGGTGTCCCCCAGCCGGAGGGGACCTGTCTAATCTCAGGGTAATGAAAACGTGGGTCTAATTACCGCAGAGGGCCGAGGCCTGGGCCGCGGCCGGAGTTGGGGAGTGGGGGCCCTGGCAGCGGAATTAGAACATTTAAGCTGTCACACCAAATCCGGGAGAGGCCTGATTACCTGGCCCTAGAAGAGGCCGCTTTGGTTTGGTGTCGACTATAATTTCCTGGCCACCAGCCGTGAAGCCAAGGGCCACCTTCTCTCCCCTGTGATGGGGGTCCGGGTTCTGCCTCTTTGACCCCCCCCACCCTCACATCAGACCCACCCAGGGGAGCCCGCCTGGGCCTCCCAAGCTGCCCATGTGGGGTAGATAGGGGAACAGGTACACCAGTCACACATACCGGCTACGTGTATGCACACAGGTTATAGGTAAATGCCTTAAGGAAAGTGTGCATGCTGGCAGAGGGTGAATGAACATGAGCAGATGTGTATATGGTACATCTACATTTGTTGTGTGCACACTCTACTTTGGAGTGTATGTGTGGGTTGCAGGTACAAGTGGTATGAATATACTGGGTGTGGGTAAATAATAGGAGATGTGTCTACATGGATTACGTGCAGGTGATCCACCTTTTTTTTTTTTTTTTGACTTTTTTCTGAGACAGGGTCTTACTCTGTCACCCAGGCTGAAGTGCAGCGGTGCAATCATGGCTCACTGCAGCCTGGACCCCCTGGGCTCAGGCGATCCTCCCATCTCAGCCTCCTGAGTAGCTGGGACTACAGGTGAGCACTACCGTGCCCAGCTAATTCTTTTTATTTTTGCAAAGATGAGGTCTTCCTATGTTGTCCATGCTGGGCTGATCCATCAAGGGGGCAAGTGAGTGGTTCGTGCATATGGGCTGTATGTTCATGATGCTACAAATGGGAAATGTGCACACAGCAGGGCCACATGTATGCAGGTTACATGTGGTATGTGTTCACAGTGGTGTGTGCTGGTAAGTGCCATGAAAGAAAGAAGCTGACCGCTGTACCCCAGCATCTAGCCTGGCACATGGTGGATAGCTGTTGATTATATAGATGCTCAATGACTAGAAGCCGTTATCTTCAGCAAACAAACGCAGGAACAGAAAACTAAATACCGCATGTTCTCACTTCCAGTGAGAGCTGAATGATGAGAACACACGGACAGATGGGGGAGGAACAACATACACTGGGGCCTGTTGGAGGGTGGAAGGTGGGAGGAGGGAGAGCATCAGGAAGAATAGCTAATGGATGCTGGGCTTAATACCTAGGTGATGGGATGATCTGTGCAGCAAACCACCGTGGCACACGTTTACTTATGTAACAAACCCGCACATCCTGTACATATACCTCTGAACTTAAAATAAAAGTTGGAAGTCGGGCCGGGCACAGTGGCTCACGCCTGTAATCCTAACACTTTGGGAGGCTGATGAGGGTGGATCACCTGAGGTCAGGAGTTCAAGACCAGGCTGGCCAACATGGTGAAACCCCGTCTCTACTAAACATACAAAAATTAGCCGGGCATGGTGGCGGGCACCTATAGTCCCAGCTACTCGGGAAGCTGAGGCAGGAGAATCGCTTGAACCTGGGAGGTGGAGGTTGCAGTGAGCTGAGATCACGCCATTGCGCTCCAGCCTGGGCAACAAGAGTGAAACTTCGTCTCAAAAAAAAAAAAAAAAAAAAGTTGGACGTCAAATAAACAAACAAACTATAGATGCTCAACGAATTTATGTCTGTGTGATAGGTACAGGGGAACTATGTGAGGCATGTGTTAATGATTTGAGCATTTGGAGTCTACAGGGAATGTGCCTGGTGTGTGTGTGTGTGTTTGTGTATTTGTCCCCATTGTGTGATTGGGGGGCATGAGCTCCAGAGACAGTACTGTGGAATGCTGAACTGCCTCCTCCACTTACAGGTTGACCTTAGGGAAGTCATTTAACCCCTCTGAGCCTGACTTCTCATCTGTAACACAGATACTAATAATCACAGCTAACATTTACTGAGCACTCAGTCTATGTGTGGCACTGTACTATACGCTTCTCATGCATGATGATCTCATTGACTTCCCAACAACTCAAAAAAGGAGGTACTACTATCGGTCCCATTTTACAGATGGGGAAACAGAAGCTTGCCACAGGTTAGATAATGGTGAAGCCAGGATTCAAACTCAGGTGATCTGACTGTGGTGTGAACTTTTAGCAGCCAGGCTAAATGAATAGAACCTGTTGCATAGGCCTGTCCGAAGGATTGAATGAGGTCATCCACCCAGCAGTGCATATGGCACATAGTAATCACTCGGTAAATGTTATTGCTATTATTTGCACATAGATATGGGACATATAAAACAGCTACAAGAATGTGTGGGAAATGGGCATGTAGTATATTTGTGACAGAGAGATGTGTAGGTGTGTTTGGTGTATATAGACATACATTTACACAAGGTTTATGACACATGTATTTGGGTATATGAATATACGATATATTTTACATGATGAACACAAGGCATGTAAATCCATGTATTATGATGTCTTTGGATGTACTATATTGACACGTGGCTTATGAAATTAGACAAGCACATACTTGAGGGTTGTGATACACATATGGTCTACCCGGGGTCTGCATATGTATACATCTAGGGTGCAGGCATAAATGTGCACATGGCACACAGCAGGACACTTGTGTGCACAGAAGTGATACATATTATAGATGCAGATGCCATAGAGAGAGCTCAGATGTAGGCCAGGTGGTGGCTAATGCCTGTAATCCCAGCACTTTGGAAGGCTGAGGCAGATGGATCACTTGAGCTCAGGAGTTCAAGACCAGCCTGGGCAACATGGCAAAACCCGTCTGTGCAAAAAGTAGATAAATTAGCCAGGCGCAGTGGCGTGCACCTGTAGTCCCAGCTACTCAGGAGGCTGAGGCAAGACAATTGCTTGAGCCAAGGAGGTGGAGGTTGCAGTGAGCCGAGATTGTGCCACTGCACTTCAGCCTGGGTGATGGCAGTGAAACCCTCTGTCTCAAAAAAAAAAAGGTATGCATGAAGCAGAGATAGTATGCATGTTGTATACTAGACTATGTACATACTGTATACCACGCATTTATATGGTCTAGTATGTGCAGATGTATGTGAGGTGCTTATGCATGGGGTATTTATAGGCATGTGGATGTAAGTGGAGTATGTTTGTGTAATACATATACTTGGAGGTATATATTGTATATACTTTTGAGATGTATCTATTTGTTTGTGACACATATTTTGTGCATCTTTGCTCCAGCATCACCTTCTTAAGTTAAAATATCCATAGCTACCCTGTTTAAAACAGCCCCAATTTCCCACCAGTCCCTTCTTCCCTTTTCTCCCTAAAAGTATTGATTTTTAATATACCATATAATGTAGTAATTTAGGATGTTCTGTTTCCTCCCTCACTAGAGCATAAACTTCAGAAGTCCAAAGCTCTTCTCAGTTTTTACTGTATTGGCCACCATCCATTACAGCTCACTGCAGCCTGCATGGAACTCATGGGCTCAAGCGATCCTCCCTCCTCACCTACCCGAGTAGCTGGGACTACGGGCGCGCGCCACCACGCCTGGCCAGCTTTTCTCTTTGTTCACGCTGGACCCCCAGTGCCTGGCACAGGGCCTGGTCCCTGGCAGATGCCCACCCACTCAGCCACCACGTGTGGAAGCAACACGTGGATGTCGGCGCAGGCAATGCGGCTGTGTGGGGCACGTGCAGCGTGCAGTGGAGACTTAGGTGCATGGCACAGACACGCATGTTACAAGGGGTGCGACCGGCAGTAGGCTTGTGCGCGAGCCTGAATACATGACGGCCGCCTGCCCGCTGCCGCCTGCCCATCGCTAGGTCACCTCGCACCCTCGCCCGGCGGCCCTCGGTGGGCGGCCCCGGCCGTCTCCCGGGGCGCGACCCCGTGTACCCGCGCGGCGGTCCCGGGCTGCTGTCATTTCCCGGCGGCCGCAGGGCGGGGAGTGAGCGGGCCGCGGCCCGGCCGGGCGGGCAGGAAGCGCGCATTGTTCGCGGGCCGCGGCCCGGCAGGGAGTTCCCGGCCCCGCGCGGACATAAAAGGAGAAAGAGCGCCCGCGGAGCGGCCCGGGCGGCGGGGGGAAGCGCGGCCCCGTGCTCCGCTGACCCCGGCGTCCACTCCCGGCTCCGCCCCTCGGCTTCGAGGCGCAGATTCGAATCCCGGCTCGCCGCCTCCCTGAGCCGGGGAAATGAACGTTGGCTACTGGAAGCCCATCTCAGGGAAGACCCCCGTGCTCGCCCCCTCCACTCCCCGCGTCCAGTTTCCTGCTCCGCTAAAAACCCAACCCTGTGCTACGGTTCCTCAGCCTCCTGACAAGAGAAGGTGCACAGTGAAACCCAGGATTTCGGAGGAAAGTTTCACCAGCTAAGAAACCTACCACTCTAGCTTGAGCCACGCCCCACAACTCTGGCCTAAAACACCCTCTTCTGAGCGGAACGTTGTTTGCAGGCACCTTTATGGATGGGAAACAGAGACCCGGAAGAGGAAAAACTTGCTTAAGGCCATCAATAACAAAAACCCTATTGTGCAAACTTTTTACAAACCGGGGGCTTTCTCCCGTGCTTAGAGGCATTGCCACTTTCATGGTGGTTGTTGATTGAAAAACTGATGGAATGATCACTTACTGGGTGAACCGGCGTCACACCTGATACTGAATCCTCACGTCCCTTTTGGAGGTGGACATGAGTAAACTGAGGCCCAGAGATATAAAGTGTCTTGCCCCAGCTGGTTGAGGAATGGGACTCGGCCCTGCTCTGTTTTGGGAGATGTTACTCCTGACAATGCTGGCACCATAATCTTGGGCGGGGACATATTTGCATAAGGGTTAAGATCTAATCAAGTCAGGAAAAAGTAAGGAGTTAGCAACCCCACCCACTGCAGCCCAGCCCAGCCCATAGCATTGAGCTTTGCCCTCTTGGCCTAGATTGTCCTCTTGCCTCTTTGGTGGGAAAAGGTAGGAAAGGAAAAGGTTGAATCTTCACAGTTCCCAAAGGGGCCCAGAGAGGTTAAGTGAGTGGCACCAGGTCACACAGCAAAATGGCTGTGAAGCAGAGCCTCCACTCACACACAGCCAGACCTCTCTTTTTGGGGAGAACCCTCTTCCTGCGTCCTGAAATTTTGGGGACCTGTCCTGAGGTGTCTTCACCCACTAGGCCAGGAGATTCTGATTATGGAGAAACGGCCTCCCCTCCACCCCTATCCCTGCCCAGCCGGGGAACCCTACACCCTGGGGTAATTGAGATCAGATGCAGCTGTGACCCACAGAATGCTCCCTAGGAACCTGGAAGCATTTATTGTCTGGAAGAGAATCCAGGGCTATCCTCCCTCCCTTGCTGTCCCCTCCCCAGGCGGCCTGGCCGAAGGTGGATCGGGCCTGAGGAGCCTCTGGTGCTGCCCCGGGTTAGAGCAGAGGCCTTGATGAATACGACTGCTGAAAGCGTCTTCCTGGCTTCCTCCTTCCTGGGGATATGGTTACAGGGGGCCAGACTTCCTGCCCAGCCTGCCTTCGCCTTTTTAGCAAAGTGTGGATCTGCAGGCTCTCCTCCTGCAGGCAGCTCCGCACGCCCACCCCCATGCTTTGCAGCTGGGGCACCGGCTGGCCCCATTTCATTCAGAGCCCAGCTCAAATGTCACCTCCTCAGGGAGACCCTCCCTGGCCACCCTATATGAACCAGCCCACCTACCAGCAGTCCTTCCCTCTCACCCTGTTTAATTCTCTTCATATCACTTATCTTTAGTTGGGTGGTTCATTTATTTTCTTTTAATAATGTTTATTTCCTCTCCCCACCGCAAGAATGTGAACCCTGGGAGGAAGGGGACTTTGTCCTGCTCGCTGCTGTATCATGAAGCCTGGAACTGTGCTTGGCACATAGTAGGTGCTCAGTAAATCCTGGCTGAAAGAACAAGGCAAGGACTGAGCACCTACTTTTGGCCTCTGAACTTGGAAGTTGACCTTGAATCACATTGCTCTGAGGTGAGGTTTGCAGTTTCGGATCTCCACCCTTTGGCTTGTCCTGATTGCACATCTCTGGTATAAAACCCCACTATCTTTTTTTTTAGACAGAGTCTCACTTTGTCACCCAGGCTGGAGTGTGGTGGTATGATCTCGGCTCACTGCAACTTCTCCCTCCCAGGTTCAAGTGATTCTCCTGCCTCAGCCTCCTGAGTAGCTGGGATTATGGGTGCCTGCCACTACACCTGGCCCCTGGTCTCCAATTTCTTGTGTCTGGATTTTGGTTCCCTCTCCTCACTCAGCAAGCCCATTTTACATGGTAGTGCTATGAAGTCGGGCAGGGTGCCTGCTGGCCAATACCGTACCTTTGTCTGACTTGAGAAAAGGTGCTCCCTAATGGGAGGATGCAGTCCTGCTGGTCCCCAGCTTGACCAACAGAAAGTGAACTTACATGAAGAAAACGGACTATCTTTTTTGGCTGACACAGCCCCACACTTGGGCACAGTTTGGCTGATTTCAGACCTCTTGTGTAGTGCACAGACTCCACAGGTGTGTGATTTGTGCTTGGTTTAATCTTCTACTGCCATTGTCTTGAACATTTTAATATTTGAACAAGGGGCTGCGTATTTTTATTTTGCAAAGGGCCCCTCAAATTATGTAGCTAGTCCTGATTCTACACACAGTCCTGATTAGGTGTTAGCTGCCCCCATTATACAGAGGGGGGAAGCTGAAGCCCAGAAAAGGTGACCACTAACGCGGCTCAGTGAAGCCTGGTGGGGCAGAGGCTGGTCTGCCAGCTCCCAGCTGGGTGAGGCTGGGCGCACTCTGTTATGGGGGAAACAGGCATGGTCCCTCCACCCCGACCCCCACAGGTGCTCAGGATCAGAGAGGAGAGATGCTGTTCACTTGTTTGCATTGCCCGGACACAGCAGGTGCTTGGTACTTGTGGGGGACTGAGGTGCCAGGGCAGTGTGGTAGGGGGAGTGACTCTTTCCATTAGGGGCTTTGGAGAGGGCTCCCTGGAGGAGGTGTCAAGGGATCTGACATTGAAGGATGAGGAGGGTTTGAATCAAGAGAGGAGGGGAAGGATATTCCCAAGAGAAAGTCCAGGATGGGCAAAGATCGCTCAGTCTGGTTAGGAGAATGAGGATGGCACTGGAGAGGTAGGGGCCTCAACGTCAGGGTGAAGATTTTATCCTCTGTGTGGACTTGGGAGAGTCCCCAGCTTCTACTCCAACCAGAGCAGATCAGCGTAAACATGTTTTCTGTTTTATACATGGGATGGAGGTGCAGGGAGTGAGAGGGTCTTTGGATTTTGTTTGTAAAAAAAGAAGTTGCCTCTAAAAATATGTTTAAAAGCCACAGCTGTCGGGGACGGAAAACAGAGAAGGAATTAATACTCCGTCTGGCAGCTCTGGCTTTCTTTCCTTAAGGAGGGTTTGCCCTCTTTAAGGAAAACCCATAGCCTCAGAGAGGGGCAGGTGTCTGCTCTGGGTCCCCGGTGTATCTAGAACCCAGGACTCCTGACTACTAGATTGGTGCTTTTTTGACTTCACAGCTGCAGGAACTCATCTCCACAGGCCTGTGGTCCAGTTTCCGTGGTCTCGTGGCAAGGCTGCATCTCCAGCAGCAATAGATGCTTCCTTCTCCCTCCTCTGGCCGGCCTGCCAGGCCGGCCCTGGAAAAAGGCGGCCTATGCTGCCACCTGGTGGCCACTCACAGGCAGGGGAGGGTGCCACTTCTCTGCATTGTCCTGGAAACTGATGGTCTAGACACGGGATCCTGTGCCTGGGTGGGGGTTGCCCTGTTCTGGGGCATTGACCCCTTTGGGAATCTGGGACTATTAATGGTGGTATGGCCCACTTCAAATCTGTTCTTCCTTCTGTCTCCCAGTCTAAGGGACTTAATACGCTGATTGTCTAATCTGGAAGCCTGTGTTTTACCCTTGACTCTTCCCCCTCTCTTTTCCCCTAAATCCGGTCTGTCCCGAAGTCCTGTCAAGCCTACCTTTTAGGCACATATGGCATGTGTCCCATGCTCTCTATTCTCAAGACCACGACTCGGGTCCAGCCGCGTCATTGTCCTCACCTGGTCTTCTCCCCACTCAGGCCTGTCTGCAATCCACTCCCCAGTCTACATCCAGAGGGACTTTGTTAAAATGCATGGATACTTATATTCTCCCTGCTTGAAACCATCAATGGCTCCCTATTACCCCCAGGACAAAACTTAGCCTTTTTGCCAGGAAACCCCTCTTAGAAATAGTCTCTTACAAACCCTCTAGCTCTGCTTCCCACAGGCCCCCTCTTTCCCCCCTAGCAGGGCAGAATAGCACAGTGGTTACAGGAGTAGATGCTAGTGCCTGGGTATCTGCTTTTTTTTTTTTTTTTTTTTTTTTTTGCAATGGAGTCTCACTCTGTCGCCCAGGCTGGAGTGCAGTGGCGCAATCACAGCTCACTGCAAGCTCCGCCTCCTGGGTTCACGCCATTCTCCTGCCTCAGCCTCCCCAGTAGCTGGGACTACAAGCGCCTGCCACCAAGCCTGGCTAATTTTTTGTATTTTTTTTTTTTTTAGTAGAGATGGGGTTTCACCGTGTTAGCCAGGATGGTCTCAATCTCCTGACCTCATGATCCTCCCGCCTTGGCCTCCTAAAGTGCTGGGATTACAGGCGTGAGCCATCAAGCCCTGCTGGTATCTGCTTTTAAATTTCGCTTTTGTCATTTGATAACTGTGTGACGTCAGTCAGGTTCCTTATCTCATTTTCCCAATCTCCAAAATGGGATTGATGATAATAGTGCCTAAGAGGCACTATTAACTGAAATATCACATAAGAAATTGTGCTAAGTTGGGGCCAACTACAAGGTTAGAGGGCAGAGACTCCACACAAGACCACTTTCATTTCTTTCTTTTTTTTTTTTTTTTTTTTGAGATGGAGTCTGGCTCTGTTGCCCAGGCTGGAGTGCAGTGGTGTGATCTCGGCTCACTGCAACCACCACCTCCAAGGTTTGAGTGATTCTTCTGCCTCAGCCTCCCAAGTAGCTGGGACTACAGGTGCGTGCCACCAAGCCTGGCTTTTTTTTTTTTTTTTGTATTTTTAGTAGAGACAGGGTTTCACCTTGTTAGCCAGGATGGTCTCGATCTCCTGACCTTGTGATCCGCCTGCCTCGGCCTCCCAAAGTGCTTGGATTACAGGCGTGAGCCACTGTGCCCAGCCCACCTTCATTTCTTAAAAAATTTTTTTAATTAGAAAATTAAAAAATCATTTTTTGTGTTAATTTTTTTCCCCCAGAGATGAAGTCTCACTATGTTGCCCAAGCTGGTCTCGAGCTCCTGAGCTCAAGTGATCTGCCCACCTTGGACTCCCAAAATGCTGGGATTACAGTGTGCGCTACTGTGCCTGGACAAAAAATTTTAAAGTTTTAAAATTTATTCATTTATTTGTTTATTATTATTTTTGAAACAGAGTCTCAGTCTATCACCCAGGCTCGAGTGCAATGGTATGATTATGGCTCACTGCAGTCTTGACCTCCTGGACTCACGTGATCCTCCCACCTCAGCCTCCTTAGTAGCTGGGACTACAGGCATGCACTACCATGCCAGGCTGATTTTTTATTTTTTGTAGAGACACAGTACCATTATGTTGCTCAGGCTGGTCTCGAACTCCTGGCCTCAAGTGATCCACCCATCTCAGCCTCCCAAAGTGCTGGGATTACAGGCATGAGCCACCATGCCTGTCCACCATCACTTCTGATACCAGCTACAAGTTCAAGAGGTTCCCCAAACCACCCTCAGGTTCCTTATTTTGCTAGAAAGACTCACAAGATTCACTGAAAGCCGTTATACTCATGGTTATAGTTTATTACAGGGAAAGAATACAGATTAAGATCAGCCAAAGGGAGAGATGTATACGGCAGAGCCCAGAGGGGTTTCTTTCAAACATAAAGTAAAGCTTCCATTGTCCTTCCCATGGAATCAGAATGTGTCTCTCTCTTAGTATCAGTGTGACAATATCTGTGGAGTATTGCCAACTGAGGAAGTGTACCTGAGCTTCAGTGTTCAGAGTTTTTATTGGGGCTCTATTTTCTTTTCTCCAATTTACTTTATTGTAAGAATATAGCATATAATATATATAACATATAAAATATATGTTAATCAACTGTTATGTTATTGGTAAGGCTTCTGGACAACGATAGGCTATCAGTGGTAAGGTTTTTGGGGAGTCAAAAGTTATATGTGAATTTTTGACTGCATGGGGGTCAGTTTCCCTAATCCCTGCATTATTTTTATTTTTTTGAGACAGAGTCTCGTTCTGTTGCCAGGCTGGGGTGCAGTGGCATGATCTAGGCTCCCTGCAACCTCTGCCTCCTGGGTTCAAGTGATTCTCCTGCCTCAGCCTCCTGAGTAGCTGGAATTACAGGTGCCTGCCACGATGCCCAGATAATTTTTGTATTTTTAGTACAGACAGGGTTTCACCATGTTGGCCAGGCTGGTCTCGAACTCCTGACCTCAAGTGATCCACCTGCCTTAGCCTCCCAAAGTGCTGGGATTACAGGCATGAGCCATCGTGCCTCGCCACCTCTGCATTGTTTAAGGGTCAACTGTACTAGCTGCTATCCACTTGAGATGCAAGCTACTTCTCACAGTTCCTCTAAAGGGGAACTCTCTGTCTCTGGGCCTTTGCACCTACTGTCTTCTCTGCTACGAACACCTTTTCTCTGGGAAGACCCTGGGGACTGAGTTAGGTGCCCTGCATGTACCTCACCTGCCTCCTCTTCTCCTCTTTCCCAGGACTTATCCCATGGTCATTGCCTGGTCAGTGGTCAATGTCTGTGTCCCCCATCACAGTGTGGGTACCTTGTGGGCACAGAAGCTTCTGTCTTATTCTTCCCTGTTCCAGGTGCTCGGCACAAAGTAAGCACTAAGGAACTGGTTATTTTATTTTTATTTTTATTTTTGAGACTGAGTCTCCCTCTGTTGCCCAGGCTGGAGTGCAGTGGCGCAATCTCAGCTCACTGCAACGTCTGCCTCTCGGGTTCAAGTGATTCTCCTGCCTCAGCCTCCTGAGTAGCTGGGATTACAGGTGCACGCCACAATGCACAGTTAATTTTTGTATTTTTGGTAGGGACGGGGTTTCACCATGTTGGCCAGGCTGGTTTCGAACTCCTGACCTCAGGTGATCCACTCACCTCAGCATCCCAAAATGTTGGGATTACAGGCGCGTGAGCCACTGCGCTCAGCCAGGAACTGGTTATTAAGTTAAACTTTGAACTCTGTGCTATAGGACAGAACTTAAAAACTAGATTAGACTCAGAAAGGATTTGAAAATAAATGATACAAATCTGGTGAAAAGCCATGGTCAGAAGAGGGGCATTTCCTCTACTTCATAATGACATTAACCATTTAAATGCCAGGTTCTGTGCCAGGTGCTTATCCATGCTATCTCTTTTCTTCTTTAAAGCCCATGCATACAATTATCTCCATGTTAGTGATGAGGGCTTGGCCATTTAGGGAGGCAAAGTGATTTGCTCAAAGTCACACAACTAGTAAGGGCCGAGGCGGAACTCATGCCTCTTGGAGGAGCTTGCCTCCGAGAGCTTGTAGCCTCTGGAGACAGTGATGCTGACAGGGAGGGTGATTGCTGCTTGCCTGACTCTGAGGGCCCACTGGGCAGAGAAAATGACCTGTGCTGTGGGCCCTGAGCAGCAGCAGGGCCAGTGGGAGGCTGGGGAGGTGGATTTCAGTTTCTTGTGTCTAAGAATGCAGGCTGCCTGACGGGGTGGCAGCAAATGAACTCTTGCCTTGCACATTTGCCACCCATGTGCCTCAAGGTCCAGGCCTGGGCTGAGATCCCTCCTCTCTGTCTATCCCCAGTGCTGCTGGGGGTGGGGAGAGGGTTCTGGGGAAAGAGGAAGGAAGAGCCAGTCCAGCCAGAGGTCAGCAGAGGAGCCAAAGGAAGAGGGAAGGAAGAGGAAGGAGGGAGGGCTCGGAGTGAGGGCTCAGAGTGAGGGTTCTGAGATTCCCAGCTCCCTCCAGTGCCTGAGTTCATGGGTTCTGAGAAACAAGATGCTCTCTGGGTTGGGGGTGGACTGCCTGAATTTGACCTTTTGGGCAGATGGGGCAGAAATCAGGGCCTCAAACAAACTCCATCTTGAGAGCCAACTGGGGAAGGACCCTGGCCTGGGGGCCGGGAGCCCTGGATTCCAGCTCCTTCTCTGTTTCATGTTCTTGGGCAAACTCTTTCAGCTGTAGGCCTCAGTCTCCACATCAGTTGAATGGAGGTTTGGGCTCAATGACTTGAGGCACCCCCTACAGAAAGGCAGGAAGCTGGGGCTCAGAGAAAGGTTGGGGAGGGAACTGGAGGTTGGGTCAGGATGGGTTCTAGTGGTGCCTGTCCATGGGCCTAGAGCCGAGTTCCGCAGCCACCCCACCCACTCCCAGCTTCTCCTCTGCCCACCACACAGACCACAGCCTTCTCTTCTCCTTTTCTATATTCAGATATCCTAGAGTTCTGGGGAAGGCCCAGGCTGGCTCCTGGGAACTCTGAGCTGCTGAAGGAGGCAACTCTAGCAGGAGGGATTGCAGTTAGAGATACAGCAGGCCACAGGCTTGGGAGGAGACAGCTGAGCTGCAGGAGGGGCCACATTGAGTGCCGTGGGAGCGGTGAGGGGTCTTTTTCTTACCCTAGCCTACCTCTGGCCCAGTAGCCACCCCCCAGCACTGGTTGCTTCTGGAGTCTGGACTACCCAGGAGGCTGGTGTGGGTTGGCGGGGGAGGTAGATAGGAAGGAATGCAGCCCTGGCCTTGTCTGAGAGCTCACCCTGACCAGGAAAGTCATGGAGGCTGTGCCTGGCTGGCTGGGGGGCCTGTGGCCAAGGGTGCAACGGCTGGATTCTACATTCAGTCTAGAACTGGGACTTGGTTTGACTTGAACTGAATTTAGTAGAGTTAAACTGAGTTGGGCTGTGTTGGGATGGGTTTGATTGGGTTGACTTGATTGGAGTTGAGTTTGATTGACTTGGGTAAGGTTTAATTTGGGTGGGTTGAGTGGAAGTAAATTGAACTGAGTTGAATTTAGGATAGTTGAGTCATAAAACCCCAGTCCTATCCGTCACAAGCAGCCACTCTGTGGTGGGAGGCAAACTCCTGCTTCCTCCTCTCTCCTGGGCCTATGAAGCCTTCCCCCTGGTGCTCTCAGAATGGTACCTGCAGTCCTGATCCCAAGAGGTGGAAGGGTTGGGGTCAGTGGTGGATGACTGTCATCAAAGGGACACCCAGAATGCTTCTTGGCTCCCCTCGTCCCCACCCTCCAGACAATACATTTTACTATGAGAGAGGTAGAGAAAGGCACAGAGAAGAGATAGAGATGGAGGAAAAAGACAGTCAGTGAGGCACTGCTCTGAGGCGGTAATGGCATGGCGATTGATACTTCTGTTCATAAAGATGGCTTCTGGGGACAGACACTGTTGTTTTCCCACCCACCTCCCAACCTGACGCTCAAATCTCCTTACTCTGGGTTCAGATTCTGGGCTCTCCAGCCTCAGGAGGGCCTCATTCTGATTCCCCTAACACTGTATGATCTGGGGCAGGCCCCCTCCAGTCTCTGGGTCTCAGTTTCCCCATCCATAAAATGAGAAGATTGGCCTCAGTTTCCTTCCAGCTCTATTGTGTCTAATACTAATTTCCTGACTAGGGAAGTAGCTTTAGCTCCTGGTTCTCAGGCAGTCGGGACTGACCTAGGGCTCCCCTGGTGGAGAAAGGGTGGAGGGGATGAAGGGACGCAGGCATCTCTGTTCAGGAGGAACAATTCCCCACCCAAAGCTTAGAACATGAAGCAGATTGTGCCAGAAACAGAGACAGAGAGGGAAGAGTCAATGAGAGGAAGACAGCAATACAGAGTTATTGAAAGAGGAGGGGAGTCCAAGACAGACACACACAGACAGAGCAGACATAATGAGAGAGAGGGAGAGAGAGAGTGAGCGAGGGAGCACCAAGCTGATAAAGGCAGGCAAAGGAGGACTGGTCATAAAAAGGAGGGAAGACAGTGCCAGGTGGATGGAGCAGAGAAGCCAGGGACAGAGTTTTCTGCTCCCTGGAGGTCAACTCAGACCCTGCTTTTCCCTGCAAGGTGTCCAGTCTGGTGGTCCCTCTTCTGGCCATCAAATCTTCTTTTGGAATTTTCCCTGCCCCCCCAATCTAAATCTCCTCCAGACTTCACCTCCCTAGAAGTGGTGTGGGCAGAGGTGAAAGCTGTCACAGGCCTGAGGCGTCATGGCCTTGGGGCTTCATTAAAGGGTAGCAGTAAATGGCAAAGTCAGGGATGAATAATAGTTATTATATGTATGGGGATGTGGTTAGAGTTGGGAGAAGAGCAAGGAGAGGCAAAGTCCAAAGAAAAATCTCCCCTTCTTTCATTAGATCAGGCATTAACTCTTGTGTTCCACCTCCCTACCAGATATCCTGTCATTTACGGATAGGCATTACTCTGTCATTTAGGGAATGACAGGATATCTGGTGGGAGGTGGGAGGAAGGTCTTTGTTGTTGGAAGGAAGGAGGAGATACAAATGAAGAACTGAGCTGGGCAGGGATGAGTTTAGTTGAGTTAAATTATGTTGAGTGTAATTGGTTTTGTTTGGGTAGAGTACAGCGGAGTAGAGTTGCGTAGTTGTGTTATGTCAGGAAGGGTTGGGTCAAATTTAGTTTAGTTTGGTTGAATGAGTGGAGCTTGATTTGGGATTGGTTGAGTGGAGATGAGTTGAGTTGGTTTGGCTTGAACTGAATTTAGTAGAGTTAAACTGAGTTGGGTTGTGTTGGGATGGGTTGGGTTGGGTTGAGTTGAGTGGAGTTGAGTTTGATTGACCTTGTATAAGGTTTGATTTGGGTGGGTTGAGTGGAAGTAAATTGAACTGGGTTGGCTTGAGTTGAATTTAGGAGAGTTGAGATGCATTGAGTTGAGTTGAATTAAGTTGGGTTGGTTGGGATAAGAAAGTTAAAAGACTCCTAGGAGACAGATCCAGGAGAATCGTGCCTTAGGAAGGTTGCATGAAGTTCCAGCAAGGAGAGTCCTGGTTAGGGGACGTGTCCATGGCTGAGATCTAAGCAGACTGTGAGTCTGAGATGATTTGGCATATAAATGATTTATCTCAGTGTTTCTCCATTTTCTTTTGCACTCTACACTCTCATTGGTAATGGAGGCTCATGATGGCATGGGAAGAAGGGAATATCAGAATCTCATTGCATATGCATGTGTGCTCACTTGTGTGTGTGCATGTGTGTGTGTAATCTGTAAAAATACCCAAAGGTGGTTCCTTTTTTTATTTTTAAAATTTATTTATTTTTAATTGACAAATAATAATTATGCATATTTATGGGGTACAATGTGTATTAGTTTGTTTTTATGCTGCTAATAAAGACATACTCAAGACTGGGTAGTTTATAAAGGAAAGAGGTTTAATGGACTCACAGTTCCACCTGACTGAGGAGGCCTCACAATCATGATGGAAGGCAAAGCAGAAGCAAAGGCACATCTTACATGGCAGCAGGCAAGAAAGCTTGTGCAGGGGAACTCCCATTTATAAAATCATCAGATCTTGTGAGACTTACTACCATGAGAACAGTATGGGGGAAACCACCCCCATGATTCAATTATCTCCACCTGGCCCCACCCTTGACATGTGGGCATTATTACAATTCAAGGTGATATTTGAGTGGGGACACAGCCAAACCATATCAAATATGTTTTTTTTTTTTTTTTTTTTGAGACAGGGTCTTGCTCTGTTACCCAGGCTGGAGTGCAGTGGCATGATCACAGCTCACAGCAGCCTTAATCTCCTGGACTCAAGCAATCTTCCCATCTCAGCCTCCTGAGCAGAACTACAAGCACATGCCACCCTGCCTGGCTAATTTTCTTTTCGTTTTTTTAAGAGACGGTTTCACTCTGTTGCCCAGGCTGGTCTCAGACTCCTAAGCTCAGACGATCTGCCCACCTTGGCCTCCCAGAATGCTGGGATTTACAGGTGTGAGCCACTGCTCCTGGCTAATGTGATGTTTTTATCTGTGTATTTGTTGTGGAAAGATTCAATCAAGCTAATTAACAAATCCTTCACTTCACTGACTTGTAATTTTTTTGTGTGTGATGAGGATGTTAAAAATCTTTTAGCAATTTTGAAATATATAATACATTATTATTAACTGAGTTTAGTTACCATGCAGGTATAATAGATCACTAAAACTTCTTCTTCCTAACTGAAACTTTGCATTCATTCATCAACATCTCTCCTTTCCCCATTTCTCCTCCTCCCCACCTCCCTCTCCCAGCCTCTGGTAACCACCTCCCTATTCTCTGCTTCCATGAGAGTGACTTTGTAAGATTCCACATATAAGTGAGGTCATACAGTGCTTGTCTTTCTGTGCCTGGCTTATTTCACATAGCATAATGTCCTCCAGTTCCATTCATGTTGTGAATGTTTCTGTCTTTTTAAAGGCTGTGTAGTATTCCAGTGCATCTACATACCACATTTTCTCTCTTTCTATTTTTTTTTTTTTTGAGATGGAGTCTTGCTCTGTTGCCCAGGCTGGAGTGCAGTGGTACAATCTCGATCTCGGCTCACTGCAACCTCTGCCACCCAGGTTCAAGCAAGTCTTTGCCTCAGCCTCCCAAGTAGCTGGGATTACAGGCGCCCGCCACCACTCCTGGCTAATTTTTGTATTTTTAGTAGAGATGGGTTTTACCATCTTGGCCAGGCTGGTCTTGAACTCCTGACCTCGTGATCCACCCGCCTCAGCCTCTCAAAGTGCTGGGATTACAGGCGTGAGCCACCACGCCCGGCCACCACATTTTCTTTATCCGTGTATCTGCTGATGGACACTTAGGTTGCTTCCATATCTTGGCTATTGGGAATAATGCTGAAATGAACCCAGACGTGCAGATATCCCTTTGACATACCCCAAAGGTGAGTCATAAATGCCTCCCAGGCTACAGCATGTTCCAGTTGAGAATGAATATCCCGCAGAATCTTCACTCTCGCTGAGAAGTTCTGTTTGGATGAATCCCTGGCTGGAAAAATTTTTTTAAGGAGAATGAAGGGGAACATAAAGGTCAGAAAGTCTCCCCTCTCAGTTTCTTAACCCGGTTCATAGGTAGCAGACTTTGAAGAAAAGAAAATGTAATATTTGTTGAGCATCTAATATGTGGTAAGTATTTTTGCTTCCATTGTTGTATTGAACACTCACAAAATACTTCTATTTTATAGTGGGGGAACTGTGGCCCAACGAATTGAAGCAACAAGGCCAAGATCACACAGACAGTGTGATGTAAACCCAGGTCAGTGTGTCCCTTTTTGCCAAGAGAGTGACAGAAAACCATAGATGGTTTAGGGTGACAGCAACCAAAGGATGGCAGGGGAGGTGAGCGGGAGTGATGAGCTAGGGGGTGGGGGGTACTGGGGGACTGAGAGTGAGGGTCAGAGGAGACTGGGGTGCAGACAAGGTGGGCTGAATGGTCTGTCAGAGAAGAGGTGAGAAGATAAGGGAGTGGGCAGCCCAGAGACGCTTTGCAGGTGGAGGCCTAGTCATGGAACTTGTGGCCTCAGCGAGGCGGCAACAGGTCAGGTGCTGGTTTGTGGACCTTCAGCACTTGGGAATTAAGATCCTCCTAAGAATCTGGCAGGTGAGTCCCTCCAAGGAGGTTCCCAGCACTCTCCTCTGTGCTTTGTCTTCTGTTCCTGAGGCTCACCCCATCATCTCGGAGCTCCTTGAGAGGTGAGGACTCCCGGGGCCTGTCTGGAGGTTGGCCAAGATGCCATGTTCTGAGTATGGGTGCAGTGGAACTGAAGGAATCACAGAGCAGCGAGGTCACGCCTGTGTGCTGGGTGTCGGGTGCCCCGAGGAGGCTCCCAGTTTCTGTCCTAAGGGTGGCCTGGAGGAGGGGTTCAGGTTTGGAGTCTCTGGGGTGCTCACAGAGCTAGTGCTCCTCTCCTCACGAGTAGGTGGCTATGGGCAGCCGGCTGCACGTCCTACTCACCACCCAGTTCTTTCTTGTGGTCCTGTGGTCCTGGCTGGATGGCTGGGCCTCCTCCTTCCCCGGTGCCTTGGTGACTCACATAACCCTGCCTCACCACAACACACACATCCCTCCCCCCCAACACAAACACCCCACGTTTACCCCACACAGCCACTGGGCAGCCCCACGAGAGAGCCCCAGGTTGGATGGAGGGAAGACTGACTCCTCCCAGCTGTGGAGCCGGGGCAGCTCTGCCTGTCAAGCTGCTCTGAGGGGCTGGGATCACGATCCCAGCAGCTCCTTCATTTACTTGTTCATTCTTGGCTTAAAATATGTATATCTGTGGGGATAGCACGCATAGAGAGAAGCCAGAGCCTGAAATTTTGGAACTGCAGTTCAACAAGCAGAAATCTCTAGCCGAGTCATCTCATCTCTCTTTGCCTGAGTTTCCTTATCTGTAAAATGTACATAATGCTCTCTTGCAGGGTGATGGAGAGGATCAAACAAGATAACAAAAGCCAAAGTGTGTGTGAACTGTAATCAGAGTTTATAGTTTACAAACATATAAATAGTCATTCATTCATTCATCCATTTAACAAAGGCTGGTGAAATCCTTATTAAGCACCAGGCAGTGTCCTGAGCCTTTTACAAGCATTAACTCATTCGATCCTCCTAACAACCCTATGAAGATGGTGCTAGGATTGCCCCCCCATTTTATAGACGAGGAAACTGAGACACAGAGGATTTAAGTAGCTTGCTTAATGCCATCTGGTTAGTAAATGGTACAGCTGGGATTCACACCTAGTCCTCTTTGATCAACTCAAGAGTATTCCATTCATTCATTCAGGAAACATTTATTAAATAGTTTCTCTTTTTTTTTTTTTTTTTTTTTTTTGAGACAGAGTCTCGCTCTGTCACCTCGGCTGGAGTGCAGTGGCATGATCTTGGCTCACTGCAGCCTCCACCTCCCGGGTTCAAGCAATTCCCCTGCCTCAGCCTCCTGAGTAGTTGGGACTACAGGCATGTGCCACCACGTCTGGCTAGTTTTTGTATTTTTAGTAGAGACAGGGCTTCACCATGTTGGCCAGGCTGGTCTTGAACTCCTGGGCTCAAGTGATCCTCCCGCCTTGGCCTCCCAAAGTGCTGGGATTACAGGTGTGAGCCAACACCCCCAGCCAAATGCTTTCTCTATGTGAGTCCCTGGGCCCACGGAAAGGAACCAGAGCTGGTGAGGGTGGTTGAGGTTGTTATCCAGGGACAGAGGTAGCTTTCTGAGGGTGGAAGCTGGATATGTGGGGCGGAGGAAGGGTTGCAAATTTTGGTTGTTAGCCAGCTAAGATTTCTGCCCTGTGCAGGACAGTCCTACACACATTGTCAACAGCACCCCATTGAGAAAATATTCAAGAAAAGAGCACAGGCTTTGGAGTCATTCCAGACCTCGGCCAAGTCCCAGCCTTACCATTCCAAGACTGTGTAACTTGGACAAGTCGCTTTACGTTCTTAGCCTCAGTTTCCACCTCTGAAAAACATGATTGGAGACATTATGTATGTGAAGTACCAGAAGTATCTAGCATGCCTTGGTTGCTCAATAAACACGAAGGTCTTTTCCTGCTTAAGCAAATACCAAGAAGTATGGAGAAGAAGCAGTTTTGGCTTCCGGCATCCTTGCAAACCCCTCTCCCTCTCTCTTGAGGAGGTCTGAAGCAAGCTAGGCTCTGGACATGCAAGAGTGCCCTCACCACATGGCCCTCCCCCTTCTCTCCATCCAGGCCCAGGACCCAGGGCCAGTAAGGCTCCTAACCTACCAGCTCCGAGGCTCCAGACAAAAGACACTTCCCCTCTTGGAGCTTTGGATTCTTTGTCAAATGGAGAAACGCAGTGCTGGTGGTCATCAGCTGTTTCTGCCTGTCCCGTGCCCCTTCCCTCTTCTTTGGGTGACTGCACCCAGTTTTCTTTTCTTTTCTTTTCTTTTTTTTTTGAGACAGAGTCTCACCCTGTCACCCAGGCTGGAGTGCAGTGCCGCGGTCTTGGATCACTGCAAGCTCTGTCTCCTGGGTTCATGCCATTCTCCTGCCTCGGCCTCCCCAGTAGCTGGGACTACAGGCGCCCGCCACCTTGCCCAGCTAACTTTTTGTATTTTTAGTAGAGACGGGGTTTCACCGTATTAGCCAGGGTGCTCTGGATCTCCTGACCTCGTGATCCACCCGCCTCAGCCTCCCTAAGAGCTGGGATTACAGGCATGAGCCACTGCGCCAGGCCGACTGCAACCAGTTTTCTATTGGGGAACATCCTGCTCCCACTCTCAGTCGCCTGGGCATGTGGTCTGGGACTGGCCAGTCAGCATGCGGACATTCCATCTTCCTGTTCACAGCCATTGGTTCAGGTATAGGTGCATGAGCTAGCCCTGGAGCAATTACAAGTGTCCCAGGAACTCCTGGTACCAAGAAAAAGGCCAAGAGACAGGCATTCTCTTACCATATGGGATTGGGGCATGAGAACAGTGTAAGCCTGGAGCTGCCTGAGACCTCCGTAACATCACTTGGGGACCACCTGCCTGAGGATGAAGCCAACAAGAGGAAAAGGAGAAGGAGATGAGAGGGAGAAGAAGAGAGGTGGGGTGGAGAGAGAGAGGGGCAGTGGTGGGTAGGAGAGAGAACCTGATATGATTTCTGGATACAGCCTTGCCTGTCTATGGATTTTCAGCTTGAGAGAAAATACTTCCCCTTCTTTTGCAAAAATTAGTTAGAATTGTGTCTGTTGCTTGTAATAGAAATAATCTTCACTTATTCAGGGGCTAAAAACACCTACGTTGGCCAGGCACGGGGGCTCACACCTGTAATCTCAGCACTTTGGGAGGCCAGGGCTGGCAGATCACTTGAGCTCAGGAGTTCAAGATCAGTTTGGGCAACATGGTGAAACTCTGTCTCTAGAAAAACAAACAAACAAAAAACAAACAACAACAACAACAACAAAAAACAAACCAAAATCAGCCAGGCTTGGTGGTGAGTGCCTGTAATCCCAGCTACTTAGGCGGCTGAGGTGGGAGGATTGCTTGAGTCTAGGAGGTCGAGGCTGCAGTGAGCCGTGATCATGCCATTGCACTCCAGCTTGCGCAACAGAGTGCGGCCTTGTCTCAAAAAAACAAAACAAAACAAAACAAACATAAAACATCTACATCAAAAAATTGCTGTGTAGATCAAAAGGGAAGATAACGTAAGCAAAAATGTTTCTCTATACTGTATATGGCTGAATGACGGTAAGTTATTAATGAAGTGTTAAAGCAGGAACGCGCATTCCATGCAACTGACGAGTCAGTCAGTCCAGTTCTGTTTGAAAAGCTCGAGAAAATGGACTTTTACGGTTCTTGCCTGAGAACAGAAGGAGTTTTTGGAAGTGCGAATTCTTGTCCCCTAAATTATCAGTTCAATGGGTGTAGGTTTTCTAAGGAGGAGGTGTCCTTGCATTGGGTCACACTGTTTCTTATGTGATTTGTTCCAAGGTCGCTTACTTTACAAGAGGCCATAGCACAGTGAGGAAAGATACCTGGCCTGTTTGGGCAAGTCCCTGCCTGGCTTTGAGTCTCTGATTTTGTCACCTGAGTGGGGCTGGACTGGGCCTTCTCCTAGGGAGCAGCTGGCTCTGACCCACTGTGGTCTTGCTATTCCCAGACCTTATCTTGGGACAAGAGAAGTCTGCTCACTTCTGCTGTCTGCAGCATGCACTGGTTACTGGATTCTCCAGAGAAGCCACCCTTCAGAAACCACAGCCCATGCTAGAACGAGGCTCTTTCTGGAGTTTGGGAGACATTTCCGACTCACTGTCCCTCCCCTGTCTATTCCAAAAAATTCGATTTCTCATCCTGCTTTGCAGCCAAGTGAGGCCACGTGACATGGTTCTGGTGAAAGAAATATAAAGTGGAAATCTCCTGAGGCTGTCTCTTCCCTTTCCAACCTTTTCCTGTTTGGAACATGGGCATGAAGTGCTAACTGCAAGGACACAAACTATTTTGAGGATGACAGAGCGGAAAGATGGAAAGAATCTGGACTCCTGATGGCACTGCTGAGACGCCGAGAAGCTGCAACAGGGCTGGGCTGCTTACCTCTGGACTTCTTGTCATCTGAGAGAAATAATTCTCCCTCGTTTTTTGGGCTTAAGCCTCCATATTTGGGGTTTTTGATATATATAACCACATGCATTCCTGATACACTAAGCTAGCACTTGCCTGCAACCATTCTCTCTTTCTCTTTTGTTTTTTTAGAGAGATGGAGTCTTGCTAAGCTGCCCAGGTTGGTCTTGAACTCCTGAACTCAAGCAATCCTCCCACCTTGGCCTCCCAAAGTGGGATTACAGGCATAAGCCACATGCCTGGCCACTATTCTCTCTTAAATTCTTTCTAAGCATCTAGTCCAACTTTTTTTTTTTCTTGCATTTGGGGCCATAATGACAGAATTGGAGTAATTTTATACTTATTAATTATAATAATTCTACCAGTAATCATTACTTACTGAGTGCCTCCTGAATGTTAGGAATTGAGCTAAGTGATTTTATTCTCACAACGGTCCCAGGAAACAAATACTATTATTTTCCTCATTTTCAGATGAGGAAACTGAGGCTCAGAGATGACAAATGACTGGTTCAAATTCACACAGCTAGAATTGAAGCTGAGCTCTGAACCCAGGTCTGCCTTATGCCAAAACTCCTGCTCTTCATCCTCAGCATGGCTAGTTCACCAAGCTTAGTTAACAGGTAGGGAAACTGAGGTCCAAGAGGAAGAGTTACCAGCTCAAGGTCACGCAGTGATTTCAGGGGGTCATGTTACAAGAAATCAGACAGACTGGGTCCCCATTCCAGGGCTCTTTCTATGATATCCTGCTGCTTAGCAAATGCCAGTGCCTGAAGTCCAGGCTGAGGTCTGGGGATGATGGGAGCTATTGAATGTTCTAAGCAGAATTAGGAGAGTGTTCCACATGCCAGACGAAGGTTGTGGAAACACTTCCTCTTCCTTCAACTATGGTGGAGAAGGAAGTGGGGTGAGAGGACTTGTATTTTACAGCCCCATAAACTTCCTGAGCAACGTCCCCTAGCCAGAGAATGGCTCTTTCCCCTGGTTTGTCCGTCACAGGTGGCTGAGTCCCCTGATCCCAGGAGCTGATATCTGAGGCTCTGCGGATTACACTGATGGTGGGGGCTGGCTGGGGAGGATGCCATGGTGTGCCCACTCAGCCATCCTGTGCCAAGCAAATGGTGCTGGCTGTCTAGTGGAGAGGTCTGCGGGACAGGGCACCTGCAGTGGAAACTCCCCAGATGAACTTGGGGACTCTCCACTTAGAGTGTCCTGCTTGTTTATCTTCTTGGCCCATCCCTGGCAGGATTTGGGTGTTTGTTTAAGGATTCAGGGTTTGAGATCCAAGATAACCAGCGATGAGCTTAATAGGGAGTTACACTTGTAAATGCTGAAATCATACAGGCCATGGCTCAAATCCCAGCTCTACCACCCATATATACCCTGTGGTATAGGCTATAGCAAGTCAGCTAATTTTCCTGTTTATAAAAATGGAGACAAGAGGAACATCTACCTCATGGGGCTGTTAGGAGTTATAAAGGGGATGATGCACCAAAAATCTTTAGCATAATGTCTGCCACATGGTAAGTGCTCCAGAAGTGGTTAAAACTCCTCCCACTTTTCTTCGTCTCTGCATAATCTACGGACATCTTTGAGCCTCATTTTCCTCTTTGCACAATGGGGATCATGATACCTTCTTCTTCCAGCAATTGTGAGGGTTTCAATGAGAAAGGGATGTAAACGCATTTGGTAGGCCGGGTGTGGTAGCTCATGCCTGTAACCCCAGCACTTTGGGAGGCCAATGTGGGAGGATCACTTGAGCCCAGGAGTTCAAGACCAGCCTGGGCTACATAGTGAGACCCCCCGTCTCTACAAAAAAAACAAATAAAACAAAATTAGCTGGGCATAGTGATATGCACCTGGTAGTTCCAGCTACTCGGGAGGCTGCAGTAGGAGGATCACCTGAGCCCAGGAGATCAAGGCTGAAGTGAGCCAAGTTCGCACCACTGCAGTCCAGCCTGGGCAACAGAGTGAGACCCTGACAAAAAATAAACAAAACCAAAACCAAAACCAAAACATTATTTTGTGACTCTCAGTTCTCAGCTTCTCAGCTGAACTATGTTGCTTAAATTGGATCCCACACATCGCTCCACAAGCCAACTACCACCCTAACGAGCCTTTCTGTTTCCTTTTAACTTCAAACACTGGTTGGTTATGCTGGGGCTTGGGTACAGGTACCCGGTATTCCAGAACAAAAGGGTTGGGCCTTGAAACCTGACTCTTACTGGTTGTACATCTTGGACAAGCTGCTTCAACACTGGCCCTCACTTTCTTTCTCTGTAAATGGAAGTGATAATACTGACTTTATAAGGTTGTTGAGAAAAATCACATGTAACAGTGCATTTAAAACACATAGCATTCTACCCTGCACATAGTAGATATTCAAGAAATATTAGCCGTTATTATTATTACCTCCAATGGTCAACCCTAGCCTGGTTCTGAGTAGGTAAAGAGGAGGAGGAAGGGAATTTTTCATGCAACCCTCTCGCTCAGGTAGGGAGTAGAAGCGAGGGCCAATAAAGAACTAGCATTGAGCTCCTACTGAATGCTGGGGATGCCCACAGGGACTATCTTACTTCATCCTCACAATAACTCTTGCAAGAGTGGCATTATTAACCACGTTTTTACAGGTGGGGGAACTGAGGCCCACAAAGGGCAGTTTGCTGCTTAAGGTCACACTGAGAAGTCAGGTGGGGTGGAGGACTGGGATTTGAAGAGATATTGGATTGAGTCCAGAGCCTTCCTGCCTGACTGAGAAGCTGCCTGCGCAGGTGGGGCCGGGTGGGGCTGGGTCCACGAGTGATTCAGGTAAGAGTCAGCTCTGGTTTTCCAAATAGTGGGTGGGGCCCAGCAGGAGTGAGACCTCTCCAGGAGCATTACAATCCAGGCTGTGGCTAGGGTGAGCAGGAGGGCACGTGATTGGTGTGGATAATGGGGAGGGGGCTATGCAGAGAGAAATCCTATCCCTTGTTACCAGTGGGATATAGGGAAGGAGGTCCTTGCTGCCTTAGCTGGGAAGGGCTCAGGGCCTGGGGTGAAGCTGGGCCTGTGGGACAGCTGGGGGTGCTGGCCCATGGGACAAGCTGGAGAAGGCAGGGAAACTGAGGCAGGCAGTGATACTTTTGGTGGCCGTCACAGCAGATGGGTGGTTGGCAGTCACTTCGATGAGGCTGGTGCTGGACCTGGTCTGTTTTTTTAATGCATTCACTACTCTTTTAGATACTCATTCATTTCTTTGTTCAAGCAACAAACGTTCCCTGGATGTCTTTTATCCGCCAGATCCTATGCTTGGCCTTGGGGCTGCAAGAGTGACCAGGACTCTCATAGCCTCATAAGGTTTGGGGGCAGAGGGACAATGTGATCAGGAGTGGCACTGCTGTGGCCAGGGAAGGCACAGGGGCTTCCTAGAGGAGAGAAGGGGGAGGAGGAGGCATGTTAGAGGAGGCCTACCAGGGGACATGGGAGGTGTCTTGCCTTATAAGTGGAAGCTCACAATCTTGAGGACTAGGATGGTGACACCAGTCCTAGGCATTTAGACTATAGCTTTGCAGTAGGGAGCAGGAAAAGGTGGCCCTGTGCTGTGGTCTCTTTCCCTGGGCTGGGGCAAGGGCTACCCCAGACCTCTCCCCTGTGTATCCAGCTGCATGCTGGGGCGGTTGGGGGTGCTGGCCCATGGGCCAAGCTGGAGAAGGCAGGGAAGGTTTGATCCTCCTCATTCCTTGAAGTGGATCAAATACAAGAAGCCCAAATTCACATTCCACCTACTCATGCCAGCTCCCCTTCCCTGGATATTGCCACCAGCATTGAGCCAGAAAGCTAGGTGTCCTCAGCACCTTTCTTCCCCTAAGCTCTAGTGCTAATTGGTCACCAAGCCCTGGCACTTCTGCCACCAGTTCTCTCATCTACCTTCTCCCCACTCCATGCTCTTGGTCCTGCCTCATCCCTGGAGGGCTGCCTCAGCACCCTGCCTGCTCTCTCAGACTCCATCCTCTCCTGTATTGCAGCTGTGTTGAGATCTGCGGTGCTGGTCACAGAGCCTGGCTGCAGTGAGGGCTCAATTGCTCCATGCTGGAACTGGACCAGTCCTCAGAGACCATCTGATCTGCTCATTCTGTTGTTCAAATGGGGAAACAGAGGCCCAGTGAGGCCTAGCGACTTGTCTAAGGTCACACTATGGAACAAGTGACTTGAACTCACTTCTGATTCTGAGGTGAAGGCTCTTCCCATCAGTGCCAGGGCCACACAAGTGTTTCTTGTTTTGAGTGCAGATGGGTGGCTTGGAAGTCAGCAGGAGGCACAGGTGTGCTGACTTGATGGGCTCAGGGCCCAAAGGGAGGGAGGGCCTGGGAGTGGAAGATGGAACCTCATTCAAGCCCGTCTCTCCTTCCTTCTCACCAGAAACTCCCCCTTTCTTTGGACAACTGGACCCCCACACCTCCACCCTGTCCCCATCCCTTTTGCTGATAATCCCATCTCCTTGCCCTGCAAATGCTAGGGGGGCCTTGATTTGGGGAGGAAGGGAAGGCTGAAGCCGGTCCCGGCACCCTGAGAGCCCCAGGGCCCTCCGCTGCCCCACTCCTTCTCCAGGTCTGCCCTGGCTTGCTCTGTCTCCCTAGGGCAGCTGGCTTTTGTCCCAGGGGAGCATGGGAACAGCTTGGGTGAGAATGGGGGAGGGGCTTCCCAGCAGGTCTCACCTCTCCCACCTGGCATAATTTCTACCCTGCACCCAGTGAGGCCCAGGAGCCAGCACAAGAACCTCTGAGCTCTCCTGCCGGCTTTCCCCACTGTGGGGCCCACAGGATGGCTGGGTGTGCTGGGGAAACTGAGGGAGATGACTTGTGGGTGCCAGCACCACGGGACTTTGGGTGATCTTGGACCTATTCCTTCCTCCTTCTAGGTGCTTCCTGAGCTGGCGAAAAGGAGAGCTGGATGCTGGGATTCTATAAATTCGGTGGTGGTTGTGAGTCTAGCTACAGCATGGACCCTGGCCAGCCCTGGAATCTGAGTTCAGAGATCTTTGAAAAAAATGCCTTCTGATAACTGAGCACCTACTACATGCTGGGCACTGCACCAGGAGATTTGTGTGCATTCCCTCATTGAATCTTACAACCACCCTCTGGGATGGTTTTTGCTATTAAGCCGGTTTTATAGATGAAAATACTGAGGGCTAGAAAAGATAAGTACCTTGTCCAAGGTGACACGGCCAGTAAGCTGTGGAGTCTGGATTTGAACTAGGCTCTCTTGGAGTTTGGAGCCCGGTCTTCTCATTTCTGGCAGAGACCTGTGGCTTCAGCGGGCGGAGACCAGCCCATGGGGGAAGTAAGTCCTTCCTGTTAGATCTGTCTGAGGAGTAGTGAGTTTCTCATCTAGGAAACCACCAGCAGGCCAGGCTGGACTGCCCCATTTCTAGCCCCCTTTCTTCTCTGCAGACCGCCCTGTTTCTAGCCCCTTTTCTTCTCTACCCTTTTCTGTAGAGTGCGTTAGACCCATTTTACAGAAGGGGACTCTGAGACCCTTTCTTCTCTGCGGGGCAGGGTATGTGGTTCAGACGAGCCGCTTCCATCCCCAGTTCTGTCCCTAAGCCCTGGGTGACCTCAGCATTGAGCATCGTCTCTGAGCCTCAGTTTCCTGTCTATATCTAGTGCCACCAGGCATCAGAAACGTAAGTGCTTCAAGGATCTTGGGTGAAAAGCCGCTTTAGCGGCGATCATACACTAATTAATAAAATGCCTTGGCCGGGGCTGGGCAGAGGAAGTAAGCGGGCAGCCGAGGTGACAGCTGGAGGGAGGAGCGGGGGTGGAGCCGGGGGAAGGGTGGGGAGGGGATGGGCCGGAGCTCCGGGCAGTGTGCGAGGCGCACGCACAGGAGCCTGCACTCTGCGTCCCGCACCCCAGCAGCCGCGCCATGAGCAGTGAGTGCGACCCCGGTGCCCGGTGGGGAATTCTCTTGGCCTCCTGGTGGAGCCTTGAATGCCAGGCTCAGCCCCTCGTGTCTCTCCTCTGCAGGGAGTCTCTTGCTCCGGTTCTTGCTGTTCCTGCTCCTGCTCCCGCCGCTCCCCGTCCTGCTCGCGGACCCAGGGGCGCCCACGCCAGGTAGGCGGCCCCATCCCTCCCCAAGGGAATCCCCGGTCTTGCGCCCCTGGCCTGGTTTCAACCCCCTCCTTTCCCCTCCAGCGGGCCCAGCTTCCCCTTTCTGCTCGCGGTGCTGAGAAAGGGGACTGAGGCTGAGTCTTTTGGTGGGATGGGGGCTCCCTGAAGCCCCCCCCCGGCGGTGTGGCCTTGGCTAATGGGCTATCTAGTTCTTTCAGGGGAAACAGCAGACTGGGATCTGGTGCCAACTTGGGGAGAAGGGACAGTCCCTATCCATCCCCCTCACCTGTTCTGGGCCCCTGATGTCTAAGCAGCCTCTGCACCCAACAACCCCGCTGTTTCCTATAGGGGCCTCTTTGGGAGGAAGCCGCAGGCACCAAGGGAAATGAGTTCCCTTTCTCCAGCCTCTAACCGTCTGGGAACCCATCCTGATTCCCATTGCCAGTGGAGAAGGTCTCCCCTGGTGAAGACTTCGGGAGAACATGGGAGATGGAAATACATTTAGGAGCCGGGATGCTTCCTCTGGGGTTTAAGAGATCCCCATTAAGCAAATGAGGAAACCGAGGCTCAGTAGGTGCCATGATTCCCCAAGCTCACAAAATACATGGTGGGCCCAGGATCTGAACCCAGGTCTGTCTGCGTCCACACACTTCGCAAGGTCTTTCCACAGAAAGCTGCTTCTACCCACAATGGACCCTGAGCCACTCTGGGTTTCATGGGGGAGGTTGATGGGGAAATTCCGCCCTTCCCTCCCCCATGCATGTGCCAGGTTCCAGGTGAAGGAATTCAGCTCCTCGCTCAGCCAACCTTCCTCCCCCAGCTCACTGCTTCTGTGTGTGTGCGTGTGTGTGAGCATGTGTCCCAGCTGGATATAGTTTCCTCCACCACCCAGCTGTGTAAAATCTCTAAAATGAGGCCCAGAGAGGGCAGGAGGGAGCAGAGGGAGTCCGCACTTTCTGCTGTGATGCTCTAAGGATCTGGTGCGTAGGGGAGTATGTACATGGATTTTGGATCAGACCAAGTTTCCTGAAACGGGCTTTGGGTGGGTGGCATTTAGGGAATCCAAAGAGAGGACGGAGGGTGCTCTAGGAAAGGGTTTGCGTTGAATAAAAGTCTGGTTTATGGGAAGAGGAGGAGGAAGATTCATGTGGCCAGCACTTTAAAGTTTACAAAGGTTGGTTGTGGACACCCACCTCTTTGGTGCTCTCAACAGCCCTGCCAGAGAGATGCGTTAGACCCAGTCTACAGAAGGGGACTCTGAGGCCCAGAGGGAGTGAGGCCACTTGTCTGAATCCTCACAGTGAGCTGGTGGTGGGGAGTAGAAGGGGCTCTTCAGGTTGCCTCGCTGACCCATCTTGTCAGTCCCTGGATCAGCCCAGCACTTCCTCTGAGGCCCCATCTGGCCTCATCCAGGCACTCTTGGTATACAGGTCCCACCCGTCTGTATTCTTTTTTAGTCCATTCACTAATGCACAATGAGCCATGGTCTGTGCTATTTTGTTTTTTGCCTTTTCTGTTTCCTTTTGTATAATAAACGTTTACACGGAATTGTTTTTTTCATCCCCAAGGGTTATTTATGCCAGTCTTTGGCTGGGGCCTGGAGACACAGAGCTGGGAGGAGCTGACAGGCTGATGGTGGAGCCAGAAATGCCAATAGACTGTCATCCAAGGGGACCAGGGCTGTGCGGAGCTCTTTGGAGGAAGCAGGGGTGTAGGGAGCCCAGGGAAGGGAGCAGGGGTGTGCGGAGCTCAGGGGAGGGAGCAGCTGCTTCTCAGTGCGAAGAACTGAGGGAGGCTTCTTGGATCTGGTGACTTTTGGACTGGACCTCGAAGGAGGTGGCGGGTGGGGGAAACACTAAGAGACTCGACCAGGAAACACCGTAAGGGTAATGTGGAGCAGGAGGCTGAGGTTGGATGCGTAATGTGGGGATGAGACTGGAGGCCAGAAAACTGGTACCGAGGCTCCTGCAAGGATCTAGGAAAGAACGAATGACTGGTGGAGTGCAGGGGCAGAAGGTCTGGGTTGCCCTCATATTTCCAAGTCTGCGAGTAAACTGAGGGCCAAGCTACGTGGGCATCTGCCCCAGGAAGCCAAAGCCTGTGTTTTGCCTCTAGAGGCAAAGGAGATGAAGAGATGAGGGCTGCACTCACCTAAGAGGGCAGGCGGAGGGAGAGAATGCTGCTTCTGCCTCTCTGGTGGGTGAGGAGATGGAGGCCAGCCTGGAGGCAAGGCTGTGCCGGGGGCGCCCTGAATGCTCAAGTACTTCCCCTCTAGTCTCTGGACTTGACTCAGTGCCCATCTTCTAGATGGGGATAGGGCATGACCTGGCACCCAGAGCTGCATGCCAGGCAGAGGAGCCCCAGGCCAGCTGACCCGGGCACATGGGGCAAGATCCCAGCTGTGCTAAGGCTGCCCGGCTGCCCGGGCACCTGCGCCTGCTCTCGCCAGCACCAGTTGGGTCTGTGGGCCGGGAGAGGGCTTCCCCACCAGCAGGCTCTTCCAGCTGCTGGGCCCAGTTGTCTGGATCTGGTGCGGTGGGACTGGGGCCCAGGCCAAATCAGTCAGGGTTCCCCACCTTTTTTTTTTTCTCTCTGGCTGCCAGGTCCCCAGAGACTCTCTAAATATTATTCTTTAGGGGATTTGGGTCCTGCCTCTTCACTGGGCAATCTTGCAGCCTGACGCCTCTGCATCCTGGAGGACTTGGTGTTCCCTGGCTGTGCCTGTCCCCTAGTCACGCTCAGTCCTGGACCTGGAGCTCTGACTTTTGCGCTAGGGGGTGTTCCTTGCTCAAACCCTTGGAAAGGTTCTGGAACCAGGCAGTTCTGGACAGTCCTCATCTGTGGGGATGGGGACTAGCAGCTTGGCCTTTGGGCTGCGCGTGTCTGGCATGCAGTGTGGTGTGCTGATCATCTCTGCCTCCGCGTGTCTTGGGGACTCAGTGAGAGCAAATGGGAAGGTTCTCTGCTGATGGGGCAGTTGTGGGAGGGTTGTACTGAAACAAATAATGGAGAGGGACAGATTGGCTCTACCCAGAGTAGAGGGCCTGGACGTCGAAAGGAAGGCCTCCTTTAGCCTGCCTGCTAAACCCCCTTCATGGGATATACAGAAAAATGAGGCTCCAGAGGTGGGAGGGACTCACCCAAGAATGCACAGCCAGTAAGAGCAGCCACTCTCTAATACAGCTCTCCCAAGCAACTACTTGGTGCCTGGCCCTGTGCTGAGTATGGGGGACTCAAAGTGAATTAGACTTGGTACCTGCATCTCCTTGGTTTTCTTTCTTGATGAACAGGGGTGTCCTCCACTGAGCATAGAACTGAGTTGGCATGAAAACATGCAGGATTGAAGTTAGACCGAAGGAAGGCCTTCCTGTACGAATACTTCCTAAAGATCTGGTTGCGGCAGGAGATGGTGATCCCCCTGGGGTCCTGGTTTCATTTGTTCTGGATTTGCAAGGTTCACTTTGAAGGAATGTGACAAATCCAACTCAACTGGGTCATCCTCAGTCTGCATCAAAGCGACTCTCCCTTTCCATCCCTTCCCCAAATCCAGTCCTGGGTACCTCCAGGAGTAGGAGGAGGAGGGAGATTAAGTCTTGGCTCCGCAACTTCAAAGCAGTAGGGTCTGGGCAAGCCTCCTGCTTTCTCTGGGCCCTACATTCCTCATTGTGCAATGGGGAGTCTCACCTACCTCTCTTAGGGAGTGCTGGGGAGATAAATGAGTGTGGGTGTGGAAGGTTGTGGACTTTGTCGGCTGGAGCCCTGGCTTTCTGGCTGGGCTGTGATGGTCAGGCTGTAGTCTAGTGGCACCCAGTCTCCTCTCCGCCCACCCTGACACCTTGGCGCACCAGCGGCAGGCCCACTGTTGTCCTTCCTGGGAGAACTTTTCCTGCCCCAGAGCAGTGGTGTTTATGGAAAGAACGTTGGGGAGGGAGGCGGGAGGGGGGAAGCTGGACGGGCCGGCCTGGGAGGGAGGAGCCTCAGCTCCGCACAGCCTCTCTTGGCAGGGAGGGTGTGGGCAGCCGTTCCAGCTTCAGCGTCTGGAGCTTGTGGCTCTTCTGCCTGCCGAGGCAGAGCTCTAGGGCCATGGCGGGAGGCCTTCCGGCTCCACCTCAGACAGCTGTCGAGGGCCTGGAAGATGAAGGACTCCTTTTGGTCAGGCTGGAGGTGACCAATCTCCTCACTTCATTTTATTTATTCCACAAACATTCGTTAAGCTCTGGCTACCACATCTGGATCCCAGACCTGGTTAAGCCCCAACTGTGTGCATAGCCTGTGCTGGGGGAAGAGAAAGCCATAAGGGAAGTGGGGGTCCCTTCTCCTGGAAGCTTAATGGTGGAGAAGAGCAGGTTGAATTGGAACCCGGAGCCAGGGTAAGGGAGAGTGGGAGGAGGGAGTGTGGACATTTGGGGAAGGCTTCTTGGGGAGGCAAGGCGTGGGCTCAGCTGATTTGGAGGAAATGTATTAAGGAGGCTAACAGCCTGGATGAAGGATGGAGATGCTGAGGGTTTGGGGCTAAGGGAGGGGCTGGTGCAGAATGTTTGAGCTGCACGGACCTCTGGAGTTCATTTTGAGATCCCTGCTGTGGCAGGGATGGGGAAATTGAGCCTGGGGGAGGCCTAACCCCTGTGCCCTTAGAATGGTAGAACTAGACCGTGAATCCTAGTGGACCTTGTGTGCCAGGGTTGGGAGCTGGGCAGTGTGTGCTACAGGGGCTCCTGGGCAGGTGAGAGAGCCAGGCCAGCAGGAGGGGCAAGAAGAAGAGTTCTAGCAGGGTGACAAGTCCTTTCTGGGGGGAACCAGACCTCTGAGCCAGCACGGTGGCTGCTCCAGAGGCTTCTTGGCCTTTCTGGGCCTGTGGCTGGGGGAGGCGGGGGCTGGGGTACTGCCAGGCCCTTTCCCTGGATCCTGCCTGCCAGGTTTGCCTGTGGCTGCCTGATAAAGCCTTTTTGTCCAGCCTTCTTCCCCTGACCCCTCCCTCCTACACCCCTGCTGGGGCCATTGTGGGGCTGTGGGGAGTTGCCAGGGCTTAAGCAAAACTATTTGCATGATTCTTGTGGTCCTTGCTTTGTGTGTGTGTGTATTTGAGGTGGTGTTGCCGTCTTCGACGTGGGGACCAAGAGGACTCTGCTGCCCAGGTCAAGCCGTGTGCTGTGAAGTGAGGAGACTGAGACCAGGGCAGGGGATAGGGGGCAGGTCTTGCCCAGGGTCATGCTCTCTGATCCTAGCACCCTGAGATGACAGCATTTCATCCTCAGCTGCTCCGGCCTTTCACTACGCTTTTGACCTGCAATAACCAGTTGCACAAAGAATACATATTCCCTGTAACGTTGGCTCTGAGCCCAGATAAGGAAGTGTGTTTGCAGAAAGGAGCCCGGCGTTTTCTGTGTAAGGTCAGAGATGGAGCCTCCTGCCAGGCGCTAGGAGTTTTTGGTCTGCCCAGCTCTGTTCTGTTTCCTTGGCCAAGTTGTCACCTGTCCCTGAACCTCAGTTTCCTCCACTGAACAGGGTGGTGGGGGTGATGGTGGATCCTACTGAACCTGAGGAGGCTGTAACTTTGCTGCTAAAGAATCACTGAGGCAGATTTAGCAAGGGGGTGGTGGTCTGAGGGATCTGGGTTAGATGCCAAGAGGGATTTCCTTATTGAGTTTCTCCAGGAGGCAGCAGGGCGGATGCCAGAGCTCCATGCACCCTCCCAGGAGATTTTCTAGCCCTATCTCTCCTATTCCCTTGGTCTGTGACCTTCTTCTGGATCCTAGAGCCCAGACCCCACCCTGATGTGGGCCAAGTCTGATTCCATCAGGAATGGGGGCTGAGGCAGCTGAGACCTTGGAGTCCCCCTCCTCCTGCACACCCACCCTCTGTCCCCAGGGTTCTGGAAAACTTCTTTCCTTAGACTTGGCTGCTGAGGCTGTGGGGGTGGAGTGGAAGTGAAGGGATGGGCATTTGGTCTGGTGAGACTTGTGGGGTGATAGGTCTGGCTTTCCCTTTTTCTGGCCTCAATTTCCCCATCTGCAATGTGGACATTATGATACCTGCTCTTCTCTACCTTCTGCAGAAATGGAGGAATGGTGAGGGATCTCGTTTTCCTAGTGTTCATGGGGTGGTGGTCTGGGAGAAGTCCCCGTCCTCGTCCTCGTCCCTTTTCTGACCGCCCCCCCACCCCCCGCCCCGGCCTGCTCTTGCTGCTGAACTCTGACTAGGCAGGAAGTGAACACTCTAGAAGCCCGTGGCTGCGGAGTTTTATCAGCTCTTTCTTAACCTCAGTGTCACAGCCGGGGACTCTTCTCCTGCCGCCGTTTGGTGGCAATAGGGAGGGAGGGGGCACTTCCCCTGGGGGCCTGATGTGGGCTAGGCTGGAGTTCCAGAGCAGGGCCTGGAAATGTCAGGATGGGTGGTTTATGTTCACAGAGGTGGGAACAGGGGGGCCCTTGGGGGAACCCTGAAGCCCCGGCCCCCAGTGATTCAGGACGGAGCTGCGACTTAAGTCCATGCCTCTGGCCCCTCATTCCCCCATCAGGGGCTAGATGGGGGTCAGGAGGCCATCCTAGCATGGTCTCTGACCTCCATTTCTCACCCACAGTGAATCCCTGTTGTTACTATCCATGCCAGCACCAGGGCATCTGTGTCCGCTTCGGCCTTGACCGCTACCAGTGTGACTGCACCCGCACGGGCTATTCCGGCCCCAACTGCACCATCCGTGAGCTGGGCCTTCAGCCCTCACTCCTTCCGTCTTGAGCCCTTCTGCTCCCGGGGCCCTTTCTCCTAGACCCTAACTTCCTACCCTCCTCTCTGACCATGGCCCTGTTCTCCTTCCTTGCCTGGTTCTGCCCCTCTCTCTGACCTGGCTTCAGCATGAGCTCTTGCTCTTGGTCCACCCTCACTCCCTGCTTCTGGGTTCCATGGTGAGTCTTCACCACATGCCCTGGCCCCTGTCCTCACGCCCGGTTCTGTCTCTGTCATGTGTCATTGCTCCCAAGGTTCCATCCTTACCCACTTCCCCATAGGTGCTACTCTGTTCCATCCTGGCCCTTGTCCTCAGTGCCCCATCTTCCACTCTGGCTACTTCTGGTTCTGGTAGGAGGGACCAACTGAGTGACTCCCATTGCCCCTGCAGCTGGCCTGTGGACCTGGCTCCGGCATTCACTGCGGCCCAGCCCCTCTTTCACCCACTTCCTGCTCACTCACGGGCGCTGGTTCTGGGAGTTTGTCAATGCCACCTTCATCCGAGAGATGCTCATGCGCCTGGTACTCACAGGTGGGTGTGGGGCAGGGCCCCCTGACCTGGGGGAGCAAGCAAGCCTGCTAGTCCTTTTGGATTCTTGGCATCTGATAAGGGTAGTGGGTGGGGAGAGTCTATGATGCCTGATAAAATAAGCCCCAACCCAGGAGGAGGCAAGAACTGGGGTGGAGCTGGGGGTGGAAACACGCTTGTCACCATTATTTTTGCTCTCTGCAGTGCGCTCCAACCTTATCCCCAGTCCCCCCACCTACAACTCAGCACATGACTACATCAGCTGGGAGTCTTTCTCCAACGTGAGCTATTACACTCGTATTCTGCCCTCTGTGCCTAAAGATTGCCCCACACCCATGGGAACCAAAGGTAAAACGGGATGAGGAGCTGGGCCTGGGGATTACAGGAGGTGCTCAGTTCTTCTCTTTGGGAAAAATCAGGCAGAAGAACAATTATTGACCCAATTCTGCAGATGGCTAGACCAAGGCAAGACATATGACATGTCCAGAGCCTGGGCTGAGAACAGGCAAGGGCAGCAGAGGGTCTTGCCTGAGGTCACCTACAGTCAGACCAATGTTTCCATAGTTCCAGGGTGCCTCTTTGCTTGATCCTTTTCTAATGATCAGTTGGGTCCTGCTGGGGTGGAAGTGACTTAGAAGTTGAGACGTAGGAAAGAATAGTGAGCTATTTATTGGGTGCTGTCTCTGTGTTTGGGTCTTTACAGATGTAAATAGTTTTACATGCTTCGCCAGTGTAAGGTACAAATAAGTCACATTTTTTTCTTTCGTTGCTCAAGACTTCACTTAGCCACACTGGCAGGGGTCTTCCTTGTAAGATCTTCCCATGCCACCTGTAATTATCCAAAAACCTGGGATATTATTCATTTCAGACCCATCAGTTCAGCATCAAGTACAGAGAGGACAAGAGAGGCTGATCAGTCCACTGCTGCTATACTCCAGTTCCTGCCACATGGTGGCACTGTTGAATGCCAGTCCTGTGCAGCCTCATGGTTATGTGCTTTTTTGGGTTCAAAACCTTGCACCATGTCCCTGCTTGGGTCTCAGGAGCACTACTGTGACGGTTTTCCATCATATGGTTAGCTGCTTTTCCCAAAGCATGACCATTCTACCAGGATAGCTGAGTCTTGCCAACTGCTGAAATCATGCTTGCCCAGTGTCAGTGAGTGATGATTCCAAATTACGGTTGACAGATCACTCCCTCTAACTTCCCTTTTGGTGGATTTTCTTTAGGGGTACTTGATATTTTTTCCTGCCAGAGGAACCCAGTCAGCCATCTTAATCCAAGTAATTTCCATTGATCTTGAACCTTCAACATCAGGGCTCACATCTTGATGCATTGTGAAGAGATGCCTTTACCAGAACCTAAAAAATTCTATTCCTTTCTGTGAGGGCAATTGGGTGACAACTCATTTGACACTGACATAATTAAGGAAGGCCTCTCAATACTTATTCTAAGGATGACTTGTCTTTATGCCAGACATAGAAAGATTGGCATCATTTAAAATAGGTTGACACACCTATTTTAAGGGGAGCAAGCAAGCCTGCTAGTCCTTTTGGATTCTTGGCATCTGATAAGGGTAGTGGGTGGGGAGAGTCTATGATGCCTGATAGGTGGTGGTGTGGTGGCACACGTCTGTAATCCCAGCACTTTGGGAGGCTGAGGTGGGTGGATTGCTTGAGCTCAGGAGTTCAAGTCCAACCTGGATGACATGGTGAGACACCTTGTCTACAAAAGAATACAAAAGTTAGCTGGGTGAAGTTGTGTGTGCCTGTAGTCCCAGCTACTCAGGAGGCTAAGGTGGGTGGATCAACTGAGCCCAGGAGGTCAAGGCTGTAGTGAGCCATAATTGCGGCACTGCACTCTGGCCTGGGCAATAGAGTGAGACCCTGTCTCAAAAATAAATAAATAAATAAATAAATAAATAAATAAATAAATAAATAAATAAATAAATAAATAGGTTGGCAAACTACAGCCTGCAGGCCAAATTCAGCCCACCTCTCCATTTTTGTAAATAAAGTTTTATTGGAACACAGCCACACACATTTGTTTATGTGTCATCTATGACTGCTTTCCTGCTACAATAGCAAAAACTGAATAGATGTGACATGTCTGTATGGTCTGCAAAGCCTAAAATGTTTACTATCTGGCTTTTTCCAGAAAAAGCTTGCTGACCTTTGGTTTAAAAAATTCTACCCACTGGTTCTCTGCCATGCTTATATTATCTCTTGCAGTCCTCAGATTCACTGTATCAAAAGGGTATCATTTGCCCCTTTTTAAAGATGGAGAAATTGACACCCAGAGAGATGAGATGACTTATCTGTACTCACACAGCTAGCAAATAGCATAGTCAGTTGCAAACACAGGCTACCTTGACTCAGGGCAAGGGAGTTCATGTTTGTTTTTTTCTGTTTCTTTATTTCTTTTTGGTGAAATGTTTCATTATGGAAAAATTGCAAAGATACACGAAAGTTGAGAGAAAAGCAGAATGAACTATGTACCCATCTTTCAGTTTCAACATTTACCCACAGGTTCTTCATCTTATTTCATTTCTCCCCTCTCATATTTTTATAAAGTATTTTAAATCAAATTCTAAAAATCATGCCACTTAAAATTCTAAAAATCATGCCACTTCACCCATAAATACTTCTAGGGTCTTTTGGTAGAGAGTGGGTTACTTGGTGGTGGTGGGGAGGTGGTCCTGAGGAGGCCACTCTGGGCTTCCTGCTTGGGCCAGTTTGCCTGGTGAGCCCAGATGTCCCTAGGGCAGCAAGATCCAGATAGGAGAAGCTACTGCTGTTTCCTACCCCCCAACCAGGGAAGAAGCAGTTGCCAGATGCCCAGCTCCTGGCCCGCCGCTTCCTGCTCAGGAGGAAGTTCATACCTGACCCCCAAGGCACCAACCTCATGTTTGCCTTCTTTGCACAACACTTCACCCACCAGTTCTTCAAAACTTCTGGCAAGATGGGTCCTGGCTTCACCAAGGCCTTGGGCCATGGGGTGAGTACCTAGGAGGGGCTCAGGACCGCTCTGGACCTAATTTGGCACGCGTATGTCATCGACAGTGGGCCGGCACCCTGCTGACCTGAGGGAACCCCTCTCTGTCCACAGGTAGACCTCGGCCACATTTATGGAGACAATCTGGAGCGTCAGTATCAACTGCGGCTCTTTAAGGATGGGAAACTCAAGTACCAGGTAGTGCTGGGCCAGGGGGTAGGGCAGAGGGAGGGGTCTCCCATGGTCTTCCCTGGCAAAGACTGCTTGGGGCGGGGGTCTGGGTCATGTCCTGAGAGGGCCAACCACGGGAGTGGGAGGCTTGTGCCAGGAGCGACAGTATACGCTGGAAGGAGGCAGCAGGTACGAGAAGCCAGGGAGGAGCAGACGTGGCCTCCCATGTCAGCCAGGGAGGTGGATTTTGGAGCTCAATAGGAGATGAACATTTGTAGTCTGCATTTATTTATTTAATTATTCCACAATATTAATTGGACACGAGAATATACCTGGCACAGGTGATTGAGTAGTGACCATTATAGTTATGGGCCCTGCCCTCAAAAAACCACAGACAAACTCTAGGATGCTCATTCTATGAGGGCTTTTGTCTAAATCAGAACTGTCCAACAGAAATATAATGTGAACCACATACATAGTTAAAATTTTCTAATGTCCATATTAAAAGAGGGAAAAAGAAACAGGTGAAATGATTTTAATAATACATTTTACTTAATGCAATATGTCCAGGTAATTAGCATTTTAGCATGTAATCAATACATTATTAATAAAATATGTCACATTCTTTTTTCATGCTGAAGCTTCAAAATCTGGTGTATATTTCACACTCACAGGACATCTCAATTTGGATGCTCCGTTTTCACTGGAGTGATCTAATCTGTATTAAGATTTCATAAAATGTACAGCTGAATAAGTAGAGTGACATGTCCGACTTGTTCCACGCATACTTAAAGGTTTTCCAATAGCTGAAGTATCAGTTTTAAAATTCAAATAGAAATTAAGATAAACCTAAATAAAATAAATTAAACTAAGTAACATTCAGTTCTTCATTCACACTAGCCAAATTTCTAGTGCTCAGTAGCCACACGTGGCTAGTGGCTACCATATTGGATCGTACAAATCTTAGGCAAACACCAAAACAAAGTTTGATGCTGAATCTTTAGGGCTAAGAACAGTACTTGGCATGTAGTAGTCTCTTGGCATGTATTTACTGAATGAATGAAGAAGCTGCCATATAATTAGGTACACTTGTAGCTGCCACCAAGGAGAAGCTGTGAGTGCCACTAGAGTGTTTGGATGATGGGTAAAACTTCCCTAGGAAGTTACAAATAAACCCAGAGTTGCATCAGGGATGAGGAGGAGTTAGGGATGCTAAGAATGGGAAAGGGCTTTCCAGGTAGAGGGTTTAGCAAGTACAAAAGCTTAGAGGTGGAGAACAGCTTGGTGACTTGGAGGGAGTGTAAAAATGGGAGCGTTTGCTGAGCCTAGTGATCGAGCATAAGAATGACTTTACAGGAAGGTGGAGATGTCTGTGGGGACCGTGTTAAGGCATTCTACTTTCTGCCAAGAGCAGAGAGAGTATTTGGAAAGGTTTTAAGTCAGCTCATGATGCAAGATTTGTGTTTTTTTTTTTTAAGTTTTTTTTTTTCTTTTTTTTTTCTTTTTTGCTTGGGTGCAGTGCAGAGACTGGCCTGTCTGGGGATAGGAGTGGAAACAGGGAGCCCACTTAGGGAAAGGAGTCAGAGTGGAAGATGAGTGGGGGTTGCTTGAGGTAGTGGTGGTAGAGATGGAGAGCAGGGGACTGATTTTAAGAGACATTTTGGAGGTGGAATCAACAGCCTTGGCTAAGGGGAACTGGCAGCTGGAGGCAGGAGTGGGAGGGAGTCGGTTGTGGGCAGCCGCGGGTGACCCCCAACCCCAAGTTGCCAGGTGGCCCCATCCCACAGGTGCTGGATGGAGAAATGTACCCGCCCTCGGTAGAAGAGGCGCCTGTGTTGATGCACTACCCCCGAGGCATCCCGCCCCAGAGCCAGATGGCTGTGGGCCAGGAGGTGTTTGGGCTGCTTCCTGGGCTCATGCTGTATGCCACGCTCTGGCTACGCGAGCACAATCGTGTGTGTGACCTGCTGAAGGCTGAGCACCCCACCTGGGGCGATGAGCAGCTTTTCCAGACGACCCGCCTCATCCTCATAGGTGAGGACTCCAGACCTGCCCTGCCCTGGAAGGTCATTCCCTCCATCCTGAGAAGTTGGGGGCGGGGGGGTACTTAGAGGTGGAGGCTGGGATTAGAATCCTAACCCTTCTGCTTAGTGGCTAGAAGACCTTGAGCAGGCCCCTCGACCTCTGTGAGCCTCGGTCTCCAAATCTGTACATTGGGGTGAACGATGATTGTAAGGATTTATTGAGATCATGAATGGGAAGGCAACTAGCACATAGCAGGCCTTCGGAAAATAGATGACTGTGATGGTTGATTATTAGCTGGGTGACTCAGCACATTTGATTAGCCACCCTGAGTCTCGGTTTCCCCCGTGTGCTGCACCCGGATGCATACTTGTGGTCCCCAGTACGTGCAGGGTCAAACTGTAGCTTGCCCGGCCTTCAGAAATCTTCATGTTCCCTTCCCTGCGTGTATCTACCTTCCTGCAGTTTGGTAGCTTCTAGGTGACTCAGGGACAGGATATTTTTGTGTTCCCTATGGGGGCGAGTCTGCAACCTAAAATGTCAGATGGTTTCCTGCCTGGGAGCTTGGCCCCTGACATCCCTGTCCAGACCATGTTCGCTCTGAGTCACCAGTAACTCCCTTCTCCCACCTCTGGCACCACTGGGCATGGCTGGTCCCAATTATAGAGCCTAATTCACTGGAGCCATGAAGAGCCAGGCATTGGGAATAGGAACAGTCATTAGAGGGAAGAGGGGCTGGTTCTGAAGTTTCAGCGTTGCAAAGACCTTGACCAGAGAGAGCTGGAGGCTGTCCAGCACACTGGCTGGAGATGAAGCTGTGACCAAAGGCAGGACCCTAGGACACCATTTAACTCCGCTACAACCTCATGAGCCAGGTATGATTACCCTGTGAAAATCAAGATTCAGAGAGGTGAAGTGAATTCTCCAGGGACACTCAGCAGATGGAGACTTGAGGTCTGGTTGCCACCAAAATTTATGCTACTTCCACTCCATCACAAAGGGGGCTCTTCTTGAATTGGAAGGGGTTGCAAGCCTGAGTCTGATCTGTGACATGTGAGTATTGGAAAGGGATTCCCCCTCGCGTCTACACTTAGTATTCCTACTTTTGGCTGACATATATGGACACCCCGTCTTATGCCAGGCGCTGTGCCAGCAGTTTTGCTGTATTCATTGTCTACTTCTCTCAACAACCCTAATATAGTATTGCATTGATGTTATTATTATTATTATTTGAGATGGAGTCTTGTTCTGTTGCCCAGACAGTAGTGCAATGGCATGATCTTGGCTCACTGCAACCTCTGCCTCCCGGGTTCGAGCAATTCTCGTGTCTCAGCCTCCCGAGTAGCTGGGATTACAGGTGCCCGCCACCATGCCTGGCTAATTTTTGTATTTTTAGTAGAGACAGGGTTTTGCCATGTTGGCCAGGCTGATCTTGAACTCCTGACCTCAGGTGATCCACCCGCCTTGGCATCCCAAAGTTCTGGGTTTATAGGCATGAGCCACAGCGCCCGGCCGCACTGATATTATTATAACACACATTTTACAGTTAAGGAAAGTGAGATTCTGAGAGATTAAGTAACTCAGCCCAAGCTCAGGTGGCTGGAAATGGTAAAGCCAAGATTTGAATCCAGGTCTGCTGATCCCACAGTCTGTAGCTCCAGGTCAGTTTCCAAAAGCCAATTTGTCTAATGGCTAATTGGCCTGAATATCAGTTTCTTTCAATATCTAGTTGCCCAGTTTTAATTTTGTTACAGAATGTTCAATTTGCATTTTCCCTGGCTTTTTGCTTTCTAGCTGGTTATAGCTACAAATGGGGCAGAGGAAAAACTTATTTATAAGAATCCTGTTATATAAGAACATATAGGAAATATGTTTTTTGAAATATATTTAGGGCTAGGCTCCCCTTCTGTCCTCAGTATTCTCTTTTGCCACTGCAGCAGCTCTGAGTGGTCTCCTTGAAGTCCCCCTCTGTCACCGAGGGTGTCAGCATGATGACAGCTCTCACCAGTAAATCCTCCACTTTTCCATCTTTTGTAGTCTCTCCACATTCTTTTAATGGGCTTCAGGAGGGAGGTCATAAGACCAATTCTTGGACACCTCCTTTGCATGTCCTGCTTAGCTGGGCCTAGAACCTCCCTCTGAAATGTGGGAGTAGCTGGTGCTCTTGTCTTGAGACCTCAGTCAAAATAGACCAAAAGTTCTATTTTCACATCCTGTTACAAAGAGACAAAATGGAAGAGGCCAAACAAAATTAAACATCAACAGCAAGGCCAGGTGTGGTGGCTCACACTTGCAATTCCAGGGCTTTTGGGAGGCTGAGGTGAGAGGAGTGCTTGAGACTTGCAGTTCAAGACCAGCCTGGATAACATAGTGAGACCCCATCTCTTAAAAAGAAAAAAGAAAGAAAGAAAGCTGGGTGTGGTGGTACACCTGTGGTCCCAGCTACTTGGGAGGCTGAGGTGGGAGGATTGCTTGAGCCCGGGAAAGTTCAGGCTGAAGTGAACTGTAATTATACCATTGCGCTCCAGCTTGGGTGACAGACCAAGACCTTGTCTGTAAAAATAAAAATAAACATCAACAGCAACAACAACAATAAAGAGACCAAAAGCAAGCACCTCTCATGAACTGGCCTGCTTTCCAAGCTGAGCATCTAAATCACTGTGCTTGGCTGACCCTATTTCCAATCCTGCCCTGCCCAGGGGAGACCATCAGGATTGTCATCGAGGAGTACGTGCAGCAGCTGAGTGGCTATTTCCTGCAGCTGAAATTTGACCCAGAGCTGCTGTTTGGTGTCCAGTTCCAATACCGCAACCGCATTGCCATGGAGTTCAACCATCTCTACCACTGGCACCCCCTCATGCCTGACTCCTTCAAGGTGGGCTCCCAGGAGTACAGCTACGAGCAGTTCTTGTTCAACACCTCCATGTTGGTGGACTATGGGGTCGAGGCCCTGGTGGATGCCTTCTCTCGCCAGATTGCTGGCCGGGTAAGCCCCAGAGGAGTGCTGGTGAGGGCAGGTGGGCTGAGGGATCCAGCAGACCTGGGTCCAAATTCCAGGTTCTTCTTCTGTAAAATGGGGCTGATGTCACTTCTACAGGGCAGTTGTAAGCATTCCTGCGTGAATTCATTGGTTCATTTGTCCATTCCACAATACCAGACATTACTCCAGGTACTGGAGATGTAGTGGGAACAAGACCTATGTGGTTCTTGGCTCATCTTTTAGTGCTCACACCCTAGAAAGTGATGGCAGTCGTACGACAGCTAACAGCATTAGGGCCCTTACTGCGTGTCAGGCACTGTTCTAAGAGCTTCTCCTATGTTATCAGAATTCTAAGAGTATGTTATAAACCATAGTAGAAAAGCCCACCATGCTCTGGGAGTCAGAGAGGGACATCTGACCCAGAGTTGCGGGTTATGGGAAAAGAAGGGATGTCGGAGCAGAAATTGGAAGGAGGGATAGAGATTTCCCAGGGTAAGAGGTGGTGTTAGTGGCAGGGGATGGCTGTGTTCCAGATAGAGAGGACGGCATGGGTGAAAGGCATGGAAGTCAGAGGACATGGCAGTTTGAGGAACAGAAGGACATTCAGGGCATGGTAATGTATGTAACAGTGCCTGCCTATGGTGTTTATTAAATCATAAGCCTCCGCTCTGGGCTGAACTGTGGCTCTTTTAAAGTTCGTATGTTGAAATCCTAACCGCCAGAACCTTAGTATGTGACTGCATTTGGAGACAAGGTCTTTAAAGAGGTAATTAAGTTTAAATGAGGTCATTAGGCTGGGCCCTAATCCAGTGTGACTGCTGTGCTTATAAGAAGAAGAGATTAGGTCACACACACAGAGGGAAGGCCACATGAAGATGTAGGGAGAAGAAAGCCATCTACAAGCCAAGGAAAGAGGCCTCAGGAGATACCAACCCTGCTGACACCTTGATCTTGAACCTCCGGTCTCCAGACGGAGGAAATAATTTCTATTGTTTGAGCCACTCAGTCTGTGGTACATTGTCATGGCAGCCCTAGCAAACAAACACATTCTCTTTCCCTGGAATTCCCAGCCAACGCCTTCCTCAATCTCCCCTTCTCCACATTCGGAAGCTCCCGTCTGCTTCATCGCAGTCTCTGGCTCCCCTGTTGCCTCACAGTCATCTGCTTCTCTCTAATCCTTGTCCCTAAACCCTGTCATGAAGCTGTGGCACACATGGATTTCCATTTCCTTCTGGTAATTTGACTAAAATTAGCATTTGCTGCCCCGGTGGGCAGCTGCTGGCTGCTTTATGGCCTCTTTGTCGGTTTCTTTATGGTTCTTTGTGGGGACACAAGACATGAACAGAGACAATAGCCTTTGTGTGAGGCTGGATGGTTTTCAGAACGTTTTCAAGGAATGACCATGATGATGTACGTGAAAAGCCCCGGCATTGTACCTGGCACAAGGCAGAAAGGCTGCAGAGATGTATGGACTGTCAAGATTTTTTTTCTTTTTTCTTTTTCTTTTTAATAGAGATGGGGTTTTGCCATATTGCCCAGGCTGGTCTTGAACTCCTGGGCTCAAGCGATCTGCCTGCCTAGGCCTCTCAAGGTGCTGGGATTATAGGCGACTCTCAGGATATTAAGAAGAGTGAGTGATGATAAGACAGGGCTTCCCCTGATAACCATTGTCCGTGGCTACCCTCTCAGGGGTTCCCATGTGACCAATACTGAGATAACAGCTTTGCATAGTTTATCCCATTTAAATTGACCACAGCCATATCAGGTAGATGCTCTTCCCTTCCCCATTTTTACATATGCGGGAACTCAAACTTAGCTTGAATAGCTGCCCAAGGTCCCTATATTAGTTTCCTCAGGCTGCTGCAACAAAGTACCACAAACTGGGAAGCTCGGAGCAACAGATGGAGGCTAGAAGTCTGAATTCAAGGTGTCAGCAGTGCCACATTCTCTCTCAAGGCTCTATGCCTCCTTGGCATCTGGTGGTGGCCGACAGTCCCTGGCATTCCTCAGCTTGCAGAGGCATCGCTCCAGTCTCTGCCTTTATCATCCTGTGGTGCTCTCCCTGAACTTGTCTTTCCTCATTTTATAAAGACACCAGTTATTGGATTGGAGCCCACCCTAATCCAGTAGGATCTCATCTTAACTTGATTACTTTTGCAAAGACTTCATTTCCAAATAAGGATGCATTCACGGATGCAGAGAGTTAGGGCTTCAACACATATTTAATATTTTAGGGAACACAGTTCAATCCTCAACAGCTCCACAGCTTGTAAAGCTGTAATTGGCACAATCCTCTGCTTGCTTTGCTCATATGATTTCATCCAACCATGCCTTTCTTTTTTGCCCAATTATAGTTGTTGATCAAAATGACTATCTCTTAAGCATGAACGTTATTATTTCATCCTAAGCACCAGAGCTTTCTTTTCTTTCCTTTTTTTTTTTTTTTTTTTTGAGATACAGTCTTGCTCTCTTGCCTGGGCTGGAGTGCAGTGGTGTGATTTCAGCTCACTGTAACCTCTATCTCCTAGGTTCAAGTGATTCACCTGCCTCAGCCTCCCAAATAGCTGGGATTACAGGCACCTGCCACCAGGCCCAGCTAATTTTTGTATTTTTAGTAGAGATGAGTCTTTGCCATGTTGGCCAGGCTGGTCTTGAACTCCTGGCCTCAAGTGATCCACCCGCCTCGGCCTCCTAAGGTGCTGGGATTACAGGCACGAGCCACTGTGCCTGGTCAGCACCAGAGCTTTCTTTAGACTAATGCGCCTTAACTGTTAGTAATCAGAATCTTTTTCTGCAGCCTTTTTATCTCACCAGGTTATCTGGGCTTTGAGTTCTATTTTCCCTCCCTTCACAGGGGGTTACACTACCTCTTGGTGTAGTTCAACGGACTGGGGAGCAGTGTGAGCCACAAAAGAGGTCCTCTTGGCCCATTCCACACTTCAAAGATGAGGAAGCTGCCGGATGTGGTGGCTCATGCCTGTAATCCCGGCAGTTTGGGAGGCCGTGGTGGGAGGATCATTTGAGACCAGGAGTTTGAGACCAGCCTGGGCAATATAGTGAGACCTCACCTTTACAAAAATAAAATAAAACAAAATTAGCCAGGCATGGTGGCACATGCCTGTAGTCCTATCTACTTGAGAAGCTGAGGTGGGAGGATCGCTTGAGCCTGAGGAAGTTGAGGCTACACTGAGTCAAGATCGTGCCACTGTACTCCAGCCAGGGCAACAGAGTGAGACAGTGTCTATAAAAAAAACCCACAAAAAAAAAAATGAGGAAGCTGAGACTCAGAGGGGCTTCCTGAGAGAGCATGACAGCAGCAGGCCCAGGGGCAGGTCTGCAGCATCACAACTGCTAGGCTGCCCAACACTCTCCATCCTAGCTCAGAAGGGACTCCCACTGGAAGCTCTTGTCCCAGGAACTTACCCAGGCTCCAGGACAGCCTGGCCTGGCTCCCAGACCACTGCTGTGCTTCTCTCTCGGCAGATCGGTGGGGGCAGGAACATGGACCACCACGTCCTGCACGTGGCTGTGGATGTCATCAGGGAGTCTCGGGAGATGCGGCTGCAGCCTTTCAATGAGTACCGCAAGAGGTTTGGCATGAAACCCTACACTTCCTTCCAGGAGCTCGTAGGTGAGCAGCTGTTTCCTGGATGCAGTCCCTGCCCTTGAGGGACTGGCAGCAAAGTCAGGGAGACATCAAGGAAATAGAACGGGACAATACATGCAGCAATGTGTAACAACCAGACTTACAATGGGCGTGGAAGTGCTGTGCCAGGGTGGTAAATAAGCCTGCTTGGGGAGAGAAGGTGACTTTTCAGCTGGGTTTGGAGAACAAATGGCATTTTCAGTGGGAGAAGAGAGGGAGGAGTGTTTTAGGCAGAGCAATAGAAAGTACAAAGGCTGCCGGGCAAGGTGGCTCACGCCTGTAATCCCAGCACTTTGGGAGGCTGAGGCGGGTGGATCACGAGGTCAGGAGATCGAGACCATCCTGGCTAACACGATGAAACCCCGTCTCTACTAAAAATACAAAAAATTAGCCAGGCATGGAGGCGGGCGCCTGTAGTCCCAGCTACTTGGGAGGCTGAGGCAGGAGAATGGTGTGAACCTGGGAGGCAGAGCTTGCAGTGAGCCGAGATTGCGCCACTGCACTCCAGCCTGGGCGACAGAGCGAGACTCCATCTCAAAAAAAAGAAAGTACAAAGGCATAGAGGTCAGACAGCAGGTATCTAGGGAAACAGTCATAGATGTGGCTGGGGCAAGGAGCTTATGTTGTGGGGGTGATTAGTGATGGGAGGTTGGGCCAAACCGTGTAGAATCTTGGTTTTCATACTAAATATTTTGAGTTTTATTTGGTCTAGTGCTTTCTAAGTACCCACTTACGGGCCAGCTGCATAAAAATCATTTAGAAAGCTGATTAAGATACCAAATCTCAGATGCCTCTCCTACAGATTCTGATTCAACCAGCCTGGGTGGTGCCCAAGAATCTGCGTATTCATATGAATAAAGTATATATACATATATATGAATATATATATGAATAGAGTATATATACATATACATATCAATACATATATACATATACACACACATATATGTGTGTGTGTGTATATATATAAATATATATGTGTGTGTGTGTATACATACATATATATATATATATATATATTTCCCCCAATATCCTCAGATGTTGGGCAGCCAAGTTGCCAGCCCTTGTCACATACAGTGGGGAGCCACTGAAGCAGGGTGTGACATGGCCCATGAGAGTTCCCAATGGAGGATGGATTTGAGGAACTGGGCAGGGAAGCAGGGAAGCTCCATATTTGTCTCCCCTTGGCCACATGAACATGTGGGTATTGCAGAGTGGAGCAGATTCTGTGCATGAGCTCCTTGTGATCCTGGAACAGCATCTTATTCTTTACTCTCCCATGACAAATGGTCCCCGGGGGCAGAAGGAACACTGCCACTGAATTTCTGTGTGAGCTCGGACATGTTACATCTTTGAGCTCTAGTAATAAAAGGGCTTGGCCCAGGCTAAGGTCTTGAAATCTGTCTGTGAAGGAAGCCAGATGGGGAGCATTCTCCCTTCTGTGATGATCAGGTAATTAGGGCCCAGAGTTGCTCAAGGTTATAGGCGTTTGGTGGCAGATCTAGGCCCCTGACTTCCTCTTTAGTAGCATTTTCGTTCCCTAGACCCAGTCCCTGAGGAGGGGCAATTTGTGCTTTTCCTCTTGACCCTTTTCCCCAGTGCCAACCAGGCCAAATTCTAGGGCACATGCTCAGTTGCTCAAGTTAGTCTCCTGGAGTCCCTATTATCCCCAGAAAAAGGTGGACCTGGAAGGGTCCCACCCCGGGTTGACCTTAATGGCATCATGGATCTGACGCTAGCATTTCCCCTTATCTCCTTGTAGGAGAGAAGGAGATGGCAGCAGAGTTGGAGGAATTGTATGGAGACATTGATGCGTTGGAGTTCTACCCTGGACTGCTTCTTGAAAAGTGCCATCCAAACTCTATCTTTGGGGAGAGTATGATAGAGATTGGGGCTCCCTTTTCCCTCAAGGGTCTCCTAGGGAATCCCATCTGTTCTCCGGAGTACTGGAAGCCGAGCACATTTGGCGGCGAGGTGGGCTTTAACATCGTCAAGACGGCCACACTGAAGAAGCTGGTCTGCCTCAACACCAAGACCTGTCCCTACGTTTCCTTCCGTGTGCCGGATGCCAGTCAGGATGATGGGCCTGCTGTGGAGCGACCATCCACAGAGCTCTGAGGGGCAGGAAAGCAGCATTCTGGAGGGGAGAGCTTTGTGCTTGTCATTCCAGAGTGCTGAGGCCAGGGCTGATGGTCTTAAATGCTCATTTTCTGGTTTGGCATGGTAAGTGTTGGGGTTGACATTTAGAACTTTAAGTCTCACCCATTATCTGGAATATTGTGATTCTGTTTATTCTTCCAGAATGCTGAACTCCTTGTTAGCCCTTCAGATTGTTAGGAGTGGTTCTCATTTGGTCTGCCAGACTACTGGGTTCTTAGTTGACAACCTAGAATGTCAGATTTCTGGTTGATTTGTAACACAGTCATTCTAGGATGTGGAGCTACTGATGAAATCTGCTAGAAAGTTAGGGGGTTCTTATTTTGCATTCCAGAATCTTGACTTTCTGATTGGTGATTCAAAGTGTTGTGTTCCTGGCTGATGATCCAGAACAGTGGCTCGTATCCCAAATCTGTCAGCATCTGGGTGTCTAGAATGTGGATTTGATTCATTTTCCTGTTCAGTGAGATATCATAGAGACGGAGATCCTAGGGTCCAACAAGAATGCATTCCCTGAATCTGTGCCTGCACTGAGAGGGCAAGGAGGTGGGGTGTTCTTCTTGGGACCCCCACTAAGACCCTGGTCTGAGGATGTAGAGAGAACAGGTGGGCTTTATTCACGCCATTGGTTGGAAGCTACCAGAGCTCTATCCCCATCCAGGTCTTGACTCATGGCAGCTGTTTCTCATGAAGCTAATAAAATTCGCTTTCTAAAGTTGCCTGTTATATATCTCTTTTGGTCCCATCCTCCAAAGCAGAGGCAACACTGGAACGTGGCTAGCCTTTCTCGTAGCCATGGCTGGGCGTGCTAGAGGTTGCAGCATGAGACTTTCTGCTGGGATCCTTGGGCCCATCACTGTATAGACATGCTACCACTGGTGCTTCCTTTCTCCCTGCGGGCCAGGCACTGCCCTTTTCAGGAAGCTCTCTTAAAATACCCATTGCCCCAGCCCTGGAAGCTATAACATTCAGTTCCCACCATCTGATTAAAACAACTTCCTCCCTTACAGAGCATACAACAGAGGGGGCACCCGGGGAGGAGAGCACATACTGTGTTCCAATTTCACGCTTTTAATTCTCATTTGTTCTCACACCAACAGTGTGAAGTGCATGGTATAATCTCCATTTCAAAACCAAGGAAGCAGCCTCAGAGTGGTCGAGTGACACACCTCACGCAGGCTGAGTCCAGAGCTTGTGCTCCTCTTGATTCCTGGTTTGACTCAGTTCCAGGCCTGATCTTGCCTGTCTGGCTCAGGGTCAAAGACAGAATGGTGGAGTGTAGCCTCCACCTGATATTCAGGCTACTCATTCAGTCCCAAATATGTATTTTCCGAAGTGCTTACTATGTGCCAGTTCCTGTAACAGGTGTGGGGACACAGCAGTGAGTAATCAATACAGACAAGGTTCTGCCCTTATGGAGGTCACACTCCAGTGGCAGACAAACAGACCATAAATAAGGAAACAATGAAATAAGATATATACAAGGTGAGTGTGACTTCCCTTCTAACCCCCTCTGCTCTGTCCTCCCCTATTGCGCTCTCAAGACCAGAGACCCAACAGCAGTGATCTCAGGGCAGACAGCCCTCCACTCCAGCTCTGAGACCCTTTTCTCAGGACCTCTGTAGGCAGCAGAGAGAGAGGACAGAGGGGTAAGATGAGGGGTTGAGGGAAGGTTCTTCATGATCCACACTTTGGGCTTAGTATTTCTCAGGAAGAGCTATGGCCCAGAAACAACAGGGGAAACTAGAGTTCGGTCTGACAGTCCTTGGGGTTAAGTCTCCTGTCTTATGGTCCAGAAACTCCTGTTTCTCCTTAGTTGGCTGGAAACTGCTCCCATCATTCCTTGTGGCCCCTGCTGAATGCAGGGAACGCAATCCTTCCCTGCTCTCGCAGTTGCTCTGACGTAGAAAGATCCTTCGGGTGCTGGAAGTCTCCATGAAGAGCTTGTGTCCTGTCCTTTCTTGCAGATTCTATTTCCCCTCTTCTGCTAATACCTCTTACTTTGCTTGAGAATCCTCTCCTTTCTTACTAATTTCAGTCTTGGTGGTTCTATCAGGGGTGCATTCTGGCCAAGGGGTGGGCCTGTGAATCAGTCCTGGGCAATCAGACACCCTCTCCTTAAAAACTGGCCCATGGAGACTGAGGTCACTGACTCTGATTCATCCCCACAGCTGGCTCTGACAAGATGGTCCATTCGTTCCTGCTTCTGAGATCCCCAGGGCAGCCTGGATCCCTGCCCTTCTCAAGACTTTAGCTTTTCCTTCCATCCGGTGGCCTATTCCAGGAATTCCTCTTTTGCTTAAATCAGTTGGAGTTTGTGTCTGTTGCTTGTAATCAAGCCTTTATGGCTGCTGGGCTGAGTGACACAAGCACTTTAATGGCCTGGAGGGACTTTTAATCAGTGAAGATGCAATCAGACGAGTGTTTTGGAAAGAGCACCCTCGGGAAGGGTGGATGACAGAGCAGAGCAGGAAGGACAGGAAGCTGGCAGAACTGAGGAGGCTGCAGCCGTGGTCCAACCAGGAGCTGATGGCAGCTGGGGCTAGGGGAAGGGCTTTGAGGGTGGAAGGATGGGATGGGTTCCAGAGGTATTCCTCTCCTAAATGCAAGTGCCTAGATTAGGTAGACTTTGCTTAGTATGGACAACCACACATGAAAGTTTTGCAAAGGGAAACAGGCTAAATGCACCAAGAAAGCTTCTTCAGAGCGAAGAATCTTAATGCTTGTAATTTAAACATTTGTTCCTGGAGTTTTGACTTGGTGGATGTGATGGCTGGTTTTATTTGTCAGTTTGGTTGGGCTATAGCACCCAGTTATTTAAGCAAACACTAATCTAGGTGTGGCTGTGAAGGTATTTTGTAGATGTGATTAACATCTACAATCAGTTGACTTTAAGTGAAAGAGATTACTTAAATAATTTGGGTGAGCCGCACCTAATTAGTTGAAAGGCCTCAAGAACAAACACTGCAGTTTCCTGGAAAAGAAGAAACTTTGCCTCAAGACTATAGCCATCGACTCCTGCCTCAGTTTCCAGCCTGCTAGTCTGCCCTATGGATTTGAAGTTTGCCAGCCCCAACAATTGTGTGAATTAATTTCTAAAAATAAAGCTATATACAGCCATCCTTTGGTATTTGTGGGGGATTTGTTTCAGGATCTCTACAGATACCAAAATCTGTGGTTCCTCAAGTCCTTTATATGAAGTGGTATAGTATTTGCATATAACCTATGTGCAATCTCCTGTATAACTTCAATCATCTCTAGATTACTTATAATACCTAATACAGTGTAAATGCTAGTTGTTATACTGTATTTTTCTTTGTATTATTTTTATTGTATTTGAATATTTTGATCTGCATTTGGTTGAATTCACAGATATGGAACCCATGGATATGGAGGATATGTGCATATATATTCAAGACTGTATATATATATATTCAAGACTGAATAGATATATCTATTCAAGACTGAGTAGATACATATATATTCAAGACTGAGTAGATATATATATATTCAAGACTGAGTAGATATATATATATTCAAGACTGAGTAGATATATATATATTCAAGACTGAGTAGATATATATATATTCAAGACTGAATAGATATATATATATTCAAGACTGAGTAGATATATATATATTCAAGACTGAATAGATATATATATATTCAAGACTGAATAGATATATATATATTCAAGACTGAATAGATATATATATATTCAAGACTGAATATATATATATATTCAAGACTTGAATATATATATATATTCAAGACTTGAATATATATATATATTCAAGACTTTATATATATGTATATTCAAGACTTTATATATATGTATATTCAAGACTGAATATATATATATATATTCAAGACTGAATATATATATATATATTCAAGACTGAATATATATATATGTATTCAAGACTGAATATATATATATATTCAAGACTGAATATATATATATATACACACACACAGGACTGAATATATATATATATATATATACACACACAGGACTGAATATATATATATATACACACAGGACTGAATATATATATATATATATATACACACACGACTGAATATATATATATATATACAAGACTATATATAGTCAAGACTGACTATATATATATATTCAAGGCTGACTATATATATTCAAGACTGACTATATATATATTCAAGACTGACTATATATATATAGAAGACTGACTATATATGTATATTCAAGACTGACTATATATGTATATTCAAGACTGAATATATATATGTATATTCAAGACTGAATATATATATGTATATTCAAGACTGAATATATATGTATATTCAAGACTGACTATACGTATATTCAAGACTGACTATATATGTATATTCAAGACTGACTATATATATGTATATTCAAGACTGACTATATATATGTATATTCAAGACTGACTATATATATTTTCAAGACTGACTATATATATATTCAAGACTGACTATATATATATATATATGTATACACAAGACTGACTATATATATATATATATTCAAGACTGACTATATGTATATATATTCAAGACTGACTATATGTATATATATTCAAGACTGAGTATATATATATATATATTTCTACCTCTCTAATAATACAAGAACGGAAAACCAAATACTGCATGTTCTCACTTATGCGTGGGAGCTGAATGATGAGAATACATGGACATATGGTGGGGAACAACACATGCTGAGGCCTGTCGGAGGGTGGGAGGTGGGCCATCAGGAAGAATAGCTAATGTTAATACTTAGCTGATGGGATGATCTGTGCAGCAAACTACCATGGCACACGTTTACCTGTGTAACAAACCTGCACATCCTACACGTGTAACCAATATATGTATATTATTATTCAAGTTCCAATAATCAAATAATACACAAACCACTGTATTATTTGATTATTGGAAATCAAATAATAATAATAATAATATACATATATTCTATTGGTTCTAATTCTCTGGAGAACCCTGACTAATACAATGGGTGATTCATTCAGGACTCTCAATGCAAACAACAGAACATTCTCTAGCCTGTATAAGCAGGAAGGAATTTATTATAGGACATTACATAGCTCATGGAGCCACTGGGAGGACCAGGGAATTAGGCTTGGAGGGTTTGCACCTAGGAATGGTGGCCACTGTCCAGTGGAGATGCCTCTACTACTGCCATGGACACAGCATCTCAAATGACACCTTTGCTGCCCAAACCCCACTACTGCTGCCTTCCAAAACAGGCTGCTTCTACAGCCACTTTTGCTGGAAAATGGAATCTGTGTGATACTTGCTTCCTCTCTTTTCTCTACCTAGAATTAAAATTATCTTTATTTTGTGTCTGATTGGTGGAGCCCAGCTCATGTGTCTGTACTGCAGCTACAAGAAAGAATGGAAAGTGAGTTTTCTGGTTTGTGCCTTGAAAAGGAGGAACCCATAATAAGGAAAATTCCTCATACATAGGAAAGGTGTTCAAAGGGACTGGGAAACGTGGAAAGTCTACTTCAGTGAATCTGAATTTTCTTAGTTCTGTTCTGCCTCTGTGGGCCCTATCCCTAGAATGTTACAAAGACCATCACAATGGCCTTATAGTTGACCTGGTAGCAGCTCGATATAGTTGCAAGCAAAGAGCTTAAGAAGTGAAGTTATGTAATTATAGAACAACAGAGAAACAAAGACTGTTGGGTACACACAGTCCACTCTTTTAGTAATTTTTGAATTAAAAAAAGTGTCAGAAACGCAGGAGGCAGAGCAAGAAGGCAGAACAGAAGCTTCTACCAATTGTCTTCCCCACAGGAACACCAAATTTAACAACTGTCTACACAAAAAATGCACCTTCATTAGAACCAAAATTCAAGTGAATGATTGTAGTACCTGGTTTTAACTTTATATTACTGAAAGAGGCACTGAGGAGGGTAGGAAGGATGGTCTTGAATTGCCAGAGCCATCCCTCCCCGATCCCTGGCAGCAGCCACATGGCACAGAGAATCTGTGTAGGGAGAGTGTAGTGGTTGTAGGACTTTGTGTTAGAACTCAGTGTTGCCTTGTTACAGCGGAAAGCAACACCAGGCAGAACTCAGCTAATACCCATGAGGGAGAATTTAGATCAGCCCTAGCCAGAGGGGAACCATCCATCCCAGTTGCTGAATGGGCTAAAGGGCTCTGGGGTTCTAAATAAACTTGAAAGGCAGTATAGGCCACAAGGATTACAACTCCTAGGAAAGTCTGATCTGCACTTGGAGCCAGTGGACTTGAGGGGCATGTGACCTGCTGAGATAGCCAAGGGAGTGCTTGCGCCACCCCTCTCCCAACCCTAGGCAGTGCAACTCACAGCTCTCAAAGAGACTCCTTCCTTCAGCTTGAGGAGAGAAGAGTAAAGAGGACTTGTCTTGCCACTTGGATACCAGCTCAGCCACAGTAGGTTAGGGCACCGGGCAGAGTCCTGAGGCACCCATTCCAGGACCTAACTTCCAGATGACATTTCTAGACATACCCTGGGCTTATATGGGCCATATAAAGCAGAAGGGAACCTGTTGCCTTGAATGAAAGGATCTAGTCCTGATAGTATTCACCACCTGCTGACTAAAGTGCCCTTGGGCCCTGAATAATCAGCAGCAGTAGCCAGGTAGTACACACTATGGCCCTTGAGTGAGATTCTGAGATGTGCTGACTTCAGGTGTGACCCAGCACATTCCTAGCTGTGGTGGCTATGGGGAGAGATTCCTTCTACTTGAGAAAAGCAGGGGGAAAAGTAAAGGGGATTTCATCTTGCAGCTTAGGTACTAGCTCGGCCACAGTAGGGCAGAGCACCAAGTGGGCTCTCAGCGTCCCTGATTCCAGGCCTTGGCTCTTGCACAGCATTTCTGGACCTGACCTGGGCCAGAGGGGAGACCACTGCCCTGATAAGTGAGTCCTAGGTCTGGCAGCATTCACCACAAGCTTCCTGAAGAGCCCTTGGCCTTGTGTGAACATTGGTGGTAGCCAGGCAGTACTCCCCGTGGGCCTGTGGTGGTGGTGGCCATGGGGAGAGACTCCTCTGCCTGTGGGAAGGGGAGGGATGAGTGGGAAAGACTTGACTTGTAGCTTTGTCTGCAGCTCAGCTGCAGTAGAATAGAACACAAGGCAGATTCTTAAGATTTTCAACTCCAGGCTCTGGTCCCCAAACAGCATCTACGGACCTGCTTGGGGGAACTCGCTGCCCTGAAGGGAAGGACACAAACTTGGCTGACTTACTGCCTGCTAACTGTAAAGCCCTAAAGCCTTGAGTAAACAAAGGTGGTGGTAGCCAGGTAGTGGTTATAACAGGCCTTGGGTAAGACACAGTGCTGTGCTGGCTTCAGGTCTGACCTAGTGCAGTCCCAGTGGTGGTGGCCACAGGGGTGCTTGTGCCACCCCTCCCCCAGTTGTAGGCAGCTCAGCACAGAGACAGAGAGACTCTGTCTGTTTGGGAGAAAGTAAGGGAAGAGAACAAGAATATCTGCCTGGTAATCCAGACAATTCTTCCAGATCTTATCCAAGACCATCAAGTGGTACCTCTACAAGTCTGCAAGAGCCACAGCATTACTGGGCTTGGGGTGCCTCCTAATGCTGATATGACTATGGTGACCAAAAACTTAGATGACAACACCCAAGTCCCTTCGAATACCTGGAAAGCCTTCCCAAGAAGGCTTTCCCAAGAAGCCCAGACTGCAAAGACTACCACAAATATCTAACTTTTCAATGTCCAGACACCAGTGAACATCCACAAGCATCAATACCACTCAAGAAAACATGACCTTACTAAACAAATTAAATAAGTCACCAGGGATTTATCCTAGAGAGATAGAAATATGTGATCTTTCTCTATCTCTCAGAGAGAGGTCATATATCTACACCTCTAGGCTTTTCAGACAGAGAATTTGAAATAGCTATTTTGAGGAAACTCGGTGAAATACAAGATAATACAGAGAAGGAATTCAGAATCCTATCAGATCAATTTAACCAAGATATTGAAATAATTAAAAAGAATCAAGCTGAAATTCTGAAGCTGAAAAATGCAACTGACTACTAAAGAATGCATCAGAGTCTCTTAATAGCAGAATTGATCAAAGAGAAGAAAGAATTGGTAACATTTCTATGTGAAAACAGTGAAAATTCTGAAAATAGTAATCCCATTTACAATAGCTACAAATAAAATTAAGTACCTGGAAATTAATCAAAGAAGTGAAAGATCTTGACAATGGAAAGTAAAACACTATGAAAGAAATTGGAGAGGACACACAAAAAACAGAAAAATATTCCATATTCATAGATTGGAAGAATCAACATTGTTAAAATGTCCATACAACCCAAAGCAGTCTATAGATTCAATACAATCCTTATCAAAATACCAATGACATTCTCCATATAAACAGAAAAAACAATCCTAGAATTTATAGAGAACCACAAAAGACCCAGAAAAGCCAAAGCTATCCTAAGCAAAAAGAACAAAACTGGAGGAATCGCATTACCTGACTTCAAATTATACTACAGAGCTATAGTAACTAAAATAGCATTATACTGGCATAAAAACAGACACACAGACTAATGAAACAGACTACTGAACCCAGAAATAGATCTATACACCTACAGGAACTCATTTTTGATAAAGTTGTTAAGAACATACATTGGGAAAAGGATAGTTAATCTTCAATAAACGATGCTGGGAAAACTGAATATCCATATGCAGAAGAATGAAACTAGACTCCTATCTCTTGCCATATACAAAAATAAAATCAAATTTTGAATTAAAAGCTTAAATCTAAGACCTCAAACTACAAAACCACTATCCAAAACTCTGTGGAAACTCTCCAGGACATTGAAGTGGGCAAAGATTTCTTGAGTAATACCTCACAAGCACAGGCAACCAAAGCAAAAATGGATAAATGGGATCACATCAAGTTAAAAAGCTTCTGCACAGCAAAGGAAACAATCAGCAAAGTGAATAGACAACCCACAGAATGGGAGAAAATATTTGCTAACTATCCATCTGACAAGGGATTAATAATGAGAATATATAAGAAGCTCAAACAACTCTACAGGAAAAAAAATCTAATAATCCAATTTAAAAGTGGGCAAAAGATCTGAATAGACCCTTCTCAAAAGAAGACATACGAGGCTGGGCATGGTGGCTCACATCTGTAATCCCAGCACTTTGGGAGGCCAAGTCAGGTGAGTCATCTGAGGGAGTTCAAGAGCAGCCTGGCCAACATGGTGAAACCTCCTCTCTACTAAAAATACCAAAAATTAGCTGGGCACCTGTAATCCCAGCTACTTGGGAGGCTGAGGCAGGAGGATCGCTCGAACCACAGAGGCAGAGGTTGCAGTGAGCCGAGATCATGCCATTGCACACCAGCCTGGGCAATGAGAGCGGAAATCCATCTTAAAAAAAAAAGACATATGAATGGCCAACAGGTATATGAAAAGGTGCTGAACATCACTGATCATCAGAAAAATGCAAATCAAAACTACAATGAGATATCATCTCACTCCAGTTAAAATGGAGTGAGACGATAGAAGGACAATAACAATGCTGGAGAGGATGTGGAGAAGAGGGAACCCTTGTATACTGTTAGTGGGAATGTAAATCAGTACAACCACTGTGGAGAAGAGGTTGCAGTTTCCTCAAAAAAATAAAAAAAAGAGCTACTATACAATCCAGCAGTTTCACTGGTGGGTATGTACTCACAAGACAGGGAATCAGTATATCGAAGAGATATCTGCACTCACATGTTTATTGCGGTACTATTCACAATAGCCAACATTTGGAAGCAACCTAAGTGTCCATCAACAGATGAATGGATAAAGAAAATGTGGGACATATACACAACGGAGTACTATTCAGCCATAAAAAAGAATGAGGTCCTCTCATTTGCAGTAACTTGGATGGAACCGGAGGTCATTATGTTAAGTGAAACAAGCCAGGCGCAGAAAGACAAACTTTGCGTGTTCTCACTTTATTTGGAGAGCTAAAAATTAAAACAATTGAACTCATGGAGCTAGAGAGTAGACAGATGGTTACCAGAGGCTGGGATGGGCAGTAGGCGGTTGTGGGGAAAGGGAGATGTTTAATGGGTACAAAAAATAGAAAGAATGAATAAGATCTTATATTTGATAGCACAACAGGGTGATTATAGTCAATAATAATTTAATTGTATATTAAAAAATAAGTGAAAGAGTAGAATTGGATTGCTTGTAACATAAAGTATAAATGCTTGAGGTGATGGACACCTCATTTGCCCTGACATGATTATTATGCATTGCATGCCTGTATCAAAACATCTCATGTAACCCATAAATATACACACCTGCTATGTAACCACACACAAAATATGTCTCACACAAAAATATGTTAGACATGCCTACAACCCACTTTTCAACTTTATCATGCTTTTCCTATAAAAATGGACTCTAAATTAAAACAGCTATGTGTGAATGACAGAAAGAAATACTAAAACTTAAAAGATACTTTTATTGAGTACTATTAAGAGAATCACAATGAAGCCCTTTCTTCACTATCTTATCTGTTATTCGTGTTTCATTCAAAGTTGGTTTCCCTCCACACTTGGTCAAAATACATATTTTGCTTTCAATCTTTATCCTTTAGTCAAAAGGGATTTTGAGCCATTTGTACAATTGCAGCTTGGGTTTCAGAATGATGTGGCAGTACACCCTTGCAGGTTTCTGTGGCAGGTCGGTCTCCCTCCTGCCTTCAACTGGAGTATAACATACAGCAAAGAGCATTAATCTTATATGCATAATTCAACATATTTTTACACATGTATAAACCGCCAAAGAAATCAAGATATAGAACATTCCCAGCACTCTAGAAGGCTCTTTTGTGCTCCTTCCCAGTCAAAAACCACTGAAAGGTAACCACTATTTTCACTTTTATCACTTTTGATTAGTTTTGTCTACTCACAAACTTCATTTGAATAGCGTCATAAAGTATGTACTTTTTTGTGTGTTTGGCTTCTTTTGCTCAACATAACATTTGTTGACATCCATGTTGCTGTGTATATCAGCAGTTTGATCTTTTTATTGCTGTGTAATTAACGTATATCACAGTTGATTTATCTAGTCTTCTGTTGATGGACATTTGGGTTGTTTCCATTTTTTTTACTATTATGAATAAAACTACCCTCTATGGTAGATTTTAACTCTTTTTTTTTTTTTTTTTTTTTTTTTTTTTTGAGATGGAGTCTCACTCTGTCGCCCAGGCTGGAGTGCAGCGGTGCGATCTTGGCTCACTGCAAGCTTCACCTTCTGGGTTCACGCCATTCTCCTGCCTCGGCCTCCCGAGTAACTGGGACTACAGGTGCCCACCACCACACCTGGCTAATTTTTTTGTATTTTTAGTAGAGACGGGGTTTCACCGTGTTAGCCAGGATGGTCTCGATCTCCTGACCTCGTGATCTGCCCATCTCGGCCTCCCAGAGTGCTGGGATTACAGACATGAGCCACCACGCCAGGCCGATTTTAACTCTTATAATGAGGGCTGTAATTAAAACATCATCTTTACATACACTTATTATGGGAAATGGTTCCAGTTCTCTATTCAAAATTCCCTTTTGTGTCTTCTCTTGCTTCATGGATTGATGGAAAGAGAAAGTGGATTCATGAGGGTACATGTACCATTAGAGAAGGAGAAAGGGAGCATATATTTATCAGACATCTACTCTGGGGCATGTATTTTACCTGCCTATTTTATTAACTCCTCCTCACAATTTTGTAGGTAGGATTTCCTGTTTCACAAAGGATGAAATTGAGACACAGAAAAATTAGGTGACCTGTCTGGAGTCATACAGCTACAAAGTGGTAGGAGGTCACATGAAATTCCAAAGCGTGGCCTTTTTCCACCATGTGCCCTGTCCAAATCATCTAGAACCAGAATCACAGTAGGGATGGGGGAGTGGAGGGTGGTAGGCATTGGTGATATTGATGCACTTCCAGATGATTCTATCCATAAGCCTCAGAGGGAGCTCTCTGCACTGTATCATGCTGCCTTTGGTCATTCTTTTCCTCTTTAGATGAGTGACGTTTTCTTTCCTCTCCCCATGACTCACTTTTTCCACGCTTGCTGTCTCCTTTCTAATCTATGACTCACACTCTGCATCCTCAGTGACGTTCACTGCATATAACTGGTTATCTGAAATCTCAAAGCAGTGCCATCTCTCTCCCTGCCTGCTGCCCACTTGCCCTTACCCCTTCCCTCACCAAGTGAGCCACACTCAGTGAGGCCCCAACCCAAGCTCTGCCTCCTTCACCAGGCTGATGCTCAAGGATCTGCTCTTGTCTTGATTCTCAGTTCCTGCCCTTATGGGAGGGATTCAGGGCAGATCCTAATTTCCTCCTTCTCCCCACTCACCCTATGGGGTGGAAAAGACGGTCTACCAGTTATTTTTCTTTCATCGTGGTAAAATACATGTAATGTAAAGTTGATCATTTTAAACACCTTACAGCGTGCAATTGAATGGCATTTAGTATATTCACAATGTGGCGCAACCATCACCAATACCTAGTTCTAGAACATTTTCATCATTCCAAAGGAAACCCCATAACCATTTTCAGCAGTCACTCTCCATCTCCAGCCCCTGGCAACCATTAACTTTCTTTCTGTCTGACAGTGTTGACAGCATTCACTACATGCCAGGCATTGTGCTAATATCATGATATGCATACCTTATTAATTCTCATGCCAGCAGCTCTGTGAAACTGGGGTTCTTCCTTCCATTTCACAGATGAGATAATTGAGGCTCAGAGAGAAAAGATTTATGTGAGGTCACAAAGCCCGTAAGTGGTAGAACCTGGACAAAACCACCCCCAACTCCAGCCCAGCGCTGTTTCCAACCACTGCTAAATGATGACCAAAACATGAATGATGCAGGTCTGGGTAACTCCTAAGCACATACATTTTCCATTCCAAAAGAATATTCTTTCCACTCCATCCTGAAGGTCAGTGGTAACAAAAAACAAACAAAAAAACGCAGTGAGCACACATTCAAATGACTTACGTTCCAGGAATTTTCTGGGATCTGTGACCCCAGAAACTATTAGTTGACATCTTGGGATGGCACACAGGGCAAGCAGAGTAAGAAATAAAGTGACTCCAAATGTGTCACAGGCTGAGGGGGTCTCACGAAAGGAAAGGTTCTAACTGGTACCAGATGGCTGTTTCTCCTGCCTTGTCGTCTAAGATTCTTTCTTCAGAGTTTGGGCTTTTGGTTGCTAGGACCACGTAGGCTGACTTCCCTTATGGTTCCAGAAACGAAGAAAGCAATTGCAATCTCTATGTCCACAAAAAAAGGAGGAGCTTATTAGACTTAACAGAAAAGCTACCATATGACATGCAAGCAAGGCCACATTTTCCTGATCTTCATGCAATTAAGACAAATCTGTGTTGGATGCCTCGTCCTACCTCACACCAAACATGTTAAAATGTGGCCATATGGCACATTTAGTATAATTTACATATATATGTTGAGGTAGGTTTCAGTTGACTAACATAATACATTTTGTAGACATTTAATTAAACATTTATAACTTTCATTTTGTAAGTTTTTGGGACAGTACATTATTTCTTCCAAGTCTCAAATAATTCCATAAGCCTTTGAAAAGGTCAGTGACCACCAGGCATTGTGCATTGTGTGGGTTTCTTAAACAACCTTGCTTTGTGAGCCTCTCTGAATGATCACTGTTGTTGAGTAGCTGGTCATTCTGGTCATTGGTCTGAATCTGATTGCCTTTATCACTCAGCCAGACAAGAGCTCAGAGGTGGAGTCTCTGCTGATTTGGAAAAATATGGAACATAAGTTCCCCAACAAAGTGTTCCAGTAGATTATTTTTACATATCGTGCTTCACAAATATAGCTGAACTTGTAGCTGCCATTCAAAATGGCAGCTGGTCTGGACACTAATTGTTAGCAGTTTAGGGAGGACGCAGGGAATCTCACCATTGATGGACTTTGAGCAGTGTAAAAATTGGTAAAGCATAGGGGTACCTGTGGGCATAACCTTGCTAGTAGAAGAGTAGTGACAGAAAAATCATCAAAGGCTTAATAGTGAGGTGGCTTAAAAATAAATTTACAATGCAAATTGAGACATACTTTGCTTAAATTAAAATGCACACATCTCAAGTTTACAGCTTGAACTTTTTTTTTTTTTGAGACAGGGTCTTGCTCTGTCATCCCAGCTGGAGTGCAGAGGTGTGTGATCGCAACTCTCTACAGCCTTGACCTCTGAGCCTCAAGCAATCCTTCTACCTCAGCCTCCTGAGTAGCTGGGACCACAGGTATGCAAAACCACACCTGGCTGATTTATTTTTTATTAATTTAATTTAATTTAATTTATTTTTTTAAGATGGAGTCTTGCTCTGTCGCCAGGCTGGAGTCCAGTGGGGCAATCTTGCCTCACTGCAACCTCGGCCTCTCAGATTCAAGCGATTCTCCTGCCTCAGCCTACCGAGTAGCTGGGACTACAGGTGTGCGCCACCACGCCCAGCTAATTTTTGCATTTTTAGTAGAGATGGGGTTTCACCATGTTGGCCAGGATGGTCTCAATTTCCTGACCTTGTGATCTGCCCACCTTGGCCTCCCAAAGTGCTGGGATTACAAGTGTGAGCAACTGCACCTGGCCTATTTTTATTTTTTGTAGAGATGGGGCCTCCCTCTGTTGCCCAGGCTGGTCTCGAACTCCTGAGCTCAAGAAATCCTCCTGCCTCAGTTTCCCAAAGTGCCACTGTGTCCGGAATTGGTGGGTTCTTGGTCTCACTGACTTCAAGAATGAAGCCGTGGACCCTCAAGGTGAGTGTTACAGTTCTTAAAGGCAGCATGTCCGGAGTTTGTTCCTTCTGATGTTCGAACGTGTTCAGAGTTTCTTCCTTCTGGTGGGTTCGTGGTCTCACTGGCTCAGGAGTGAAGCTGTGGACCTTTTTGGTGAGGGTTACAGCTCTTAAGGCTGTGCGTCTGGAGTTGTTAGTTCCTCCCGGTGGGTTCGTGGTCTCGCTGGCTTCAGGAGTGAAGCTGTAAATCTTCGCGGTGAGTGTTACAGCTCATAAAGGTAACGTGGACCCAAACACTGAGCAGCAACAAGATCTACTGCAAAGAGCAAAAGAACAAAGCACCCACGGGTTGGAACAAGACCTGAGCAGGTTGCCACCAGGGTGCAGGCAGCCTGCTTTTATTCTCTTATCTGGCCCCACCCACATCCTGCTGATTGGTCCATTTTACAGAGCTGATTGGTCTGTTTTACAGAGCACTGATTGGTCCGTTTTGACAGGGTGCTGATTGGTGCGTTTACAATCCCTGAGCTGGACACAGGGGTTCTCCAAGTCCCCACCAGAGTAGCCAGATACAGAGTGTCTACTGGTGCATTCACAAACCCTGAGCTAGACACAGGGTGCTGATTGGTGTGTTTACAAACTTTGAGCTAGATACAGAGTGCCCATTAGTGTATTTATAATCCCTTAGCTAGACATAAAGGTTCTCCAACTCCCCACCAGAGTAGCTAGATACGAGTGTCGATTGGTGCGTTCACAAACCCTGAGCTAGACACAGGGTACTGATTGGTGTATTTACAATCCCTTAGCTAGACATAAAGGTTCTCCAAGTCCCCACCAGACGCAGGAGCCCAGCTGGCTTCATCCAGTGGATCCCGCACGGGGGCCGCAGGTGGAGCTGCCTGCCAGTCCCGCGCCGTGCGCCTGCACTCCTCAGCCCTTGGGTGGTCGATGGGACTGGGCGCCGTAGAGCAGGGGGTGGCGCTCGACGGGGAGGCTGGGGCCGCGCAGGAGCCCAAGGCGCGGGGAGGCTCCGGCATGGCGGGCTGCAGGGCCCGAACCCTGCCCCAGGGGGAGGCAGCTAAGGCCCGGCGAGAAGTCGAGCACAGCAGCTGCTAGCCCAGGTGCTAAGCCCCTCACTGCCGCGGGCCAGTGGGGCCGGCTGGCCGCTCCGAGTGTGGGGCCTGCCGAGCGCCCGCCCACCCGGAACTGGCGCTGGCCCGCAAGCGCCGTGCGCAGCCCCGGTTCCCGCCTGCGCCTCTCCCTCCACACCTCCCCGCAAGCTGAGGGAGCCGGCTCCGGCCTCGGCCAGCCCAGGAAGGGGCTCCCACAGTGCAGCGGCGGGCTGAAGGGCTCCTCGAGTCCCGCGAAAGTGGGAGCTCAGGCAGACGAGGCGCCGGGAGCGAGCGAGAGCTGCGAGAACTGCCTGCACGCTGTCACCTCTCACCACGATTACAGGTGTAAGCCACAGTACCTGGCCTACCTTGAACTTTTTTTTAACCTAAAGAGGTAACTGCTAGTCTGATTTCTAGCACTGTAGGTAGTTTAGCCTGTTCTTGAACTTCATACGAATGGCATCATACTATATATATTCTTTAATTAATTTTTTAAAGAGACAGGGTCTCATTCTGATGCCCAGACTGGAGTGCAGTGGTGCAATCATAACTTGCTGCAGCCTTGACTTCCTGAGCTCAAGGGATCCTCCTGCCTCAGCCTCCTGAGTAGCTGGGACTACAGACACCATGCCTGGCTAATTTTAAATTTTTTTTTTTTTTTTTTTGTATAGATGGGGTCTCGCTGGTCTTGAACTCTTAGGCTCAAATGATCCTACTGACTCAGTCTCCCAAAGTACTGAGACTACAGGCATGAGCCACCACACCTGGCCTATATATAGTCTTTTAAAAGTTTCTTACTTCTTTTGCTTAACGTAATGTCTTGTGAAATTATCCACGTTGCTGTGTTTATCAGCAGTTTGTTCTTTTTTCAGTCCTGGGTGGCATTCTGTTGGGTAAACATACAGCAATTTGTTTATCCTTGTTTATCCTTGCTGATGGACATTTAGATTGTTTCTTGTTTGGGCTATTGTGAAAACAACTATTGTGAGTATTTGATACAAGTCATTTGTGCATATAAGTCTTCCTTTCTCTTAAGTAAATATCACAAATATTTGTAATACCTATAACTTCTAGTAGTGATAAGACAAACAACCCAGCAAGAAGGCAAAAGATTCCAGCAGACACATCATAAAAGAAGATATGCAAATAAATAATATAATCATTTACTCTAAATAAATATTTCGAGTAGAATTTCTAGATCATATGGTAGATAGGTATTTAATTTTAAGACACTGCCAAATAGTTTTCCAGAGGGGTCGTAATGTGCAGTACTCCCCTCAACAATGTATGACAGTTCTAGTGGTGCCACATCTTTGGCAACACTTGGTTCTCATATGTTTTTAATTGAGCCATTTTCCTGGTGGCTGTTAAGTGGTATCTCATTGTAATTTTAATTTTCATTTCTGTGACAACTAATGATGTTGAGTATCTTTTCATATATCATTGGTCATTTGCACATCTTCTTTTATGATGTGTCTGTTTGAATCTTTTGCCCTTTTATTGGGTTGTTTGTCTTGTCACTATTATAAGTTATAGGTATTGCAGATAGTTTCTCCTAGTCTGTGGTTTGCCCTTTTATTTTCTTAACATAACTTTAATAATATAATTTAAAACATTTTAATAAAGCCCAACTTACCCATTTTTCCTTTATGGTTAGTGTTTTTGTTTTTTATCCTGTCTAAAAAATTGTATTTCCTGCAATGTCACAAAGATATTCTCCAGTTTTTTTCTCTAGAAGGTTTGTAGTTTTACGCTTAGGTCTCAACTCCATTTTAACTTAATTTTGGCATATCATATGCTAAGGCCATGATACAGATAGCGCCAAGGTTTCTTTCTTTCCATTTAGACATCTAGTTGCTCTAGCATCATTTGTTGAATAGACTACGCCTTCCCCAATTTAATTGCACTAGCACCTTTATAAACAGCTAAGTGACTGGATATATGTGTGTCTATTTCTGGACTCTCTGTTATTTCACTGATTTATTTATGCTTACGACAACATCACATAGGTTTGTAGCTTTAAGTGAGTAGATAAGTAGCTATTTAGTAAGTCTTGAAAATGTTTAGTATAAGTTTTCCACCTCGGTTTTTAAAATTTTTTTGAAGACGATTTTGGCTTTTCTAGGTCTTTTGCGTTTCCATAAAAATCTTATAATCACCTTGTCAGTTTCTATAAAAACAGCTGCTGGAATTTTGATAGGGACAGTGTTGAATCTATAGATCAAGTAGGGAATAACTGACATCTTTTTTTTTTTAAATTTTATTGTTATTATACTTTAAGTTTTAGGGTACATGTGCACAATGTGCAGGTTTGTTACATATGTATACATGTGCCATGTTGGTGTGCTGCACCCATTAACTCATCATTTAGCATTAGGTATATCTCCTAATGCTATCCCTCCCCCCTTCTCCCACCCCACAACAGTCCCCGGAGTGTGATGTTCCCCTTCCTGTGTCCATGTGTTCTCATTGTTCAATTCCCACCAATGAGTGAGAACATGCGGTGTTTGGTTTTTTGTCCTTGCGATAGTTTGCTGAGAATGATGGTTTCCAGTTTCATCCATGTCCCTATAAAGGACATGAACTCATCGTTTTTTATGGCTGCATCGTATTCCATGGTGTATATGTGCCACATTTTCTTAATTCAATCTATCGTTGGACATTTGGGTTGGTTCCACGTCTTTGCTATTGTGAATAGGGCCACAGTAAACATACGTGTGCATGTGCCTTTATAGCAGCATGATTTATAATCCTTTGGCTATATACCCGGTAATGGGATGGCTGGGTCAAATGGTATTTCTAGTTCTAGCTCCCTGAGGAATCGCCACACTGCCTTCCACAATGGTTGAACTAGTTTACAGTCCCACCAACAGTGTAAAGGTGTTCCTATTTCTCCACATCCTCTCCAGCACCTGTTGTTTCCTGACTTTTTAATGATCGCCATTCTAACTGGTGTGAGATGGTATCTCATTGTGGTTTTGATTTGCATTTCTCTGATGGCCAGTGATGATGAGCATTTTTTCATGTGTTTTCTGGCTGCATAAATGTCTTCTTTTGAGAAGTGTCTGTTCATATCCTTCACCCACTTTTTGATGGGGTTGTTTGTTTTTTTCTTGTAAATTTGTTTGAGTTCATTGTAGATTCTGGATATTAGCCCTTTGTCAGATGAGTAGGTTGCAAAAATGTTCTCCCATTCTGTAGGTTGCCTGTTCACTCTGATGGTAGTTTTCTTTTGCTGTGCAGAAGCTCTTTAGTTTAATTAGACCCCATTTGTCAATTTTGTCTTTTGTTGCCATTGCTTTTGGTGTTTTAGACATGAAGTCCTTGCCCATGCCTATGTCCTGAATGGTATTGCCTAGGTTTTCTTCTGGGGTTTTTATGGTTTTAGGTCTAACATGTAAGTCTTTAATCCATCTTGAATTAATTTTTGTATAAGGTGTAAGGAAGGGATCCAGTTTCAGCTTTGTACATATGGCTAGCCAGTTTTCCCATCACCATTTATTAAATAGGGAATCCTTTCCCCATTTCTTGTTTTTGTCAGGTTTGTCAAAGATCAGATAGTTGTAGATATGCAGCATTATTTCTGAGGGCTCTGTTCTGTTCCATTGATCTATATCTCTGTTTTGGTACCAGTACCATGCTGTTTTGGTTACTGTAGCCTTGTAGTATAGTTTGAAGTCAGGTAGCATGATGCCTCCAGCTTTGTTCTTTTGGCTTAGGATTGACTTGGCGATGTGGGCTCTTTTTTGGTTCCATATGAACTTTAAAGTCATTTTTTCCAATTCTGTGAAGAAAGTCATTGGTAGCTTGATGGGGATGGCATCGAATCGATAAATTACCTTGGGCAGTATGGCCATTTTCACAATATTGATTCTTCCTACCCATGAGCATGGAATGTTCTTCCATTTGTTTGTATCCTCTTTTATTTCCTTGAGCAGTGGTTTGTAGTTCTCCTTGAAGAGGTCCTTCACATCCCTTGTAAGTTGGATTCCTAGGTATTTTATTCTCTTTGAAGCAATTGTGAATGGGAGTTCACTCATGATTTGGCTTTCTGTTTGTCTGTTATTGGTGTATAAGAATGCTTGTGATTTTTGTACATTGATTTTGTATCCTGAGACTTTGCTGAAGTTGCTTATCAGCTTAAGGAGATTTTGGGCTGAGAGGATGGGGTTTTCTAGATATACAATCATGTCATCTGCAAACAGGGACAATTTGACTTCCTCTTTTCCTAATTGAATACCCTTTATTTCCTTCTCCTGCCTAATTGCCCTGGCCAGAACTTCCAACACTATGTTGAATAGGAGTGGTGAGAGAGGGCATCCCTGTCTTGTGCCAGTTTTCAAAGGAAATGCTTCCAGTTTTTGCCCATTCAGTATGATATTGGCTGTGGGTTTGTCATAGATAGCTCTTATTATTTTGAGGTATGTCCCATCAATACCTAATTTATTGAGAATTTTTAGCATGAAGGGTTGTTGAATTTTGTCAAAGGCCTTTTCTGCATCTATTGAGATAATCATGTGGTTTTTGTCTTTGGTTCTGTTTATATGCTGGATTACATTTATTGATTTTCATGTGTTGAACCAGCCTTGCATCCCAGGGATGAAGCCCACTTGATCATGGTGGATAAGCTTTTTGATGTGCTGCTGGATTCGGTTTGCCAGTATTTTATTGAGGATTTTTGCATCAGTGTTCATCAAGGATATTGGTCTAAAATTCTCTTTTTTGGTTGTGTCTCTGCCAGGCTTTGGTATCAGGATGGTGCTGGCCTCATAAAATGAGTTAGGGAGGATTCCCTCTTTTTCTATTGATTGGAATAGTTTCAGAAGGAATGGTACCAGCTCCTCCTTGTACCTCTGGTAGAATTCGGCTGTGAATCCATCTGGTCCTGGACTCTTTTTGGTTGGTAAGCTATTGATTATTGCCACAATTTCAGAGCCTGTTATTGGTCTATTCAGAGATTCAACTTCTTCCTGGTTTAGTCTTGGGAGGGTTGATGTGTCGAGGAATGTATCCATTTCTTCTAGATTTTCTAGTTTATTTGCATAGAGGTGTTTATAGTATTCTCTGACGGTAGTTTGTATTTCTGTGGGATCAGTGGTGATATCCCCTTTATCTTTTTTATTGCGTCTATTTGATTCTTTCCTCTTTTCTTCTTTATTAGTCTTGCTAATGGTCTATCAATTTTGTTGATCTTTTCAAAAAACCAGCTCCTGAATTCATTAATTTTTTGAAGGGTTTTTTGTGTCTCTATTTCCTTCAGTTCTGCTCTGATTTTAGTTATTTCTTGCCTTCTGCTAGCTTTTGAATGTGTTTGCTCTTGCTTTTCTAGTTCTTTTAATTGTGATGTTAGGGTGTCAATTTTGGGTCTTTCCTGCTTTCTCTTGTGGGCATTTAGTGCTATAAATTTCCCTCTACACACTGCTTTGAATGTGTCCCAGAGATTCTGGTATGTTGTGTCTTTGTTCTCGTTGGTTTCAAAGAACATCTTTATTTCTGCCTTCATTTCGTTATGTACCCAGTAGTCACTCAGGAGCAGGTTGTTCAGTTTCCATGTAGGTGAGCGGTTTTGAGTGAGTTTCTTAATCCTGAGTTCTAGTTTGATTGCACTGTGGTCTGAGAGACAGTTTGTTATAATTTCTGTTCTTTTACATTTGCTGAGGAGTGCTTTACTTCCAACTATGTGGTCAGTTTTGGAATAGGTATGGTGTGGTGCTGAAAAGAATGTATATTCTGTTGATTTGGGGTGGAGAGTTCTGTAGATGTCTATTAGGTCCGCTTGGTGCAGAGCTGAGTTCAATTCCTGGGTATCCTTGTTGACTTTCTGTCTCGTTGATGTGTCTAATGTTGACAGTAGGGTGTTAAAGTCTCCCACTATTATTGTGCGGGAGTCTAAGTCTCTTTGTAGGTCACTCAGGACTTGCTTTATGAATCTGGGTGCTCCTGTATTGGGTGCATATATATTTAGGATAGTTAGCTCTTCTTGTTGAATTGATCCCTTTACCATTATGTAATGGCCTTCTTTGTCTCTTTTGATCTTTGTTGGTTTAAAGTCTGTTTTATCAGAGACTAGGATTGCAACCCCTGCCTTTTTTGTTTTCCATTTGCTTGGTAGATCTTCCTCCATCCTTTTATTTTGAGCCTATGTGTGTCTCTGTAGGTGAGATGCGTTTCCTGAATACAGCACACTGATGGGTCTTGACTCTTTATCCAATTTGCCAGTCTGTGTCTTTTAATTGGAGCATTTAGCCCATTTACATTTAAAGTTAATATTGTTATGTGTGAATTTGGTCCTGTCATTATGATATTAGCTGGTTATTTTGCTCATTAGTTGATGCAGTTTCTTCCTAGCCTTGATGGTCTTTACCTTTTGGCATGTTTTTGCAGTGGCTGATACCGGTTGTTCCTTTCCATGTTTAGTGCTTCCTTCAGGAGCTCTTTTAGGGCAGGCCTGGTGGTGACAAAATCTCTCAGCATTTGCTTGTCTGTAAAGGATTTTATTTCTCCTCCATTTATGAAGCTTAGTTTGGCTGGATATGAAATTCTGGGTTGAAAATTCTTGTCTTTAAGAATGTTGAATATTGGCCCCCACTCTCTTCTGGCTTGTAGAGCTTCTGCCAAGAGATCCGCTGTTAGTCTGATGGGCTTCCCTTTGTGGGTAACCCAATCTTTCTCTCTGGGTGCCCTTAACATTTTTTCCTTCATTTCAACTTTGGTGAATCTGATAATTATGTGTCTTGGAGTTGCTCTTCTTGAGGAGTATCTTTGTGGCATTCTCTGTATTTCCTGAATCTGAATGTTGGCCTGCCTTGCTAGATTGGGGAAGTTCTTCTGGGTAATATCCTGCAGAGTGTTTTCCAACTTGGTTCCATTCTCCCCGTCACTTTCAGCTACACCAATCAGACGTAGATTCGGTCTTTTCACGTAGTCCCATATTTCTTGGAGGCCTTGTTTGTTTCTTTTTATTCTTTTTTCTCTAAACTTCCCTTCTTGCTTCATTTCATTCATTTCATCTTCCATCACTGATACCCTTTCTTCCAGTTGATCGCATTGGCTCCTGAGGCTTCTGCATTCTTCACATAGTTCTCGAGCCTTGGCTTTCAGCTCCATTAGGTCCTTTAAGGACTTGTCTGCATTGGTTATTCTAGTTATCCATTCGTCTAATTTTTTTTGAAAGTTTTTAACTTCTTTGCCATTGGTTTGAATTTCCTCCTGTAGCTTGGAGTAGTTTGATTGTCTGAAGCCTTCTCTCAACTTGTCAAAGTCATTCTCTGTCCAGCTTTGTTCCATTGCTGGTGAGGAGCTGTGCTCCTTTGGAGGAGGAGAGGCACTCTGCTTTTTAGAGTTTCCAGTTTTTCTGCTCTGTTTTTTCCCCATCTTTGTGGTTTTACCTACTTTTGGTCTTTGATGATGGTGACGTACAGACAGGTTTTTGGTGTGGATGTCCTTTCTGTTTGTTAGTTTTCCTTCTAACAGATAGGACCCTCAGCTGCAGGTCTGTTGGAGTTTGCTAGAGATCCACTCCAGATACTGTTTGCCTGGGTATCAGCAGTGGAGGCTGCAGAACAGCGGTGGCTGTAGAACAACGGATATTGGTGACCTGCAAATGCTGCTGCCTGATCGTTCCTCTGGAAGTTTTGTCTCAGAGGAGTACCCGGCCATGTGAGGTGTCAGTCTGCCCCTACTGGGGGGTGCCCTCCCAGTTAGGCTGCTTGGGGGTCAGGGACCCACTTGAGGAGGCAGTCTGCCCATTCTCAGATCTCAAGCTGTGTGCTGGGAAAACCCATGCTCTCTTCCAAGCTGTCAGACAGGGACATTTAAGTCTGCAGAGGTTACTGCTGTCTTTTTGTTTGTCTGTGCCTTGCCTCCAGAGGTGGAGTCTACAGAGGCAGGCAGGCTCCACCCAGTTCGGGCTTCTTGGCTGCTTTTTTTACCTAATCAAGCCTCGGCAATGGCAGGCACCCCTCCCCCAGCCTCGCTGCTGCCTTGCAGTTTGAGCTCAGACTGCTGTGCTAGCAATTAGTGAGACTCCATGGGCATAGGACCCTCCGAGCCAGGTGTGGAATATAATCTCCTGGTGTGCCATTTTTTAAGCCCGTTGGAAAAGCGCAGTATTAGGGTAGGAGTGACCCGATTTTCCCGGTGCCGTCTGTCACCCCTTTCTTTGACTAGGAAAGGGAACTCCCTGACCCCTTGCACTTCCTGAGTGAGGCAATGCCTCGCCCTGCTTCGGGTCACGCATGGTGCTCTGCACCCACTGTCCTGCACCCACTGTCTGGCACTCCCTAGTGAGATGAACCCGGTACCTCAGATGGAAATGCAGAAACCACCCGTCTTCTGCATCGCTCATGCTGGGAGCTGTAGACCGGAGCTGTTCCTATTCGGCTATCTTGGCTCTACCCTCCAGACTGACATCTTAATATTGAGCCTTCCAGCTTAGGAGCATGGTGTATTTTTTCCTTTACTTAGGTTTTTAATCTCAGCATTGTTTTGTAGTTTTCAGTGTACAGGTTTTGTATGATTTTGTTAAATTTAGCCACAAATATTTTTTTGATGATATTGTAGATGAAATTCTTTTTTTTTTTCCTACTTTCATTTTAGGTTCAAGGGGTACATGTGCAGGTTTGTTATGTGGATAAATTACTGTTTTTTTTTTAAATTTACTTTGGCTTGTTTTTTTTGCCTAGTATATAGAAATACAATTGACTTTTTGGATCCTGGAAACTCACTAAATTTACATATTGGCTTTAGTAGATTTTTTTTTCCTTGCATATTCTTTAGGCCTTTCTATGTATATAATAGTGTTATCTTTGAATAAGAACAGTTTTACTCCTTTCTTTTTAACATGCATGCCTTTTTACTTCTTTTTCTTGCCATGCTGTATAGCTAGGATCTTTAGTACAATATTTAGTAGAATCAGTGAGAGAAGACACCCTTCCCTTGTCCCTGTCTTAGGATGATGACATTTAGTCTTTTGCCATTAAGTGTAATGTTAGCTGTGTTTTGTGGAATGACCTTTCATCAGTTTGAGAAAGTTCTTTTTTATTCTGAGCTTACTGACAGTTCTATTTATTGTTGTTTTTTTTGCCATATGCTTTTTCTCCATCTATTGAGATATTAAAGTTGTTTTTCTTTTTTCCTCTATTGATATGGTAAATTACATAAATTGATTTTTAAATGTTGAACCAATTTTGCATATCTGGGATAAACCATCCTTGGACATAAGGTCTTATTCTTTCTATGTATTGTTGCATTCAATTTGATAATATTTTAAGTGGATTTTTATGTTTATATTTATGTTTTTATGTTCATTTTTATGTTTTATATATATGTTTATGTTATCAGGATAATGCTGGTCTCACGAAATGGATTGGGAAATGCCACACCTCTACTTTCTGAAAGAGTTTACATAAGGTTGGTATTATTTCTTCTTTAAATGATTAATAGAACTTATTAATGAGTAGATCAGAAAGCTGAGCGAAAAAAAGAATTATTAATGAGGCCATCTGAGGATCGAGGATCTGTTTTGGGAGGGTTTTAAGTCATTAATTTGATTTTAAAAGGAGATACAGAGTTATTTAGATTTTCTGTGTTTGTTGAGTCTGTTTTCATAATTGCATCTTTCAAAGAATTTGTCCTTAGGTTGTTGAGTTTATTGGCAGAGAGTTGTTCACAATATACCTTTATCATACTTTTTTATTTTTGTTTTTTGAGAGAGGATCTTGCTGTGTCACTCAGGCTGGAGTGCTGTGGTACAATCACGGCTCACTGCAGTCTCAACTCCCTGGGCTCAGGTTATCCTCTCACCTCAGCCTCCCGAGTAGCTGGGATTGCAGGTGCGCACCACCATGCCCAGCTAATTTTTGTATTTCCTTTAGAGACGGAGTTTCGCCATGTTGGCTAAGCTGGTCTCGAACTCCTGGGCTCAAGCAATACTCTCACCTTGACCTCTCAAAGTGTTGGGATTACAGGCATGAGCCACCATGCCCAGCTCCTTTATTATACTTTTTTTTGGTGAGGGGGAGACTGGAGTTTTATTATTACTCCAATCAGTCTCCCCAAGCATTCAAGGATCAGAGTTTTTAAGGACAACTTGGTGAGTGGGGGGAAGCCAGTGAGCCGGGAGTGCTGATTGGTTAGGTCAGAGAAGAAATCACAGGAAGTACAAGCTGTCTTCTTGTTTTGAGTCAGTTCCTGGGTGGGGGGCCACAAGATCAGATAAGCCAGTTTATCAATCTGCATGGTGCTAGCTAATCCGTCAAGTGCAGGATCTGTAAAATATCTCAAGCACTGATCTTATGAGCAGTTTAGGGAGGGTCAGAATATTGTAGCCTCCAGCTGCCTGACTCCTAAACCATAACTTCTAATCTTTTTTTTTTTTTTTTTTTTTTTTTTGACAGAGCCTCACTCTGTCACCCAGGCTAGAGTGCAATCACGCAATCTTGGCTCACTGCAACCTCTGCCTCCTGGGTTGAAGCGATTCTCCTGCCTCAGCCTCTTGAGTAGCTGGGATTACAGGTACTCACCACCATGCCTGGCTAATTTTGTATTTTTAGTAGTGATGGGGTTTTGCCATGGCTTGTCTTGAACTCCTGACCTCATGTGATCCACCCACCTTGGCCTCCCAAAGTGCTGGGGTTACAGGCATGAGCCACTGTGCCTGGCCCATAATTTCTAATCTTGTGGCTAATTTGTTAGTCCTAAAAAGGCAGTTTAGTCCCCAGACAAGGAGGGAATTTGCCTTTGGAAAAGCCTGTTCTCATTCTTTGTTTTAAACTATAAACAAAGTTCCTCCCAAAGTTAGTTGTGCCTATCCCCAGGAATGAACAAGGATAGCTTGGAAGTTAAAAGCAAGATGGAGTTGGTTAGGTCACATCTCTTTCACTGTCTCACTTACAATTTTGCAATGGTGGTTTCAATCTCTCCTTTTGGATTTTATAACATCTTAATCTTAAGGTGTTGGCTAAAGAAGATGGAAAAAGGGTGAAGATCACTGTAACTTCTTTCTGCTGATAGGGCGTAGTGAGGGTAGGTGTTGATCCCAAGGTGAGAGGAGTGGAACCACTTTGCAATTGTCTGAGCATACTCATGCAGGTCTGGCTGGGGTTCCAAGGTTTGCATGGAAAAGGCATTAGCATTGTCATCTATAGTTTTAGTACTGTGTTTAAGGGAACAACATACTATAAGGTAAATAATGAGTACTAGGGTAAGGAGTGCAATTCCCAGTTTTAAAAGTAAAGATTTGAAAGCATTAGTTTGGAGACTTGCAGCCCACAAAGACTTTAGGATCTAGTCCAGACTGCAGAAAAAACTCAAGAACAGATAACAACAGGTGTACTGTAGTTTTTTTTTAAATGTAATTTTTCTCTCATCAGTTCCCATTGTTATTAAAAACAAATCATGATAGAACTGATTTGTTTGCAAAATAAACTTTAGTCTTATTATATTTGGCCTGATTATTTGCATAAAATGCAGCAAGAATAATTATTCCCACATAGGCATTTTAAATTGGCTTTGATGGAACTCTGTTTCATAAGGAATCTCAGATAAGATTTTTTAAAAGCTGAGCCCAGCCATGGGTTTGTACCCTCAAATTACTATGAGTTGGGTATATTCCTCTCCACTTGAGGTCCTAGGGTAACCTGGGGCCCTTGGGCCTGTTAAAAAGTTACATGCTTTACTTACCACGGGTCAGGAACCCTATACAGGGACTGTATAGACAAGGTATGAGGCCAGTTTTCCCAAGGGGCTTATATTGGCTCTGTAAGTCAAGTTAGATTCCTTAAAGGAAAACATGCCATTCCAGTCTTGGTAAAGTAACCAGTTTCTCCAGCTGTGTCCTGTTACAAGAGAAAGCAGATTCTTATTGCACTTATGCAATAACTATACTGTCATAAGTTGAGAATACTCAAATAGTTTCCAAATTCTGGAGAAATCAAGTAGAGAGAAACAAATATGCTCTAAATTTTGATCATAGAAGTATATTTTACTCAGTTGTTAAAAGCTATAATAGCTCAAAAGAAAAGTTTTCTTGGCTCTGGAAAGAAAAGGATCAGCAATGTTTTTAGCAAAAAGGTCAAAGAATGATTACTTCAGTTTCCTATTAGTTTAGTCCGTTTTCAGTTAACTCCTGTTCTGCTTGATATTCATGAACATTTCAGCTCTCCATGAGAGTCCCAAAAGTTTTTCCTCTATTCTAATGTCACAATCTCCAAAGTTATTAGAAAGCTGCATCCAAGAACACCTCTCAAAGTCCTACAGCCTATTATAAAACACCTTTTGAAGAGGATTGTAACAAGACAACAAATGTCTTCGGATGACAGAAAGTCTCAGGACAGCCATTATTAAAGCCGTAGTTGACCAGGAATTTTGGTTACCTCTGTGGCACACAATAATTTAACATAACAATTATCATTATTACTGATAACATATACTGAGTCATATCAGAATTGTAGGAGTTTCACATAATTTTGGAACATATACGAATAACACATTTACACAAATATATATAGCCTAAAGAAAGCCAAACACCATTTCATATTTGACAATGCTTCCTGTATGATTTTTATACCAAATAAGCCAAACACATCACTTTTGGACTTCAGGGAACCTAATGTCTAAAGGATTAGTTAGATCAGAAAATGACATACTTTATAATTTGATTTTGGCAAGGTTGTCAAATACCAAAGGTTTAAAACACTGAATATCACAAAATAGGTTCATAGGTTGTTCATTTATCCAAAGTGGTAACTCAAAAAAACTTTTTAAAAGGCAAAAATCTTTACTTCGATAGAAGAGACAAAGCTTTCCAAACAAGACGCAATGAAGTTAGCATGAGGCCAACTGAATCTTTCTCTTTTCTCTTCTCTTTTTTTTTTTCCTGCAATTTACCCAAAGGGGCAAACAAAAACGTTTCATTATCTTTTAATATTACATGAAGATCTTTTTCAAAAGAGAAAAACATATTTCATGTTTGCATTACTGCATCTTTAATGCTAAAGCTAGTTTTTAAAGAAAATTTTATAAATCTATCTAGTTTTAATTAGTTTGACCCTAAGGTAAGATTTTCATAAACTTTTTAGAACCCTTTACAATTTTCTGTTAAACAGCAGATCAATTTTCTAAGAAAATCCTGTTATTTGGACACATGGGGCCCAGTTTCTGGCCCTGCATTAGTATGCTTTTATTTTAATGTTTGACTTACAGAAAAAAATTAAATAATCCCCTTCGAATCTTAGCCAACTTGCTCATACCCACAGAACTTTCTTTACAAGACCAAGCCTTCACAAACTCTTCACTTTGCTTAAACCTTCAGTTTTTTCCCATTACTCTTTGAGGTTAAGATGATCTTTAAAACCCTCTGAAGTAGACAAAATTACATTCCCTTTAATAAAAGCCGTTTTCCCATGCCTTCTTATAACCAAAAACACATTCTGTTGTCCCTACACACCTTGTATGTAAAACTGTTTCTTCAGTAGTCTCAACTACATGTTACAATGTTAACTATTAGCAATGTTTATTTTTGGTGAAAAACCTGGTAAGTGAGCGATTTTAATTAGGTACTAGGGATGGAACCTAGGGCATCAGAGAGAAGTGCAGATAAGGTCTGACTCTTTCCAGCATAGCCAGAGGGTTGGGGCGTGGGTGGGGCATGGCTAACTCCACATGTCCTCAGGCCTTATCTAGAATCTCATGATACAAAGTAGGTAAATTGAACAATTATCAAAAGCCAAAGAAGCAGTCTATGATCTTAATGCTTTTAGCAAATCTGATATCTGACCTTAAATTTAGACTAAATGCCTACAGTTGAAGACATTTTTATTTTACCAATAATCTTTAAAACTGTCTTTTTCCCCCCAAAATATTACTAACATCATGTGAACAAAAAGGCATTAAAGTGTCTATTTTTCTGACAAAATATGATTTAAGCACTTATTTTTCTAAATCAATTAATCAGAGCCCTTTTATATAAATATTACACAAACAACACATAAATACACAGACGGACAGACAGACAGAAGATCCAGCAGTTGTAAGATTTTTCATTCACTAGTTTTTTTAATTGGATTACTGGCTTCTGGGTGGAGTCCTTGGAGGAACAGGGTCAGGAAAGCATGCAGTTTCTAGGGCCTAATAAGGAGGCACAGCTGGAAGGCAAAGACAGATCCCCAAAATTAAGGGTGCCATTTTAATTTTTATTTTATTTTATTTTGAGACAGAGTCTTGCTCTTTCGCCCATGATGGAGTGCAGTGGCACAATCTTGGCTCACGGCAACTTCTGCAACCTCAAGTGATTCTCATGCCTCAGCCTCCTGAGTAGCTGGGATTACAGGCACCTGCCAGCATGCCCAGCTAATTTTTGTATTTTTAGTAGAGACAGGGTTTCACCATGTTGGTCAGACCAGTCTCGAACTCCTGACCTCAGGTGATCTGCCCACCTTGGCCTCCCAAAGTGCTGGGATAGGGTGTTATTTTATACTGGATCCTGGATCCCCAAAAAGGAGGGAAACACTATGAGAGTAGATAGTGCAGTGCTTCTACCATGCATTTCATTGCAAGGCAACTCAAAGCAAATCAGCCCATTTTGTAATTAGCCCATCCTGCATGGGAGTCTCATGTCTCAGTGGGGGTTGGGGATGTTTCCATATCTTCCAGGTGGCCAAGAGCATGCTTCTCTCTTTGAGGAGTACAAAGAGCCAAGTATCCCTCCATGACTGCCATTAGCTATACCATAAAGTATATTTCCTACCTAGTTATTACACACCAAGGAGTGCCAGAAGAATGAAGTGGTTTTTGATGGCCCTGCTTGCTGTACTATAGCTGTAGGGGTTAAGCCCCTTTACAAAAGAAAATCACCCTTTTCTGTTTTATGGAACCAGAGACAAAAGATTCTAAGTTTTGCAAGATGTTGCACAATGGGCTGCATAGAAAACTGAATTAACATTTTCCATCCCAGCTGGAGCAAAATACATGTAACAAAACAGACACTAGTCACTTCATTCAGGACCCAATATCGACATGGCAAGGCTCAAACTTTCTCCCATTGGTCTCTGTTGTCCTTGGTCTACTCCAGGTGGGGAGGCATGATCTCTGAACAGTAATTCAATGGGTGGTCTCTGGGCAAGACAAAGAGTGGACAGTCACAGCAAGTCAGGCCTGTTGAGCTTTCTTCAGGGCTCACTGAATGTGACCAGTCAAGTAAGGGTGGGGGGCATTCTCAGAGTTAGGCCTGCTGGACTTCTGTCAGCAATTCCTTCTGAGATCTGCTCCACATATACAAACACACACAAAGATGAGATGAACAAAGGCCTTCCAAATCAGATCTCTAGCCAAGAACTCCAAGAGTGTCCCTTCTAAACTATCCTCCCATTCTCCGTCTGAGAAATCTTCCCAAAATCTTCCTGATCCAGAAGTCTCCCAAACCAGGACTCTTCTTACTAGTTAGGGAGAGCCAACCAAGACCCCTCAGGAACCGAACTGAGACAGACACCCTCAATGGGGCTACAGACAAACTGAGACCTTTGAAGGAGCTGAACCGAGACAGACACGCTGTGGTGGAGCTACATTGTGGGGTGTCACCCCACAATGAGGCTACAGACAGATACCCCACCATGGGCCCACAGAACCAGTCAGGAGAAGGAAGGAGGCATTGGCAGTGTCTAGGATACTCATCAACCCAGACACGCTGCAGTAGGGCTATGGACAGACACCCTGTGATAGGGCCACAGTTATGGGACATCTCCCCAGGACTTTTCCTCCATTGCAATTAAATCCATGCACATTGGGTCGGCAGCACCCCACCAGTAGAGAGAGTACCAGAGTCAGCTCCAGTCCAAGAGAACTAGGTGGCTTCTTGGGCTGGCCTTTGGATCCATTGCTGGAGGGGGGCTTCTGGACCATGGGCAGGTAGCCACAAGGGCAATCCTGAGCAAGCCCCCAAATTTGTAACCACCCAGTGGGTTCACCTTGCCCACTGCCTAGACAGAGCTGGTTTATTGAGACAGGAGAACTGCAATAGAGAAAGAGTAATTCACACAGAGCCGCTGTGTGGGAGACTGGAGTTTAATTATTACTCAAATCAGTCTCCCCTTTATTATGTTTTTAACATCTGTAAGGCATGTGGTAATGTCCCCTCCATCAATCCAGATATTGATAAATTGGCTTTTTGCTTGAGTGTTAGCCACCCTGCGTTATATAATCTGGAGAATGCCCTCAGAAGAAAAGCCAATTAAATGTGAATCTAACCTGGTGATTTCCTTCTTGCAAGGTTAATTCCTTCCGTTTTGTACCTGCTTTTGGTTATGCTCCAAAGCATTCAAACAAAAATTTTTCCCCAGAGTTTCCCTCCCAATAATTTAAAATTATTAAAATGGGAGGCTCAGACTGAGACAAGATGCTTTGCCATTACTGCAATAGAAATTCTATTACCTTGCTGTATATTTTCTGTTTATCCTGCCTGTTTTTTGTTCCTTTTTCTCTGTTTTCTTGTCTTCTTTTAAATTATTGTTCAAATTTTGCACTTCTATTAGCTTGTTAGTTATACATTTTATTCTCTTAGTTCTTACTTTAGACATCATAATGTATATCCTTTACTTATTAAAGCCCAATATATTTTTATGTTTTTACCATTTCATAGTAAATGCAAGAAGTGTAGAACACTTTAACTCCATTTGCTCCCTTCCTGCCTTTTGAGTTCGAGTTTTGATGTATTTTAATACAACACACATTTTAAACCTCACAAGACATCCTTACTATTGCTTTTAGTAAGCAATATTCTTTTCGATTATTCACATTATTTTTCTTTCCATTGCACTGCACTGCTTGCATTTTGTGCTTTCACCTGTGATCATTTTCTTTCTTTAGTAGTTTTTTTTAGTATAGGACTTCTGATGATATATGATTCACCCAGGTTATGCTTTCTTCATCAATTCCCCACTCTGCTTTCAATATCGTGGACTATTATGTAGCTAACTGTCACAGTAACTTTAAGGAGGAGGGCCTCTCATTCTCTATCCTTAGAGGTTCTATCTTTTGTCTATTTCTTGCTATAAATACCTCTATTCTTTTTGTTTTCCTTTTCCCACCAGAGAGTCATTACCAGTCTCTTGTGTCTTCTCATAGCATTCACCAAGAACTTCTCTCTAGAAGTTATTCTTGCACAGCACCCCAATAACTTAGATAAGTGCAATAATTGCAACAATAATCTGATGTTAAAAGTACAATGGAGAAAATTATTAATCCCACTTGAACCCAAGGATAAGGAAGGATGCTCAGAGAAAGCTATAGGGAAGTTAGGCCTTGAAGGATAGCCAACTAAGCATCGACTGAGTGAAGAGAAGGAATGATATTGCAATAACCTACAAAAACGTAGAGGTGTGAAGAAGCGTTAAGTGGTCTGGGAATGCAGCATGGTTCAGGATTTGGTATAGGGCAGAGATGGAGAATATATAACTTTCACGCTACAGTCTGCCTATTCCACATTCATGGCAGACATTGCTAATCTTTCACAGAGCAGTATTTCTCATGGGGATTGATTTGAACCTTTGAATCATTCTCAACTTAGCACTCCAGGCACCTACTCTTAGTTAAATAGTGGCAGGGTAAGAGATGAAACCTATTTGTTATTTCTGGGAATAGAGAGAATGATAGATCATGAAGAGAAATGAGGCTAGGGAGTTAGGCAGGGTCCAGCTGGGAAGATGCTTTTGATAATGGTATTGGTTGGTGATCATAACCTCCTGAGGAAGCTAGGAGGCTTTGAGTGTAAAATATCAGAAAAGTTTCAGTGCGCATGTAGCTGCCTCTGTGGGGTCTGCTCCATTCTTGTTAATGAGGCCCCAGAGAAACTTCATTTGAGAATCTCCTGGCTCATCTGCTTCAATAGTAATTAGCCATGCAGAGAAGATCTCTGTGGTTTAATTAAGTGGCATATGTGGTTAAAAGTTTGTCTTCTCCTAAGGGAGCAGTAATTAAAAATTATGCGTAGTCTCTCCATGCATCAGTATCTTCATTGGAAACACAGCCTTTGGCTGTCACCAACTCAGAATACTGGAGAAACAGGCACTTCTCTCTCAGGCTCGTCTGCCCCCCTTCCAAGTCCAAAAAGTAGGACCTACCTGGGTCTGATTGGGAATGACACCTAGAATTGAGGGACCAAGTTGGGGGAGATGGGTCTTGCATGGCCATAGTCAACCTCAGTGATATCCTCTGTGTTGAAGGAGGCATAACATTATAGAATGAGATTGGTGAGAGCACGGAGGTAGTAGTGCACCTGATGTATTTAAGGAATAACAGACCAGTGTGGCTGGACTGGGCTGAATGAATAAAGAGGGGCAGGAGCTGAGGTCAGAATGGCCACAGGACCAGTTCACATAGTCTTGTAGTCAGATTATTGCAAAGATTTTGGCTTTAATGCGAGCCAACTTTATCAATATTTTGTTTTTGCTACATTTTGATCTTATTTAGGAAATCTTTCCATAGCCCAAGTTCTAAAATATGATTACTTTTATTTTCTACAAAGTGTTTTTTCTAAAATTAAGTTTTCTAAAGCATAATTTATGAACAATAGCATTTATTCATAGGAATTATTCCATTTGATGAGTTTTGATAACAGTATGCCGTTATGTAACAACTGCAATGAAGATACAGAATATTCTTATTGCCACAAAAGTTCTCTCCTACCCATTGGTAGTCACCATCCTTCTCCCACTCCTAGCCCCAGGCAAACGGTGATCTGATTTCCTGCTTCCTTTTCCTGAATGTCATACAATTAGAATGATATAAGATGTAGCCTTTTTTTGGTCCAGCTTCTTTGATTTTGCATACTTTTTTTCAGATTCTTCCAAGTTGTTGCACATATAAGTAATTCATTCATTTTTATTGCTGCATATGGATGTACCACAATTTGGTTATCCATTCATCATTGGTGGACTGTCTCCACTGTTTGGCTACTGTGAATAAAGCTACTCTAAACATTGGCATACAGTTCTTTGTGTGAACATATGGTTCCTTTTCTCTTGGGTAAATACCTAGGGATAGGATTGCTGGGTTGTATGGTAGGTATGTGTTAAACTTTTAAAGAAACTGCTAAACTGTTTTCAAAAAGGGCTGCTCCATTTTGCAATGGATACAATTTCCAGATGCTTCTCTCACCAGAGCTTGGTATTAGCCATTTCAGTGATGTGTAGTGGTATTTCATTGTGGTTTTGATTTGCATTTCCCTAATGACCAGTGGTGTCAAGCATCTTTTCATGTGCTTATTTGCCATCTGTATATCTTCTTTGGTTAAGTGTCTGTTCAGATCCTTTGCCCACTATTTGAGCTATTTGTCTTATAATTGATTGTGAGAGTTCTTTTTTCTAGATAAAGTCTTTATTAGGTATGTGTTTTGCAAACATTTTCTCCCAGCTTGTGGCTTGTCTTTACATTCTCTTAACAGTATCTTTCAAACAGCAGAAGTTTAAAATTTTGATGATGCTGAATTTAGCAGTTTTTTTCTATTATGGTTTTTGCTTTTTGTTTCTTATGTGAAAATTATTTGCCTAATCCAAGGTTACAAAGCTTTTCTTTTGTTTTCTTCTATAAGTTTTACAGTTTTAGCTCTTACATTTAAGTACGTGATCCATTTTGAATTAATTTATATATATGGTGTGAGTTAAGGATTGATTTTTTTAGTATGGATATCCAATTGTTCCAGCATCAGTTGTTGAAAAACTGTCCTTTCTCTATTGCATTGGAATTTTTGTCAAAAATCAATTGACCATATAACTGTAGATCTATTTCTGAACTCTTGTTTGATTGAGCTATAAAACCAAAAGTACACTGTCTTGATTATTATAGCTTAGTAAGTCTTGAATTGCATGGTGTGGGTCTTCTTTCCTCCCCCAAAGTTATTTAGGTTGTTCTAGGTTGCCATTTCCATATAAATTTTATTTTACAATTTTCAACTTACAAAAGAGCCCAATAGAATTTTGATTGAGATTTCATTGAACCAATAGGTCAGGAATTGCCAAAAAAACACTTTCACAGAAACACATAGAATAATGTTTGACCAAACACCTTGTTACCATGGCTCAGCCAATTTGACACATAAAATCAACTATATAGTCTCCCTCCTGATGAATATCACCGTCTTTACCTTCAGTCTCCATTAATGGACTACATTTTTACCAATATTCATAACAAAAAATTAGAATTTTACAGTTTATCTGTAATTAGAAATATGTTTTCATACTTATAAAAGAAAGAATGTTTATGGTCAGGGCATGAGATCCTTTATGAAGATGCAGATTTAAAAAAATCTATACTTCTGCTATCCAGAGGTAACCACTGTTTCTACATTTTGGTAGATTTCCTCAAATTTATTTATATTTATGCCAAGTCTTATTCCTGAAGAATTTAAGGAAGCTTGGAAATACATATAAAATACAAGATAAGATAAATGGAAAATGAGGTTAGAAAAGAACAAAAGAGCGGATAAACAAGGGTGGAGACATAAAATTGAGCCAGGAATGACTCTGAAAATGCAGATTATGATGACTGTTGTTATGGGTGGGCCTCAGATTTGGCTCAGGTTTTCTGGTCAGTCACACAGTTCACTGGGACCAAAAGTAAAAATAAACCACTTGATTAGGTGAAATTATATCATCTGCGGTTCTAAGAACAGACACATTGCATGGGGTTTCTTTTAATCCGTCTTAATGTAGGCTTTGGCAATCAAATTGGGGTGTAAAAATTCACAGTAAACAATAGCTCAGAGGCAAAAAGAATGCTGTCTAGGTGCTCAGATTTCCAGTGGTTTGGGTGGACAACATATTGGATTTTAGTCTTGCAGGTAAGTATGGATGACCTGCATGTCCTTTGAGCAAGCTTCCCTAAATATATTTTCTTTTAGTTAAACTTTTGGTAAACACTGAGTATCAGTGACCACCAACTAATAGTCCCTCGTTGATACCTAAGCTGCGGCTGGTGTCTATTATCAATCAAGTAGAGGTGAATCCTATTTAGAGTTGGCAGTCAAACAACACACTAGTATTTAGTGCAGGGCTTTCAGTCAGACAGATGTTTCAGATTCTAACTCCATAACTCAACTAACTGTGCAGTAATAAACAAGTTAAAAATTTCACCAAGTCTCCAGGTTCTCATCTATAAAATGTGAATAACATTAGTATCTGTCTTGTAGGGTTGTCGTTGGGATTAAATATGTTTACACAAGTAAAGTATGTAACACAATAACCAGAGCATAGTAAGTGTTCAATAAATGATATTATTATTATCTTTATAAAGCTGAGGAGACTAATGAGGACTTGTGCCTAGAAGTAAGGCCATCAGACATCTGCTTCCAGGTGAGCTGAGACAGCACCCACCAAACGTGTTCCAGGACCCAAATAAAATCTTAACCTTAAACTACATAACTTTTGAATGAACTCCCAGATTCCAGTGTATTCTACACCAAGGCATCTCAAGTGTTAGTCTGTGGATCAGTGTTTGTCCATAATGAAGTTTTCATGCATGAACTGAAAAAAAAAAAAAAAAACCCTGCAGAATTGGCTCTGTTCCCAGTACCCTTCTCTGTCTTTAAGTTAATTTATATTTCTTGTAGAAAGCATTTAGTTGGAACTTTTTAAAACCATGGTGATAATCTTTGTTTTTTAAGCCTCTGGGAAGGAGATAGTTAGAATATCTACGTTTGATGTAATTGGTGATAGTTTTGATTTTAAACCTACTTTTTAATTTTGGCCTTTTCTTTTCTTTTCTTTTCTTTTCTTTTCTTTCTTTCTTTCTTTCTTTCTTTCTTTCTTTCTTTCTTTCTTTCTTTCTTCTTTATTCCTTCCTTCCTTCCTTCCCCCTTCCTTCCTTCCCCCTTCCTTCCTTCCTTCCTTCCTTCCTTCCTTCCTTCCTTCCTTCCTTCCTTCCTTCCTTCCCTCTCCCTCCCTCCCTCCCTCCCTCCCTCTCTCTCTCTCTCTCTCTTTCTTTCCTTTCTTTCTTTCTTTCTTTCTTCAGAACCTCACTCTGTCGCCCAGATTGGAGTGCAGTGGTGCAATCTCTGCTCGCTGCAGCCTCTGTCTCCCGGGTTCAAGTGATTCTCCTGCCTCAGCCTCGCGAGTAGTTGGAATTAAAGGTGCACACCACTACACCCAGCTAATTTTTGTATTTTTAGTAGAGATGGGCTTTCACAATGTTGGCCAGTCTGATCTCAAACTGCTGACCTCAAGTGATCTGCCTGCCTTGGCCTCCCGAAGTGCTAGGATTATAGACGTGAGCCACCGCACCCAGCCTTGGCCTTTGTTTTCTATTTGTTGTGTATGCTTTTCGTTCATCTGTTTTTCCTTTCTTGCCTCCCTTTGGGTGGATTGATTATTATTTTTTAAAGTATTCTCTTTTATCTCCTCTATTTATCTCTTTTTAGTTATGCCTCTGTGTTTGTGATTACTCTAGAGATTATAATCTTCACTTTCAACTATCACAGTCTACCTTCAAAAGATGTTCTACCAAATTACAAATAATGTAAGCACCTCATAACAGTACACTTGTGATTCCTCTTCCCAGCCTTTGTACTCTTAATATCATGTTTTATTTCTACAAATGTCATAAACCACATGATCCATTGTTATCATTTCTTACTTTCAATAGTCAACAGTTGTCTAAAGAGATTTAAAGATGTTATATATGATTATAAACATATTTACAATTCATTTCTATATAATTACAAATGTAATTTTTTTAAAAAGGTCCTTTATATTTACCTACATTTTATTTTATCTAGTGCCTTTCTTTCCTTCCTGTAGATTCATATTTCTACCTGATGTCATTTCCCTTTAGCCTAATACACTTCTTTTAGCATTTCCTGTAGTGTGGGTCTGGTGGGAACAAATTATCTTAGTTTTTGTCTAAACATCTCTTCATTTGCTTTCAGATTTAAAGGATATTTTTGCTAGATATAAGATTCTAGGTTGATAGGGGTTTTTTTTTCCTTATTTTTAAAGCACTTTAAAGTTGATGCTCCATTGTCTTCTGACTTTCAGTATTTCTGATAAAAACTCAGAAATTATTTTTATCTCCTCATCCCTTTTCCCTTGCATAGGATATGTCTTATTTCCTGTGGCTGTTTTCAAGAATATCTTCTTGCCTTTGGTTTTACTGGTATGCCGACATATGCTACATTTTACTGGTATGCCTACATATGTTTTCATTTTTGTTGTTTTATTTTATTATTACTGTTTATTATTTTTATTTTTTTGTGAAGACAAGGTATCCTATCTTGCCTAGGCTGGTCTTGAACTCCTAAGCTCAAGGGATCCCCCTGCCTCGGCCTCCCAAAGTGCTGGGATTACAGATATGAGCTACTGTGCCTGGCCAGTTTTATTATTTTTTAACTTCAACTTTTATTTTAGATACAGGGGTACATGTGCATGTTCATTACATGGGCATTACACGCAGGTAGTGAGCATTACATATGGTTTCCTTTGTATTTATCCTCCTTGGGTTTCAATGAGCTCTTTGGATCTCTGGGAAAAGTCTTAACCATCATCTTTTCAAATATTCCTTCTGCCACATTTTCTTTCCTTTCTCATTCTTGACTTTCAGTTTTAGATGTTATACCATTTTCTATTGTCCTACATTTACCAAATGCATTATTTCCCCCATCTTGTGTTTCAGTTTGTGTAATTTCTGTTGACATGGCTACAAATTCATTGGTTCTTTCTTCTGCTGTGTTCGATCTGCTGAGGAGCCCATTGAAAAAATTTTTTTTTCTGTTTCAAAATTAGTTATTCTCTTTTTTGATATATATTTAAGGCATATGACATGATGTTTTGATACACAAACACATAGTAAAAATTCTTTCTATCTGATATTGTATTTTTTATTTCTAACATTTCCATTTGGCTCGTAGATATTATATAGTATAAAAATATAGTATAGTAAATATATATATAGTACAGTAATAAAATATGTTATATATAGTATAGTACATGTAATATATACACTTGTGGTATATAAATATATACTATATATAATATATATTATATCTACACTATAAAAGTTTCAATTTCACTTCTGAAACTCTCCATCTGTTCAAGCATGTAGCCTATCTTTTTCAGTACACCCTTTAATATTTTTATCATAGTTATATTAAAGTCCCTCTCTAATAATTCTAACATATAAAGTCCTCTTTGAGTCTTGTTATATTGATTATTTTCTCTCTTGGTGGATCACATCTCCGTTTTTCATATGTGTAAAATAACAGAGAATACATAAATAATATTTAGGCCCCCCCAAAATACATGATCCAGTTTAATTGTGGCTATTAGTGTGGGAAACTGAGTCAAACTAATTTAGAGTTGAGTAGTCTGGACTTTGTTGTGGCTTTAGTGAGATACAGTTCACTACTGACTTCAAATGATATGAGGGCAAGATTGTAACTTTCCTTTAAGAAGGGCTTGTGTATGAGTAAATGTGGGGTTTCTTTTAATTCTCCTGATCTTCCCTTAGCCTTCAGTCAGCCTAGTATACATTTGCCTGGTGAATAGGATGGTTCTCTCTCAGCTCTTCAGCCTCTTCTCCAGCCATAGGCAGCAGCTGCCTTGTATTCCGTGGAGGCCTGGAGTGACAGTGGCGTGTTCCTCAGTTCTACAGCTCCCTCTCTGCTTGTGCTTCAGGTGGAGGTCTCTCTTTGCTTTCCTACTTCCTTTCCCAGCTCTGGTGGCTGCTGCATAGAACTCAGTGAAGTCCTACTGTGTCTGAAGGTTTCCGTCTCCATTTGCCTGTCCTGCCCCAAGACCTCAGCACGCTCTGTGCTCCTGTGTGCTGTGTATAGGAGGAGAGGGCAGGTGGTCTTTCTCAGATTTTCTTCACCTCCTTCAGACATAGACAACTGCTGCCCCATAATCTGGTTTAAAGGGACTGTTAAAAGAGATTGCTAAGTTGTCAAACTGCCTGTGTAAGGTTGATGAGTTACGACAAAAACCAAACCCAGAACTATCTTTGTGAGTTGATGAGGGTAACTACAAAAACCAAGACCCAGGAGGTGGTCACAAAGAAACTTATGAAATTTAGCTTATTATAAATTTCCATTTTAAAAAAAGCTTAGTGACATACAAGCTGTAAATTCTTTTAGATGCTTCTAGACAGAAACATTGAACATGGGAATACTTGCCTGAGGCATGAACTTGGTACATAAATTTGTAGAGGCCAAGATCTCAGCTAATACCTAGGTGGCTCACTTCTAGATTTATAAAGCAAGATCAACTTGGTTTTGATCTGTTGCAAGCCACTTACTATATTGGAGTTTGAAACAGTACCTCACGTTGTATGGTGGATGTGGACTTAAGCTGAAAAAATGATCCCATTCAGAACCACAAGAAGATAAGCTACTTAGGAATTGTGATGGTTAATTTTATGTATCAATTTGACTGGTTTAAGGGATACCCAGGTATTTGCTAAAACAGTATTTCTGAGTGTGTCCATAAGGATGTTTCTGAAAGAGATTAGCATTTGAATCAGTGGACTGAGTGTAAAGAAGGTCCACCTTCACCAGTGTGGGTGGGCATCATCCAATCAGTTGGGAGTCTGCATAGAACAAAAAGGCGGAGAAGAGAAAATTCGTTCTTTCTTCTAGAGCTGGGACATCCATCTTCTCCTGCCCTTAGACATCAGAGCTCCAGGTTCTCAGGGCTTGGGACTACAGGTCTTACACTAGTGGCCTCCCTCGTTTTCAGGCCTTTGGACACAGACTGAATTACACCAGGCATCCCTGGTTTTCCAGCTTGCAGACAGTGGATAGAGGGACCTGGGGCTCATAATCACATGAGCCAATTCCCATAATGAATCTCCTCTTATATTTATCCTATTGATTCTGTTTCTTTGGAGAGCCCTGATTAATATTGAGGAATAAAATTAGTAAGATATATATATATAAAATAAGATATACATATATAAAAGTTAATGATATATATGTTATAATATATATACACACACATATATACACACACACTATATAATATTAATATATGTATACTTTAATGAGGACAACTTTAGACTTCTACTTCCATTTAGGATGTAGAAAGTCATAAGAGAATATTGCTCCCTCCCTAACAGTGGTTACTTTTTTACTTTTAGAGTGTAAATGTAAAACTATGTAAATGAACAAAAATACAGAAAATGATGAATTCCTTTTAGGCAATGTATGAATCTGTTCTCACACCGCTATAAAGAACTACCTGAGACTGGGTAATTTACAAAGAAAAGAGGTTTAATTGACTCGCAGTTCCACAGGCTTAACAGGAAGCATGGCTGGGAGGCCTTGGGAGACATACAGTCATGGTGGAAGGTGAAGAGGAAGCAGGGATCTTCTTCACACTGTGGCAGGAGAGAGAGGGAGAGAGAGAAGGGGGAGGTGCCACATACTTCCGTACCATCAGATCTTGTGAGAACTCACTCACTATCTCGAGAACAGCAAGGGGAAATCCACCCCCATAATCCAGTCACCTCCCTGACACATGGGGATTACAATTTGACAGGAGATTTGGGTGGGGACACAGAGTCAAACCATATCAGGTTAGAAGAGTCACAAGGCTTCATTGATCCATGTTGGAATAGCAGCACGAGGAGAAAGTTTCCAAAGATGAGAGCAAGAAGAAACAGTTGAATTTTTTTTTTCACAGAGTTTTGCTCTGTCCCCCAGGCTGGAGTGCAGTGGCATGATCTAGGCTCACTGCAACCTCCACCTCCTGGGTTCAAGCGATTCTCCTGCCTCAGCCTCCTGAGTAGCTGGGATTACAGGTGTGCACCATTATGTCCAGCTAATTTTTGTAATTTTAGTAGAGACAGGGTTTCACCATGTTGGCCAGGCTGGTCTTGAACTCCTGACCTCAGGTGATCCACCCACCTTGGCCTCCCAAAGTGCTAGGATTACAGGCATGAGCCACCACGCCTGGCCCAAAACAGTAGAATTTTTAACAAATATTTAAAGGCTAAGTGTGGGCTGGTATGATGGTCTACAATTGGAGCCTCAGCCACAGAGAACTTCTGTAGCCACCAACCTTCTCTTTCCCAAGAATCTTCACCAAGGACTCATGGGAAAGATAGGGCAGAGATGGGGCAGAACCAGAGATCTGAGAGAGAGCCCCTGAGGTGTGCTGGCTTGATGAAAGCTGAAGACAGGGCATGAAACCTGAGAGTGATGTATCTGAGGTTTTTATTATTTTTTCCTCTTGGGAAACAGGTGAGATTAACAGACCATGAAAGATAATGGCTCCAGTTCTCACTTTGTCTTATCCATGCGCTTTTCCATACAACCTTATGTATTCCCATTTATGAGTGACACTCTCATGCTCTCTTTCAGCTGCTACCCTTTTCTCTTCCCCCTCAAAAGTAACTGATAGCCTGACCTCTAATACTACAGTTAGCTTTTCTATTAAAATTATATACATAAATCACATAGCATGTATTCTTTTGTGTCTGATTTCTTTCACCCAACATTATACTCATGGGAGTCATTCGTGTTGGTACAAAAGGCTGTAATTTGTTTATGTTTCTATAGAGTATACATGATATGGTTTGACTCTGTCCCCACGCAAATCTCAACTTGAATTGTGTCTCCCAGAATTCCCACTTGTTATGGGAGGGACCCAGGGGGAGGTAATTGAATCATGGGGACAGGTTTTTCCCATGCTATTCTCGTGATAGTGAATATGTCTCACGAGATTTGGTGGGTTTATCAGGGGTTTCTGCTTTTTCTTCTTCCTCATTTTCTCTTGCTGCTGCCATGTAAGAAGTGTCTTTTACCTCCCTCCATGATTCTGAGGCTTCCCCAACCATGTGGAACTGTAAGTCCAATTAAACCTCTTTTTCTTCCAGTCTTGGGTATATCTTTATCAGCAGCGTGAAAATGAACTAATACAGTAAATTGGTACCAGTAGAGTGGGGCATTGCTGAAAAGATACCCAAAAATGTGGAAGCAGCTTTGGAACTGGGTAACAGGCAGAAGTTGGAACAGTTTTGAGGCCTCAGAAGAAGACAGGAAAATGTGGGAAAGTTTGGAATGCCCTAGAGACTTGTTGAATGGGTTTGCCCAAAATGCTGATAGCAATATGGACAATAAGATCCAGGCTGAGGTGGTCTCAGGTGGAGATGGGAACTTGTTGAGAACTGGAGCAAAGGTGACTCTTGTTATGTTTTAGCAAAGAGACTGGTGGCATTTTGCCCCAGCCCTAGGCTCCTGCCTAGAGATCTGTGGAACTTTGAACTTGAGAGAGATGGTTTAGGATATCTGGTGGAAGAAATTTCTAAGCAGCAAAGCATCCAAGAGGTGACTTGGGTGCTGTTAAAGGCATTCAGTTCTAAAAGGGAAACAGCATAAATGTCTGGAAAATTTGCAGCCTGACAATGTGATAGAAAAGAAAATCCCATTTTCTGAGGAGAAATCCAAGCCTGCTGCATATGTTTGCATAAGTAACAAGGAGCTGAATGTTAATCCCAAAGACAATGGGGAAAATGTCTCCAGGGCATGTCAGAGGTCTTCATGACAGCCCCTCCCATCACAAGCCTGGAGGTTTAGGAGGCAAAAATGATTTCGTGGGCTGGGCCCCGGATCCTTGTGCTGTGTGCAGCCTAGGGACTTGGTGCCCTGTGTCCCAACCATGGCTGAAAGGGGCCGAGGTAGAGATTGGGCTGTGGCTTCAGAGGGTGCAATCCTCAAGCTTTGGCATCTTCTACATGGTGTTGAGCCTGTGAGTGAAAAGAAGTCAAGAATTGAGGTTTGGGGACCTCTGCCTAGATTTCAGAAGATGTTTGGAAATGCTTGAATGCCCAGGCAAAAGTTTGCTGTGGGGGCAGGGCCCTAGTGGAGAGCCTCTGCTAGGGCAGTATGGAAGGGAAATGTGGGGTTGGAGCCCCTCCACAGAGTCCCTACTTGGGAACTGCCTAGTGGAGCTGTGAGAAGAGGGCCAGTGTCCTCCAGATCCCAGAATGGTAGATCCACTGACAGCTTGAACCATGTTGCCTAGAAAAGCCACACTCAAAGCCAACCTGTGAAAGCAGCTGGGAGGGAGGCTGTACCTTGCAAAGCCACAGGGATGGATCTGCCCAAGATCATGGGAACTTTCCTCATGCATCAGCGTGACCTGGATGTGAGACCTAGAGTCAAAGGAGATCATTTTGGAGCTTTAAAATTTGACTGCCTTGCTGGATTTTGGACTTGCATGGGCCCTGTAACCCACTTGTTTTGGCCAATTTCTCCCATTTGGAATGGTTGTATTTACCCAATACTTGTACCCCCATTGTATCTAGGAATTAACTAGTTGCTTTTGATTTTAAAGGCTCATTGGTGGAAGGGACTTGCCTTGTCTCAGATGAGACTTTGGACTGTGGACTTTTGGGTTAATGCTGAAATGAGTTAAAACTCTGGGGGACTGCTGGGAAGGCATGATTGGTTTTGAAATGTGAGGACATGAGATTTGGAGGGGCCAGGGGCAGAATGATATGGTGGGGTCAGGGGCAGAATGATATGGTTTGGCTGTGTCCCCACCCAAATCTCAGCTTGAATTGTATCTCCCAGAATTCCCACGTGTTGTGGGAGGGACCCAGGGGGAGGTAATTGAATCATGAGGTCTGGTCTTTTGTGTACTATTCTCATGATAGTGAATAAGTCTCATGGATCTGATGGGTTTATCAGGGGTCTCTACTTTTGCTTTTTCCCCATTTTCTCTTGCTGCCACCACATAAAAGGGGCCTTTCACCTCTCGCCATGATTCTGAGGCCTCTCCAGCCATGTGGAACTGTAAGTCCAATTAAACCTCTTTTTCTTCCAGTCTGGGTAAATCTTTATCAGCAGCATGAAAACAGACTAATACAATACATACATAAACAGAATTGTTTATGTTGCTGCACAGTATAAAGAATTGTATCTGCACCACAATTTATTTATCTGTTCTGTTTGTTAATGAACATTTAAGTCATTTCCAGTTTTTTGGCTACTGTGAATAATGCTGATATGAATATTCTTGGAAATATTTTTTGGTGAAAACATACATATTCCTGTCGGGTGTGTACCTTAGAGTGGCTTTGCTGGGTGAGAGGGTATATATATTTTAAAATCTAGTAAATAATTCCCAAGAGTTTCTCAAAGTAGTTGAATCAACTTATACTCCTTCTGGTACTAGGTAAGAGTTTCCATTGTTCTACATCTTCATCAAAACTTGGTAGTGTCGATGTTTTAAAATTAAACCATTCAGGTAGGTTTGTAGTGGCATTTTTTTGTGTATGTTTTAAATTTTTTAAAAATTAAAAATAAAACATTCATAGAAAGAAGTGGCCAAATTATTAGTATACATTTTAATGAATTTTCCCAGGACAATGAAAACACCATGTAACCAGCACTCACATTAAAAAATAGAACATTACCAGCACCTAGGAATCCCTGTGATGCTCTGTTTCAGGCACTGCCTATCCGAGACATAACCACTATGCTCACTTCTAACACCATACATTAGTCTTGTCTGTTTAGTACATTGTACACATGGAATCAAAATACTTTTTCAGGTCTGGAGTTTTTTGCACAACATTATGTTTGTAAAATTTATCAGTATGTTTGGGTGTAGCTGTAGTTTGGTCATTCTCATTGTTGTGTAGTATCTAATTTTGTAAATTTATCATAATTTATTTTTCTATTCTATTGTTGAGCACTTTGATAGTTTCCAACTTTGGGTATCATGACCACTGCTGCCACAAATATTCTGATATATGGTTCATAGTGAACATATACATGCATATCTGTTGGGTGTATTTCTAGGAGTGAAATTGCTGGATGAAAAAGTATGCATATGTTCACATTAGTAGATACTGCCAGTTTTAAAGTGATACCAACTTACACTCTTGCTACTAGTGGAGAAGAGTTTTTATTGCTCCTTAATCTTGACTAGACTTTTTATTTTTTGTCTTTCATTTTAGAAACTCTGGTAGGTGTTTAGTGGTATCTTTAACCCCTCTTAATATTTACTGGTCATTCGAATATTCTCTTTTATGTAAAATTCCTTGTCCAAATTTCCCATCCATTTTTCTGTTGATTTGTAGGAGTTCTTTATATAGTCTGAAGATGACTCTTTTGTTGGTTACATGTGCTGTAAATATGTTGTCTCACCCTGTGGCTTCCCTTTTCACTCTTTATAATCATGTACTTTGAATACAAGTTTTTAATTTTAATGTAGACAAATTTATTAGTCTATTATTTTATGATGGGTGTGTTTCTGTTCCTATTAAGAAATATCTACTTACCTCTAGGTCATGAAGATAGTCATATATTTTGTTCTAGAAGCCTTGTCGTTTTGTCTGTCACATTTAGATGTATAATGTATAATCACTTGGAATATTTTTTCCTAAATGTTGCAAGGTAGATTCACATTCAATTTTTAAAATTAAATTAAATATGGATAGTCAATGGATGCAGAATGATTTCTTGAAACAAAATAATCTCCTTGTGAATTTGCTACTCTGACATATCTGACCAGGCCAAGGGCTTTAGCTTTCACCTTCATGGCTGGCCAGAAGAAAGGAAGTACTGTTATATCTTGCTTCATTTCATTTCAGGTACAAGCACAGAAACTCCTACATGACCACAGTCCAGTAAAGAAAAAGCTATACCTGTTAATAATATTTTATTGAAGGTTCAGGAATGCTGAAAGGGTGGTTATACTATGGAAACTAACAAGTACAGCACAGACCCAAACTTTCCAAGGAATTATTTTTTTCCTTTTTTTTTTGAGACAGGCTCTTGCTCTGTCATTCAGGCAGGAGTGCAGTGGTGCAATCCCAGCTTGCTGCAGCTGCAATCTCCCTGGCTCAAGCAATCCCCCCCATCTCAGCCTCCTGAGTAGCTGGGACAACAGATGCATGCCCCCATGCTCGGCTAATTTTCTTTTTATTTTTTTTGTAGAGGTGGTGTATTAGTCAGGGTTCTCTAGAGAGACAGAACTAATAGGATAGATACACATCTATAAAGGGGAGTTTATTAAGTACTAACTCACGTGATCACAGGGTCCCACAATAGGCTGTCTGCAAGCTGAGGAGCAAAGAGCCAAACCGAGTCCCAAAACTGAAGAACTTGGAGTCTGATGTTCGGGGGCAGGAAGCATCCAGCACAGGAGAAAGATGTGGGCTGGGAGGCCAGGCCAATCTAGTCTTTTCACTGGGCTTTTCACTTGCCTGCTTTATATTCTAGATGCCCTGGCAACTGATTAGATGGTGGCCATCCAGATTAAGGGTGGGTCTGCCTTTCCCAGCCCACTGACTCAAATGTTAATCTCCTTTGGCAACACCCTCACAGACACACCCAGGATCAATACTTGGCATCCTTCAATCCAATCAAGTTGACGCTCATTATTATCCATCAGAGATGGGGTCTCACTATGTTGCCCAGTTGGTCTCAAACTCCTGGACTCAAGAGATCTACTCACCCTCAGCCTCTCAAAGTGCTGAGATTGCAGGTGTGAGCCACTGCACTAGCCTGGGTGCAGTACAAGCAGCATTCTTGTCAGGCTGGCTGCGAATCTGTCTCCACATGGACAAAGACGCTTCATCCCCGACCTTGAGACAGAGGCCTTTCCATGCCTCAGCGTCTGAGTCAAACAGGCTCCCAAGACTCCCAGGAGGACTTCCCCTTAACTGCCCTCATACCTCATAGCCCCATTGTGCTCAGCCATCTATAATCATGTTTTTACAGTTCTGTGGGAAGGATTAGTGGCTAAGTATAGGGAAGTCTCTGAGGGAATTTTTAAGGCACGGCTTTATATAAAGGTGAATGCTAGTTCCACAATAAAATCTAAATAAAATTTAAATGGTTAACTAAAGTTGTATACTCAAAATTACATTTAAAATTTAAAATTTGAAAATTAAAAATTTAAATGAGATCAAAATAAAATTAAAATAAAATTTCTAATAAAATCATTAGAATTTTCAAAACATATCTGAACACAGGAGCAGAAATTTCATGTTATTAAAACCTCATACCAAAATGTGTATTCTAGAATTGAAATAGGATTCTAATACATGGGCTAGAAAGTTTGCAGCCTAGGTAGGTAGCTGGGCTTTGTAAAGCCCCCTTGAGATAGGTTTGGGAAAGCATGCTTCTCTCCAGGTAGTCATTTGCAAGAACCTCTCTGTAACAAGTAGGGGCCAGTCATGATTGTGGGGTCTCTGAGGAGGCCTGAGAATAGGACAGAGGGATGGTAGATGGAAGCCACCTTTATTACTGATAGAGATGTCACTGGAGGATGTGGCTTCAAGTAAAAGTTGAAAGGGCTAAAATTAGGCTGCCTCACTCCCGTGCATAGAGAAGCAGAGTGGAATTCTTGATCCCTGTAGGTGAAGACTGAGTCAAGCAGGTGACCAGGATGGCTTTTCATTCCCCTCAGCTTGACTAAACTCCAGACAGGCTTCTTCCTGACTCTGGGTCCTTGACCTTTTTCTTAGAGTATTTACTTTAGAAAACTTGTACTTGTAAAGTTTTCTGTATCCCACTGAGATGGAAACCTTTTAAAAAGCCTCTTGCCGGTTTCACAAACTAAAAATGTCTTTCTCACGGTCCTGGGAGCCATCTCTTTGGAAGGTAAGCACAAGGAGGTAGCACTCCTGTCTCCAATCTTCTGTGGGAAGGCAGGAACCTAACTTCAGCAGGTGCCTTGCTCCACATTGCAAAGTAATCCCTGTTATAAAGGCATGAAAAGTTTATTTTTCCTTTGGATAAAGTCAATTAGCAAACACAGGTGGTCTACGACTTTTACCTAATGTTCTTCAGTACTTTTCCATTAGCTCACCCTAGTGCTGAAAAACCCTCCTGCCCTTTGTTTCCGTGGAGTTGAAGTCAGACTGACTTCTGGATTCTCTCCTGTATTGCAACAGCCTTGAATAAAGTTTACCTTGCCTGTTGAACCTTGTCAGATGCATTTTTTGCTTTGACACAGGCTTTATTAGTCCATTCTCATGCTGCTAATAAAAACATCCCCAAGACTGGGTAACTTATAAAAGAAAGAGGTTTAATTGACTCACAGTTTAGCATGGCTGGGGAGGCCTCAGGAATCTTATAATCATGGTGGATGGGGAAGCAAACACGTCCTTCTTCACATGGTGGGGGCAAGGAGAAGTGCAGAGTGAAGGGGGGGGCGGGAAATGCCCCTTATAAAGCTATCAGATTTTGTGAGAACTCACTCACTATCATGAGAACAGCATGGAGGTAACCTCCCCCATGATTCCATTATCCCCCACTGGGTCCCTCCCATGACATGTGGGGATTATGGGAACTACAGTTCAATATGAAATTTGGGTGGGACACAGCCAAACCATATTACAGGCCAAATATATGCCTTCCCAATGTACTTCCTGGAGTAGAAACAGTAATGAGGTGAAAAAAAGCAAGGGTATTACATTAATTAAACTCTCTTCATGTGGAAGGAAAGATCACCAATAGAAATAAAGCACTCCTGCCAAACAGTGACATTTAGTCTTCCTGCTTTTAGATGTTCACTTACAATATCAATTTTTCTACTACATTCTCAAGTTTTCATTTCTTACCACAGGATCTATATCTTCTGAGCCAAATGAGGCTGACATTTATTTACAGTGGAAAGCTCTATGGCCCAATAAAATTATAACCAATGTCTAAAACTGGTAAATTTTCTAGATTTTGTGTGATTTGGACATACACCTTGTTACAAAATATCACTGTTTTCAGTTCTGAAAATAAGGAGTCTGAAACTCTTTAATATTAAACTGTTTTTCTGAGTTGTAAGTGACCTTTGATATCCTCTATTCAACTGCTGCCTGATGTATAAACTGTCTTTATCATACCCTCTTCTAGGGGTGGTGGACGTCACCTTTCAACAACTCTGACTTTTGAGTGTTTTCCTTACAATGTGCCAGGAATTTCTCTCCCAATTCTTACACATATTGGGTCTTGTTCTATTTTCAAAAGTCATTCAGAATCTTCAACACAAAAGATGATCTGCTTCTGGAAATAGGCAGATGGATCGATGGTAATGATGTTGGAAATATAGATACCTGTAGGGCAAATGACCCCAAAAGGAAGCTCAAGAAGAATGATGTACCAAGTGTTGTTGGGGGAATGGAGGGAAGGAAGCCAGGGTAGAGACACAGAAGTGGAACACACACGATACATGTTAGAGAGACTGTGAAGTGTCTGATAAAGGAGAAACTAGCAGCAGGGGGCTGAGCTATGCAAAACGCGGAGGACAATGGAAGGGATTTTTGGCTGTGGGAATCAGGGTGGCTAGAGTTAGAAGCACATGGTGGGGAGAGGAGCAGGTGTTGCTCAAATTAGAACAATTTTTCAATTTTTTTCCATTCTATTATCTGTCAGCATGGGCTTTGTTTCTTCAAGGATCTTCATGATCTTAGCTCCTAACTCTCTTGAATCTTGTAACTCTTTATACTTCCTCCATCAACACTCTGGGAAAAGCCATCATTTCCCATCTAGATTATTGTGGTTTCATTTTAATGATGTATTTGGCATTTCCATATCCCCTCTCGAAACCTGCTCTTCCATCCATTCTCTGCACTGCAACTACAGTGATCTTTTAGTAATCAATATTTAATCATCTAACTTTTTAGATTAAAGTCTGTGTTAGTTTTCTGGGGCTGCTGTGACTAAATACCATTGCCTCTGGTAGATTAAAACAATAGAGATTTGTTCTCTCACAGTTCTAGAGGCTAGAAGTCAAATATCAGGGTGTCAGCAGGGTTGGTTCCTCCTGGAGGCTCTGAGGGAGAGTCTGTTCATGCCTCTCTCCCAGCTTCTGGTGGTTGTGGGCAATCTTTATTGTTCCTCATCTGGTAGATGCAACACTTCAATCTCTGCTTCTGTCTTCATGTGGCTGTGTTCTAGAGGCATTGGTTTCCACCCCTTTGCAAATCGGTGTCCAAATTTCTCTCTTCTTATAAGGACACCAGCCATCAGGTTAAGGCCCACTTTAATCCACTATGGCCTTGTCTTTTTGATTACATCTGCGTAGATGACTCTATTTTCAAATAAGGTCACATTCTGAGGTTTAAGGTGGGCATAAATTTTTGGGGAACGCTACTCAACCCCACACAAATCCTCTCTTCATTTAGTAAATATTGATTGAGTCCCTACTCTGTTTCAGGAATTCCAAAGCCCATTGATGACTTCCCAAAAGTGATGACTGAGCTGATTTTCAAAGGGCAATAGACAAGTAGAAGAAGCATCCAGGATGAGGACACCATGAATGAGCCAATGTAGGCAGGAGCCTGGCACATTGAAGAAGCAAGATGAAGCCCCTGGGGAAAGTAGGCGTGGGAAGAAGAGCTAATCAGCATTTATCAAAGGATAAATTTGGCTACCTACATTGGCTCATGATGTCCTCTTCCAGGATGCTTCTCCTACTTGTCTGTTGTCCTTTGGATGTCATCTCAGCCATCACTTTTCTGGAATAAGGCACCCTGTTATATGCACTCATAGAATTCTGTTCCCTTCCTCTATAACTCGTATGATGATTTATAATTACTCATTAATTAATATGATTAACATTTGTCATCTCCTTGACCTAATACACAGGGATCTTGTTTCCTTTACCTCACCACTATATTCCTGGAGCTTAGTACTATGTCTGGCACATCGTGGGTGGCCACTAAATATTTGTTGAAAAAATGAAGTCACACCTGGCGTTGAAGCTAGGGGCACCTCCTGGCAAAAGCCAGAATAACTGGGTGTAAAGCTGAAAGTAGTGACTATGCAGTGTATTCCTGACTTGCCTGTTTGTATAGAACTTGTGTCTAAGATTCCTGATGAGGTGGTTGACTAGTCTGTGTTCTGGTCACAGGTTTATCTGAGCTACAAACATGGACTGGACATGGCCCTTGAGTCCTGATTTTCTACACCCAACCTATGGTCACATCCTGGAGATTCTGCCTCTCCCACGTCTCTCAGTCTGTTCACCTCTCTCCATCTCAGTTCTTCCTGCCCTTATGGAGACCTTTATCATGTCTTGTCTCCAAACCAGGCTCCTTGCAGAGATGACGGCCCCCTTTCAATCCATTCTCTACATTGTAGGGAAATCAGTTTTTATAAAATGCAAGTTTGAATACATCATTGTATTATCTTGATAGGGCTGCAGTAACGAAGTACCACAAACAGAATGGCTTAAACAACAGAAGTGTATTTGTATTGTCTCACAGTTCTGGAGGCTGGAAGTCCGAAATTGAGGTGTTGTCAGGATTGGTTCCTTCTGAGGGCTGTGATGGAAGGATCTGTTCTGAACCTTTCTCTCTGGCTTGTAGATAGCTGTCTTCTCTCTGTGTCTCTTCATATTGTCTTCCTTTATGCACATGTGTTTCTATTTCTGTATTCAAACTTCTCCTCTTTATAAGGACACCAGTCGTGTTGGATTATGACCCACCCTCATGACCTTATCTTAACTTGATTATCTCTCTAAAGGGCCCATCACCAAATAATGCCACATTCTGAGGTACTAGGGGTTAGGACTCCAACATATTTTTTTTGGAAGGGGCACAATTCAGCCATAACAGTGACGTTTGTGCTGCACAAGCTTCTCCATGGCCTGCAGACTTAAAGCTAATCTCCTTCCCATGATGGGCTCCTGCTGGGCTCTGCTCCATCTTTTGCCTTTCTCCCTGACTTCTTGCATTCCATGTGCCCATTGTAAAATATTTCTTGCTGCTTCTTGTCTTAGGGACTTACTATTCCATCTGCCTGAAAATGCCCGTTCCCCCTCTCTGTTAGCCCTGGTGATTAGTCCTCACCCTTTGCCTCAGATTAGATATTGCATCCTTTTGGAAGCCTTCCTGATGTTCCTCCACGATAGGCAACCCTCTCACACACACGACCTGGAACTAAATCAGTACTTACAACACTGTCTTCCCCACTAGACTGTGAGCTGCCTGAATACAAGAACTGTGTCTGGTTCCTTGTTACCCCACCCCACCTGGCATGGTGCCTGGGACACAATGGTCCCTCGATAAATATTTTCAAGATGAAATAATGCTTAGATGGACATTTATAATTATGAACAGATGTAAAGAAGAAATGCAACAGACCTCAAGCCACTATCTAAAGAGCAGCATTCCATTTAAGCCACTACAGATGGGACAGAGACCAACCAGCATGGCGGGAACCCCTCTCCTTGAAGGTGCCTCTTGGTCTCTTACAGCTTCAACTTTAAAACAGACTCCTAGGGACTCTGAGTTGGAGAAATTCCTAGAGATCCAGTAGGATCATTTTAAAGAAGGGAGAAATTGGAGCATGATGGGAGGAAGAACCTTAATTATCCTGACATTTTTATTGTTAGTCAAGACTGGTACCTGGACTTCTTGGCTTCTCCATGAAAAGAGTAAATGGTTTGCCTGTAATAGAGGTCATGTGCATGGAGGTTAAAAGAATGGGTGCTGGTCCACTTTTTAGGTATATGGTCCTGCCTCTTATCAGGCAAGTGATCTAGGGCAAGTCACCTAACCTCTCTGTGACACGGTTTCTCCATCTGTGAAGTGGGGACAATGGGAGTACCTATCTCAAAGTTGAGAAGATTTGCTGAACAAAAGCATGTTAAAGCACAATGCCCAGCAGGTGGTCAACATCCCCATCCCCAAATGTTAGTATTTATACTATGAGGAAGAGAAAATATTTTAGTAAAGTAACCAGTCATAGCTAAATCTTGGAAGCCTGCCTGGTCTGCACTTAGATTAACCAAACATGTAAAAATCAGAGGTTTAGTCATAGTGACCCCTCATTCCTTTCTGTACACATAGATAGTGCTTGATTTCATTGAGTTCATTTGGACAATAACACATGAATAAGCCTTTCCTGATTCACTGGGTCTTATCAAAACGCTCAGAGTGATTTTTTGCCGATGTTTGACTCATGGACATTTTGGAACCCACCGTTCTCTCATGGAGGGCAGTGAGGAAGGCATACGTGATAGACGGGGCTATTTAGTCATGGCGCCTTCTGTGTCCACATGTTTTATTTCCACTGTCCAGAAGCAGAAGCCTTTTCCACACTGTCTGCAAATTTATTCAGAAACCACACTTCAGCTGAAGGCTCCAGCCACCTGACATTTCCCGCTCATTAACTCCCTAGGGGAGAACAAGGATACAAGAAGAGGGAAGCAGAGTGACAGTGGTCATAGGTTTTCCTGACACTGCTTCAGATCCCTGACTCATTCCCCACCTCTGGTCCCCAGCACCATCCTAACTTCCCATCCTAGCAGACAGAGTGACCCAGAACCACTGAGTGAGGACCTGTGTGGTCTGGAGACCCTGTCCCAACTGTAATGCTTTAACCTTCCTTTGCCAGGCCTCCTTAGGGCCCTTTGTGCTCCAAGGGAACAGGGTAGTCTCTCTCCCAGCTCTTCCCTCAGGGAACTCTGCTCTATGACTTCTCCAATTTGTTTTGTTTTGTTTGTTTCTTTTTTTTTTTCTCTGAGATAGAGTCTGGCTCTGTCACCCAGGCTGGAGTGCAGTGAAGTGATCTCCGCTCATTGCAACCTCTGCCTCCTGGACTCAAGTGAGCCTCTCACCTCAGCCTCCTGAGTAGCTGTAACTACAGACATGTGCCACCACACTTGGCTAATTTTTGCATTTTTTTTTGGTACAGACAGGGTTTTGCCATGTTGCCTAGGCTGGTCTCAAACTTTTGGGCTCAAATGATCCACCCGCCTTGGTCTCCCAAATTGCTGGGATTACAGGCGTGAGCCATCATGCCTGGTCAACCTTTTCCAAGCTTAGCAAGCAAAGGACAGCCCAAGGAGATGGAGCATGTCATTGCCTCTTCCCTAGTACTGAGAATATTCCCAGAGCTTTCATGGTCATATCTCAGACGTGTGACTCAGCGTCCCCATTTGTAGGTAACTCAGGTTGAGGAACAGGAGTGAGTATTTTGGAATATGAGGGATGTCTATAAAAGTGAAATGCTATTTTGTCTTTTGGTATGGGATAGCTTAATATTGGGGGACAATAGTTTTCAGGTAATGGAATAGTGTGGCTTGGTTGTGTGTGTGTGTGTGTGTGTGTGTGTGTGTATTTATGCTAGTCCAGGGACAAGTGATGAAGGTAGATTAGAGTTATGTTGGTTTACAAAATACTGTCAGGTTCTTTGGATTCTCGGGATATTGACAATGTCGGGGGCTCTTTAAGTGCTGAATTTTCAGCATGTAGTAAGAATAGTTTTACATGATTTATCTATTGGGGAAACTCTAAGAATTGTTCCACTTTTAGTTGCAATAGTGGCCCTCCAGCTCCTTCCAGTTACTGGCCTCTGACAGAGCAGGAGTACTGTTATCTTGGACAAACAGCTCCACTTTAAGTTCCAGCTCCCTTTCTAACCTCATGCATTTCAAGGAAATCACTTATCTTCTAACAATAAGCAGCCAGAAAGAGCAGACGGTAAAATACAGATAAGACAGCTTGGGCACAGAGAGAGGGGGAAAGTCTCTTGGGTAACCACCAAACTTCACACTCACAATGGGCCCCAGTAAAACAGTGGGTCCTAATAAATACATTCCTTTCCCTTTAGGTGCACGAAGATAGGGAAGCTAAAAGCAGACTCGGGGTATGCCTGCAGCTGCAGGAAGATGTGTGGGAACAGACATAAAAACCCTCCCTCCCAGGTAAACAAGACAAAGAGACAAACATTCCAAGCCCGTGATAAGCTCTTCTGCCTTGAACCCTTAAAAACTCTCAGTCTGTAAGAGAGAATGCCTCTGACCTAACTTGGCCAGAAGCCCCTCTCAGGTTTATTCTCCAAAATAAACCTCTCTTTGACTGTTGAGCCACTTTTTGTGTTTCTTTCTTCTTTCTTTAATTCTTGTAGCCTCTGTTACTGGGCATGGAGTCATATGTCTTCTACAGAGCACCTGTGTCTTTTGGTCAAAGAGGGAAAATGAAATCCTGGCCCTATGGATACTGGGAAGCATACTCAAGTATCTCTGTACGTATCAAATGAGACGAGGGCTTGTTCAGGAGAGACCTAGACTTTCTGTTAATCTATACTTTGGGATTCCTGGAATTTGCATTCTGAGATGCTCCAGATTCACGTGAAAAAAAAAACAAGCCAAGTGCTTGGCTGGCTGGGTTTCTTTCCTCTGCTCCTCCTTCCTTTCCTTATTTGCTCTCTCCTTTCCTTTCTTCCTTCCTTCTCTTTCTTTTATTTTTCTGTCTCATCCTGTTCTAAAAACAATAGGGTTGTTTAGAAAGATACATACAACAGACAAGATAAAATAAATTAAAAATAGTCGAGGCTGAGTGCTGTGGCTCACATCTGTAATCTCAGCACTTTGGAAGACCAAGGCGGGAGGATTGGTTGAGCCCGATGAAGGGAGCCAGCCCCTGCACACCTGTGGGTATTTCTTGTCAGGTGAGATGAGAGACTGAGAAAAGAAATAAGACACGGAGACAAAGTATAGAGAAAGAACAGTGGGCCTAGGGAACTGGCGCTCAGCATACGGAGGACTTGCACTGGCACCGGTCTCTGAGTTCCCTCAGTATTTATTGATTACTATTTTCACTATCTCAGCAAGGGGAATGCGGCAGGAGAACAGGGTGATAGTGGGGAGAAGGTCAGCAAGAAAACATATGTGCAAAGGAATCTGTGTCACAAATAAATTCAAGGGAAGGTACTATGCATGGATATGCACGTAGGCCCGATTTATGCTTTTCTCCACCTAAACATCTTAGTGGAGTAAAGAGTAACAGAGCAGTATTGCTGCCAGCATGTCTCACCTCCCGCCATAGGGCAGTTTTTCTCCTACCTCAGAATAGAATAAATGTACAATCGGGTTTTATACCGAGACATTCAGTTCCCAGGGGCAGGCAGGAGACAGAGGCCTTCCTCTTATCTCAACTGCAAGAGGCCTTCCTCTTTTACTAATCCTCCTCATCACAGACCCTTCACGGGCGTCAGGCTGGGGGATGGTTAGGTCTTTCCCGTCCCAAGAGGCCATATCTCAGGCTATCTCAGTAGGGAGAAACCTTGGACAATACCTGGCTTTCCTGGGCAGAGGTCCCTGCGGCTTTCCGCAGTGCATTGTGCTCCTGGTTACTCGAGAATGGAGAATGGCGATGACTTTTACCCAGCATACTGCCTGTAAACATATTGTTAACAAGGCACATCCTGCACAGCCCTAGATCCCTTAAACCTTGATTCCATACAACACATGTTTCTGTGAGCTCAAGGTTGGGGCAAAGTTACAGATTAACAGCATCTCAAGGCAAAACAATTTTTCAGGGTACAGGTCAAAATGGAGTTTCTTATGTCTTCCTTTCTACATAGACACAGTAACAGTCTGACCTCTCTTTATTTTCCCTACACCCAGGAGTTTGAGACCAGCTTGGGCAACAGAGCAAGACACCGTGTCTACAAAAAAAAAAAAAAAAAAAAAAAAAAAAAAAAGACAAGCGACAGTAAGTAAAAAAAAAAAAAAGTGGGGTAAGAACAAGATGACGTTTTCTGCAAGGTGAGTACACAAAATCAGTGGGAAGGCGGGGTCTTATGTAGGGATTGATGAGACACAACAGGCTTCACCCAGCACCACAATTTATGTAGCTTTACAGTAGTACAAATGATGGGCACCACACTATGCACTGCAACAGCACTGTGGAGGCCTTGCTTATCCTCTGCTCATCTTCCTGTATCTACAATCATTTCACACTGGAATATGAATGGTCACGGAGACAGCCAGACTATCTCAGCTTGGGCATTGCACCAGATCTGGGGCTTGTTTGGCTTTTACATCCTGATGGTCATGTAGCCCTCTCTGAGATGTATTTCTTTATTTTAGTTTATTTTTTTCTGAGACAGAGTCTCACTCTGTTGCACAGGCTGGAGTGCAGTGGTGCGATCTCGGCTTACTGCAAGCTCCGCCTCCTGGGTTCATGCCATTCTCCTGCCTCAGCCTCCCGAGTAGCTGGGACTACAGGCACCCACCACCAGGCCCAGCTAATTTTTTGTATTTTTAGTAGAGACAGGTTTTCACCATGTTAGCCAGGATGGTCTCGATCTCCTGACCTCGTGATCCTTCCGTCTTGGCCTCCCAAAGTGCTGGGATTACAGGCATGAGCCACCGCGCCCGGCCTATGAGATGTATTTCTATCTATCATTTTTCTGTGCAGCTGCCTCTTGTCAATTACTAGCAATTGCTGGTTATCCATTTACTAGTTAACAAATCAACAAAGAGGTGCAGCATGCTGGTTCACTATATAGCCGGATCCTAGTTTATCATAGATCGGGCATGCTGTACATTCTTTGAATTACCGTTGCGTGAAATAAAACTGAGAGTCAAGTCCTCAGGTTTTCTTGAGGCTGAAAAAAAGATTATACTCCATCTGTTAATTCTTTCCTCCCAGTTTACCTCTGACTTTTGTCAATACTTCTTTGCCATATGTTCCTTGGGCATTTAAAAGATAATTATATATATTAATTGACAAATAATAATTGTATATATTTATGTGGTACAATGTGATGTTTTGATCTATGTATACATTGTAGAAAGGTTAAATCAAGCTAATTACCATATCTAACATTTCATCTACTTATCATTTAAAAAATAATTCTTGGCCGTGCACGGTGGCTCATGCCTGTAATTCTCAGCAATTTGGGAGGCTGAGATGGGCAGATCACTTGACACCAGGAGTTTGAGACTAGCCTAGGCAACATGGCGAAACTCCGTCTCTACTAAAAATATAAAAATTAGCTGCGCTTGGTGGTGCACACCTGTAGTCCCAGCTACTAGGGCGGCTGAGGCACGCAAATCACTTGAACCTGGAAGGTGGAGGTTGCAGTGAGCCAAGATTGCACTTCTGCACTCCAGCCTGGGTGACAGAGCAAGACACTGTCTCAGACAAAAATCTTTAAAAAGTTTTATTTAATTGTAATTGACAAATAATAAACACATATATTTGTGAGGGTATAATGTGATGTTTCTACACACATACACATTATGTAATGATCAAGTCAAGCTAATTATCATATAATCACCTCAAATGCTTATCATTTCTTTGTGGTGAGAACATCTAAAAATCTACTCTTTCAGCCATTTCGAAATCTATAATACGCTGGTGTTCACTATAGTCATCATACTGTGCAACAAATCCCGGAACCAGTCCTCCTGTTGAACGGAAACTATGTACCCTTTAAGCTGTGTTTTGCTTTTCCCTGTCCATTCCCCCATCCCCCTCCTCTGCTAACCACTGTTCTACTCTTTACTTCTATGAATTTGACTGTTTTAGATTTCACATATAAGTGAGATCATGTGGTATCTGTTTTTCTGTGCCTGGCTTATTTCACTTAATATAATGTCTCCTAGATTCACCCATGTTGTCACAAATGACAAAATCACCTAGTTTAGAAAGTAATCCTTAATGTAGTAACTTCTACAACATTTTATGCACAAAAATAGACATTTTAAAACTCTGCAACCATCAGGACCATATTATTCAATGAGCAGTTGGAATTCTTTCCCAAGAATCACATTGAGCCATGAGTATATTTACTTAAAAATTTCTGATATATCTTTTTTAGTTGGACTATCCTCTCTCTTCCCTTTTTCTCCACTATCACCTGCATTATTATTATTATTATTATTTTGAGATGGAGTTTCGCTCTTGTTACCCAGGCTGGAGTGCAATGGCGCGATCTCAGCTCACTGCAACCTACACCACCTGGGTTCAAGTGATTCTCCTGCCTCGGCCTCGTGAGTAGCTGGGATTACAGGCATGCGCCACCAAGCCCAGCTAATTTTGTATTTTTAGTAGAGATGGGGTTTCTCCATGTTGGTCAGGCTGGTCTCCAATTCCCAACCTCAGGTGATCCTCCAGCCTTGGCCTCCCAAAGTGCTGGGATTACAGGCGTGAGCCACCATGCCTGGCCTCACCTGCATTTTTACAGGCTTCAACAGAGGTGTTGAGCTGCATATGTCACTTTTTTAAAGCTAAATTTACTTCTTTCTTTGGCCAATAGATCTCCATGAGTATTGCATCAACTGGAAGTTTTAGTTTGACTTCTCAAAATACCTTTTTATTCTGGCAACCATTTTCATTTATTTTTTATAAAGTAGCCTACAAATTCTTTATTACCAAAGCAGAAAGATTACACAATGTTCAGGACATTAATATAATCATGTCAATTTCCTAACCTTCTCAGCAAAAATACCATTTTCTCATACACATTTCCCATAACTGGTGTAATTACTGGAGGTCATTGCTCAGTAAAGTCTAGGTTCCCTCTGGTCTGGGGGCATAATTACACTTCACCCACCAAGGAATAATTTTTTTTTTCTTTGATACGGAGTCTCGCTCTGTTGCCCAGGCTGGAGTGCAGTAGTGCGGTGTTGGCTCACTGCAAGCTCCGCCTCCCGGGTTCACGCCATTCTCCTGCCTCAGCCTCCCGAGTAGCTGGGACTACAGGTGCCTGCCACCATGCCCGGCTAATTTTTTGTATTTTTAGTAGAGACAGGGTTTCACCATGTTAGCCAGGATGGTCTTGATCTCCTGACCTTGTGATCCACCTGCCTCAGCCTCCCAAAGTGCTGGGATTACAGGCGTGAGTCACCACGCCCAGCCCAAGGAATAAGTATTACAGTAACTCAGGTTCCAGGTATCACTGTGGAACACTGCCCATCTGTCCACAATTGGTAGAGTTTGAGCCAGTTAAGGATCAACTTTGGGTCATCCAAGGTAATACCAATTGTATGACAGAGTCAAAACTCCTTTCAACTTTTTGACACTGTTGCTCTGAGGGAGTAGCAGTAAATGGCATGCTTACCAGTCATCTTGCCATAGGCCATAGGTTAGGTTGGCCATAGTGTTCCCATAAACATACCTCCTCTTGCTTGAGCCTGCAGCACAACTGCTATTTAAATATATCAGGTGCTGTTGCTGTTGACATGGCAATTGTTCCTTCCTTGGTGAGCATATGGATTCTTGCCCAGAGTTATTGACAAGCAAGATGCTGAGTGAGTTGGGTAACATGCATAGTCCATTCAAATACTGTGATATGGTTTGGATATTTGTCCTGCTCAAATCTCATGCTGAAATGAAATCCCATGGGGATTGGAGGTGGGGCCTGATGGGAGGTGTTTGGGTCATGGGGGTGTGTTCTCCTGAATTTGGTTGTTTAAAAATTGTGTGGTGGCTGGACAAAGTGGCTCACGCCTGTAATCTCAGCACTTTGGGAGGCCGAAGCTGGCGGATCACCTGAGGTCAGGAGTTCAAGACCAGCCTGACCAACATGGTGAAACCACATCTCTACTAAAAATACAAAATTAGCTGGGCGTGGTGGCGCATGCCTGTAATCCCAGCTACTCAGGAGGCTGAGCCAGGAGAATTGCTTGAACCCGGGAGGCAGAGGTTGCAGTGAGCCGAGATCACGCCATTGCACTCCAGACTGGGCAACAAGAGCAAAGCTTCGTTTCAAAAAAAAAAAAAAAAAAAAAAAAGGGTGTGGCACCTGCCCATATCCCCACCTTGCTCCTGCCCTTTTCATGTGACCTGCCTGCTCCAGCTTTGCCTTCCACTATGAGTAAAACTCCCCGAGGCCTCCCTGGAAGCTGAGCAGATGCTGGTGTCATGCTTGTGCAGTCTGCAGAACCATGAGCCAATTAAACCTCTTTTCTTTATAAATTACCCAGTCTCAGGTATTCCTTTACAGCCATGCAAGAATGGCCTAGCACATTGCTTCATCATATTTCTGGGCCAAATGCAAGTTCAGTGAGTTTCCTGGAAGAGAACTCCCCCTAGTGACCATTTAGACCACAAGCATGAGTCTCCAGAAAAGTCATTTCCACTTGCCATGCTTAACCAAGTTCCCAACCTCCTAAGTCCCTCTTAGTACTCTGGACCAATGCTGGGTCTGTGATCACAAGTGTTGCAGCCATGAGTACTTGTGATACAAGACTAATTCAAGTACACTACATGCATCTAAAAAGTACTGTGTCCCTCAAGAGATTGTAGGGTTATCATACTCAGTTCCCAGGGGCCGTTCAGTTCAAGTATCCCAAAGGCTTCCCATAATCATCATATTGGAAATTCCAGGGTGAGATCATCATTGGTATGTGACAACCAGGTCATGTCAATATTCCCCTCTCAGACATCATTGTGATTTTTTGAATGCCTGCCTGTATTATTTTCCTAACACATTACCATATGCTGTAGTTAAAAGGGCAAACTAGACTCTAATATACTAGGCAGACGACTGCAATGATGTCTCCCTCATACCCAGGTATTTGCTTTAACAATGGGGTGTCATCTTGGGTTACAACAACATGATGCAGAGCTGTTAGCTGACAGTCACAGTATGTTCAGTGAGGTTCAAAGGCAGGAATCCTCTTAGTGCTACAGCGAATCAGCATGATACACATAAGAACAAAATGTGACTAAAATAGTAATCCCAACCTACTGTTGCTTAGGCAGGTCATCAAAGAACTCTGATGTCTTCTCTCCAAATCTCATACATAACGTCTCAGGTAATTGTTGCCATGTGGCTTCGGTCCAATCCTCCTTATCAAGGGGAAATAAATCTTGGGGTATTTCCTTTTATGGGCTGTGATCAGCACCACATATGAGAGAAACAGCTAAGAATATTGTTCTCCTCCTGAGATAAAAATGACAACTCCCAGTGGCCGGGCGCAGTGGCTCATGCCTGTAATCCCAGCACTTTGGGAGGCCGAGGTGGGTGGATCATTTGAGGCCAGGAGTTTGAGACCAGCCTGGCAATATAGTGAAACCCCGTCTCTACTAAAAATACAAAAAATTAGTCAGGTGCGGTGGCATCTGTCTGTAGTCCCAGCTACTTAGGAAGCTGAGGTATGAGAATTGCTTGAACCTTCTAGGCTGAGGTTGCAGCGAGCTGAGATCATGCCACTGCACTCCAGCCTGGGTGACAGAGTGAGACTCGATCTAAAAAAAAAAAAAAAAAAAAAAAGTCACCTTCCTTTCCAGGTATTATTTCCCATTTTATGATCTCTTTCCATTTATTACATGTCTTGATCCAGACTGGGCTTCTCTGGGTAGACACCTCTGGTTCAGCTATCCTGCCCTCTACAGGCATGTAGCAGATTAGGCTTTCCAGAACTGCTTCTTGTGTCCATTACCAGGTAGAAGGCATAGGGCTAGAAAGGCAAAGGAAGATGGGAATGTCTCACAGGGGAGGGACGCATCACCTATGGTCAGCCGTCATGAGATGAAGTCACTATCCATCTCATTATTTGTTTAGGAATATGCACAGTCAAGTTATTTATTTGTTTATCTTTAACTTTAGGTTTCTTTTTAAAGAAAACAAATTTGCCTCCAGCAAACACTAAACTGCTTCTGCCTCTATAAAGTTGTCAGTTTTGGATATTTTATACAAATGAAACACAAAAAAAGGCAAGCCTTTTATGTCTGGCTTCTTTCACTTTACATAATGTTTTCAAGGCTCATTCATGTTTAGTCTGTACTAGTACTTCATTCCTATTTATGGCTGAGTAATATTTCATTATATGAAGATGCCACATTTTGTTTACACATGCATCCATTGATGAACATTTGTGTTGTTTCCACCTTTTGGCTATTGTTAGTAGTGCTTGTATGAACATTTGGATGCAAGTTTTTGTTTGAATACCTATTTTCAATTGTTTTAGGTATACATCTAGGGGTAGAGTTGCTAGGTCATCTGGTATCTTTGTTTAACTGATTGAGGAATAAACTATTGTCCACACTGTCCATACCATTTTACATTCCCAATAACAGTGTATGAGTGTTTTAATTTCTTTGAACTATTTGTTTATCATTTTGTTGATAGCCATGATAAGGGGTATGAAGTGATATTTTATTGTCATTGTGTCTTGCATTTCCATAATGACAAATGACACTGAGCATCTTCTATGTGCTTGTTGGCCATTTACATATTTTCTTTGGAGGGATGCCTATTCATGTTCTTTGCCCATTAAAACATTTTTTTCCCTTTGTCTTTTGTTGTTGAGTTACAAGAGCTCTTTATATATTCTGGATAAGATATCCTTATCAGACATATGGTTTACAAATATTTTCTTCCATTTTGTGAATTGTGTTTTCACTCTCACAATATTGTCTTTTGATGTAAAAAAGATTTTAATTTTGATAACGTTCACTTTATTTTTTTCTTTTGTGGCTTGTGTTTTTGGTGTCATGTCTATGAAACTTGGACAAATTCAAGTTGATAAAGATTTATTCATTTTTTTCTAAAAATTTTATAGTTTTAGCTCTTATATTTAGGTTTTTAGTTTATTTTGAGTTTTGTATATCCTATGAAGTAAGGGCTCAACTTTATTCCTTTCTATGTGTCTATCCAATCGCCCCAGCACCATTTGTTGAAGAGACTATTCTTTCTCCATTGAATGGTCTTAGCACCCAGGTTAAAAATCAATTGACCATACATATATGAGTTTATTTCTGAACTCTCAATTCCATTCAATTGATCTAGTTATTTATCCTTATGCTAGTAGCATACATTTTTTTATGACGGCAGTTTTGTAGTATATTTTGAAGTCAGGAAGTATAAATCCTCCAAATTTGTTCTTATTTTTCAAGATTGTTTTGACTAGGGAGGAAGAGTCTGGGGATGGAGATGAATGGGGAATAATGGCTGTAATAAGCTCTTGCATATAACAAAGTTCTAGAGGGCTATGTGCGCGCTCAGGAATAAACACGTGCCTAGAAGATTGGAAGAGATCCTATGCTTTTAGCTCTGGCTAATCTCTAGGATCCATGTAAGCAGTAAGTGAAGGGATAAGGCAGAGCTGTAAATTATCTAGCTAACTATGGAAGGAGTGTCCTAACACAGAGACAATCTGCCAAGACAGGGGAACAGTTTTTCTCTTTTTCTTATTTTATCTTATCTTATTCTTTTCTTTTCTTTTCTTTTTGGATCCAGGAAGCTAGGAGAATCATGGTTAAATCACTAGCTGACCGTTAAGCTAACAGAACCTTTAGGGAACACACACACAAAAGAATACAGTCTTTATAAAAGTAGTTTAGAAAAGTCACTAATCCAACATCAGTGATCATTAGAGAAATGCAAATCAAAACCACAATGAGATACCATCTCATGCCAGTCAGAATGGTGATTATTAAAAAGTCAAGAAACAACAGACGCTGATAAGGCTGTGGAGAAATAGGAACACTTTACATTGTTGGTGGGAATGTAAATTAGTTCAACCATTGTGGAAGACAGTGTGGCAATTCCTCAAAGACCTAGAACCAGAAATATCATTTGGATCAGCAATCCCATTACTGGATGTTTAACCAAAGGAATATAAATTGTTCTATTATAAAGATACATGCATGTGTATGTTCATTGCAGCACTACTCACAATAGCAAAGACACATAATCAACCCAAATGCTCATCAGTGATAGACTCAATAACAAAAATGTGGTAAGTATACACCATGAAATACTATGCAGCCATAAAAAGGAATGAGATCATGTCCTTTGCAGGGACATGGGTGGAGCTGGAAGCCAATCTTCAGCAAACTAACACAGGAACAGAAAACCAAATACCGCATGTTCTTTCTTATAAGTAGGAGCTGAACAAAGAGAATACATGGACACAGGGAGGGAACAACACACACTGGGGCCTCTCAGGGCAGGGGCAGGGGAAGGGAGAGCATCAAGATAAACAGCTAACGTACATGAGGCTTAATACCTAGGTGATGGGTTGATTGATAGGTGCAACAAACCACCATGGCACACGTTTGCCTATGTAACAAACCTGCACATGTATCCTGGAACTTAAAATAAGACAAAATTAAAAAAAGAAAAATCACTAATCAAAGAAACTACTACTACCCACAATGAGCAGCAACAATAAACCCTGGAAATGGAGGAGAATTTGATTTCTAGAGTTAGCACATTATAATATGAAAAATATTCAGTTTTAAACAAAAATTACGAGGTGTGCAAAAAAAAAAAAAGTTCTCAAACAAGAAACTATGGCCCATTCATGGGAAAAAAATCAACAGGAATTGTCCTGAAAGAAGCCCAGATATTGGACTTACTAGTGAAAGATTTGAAATCAACTTTAAAAAATATGGGCAAAGAACTAAGGAAATCATGGACAAAGAACTAGAGGAAACTATGAGAACAATGTATTACCAAACAGAATATTAATAAAGGGATGGGAATTAGAAAAAAACACCAAATAGAAATTTTATATTATAGGTAAATGGTGCATTTTTTGTTCGCGACTTATTAGTCTAATGCAACTTCTAACATCTACCCCTTTAAAAAGAATTGTAAAACCACAAAATATCTCTATTAAACCCTTTCCTATAATTTTTGTTGTTTTCATACATTTTTAATTTTTCTTATACTTAAGACTGCACAATACATAACCATAATTGTGCAGTCAGCATTCATGTTTTGCTGTGTTTAATATTTTTGTTTTTCTTCATTTTTTTTAGATCTCCTTGTTTCTGCTGGGACATTTTCCCCTTTGTCTGATGAAATTTCTTTAATATTTGTTTTAGGATAGGTGTGTTGAATAAATGTCTTCATTTGTCTTTATTTGGAAGGATATTTTCAGTGCTTTTAGTGTCCACAATTTGTAGTTATAGTTTTTATTCTCTTAAAATGTTATTCCCTTGTCTTTTGGATTCATGTTGAAACGTGTCAGTTGTCAGGAATGAATGTTTGAAAGGAATTTGTTTTTCTTTTAACTACTTTAATGATTTTTCTTTGTCTTTGGTTTTTACTAGTTGAATTGTGGTGTGCTAAAGTCTAGTTTTTTGTATATTTATTTTGATGGGTTCAAAAAGTTTTTTATGGGGTGTATTAATTCTCACGGTGCTAATAAGACGTACCTAAGACTGGGTAATTTATAAAGAAAAAGAGGTTTAATTGACTCACAGTTCCACATAGCTGGGGAGGCTTCACAATCATGATGGAAGGCAAAGGAGAAGCCAAGGCACGTTGTACGTGGCAGCAGGCAAGAGAGCACGTGCAGGGGAATTGCCCTTTATAAAACCATCATATCGCGTGAGACTTATTCACTATCACGAGAACAGCATGGGAAAGACTCCCCACCCCAATTCTATTACCTCCCACTGGGTCCCACCCATGACATGTAGGAATTATGGGAGCTACAATTCAAAATGAGATTTGGGTGGGTACACAGCCAAACCATATCATGGGGGGTGTTGCTTTTGTCAGTTTTTGGAAAACTGTCAGCCATTGTCTCATGAAATATTACTCCTAAACTGCTTTTTTTTCTTTTCTCTTTCTGAACTTCAATTACATATATTTTTTGTCTTTTGAATATGTTCCAACATCTTGTATGCTCTTTTTCTCATTTTTCATTCTTATTTCTCACCATGCTTTAATTTATCTGTCTCTTTTCATCCTCCCTACCCTTTGCACTATTCTACTCTCTACCTCCATGAGGTCAAATTTTCAAACTTCTCCATATGAGTGAGAACATGCAATATTTGTCTTTCTGTGCCTGGATTATTTCACTTAACACAATATCCTCCAGGGTCATTCACCTTGCTGCAAATGACAGAATTTCATTCTTTTTTATGGCTAAATGAAGTTCCAAATTTTCTTTATCCATTTGTCTGTTGATGGACACTTAGATTGATTCCATATTTTGGCTACTGTGAATGGTGCTGCAATAAACATGGGAGGATAGACATCTTTTTGTCATCCTGATTTATTTTATTTTGGATATATACCTAGCAATAAGATTGCTAGATCATACGACATTTCAGTTTTTAGTTTTTTGAGGAATTTACATATGTTTCTACAAGGTTTATTACTAGACATTCTATAGAATTGCAATAATTCCGATAAGATGCTCTTGAAAGGACACTTGCCCAGTAATGGCATCTTCACCAATGAACCAGTGATGACTCTGGCTTTGATCCTCTGAAACCAGTGAACTCTGTTTCTAAGCAGCTTAGATGAATCTTTCCCTTTTTAACCAATAAAAGCTTCCCTTTATGCTTCCCTCTTTGGATGCACCAGTTCATGCACCGCTGGTTGTAATCCTCATTTCTCATTTCTGAATGAACTCAATGTAGTTGGACATTTCTTTAATGTCAGAGAGATGTCAGTACTCTTTAAAAAAATTTCAATAAGTTTTTGGGGGAATTGCTGGTGTTTTGTTACATGAATATTTTCTTTAATGGTGATTTCTGAGATTTTGATGCACCTATTACCTGAACAATGTGCATTGTACTCAATATGTGGTCTTTGCTCCCTTCCACCCCTCCCACCCTTTCCCTTGAGTCTCCAAAGTCTATTGAATTAGATTGGTGCAAAAATAATTGCGGGTTTTGCCATTAAAAGGGGCTTTTAATGGCAAATAATGGTAAAACCCATACTTATTTTTGCACCAACCTAATATTATTCTTATGCCTTTGCATCCTCATAACTTAGCTCCCACTTATGAGTGACAACATACAATGTTTGGTTTTCCATTCCTAAGTTACTTCAGTTAGAATAATGATCTCCAATTCCATCCAGGTTGCTGCAAATGCCATTATTTCATTCCTTTTTATGGCTGAGCAGTATTCCATGGTGTGTATATATGTGTGTGTGTATATATATATACACACACACATATATACATATTATATGTGTATTTAAGTCCTCGATGTATATATGTGTTCACGTCCTTGATTCATCTTGAGTTGATTTTTGTATAAGGTGAGAGATGAGGATCTAGCTTCATTTTTCTACATGTGGCTTGCCAACGATCCCAGCATGATTTGTTGAATAGGGTGTCCTTTCCTCACTTTATGTTTTTGTTTCCTTTGTGAAAGATTGGTCGACTGTAAATATTTGGCTTTATTTCTGGGTTCTCTATTGTTTCCTTGGTCTATATGCCTGTTTTTATACCAGTACCATACTGTTTTGGTGACTATGGCCTTATAGTATAGTTTGAAGTCAGGTAATGTAATGCCTCCAGATTTGTTCTTTTTGCTTAGCTTTGCTTTGGCTATGTGTGCTCTTTTTTTGGTTCCATATGAATTTTAGGATTGTTTTATCTAGTTCTGTAAAGAATGATGGTGTTATTTTAATGGAAATTGCATTGAATTTGTAGATTGCTTTGGGCAGTATGGTCATTTTCACAATACTGATTCTCATGAACATGGGATGTGTTTCCATTTATTTGTGTCATCTATGATTTCTTTCAGCAGGGTTTTGTAGTTTTCGTTGTAGGGGTCTTTCACGTCCTTGCTTAGGTATATTCCTATTTTATTAATTTGTTTATTTTGCAGCTATTGTAAAAGAGGTTGAGTTCTTGATTTGATTCTCAGCTGGTCCCTCTTGGTGTATAACAGGGCTACTGATTTATGTACATTAATTTTCCATCCTGAAACTTTGCTGAATTTATTTACCAGTTCTAGGAGCTTTTTTGATGGGTCTTTAGGGTTTTCTAGGTATACAATCATATCATCAGCAAACAGTGATAGTTTGACTTCCTCTTTACTGATTTGGATGCCCTTTATTTCTTTCTCTTGTCTGATTGCTCTGGCTAGGACTTCCAGTACTATGTTGAATAGAAGTGGTGAAAGTGGGCATCCTTGTTTTGTTCCAGTTCTCAGGTGGAATGCTTTCAGCTTTGCCCCATTCCGTGTAATGTTGGTTGTGGGTTTGTCTTAGATGACTTTTATTACCTTAAGGTATGTCCCTTGTGTTTTGATTTTGCTGAGGTTTTAATCATAAAGGGATACTAGATTTTTGTCAAATGCTTTTTGTACATCTATTGAGATAATCATGTTATTGTCTTATCTTTTGTATTTTTTTTGTTTCAATTTCATTTAGTTCTGCTCTGATCTTGGTTATTTCTTTTCTTCTGCTGGGTTTGGGTTTGGATTGTTATTGTTTCTCCAGTTACATGAGGTGTGACCTTAGATTGCCTATTTGTGCTCTTTTAGACTTTTTGATGTAGGCATTTAATGCTATAAATGCTCCTTTTGTCACTGCTTTGCTGTTTCCCTGAGGGTTTGATAGATTTTGTCATATTATCATTTAGTTCAAAGAATTTTTAAATTTCCACCTTGATTTCATTGTTGACCCAATGATCATTCAGGAGTGGGTTATTTAATTACCATGTATTTGCATGGTTTTGAGGATTTCTTTTGGAGTTGATTTCCAATTTTATTCCACTGTGGTTTGAGAGAGTACTTGTTATAATTTCAGTTTTCTTAAATCTACTGAGACTTGTTTTGTGGTCTATCATATGGTCTTTCTTGGAGAATGTTCCATATGCTGATGAATAGAATATATATTCTGCAGTTATTGGGTAGAATGTTCTGTAAATATGTGTTAAGTCCATTTGTTCTAGGGCATAGTTTAAGTCCATTGTTTTTTTGCTAACTTTCTGTCTTGATGACCTGTCTAGTGCTGCCAGTAGAGTGTTAAATTCCCCCACTATTACTGTGTTGCCATCTATCTAATTCCTTAGGTCTAGTAGTAATTGTTTTATACATTTGGGAGCTCTAGTGTTAGGTGCATATATATGTGGAATTGTCATATTTCCTGTTGGATTAGTCCTTTTATCATTATATAATGTCCTTCTTTGCCTTTTTAACTGTTGTTGCTTTAAAGTTTGTTTTATTTGACATAAAAATAGCTACTCTTGCTTGCTTTTGGTGTCCATTTGCATGGAATAGCTTTTTCCATCCCTTTACCTTAAGTGTATGTGAGTCCTTATGTGACAGATGAGTCTCTTGAAGACAGAAGATACTTGGCTGGTGAATTCCTATCTTTCTGCCATTCTGTATCTTTTAAGTGGAACATTTAGACTATTTATATTCAACATTAGTATTGAGATGTGAGATGCTATTCTATTCATCATTCTATTTGTTGCATGAAATCCTTGTTTTTGTTTTTCATTGTTTTGTTGTTTAATAGGTCCTGTGAGATTTATGCTTTAAGGAGATTCTATTTTGGTGTATTTTTAGAATTTGTTTTAAGATTTGAGCTACTTTTAGTAGTTCTTGTAGTGTTGGCTTGGTAGTGGTGAATTCTCTTAGCATTTGTTTGTTTGAAAAAGACTGTATTTTTCCTTCATTTATGAATCGTAGTTTCACTGGATACAAAATTCTTGGCTGATAATTGTTTTGTTTATGGAGGCTAAAAATGGGACCCCAAACTCTTCTAGCTTGTAGGGTTTCTTCTGAGAAATCTGCTCTGTTAGTCTGATAGGTTTTCCTTTATAGATTACATGATGCTTTTGCCTCGCAGCTCTTAAGATTCTTTCCTTCATCTTGACCTTAGATAACCTCATGACTATGTACCAAGGCAATGATCTTTTTGCAATGCATTTCCCAGTGTTCTTTGAGCTTCTTGTATTTAGATGTCTAGATCTCTAGCAAAGGTGGGGAATTTTTCCTCAATTATTCTCTCAAATATATTTTCCAAACTTTTAGATTTCTCTTCTGTCTTGGGAACACCAGTTATTCTTAGCTTTGGCTATTTAACATAACCCTAAACTTCTTGGAGGCTTTGTTCATTTTTTAAATTCTTTTTTCTTTGTCTTTGTAGGAGCGGGTTTATTCAAAACCCTTGTCTTTGAGCTCTGATTTTCTTTCTTCTACTTATTCGATTGTATTGCTGGGAATTTCCAGTGCATTTTGCATTTCTCTTAAGTGTGTCCTTCATTTTCAGAAGTTGTGATTATTTTTTATTTATGCTATCTATTTCACTAGAGATTTTTCCATTCATATCCCGTATCTTTTTTTGATTTCTTTAAGTTGGACTGCATCTTTCTCTGGTGCCTCCCTGATTGGCTTAATAGCTGATCTTCTGAATTCTTTTTCTGGCACTTCAGAGATTTCACCTTGGTTTGGATCCATTGCTGGTGAGCTAGTGTGATCTTTTGGGGGTGTTAAAGAACCTTGTTTTGTCATATTGCCAGCACTGTTTTTCTGGTTCCTTCTCATTTGGGTAGACTATGTCAGAGGGAAGTTTGGAACTCGAGGGCTGCTGTTCAGATTCCTTTGTCCCACAGGGTTGCTCCCTTGATGTGGTGCTCTCTCCTTTCCCCCTGAGATAGAGCCTCCTGAGAGCCAAACTGCAGTGACTGTTGTTTCTCTTCTCAATCTAGCCACCCAGTGAAGCTACTGGGCTCTGGGCTGGTACGGGGGAGTGTCTGCAGAGTCCTGTGATGTGATCCCTCTTCAGGTCTCTCAGCCACGGATACCAGCACTTGCTCCAATGGAGGTAGCAGGGGAGTGAAGTGGACTCTGTGAGGGTCCTTGGTTGTATTTTTAAGTGTGCTGGTTTTGTGTGGACCTCCAGCCAGGAGGTGGCGCTTTCAAGAGCACATGAGCTATATTAGCACATCAGCACATCAGTATAGGGAAGATTAGGCAGTGGGTGGGGCCATAGGGCTCTCAAGGGATTATGTCCTTTGTCTTTGGCCACCAGGTCAGCTAGAGAAAGACCATCAGGTAGGGGCAGGGTTAGGCATGTCTGAGCTCAGGCTCGCCTTTGGTGAGGCTTGCTGTGGCTGCTGTGGGGGCTGGGAGTGTGGTTCCCAGGCCAATGGAGTTATGTTCCCAGGGGAATTGTGGTTGCTTCTGCTGTGTCACACAGGTCACTAGGGAAGTAGGGGAAAGCCGGCAGTCACAGGTCTCACCCAGATCCCATGCAGCCCACAGCCTGAAAGGCTGGTCTCACTCCCAAGGTGGTCCCCCGCCCCCACTGCCTGCCAGCAGCAGCGAGTTTATTTCTAGGTAGCCGGTGAGCAGGGCTGAGAATGTTCTGCAGGCTCCAAGCCTCTCGCTGAGAAAGCAAGCAAACTCACAGTTCCTCAGTTGTCCCACAGAGCCTGCAGCAGCAATCTACCTCCCTCAAAGCGTCTGTGGATTCTTTCAGCTTTCCTGGTATGTTCTTGTGGCAGTTCTTAGAGCAAAAGTTCATGGTGTGTGTCTACACATGCCACTCTGTCCGTCCTAGTGGGGGCTGCAAGTTAGTTTTGCCTCCTATCCGCCATTTTCCCTCTATTGGAAGTACACTTGAAGTGAGAGTACCTTTGGAAAAGATTGGTGACTCTTGGAACTGGGTGAGGAACTGGGTAGGTAACCACAATTGAGCCCTTGGCAATCTAAGCTTCCATGGATCATCTTTCTTCTGCCCAGGTAAATCATCTCTCAGATTGCATTCCCTCCCTTTGGTAGCAGCTCCCTGTTGACTTATTCAGGATCTGATTGGGTTAAGATGCCTTGCATCCTTTTTGGGACTATATAAGACTTTTTGTCTTTTTTGGAAAGTTATTTCTTTTAGAAAGACAGTTTGTCTTTCTGGTCCTGGTAAGTGCACTTTTGGTTTCAGTTTTGTTCTGACTTGTTTGTGTATGCTTATACTTTCATTTGTTCCTTGATTCTTTTCTTCCTCTACTTCTAAACATCTTTTGAAAGAAAAATTTACTTTCTCAAAAGGTAGGCACGAGTTGGCCGTTTAAAAGCCATTAGGGCAATTGCCACCATTCTATGAGGGATGTCAGTATCCGAAGAAAAAAAATCTCTTGTCAGGATAAACTAGTGCACAAACAGCCAAATTACCACTAGGGGGCCTGCCAGTCTCAAGAAAAATTTTGCGCGTCTAGGGAAAACTTGCTCATGGGACAGGCAATGAGAGTGCAGATTGCTTGCCAAGTAAAACAAAAATCCGGTGCCAACACTGTAAAACAAAACACCAGTCCAAACGCCTATCATTCCCTGACAGAGCTCTGCTCTTCGGGCTTTTCTTTTGCTCTCAAGAGATTAATAAGCAGAATGGGATCCCAAAATCCTAAAGCACGTAATTATAATCCTCCTGGGACCCCTGCAGGCTCTATGTTTTAAAAATTATGGTCCTCTGTCTTGTGTACAATTTTAAATCAATAGCTATAGCACACCAAAACTAATTTGGATCCTCAGTGGTCATACTGGGGGGCATTTGAGCTCCCCAAACTTGTTTTGTTAGAACAAAATTAGAAGACTGTGGTCCTAATATTAAACAATCTGAATGGGAAACATACTTTAATTGGTATCTCAAAGCTTCTAAGTACATTCAGGATTCTACAATTGCCTCCTTATGAGATACCATGTCAAAATTAACTGAGACAAACAAATAGTTAAGGAAGGACAAGGCTTGAGGATCCCAGACTTGTTCCTCGTTGGAGGAGACCTCCTCTTCTCTTTCCTCTGTTCCTCCTCTCTATTTCTTCTTTGAGTGAATTACCTTTCCCTCTGGATTTCTCAGCTCCCACTACCCCTGAACCTGGTCCTGTTAAAACCTGTCCCTTGAAAGTTAAATTCACTGATGATTCCTCTAAATCCTAAATTTCTTTCGTTCCTTGGAGCAAGGCTGAACTTTAAGCCATTGCCACAGAATTCCCAAAGGTCATGGAGACCTTTCAAATTTGCTGATAAAATTAACACAGTATTATAATTTCGACTTATCATCCAGGTTTTTCTTACCTATGCCAGTTGGTTCATATAGTTTTTGTGAAGGCCAGGCCCAATATTGAACGGCCCAGGCTCCTTGATGTGACCCTGAGAGGGCTTTAGGCAAGAACACCCCAAAAGACTATGACAGAGCCTGAAGCACAGTGAGCAAGTAGACAAACAAACAAAAACAACAAAACTTCATGAGGCTATTCTTGAGGCTTTTCCTGAAACCTGAGATGAATAAAATCCAAGACTGTACCCAAAACCTAATGAACCAGATTATGACTATTACAGTTGGCTCCGGGTTGTATTTGTAGAAAATTCTGGATTACCTATGGATGCCGAATCTACTCAAGTAGGCTGTAATTCTAAGTTTGCAAATGGCCTTTCTCAAGAACTTTCTCAGCTTGTCAAAAGAGTACACATGGAATGGAAAACTATGTCCACTTCTGATTTCGTTAATCTGGCAAATCACCTTGCCTGCACCCCTGAGGACAGTACTAAAAAGAAAACCACTAACATTCGTAATCTTCAATTACAGCAAACTGAGGCTCCCAGACATAACACCAGGCAGAGACTCCCTGGGCTGTGCCAACGTTCCAGATGGCTGGAAGAGAGATTGCTGCAAGAGAAAGGGGGAATTTCATTCTCAACTCCCCCATCTCCTCTCCCATCTGAGACCACTTTCAGTGAAGGGGCTCCAAGGACTTATGGGGGATTTTCCCACTTCTCCCACTTAATTTTCTGAGTGAAATGATCCTTCAAATTAGGAGCGTTTTTTTTGGGGGGGGGGGGACAGAGTTTCTCTCTTATCTCCCAGGCTGGAGTGCAGTGGTGCGATCTCGGCAGACAGCAACCTCTGCCTCCTGGGTTCAAGCGATTCTCCTGGCTCAGCCTCCTGAGTAGCTGGGATTACAGGTGCTCACGACCATGCCCAGCTAATTTTTTTGTATTTTTAGTAGAGACGGGGTTTCACCTTGTTGGGCTTCGAACAACTGGTCTCGAACTCCAGACCTCATAAGCCACCTGCCTTGGCCTCCCAAAGTGCTGGGATTACAGGCATGAGCCACCACATCCGGCTGGGAGTGTGGTCTTAACTGTGCTCATTGATGCCACAGCAATATTTTTCATCCTTAATCCCCCTAGCCTCAGTCAGCCCCTGCCTCAGAGTAATAAAAAGATTACAAATGGTGAGTTTCCAAAAAGCCACTGACCACTTTTGTTTCACAGCCCATTTCTTTCCATCTTGGTCTCCTCTCCAAGATACCCACACCTTTTGCTTGTTAATTCTGCCCCGCTCCACCACCTTGGATGTGATTTTTTTGAAAAATACCATGCTAAAATTTCTTTTTCCCAAAAGGGGGAAATAATTTTAGAATTTGATAAACTAAACTGTCCTCACTCAACAGACTCCCCCAATTCTGTCATTTGTTATGTCATTCCCTGTTCAGAAAACAAAAATAATGTCACTCATTTAGTGCTGAATCAAATACCTGTCTCTTTAAAGGCAAAATCTTTCACTGATATTTTCAAAATTCATAGTGTACCTCTTATTAAAATCCAGATTAACCTATTAAAACCCTTGCTTAATATTAAACAGCCACTAAACCAGATGGCACTGCAAGGTATTAAACTTATTATAAAAGAATATAAAAAACAGTCTCATTATTCTCTGTACCAGTCTTTGGAGTACCCTGATCCTACCTACTAAAAGACCAAACAACCATGGGAGGAGGTTTGTTCAGGAACTCTCTCTGAGTTATAAACCATAGTATTATTACAAAGCACCCAGTGGTTCCAAATCCCCATACTGTATTAAATCCAATACCCATTGATAGCAGATTCTTCACCATCACTGATCTGTGTATTACATTATTCATTATTCCTGGGGATCAAGCCAACCAATCTCTTTTTGACTTCACCTGGGAAGGACAACAGTTCACCGGGACAGTAATGTCTCAGGGGTTTACTGAAAGTTCTTCCTATTTTCTCAAATGTTAAAGGCAGACTTAGAGGATGTAATTTTTCTCCAAGGCTCTTGTTTACTACAATATGTAGATGACTTCCTTCTTTGCTGTCCTTCACAGGCAGCCTGTGAAAAAGACAGTGTATACCTATTAAAGCAAGTGGCTGCTTAAGGTCATAATGCCTGTAAAGAAAAACTGCAGTGAGTAAAAACTCAGGTGAAATAATAAAGCCATTTAATTTCAGAGAATGAATTACATTTAGAACCAAAACAGATTCAAGGCATTTTACAATTTCCTCAGCCCAAAAGAAATGCCAACTTTGTGAGTGGGTTTCTTGGACTCACTGGCTACTTTTGAAACTGAATTCCCAACTTTTCTCTTCTGGCCCAACTCCTATGTGCTTTACATAAATTTACCAAACCTGACCCCATTACTTGGACAAAATCATAAGGGTAAGTTTTTAAAAAGCTAAAGGAGAAATTGATAAATTCTCCAGTTCTAGGTAATTCTAATAATAAACTCTTTTTTTTTCTCTTTGTCTGTGAAGAGGAAGAAAATACTTCAGGGATCTTAACCCAAAAGCATGGAGGTCCACACCATCCTCCAGGATACTACAGTTGACAACTGGATCCCATCTCCTGTGGATTCCCTCTCTGCCTAAGAGCAGTCCCCACTGCATCCTTGTTAGTCAAGGTGACTGAGGAGATAGTCATGGGATTCCTCCCTGACTGTGTTTTTTCCTCATGCCATGGAAGCCCTTTTACACACTCATCACACTCGGCATTTTTCTGCTAGCTGACTAACCTCCTGTGAACCTCTCCTACTTACTATTCATCATATTATTCAATCATGCTGCAATAACCTTAACCCTGTGGCTCTCTGGACCTCTCCTTCAGATGAAACACCACATGGCTGCTTAACTCTGACAGACCAGCTTTTAATTCCTTGGGAGCGATTCCTGTGGACAATGCTGAGTTGTCGTGGTTTACAGATGGCTCACATTTAAAGAATGAGTCTGGCAAGTATTGTGCAGGCTGTGCAGTCATGACTTCCTTTGAGATTGTGAAAGCAGCTCATTTACTATTAACTACTTCAGCCCAGCAGGCAGATCTGTTTGCCCTCACTTGAGCCTGACTCCTTGCTACAGGAAAGACTGTTTATGTAAGCAGCAGGTAAGTGATATGGCTTGGCTCTGTGTCCCCACCTAAATCTCATCTTGAATTGTAGTTCCTTAATTCCCATGTGTTGTGGGAGGGACCCAGTGGTAGATAATTTGAATCATGGGGAGCAGTTTCCCCCATACTGTTCTCATGGTAGTGAGTAAGTCTCATGAGATCTGTCGTTTTATCAGGGGTTTCTACTTTTGCGTCTTCCTCATTTTCTCTTGCCACCACCATGTAAGAAGTGCCTTTCACCTCCCACTATGATTCTGAGGCCTCCCCAGTCATGGGGAACTGTAAGTGTAATTAAACTTCTTTTTCTTCGCAGTCTTGGGTATATGTTTATCAGCTGCATGAAAATGGACTAATACAGTACATTGGTACTGGAAGTGGGGCACTGCTGAAAAGATACCCGAAAATGTGGAAGCGACTTTAGAACTGGGTAACAGGCAGAAGTTAGAACAGTTTGGAAGGCTCAGAAGAAGACAGGAAAATGTGGGAAAGTTTGGAACTCCCTAGAGACTTGTTGAATGGCTTTGACAAACATATTGTTAATGATATGGACAATGAAATCCAGGCTGAGGTGGTCTCAGATGGAGATGAGTAACTTTTTGGGAACTGGAGCAAAGTTGACTCTTGTTATGTTTTAGCAAAGAGACTGGCAGCATTTTGCCTCTGCCCTAGAGATCTGTGGAGCTTTGAATTTGAGAGAGGTGATTTAGGGTACCTGGCAGAAGAAATTTTTAAGCAGCAAAGCACTCAAGAGGTGACTTGGGTGCTTCTAAAGGCATTCAGTTTTAAAAAGGAAGCAGAGCATAAAAGTTTGGAAAAATTTGCAGCCGGACAATGTGATAGGAAAGAAAATCTTATTTTCTGAGGAGAAATTCAAGCTGGCTGCAGATATTTGCATAAGTAATGAGGAGCTGAATGTTAATCTCCAAGACAATGGGGGAAGTGTCTCCAGGGCATGTCAGAGACCTTTGTGGCAGCCTCTGTCATAACAGACCTGGAGGTCTAGGAGGGAAAAATGGTTTTGTGGGCAGGGCCCAGGGTCCCCATGCTGTGTGCAGTATAGGGACTTGGTGCCCTGTGTCCCAGCCAGTCCCACTGTAGCTGAAAGGGGCCAACATAGAGCTCAGGCCATGGCTTCAGATGGTGCAAGCTTCAAGCCTTGGCAGCTTCCATGTGGTGTTGAGCCTGTGGGTGCACAGAAGTCAAGAATTGAGGTTGGGAACCTCTGCCTAGATTTCAGATGTATGGAAATGCATGGATGCCCGGGCAGAAGTTTGCTGCAGGGGTGGGGCTCTCATGGAGAACCTTTGCTAGGGCAGGGTGCAAGGGAAATGTGGGGTTGGAACCCCCACACAGAGTCCCTACTGGGGCACTGTTGTTGAATGGCTTTGACATTGGCCTAGTGGAGCTGTGAGAAGAGGGCCACTGTTCTCCAGACCCCAGAATTGTAGAGCCACCCACAGCTTTCACCAGGTGCCTGGAAAAGCCACGGACACTCAATGCCAGCCCATGAAAGCAGCGGGGAGGGAGGCTGTACCCTGCAAAACCACAGGGGTGGAGCTGCCCAAGACTATGGGAACCCACCTCTTGCATCAGCATGACCTGGATGTGAGACCTGGAGTCAAAGGAGATCATCTTGCAACTTTAAGATTTGGCTGCCCTGCTTGATTTCAGACTTGCATGGGGCCTGTAGCCCCTTTGTTGTGGCCAATTTCCCCCATTTCGAATGGCTATATCTACCCAATACCCATACCCCCATTGTATCTAGGAAGTAACTAGCTTGCTTTTGATTTTACAGGCTCATAGGAAGGGACTTGCCTTGTCTCAGATGACACTTTGGACTTTTGGGTTAATGCTGAAAAGAGTTGAACTTTGGGGGACTGTTGGGAAGGCATGATTGGTTTTGAAATGTGAGGACATGAGATTTGGAGGGGCCAGGGGTGGAATGATATGGTTTGGCTCTGTGTCCCCACCCAAATCTCAACTTGAATTGTATCTCCAATAATTCCCATGTGTTGTGGGAGGGACCCAGTGGGAAATAATTTGAATCACGGGGGCAGTTCCCCCATACTGTTCTCATGGTAGTGAATAAGTCTCATGAGATCTAATGGTTTTATAAGGGTTTTCTGTTTTTTCATCTTCCTCGTCTTCTCTTGCTGCTGCCATATAAGAAATGCCTTTTACCTCCCACTGTGATTCTGAGGCCCCCTCAGCCATGTGGAATTGTAAGTCCAATTAAGCCTCTTTTTCTTCCCAGTCTCAGGAGTGTCTTTATCAGTAGCATGAAAATGGACTAATACAGTAAGCCTTTGGAGTTGTTCATAATTTTGGTATGGTTTGGAAGTAAAGAGGTTCCTCACTTCCAATGGAGACAAAATAAAGAATGACCCTTATGCGCAAGAATTATTAGATGCTATACAGTTACCTGATGCCCTAACCATGATCAAAGTCTCTGGCCATTCAAAATTAGACACTGTGGAATCTAGGGAAAATCACTTTGCTGATAATGCAGCAAAGAATGCTGTCCTTAAAAGATCCTGTTGATCAAATTTCTATCATGGCCCAGCTAGAAAGTTCCCCCCAAATAATTCTGAAACAATTACTAAAGAAGCACAGAATTGGGCATCTGAGGCCAAAAAAATAAGCTGGAGAATAGTGGATGCTGATTCACTGTTAAAGATATACTTGGGTTTGGGCCAAATAAACAAACCTATCCTGCTAGACTCCATGAAATTTCCATTGTTTACTACTGTACATAACTTAAGCCACTGGGCTACATAAAATACAATTACTTCTGTAAAACAATACTGGTCAGGTACCATCAATAAAGCAGCCAAAAATACTTATTTTACCCTGCCCTACATTCCCTAAATCCAACCCTGGGAACGCGGGGTGCATAACCCTGAACATTTTAACCTCCCTAATGGGCCTTTCAAAGTTGGATTTTATCGATTTGTAGAAGATGGCCGAATAGGAACAGCTGCGGTCTACAGCTCCCAGCGTAAGCGACGCAGAAGACGGGTGATTTCTGCATTTCCATCTGAGGTACCGGGTTCATCTCACTAGGGAGTGCCAGACAGTGGGCTCAGGCCAGTGGGTGCGCGCACCGTGCGCGAGCCGAAGCAGGGCGAGGCATTGCCTCACCTGGGAAGCGCAAGGGGTCAGGGAGTTCCCTTTCTGAGTCAAAGAAAGGGGTGACGGACGCACCTGGAAAATTGGGTCACTCCCACCCCAATATTGCGCCTTTCAGACCGGCTTAAAAAATGGCACACCACGAGACTATATCCCACACCTGGCTCGGAGGGTCCTACGCCCACGGAATCTCTCTGATTGCTAGCACAGCAGTCTGAGATCAAACTGCAAGGCAGCAGCGAGGCTGGGGGAGGGGCGCCCGCCATTGCCCAGGCTTGCTTAGGTAAACAAAGCAGCCAGGAAGCTCGAACTGGGTGGAGCCCACCACAGCTCAAGGAGGCTTGCCTGCCTCTGTAGGCTCCACCTCTGCGGGCAGGGCACAGACAAACAAAAAGACAGCAGTAACCTCTGCAGACTTAAATGTCCCTGTCTGACAGCTTTGAGGAGAGCAGTGGTTCTCCCAGCACGCAGCTGGAGATCTGAGAACGGGCAGACTGCCTCCTCAAGTGGGTCCCTGACCCCTGACCCCCGAGCAGCCTAACTGGGAGGCACCCCCCAGCAGGGGCACACTGACACCTCACACGGCAGGGTATTCCAACAGACCTGCAGCTGAGGGTCCTGTCTGTTAGAAGGAAAACTAACAAACAGAAAGGACATCCACACCGAAAACCCATCTGTACATCACCATCATCAAAGACCAAAAGTAGATAAAACCACAAAGATGGGGAAAAAACAGAGCAGAAAAACTGGAAACTCTAAAACACAGAGCACCTCTCCTCCTCCAAAGGAACGCAGTTCCTCACCAGCAACGGAACAAAGCTGGATGGAGAATGATTTTGACGAGCTGAGAGAAGAAGGCTTCAGACGATCAAATTACTCTGAGCTACGGGAGGACATTCAAACCAAAGGCAAAGAAGTTGAAAACTTTGAAAAAAATTTAGAAGAATGTATAACTAGAATAACCAATACAGAGAAGTGCTTAAAGGAGCTGATGGAGCTGAAAACCAAGGCTCGAGAACTACGTGAAGAATGCAGAAGCCTCAGGAGCCGATGCGATCAACTGGAAGAAAGGGTATCAGCAGTGGAAGATGAAATGAATGAAATGAAGCGAGAAGGGAAGTCTAGAGAAAAAAGAATAAAAAGAAATGAGCAAAGCCTCCAAGAAATATGGGACTATGTGAAAAGACCAAATCTACGTCTGATTGGTGTACCTGAAAGTGATGCAGAGAATGGAACCAAGTTGGAAAACACTCTGCAGGATATTATCCAGGAGAACTTCCCCAATCTAGCAAGGCAGGCCAACATTCAGATTCAGGAAATACAGAGAACGCCACAAAGATACTCCTCGAGAAGAGCAACTCCAAGACACATAATTGTCAGATTCACCAAAGTTGAAATGAAGGAAAAAATGTTAAGGGCAGCCAGAGAGAAAGGTCGGGTTACCCTCAAAGGGAAGCCCATCAGACTAACAGCGGATTTCTCGGCAGAAACCCTACAAGCCAGAAGAGAGTGGGGGCCAATATTCAACATTCTTAAAGAAAAGAATTTTCAACCCAGAATTTCATATCCAGCCAAACTAAGCTTCATAAGTGAAGGAGAAATAAAATACTTTACAGACAAGCAAATGCTGAGAGATTTTGTCACCACCAGGCCTGCCCTAAAAGAGCTCCTGAAGGAAGCGCTAAACATGGAAAGGAACAACGGGTACCAGCCGCTGCAAAATCATGCCAAAATGTAAAGACCATCGAGACTAGGAAGAAACTGCATCAACTAATGAGCAAAATCACCAGCTAACATCATAATGACAGGATCAAATTCACACATAACAATATTAACTTTAAATGTAAATGGACTAAATTCTCCAATTAAAAGACACAGACTGGCAAGTTCAATAAAGAGTCAAGACCCATCAGTGTGCTGTATTCAGGAAACCCATCTCACGTGCAGAGACACACATAGGCTCAAAATAAAAGGATGGAGGAAGATCTACCAAGCAAATGGAAAACAAAAAAGGCAGGGGTTGCAATCCTAGTCTCTGATAAAACAGACTTTAAACCAACAAAGATCAAAAGAGACAAAGAAGGCCATTACATAATGGTAAAGGGATCAATTCAACAAGAGGAGCTAACTATCCTAAATATATATGCACCCAATACAGGAGCACCCAGATTCATAAAGCAAGTCCTGAGTGACCTACAAAGAGACTTAGACTCCCACACATTAATAATGGGAGACTTTAACACCCCACTGTCAACATTAGACAGATCAACGAGACAGAAAGTCAACAAGGATACCCAGGAATTGAACTCAGCTCTGCACCAAGCGGACCTAATAGACATCTACAGAACTCTCCACCCCAAATCAACAGAATATACATTTTTTTCAGCACCACACCACACCTATTCCAAAATTGACCACATAGTTGGAAGTAAAGCTCTCCTCAGCAAATGTAAAAGAACAGAAATTATAACAAACTATCTCTCAGACCACAGTGCAATCAAACTAGAACTCAGGATTAAAAATCTCACTCAAAGCCGCTCAACTACATGGAAACTGAACAACCTGCTCCTGAATGACTACTGGGTACGTAACGAAATGAAGGCAGAAATAATGCCCACAAGAGAAAATAGGAAAGATCCAAAATTGACACCCTAACATCACAATTAAAAGAACTAGAAAAGCAAGAGCAAACACATTCAAAAGCTAGCAGAAGGCAAGAAATAACTAAAGTCAGAGCAGAACTGAAGGAAATAGAGACACAAAAAACCCTTCAAAAAATCAATGAATCCAGGAGCTGGTTTTTTGAAAGGATCAACAAAATTGATAGACCGCTAGCAAGACTAATAAAGAAAAAAAAAGAGAAGAATCAAATAGACACAATAAAAAATGATAAAGGGGATATCACCACCGATCCCACAGAAATACAAACTACCATCAGAGAATGCTACAAACACCTCTACTCAAATAAACTAGAAAATCTAGAAGAAATGGATACATTCCTGGACACATACACTCTCCCAAGACTAAACCAGGAAGAAGTTGAATCTCTGAATAGACCAATAACAGGAGCTGAAATTGTGGCAATAATCAATAGTTTACCAACCAAAAAGAGTCCAGGACCAGATGGATTCACAGCCGAATTCTACCAGAGGTACAAGGAGGAACTGGTACCATTCCTTCTGAAACTATTCCAATCAATAGAAAAAGAGGGAATCCTCCCTAACTCATTTTATGAGGCCAGCATCATTCTGATACCAAAGCCGGGCAGAGACACAACCAAAAAAGAGAATTTCAGACCAATATCCTTGATGAACATTGATGCAAAAATCCTCAATAAAATACTGGCAAACCGAATCCAGCAGCACATCAAAAAGCTTATCCACCATGATCAAGTGGGCTTCATCCCTGGGATGCAAGGCTGGTTCAATATACGCAAATCAATAAATGTAATCCAGCATATAAACAGAGCCAAAGACAAAAACCACATGATTATCTCAATAGATGCAGAAAAAGCCTTTGACAAAATTCAACAACCCTTCATGCTAAAAACTCTCAATAAATTAGGCATTGATGGGACGTATTTCAAAATAATAAGAGCTTTCTATGACAAACCCACAGCCAATATCATACTGAATGGGCAAAAACTGGAAGCATTCCCTTTGAAAACTGGCACAAGACAGGGATGCCCTCTCTCACCGCTCCTATTCAACATAGTGTTGGAAGTTCTGGACAGGGCAATCAGGCAGGAGAAGGAAATAAAGGGTATTCAATTAGGAAAAGAGGAAGTCAAATTGTCCCTGTTTGCAGACGACATGATTGTATATCTAGAAAACCCCATTGTCTCAGCCCAAAATCTCCTTAAGCTGATAAGCAACTTCAGCAAAGTCTCAGGATACAAAATCAATGTACAAAAATCACAAGCATTCTTATACACCAACAACAGACAAACAGAGAGCCAAATCATGAGTGAACTCCCATTCACAATTGCTTCAAAGAGAATAAAATACCTAGGAATCCAACTTACAAGGGATGTGAAGGACCTTTTCAAGGAGAACTACAAACCACTGCTCAAGGAAATAAAAGAGGATACAAACAAATGGAAGAACATTCCATGCTCATGGGTAGGAAGAATCAATATTGTGAAAATGGCCATACTGCCCAAGGTAATTTACAGATTCAATGCCATCCCCATCAAGCTACCAATGACTTTCTTCACAGAATTGGAAAAAACGACTTTAAAGTTCATATGGAACCAAAAAAGAGCCCGCATTGCCAAGTCAATCCTAAGCCAAAAGAACAAAGCTGGAGGCATCACGCTACCTGACTTCAAACTATACTACAAGGCTACAGTAACCAAAACAGCATGGTACTGGTACCAAAACAGAGATATAGATCAATGGAACAGAACAGAGCCCTCAGAAATAACGCCTCGTACCTACAACTATCTGATCTTTGACAAACCTGAGAAAAACAAGCAATGGGGAAAGGATTCCCTATTTAATAAATGGTGATGGGAAAACTGGTTAGCCATATGTAGAAAGCTGAAACTGGATCCCTTCCTTACACCTTATACAAAAATCAATTCAAGATGGATGAAAGATTTAAACGTTAGACCTAAAACCATAAAAACCCTAGAAGAAAACCTAGGCATTACCATTCAGGACATAGGCGTGGGCAAGGACTTCATGTCCAAAACACCAAAAGCAATGGCAACAAAAGCCAAAATTGACAAATGGGATCTAATTAAACTAAAGAGCTTCTGCACAGCAAAAGAAACTTCCATCAGAGTGAACAGGCAACCTACAACATGGGAGAAAATTTTCGCAACCTACTCATCTGACAAAGGGCTAGTATCCAGAATCTACAATGAACTCAAACAAATTTACAAGAAAAAAACAAACAACCCCATCAAAAAGTGGGCGAAGGACATGAACAGACACTTCTCAAAAGAAGACATTTATGCAGCCAAAAAACACATGAAAAAATGCTCATCATCACTGGCCATCAGAGAAATGCAAATCAAAACCACTATGAGATATCATCTCACACCAGTTAGAATGGCAATCATTAAAAAGTCAGGAAACAACAGGTGCTGGAGAGGATGTGGAGAAATAGGAACACTTTTACACTGTTGGTGGGACTGTAAACTAGTTCAACCATTGTGGAAGTCAGTGTGGCGATTCCTCAGGGATCTAGAACTAGAAATACCATTTGACTCAGCCATCCCATTACTGGGTATATACCCAAAGGACTATAAATCATGCTGCTATAAAGACACATGCACACGTATGTTTATTGCGGCATTATTCACAATAGCAAAGACTTGGAACCAACCCAAATGTCCAACAATGATAGACTGGATTAAGAAAATGTGGCACATATACACCATGGAATAGTATGCAGCCATAAAAAATGATGAGTTCATGTCCTTTGTAGGGACATGGATGAAATTGGAAACCATCATTCTCAGTAAACTATCGCAAGAACAAAAAACCAAACACCGCATATTCTCACTCATAGGTGGGAATTGAACAATGAGATCACATGGACACAGGAAGGGGAATATCACACTCTGGGGACTGTTGTGGGGTGGGGCGAGGGGGGAGGGATAGCATTGGGAGATATACCTAATGCTAGATGACGAGTTAGTGGGTGCAGCGCACCAGCATGGCACATGTATACATATGTAACTAACCTGCACAATGTGCACATGTACCCTAAAACTTAAAGTATAATAAAAAAAAAAAAAAAAACAAAGTTGGATTTTATCCAGCTCCCTCTCTTGCATGGATACAAATGTGTGTTAGTGTTAGTCTTGATCTGTTTGTTCTCCCCCTGGATTGAAGCATTCCCCTGAAGATGAGCCACCACATTAACAGTAGTTAAAGTCCTATTAGAAAGGGTAATTCATACCAGGGCCATCTCTCTTGAGCTCCCAGCAACTGAGGAATTAATTTTACAGGACAAGTTATAATACAAATGTGGGCCATCTGGCCAATCTTACAGCACTTGAATTGTGCTTATCATCTCCAGCCCTCTGGACTAGTTGAAATGCACCAATAGTACTCTTAAGACCCAACTGGCAAATTTTGTAGAAACCTTATACTTGCCGTGGCCAAAAGCCCTGCCTATAGTGCTTCAGAGCTAAAAGGTCTCCCTTTGGAATACATAAGATCTCACAATTTGTAGTTATTACTGGGTACCCCATGCAAGGGCCCCAACTTCAAAGACCCAAAGTTCATAAAAGGTGAAATGCATCAATATTATAAAGGTATAATCAAGGCTATGGATAAAAAGTATGCTCTGGTAGAACAATCTTTCCACAGTGCATTCCCAGGAGATGAAGACCTAAAACACCATAATCTGCAATCAGGAGATTTTGCCTATTTGAAAAGACATTTAAAAAAAGACTCCCTCCTACCTCATTGAGAGGCCCATTTCCAGTCCTGTTAACCAACCTTTGTGCTGCCAATCTTAAAGGAATTGATTCTTGGATATATGTATCTTATCTAAGGAAAACATCAGCTCCTGAGTGGATCTGCACTCCTGTCAACGAATTAATACTGAAAATTTCTAAGAACTGAACTTAGTTTATAAAACTAAAAATTTCTAAGATTTGAAGCAGGTGGCATCTGTTTCTCCCAAGATGTTTGGATGACTTCTATATACCCTTTCCTTATTTCTAATTCTTACTTTATCTTATCCATTTTTTTCCCCTGGAAGACGATATTCCTGTCCACATTTCCCAGTCTGTTGGTACAGGGGAAAACTTACTGATTGTTGGATCTGTCATAAAAAATCCTGACCTGTTAATGACTCTAGTGATCTTTTAGTACAATCTGTAACAAATTTTGCTAACATCTCAGCTCCAACCCTCTGTACAAAGTGTATCATGGGACCGTCCTATAAGGTTAAGCTTTCTCATTCACCTTCTACTCCTGTCTCCTGTCTCATCTACTCAAAACAATGATCTCCTAGTAGGGCCCTAGAGACGTGCAATGGATCATCTCTCTGAAAGTGTTCCTTGGGTCTCTTTACCATATGTAAGAAAACTTGTTGGGACTGATTTTAAGAGGAAGGGCCATTAGCAGTTTATAGTAATATAACTGACCCCTGGTTTAATCCTGCCATACACAGAAAATTTACAGATGGAAGAATTCTTTGTTTTCCTATCAGATATATTTACTTTTGTGGGTGGGATATGTCAATATGGGCCTCCAGATATTTAGACACTTGGACAACAGGAGGCTAATGTGTGTTGGGGTGTTTTGTTTCTCTGTTGTCAATGCATAATAGATCTGAAACTGGTCACGGGACTAGTCATTGGACTAGTCCCCTCTTACTATATCAAAGGGTTAAACATGAGTTGCCAGGTGGGCATGGGACTCTGGATTGCTTCCTTTGTCAGATCTTTTGTATAATGGTATGATATAGCCACTAATGAAGAAATGGTAAAAGATTTATTTGCTACCCTAGGAATTCTTGCAGACTTCACTGCAAGTATACAATAGCATTCATTGTCTTCTCTTGCCAGGGTAGTGTTGACAGAATTGCTCTTGATTATCTATTAGCCAAGCAAGATGGTATCTATGCGATTGCTAATACTGCATGTTGTACCCAGGTTAACTCCTCCAGGTAAGTTGAAACTCGGTTACATAAACTAAAAGAACAAGTCTATTTGGCTACAAGTCTCACCCATTTCTCTGGGGTCATTTTATCTATTTAGTTGGTTGCCTTTGTTCATGGCTCAAAAGCATCATGCAAACTGGACTCGTCATATTATGGCTATTTTTGCTCTGTATTTTCCCTTTTAAACTGTATACTTGTTGTCTGTTAAATCTTTGCAGAAATACAACTCCTGACAAAATAATGTTGGCCCAGCAATTTGAGATGATAGTCAATGCCTATCGAACAGACAAAATTAAATTTAATGATGAAATCCAGATGAGATAAGCCTAAGAGCTTCTCCTTCTGGCCTCCTTCTTGCTCAAATGTGGCTAAAAGGGTCTTGAGACTGACTTCCAGCTGTTTATCACTTCCGCCTGATGTGGGATGAGATCAGCTAACTACAACAGGTCTATCCCAGCACCAAAGGACAATTCAAACCTGGCTACAGGCTAGTTGATCAATGATATTTTTAGAGAAAAATCATTATCAAAAGAGGGAAATGTGAAAGTTGCAGGTATCAGGATGAAATAACTTTTGTCACACCCAGACAAAATAGGGCTGGGAAGGCATGAAGGAGAGGGGGCTCATGCTTACATGTCTGAGATAAGAACTATTTCCAAGAACTTTCTAAGAGCTCCAGAAGACATCTCTTTGTATCTTTCACTCATCTGCTTTGTACAGCTTGCAGGTTTCACACATATACATATGCTTCTATGGCAAGGTTTATCACTAGACATTCTTTAGGACTGCAGTAATTCAGATAACATGCTCTCAGATGGTCATTTGCACAGTAACAGCATCTCTACCAATGAACTGATGACAACTTTAGCTTTGAGCCTCTGGAGCCTGTGGACTCCGTGTCTAAGCAGCTGACACGAACCTCTTCCTTCTTGCCAATGAGAGCTTCCGTTTACCCTGCCCTCACCAGATGCACTGGTGGCTTGTCATTTTGTGCACCCTGGGTTATAATCTTCATTTCTCATTCCTGAATAAACTCAACATATTTGGACATTTCTCTAATTTTTTTTTTCCTAGGTGAACACTTGGCAGGACAACAGGCAGACAAGGAGCAGCCTGGGCTACACCCTCCTCCATCCAGCTTGGCAGGGAAGGTTGGGGCAGGGCCTCGCTAGGAGATAGGGACTGGAGGGCGAGGCCAGGGGCAGGGTTAGGCATGGGGACAGCACCACGGTGGGGCCTTCCTGGCTCACTGTCCACTACCAGGTACTGGGATCCCCAGTTATTTTATTGCCTCACCGTGAAAAGAAGTGAAAGCGTTCCCTAAACATAATTTCATCATTGTCTTTATCTCTCTCCCGCCACATTTCTTCTTTTCTATTGCTCTTTCTCTCACAAAAGCAGGGGATATATATCAAACTTGCTAAGTGGTTCTATTGAAGCTTCTTCCATTAAGCTTGAGATAAGGAGAAAAACACCCCTCTCCCTGTTAGGAGGATTTGGGGTTCACTATGCAGCTTTCTCTGAAAGAAAACTTTACAAGACACTCTCTTACTTCCAGCTCTCAGCTCTTTTTAGATCCACATTAGATTGAGAGGCTCAAGTGTCACGATATTGATTATTATTATTGAGTATTTCCTATCAATATCTTCATTTTGTGTGTCACAATTCACTTTAATATCTGTTGTCTCCCAGGTCTTGGTGCCTCAGTTGAAACTTCCAATTTAACATCCTGACACACACTACTCCCTCTTCTTGTGATCATCAGAACAAGATAAAACCTTGTGTGTCTGGATAGTTCTCATCTGTTAAGATTCAGGTAAAGAAACACCTTCTTTGGGGGAAGTTGTTTATATCCTCTTCCATCAGACTGAGCTAATTATTCCTCTTCAAACCCACACAGTGTTCCATGTAAACTATTATAGTCTTTGCTACACTGAGTCACTCTGGAATCAGATGCCAAGATTCAAGTCTTCCTTTCACGAACTATATGATCTTGGGGTATTCTTCCCGTTTTAGAGCCTGAGTTTTTTAAACTTACCTTTTGGAGTTTTTGTCAGAATTAAGTTAGATGATTTTAAGGTATATTAAGTTCTTAGATCAGTCTCTGAGAGAACCGAGGTGATGTTTATTTTGTCACTGAACATCTGTATGTGTTTGGGGAGAAAGGAAGTGAGGGCTATATTCTGGAAGGACAAGAAAGCAGTGTGTTAATTATTATGTAAGGAGTGAGAAATGTCATATGTTTTTCTTAAAATTTCTGAAAGGGCTTCAGCTTCCTGGATATCTGGTGCCTGGGCGAAAGAGGAGCCATATCTTCACAAAAGTGGAAAATTCCTAAGAAATAGAGGTGTGAAGGGCCAGACACATTTTATAACAAATTTAAAATTTGGGAAAGGTCAGCCCTGATGGCTTGCTTTTCATACCAGCCAAAGTGACATAACATGCTCAGAATATTTTCCAATTCCATTACCCAAGAAAAGAGCAAACAAAGTCCTTTACAACATATCCTATTTTACTATTCCCTCAAACAGATGCAATAATAATATCAGGAAAGCATTTCAGAGTGACAGCTGTGGAAGAAAGACAAGTGAGCTATATTTTCAATAATTTGTATTTCTGTATTATTGAGGAAAAATATTACATGGGATGTTTTAAAAGAAAGGTAAATATCAGTTAGAATAATGGTTTTTTTTTTACTCAATAATTTTTTTTTCTTTTTTCTTTTTTTTGACAGAGTCTTGCTCTGTCACCCAGGCTGGAGTGCAGTGGCACGATCTTGGCTCACTGCAACCTCCGCCTCCTGGGTTCAAGTGATTCTTCTGCCTCAGTCTCCTGAGTAGCTGGGACTACAGGCATGTGCCACCATGCCCGGCTAATTTTTTTGTATTTTTAGTAGAGACAGGGTTTCGCCATGTTGGCCAGGCTGGTCTTGAACTCCTGATCTCAGGTGATCCGTCTGCCTCAGCCTCCCAAAGTGCTGAGATTACAGGCATGAGCCACTGCGCCTGACCTACTCAAGAGTTTTCTTAGGGCTCCCTTAATGTCTTTATTTCTCAGACTGTAAATGAATGGGTTCAACATGGGAGTGACTACTGTGTATATCACTGAAGCAATTATGTTCTTGTCATTGGTGTTGCTGGATGGGGGAAGAAAATAGAGACCAATAATTGTCCCATAATAGATAGTCACCACTGAGAGGTGGGATCCACAAGTGGACAAGGCTTTGCATATGCCCTTGGTAGAGGGAATCTGGAGGATGGTGACCCCAATGTGACCATAAGAAACCAGGATGCACAGGAATGGAAGCATAATGGCTGTCAATCCTGCTGTAAAGATTGCTAACTGATTGAGGGAGGTGTCTGAGCAGGACAACTTGAGCAGGGCACCAAGGTCACAGAAGAAGTGAGGGATGATGTGGTCAGCACAGAAGGAAAGCCGGGCCAGGAGGAGGGTATGCAAAAGAGCACACGCACAAGCGATGACCCAGGACCCAGCCACCAGCATGACACACTGGCTGTGACTCATGATGGTGGCATAATGTAGAGGGTGACAGATGGCCACATACCTGTCATATGCCATTGAAGTGATAAGGAAACTGTCTAAGTCAGCAAAGAATATGAAAAAGTATGTCTGTGAAATGCACCCCTTGTAAAAGATGGCTAGGTGCTGGGTCTGCATGTTCATCAGCATCTTAGGGACAGTGACAGATGAAAAGGAGATGTCAGTGAGGGCCAAGTGGCTGAGGAAGAAGTACATGGGGGTGTGAAGGTGAGAGTCCAGCCGGATGAGCAGGATGATGAGCAGGTTCCCCAGCACTGTGGTCAGGTACATGCCCAGGAACAGGGCGAAGAACACAGCCTGCTGCTCTGGCCGGATCGGGAGGCCCAGGAGGAGGAACTCGGACACGCTGCTCTGGTTCTCAGGGCTCATGTTTATATCAGCTGGAGGGCACTAGGGAAATTTGAAGGAAAAAAATGGTATGTCTTGGAATAAGAAATGATAGCTGTGGCATAGTATAATACAGATGTTCTTTTGACTTAGGGAATGTCTTCATATTTTCTTGCCACATATTTTGCTGCAAATGTGCTGAAAAAGAAATGAAGGTTTAGTCGATATAGCTACTTTCTTTCTGAATCTGGTCTCTGTAAATGATAGTACTAAAAGTTGTTTGCTAAATGTTTTTTAATACACTGTTCCAATAGCTGATGTATTGTAAGTGATTCAGTAGCCTTCAATATATGAGCTGGGTGGTACTGTTATTATTTCTACTCTTTAGATGTGAAAGCTAAGGCAGACAGTCTTATAGTCACAGCAATAGGAAGAGGAGAGGCTGGGATTTGGACTGAAGTATCTTGACTCCATAGTTTCTTCTGTGGAAACAAAGCAATTATTTGACATTGGAAATCTCATTGCCTTATTTTGTGTGCAATGACCTATTTAATTCTGTATACCCTGCTTGTCTACACAATGCATGATTATTTCTAATTTATTCATTGTTTATAGACCCCTAATGTTTTTTTAAGACATAACACTTTATTTATTAAAAAACTCTTCCATGTAAACAATTACTCCAAAAGACAACAAAACAAGTTATTTTGAGTGATTTTTCAAAGGACATGCCCACACATTTTATCATGATATATATGTACTATTCTAGAAGGTGGGGAGGGTGGTACTGCTGAAAGTCCAGGTAAATAAATCATAATATGAAGTAAGCAACAAGACAGAAAATCTTTCTTATGGTTTCAGATCCATACATTAATTGCTCTGATCTTTTTTTGTTTGTTTGTTTGTTTGTTTGAGACAGAGTCTTGCTCTGTTGCCAAGGCTGGAGTGCAGTGGTGAGATCTCGGCACACTGTAACCTCTGCCTCCCGGGTTCAAGCGATTCTTCCAGCTAATTTTTTATTTTTAGTAGAGACGGAGTTTCACCATGTTGGTCAGGCTGGTCTCGAACTCCTGACCTCATGATCCACCCGCCTCAGCCTCCCAGAGTGCTGGGGTTACAGGTGTGAGCCACTGCACCCAGCCTAATTGCTCTGATCTTTTTAAAGTTTAAGTGTAAGATAAGTGTAAGACATTTAATTCTATGTTTGAATATCAATGTGTAGCGTGAAAACATATATATATTCCTCCAGGCTCAACCACACATGTGACAATGTCTCTTGGGGATGCAGCGGTGAATTCCTCTCACAGTATGTCTAAGGAGCATTGGCTAAGTGAGATTTCACATTCAGTGGATTTCAGCCATCTCATCAATTTCTCCATGCTACTGAAATCTCATTGTTCCACTCAGAATTTGTCTTTTCCCCAGGATGGCTTTCAAAGCATTTTACTGACTGTGTCAAGCCAGAGTAAGTAAAATGCTGATGAGTTTGGATTTCCTCCTCCAGTCTCTCGGCCTTTCTGTTTTATTGTTTGGTATCTCATTTCTATATAACATCAGATGCTGTATTAGAAATTCCTGCTTGATCTTGAAATATATCAAAGGTACTGACTGATGAGGCATTAAACACAACTTAAATTGTCTTTAATCACTACCACTTTTAAAACATTTAACAGTGTAATCACGAAAAATTCATAAAGACTTGGAAACTTCACATCATAATAAATTCAGATATTAGTGAGGCTGTCAGATGCTGTTACTCTATTCTAAATACCAGTACCAGAAGGACAAGACAATTTCTCAACATATTTGGAAATAATACTTCAGGTTAATATATGAGGTGGATGTCTTATTTTGGTCTATTCTATTCTTTTTCATGTTTCCATGTTCCTTTCTCTTTTTCTTGAAAGATTAGACCTAGAATCTATCATAACCAACTAATGCATACTCTATATAAATGTGTTGATCAAATAAAATGTTAGAGCTATTTAAATTTATCATTACAGCTTTATTAAAAAACTTTTACTGGGCTTAGTTCAAGAACCAGTTTTGCTCTAACAATCCTGGGGCCCCATGTTATTTAGTTGCCACATGGCCTCACATTCAAAGAAATACAATCTAAAAGCTAAAAGTAATTTTAACAGGAATTCTGTTCTTTCAGCATCACTGAAATAGCTTATAAGTGATTTATTTCTCAACTCACATCAATATTTATCAAAGTACTCTTTTTTTTATAAAAAGAGAGGGTAGGGATTCACTATAACATATCACAGCTTGTTACAAATAATAAATATTTGCAAGTGATGAAAACAAATAAATATTTGCAAGGATAAACAAATAAAATAATGAGGAAAAATATAGAGCTTAGAAATAGACATGTTTATAATGAGGACCATGAGATTGACAAAAGTGCATTATAAATCAGTGATAAAGTAGTAAAAAGGAAGAACTGTTCATTAAGTGGTGCTGAGGAAGTTGGCTATCAATAAAGGAAAAATAATACTATATCCCTACCTCACATCATTAGAAAACTTTATAGATTATGTTTATGGCCTTAGGATAAAACATATTTCTTTCTAACTTGTATTTTATGTTCAAGGGTACAAGTGCAGGTTTGTTACGTAGGTAAACTTGTGTCATGGGGGTTTGTTGTACAGATTATTTCATCACCCAGGTATTTTTTGTTTTTTTTTTTTGGCTGTTGAATCCTTTTGAAGGATCTAAAAACAAATTTTATTAGAAAGAAAATGTATTTGCTTCTTTTTTATTATTATACTTTAAGTTCTAGGGTACATGTGTACAACATGCAGGTTTGTTACATATGTATACATCATCACCCAGGTATTAAGCTTTGTACCCATTCGTTATTTTTCCTGATCTCTCCTTCCTCCCACCATCCACCCTCTATTTTTTATTTTATTTTATTTTTTATTTTTTGTTGAGATGGAGTCTTGCTCTGTCACCAGGCTGGAGTGCAGTGGCACAATCCCAGCTCACTGCAACCTCTGCCTCCCGGGTTCAAGCGATTCTCCTGCCTCAGCCTCCCGAGTAGCTGGGATTACAGGCGTGCACCACTACGTCCAGCTAATTTTTGTACTTTTTAATAGAGACGGGGTTTCACCATGTTGGCCAGGATGGTCTTGATCTCTTGCTCTTGTGATCTGCCCACCTCGGCCTCCCAAAATGCTAGGATTACAGGCGTGAGCCACTGCGCCCGGCCCCATCCACCCTCTAAAAGGCCCTAGTGTGAGTTATTCCCCTCTATGTGTCCATGTGTTCTCATCATTTAGCTCCCACTTACAAGTGAGAACATGCAGTATTTGGTTTTCTTTTCCTGTGTTAGTTTGCTAAGCATAATGGACTTTGGCTTCATCCATGTCCCTGCAAAGGACATGATCTCATTCGTTTTTCACGGTAAAGCGCATTTCTTAATCAAGATCCCCAAAGCACACAGGATAAATGAATCTTCCATTAAGTTTGATAACATTAAAATGAAGTTTCATTACGACAGCAATCACCAACACCACAAAGCCACAGATGGGAGAATATATACTGCCACAAATCAACAAAACACTAGTATTCCGGACACATAGAGAACTCCTATAAATCAATAAAGAAAAGACAAAAGCTCAATAAGGAAAAGACAAGCTCAATTAAAATATGGCAAAAAATACAAACTAGAAACTCACAGAAAATGAAGTCCGAATGGCCAATAAACATATTAAGCATGTGAGGGGTCCACTTTCAAAGTGATAAAGTAAATAAAAGTTAAAACAATGGTAGGATAGCACTGATGAAATTTTAAAAATATACATGAAGACACCATGAATTGGCAAGTATATGAAGAAAAGGAACTCTCATACATTGCTATAAGATAGTTAAATTTGGAAGGATAGTCTCTTCAATAAATGGTGATGGAAAAACTGGATATGCACATGCAGAACAATGAAGCTAGACCCCTATCCTTTATCATATATAAAAATAAACTGTAAGAGGATTAAGGACTTAAATGTAAGATCCAAAACAGTAAAACTATTAGAAGAAAACATAGGGGAAATGCTTCATGACGTTAATTTAGACAAGGATTTTTTTGACAAGACCTCAAAAGCACAGGTAACAAAAGCAAAAATAGACAAATAAGATTATATCAAACTAAAAAGCTTGTGCACAGGAAAAGAAACAACCAACTGAGTGAAAAGACAACCTACAGAATGAAAGAAAATATTTTCGAACTGTGTGTCTGACAAGGGGTTAATATCCAGAATATATAAGGAAGTGAAAAAACCCAATAGCAAAAGCAAACAAACAAAAACAATAAATTTTAAAATGTGCAAAAGACCTGAATACATATTTCTCAAAAGAAGACATACAAATGGCCAATAGGTATATGGAAAACCACTCATCTAACTAATTATTAAGGAAATGCAAATTAAAACCTCCATGAGCTGTGACCTCACCCCAAATAGAATGGTTATTATCAAAAAGACAAAAAAATACCAAATACTGGCCTGGATGTGGAAAAAGGGGAAGACTTATACATGGTTGGTGGGAATATAAATTATATAGTCATTTTGCAAAACACTATGGAGATTTCTCAAAAAATTAAATAGAACTACCATATGATCCAGCAATCTCACTACTGAGTATATATTCAAAGGAAATGCAGTCAGTAACTTGGAGAGATATCTGCATGTTTATTGCAGCACTATTCACAATAGCCAAGATGTAGAATCAACATAAATGTCCATCAGTGGATAAATGGATAAAGAAAATGTATATATACACAATGGAATACTATTAAGCCGTAAAAAGGAATATAATCCTGTCAGTGTGGCAACATGGATGAACCTGGAGGACATTACGTTAAGTGAAATAAGTTCTGGCACAGAAAAACAACTACTGCATGATCTCACTCATATGTGGAATCTAAATAAGTTGATCTCATAAAAGCAGAGAGTAGAATAGTGGTTACCAGAGCCTGGGAGGGTGAGCAGGATGAGAGATGGGAAGAAATTGCTCAACAGCTACAAAGTTACAGTTAGATAAGAGAAATAAGTTGTCATGCTCTATTGTACAGTAGGGTAAATATTGTTAACAACATTGTATATTTCAAAAGAGCTAGAAGAGAGGATTTTGAATGTTTTCTTCACTAAGAAATGATAATGAGGTGATGGATATACAACTTATTATACAATGTATATATGTATCAAAACATCACACTGTACCCCATAAGTATATGTAATTATTGTGTCAAGCATAAATAAAAAGGTTCATCGATTTAAATCGTTCATCTATTTGAACAGTTTAAATTGGCTTATCTGTTAAATATTTCTCATAAAATTGAAGATTTACTTCTCTTGATGTGTTTCTCCATAGATGCTGTAAAAAATTGCTCACAATTCTCCAGAAGGAAAAAGGCCACATTATTATTTAGAGCTTTGTAATAGTGAAGAACTGAAACAATTAATTGTTCAATAGCCAATAACTAGATAAACAGAAGTTAATTTATTTATGTAATTCTATCCTGCAATAAAAAAGGAATAAACTGTATGCCATATGTGTCTACATAGATATTTAAAAATTAATTTAGGGTTAACATGCAAACTATGCTCATGTGTAATATATCAATTAAAACGTGGAACAACACTATATATTATTTATGGGCACATATATGCAGTAGAAGTACAAAAACAAGTATAAAAAGTATTAAAAAAGGTATTAAAAATTTCTTTGTAGTGGTTAACCCTAGAAAAGGAGAAAGCAAAGGGGATACGTGGGATGCAGCTTTGGCTGTGCTGATAACATTCTGTGTTGTTTGTTTTAAAGGTCAGAAACAAATGTGACAACATGTCGATGTTTGTTAAATCTGAATGATAAGTACATTAGGTCATATGTTTTACTTCTCTTTATTTTTGAACTAAGTAATTAAGATATTTCTCTAAATAAAAAATAAATGCTTCTAAGGTCACATTCTCTAAAAAATGTTATTAGTTGAAAAGGGTGAGGTAGAGTGTAGAGAATTAGGTTTGTTCATTAGCAGAAAGGTCAGACAGGAAAAATTTGTCTCAGGTAAACCCAATTTATAATAAGAGTTATTAGTTTGGTGAATGCACTGTATGTATCAGTAATATATATATCTTAAAAAGCATGGCTTCATGAAGTAATCAATATTAGGAGCCCATTGTGCCTTCCTCTGTTTTTCTCCATCAGTTTCCAAGGTTCTCTTATTTCTATGTTTTCCCACCAGCAGTTACAATAATTTTTACTATTTTTTGGGGTTTTTTGTTTGTTTTTTTGAGACAAAGTCTCGCTCTGTCGCCAGGCTGGAGTGCGGTGGTGCGATCTCGGCTCACTGCAACCTCCACCTCCTGGGTTCAAGAGATTCTCCTGCCTCAGCCTCCCAAGTAGCTGGGACAATAGGCACGTGCCACCACCCCGAGCTAATTTTTGTATTTTTAGTAGAGACGGAGTTGCACCATGTTGGCCAGGATGGTCTCGATCTCTTGACCTTGTGACCTGCCTGCCTTGGCCTCCCAAAGTGCTGGGATTGCAGGTGTGAGCCACTGCACCTGGCGAATAATTTTTACTATTAAATTTAATGGAACTACTTTGGCCAGTCTACACAGCCAATGGGCAGATTATCCTATTGGCGTATGGTAAAGAACAAATCTCCTCCTCTTAGGCCAGGTAGTCAAATCTAAAAAGGTTCTTAACATAAAGACATTATTATGAAGCACAGAATCCATGCTCTGAAAATTCTCTCCCATTTAAAGGAGGGGCAAAAATTTCTGCTGTTCATTCCTACTTAGTCATGAGCTATCCAACAAGAAAAAAAGAAAAAAAAAGTAGGACAAGAAGACAGAGTGTAGGACCAGGTGCGTTGGCTCACACCTGTAATCCTAACACTTTGGGAGGCTGAGGAGAGTGGATTGCTTGAGCTCAGTAGTTTGAGACCAGCCTGGGCAACATGGTGAGACCCTGTGTCTACCAAAAATACAAAAAATTAGCCAGGAATGGTGGTATGCGCCTGTGGTCCCAGCTACTCAGGAGGCTGAGGTGGGAGGGTCGCTTGAGCTCGGGAGGTCGAGGCTGCTGTGAGTTGAGATTCTGCCACTGCACTCCAGCCTAGGTGACAGAGCGAGACCATGTTTCAAAAACACAAAAAACAGTGTGCAGAAGCCCCACCATCACTTTCTCAACTGGATTCAAAAGGCAACCATGTCCTACCAGTCCTGGTTCCTCTTCCCCACCGAGTGACAGGAAGAGTGTAAACATGAGCCAACTTAATCTAGTAGGTGAAAATTCATGCCAAATGGTAACTTTCAGTAACTACAGCAAAGTAGACAACTGGCTCCATGTAATATTGAATTAGAATTTCAGCAGAATTAGAATTTCAGCAGAATTAGAATATTTATGAATGCTTTACTGTTAATCCCAGAAACACGTGAAAGCTAGTTTGTTACTCAGTCTTTGAGGCTAAAGGCTTTCCTCACAGACTCCAGCACTTTGGACCCAAACTTGACCCCCAAATCTTCAAAGATTTTAGAAAATGAGTGATAGAACCATGTCTCTAAGTTTCTCACCATTCTTCAGATTATCTGGGTTAGTTTTGTTTTCCAAGTGAACATGCAGTGTGATGTGATTTTCAGAACAACATTGAGCCTTCCCTATCCCTACCCAAGACATCACCCTCAATAGCTTGCTGATATCTGAAATTCTTTTAGCAAGAGAAAAAGGGCTTTAAGTTTCCAACTAGAGATTAGGTTTCAAGTTAAGTTTTCGTGGGAGAGAGAGCCCTATGGCCAACACTCTCACTCAGATAGAATGGCTGAGAACAATTTATTTGGGGATCCAGGTTTGGATGGCAGAACAAATGCACTGGCTTTCTCAGACAAAGTGAGGAGACAAGGTTGGAGATTACAGGCAGAATGAAAGCAGAGGCTGCAGACACTGAGAACAAATTTACTATCTTTCCAATTTGGCTGCAATGACTGCTGTAAGGCTGGGCTGTAGAAATAGTTGAATTGTTAAGAAATCTGATGTAGTGCTTAATTTGTACTAGGTAATTTTCAAATAATATTCACCTGTTCCCACATAAGCTTTTTTTTTTTTTTTTTTTTTTTTTTTTGAGGTGGAGTCTCTGTCACTCAGGCTGGAGTGCAGTGCAGTGGAAACATCTCGACTCGCTGCAACCTCTGCCTCCCGGGTTCAAGCAATTCTCCTGTCTCAGCCTCCCGAGTAGCTGGGATTACAGGTGCCCACTAGCATGCCAGGCCAATTTTTGTATTTTTAGTTGAGAGGGGGTTTCACCATGTTGGCCAGGCTGGTCTTGAACTCCCGACATCAAGTGATCCACCCACCTTGGCCTCCCAAAGTGCTGGGATTACAGGCATGAACCGCTGTGCCCAGCCAATGTAGGCATTCTGATCCTCACTTTGGAGAGGAGAACACTGGGATTCAGTGATGAAACTTGCCCAGTATTATAGCACTAGTATATTGTGAGCCTGGGAATTGATAGCAGGTCCATCTGGCTTCAAAGACTATATTCTTGCCACTCTATTAAAAGCCCTTATTAAATATATCTTCAAATAGGACAGTATTTGCTGCCTGAGAGCACTCAAGAATTTCATGAAGTAAATCGGAGAGTTTAAGGATGAATAAAAATCTATAGTTTCAAGATTTGTGCCATGATGGTGATGTCAATAATACTGATAATAAAAATTAGAATAGCAATCATTCATTAATCACATATTTGTTGTGTGAATAATAATATAGGCCAGCTGCTGTGATGCAATTTATATCATATCAGCCTAACAGGATCACAAAATGGCATTATTCTCATTTAACCAATTGGAAAGTAGGGTTTACAGAGTATAAATAATTTGCCTAAAATTCTACATCATGAAAATGATGGGGAGATCATTCAATCCTGTGTTTGTCTTATTTCAAACTCATGCTGCTAATCATCATGTCGTATTGCCTCCAGCAGAGCATTGATGGAAAAGACATCTGGATATGCACCTGTCATTAAAGAGGTGGAATCTGTAATTTCTTAAAAGCCTTTGCATAGATGTATTCCTTCAGTCTTTAATCAGATGATCAGAAGAGAATAGAGAAACCAGGAAATCAGTTACTGGATTTACGAAGGCAGCTTCCCAGAAAGTAAATTTCTCAGGGTCCCAGGAAAAAAACAAATAAGACCCTGGCCAGTGTTTTTGATTGATACCTAGTTTCCATCAGTAAGGGAAAGGTTAAGGCAACTATGGTACGCATTATTGAAAAGAATATGTAGTCAATAAAATGAATTCATTAAAAGCTTATGATATAATTTTTAAAGGATATAATAGGAAATTGCATATAGGTATGTTTATAACTATTTATAAAAATGCAGATTATCATTATTTTTTAAACCTTGAAGAATGTGCTCATAGCTGGGATGCAGGCCAGATATTCAGCAAAACTGTGAGAGAACATTTTCCTAAAGAGGAAAGTACAAACACCAGAGAATAATAATAATGATGTCCACCCTAAATTATTTGATGTAATACAAAAATTATATAAACCACCTGGCACATGTGTACTCATCTGCAAGATTTTGGAGGAGATGATTCACACACACACACACACACACACACACACACACACACACACACACACACACACACAAACTGCTTAGTGGAGTCTGTAAGCATTGGTCTTACCTAGTTCAGTGATAAATTCAAATATTGTCAGCTCTTTGGTATGAACTAATTATTCATTTTCTCTCCAAAAGTCTTAGAGCTGGAACAGTGAGAAAAGTCATGAGCTCAACCCTGAAGTGGAGAAGAGGCACATTCTTTGTTTTTCACCAGCCACAAGGCTACAGCAAGAGTATCTCCCTTTACCTGCCTGGATGGGAACCCAGGGGACTGGTGCCGGAAGTCTGTGGTGAGACACAGTTAGGGGCTAATTACTGTATTTCCCTTAATATTCCCAGTTGAGATGTGCCTTTGCCGGACACCGAAGACAGTCAACTCCTATGGGAATATAAATAAGAACTTTTATTACGTACAGATTTTTTTTTATTTATAAAGAACTTTCACATCTATAAGATTTTTTAAGCATCACAATAATATTTGATGTAGATAGTATTTTTCCCATTTATTGAGTTTGACAATGTCTCAAAAGTAAATGGTTAAATGAGTATTCAAACATAAACACATTAACTTCAAACCTAAAGCCTGGTTTCATTCTAGGCTTTCTTCCATGTTGCCTCCCTTATATTAGTGAGCTCTATATTTTAAATAATTCTTTTGGGTTTTTTGTTTGTTTGTTTTGTTTTTGTTTTATTTTTGTTTTGAGACAATTCTGTTGCCCAGGCTGGAGTGCAGTGGCATGATCTCAGCTCACTGCAACCTCTGCCTCCCAGGTTCAAGTGATTCTCATGCCTCAGCCTCCCAAGTAACTGGAATTACAGGTGTGTGCCACCACGTCCAGCTAATTTTTTGTATTTTTTAGTAGAAATGGGGTTTTGCCATGTTGCCCAGGGTGGTCTCAAACTCCTGAGCTCAGGTGATCTGCCTGCCTCAGCCTCCCAAAGTGCCTGGATTATAGGCATGAGCCACCGCTCCTGGCCTATACAGACTTTCTCCTTCCCACATTCAATTTGGAACTGGAAGGAGAGGTGTTACTAGTCCCTGAGGATTAAGAACACTTTTCAAGGACTAGAGATTTATTTTCCTCATGGGAAACACCTGAATACATGCAGGATTTATTTTTGGTTAGTGATGACACATAATAATAGTTGGAACAGACTCAGGGCTCAAAAAGTATTCTTTGACCATAAAAATGAGTGTGAGAATCTTCAGAAACCTGCTACATTCAGGTTGGCAAAAATATAAAAGAGATGGAGAATTAAGTGGAGGAGATTGCTTTTTTCATTATTTCTTTGAATAATTTGTGCATTCATTTACTCATTCAGAAGAATATTGTATAAATATGATGTGGCAAGAATTTTGTGAGGCACTGTAAGTAAAGAAAACACAAGTTTCTTTTTTTAAAATTTATTATTATACTCTAAGTTCTGGGGTACATGTGCAGAATGTGCAGGTTTGTTATATAGGTATACACATGTCATGGTGGTTTGCTGCACCCATTACCCATCATCTACATTAGGTATTTCTCTTAATGCTATCCCTCCCCTAACCCCCCCACCCATTGACAGGCCCTGGTGTGTGATGTTCCCATCTCTGTGTCCATGGGAAAACACAATTTTCTATCCCCAAACAGTTCCCAATCCATTGAATGAGATCGACAAAACCGTCCACATCAGACACTGTAATGAAGGTAAGAGCCGAGTGCTGTGGGAACACAAAGGGGGGCATCAAACCCAAATTAAAGGCATCAAGCAAGTATTCTGTGTGGGAAACTTATGAGGGGAGAAGAAAAGACACACCATTCCTTTATTCCATATATAAATATATATATATTTACACTCGCCAGACTACGGAGGATTCACCACCAGACTGGAAAGCAACAGCCTGGGTTCCAGAGTCAGATACAAAACTCACCAGACTGTGGAGGATTCACCACCAGACTGGGAAGAAACAGCCTGGGCTCCAGAGTCGGCCACTTGTCCGTGCACAGACAAGGAGAGGTTTCATGAAGCTTCGGTGCGGTCTGGGACTCTAGCTCTTTTTGTAAGAAGTTGTTTTGCATGAGGCCCAGTGACGAGGGCCCTTTGCAACTGGGCTCAAGGAACACAAAAAGATCAACTTGTTTTTGCAATTATCTATTGTTTTTCAATAACCAATGTATAGGAATAGATTGAAATAGAGATTTCTCCGAAACAGTACTGGATGAATGCCTCAAGGGGCTCACACAACCTGTTCCCGGACTTGGTGACCGTTGTTTGTGTCCACGTTCAATTGAGTTCAAATTTAATATTTAACTTTTTCTCCACATTGGGCCTCAATTTGATACTCAATTGTAGGAAAATACCCTTACAGATACATGGGGAAGGCACGGTTGATAGATTACAGATACATGGTAAGCACAGGAGAATTAAAAACACAATTAATAAAAACCGCACCTACGATAGCTTTGCAAGGAGAGTAATATTGTGAGAATTGTCGGGGATAGACATAACATTTAGTATGCAGTAAGGCACAAACCCCTCCTTGGGCTGTGGTAAGCATATCTAATGCCTCTCGATTTTGCAACACAACAGTGCACAGCTGAGCAAATTCATCTGATAACAACATAAGTCCAGTGCTACTATCATTAAGAGCTTTTTCTACATGTAAGCTTAATATTTTAATTTGTTGCTGAAGCAGGATTGTACTGGTGGCAGGGGAGAATACTGTGATAGGGTACCATCATCAGGGAGTCTGGTGCATTCATAACCAGCGATGTTTGTAAGCATTTAGATTACTGGGGAGGGAATATTATCCCAGATGGTGAATGGAATTAATGGCCATCCCCAAATGCATCTCCCCATCCAATGTGGGGTGGTGAGTGTAAATATATATATATATATATATATATATATATATATATATCTTTTCCTTTATCCCCTTCCCATTGCAACTTGCTTATTATATCAATTTGCTTATTATATCATTGGCTTGTTATATCTGCATTGCCATTTACGTGGGATAAAGCTTGTTTACCCTTAAAGGTATTGTGTGTGTGTCTTTTCTTCTCCCCTCATGCGTTTCCCACACAGAACAGCAAGGTAGGCTTGTAGAAAGTTACAAGTAAGCAGAAACTCAAGAAAATCAAAACAAGTAGAAGGTGATGTCAACAACATAGAGGCAGAGCAAGTGAAAGCGAGAGAAACAGAGGAATAGGAAAAGACCTAGAGAAGAGAAAGGATGGCAAATTTAGGAAACAATTATCAGAAAAATTAGAATGGCTAAAATGTACACTTGAACAGGGGAAGAGGTTCAGGATGAGTCCAGAGAAACTAGAAGGAATAAATCATGCAGGACCTTAGAAGCCATATTGAAGAATTTGCATATTACTCAAAAAGAAAGAAAGAGCCATAGAAGGACTTGATCAGCAGATTGACAATCATACTAAACACAGTTGGTATAGCTCAGGAGTGGATAATGAGCATGTGTTTGCAGTGGGCGGAGGACATGTTGGCAGAGCAGGCATGGGGTAGTGGAATGCAAGAGCAGAAACAAAGAGACTCATTAGGAGAAGATGACAGCTGTTTAGGTAAGAGATTATGAAAGTCTGTATAAGAGAGTGACCATGATGTTAGAGAGAAATATATTGATTTCAGTCTCCATAGTCAGAATCTAATGGATATAGTAATTTTGATGTGAGTTGATTTTGATAAGAATGTAGAAAATAAGGAGAACAAAGGACTTGAAAACCTCTCTAAATTTATGGCTTGGACAGCTGAGTGTATGGTTGTGCTATTCACTGAAGGCAATATAGAAGGAGAAAAAGATTTGAGAAGTTGTATTGCATAGAGTATGAGGTACCTATAGTTCATCCATGAGACAAATTTAGTAGGCAGGTGGATATATTTTGGATAGAGATAGAAATTCATGGACTGTCAACATAGAGGAGGATGAGATTGCCTTAAAACAAATGAGGTTAGTAAAAACTGAGGAAAAAGAAGAAGGAGGGGAGAGAAAGGGAGAAGAGGAGAGGAAAGGAGAAGGGAGAAAAGCAAGGAAAGGGAAGGGAATAGTTGCTGAGGACAGACCACAGGGAACATTGACAATTAAGATAGTAGCAGAGAAATAAAGCCCCCAAAAGACATCAAATAACAACCAGAGATGGAGAAGGAGAATATAAAAATGTAGAGCCAAGGTTAAGTGCTGAAACCATTCATTGGATTTGGTAATAATGAGGATTTCAGTGACATGACTAGGAGCAATGCGAATAAAAGGTGGGAATGGAATCTAGATTACAGTGGATTGAATAATAAACAGGATGTGCACATGGTGGATGGTTAGAGTGACTCAACATTGAAGCTTTGGTGGAAGAGTGGGAAGGAAGGACCTTGCGGTAAAGACAGGCAAATTGGTAAGAGAGCTATAAACCATGCAGCTCATCCTGAAGAGGTAAGAGTGAAAGCAAAACAAATTTTGGGGAAAAATGAACAGGATCAGAGACTGGATAGATTTATGAGGCCAAATATCCTATATAACGGGTAGGATAAAAAAGAAAAAAGAATTGAATGTTTAGATTTAACATTTTTTCTTTTTTAACTTTTATTTTAGATTCAGGGGGTACATGTGCAAATTTGTTACCTGGGCATATTGCTTAATGCTGAGGTTTGGGGTATGAATGATCCCATCACCCAGGTACTGAGCATAGTACCTAACAGTTTTTCAACTGTTGCCTCCTCCCTCCCTCCCTTCTCTAATAGTTCCCAGTGTCCATTATTGCCACATAAGTCCTTGACTACCCAATGTTTAGCTCTCACTTATAAGTGAGAACATGTGGTATTTGGTTTTCTTTTCCTGAGTTAGTTCACTTAGGATAATGACCTCCAGCTGCATTCATGTTCCTGCAAAGGACATGATTTCATTCTTTTTATGGCTTCATAGTATTCCATGGTATATATGTACCACATTTTTTTATTTAGTCCACCATTGATGAATACCTGGGTTGATTCCATGTCTTTGCTATCGTGAATAGTACTGTGATGAATATGCAAGTATATTTGTCTTTTTCGTAGAACAACTTGTTTTCCTTTGGCTATATACCCAGTAATAGGATTTCTGGGTCAAATGGTAGTTCTGTTTTGAGTTCCTTGAGAAATCTACAAAGTGCTTTCTACAGTGGCTGAACTAATTTACATTTCCACTAACAGTGTATAAACATTCCCTTTTCTCCGCAGCCTCACTGACATTTATTGTTTTTGACTTTGTTCCTCTTTACTGATTTTACTATTTCTTTCTCTTGTCTGATTGCTCTGGCTAGGACTTCTAGTACTATGTTGAATAGAAGTGATGAAAGTGGGCATCCTTGTTTTGTTCCAGTTCTCAGGGGGAATGCTTTCAACTTTTCCCCCTTCAGTATAATGTTGGCTGTGGGCTTGTTGTAGATGGCTTTTATTACCTTAAAGTATGTCTCTTGTACACCAATTTTGCTGAAGGTTTTAATCATAAAAGGATGCTGGATTTTGTCAAATGCTTTTCCTGTGTCTATTGAGATGATCATGTGAGTTTTGTTTTAAATCTGTCTAAGTGGTGTATTACATTTATTGACTTACGTGTGTTAAATCATCCCTGCATCCTGGTATGAAACCCACTTGATCATGGTGGATTATCCTTTTGATATGCTGTTGGTTTTGGTTCACTGGTATTTTGTTGAGGATTTTTGCATCTATGTTCATCAGGGATATTGGCCTGTAGTTTTCTTTTTTTGTTATCTCTCCCTGGTTTTGGTGTTAGGTTGATACTGGCTTCACAGAATGTGTTAGGAAGGATTCCCTCTTTCTCTATTGTTTGGAATAATGTCAATAGGATTGGCACCAATTCTTCTTTGAATGTCTGATAGAGTTCAGCTGTGAATCCATTTGGTTTTGGACTTTTCTTTGTTGGCATTTTAAAAAATTACCGTTTCAATCTTGCTACTTGTTATTGGTCTATTCAGAGACTCTATATCTTCCTGGTTTAACCTAGGAGGGTTGTATATTTCCAGGAATTTGTTCATCTCCTAGGTTTTCTAGTAAATGAGCATAATGGTGTTCATAGTATCCTTGAATGATCTTTTGTATTGCTGTGGTATCGGTGGAAATAGCTCCCATTTCATTTCTAATTGAGCTTATTTGGATCTTCTCTCTTCTTTTCTTGGTTAATCTCACTAATGGTCTATTAATTTTATTTATCTTTTCAAATAACCAGCATTTTGTTTTATTTATCTTTTGTATTGTTTTTTGTTTGTTTCATTTAGTTCTGCTTTGATCTTCGTTATTTCTTTTCTTCTGCTGGATGTGGGTTTGGATTGTTCTTGTTTCTCCAGTTCCATGAGGTGTGATCTTAGATTATCTATTTGTGCTCTTTCAGAGTTCTTGATGTAGACATTTAATGCTATGAACTCTCCTCTTAGCACTGCTTTTGCTGTATCCCAGAGGTTTTGGTAGATCACATCACTATTATTCAGTTCAAAGAATTTTTAAAATTTCATTGTTGACACAGCGATCATTCAGGAACAGGTTATTTAATTTCCATATATTTGCATGATTTTAAGGTTTCGTTTTGGAGTTGATTTCCAATTTTATTCCACTGTGGTCTGAGAGAGTACTTGCTATAATTTCGATTTTCTTAAATTTACTGAGACTTGTTTTGTGGCCCATCATATGGGCTATTGGGAGAATGCTCCATGTGCTGATGAATAGAGTGTATATCCTGAAGTTGTTGGGTAGAATGTTCTATAAATATCTGTTAAGTCCATTTGTTTTGCGGTATAGTTTAAGTCTATTGTTTCTTTGTTGACTTTCTGTCTTGATAACCTGTCTAGTGCTGTCAGTGGAGTGTTAAAGTGCCCCACTGTTGTTGTGTTGCCATCTGTGTCATTCCTTAAGTCTAGTAGTAATTGTTTTATAAACTTGGGAGCTCCAGTGTTAGGTGCATATACATTTAAAATTGTGATATTTTCTTGTTGGACTAGTCCCTTTATCATTATATAATGTTCCTCTTTGTCTTTTTTAACTGCTGTTTCTTTAAAGTTTGTTTGGTCTGATATAATAAAAGCTATTCTTGCTTGTTTTTGGTGTCAATTTGCATGGAATATCTTTCCCACCCCTTTACCTTAAGTGTATGTGGGTCTTTATGTGCAAGGCGAGTCTCCTGAAGAGAGCAGAAACTTGGTTGGTGAGTTCTTACACTCTGCCATTCTGTATCTTTTAAGTAGAGCATTTAGGCCATTTACATTCAATGTTAATATTGAGATATGAGGCAGTATTCTGTTCATCATGCTATTTGTTGCTGAATACTTGGTTTTATTTTCATGGTGTTATTGTTACGTAGGTCCTGTGAGATTTATCCTTTAAGGAGATTCTATTTTGGTGTATTTTAAGGATTTGTTCCAAGATTTAGAGCTCCTTTTAACAGATCTTGTAGTACTGACTTGGTAGTGGAGAATTCACTCAGCATTTGTTTGCCTGGAAAAGATTGTATCTTTCTTTCATTTATGAAGCCTAGTTTTGCTGGATACAAAGTTCTTGGCTGATAATTGTTTTGTTTAAGGAGGCTAAAAATAGGACCCTAATCTCTTCTAGTTTGTAGGGTTTCTGTTGAAAAATCTGCTGTTAATCTGATAGGTTTTCCTTTATAGGTTACCTGATGCTGGTGCCTCACAGCTCTTAAGATTTTTTCCTTCATGTTGACTTTATATAACCTGAAGACTATGTGCCTAGGTGATGATCTTTTTACAATCAGTTTCCCAGGTATTCTTTGAACTTCTTATATTTGGATGTCTAGATCTCTACCAAGGCTGGGGAAGTTTTCCTTGATTATTCCTTCAAATATGTTTCCCAAAATTTTAGATTTCTCTTCTTCCTTGGGAACACCAATTATTCTTAGGTTTGGACATTTAACATAGTCCCAAACTTCTTAGAGGCTTTGTTCATTTTTTAAAAATTATTTTTTCCTTGTCTTAGACAGATTGAGTTAATTCAAAAGCCTTGTCTTTGAGCCCTGAAGTTCTTTCTTCTGCTTGTTTGATTCTATTGTTGAGACTTTCCAGTGTATTTTGCATTTCTCTATGTGTGTCCTTGATTTCCAGAAGTTTTTTTTTTTAAATGTATGCCATCTATTTCACTGAAGAATTTTCCTTTCGTATCCTGTATCATGTTTTTGATTTCTTTAAGTTGCACTTCACCTTTCTCTGATGCCTCCTTGATTAGCTTAATAATCGAACTCCTGAATTTTTTTTCTGGCAATTCAGAGATTTCATCTTGGTTTGGATCCATTGCTGGTGAGCTGGTATGATCTTTTGGGGATGTTAAAGAACCTTGTTTTGTTGTATTACCAGCATTTTTTTCTGGTTCCTTCTCATTTGGGTAGACTATGTCAGAAGGAAGATCTGGGATTCAAGGGCTGCTGTTCAGATTCCTTCGTCCTACCGGGTGCTCCCTTGATGTGGTGCTCTCCCCCTTCCCCTAGGAATGGGGCTTCCTGAAGCCAAACTGTAGTGACTGTTTTTCCTCTTCTAGGTTTAGCCATGCAGTGGGGCTACCAGGCCCTGGGATGGTACTGGGGAGTATCTACAAAGAGTACTGTGATATGATCTGTCTTCAAGTCTTGCAACGTGGGTACCAGCACCTGCTCTGGTGGAGGTAGTAGCAGGGAATGAAGTTGACTGTGTGAGGGTCCTTGGTTGTGTTTTTATTTAGTGTGTTGGTTTTGTGTTGGTCGAACTCCAGCAAGTAGGTGGTGCTTTCAAGAGCACATCAGCTGCGGTCCTATGGGGAGGATGCAAACTTGCCCTAGGGACACCTAGTTAAGTATTCAGGTTTCTTAGGTGGGCAGGGCCATAGAGCTACCAAGAGATTATGACCTTTGTCTTCGGCTACAGGGTGGGTAGAGAAAGACCACCAGGTGGGGGCAGGATAGAAGTGTCTGAGCTTAGACTGTCCTTGGGTGAGGCTTGCCGCGGCTTCTGTGGGAGTCGCAGGTGGTTCCTAGGCCAATGGAGTTATATTCCCAGGGGGATTATGGCTGCTTCTGCTATGTCATACAGGTATGAATCCCAAATATCTGAGACGGTCTCAGTTAATTTAGAACATTTATTTTGCTAAGGTTGAGGACATGTGCCTGAGACACAGCCTCAGGTGGTTCTGATGACACGTGCCCAAGGTGGTCAGAGCACAGTTTGGTTTTATACATTTTAGGGAGACATGAGACATCAATTAACATATGTAAGATGAACATTGGTTTGGTCTGGAAAGGTGGGACAACTCAAAGCAGGGAGGGGGCTTCCAGGTCATAGTAGATAAGAGACAAATGGTTGCATTTTTTGAGTTTCTTATTAGTCTCTCCAAAGGAGGCAATCAGGCATGCATTTATCTCAGTGAGCAGAGGGGTGACTTTGAATAAAATGATAGGCAGGTTTGCCTTAAGTAGTTTCCAGCTTGACTATTCCCTTTAGCTTAGTGATTTTGGGACCACAGGATTTCTTTTTCTTTCACACAGGTCACCAGAGAAGTGGGGGAAAGCTGGCAGGTGAGAAAGACTCACCCTGCTCCCACGCAGCATGCATCCTAAAGGCCAGTCTTACTCACACCGTGTCTCCTTCCCCCCTCTACGTCCCGACAGCACTGAGTCTGTTTCCAAGCAGCAGGTGACCAGGGCTAAGAACTTTCCCAGACCACAAGCCTTCCTGTTGAGAAAGCAAGCAGACTCACAGTTTTTCGGCATCTCAGGGAGCCTGCAGCAGTGATCCAGTTCCTTCAAAGGGTCTGTGGATTCTCTTGACTTTCCTGGTATGTTCTTGTAGATAGTTCTTGGAACCAAATTTCAGGATGTGAGTCCCCACGTGCTTCTCTGTCCATCAGAGTGGGAGCTGCAAGTTAGTCCTGCCTCCTATCTACCATCTTCCTCCTGATATTGGCCTATTCAGTGTTTCAATTTCTTCCTGATTCAATCTTGGGAGACTGCATAGTTTCAGGAATTTATCTATTTCCTCTAGATTTTCTAGTTTGTGTGTGTAGAGGTATTCATAATAGTCCCTGAGGATCTTTTGTATTTATGTGGGATTAGTTGTAATGTCACCTTTGTCATTTTTTATTGTGCTTATTTGGATCTTCTCTTTTTTTTTTGTTAATCTAGCTAGTGGTCTATTGGTATTTTTTATTCTTTCAAAGAACCAACTTTTGGTTTCATTTATTATTTGTATGCATTTTTGGGTCTCAGTTTCATTCAGTTTTGCTCTGATTTTGCTTATTTGTTTTCTTCTGCCATCTTTAGGCTTAGTTTGTTCTTGTTTTTCTAGTTCCTCTAAGTGTGATGTTAGGTCATTAATTTGAGGTCTTTCTAACTTTTTGAGGTAGGCATTTAACGCTATAAACTTTCCTCTTAATACTGCTTTTGCTGCAGTGTTTGTGGCATTCCAGAGATTTTGGTATGTTGTGTCTCTATTTTCATTTATTTCAAAGAATTTTTTGATTTCTGCCTTGATTTCATTGTTTACCAAAAAGTTATTCAGGAGCAAGTAATTTAACTCTCATGTAATTGTGTGGCTTTGAGAAATCTTCTTGGTATTAATTTCTATTTTTTATTCCATGATGGTTTGAGCATATGATTGGCATGATTTTGGGTGTTTTTTTTTTATTATTGAGATGTGCTTTACAGCCAAGCGTGTGGTCAATCTTGGAGTAGGTTCTATGTGCAAATGAGAAGAATATATATTCTGTGGTTGATGTATACCTCTCTAGCAATATTAGAAAAGTTTTCTTTAATTATTCCCTCAAATATATTTTCCAGGTTGTTTGTTTTTTTTCCTTCTTCCTCAAGGATGCCAGTAATCCATAGGTTTGGTCACTTTACGTAATCCCAAGGACTTTGCTCATTAAAACAAATTTTTAAAAATTATTTTTTATTCATTTTTATTAGACTAGGTTGATTCAAAAAACGGATCTTCAAGCTCTAAAATCTTTATTCTGCTTGGTCCAGTCTATTGATAAAGCTTTCACTTATGTTTTGAAATTCTTTAAGTGAGTTTTTCAATTCTGGAAACTCCGACTGATTTCTTTCTAAGGGGTTTATCTCTTCTTTCATTTCCTGGATAGCTTTAGAAGATGTTTTATGTTGATTTTCAACCTTGCCTTGAATCTCATTAAACTTTTTTGAAATCCATCTTTGAATATTTTATCTGTCATTTCTGAGATTCCATTTTGGCTAGGGACCTCTGCTGGAGATCTAGTGCAATCCTTTGGTGGTGTCACTACATTCAGATTTTTCATTGTGCCAGAATTCTTGCACTGGTTCCTTTTCATCTGGAGATGCTGGCACTTCTAATTTTTGTGATTATTTTTGTGCAGATAGGATTTTTTCCTTTTATTTCTTTCCCTATAATGTTATTATTTATTATTCCCCTTTTCTCCTCTCCCCATGGGGTGTAACTGTAGAGAATACTGGTGGGTAGGGTATTTTGGCATTGCTTCTATAGCTCCATGTGCTTCTTTTGGCAGATTTTATATTGGGCTGTGCAGTTCCTCCCAGAAGCCTATAGATGGCACTATAGGTAACAGCTGGCTGCAGACAACAAGGTTGGGTCTGTACTTAATCCTTGTTTACTGGCAGAAGCTCCCTCTTGCCTCAGGCAATGATCTGATTTGAGGAATGCACAGTAGTCTGAGCACCCTGCCCAGGCCTGTGAGTTGAGCCATGAAGGGCAGGGCTGGACTGGGCAGGTTTACCTGCGGGTCCCTTGATGGCAGGCATAAGAACCAATGCCAATGGAGAATCCAGTGGGTGGCCACCAGGATCCCAGAGGTGTGTCTAGCTGTGGAGCAGGGAAACCTCCTTAGTTCCAAGTTCTCTGCATGGGGACAGGGGGCTGCCTAAGCTTTCAATCCAGGAGAGTAAGGGCTCAGATCCCTGGAGATTTGCCTGGCATGAAGCAGAGGGGAGCCCCCTAAACCAAGATCTCTGCACAGGAGGGATGTGGCATCTCAGGCCGCTGAACCAGGCAAACAGGTGCTTTGAATGCCTGGAGATCTGCCTGGGCATGGATCAGAGAGAGCCCCTGTGCACCAAGATCTCTGCACAGGAGGGATGGAGGCAACTCAGGTTGCTGGATGAAGCAAGAAGGTGTTCTGACTGCCTGGAGATCTGCCTGGGCATGGATCAGAGAGAGCCCCTGTGCACCAAGATCTCTGCACAGGAGGGGTGGAGGCAGCTCAGGTTGCTGGATGAAGCAAGAAGGTGTTCTGACTGCCTGGAGATCTGCCTGGGCATGGATCAGAGAGAGCCCCTGTGCACCAAGATCTCTGCACAGGAGGGATGGAGGCAACTCAGGTTGCTGGATGAAGCAAGAAGGTGTTCTGACTGCCTGGAGATCTGCCTGGGCATGGATCAGAGAGAGCCTCTGTGCACCAAGATCTCTGCACAGGAGGGGTGGAGGCAACTCAGGTTGCTGGATGAAGCAAGCAGGTGCTCTGACTGCCTAGAGATCTGTCTAAGCATGTAGCAGTGGGGTCTCCCTGCACCAGGATCTCTGCACAGGAGAATAGGGTGGGTCAGGCTGCTGATCCAGGTGAACAGGTGCTCTGAATGCCTGAAGATCTGCCTGGCTGTGGAGAAGGGAAGAGCCTCGCTGCACCAAGATCTATGTCCAGGAAGGGTTGGGCAGCTCATGCTGCTAGTCCGGACAAACAGGGACCCCAAATGCCTTGATTTCTGCCTGGAAGTGGAGCAGAGAGGGCCCTGCTGCACCACGATCTCAGGGGAGCAGGGTGGGGCTCCCATCAATGGCACACATAGATCAGTTTCAGGGCACCAAGCTGGCCTTGGCTGCAAGTGTTGCTGCCCAGGAGAAGCCACAGCTGTAGCAGCTCTCCTCCCACTGCAGGCTTGCAATAGGAGCACAATTATAGCACCTACTGCTGAAACACTTTCCATAGTTCTGGCTGTGGAGATCGTTACTGTGTTCCAGAGCAGGTGCTCCAATTTCTGGCCTTAGACTAAAATGCTTGCACAGCCACACTGTCAAAGAATAGCTGACTTTGTATGAACTTGGATTAAAAATGGCATCCTGCTCTCAGTCCTGGGTCTGGGAAAATGTCTGCAGTTTTTTTGGTGTGTTTTCCTCACAGTGTCTCCAAGCTTCTCCCCAAGTTAACTCCAGGGCTTGAGAGAAGCAAAATTGTCTCTCTCAGCCTGGGTTGCTCAGATCTCCAGTGGATAGGGGAGTCACAGAGGGAGGCTCTCTGCCTCTCTCACGTACTGGAGCTTTACTCACTTTTAGCAGCTGGATGCAGTCACAGGGTCCATTTGCCAGCATGCCCCTCTCTGGGATCTGGGGTGTCCTTCATGATTCTGGTGGATTCTCATTTTCCTTCTTGAATTAAAGTGCACGGAGTTGATCTGTATGTACTATCTTGCTATTTCCAAGTGGCTATGGCACTAGATTTAACATTTTTTAGATAAAGCAACTTCTGATTTCATGATATGGCCATGAGGAAAGATGACTAAAAGTGCAAGGGAGGTCAAGGTCATTGAAGATGAGGTCAAAGACTAAAGCTGTTATGATGGTGAATGGTTCACTTAAGCAGACGTTGAAGCTATCAAGTTGATAGCTAATTTGTAGGGGGAGAAGTCAACTGTGATCTAGGTGCCACCATCTGTAACAAAATAGGAGTCACTGAAGTTTGATCGTTGATGGTATAGGCTTTGACTTTTGAAAGTTTCTACAGTTTTGCTCAATACTGAAAAAAACTTTATGCAGAAAGATGTCTAATTACAGCATAATTTTAAGAGATAAGAATTAGTTACAGACTAGTTTCCATGAATAAGGGAAAGGTTAAGGGAACTATGATACATAGTCATTGGAAGTAATATTACATAGTCATTAAAATGAGGTTTATGAGAAACATAATTTTTGAAAGAACACAATAAAAATTATATATAGGCAGGTTTACAGTTATTTGCAAAAGGCAGATTATTATTTTTTAAAAACCTGCACATGCTCTGAAATGTTAATAAAAGCTATATTTTGCCGTTGGGATTAGAGGCATTTGTGTATTTTAAAAATATTTGTCTGCCATAACATTTATATAATCATGCATTTCTTTTATAAGTAATAAAGACATTGGACAGTTTTGTGAACCATTGTTGAATTTCATAGGAAAGACTATGGTCCAGGAAGAAAGTTTGTCCAAGGGTTGACAAACTTCAAGAAGAAGAAGGCAGCTGCCCCTGTAGACACTACTGCTGTGTCTTCTTGGTCTTTGTGCTGATTGCTCTTCTCCCAATCACCATCCACCACAGGCATTAAGCATCCTCACACAGGACCCTGAGAATCAAGGCACAAAACCTTCAATGGACAAGTTTCTGAAGCCTCAGGGAACAGTTCCTCTCCTCAAAATAAACTTCAGCCAACAAGCCCATGCTTATTCCTACTATAAAACAGTTTATATCTTACTGCTATATGAGGCCTTAGCCCTTCTTAATATGTGCCGAGAGAAAAGAAAGTAAGATTTTTTTTTCATTCATTCCTGAATGTTTAGACTTTAGTATTGGTCACATAGAGATCCACTTAAAAATGTTTACTGAGTTACAGAGAATGTAAGAACATTGTTTCCTGACAAATAGCCAATAATAAAAAATTATTATTAAGTTACAGAAGTTTAGTTTGTATTGCTCCAGAAGTCAACTCTAAACCAAGAATTAAGGGCAAGTAGTTTATTTGAGAATCAAAGGAAACAGCAATAGGAGAGTGGGAAAATAAGACAGGGAAAAGTGAGGAGTAAAGGAGGTCAACAAAATTATCACCTGGTAACTGAAGCTGATCCCACTGAGAAAACACTAGACTCCAACACACCTCAGATTTTTCCACCCTACAGGTGAGTGAGCTGGGGGATTTATGTATGAACTCCTGTCTGTTTGTAACCGAGGACTGATGGATATGGTAGTGGTGGATAGACAGAACAAATTCTCCAGCACTTCTAGCTTGCTATCTGTGTAAACAAACTGGGCCCCAGTGGCAAGAGAAAACCCTTAAGAAAGGAAATAAAAATTCTGATAGTTGAAGCTCTGGACAGAATGCACTGAAGCAGTAAGGTAAACAGTTATGAGTGGGGAGTTCTCATAGTCTGTGACATTCACGTCCTTCATTGTTCAGATCTATTCATGTCTTATTACAGATTCTTCCAGATGGTGGCCAACCTAATTTTCTTTAAAAAAAAAAATCACCAGAGAATTAGATGGGTGTAATGCAATTTATACTGCTTCAGTTGGTCTCAAGGCTGCAACTTAAATTCACCATCTCACTTCTCCACCATCCATCCTTGATTCCCCTTACTTTGTTCATTAGAACACGTACCTTGTTCCAGGACGCTTGTCTGGAGGGATCATGCAGACCTTCATCTCTGAGGATGCTGAGGCCTTGGAAGATCATGGTTGCTGCAAGAGCAGCCAATGGGCATGAAAACACCAAAAAGTGTTCCAGTGAATCCCTAGAATTCCAGACGTTTCTCTGCCTTCATTATGTAGCAGAACCTTCTCATGATAAGTTGTTAAGTAGGGTCAAGTAACCTGCCAACATAGTACTTTTTTTTTTTCTGCAGGTCTACTAACAGGAGGAATTCAAATGATTAAGCAGTAACCATATCTTTAGGCTTAGTGAAATCTTTACTGTGTTTCCTGGTAGGAGTATCCAGGATCTGGAATTCCAGTTCAGCAGAGCAAAAAGTTCAAGATACCAGAAGCATAAATGCCTCCAAGACAGTGATCAGGAAGTATGGTAAGAGGGGCCACTCCTTCCACTTTTCAGTTCCTAGTCTAAATGCATTCTTCTTATGGAGGACCTAATACCTTATAATGGTCATTGGTTCAAAGAACATATTGCATCTTGAAGAATAGTATTCCAACCCTCCAGGAGATCATCTACAGGTGGTTGTCTTAGTTGATTTTTTAAGAGGACATTCCAATATTCTGTCAAACCAATTTAAGTGATGTGGTATATGATAGGAGCAAAGAGCTTTATAGCTGTATATGCATTGTACCACCTCCTTCACAATGTGAGATGATGTCATGTGGGATATGATGATAAATGAGATCTTGAATAGTGGTAGTGGCTAAGGCATGGCGGAGGGAAAGGAAAATCCAAAACAAGAGTATCTGAAAATCCCAGTGAAGATGAATCATTGCACTCAGGTCTGAAAGGTGTTGAATGTAATTAACTTGTCCCAGTAACCATTTGGTCCCCCAGAAGGATAACAACATATTGAGGGCTCAGCATCTGTCTGAGCTGCTATTAGGTTAAACATTCAGCAGTGGCAGCAGCTAGTTCATCCATGGTGAGAGGAAGTCCATGCTGTTGGACTCATGCATAGCCTCTACCTCCACGGCCACAGGAACTTTACTGATGGATCCATTGTACACCACATTGGTGAAGGACAGAATGTGGTTAACCACCACTGGATAAATAATATTATTAATCTTTTTGTTCAGTGTCTTCTCTGAAGTGGATGCTTTCTGGTAGGCATTGACATAAGATATAAAAACCCATGTACTTTGTGTCCAGTCTCATAGGTTCATCCACTTTATTTTTCAAAAATACTCTATCTCTGAACTTCCACTCTTACTCCCTCCAGGCCCCTGACAAACAACTAAGTCATTCACCAACACCAAAGAATCCATGCATATCTTTACCTCAGGCCATTTACACAAGATATGACCAGGTATACTGCACAATAACTTTTTGAGCAGGGAGTATTTCCCTTGATCACAGTTGTTTAGAGCCACCCTGATCAGGTCTGAACTGGAAGAGAAGTCAATTTTTAGCTCCCACAAACATATATGGCCAGTCCGTCTATGAACCAAGCCCAGGACTTTTTTTCTCTTTTTCAATTAGTTGTATGGAAATCCTCATGAGGCCATAGGTAAGGGCTGAGGGACAGACTTCAATACAATGTAGTTAGATGATCTGGGGGTCCAGGCTACCTGTTTCTGAAGTTTACTTTTGCTGTCCAGACCTACTAAGGCCCCATGCCAAATTTGCTGCTGTGTCTATCTGACCTTACAACTTTTTGTGCCTGACAATTCTCAGGTTCTGTCACTGGATGTCCCATGGTTAGGCACTCTGCTCTGCTAAAGCCCAGTAGCTCCGTAGCAGTTCCTGGCTCCAGAAACACTGCTTTGCAACTCTTCTATTGGAGTTTACCAGAGGCTCCATATAATGCCACTATCTACCGTGGATACCTCTACCACCATGAGTTCTGCCCATTCAGATGATCCAATTAGATTCAGATGATCCAATTGGATTCAGGGATCCAATTAGTGGTCCCTTGTACCACTGTCTGAACCAGCTGCAGAATCTTATCTTCTTCTAGAGCTTACTTAAAGCTGGAAGTTTATCTAGTCATTTGATAAATTGGTCAGAGGAGTATTGTAAATGTGATGTGTGCTGTCTTCAAAATATGAAGAGGACTACCAAATGCTGTGCTTTTTTCTTAGTGGTAAGAGGTGTGAGATGTAATAACTTGTCCTTTGCTTTCCAGTGAGAATCATGTTTTTCAGCAGTCCTACTTTAAGTCCCCTTGTGACCACATACATGTCATTTCTCTGTCTGTAATGTGTCAGACTTTAGTCCAAGGTGTCTCCATCTGATCTATTGTATTTCAATCTGTCTAAACCCACCACAGGTACCTTTGTCTTTGCTTTACAGTCTACCCTGTCTATACTGCTTGCTTTCGTAGCTTCCTGTATCTGGCATCTGAGCTCCCTGCATCCTGTATCTGACTGTGTCTATTCAATCTGCCCACTTGCCATACAATGGAGTTGCCCTTCCCAGTGCACCAAGTGTCTGGCGTGTCCTTCCCAGAGCATCCAGTTCCTATAGCTAAACTATCTTACAGCCCACTTTGAGTTTGCTAAGCTGCTACTGGCCAATATTCTTTTAACCGTCTTCCCTGGGTTTTCCCTAGAATGCTGTTGGACTTCAATGATACTGAGTTGACAGAGTCTCCAAGTCCTTCTGCTCCAAGTTATATAAAGTTGTGGTAGTAAATACAGGGTCATCACACCTAGAAAGAAGCTGCCCACATATAAGCTCTCTCAGTCTGTTATCTGTTGTTATAACTGAATACCTGAGACTAAGTAATTTATAAAGAAAAAGAATTTATTTCTTGCAATTCTGGAGACTAAGTCGAAGGTCAAGAGGCTGCATCTTGTGAGGACCTTCTTGCTGGTGAGGACTCTGCAGAGTCTTGAGGCAGTTCAGGGCATCACATAATAAGGGGACTGAGTATGTTAGCTCAGGTTTCTCTTTCTCTTCTTACAAAGCTACCAGTCTCGCTGTCATGATAACCTATTAATCAATTAATCCATTAATCTGTGAATGGATAAATCCATTCATAAGGGCAGAGCCCTCAAGACCCAATCACCTCTTAAAGGGCCCACCTCTCGACACTGACACATTGGGGATTAAGTTTTAACATGAGTTTTGAAGGGGACACACATTCAAACCATAGCATAAACTTTGCTTTGTCTATGATGTCTTAGACCTAGGTATGAAAGAGGCCAAAATAAATCTTCAAACATTATTATCTCAAGCTATAAATACTTCTTTATTTGTCCTATATCCCTATATCTCTCACCCCTAAGAATCACGATTGGCATGATAAATGACCATTTTCCTCAAAAGATCAATTTCAGAGAACCTGAAGCTTTTCAATTTTGAGTCATTTTTTCTAGATTTTGTGTGTCAACTTGTTTTTTTTTCTATTTGCAAAGTTTGTTTTCTTTTGTTTTTGTTCATTTAGTTTTCTTTCCCTTCTCTTCCTTCTCTCCTTTTTTCATTTCTTCCTTGAAAACTATTTTTATTTGATATAACCATACCTAAGTTTGTCAATGAAACAATAAAACCTCAAAAAAGATGATGATCTCTGCCTCTTTCTCCTTCTGTATTTCCTCGTGTTCACCAGAGAGAAGAAACACAAGTCACTTCCTTTGGGCTACCTGGTGAGTAGGACTCAGTAAGATCCCTTGGAGTGGGATATGGTTCTACCTAAATTCTCAGAGCCCAGCAGTCATATGGGTTTCTATTTAAACATGATTGGAGTCGGTATTTTTTTTAACCTCCCTAGGATTTATCCAAAGTGTGATTAAGGCTAGAAAAACAGAGGGTAGAACAGAAGAGAGACTGAGGGTACTTTGAGATATTTTCTTTGTGTACTCACCCTCTAACGTTCCCAGGACAAATATCCTCCCACAGAATACCTTTCCCAGTGGAATCAACGGGAAAATTGGACAATTAATCCATGTTTTATGGATATCTTTAACTGGAGATTACCAGTTCAATCTCCTACTCCCTAGAGTTTTCTCCTTAGTTAGTTAAGCTCTTCGATTCACAGCTCTGGGGCTGTAAACAGGAATGAGTTTGCACTTGTAGCTTTTATTCTTGATGTCTGAGAAATGTCTAGGATCTTGGAAGCTGGTTTTTAGATCCCATAATGAGAACTTTAGGAACCCTTATCCAGCAAACATTGGATCATAAATGCAGGGAAGGTAAGCACTGGAGATGGAATGGGTATTTTTTCCCTCTCAGCAATAGATGAGTTTATAAGTGCATATAGACGAGGAAGAAACAGAAGGCAGCAGTTGGCATGGGGAGAAGAGATAGAGTGTAAAAAGACACACACAGAGAGACAGAGGAAGAGAGAGAAGGAAGGAACAGAGATATTGAGTGGCAGACACAGACAGGATGAGAGAAAGGGGCAAAAGGAGAAAAAGATGAACGAAGAGAGAGACTGACATACTGGAGGAATATTTTTCTGCCTTGGATCCTGACATAGAAAACCAGATCTGAACAGCACAGAATCCAAGCATTCCAAAGTCGTTTTGGTGTTTAAATCAGGAATTTTGGGAAGGCCTCCTACACTTTCAAAATGTGTCCTTCATTGGCTATAAAAATTATTCAACTGCCAACATTTGGGATAATTTTTCTTTGATGACAAGCATATTCCTCTCTGTTTACTCAGGACAACACAAATATGGTGCCTTATCTGTGGTAGGTTTCAAGGGTCTGGTTGTTGAATGAATGCATGTGCCTTATAAGGACAAACGTCTCTCCAAAGGAGTCACTTGTTTAGTTCCTGATGTTTGCTTGTGTCAGAACTGTCAGATAAGTCATGACCTTTGAAGCAATCAGAGGGCACCTGAAGATGAAAAGAAGAATGGAGTTAAAAAGGGTCATTAAAGGGGAAAATACTTAGGAGGCTGGGATTAGGGTAAACAAAGTCATCTCTTTATATCTTGCTGAACACTCAGTTATCCTCTTGCCATTGGCTTTGAGTCTTGGTAGGCTGCTGAGGGACTGGCACTTGGCTGCCTTATAAATTATCCAGCTTATCCCCAAATACAGTCTACACCAAGGCATTGCATTCAGCTGCTAGGCATCAGAATATAAGCTACTTATGTGGAGAACAAGCCTCTCTCCTGAATTTCCCTTTTGTCTTCCCTCCCTGGTAAGTAGTGCCTATTTCTCACTTGTCTGAATGAGAACTCCAGCAGTAGAATGATCATTTTCCCCCTGTGCTCATATGTGTTCTATGTTTGTGCTCTTGGTGCCAGCAGTTTGTATACTCAATTCCACAACTTTATCTAAGGAATCCACACCCAGAGTCCAGCAAAGGAATTGATATGAATAATTTTCTCCTGCGTGTAAAAGGACGTAAATTCCTCTGGCTCCTCTCTGGGTAGATTTGCATTTTGTCTTTAATTGTGGCAGGAGGGAAACCAATATTTGCTGAGCACTATGCAAGCAAATGTACTAGGGGTTTCAAATATGTCATCTCACTTCATCTTCCAATAACCTTATGGGGTATAATTGCATCCTGTTTAAAGATCTTCATCTTTCTGAGATTCGCAAGAGTTAAGAGACCTGCTATGGACAAAAATGCCACAATCAAAGTTTTATGATGACCAAGCCTATCTTATTCCAAAATCTGTGGCTTTCTCTCTAGTCTCACATTGCCTTCAAAGTGGGGGTAGAGGACAGAGAGGGAGGGAGGGAGAGTGAGGGGGGGAGGGGGGGGAGAGAGAGAGAGGAGAAGGAGAAGAAGGAGAAGGGGAAGAAGAAGAAGAAGTAGGAGAAGGAGGAGGAGGAGGAGAAGGAGAAGATTAGGAAAAGGAAGATGCTTGAGCCTAGCACACTTTGAACACTGTGTTTACTGACCTCAATATATATGTTAGGGTGGGGATGTCTTTAGGGAGTTAGGATGAGGTCTATATAGCTAGATTTAAAAACTGAAAGATTTGAAACCTGCCACCGACTTGTCTTCTGCTGAATTTTTGCTCTAGGCCAGAAGCTCATTGGATGGATAAGAGCCCTCTCTAACTCTCTGCCTTTTCTTATTAAAGGAAATTTTATTAAAGGAATATTCCTTATTAAAGGAATATTGAAATTTGTAGGAGAGGGATGGCATAGAGTCTCATTTATGATTAGTGACAAATGCTTCCAATGAGATAGCAGCCTTATTTCCCTACTGGTTAGGTAAGGATTAGCTCTGCTGAGTGATTGCTTTGTTTTGCTGGATGCAAGATGGAAGTTGGGGAAGGACACATGGATTTTGTTGCATTCTGGTCCCTAGATAATCAGAATATTTGGATATACCTGAAGTCTTTCCAATGCTGATGTATCAGTTTTCTATTACTGCTTTAACAAATTACCACAAGCTTAGTGCTTTAGAAAAACCTCACAAATGTTATTATATCACAGTTCTGGAGGTCAGAAGTCTAAAATGGGTATCACTGGGTTAAAACTGAAGAGGTTGGCATTTCTTCGAGAGGTTCTAGAGCATAATCTTGTTTTCTTGCTTTTTTCTAGCTTGTAGAGTCCACTTGCATTCCTTATCTCATGGCCCCTTCCTTCATCCTCTGAGCCAACAACGTAACATCTTCGAATACGTCTCTGATTCTGACTCTTCTGTGTCTTCTTCCACATTTAAGGGACTCATTATCACATTGGGCCAACCCAGATAATCCAGGATAAGCTCCCCATTTTAAAGTCAGCTGATTAGCAACCTTAATTCCATCTACAACCTTAATCCCGCCTTGGAATGCACCACAGCAGATTTATAGGTTCTGGAGATTAGGATGTGGACATCTTTGGGGGTTCTTATTCTGCTTACCACAGCTGACTAGCAGTTGTTGTGTTTTAAGATGACAGGAGTACCCAAGAGGGAGCTGAAAACTTGGAGTACACTTAAAATCTCACTTCTTTTGCCATCTTTTGATAATAACCTTCACAGTTTGTTATGGGATGAGTGTTATTGCCTAGGGAGGAAAGGGAGACTGGATTGGAAAAGAACTAGAAAATGCATACTTTGAATATAATTTAAGATAATGTCACTTAAACTGCTTTGTGTTGACAGTAAACAATAAAGCATAAATAAATTTCCCTAAAATATTTTCTCATAGCCAGTCTGGTCTTTACTTTCTCAACATGCCAGGGAATCACAAGAAATCCACAACCACCAAGGGGAAGAAGTCTAAATGACGTTAAATGGAAATGTGCCTTCCCACAAGATTGGAACAGAGAGGTTGGCAAGGGTGAGGGGAAAGGGAGGGCAGGAAAGAAATGGGAAATGTAGGAGAGATGCAGGTTTTGCAGGGCCTTTAAGCCATATTAAGGTTGTTACACTCTAATCTTAAAGGTCAATGGGAATCCTTTGAGAATTTTTAGACAGGGAAGTCATGTTGAAAGGTAGTTTAAAAAAAGATCTCCAAGACTGAAGTAGAGAAAATGAATTGATACAATCCCTAATTTCTTAGGAACCCTCTACATAATTGAAACAAATAAAAATGTATGCATAATGATAACTGTTCTAATGAGAACACATGGACACAGGGAGGGGAACAACACACACTGGGGCCTGTCGGGGGGTGCGGGAGGAAGAGCATCAGGATAAATAGCTAATGCATGTGGGGCTTAATACCTAGGTGATGGATTGATAGATGCAGCAAACCACCGTGGCACACATTTACCTGTGTAACAAACCTGCATGTCCTGCACATGTACCCCAGAACTTAAATTAGGAATACTATTCTTGACATACTTTTATTTGAAAAGGCCACCTCTCATCTGAAATTTAACAATGGCTGGTGAAGTCAGATCTTCTAATGGTTGCTGTACCATGACTGATGGCTTGGAATACTCGCCACATTAACTTTTGGGAGCAGTAACTTGGCTGAAACACCTTTCTCCACAGCCTAGTCCTCAGTCCCACAGGTGCAAGATTTATGTTTTGTTATCGAACCAAGAAATGCTGACTCTCAGTAACATTTGCCTCAATGCTTTTTTCTAGTTTTCTTACATAACATATTAGGAAAAATATGAGAAGCAGGTTAAATTTTGCACTTTCTGAAATAAAGCATATATATATATATATATATATATATGTATTTTTAAGTTCTGGGGTACATGTGCAGGATGTGCAGGTTTGTTACATAGGTAAACCTGTGCCATGGTGGTTTGTTGTACCTATCATCCCATCGCCTAGGCGTTAAGCCCAGAATGCATTATATATTTTTTCTGATGCTCTTCCTCCCCACAGACCCCCGATAGGCCCCAGTGTGTGTTGTTCTTCTCCCTGTGTCTATGTTAAAACGTACATCTTTTAATATGACTGCTAAAAATGATAATTTCAGAGCCTCTAATATTCTCAAGCATTCTTCATTTCCATCAGAGGGCAAAGGAGTATGAGCCTTGAGAACCAGAGCAGCGTGTCCGAGTTCCTCCTCCTGGGCCTCCCCATCCGGCCAGAGCAGCAGGCTGTGTTCTTCACCCTGTTCCTGGGCATGTACCTGACCACGGTGCTGGGGAACCTGCTCATCATGCTGCTCATCCAGCTGGACTCTCACCTTCACACCCCCATGTACTTCTTCTTCAGCCACTTGGCCCTCACTGACATCTCCTTTTCATCTGTCACTGTCCCTAAGATGCTGATGGACATGCGGACTAAGTACAAATCGATCCTCTATGAGGAATGCATTTCTCAGATGTATTTTTTTATATTTTTTACTGACCTGGACAGCTTCCTTATTACATCAATGGCATATGACCGATATGTTGCCATATGTCACCCTCTCCACTACACTGTCATCATGAGGGAAGAGTTCTGTGTCTTCTTAGTGGCTGTATCTTGGATTCTGTCTTGTGCCAGCTCCCTCTCTCACACCGTTCTCCTGACCCAGCTGTCTTTCTGTGCTGCGAACACCATCCCCCATGTCTTCTGTGACCTTGCTGCCCTGCTCAAGCTGTCCTGCTCAGATATCTTCCTCAATGAGCTGGTCATGTTCACAGTAGGGGTGGTGGTCATTACCCTGCCATTCATGTGTATCCTGGTATCATATGGTTACATTGGGGCCACCATCCTGGGGGTCCCTTCAACCAAAGGGATCCACAAAGCATTGTCCACATGTGGCTCCCATCTCTCTGTGGTGTCTCTCTATTATGGGTCAATATTTGGCCAGTACCTTTTCCCGACTGTAAGCAGTTCTATTGACAAGGATGTCATTGTGGCTCTCATGTACACGGTGGTCACACCCACGTTGAACCCCTTTATCTACAGCCTTAGGAACAGGGACATGAAAGAAGCCCTTGGGAAACTCTTCAGTAGAGCAACATTTTTCTCTTGGTGACATCTGACTTTTTAAAAAATTAGAATCTCATTTTGGTTTATCTCATGTATTTGATTTTCCATTTGAATATGTCTCAAAACATTTTATGTCCTGAAGCCCTAAGACAAATGTTAACATGTTGAATGTAATTGGTAAATATTTGTTGACCAGAATTCCATTCTCTTATTAACAATGTTATTCTTTATAGTTTTTGATCAGTGAATGCCAAATTTTATTATTTATTTCTGCAACTTGGAGAAGGGACATAATAATGCAATAATATACAGTTTTCTTATCCCTTATTTGAGGAGATGTTTGGAGACATATATATTTTTGGCCTATAATCCCAGGCTTTAACACAACATAGAATTGAAAGAATTAGCTGTATTATTTTACTATTCTCTCTAATGTAGACTGAGTGGTATCATTAGTGAAGTAGTGCTTCATACCAGTCTCCTTGGAAATATAACCAAATTCAAGTGCTAACTCTTGGAAAGCATCATTTTCCTAAAAGTGCCACTCCAGATTCAGCACTGACTGTCTTTCATGAAGGATAGTCCTGTCTTCCAAATGAAGAATGAAAAGTAACACTTCTCAAATGTTAGGGTACATGAGAATTTCTGGAAAGATTGTCAAAACTCAGATTCCTTTGATCTACCACTACAAATTATGATCTAGTAGAATTTTGGGTGAGGTCTAAGAATTTGCATTCCTAACAAGCTGCCACGTGAAACAATGCTGTAGAATGTTTACTAAATCTTGGAAGTTGTGGGACACACATTTATAACACCTCATCTGAATTCTGGTAGTAGATGGGATGAAACAAGAGACACCTTAAGTTATTTCAGTAATAGAGAAATCAGTGATTCATGTTGATATTTTTGGATTAACTCTAGCTGTGGTAAATTCCTCTCCCCAGTCTCTAAATTATCTCATTTGTATATAATATAGAAATACCCAGCTACTCCATATCATGGTTTGTATCAGCACACCAACCTATATATGTAATGAAAATGAAGCCAAAGTTTGGAAAAAAACTACATCCAGTGTCCATCTGTGACTTCTTGTTTCCATTAAGCCTCGTGGAATTTCAGTGTGCCATGTAACTTTTCTAATGTCACTCAAAATGCTCTGATTTTCCTTGAAAGATTGGGGCAGGTTCACGTGATCTATAATAACTCTAACAACATATTTTCATATTTCTGAACTAACTGAAACAATTATTTCACACACGATGCACATTAAATTGTATATTGGTTAGAAAACACTAGATGATTTCAGAAAAACTATAACCCCACAAAGGGACACAAGTTCTTGGCAGAATATTGAACAATTTTATGTTAAATGGTGTCATTCATTTATAAATGGCTCACTTCATTTGCCATGTTTTTTGACATATCCCATAAAATAGCATTTGTTGTGGATCCAAGCCATGTTATTATTATTTTTACCCCAGTCTTTTTATCCGCTCTTGTTGTTACATTGGCTCTATGCAAAATGCAATATGTTTACTCAATTTTATACATAAAGATAAGGCTAATTACTACGTAAGCAGTAACTGGGATGGCATTGGTGATGGCTTAAACTGGAGTCTGAGATGGGAGGATAGAAATACTTGTGCATTTTGAAGGAGTTTGATATTTGATCTATGTGTGGAATATTGCAGTAGCAACTTCCCTGTTATTCAGCTAATTTCATTCCATAACCTTTCACCTAGGCTTTGGGTGGGTGAAAACAATCTGGCATTGTTGCCTGTGTTTCCACAGAGTTCAACCTGAACTTCCGTTGTTCATGTATTTTCACAAGCATTTTTTTTAAATTTTACTTTAAGTTCTGGGATACATGTGCTGAATGTGCAGGTTTGTTACATAGGTATACATGTACCATGGTGGTTTGCTGCATGTATCAACCGGTCATTTGGTTTTAAGCCCCGCATGTATTAGATATTTGTCCTAATGCTGTCCCTCCCCTTGCTCCCCACCCCCCGACAGGCCCTGGTGTGTGATGTTCCCCTCCCTGGGTCCATGTGCTCTCATCATTCAACTCCCACTTATGATTCACGAGCATTTTCACAGTTGTGTCTCCTCTTTTCAAAAGGGCAAGCCGCAGACACTAAGGAATTAAGACAATGCAGCACATTAAAGATGATGCTTTTGAAGATATTAAAGTAGCCTTGATCCGACAGCTCACAAAAGAGATGATTTTAAGGCATTTCATAGTCTTTAATAAAATTTCACAGTGAATAAAATAAAACACCTTAAGTAGATATGTATGTATAGATGTGCATAGACGTAGAAATGCAAACATGGTGACAGTAAATTATCACAGAAAATGAAAGCTATAAAGTACTATAAAATAAATCCCATTATGTACACAGACATGTTTATGAATAAGTCATTTTATTTTTCATTTTATTATTATTTTTTAATTTCAACTTTTGTTTGACATTCGTGGGGTGCATGTCCAGGTTTGTTACATGGGTATATTGCATGATGCTGAGGTTTGGGCTACAAATGATATATCATCACCCAGACAGTGAGCGTAGTACCCAATAGCTGGTTTTTCAACCTTTCTCTAGTAGTCTTCAGTGTCTATTGCTCTCATCTTTATGTCCACGTGTACCTAATGTTTAGCTCCCACTTATAAGTGAGAACATGCAGTATTTGGTTTTCTGTTTCTGTGTTAATTTGCTTAGGATAATGGCCTCCAGTTACATCCATGTTGCTGCAAAGGACATGATTTCATTCTTTTTGATGCCTTCGTAGTATTCCATGGTGTACTACATTTTCTTTATCCAGTGCACCATTGATAAACACCTAAGTTGATTCCATGTCTTTGCTATTGTGAATAGTGAAAATGCCCTCTTAGAAGGATAAAAAATGAATCATGAAAGGATGAGATACTTTGACTTTCTCCTTTGTTTTCATGTTTATATTATTTGTATTTCCATCATAAAGAGGAATTAGTTTTATAAGCAGCAAACCAAAAAAGAATTTTCATTTGAGAGAAAAATCCCTATAGACATCTCAATCTAACATCTAACCAGGGGAAACCAGAATCTGGCAGGGGAGGTCTTTCCCCATCTCTTTTTGGACTTAAATTCACAGGGCCTGACACTCTTCCTAAGGACAGAGATTCCTTGCAGTCTGCCCTTAGAGCCACTTGCCTCAGAATTTTCTGGCCCCAGATCTCATGAATGAGTATCTCCGCAGGTGGAGCTGGGACCTGATCTTTAACAAGCTCCCCAGGTGATTTTGATGAACATCAAAGTTTAGAGACCACTGCCCGAGGGCATCTCTCCTGGGGAGAGTAGCAGGAAAACTGAGCAATTAATGCATGTTTATTTAATGCAAGTCTCTAACCGTGAGCTTTGTGCCCTGTCCCCTTGTGTCCTCTCCCTGGTGGGTAGAATAGACTTGTTACCTCTCCATTTCTGAAACCTGTAAATTGAGAAGAGTAAGCTCCAGGTTCATGACTTCTTTCTCCGATGTCAGTGAGGTTTAGGACCACAGAATTCGGAGGCTAGCTCTGGTCCTTTGGTCTCCTAGAAAGAAGCTGAGAAACCAGTCCATACTCCCAGGAATGACTTGAGCATAAAGTTCAGATCAGGACTGGGTATCCTTCTCCAGGAGCAGGTGTGTGTGTGTGTGTGTGTGTGTATACGGGTGCTCAGCATTTCTCTGTGCTCTTCTGGAGTCATTTTTTATTCCCAGTTCCTAAAGACAGGGATGCAACAATCACCACTGGTGCTCAGCATTTCTCTGTGCTCTTCTGGAGTCATTTTTTATTCCCAGTTCCTAAAGACAGGGATGCAACAATCACCACCGGTGCTCAGCATTTCTCTGTGCTCTTCTGGAGTCATTTTTTATTCCCAGTTCCTAAAGACAGGGATGCAACAATCACCACCGGCCAATGACTGTCATGTCTTTAACCCCACGTTGTGGGTGATGAGGGATAGGGCCAGCTGGCTACATAAATTGGTGGGCATATCCTCAAAATCCAAGCTAGGGGTCTCATCTCATCATTCATGTTCTAGATATTAGAATGTGGGCTTATTTACTGCATACAGTGTTAGAGAGCCCTCTGTAATATTTCTTTCCAAAGTCCCTGATCATTTCCTTCCCTTTAGACAGCACAGCTACTTTCTGAAAGTGTATTTGAAGGACATGTTTAGCTAGAGAGCTTTGGGTCCTTTCTTCTTTTGTGTAGCATCCATACTGCATCTTCTTATTACAATCTGCTTGATAATTTCCTGCCTGTAATCTGTAGTGTATTCTTAAACCTTCATCAGAGGCAGCAAACTTTGAGCCCAGGCAGCATCTACTACCCCAGTAATTTTTGCCTGGTTTGCACTGAATATAAGACACTGAGTTTGTTCCCTAGAGGTCTTTGCACTTTATTTTAATGGAAACAATGTCTTCTCATATACGACACCTTCTATGGATGAGGTGTTTTTATAGACCTTACCTTATTTAATTTTTACTATAATTCAGGGATTATGTTCACAATTCTAGAGAGGAAAAGCTGAGGCTCCTAAGATGTGCACTACCTTGCCCAAAGACATACAACTTTGATTTGAATCCCTTCTGTCTGACTTCAAAACCTGTGCTTTGTCTTCTACTATAATACATAACCTCACTGTAAAGGAAATATCAGTTATCAGCAAGCAGTAGTTGAGGTTTTAGTGATCAAGAGGCTGAATGTGGTGGAGTGGAGTCCATACATGGTCTTTACATAGAATTTATGCAGATAGAAATAGGCATGGCTGAATTGGATTCAGGGGACTTTATCAAAATCCTAAATCCCATGGATTAAATAGATTTACAAGTTCAGGAAGGAGTCATCTAATTGATATAGCATGAGAGAAACCAGAAGAGAATGGAGAAGGAGAGGGAGAAGTCCAGAATAGTGAGATACCTGAGCCATCATTCTCTAGGGTGTGGTTGGATGCTGCCTTTCTGCCCAACTTCATTATTGCGGTTTCTGGCCTTTGCCTGCATCAGGTCACGATCTCATGATGAAGTGGCCTTGTGGCGCCTGAACTCTGCCAGTATCTGCCTGTTGAAAGGAGTGGGCAATCAGGAGGGAGAAATAAAGGAGACTCAGGAAATGGCAGGTGAGAAACTAATATAAATTGGTTCAGATTGTATGCAGTCATTCTTCACAAATGTTTTCTTATTAATATTCACAATATTCTCATGACTTAGGCTCATAGTCTCGTCTCCAGATTAGAGATGAGAAAACTGAAGCTCAGGCCAACTGGATCACTTCCCCAGAACTCACAAATATGAAGATATGAAGTGATGTTGCCAGGACTTGAATCTAGGGCTAATTGCAATGCTTTTGTCAGTGCAACATACTACCCTCAGACAGTAGGCTCTATCCTTAAGGTCACAGCCCCAGGGAGCCTTAGAATGCTGGAGTGAGCAGGTGCAGACGGGGAACCTGGGCCAGGCATTCTTGCCCCTCTTCTCTATGGGTCCATTCAGAACTCTGTTATGTTGGCTGCCTTTTGGTAAGTTTCAAAGGAAGGATGGTATTCCCATATGAAATAGGAGTATGCTCAACTCACCAGCTTAAAGAAGCAAAGAATTTTAAGCCTATCCTTAACCTGTATAAAGCTCTTCTGAATTTTTCTCCCAATTAAGAACTGTTATAATGAAATCCTCACATTTTCTATTTACTTAGTATATGTCGGTATATATATTAGGCATTTGGCATTGCTTTTTGACTTAAAGGGAACTTTTCAATTAAGACACAGTGGCATTATAAACTCATTCCTACTGGCCTTGCAGGATTTGGTAACTTAGGTTTAGAATATCTTTTTGAGGTGTTTTTTTTTTTATGTTGCAGGGTACATGTGCAGGATGTGCAGGTTCGTTACACAGGTAAACGTGTGCCATGGTGGTTTGCTGCACCTATCAACTCCATCACCTAGGTATTAAGCCTGGCATTCGTTAGCTCTTTTTCCTGATGCTCTCACCCCTTCAAGCTCCCTAGACAGGTCTCAGTGTGTATTGTTCTCCTCCCTGTGTTCTCGTTGTTCAGCTCCCACTTATAAGTGAGAACATGTGGTGTTTGGTTTTCTGTTCCTGCATTAGTTTGCTGAGGATAATGGCTTCCAGCTCCATCCATGTCCCTGCATAGGACATGGTCTCATTCCTTTTTATGTATGTTCATTGCAGCGCTATTCCCAATAGCAAAGACATGGAATCAACTCAAATGTCCATCAATGATAGACTGGATAAAGAAAATGTGGCACACATATGCCATGGCTTTAGAATATTTTAATGGGTAGATAGTGGCTGTGGAGGAAGCTGGCATATTTTTCTCATTCCTGATTTTAATGGAAATGCTTTAAAATGTCTCCACTAGGTATGGTGTTTACTGTATTATTTAGTTTACTGAGTGTCTTAGTCGGTTGGGCTGCTATAGCTGGGTGACTTTAAACAGCAGACATTTATTTGTTACAGTTCTGGAGCCTGGGAAGCCCCAGATCAAGGTACCAGCAGATTTGGTTTCTGGTGCAGGTCCACTTTCTGGTTAGCAGATGGCTGCCTTCCTGCTGAGTCCTCACATGGCAATGCCAGAGACACTCTTGTGTTTCTTCTTATACGGGCAATAATCCCATTCATGGGGTTCTACCCTCATGACCTAATTACCTCCTGAAGCTCTCACCTTTAAATATTTTGTGTAAGATTTACTTTTTTTATGGCAGTGATATTGTAATCAATAGTCAAGTTTTTTTTTCTCATCAACTTTATACATAATGAAAACTTTGGCTGTTTATCTTTGATCCAATTTCTTTTGGATATGTGTTATGGAAACTTCATCCCTATATGTTGCTTACTAATAGATTTTGAAGTCAAATTTTAAAAAGTTCAATATGTTACAACATGAAGGCTCATGACTAGCCTGATGATTATTTTTAAAAGTACATAAACAATGGAAATTGGAAAGACGTTATCTTATGATCCATCTGCTAAGACGGTGTGAGGCTTTCTCTTTACTGACTAGACATGGCTGGTCTTCTCTTCTATTTCAAACCCTCTACTCTCTTGGCGAATTATCCCATTTTGAGTGATAAAACCATCTACTTGAAATGATTTTTTGTAGGGACATAGCAATGTAGACAGACATTGGCATATTCATCAGTAGCAAGGATCTTATTCTTATCTGCTGCTGTAAATCAACATTTGTTTGTTTCTGCCTTTTTCAACATCCCTCTATTCCCAGCAGAGAGAAGCCTGTCAGCATGAAGAGGGAGAATCAGAGCAGCATGTCTGAGTTCCTCCTCCTGGGCCTCCCCATCTGGCCAGAGCAGCAGGCTGTGTTCTTCACCCTGTTCCTGGGCATGTACCTGATCACGGTGCTGGGGAACCTGCTCATCATCCTGCTCATCCGGCTGGACTCTCACCTTCACACCCCCATGTTCTTCTTCCTCAGCCACTTGGCTCTCACTGACATCTCCCTTTCATCTGTCACTGTCCCAAAGATGTTATTCAGCATGCAAACTCAGGATCAATCCATTCTTTATGCAGGGTGTGTAACTCAGATGTATTTTTTCATATTTTTCACTGATCTAGACAATTTCCTTCTCACTTCAATGGCATACGATCGGTATGTGGCCATCTGTCACCCCCTCCGCTACACCACTATCATGAAAGAGGGGGATTGTGTAACTTACTAGTCGCTGTGTCCTGGATCCTCTCCTGTACCAATGCCCTGTCTCACACTCTCCTCCTGGCCCAGCTGTCCTTTTGTGCTGACAACACCATCCCCCATTTCTTCTGTGATCTTGTTGCCCTACTCAAGCTCTCATGCTCAGACATCTCCCTCAGTGAGCTGGTCATTTTCACAGTGGGACAGGCAGTCATTACTCTACCACTAATATGCATCTTGATCTCTTACGGCCACATTGGGGTCACCATCCTGAAGGCTCCATCTACTAAGGGCATCTTCAAAGCTTTGTCCACCTGTGGCTCTCACCTCTCTGTGGTGTCTCTGTATTATGGCACAATTATTGGACTGTATTTTCTCCCCTCATCCAGTGCCTCCAGTGACAAGGACGTAATTGCCTCTGTGATGTACACGGTGATCACCCCATTGATGAATCCCTTCATTTATAGCCTAAGGAACAGGGACATAAAGGGAGCCCTGGAGAGACTCTTTAACAGGGCAACAGTCTTATCTCAATGACGTTTACTCTTCTTTATAACAGACATATGTATTGACCTATTTCCAGATCATAGATCCTTACTTCTGATCCCAGCAAGGGATAAATGCTCAGTAACTCTCTGATGACTTGAATTGCATTCTGTTACAGTTATTCTCCCTTTTCCTCTTTAGTGCAAATTGTGAATTCTGAGTTTACATAATTGGTTATTTATCTTGCCTATTAGATTCAGAAATTACATAGTTAACAGAACTTAAATCCTTCATTTTATTTCCTGGAAATTTATTTGTTCTTAGGAATTGTTTAAATATGTTGACTAACAGGATTCCCTTGCCATAGAAAAGTTGAAGGATTGGGTACTTGTAAAGGCATTTCCCTTTCTTTCTTCCCATTCAGTTCTCTTCTCACATTTTTTATTGTTGTTGCTATTGGTGGTGGGTAAGGAGAAGAAACTATATAGTACCCTTTACAGATCCAAAAAGCTATTCACTGTCATAAGTTCAGCTGTTCCACTTCAGAACTTGAGGTTCCTCTTCTAGACTACAACTTTCATTCAACAGTTCACTTTCAGACCAATGTTTATGAAGCTTTCTGACTACACATGTGAGTTTCAATCACGCCGCAGACTCACTCCAGGTAATGAATGAGAAGAACAAAAAAGTCTTCACAGTCAGGAGCCTTCTGTTGCCGTCACTAAATTTGATCCCTTTCCCATTCAGTGTCTTCGTTGTCTTTCTTATTGAAAAGCATTTCTACTCAGCTTAATGGCCCCTAGTTTGTATTATATGCCCAAGTCATCTTTTATCATTTTCTTCTATCTTCTATGGTCTTCGCCATCCAGTGAAGGGCATATAGGTCTCTTTTTTCATTCCTCTACTTAAAGATAAACAGAACTACAAATGCTTCTGAGAATCAGCAACGTGTAGCTGCAAGAGAAGAATATTTGGAAAGCTAGATCTCATTTGTAATCTCTATATACCAGGGTGGTGGCTGCGTGGCCTCAGACAATTCACCCAATTCCTTTGAACCTCAATTTCTTCCTCTGTATAGGTGAAAAAAGTTCTGCAACACCTAACATATTTTATTTGAAGTAAATGCAGTAATAAATTGGGCTTAACACTACAGCTGACCAAGAATAATGAATGTGAATTTTCTCTACCTTCTCCATCAGAGATGAGTTTTGAAGTAGAACTTGTGCAGACACTCCTGAATTATGGTGACCATGGGCAGCTTGTCATGTTGGTTATATTCCCAATTCAAAAGCAATAACCTGCCCTAGGACACAGCAACATATCTGTTCTGGCTTGAGCTAGAACCAAATAACTAAAGGGCAATGGACAAGTGAGTTCATGTGTGGGTAGGTAAGGAAAGACAGATCAGAAAAAGACCTTACTCTTCACTTGTTTGATATTGACTCAAAGAGTGATCCTTCATTGGGGGCTCATGTAGCTGCCTTTTGGCATCCCAGATTCCTTTGTAGAACAAGAAAGAGTGCCACCCCCACTCCTTATTGCAAGCACAGGGTCACTTTGTTTACAGGCTTAGCCCCGACCTTTTCCAGAGCCAAAACCTGAACAGGGATAGAATCTTTATTGTTGGTTTATTGTTGGTCTAGATAAAGCATGCCTTGATAGCCTCAGCACAATCATGACCTGCTGTACACTCTCATCTCTGCTATAGTGATGTGATCTGTAGAACTAAGTGCCTGACTCAGTTTCCCTGCCGGCACCCCAGTTCTGTTGTTCAGATCCCTGAAGATCTGCCTAGTCTTGTCAGGCCCATCCTCCAGAGAGACCAATATTGTCATTTATGTTTTTAGCCACAGGCTGGTGACACTTCTCTGAATGACTTTTCCTCAAGAAATGGCAAGCTCACTTGTCTGTTGGGAAGTGTTTCATCACTATCTGTCTTACCAGTCCACCTCATCTCCCAGATCAGTTTGTCTTGGTTTTGGACAGCCCAAAGCACACTGGGTTGCACCGTATTGATTTGAATATGCAAATAGAACTGAACATCAATCACATTGGAAGTGTGCACTTTATATGAGTGCATTTCCGTCTAGCCATGCCAGGGCTAGGATTCATGACCTTTTCCAGTGAAGCACCTCATTGAGTTTAGAACAAAGCTTGCTGCATTTTTGAAATCCATGAATGTGTGATTTTTTTCACAAGTTAACAAATAGTTCTGAAAATTGGCAATTATGGACGTTTCAAGTGACCAGTGTACTTCCTTCTCAAAAGTTAACACTAATTCTTTCACAATGTGACAATAGAACAATCTTCCTCAGAGGGGGGAATCAAAACATCCTAGAACCAGGAACTCCAGCACTTGGTTTTAGCACATATGTAACACACAATTCTGACATGGAAATTTTAAGACTAAACAAAAATTATTCTATTTTGTCACAGATGGAAAGTGGAAGGGGAATTTGCTAAAGAATTAAGTTCACTTAGCTTTTGAATGAAAAAATAAACCCATGAATGTTATGATGGTTATATTATTTGAATCCAAGAACTGTGTGCATGTGTGTGTGTGTGTGTGTGTGTGTGTAACTCATGTATACATACAATTTAATTTGTTTGTAATTAAGGACAAATGTTGGAATTAATACTAAAAATAGTAAAACATTCTTTATTTTATAGATTGTGCTCCTCAGTAGCCATTCAGCAAGTTACCTGTCTGTGCCACGCAGTGTGCCTATTCTTGGTCAAACAGATCTGGATAAAGAGAAAGCCTCCAGGCAAAAGAAGCTCATATTCTGATAGTGTAGCAACAGGTAAACTAAGAAATATGCAAGAGTACAAGAAGTGCCTTAATGTAATAACACCACGAATAGTTGTGCTTATTTTGCATGGCTACTCTGTGTCAGGCATTGTATTAAAAGCTGTACCTGTATTATCTCATTTAATCCTCATAATAATTCTACATATATACACTGTTACTATCTATATTTTACAGCTGGGAAAATTGAGGCTTAGAGACGATGAAATACTTACATGGTAGTAACACGAGGGTGCATAGTTAATGCTGCCTGGATATCAGCAAAAGCTTTACAGGGGAAGTAATTCTTCAGTTGGGGGTTGAAGGATGCTCAGGATTGATACATAATGGAACAAATGAGTCTAGGTAGAGTGGACAGAGTGGGCCAGGGCACTGAATTTGCATGGTATGTTCAGGGAAATGTAAGAAAAATGATGTTGCTATACATAGGTGTGTATGAGTCAAGGAAGCATCAAGAGGTGAGTCTAGACAGGGAGACAAAGACTATATTGTGAGGGGAGTAGATTGTCCTGTTAAGAGGTTTAGACATTGCCTTGCAAGTGACAGGCACCATTGGCTAGGGGTGGGGTGGAATTGGGATTAGTCTCAGGGAAGGTTATGTTTGTGTTTTCTAAAGATTACTCGGGTAACCAACGTGTGAGATGGTTTGGCAATGGATCGGAGTACCTTGAATCAAGATGCTTAATTAGAAGGTCATTGTACATTCAGGTAACAGATAATGTGTGCCTGGATGAAGACAATGGCGTATAGATAAGAGAATACTCTTGAAGGTAGACTAGACGGTATTGGTAATTGATGGGAAGTAGGTGATAGAATGAGGGATTGCTCTTGATTTATGGTTCTGTGGACTGATATTTAAGAACAAAATGGAAGACTAGGCACCTTAAATAATTTTGATTAGGTTTAACAGTCTTAAGGAAGTGAGAAAACAAATTGAAGACCATTTGCTTCTTAAAAATGGGTTCTGAGCAAGAAGAAAGCAAAACCCCTAAATAGGCAAGGGGCACCGGGAAGCTTTCTATCATGCTACCTCTCTCCATTACCCCACCTCTGATTCAAAGCACGCCCTGCTCATTACCCTACCAAGGTGCAAAGATTTATAAGTAACCTGTATGTCAGTGGGAATTATTTTAATGCTAACATCACATTAATTCTCTTTGACATAGAAGACCTTAAAGGAATAGAAATTTGAGCTTAGGTTTTGGGGATGGGTGTAATAAGATAGTCATGTGCCTCATAATGATGTTTTGGTCAACAACAGACTCCATATGCCACAGTGGTTTCAAGCTCATAATGGAACTGAATAAATCCTATCACAGATATACTTACCATAGTGTTACAGTTGCCTACAGCATTTAGTACATTAACAAGCTGTACAGGTTTGTAGCCTAGGAGCATTAGTTTTACCATATAGCTTAGCTGTATAGTAGGCCATCCCATCTAGGTTTGTGTAAGTGTACTTTATGATGTTTGCACAACGACAAAATTGCCCAGTGAAACATTTCTCAGAACATATCCACATAGTTAAGTAATGTATGACTGTATATCAAAGGAGGAATAAGTTTGGAACTTTGAATACATTGGTAACTCTTGGCTGGCTGGAATCGAGGAATGTTAGACTATTGAACAGTGATAGGCAACAGTGTCTATTGATGAATCTTTGTATGCTGAGTGCTGACCTAACTCCTAACGGCCACAGAATTATATTAAGTAAACTGAAGTGGACACCCAGTCACATCTTCTAGTTTGCTTGGGGCCTGTGAGAAAGAACCTAAACCATACCCAAACAGGATTCATAAATTTACCGCACTATCAGTGAGTGGATTGAGGGTCCCTGAGGATCAGAATGGTGAATGAAACCAGAAGGCGACATAGAGAAACCACCACGAGTAAAGAAGGTAAAGTTGATTGGGTGAATCTGAGCAGCAGATTTAGGGTATCAGGGTGGACATAGGTTTCAGATATAGTGTGAGGCTGTATCTGGTGATCTCACACCTCAGCCTTCCTCATGTCCACTAGCTGTGTCATCAGGGGCCTTAGAGCTCTCCTAGGAGACCCTCTTCTGAAAGAGCTGATCATGAGAAGTGGAGGATAGTCCATTGCCAGTTCAAATGATAGAAGAAAGCTAGAGGTCAATGGCTTGGAGGAGACTGTCAGTGGTCTTTGGTCAGTGGAGCGATAGATGTCAACAGAATGGAAGGAGAGTTGTAGACTAAGGAGATGAGGGCAGGAGAACTCCAAGTTTGCAACCATCTCCAGCTCTGGTTACATGATGATGCCCTGCTCATCCCATTCAAGGACTCTCTGAGGGAACATCTGGAAAGGAGTTCTAGAGAGAAGAACAGACTTCCAGTTCCAGGTCATGAAATAAATGGAATCCTCGCTTACTAAGATGTGGCATCTAAATGATTCACATTTGTACTTACTAACAGCTGAAGCCTGGAACAGTTTGATTCCATGAAAGATGCTCCATAAGTATTCATTGAAAAAGTGCAGCAATCATAAAACATTTTAGAATAGGTTGGGTCTGAGAAAGAAACTTAAATGAGGAAGGAGTTTATGTAGCCAGTGGACACCTGGTGATACCAGATGTAAGAAATCAAAACTATATAGCCCTTATATTTAAAATAATATTTTTAATATTTCTAAGATTCTTGGAGACAGATAGAATGCCATTTACCTTCAAACATCATTTTTTCCATCTCTGCAACTAATTTAAGCTGCTGGTGCCCCTTGTGGACGCAAACCTGCAGTCAAATAAGGAGAGAGGATTTCCATGTTCCTCTCATCTAATAGTCACTAAAAGGATGGTGGCATTGCACGTTTCTGACCAGCATGGGGCAGAGGGAGCACAAGGAGCTTTAACCCCCTTCCTAGTGAAACATTAGCCAACCATGGGGTGGGCAACCCGCATGGAAACCTAAACATTGAATTTGAACCTTTTGATGGGGATCTCTTTAGCTATTCTGCAGCACGTGGAATGCAGCCTCTATCTTTATTTCTTTTGTCTTACTCCCCACTTAATGCCACAAACAAAACAAGTGCCCCCAAAATTTTAATGATCGACAAATTAATAACCTAGAATGAAAGTGTCATGAAAGCAGGGACTTTGTCTTGCTCAGTGTCATAACCCTAGCACTTACAATAACTTCCAACACACCATAGATAGTAAATATTTATTGAACAAATATATCTCAGAGAAAAGATTTTTTGACTTCTGAGTTGGGGGAGGAATGAAGAATAATAATAGTAATAATAATAGCTGTCCCTTATTGAACACCTACTATTATTCACTACTATACTGGATGCATTTCATAGTTTATTTCAGTTAATCCTCCAAGTTACGTTATTAGATAGAAACTGTTATCTCCATTTTATAAATGAGAAAACCAAGGCTCAGAGAGGCTAAGTAACCGGACGACAATCTTATGGCTAGTGTGTGGTAGACCCCAAAATGAAGCCCGTTTGTCTGACTCCAAGCCTATGTCTTTTCATTAAATGTTGCTGTCACCACATCTAAGAGGAAACAATACTCCTATGACTGAAGAGCCTCTTTAGGGCCCCCTTCATGTCCTTGTTCCTTAGGCTATAGATAAAGGGGTTCAACATGGGAGTCACTATGGTGTACATTGCAGCTGCTGCAATGTCCTTCTCTTCAGAGGCAATGGAGGGAGGACACAGGTAGGCACTGAAGAGGGTCCCATAGAACACACAAACAATGCAGAGGTGGGAACTGCAGGTGGAAAAGGCCTTGCCCACCCCACCACGGGTTTGGACCCTCAGGATAGCTGGCACAATGTGGATGTAGGAGGTGACAATGCATAAAAAGGGGACGATGAGTACGGTGCCTCCCAAGACAAAAACCATCATCTCGTTGATGTGGGTGTCAGAACATGACAGCTTCAGGACAGGAGTGATGTCACAGAAAAAGTGAGCAATTTCCCCAGTCACACAGAAGGACAACCGAGCCATGAGGAACGTGTGAGTCAGGGCAACGATATTGGTGAGGACCCAGCACAATGCAAGCATTAGGGCACAGACTTGGGGGCTCATGACTGTGGAGTAGCAGAGGGGGCGGCAAATGGCCACATAGCGGTCATATGCCATGGCAGCCAGGAAGAAGCTGTCTAGATCACCAAACATCAGAAAGAAATACATTTGCGTGAGGCAACCCGTATAGGAGATGGCGTGATGCCGAGTCTGTATATTCACCAGCATCTTGGTAACTGTGGAGGACGTTAAACCCATGTCAACAAAAGACAGGTTGGCCAAGAAAAAGTACATGGGGGTGTGGAAGTGCAGGTCAGAGCCAATGGCCAGGATGATGAGCAGGTTCCCAGTCAAGGTGACAAGATACATACACAGGAAAATTCCGAAGAGGGACTGCTGTTGCTCTGGAGACGCTGATATTCCTCGGAGGAAAAATTCAGAAACGCTGGATTGGTTTTCCATGACTCTGCAGCATCTGGAGCTGAGGGAAGACAGTTAGAATGCTAGATATCATCTACAACTGTGTGGGCTGACTCCCAAATCTCCCTTTAAGTTCATTATATTCCTAATCCTGACTTTATCTTCATTCTGATCCTGCTTCTTTTCTCTCTTCATCAGAGTCTCATTTTCCCCCTTTCTCCTCTCTTTACCACTATTTAATCTTTTACACATAGAGTCCCCTTCCAATAAGGTCAGGGCATATTCTTCCTTGGCATGACCATGCCTTAGACTAGGTCTATAGCCTCATGTTAGTTTCATTTTTTTTTTTTTTATTTTTATTATACTTTAAGTTTTAGGGTACATGTGCACATTGTGCAGGTTAGTTACATATGTATACATGTGCCATTCTGGTGCGCTGCACCCACTAACTCGTCATCTAGCATTAGGTTAGTTTCATTTTTGCAGTAGGCTGTCTATGTGAGTAGACTGAGGTCAGCTAAATTTTACATTCTTTTGGGAGGTAGCCAAAAAACCCACACAAAATTCTTAATTTTGACACATCCTCATTCATTTTAGAGTGAAGGGCATATGAAGGACTCATGCCTCTTTATTTTTTCATTATTTCTTTTGAAAAAGAAAATACGAAGTCCTGCATTTCTCCCTGCATTTGAGTTCTTGTCATTGGCATCATCATCATCCTGTAGCTAACGCATATTACATGTTAGCCACATATATGACAGGTACTCTACTAAGTACTTTATGAAGATTGTTTCCTTTAATCCTTAAACAACACTAGGATTCAGAGATTGTTATTCTTACCCTTATGTAAGAAAACTGAGTCTAAGGATGTTTAAGTAAATTGTACAAGGACCCAGAGCTCATAAATATTTGAGACAGAATTCAAACCCACAGCATTGGTTTCCAGAGACTGTACCATCAGTCAATATAGATAGAAAGTAACTTTCTATGACCACATTTATATTTAATCCCTCAGTATTCTTAGTTTAACGTATTTAGTCTCACTTGCCTTTACTATCTTTTATATGTGTGTTTTACAGAAGAACAACGAAATTTAAGAACTAGATAGAACCTGAAAGATCACCTGGCCCAGAGGTCTCAAGCATTGGTCTGTAGACCAGTTTATCATAATCAAGTGAGATGCTTATTTAAAATCCTGATCACGGCTGGGCACAGTGGCTCATGCCTGTAATCCCAGCACTTTGGGAGACCGAGGCAGGCGGATCTACCTGAGGTCAGTAGTTCAAGACCAGCCTGACCAACATGACAAAACCCCGTCTCTATTAAAAATACAAAAATTAGCCGGGCGTGGTGGCATGTGCCTGTAATCCCAGCTACTTGGTAGGCTGAGGCCGGAGAATCACTTGAGCCTGGGAGTTGGAGGTTGCAGTGAGCCGAGATCGTGCCATTGCACTCCAGCCTGGGCAATAGAGCAAGACTCCGTCTAAAATAAATAAGTAAATAAAGATAAAAATAATAATCCCTACCTCAGACCTGTCACATTTAAATTTCTAGGATACAATTTAGGTACCTGTATTTAAAAACTAAAACTGAAGTCTTCTCAGGTATTTTGATGCTCAGTGAGGATTAAGAAAATTTTGCTTAGTTCAACTCCTCCCTTTGATTCAGACAAATAAGCTAAAGTTCAAAAGACCAAAGTGATTGAAAAAGTTTACACTATGTCTTGGAGGAAGATATGGTATGAAAACCAGGGTATCAGTGCTCTCAGACAGGTGTTCTTTTTAAAAATCAGCTATCTTTTCATTTTTTGAATTATTCTTTGTCATTAATATCTTACAGATCTAAATGTGTTTCTTTGTCCTGATTTATATTTAGAGTCTATACCTGAATAAAAATTTCTCTTCAAATTGATAGCTTTACTAAGGCACTGTTTGTATTCTGAAGTGGATAGCAACATCTGAGAACTATTGCATATGTATCTATCCCTGAACCCTACACTGACTGAAAAACATCTCAGGGTTTTACAGCTTTTCTGAGGGATCTGAGGCTACAATCCAAGTTATTTTGTCCCCTACTTCAGCACTTGATAAGGCACCCTCTGACAGGGCATACTCTAATAGCCATGTCCAGAAGGGTAAGAGATCCTCTTATGATTCAGTTGATTGTCTCATCAAGAGAAGGGCTACACAGTGGCAGACAATGCCATGTTTTCCTAGCATGCAGACCCTGCCTTCAGCAAGCAAGTCCTTTCATTGAGGTTTTCAAAGGCACAGTAAGTTATTTTAGGGAAGAGCAGCATCTTTTTGATCATTTGTGTTGGCATATACTGCCTTAATCAGGCTATTTCTATGGAGGTTCTTTGATCTAGGGCACCAACTGCTTAACATCAGAAAACTCCCCAAATCCTCAAAAAAGAGTCCAAAGCAGCCTAGCTTTTTACCTTCTGTCGTATTTTTTGGTCTCTACTCAAGCACCTTGCACCATCTCTTGCTCTATTTTTGGTTTTTCTCTTTCCCTAAAAGGGTTTCTCATCCTTCATCCTATCTATGGCCTCATAAAACTCTGTAGATCCTTGAGATATCATGGGGTTCTTCCAGAAACTTGGGGCAATCCTTCCCTCTGTCATCCGAGGGTGATGAGGTCTCTTTACTTACCTCCACTGCCTCTTCATCTACTGTGTCAGCCAACAGGTAAGAGCTGGCTGGAACATGATGGACAGAGTATTCCAAACATAGGACATGCCCACCTGCGACTGTTTGTCTCAAGTGACTCTGCTTACCACTACTCTGGTAACAGAGAAGAAGGCAAAGCAGAGGTCCTTAATTTGAGGGGAAGAGCTCAGATTCTTCCTGACAATCTTTGCAATGACATTAACTGAAATGAGGGTACAGGATCAAGAATAATGAATACAAATGGCAAACAGCTGGAAGCAGAAGTCAGGTTGATAAACCAAGATTAAAAATATATTTAAGGGGGTTAGGGGAAGGATGGAGAGACTAAGATTGTAGATAAGAAATCCATGAGATGAATAAAGGACTGTAAAGCCAAGTTAAGGCCAGATCAGTAGGGGAGGCTGGAGCAGTGGCAGTTACGTTCATCAGCTGGAACAGAAAAAATCAGAAAGAGGAGTATTTGAGATGACCTGGGACACACTGCACTGTGATCCCACCTAACCAAGATCTCTGGGACTTTTGAAGTTTTTTATGTTTACATTTTGAATCCTGAACCAATAAACTCAGAAACAGAGAGCTGCTGGCTCATCAGGCTACTACCAGGAGGAGGCTAAACGTACTACACTTGGGGCATCTACAGATACAGGGAGTCATGGGACAGAGTTCCCTAGTGCCCTGTTAGTGTTAACTCTCATAATTGCCAATTTTCTCTCTGCTTTTCTTAGATCAAATTAGTACAGTGCTGGCTTTATTTAAAAATTGGGAAGTTTTACTTCTTTCTCTATGAAAAGTGGTAGTGTTAGGATGCTATGCTATTTTTCATGCACGTCTGTGTGAAGAGACCACCAAACAGGCTTTGTGTGAGCAACAAGGCTGTTTATTTCACCTGGGTGCAGGCGGGCTGAGTCCGAAAAGAGAGTCAGCGAAGGGAGATAGGGGTGGGGCCGTTTTATAGGATTTGGGTAGGTAAAGGAAAAAGGGGGGTTGTTCTCTGGCGGGCAGGAGTGGGGGTCACAAGGTGCTCAGTAGGGGAGCTTTTGAGCCAGGATGAGCCAGGAGAAGGAATTTCACAAGATAATGTCATCAGTGAAGGCAGGAACAGGTCATTTTCACTTCTTCTGTGGTGGAATATCATCAGTTAAGGCAGGAACTGGCCATCTGGATGTGTACGTGCAGGTCACAGGGGATATGATGGCTTAGCTTAGGCTCAGAGGCCTGACATTCATGTCTTCTTATATTAATAAGAAAAATAAAATGAAATAGTGGTAAAGTGTTGGGATGGTGAAAATTTTTTGGGGGTGGTATGGAGAGATAATGGGCGATGTTTCTCAGGGCTGCTTCAAGCCGGATTAGTGGTGGCGTGGGAACCTAGAATGGGAGAGATTAAGCTGAAGGAAGATTTTGTGGTAAGGGGTGATATTGTGGGGTTGTTAGAAGAAACATTTGTCATTTAGAATTATTGGAAGGAGGTTCAGCATAGCCTTGCTAGCAAAGATTGTTTATTTAAGAGTTAAGAGTGGCGGTTTGGGGATAGCACCAGGAGATATCAGCTGTGATGGCTTGGAGAAACAGTGTAAACTGGCAGTGTAAACAAGAGCAGGGCGTGTATGAGTAGTTGAGAACGGTGAATAGGAGTATGACTAGACAGAAGATAGTAGGGATGGCAAGTTTTTTGGGGTACAGTCCAGGTTGGTCTGGTGTCTGGAATGAGACTGGGGCCTAGTAAAAAGGAGCATCTATACGGGAGCTCAAATGGGCTGTACCTTGTAGCATTCCAAGAACAGGCCTGAATTCTGAGAAGGGAAAGTGGTAAAAGTATTGTCCAGTCCTTTTTAAATTGGTGGCTGAGCTTGGTAAGGTGTGTTTTTAAAAGACCATTAGTCTGTTCTACCTTTCCTGAAGACTGAGGACTGTAAGGGATATAAAGGTTTCACTGAATACTAAGAGACTGAAAAACTGCTTGGCTGATTTGACTAATAAAGGCTGGTTTGTTATCAGACTGTATAGAGGTGGGAAGGCCAAACTGAGGAATTATGTCTGACAGAAGGGAAGAAATGACCATGGTGGCCTTCTTAGACCCTGTGGGAAAGGCCTCTACCTATCCAGTGAAAGTGTCTACCTAGACCAAGAGGTATTTTAGTTTCCTGACTCGGGGCATGTTGAGTAAAGCTAATTTGCCAGTCCTGGGCGGAGGCAAATCCCTGAGCTTGATGTGTAGGGAAGGGAGGGGGCCTGAATAATCCCTGGGAAGTCGTAGAATAGCAGATGGAACACTGAGAAGTTATTTCCTTGAGGATAGAGTTCCACGATGGAAAGGAAATGAGAGGTTCTAACAGGCGGGCTAGTGGCTTGTGCTATAGCATAGCCTGCCTTTGCTGGTGTGTGGCAATTAGGCCTGGTGGAACTGCCATCAATAAACCAAGTGTGATCAGGGTGAGAAACAGGGAAGAAGGAAATGTGGGGAAATGGGGTGAACGTCAGGTGGATCAGAAAGATGCAGTCATGAGGGTCAGGTGTGGTATCAGGAATAATGTGGGAGGCCGGATTGAAGTCCGGGCCAGGAACAATGGTAATTGTGGGAGACTCAACAAAGAGTGAGTACAGCTGAAGGAGCTGGGGAGCAGAATGTATATGCATCAGATTTGAGGAAGAAAATAGATTTTGGAAATTATGAGAGCTGTAGAGAGTGAGTTGAGCATAGTTTGTGATTTTAAGGGCCTCTAAAAGTATTAGGGCAGCAGCAGCCGCTGCACGGAGACATGATGGCCAGCCTAAAACAGTAAGGTCAAGTTGTTTGGACAGAAAGGCTACAGGGTGCGGTCCCGGCTCTTGTGTAATAATTCTGACTGCACTAACCATGCCTAGGAAGGAAAGGAGTTGTTTTGTAAGGGATTGAGGTTTGGGAGATTAGTCGGACACGATCAGCAGGGAGAGCACGTGTGTTTTTATGAGAATTATGCCGAGATAGGTAACAGATGAGGATGAAATTTGGGCTTGACTGAAGTAAAGGGGGCTGTCTGTGAAGGCTTGCGGCAGTACAGCCCAGGTAATTTGCTGAGCCTAATGGGTGTCAGGGTCAGTCCAAGTGAAAGCGAAGAGAGGCTGGGATGAAGGGTGCAAAGGAATAGTAAAGAAAGCATGTTTGAGATCCAGAACAGAATAATGGGTTGCAGAGGGATGTATTGAGGATAGGAGAGTATATGGGTTTGGCACCACGGGGTGGATAGGCAAAACAATTTGGTTGATAAGGCGTAGATCCTGAACTAACCTGTAAGTCTTGTCTGGTTTTAGGACAGGTAAAATGGGGGAATTGTAAGGAGAGTTTATAGGCTTTAAAAGGCCATGCTGTAACAGGCGAGTGATAACAGGCTCTAATCCTTTTAAAGCGTGCTGTGGGATGGGATATTGGCATTGAGCGGGGTGAGAGTGATTAGGTTTTAATGGGATGGTAAGTGGTGCATGATCGGTTGCTAAGGAGGGAGTAGAGGTGTCTTACACTTGTGGGTTAAGGTGGGGAGATAGAAGGGGAGGATGTGAAGGAGGCTTTGAACTGGGGGAAAAGGCGGCAATGAGGTGTGGCTGTAGCCCAGGTGTAGTCAGGGAACAGATAATTTAGTTAAAGTGTCTCAGCCTAATAAGGGAACTGGGCAGGTGGGGATAATTAAAAAAGAGTGCATAAAAGAATGTTTTCTAAGTTGGCACCAGAGTTGGGGAGTTTTAAGGGGTTTAGAAGCCTGGTCGTCAATACCCACAACACTTACAGAGGCAAGGGAAACAGGCCCTTGAAAAGAAGGTAATGTGGAGCGGGTAGCCTCCGTATTGATTAAGAAGGGGATGGACTTACCCTCCACTGAGAGTTACCTGAAGCTCGGTGTCTGTGATGGTCTACAGGGCTTCCGAGGTGATCGGGCAGCGTCAGTCTTCAGCCGCTAAGCCGAGAAGATCTGGGAAGGAGTCAGAGAGCCTTGGGCCAGAGTTCCAGGGGCTCTGGGAGTGGCTGCCAGGTGAGTTGAACAGTCTGATTTTCAGTGGGGTCCTGCACAGATGGGACGCAGCTTAGGAGGAATCGTGGGCTGCCGGTATTCCTTGGCCTGGTGGCCAGATTTCTGGCACTTGTAGCAAGCTCCTGGGGGAGGCAGGCCTGGAGGAACACCTGTCCCCTGTGGTTTAGGCGTTTGGAAGTTCTTGTGTGCTGGAGATGTGGCTGGGGTTTGTCTCACAGTGGAGGCAAGGAATTGTATACCTTGAAGGGGAGGTTAATTAAGTCCTGTTGTGGGGTTTGAGGGCCGGAATTTAATTTTTGGAGTTTTATTTAATATCAGGAGCAGATTGGGTAGTAAAATGTATATTGAGAATAAGATGGTTTTTTGACTTTTTAGGGTCTAGGGCTGTAAAGCGTCTCAGTGTTGCAGCCAAACGAGTCATGAACTGGACTGGGTTTTAATATTTGATGAAAAAGAGCCTAAACGCTATCTGATTTGGGATAAAGAAAAAGAGCATTAACCTTGACTATGCCTTTACCTCCAGCCACCTTTTTAAGAGGATATTGCTGGGCAGGTGGGGGAGAGCTAGTCACCAAACGAAACTGTAAGCCGGACTGGGTGGGAGGAGGGGAGGTGATAAAAGGATTATAGGGTGGAGGAGCGGAGGCTGAGGAAGAATTGGGACCTAGCTCGGCCTGGCGAGGAGGGGAGAGGTCAGATGTGTCTGTAGAAAAGGAAGATTAGAAAGACTCAGTGATGCTTGGGGTTGGGACTGAGGGGACAGGTGGGAGGGAAAGAAGGAAGATTTGGGATGAGTTGCATTGGGAACAGAGATTAGGGAGGAACTGATGTGTAAAAGAATGCCTGGACGTCAGGCACCTCAGACCATTTGCCCATTTTATGACAAGAATTATTTAGATCTTGTAGGATGGAAAAAGTGAAAGTGCCATTTTCTGGCTATTTGGAACCACTGTCGAGTTTGTATTGGGGTCAAGCGGCATTGTAGAATAAAATAAGGCATTTAGGTTTTAGGTCAGGTGTGAGTTGAAGAGGTTTTAGGTTTTTAAGAACACAGGCTAAGGGAGAAGAAGGGGGAATGGAGGGTGGAAGCTTGCCCATAGTGAAGGAGGCAAGCCTAGAGAAAAGAGAGAGTAGAGACATGGAGAGAAGGGGTGGGGGGTTCTTGCCCTCCAGAAAAGCGGGAAAGGGGTTGGGGCATGGAAATAAAGGGTCAGGGTGCAGAAATAAGAGGTCGGGGCATGGAAATAAGGGATCGGGGTGCAGAGATAAGAGGTTGGGGTTCCTGCCCCTTCCCCAGAAAAGCAGGACTTGCCACTAAGGGTAAAGGACCAAGGCAGGCGTCCCTGCGTGGTCTGACACCTCTGAAACCTGGGTGAATAATCAGAGAGGTGTCCCTGCAATGATGAAACACCAAGGGAAGGCTGCCTTCCCTAGTCTGTGACCGGCACCGGAGTTTTGGGTCCACAGATAAAACATGTCTCCTTTGTCTCTACCAGAAAATGAAAGGAATTGAAATTAAGAGAAGGCAGAGATTGAAGTGTGGCACCAAGATTGAAAGGAGAAAGAGGTTGAGGGATAGTGAGGGAGGTTGGAGAAGAGAGTAAAAAGAGGCCGCTTACCGGATTTGAAATTGGTGAGATGTTTCTTGGGCTGCTGGGTCTGAGGACCTGAGGTCGTAGGTGGATCTTTCTCACGGAGCAAAGAGCAGGAGGACAGGGGATCTCCCAAGGGAGGTCCCCCAATCCGAGTCACGGCACCAAATTTCATGTGCGTCCATGTGAAGAGACCACCAAACAGGCTTCATGTGAGCAACAAGGCTGTTTATTTCACCTGGGTGCAGGTGGGCTGAGTCGGAAAAGGGAGTCAGCAAAGGGAGATAGGGGTGGGGCCGTTTTATAAGATTTGGGTAGGTAAAGGAAAAAGGGGGGTTCTCTGGTGGGCAGGAGTGGGGGTCACAAGGTGCTCAGTAGGGGAGCTTTTGAGCCAGGATGAGCCAGGAGAAGGAATTTCACAAGATAATGTCATCAGTGAAGGCAGGAACAGGCCATTTTCACTTCTTTTGTGGTGGAATGTCATCAGTTAAGGCAGGAACTGGCCATCTGGATGTGTATGTGCAGGTCACAGGGGATATGATGGCTTAGCTTGGGCTCAGAGGCCTGACAGTATTAGTATTGATTTGTAACCACAGTCAATGGCAAAAATGAACTTTCTGTGTAAATGCATCTCCTTGCTGCCCCCTTACAACAAGGTTCCTGCTCCTAACTTCCTCTAAAAACAAAACAAACAAACAAAAAAGTCACAAGCTGCCAATATCCACCTTTACAAACAGTTTAATGGCATATGACTTATCTTTAAAGAATTCTTATGCTTCTGGTTAATGATGTCATACTAAACTCATGCATCTAATTTCACTCCCTCCATAAACTCTAGTAAAATAAAAAAGACATAAAACCCAAAAGGACAGAGAAGAGAGGCAAACAAATAATAACAACAAAGTTTGGAAACTGGAAACCAGATGGATGCACCAGCGATGACCAACACTGCCCTCAGCTTGACCAAACTTTAGATAGATATCTTCCTGACTATAGGCCCCTGGCTTCCCTTTTCTTTACATTTGCATTCGAGAACTGACAATTGTAATTTTTTTCTGGGCTCTTTTGAGATGTAGATATTCTCCCAGACTCTTGATAGTTTTATAGCCCAGGAATGTCTTTCTCAAGGACCTGGGAGCTATCTCTTGGAAATGTGATCAAGAAAGATAGATAGGTTCCAGTTTCATTCTTCTGTGTATGGATAGCCAGTTTTGCCAGCACCATTTATTGAATAGGGTATCCTTTCCCCATTTATTTTTGTTGACTTTGTCAAAGATCAGTTGGTTGTTAAGTATGTGGCTTTATTTCCGGGTTCTCTATTCTGTTCCACTGATCTATATGTCTATTTTTGTAATAGTACCATGCTGTTTTCATTACTATAATCTCATAGTATAGTTTGAAGTCAGGTAATGTGATGCTTCTGTAGCAGGACAAGCCACAGATAAAACCTCTCAGACACGGAGTAGTAGAAGGAAGGGCTTTATTCAGCTGGGAGCATCAGCAAGCTACTGCCTTAAAATCCGAGCTCCCCAAATGCACAATTTCTGTCCCTTTTAAGGGCTCACAACACTAAAGATTTCACATGAAAGGGTCATGATTGATTTAAGCAATCAGGTGGTACGTGACAGGGGCTGCATGCACCAGTGGTCAGAGAGAAACAGAACAGGGCAGGGAGTTGCACAATGTTCTTCTATACAATGTCTGGAATCTATGAATAACATCGGGTTCTAAGTCATGAGTTGATTTTTAACTACTGGGTTTAGGCCAGGCAGGCCCAGGCCTGGTTTCGGGCGTGGTGCCGAGCTGCCTGTCTTTGGTTTAACTTTCTTGTTGTTTTTTCTTAAAACAGGTACTGAGTATAAAACAATATAAAACAATATGAAAGGGTCTCTCTCTTCCCTCACTTCCAGCCTTACTCTTTTGCTTCAGGTTACCTTGGCTATTTGGACTCTTTTCTGGTTCTATATGAATTTTAGAAGTTTTTTTCTAATTTTGTGAAAAATGATGGTAATTTGATAGGAACTGCATCAAATCTGTAGATTGCTTTGGGCAGTATATTCATTTTAATGTTATTGGTTCTTCCTATCCATGAGCACAGGATGTTTTTCCATTGGTTTGTGTCATTGAAAGCCTCATTTCCTGGGCTGGCATCTGAAATTCTTGGTCTCATGGCTGAGGAAATCAAAGATGCGGACACACCAAGGATAAAGTCAGAGCAGAAGCAGAAGGTTAATAGGCAAAAGGAAGAGAACAGCTCTCTGCAGCAGAGAAGGGTCCTGGAAAGGGTTGCCATTTTTACAGTTGAATGCAAAGGCTTTTATAAGAAAGTGATGAGGGCTGGGCATCTCATTTGCATAAGGTGCGAATTTCTGGTAGCTCCACCCTGTCCTCCTAATGTCCATGTGGGCCCTTAGCTTGAGTTACTCCATATTGCTTTGTACCTCTTACTGCGCATGTGTCGGGGGATGGAATTTTCCATTGTGGGCATGTCTATGCAAGTCACCTGTGTAGCCTTTCTTATCTGTGCAGCTGTGGGCATGTCTCAGGCAAGCCCAACCCCAACAGCCCCCCAATCCCCCTGCCCCTGCCCAGTACAAGTTCCCTTATCTGTGCCTGCAGGCTGTTCTTTAGTTTGAAATAATTCAACCGAGGACCCACCCTGACTGCCTGCCTGACTGGTTTCTTCCTTTCTCCTCTCTCATCATCTATGATTTCTTTCATAAGTGTTTTGTAGTTGTCCTTATAGAAGTCTTTCACTTCCTTGGTTAAATGTATTTCTAGGTATCTTACTTTGTGTGTGTTTGTGGCTATTGTAAATGGAATTGGGTTCTTGATTTTGTTCTCAGCTACAGTGTTGTTGGTGTATAGAGATGCAACTGATTTTTTTGTGCTTTAATTTTGTATCCTGAAACTTTACTGAAGTTGCTTATCAGATTGGTGAGTCTTTTGGAGTAATGTTTAGGTTTTCTAGGTGTAAGATCATGTCATCAGTGAACAGAAATAATATGACTTCTTCCTTTCCAATTTGGATACCTTTTGTTAATTTTTCTTGCCTGATTGCTCTGGCTAGGACTTCTACTACTATGTTGAATAGCAGTGGTGAGAGAAGACATCTTTGTCATATTATGCAGCCATAGAAAAGAATGAAATCATGTCCTTTGCAGCAACATGCATGGATCCTAAGTGACATAACTCAGATACAGAAAATCAAATACCACATATTCTCACTTATAAGCAGGACCTAAACAATGGGCATACATGAGCATAGAGACGGAAATAACAGACACTGGAGACTCCAAAAGCAGGGAGACAAGAATTGAAAAACTACCTATAGGGTACAATGTTCACTATTTGGATGACCAGTTCACTAGAAGCCCAAAGTTCAACATTATGCAATATACCCATGTGACAAACCTGCACATGTACCCCCTGAATCTAAAGTTAAAAAAATACAAAGATAGTACATCTATCTCTCAGTCTCTGTGGGAAGGTAGGGGCCTGACTTTCAAAAGTGTCCCTTTTGTTTTTATTTATTTATCTATTTTTTAATTATACTTTAAGTTTTAGGGTACATGTGCACAATGTGCAGGTTTGTTACATATGTATACATGTATCATGTTGGTGTACTGCACCCATTAACTCGTCATTTAACATTAGGTATATCTCCTAATGCTATCCTTCCCACCCCCACCCCACAACATGCCCCGGTGTGTGATGTTCCCCTTCCTGTGTCCATGTGTTCTCATTGTTCAATTCCCACCTATGAGTGAGAACATGCGGTGTTTGGTTTTTTGTCTTTGTGATAGTTTGCTGAGAATGATGGTTTCCAGCTTCACCCATGTCCCTACAAAGGACATGAACTCATCATTTTTTATGGCTGCATAGTATTCCATGGTGTATATGTGCCACATTTTCTTGATCTAGTCTATCATTGTTGGACATTTGGGTTGGTTCCAAGTCTTTGCTATTGTGAATAGTGCCGCAGTAAACATACGTGTGCATGTGTCTTTATAGCAGCATGATTTGTAATCCTTTGGGTATATACCCAGTAATGGGATGGCTGGGTCAAATGGTATTTCTAGTTCTAGATCCCTGAGGAATCGCCACACTGACTTCCACAGTGGTTAAACTAGTTTACAGTCCCACCAACAGTGTAAGAGTGTTCCTATTTCTCCACATCCTCTCCAGCACCTGTTGTTTCCTGACTTTTTAATGATTGCCATTCTAACTGGTGTGAGATGGTATCTCATTGTGGTTTTGATTTGCATTTCTCTGATGGCCAGTGATGATGAGCATTTTTTCATGTGTCTTTTGGCTGCATAAATGTCTTCTTTTGAGAAGTGTCTGTTCATATCCTTTGCCCACTTTTTGATGGGGTTGTTTGTTTTTTTCTTGTAAATTTGTTTGAGTTCATTGTAGATTCTGGATATTAGCCCTTTGTCAGATGAGTAGGTTGCAAAAATGTTCTCCCATTCTGTAGGTTGCCTGTTCACTCTGATGGTAGTTTCTTTTGCTGTGCAGAAGCTCTTTAGTTTAATTAGACCCCATTTGTCAATTTTGTCTTTTGTTGCCATTGCTTTTGGTGTTTTAGACATGAAGTCCTTGCCCATGCCTATGTCCTGAATGGTATTGCCTAGGTTTTCTTCTGGGGTTTTTATGGTTTTAGGTCTAACATTTAAGTCTTTAATCCATCTTGAATTAATTTTTGTATAAGGTGTAAGGAAGAGATCCAGTTTCAGCTTTCTACATATGGCTAGCCAGTTTTCCCAGCACCATTTATTAAATAGGGAATCCTTTCCCCACTTCTTGTTTTTGTTAGGTTTGTCAAAGATCAGATAGTTGTAGATACGCGTCATTATTTCTGAGGGCTCTGTTCTGTTCCATTGGTCTATATCTCTGTTTTGGTAGCAGTACCATGCTGTTTTGGTTACTGTAGCCTTGTAGTATAGTTTGAAGTCAGGTAGCGTGATGCCTCCAGCTTTGTTCTTTTGGCTTAGGATTGACTTGGCGATGTGGGCTCTTTTTTGGTTCCATATGAACTTTAAAGTAGTTTTTTCCAATTCTGTGCAGAAAGTCACTGGTAGCTTGATGGGGATAGCATTGAATCTATAAATTACCTTGGGCAGTATGGCCATTTTCACGATATTGATTCTTCCTACCCATGAGCATGGAAGGTTCTTCCATTTGTTTGTGTCCTCTTTTATTTCATTGAGCAGTGGTTTGTAGCTCTCCTTGAAGAGGTCCTTCACATCCCTTGTAAGTTGGATTCCTAGGTATTTTATTCTCTTTGAAGCAATTGTGAATGGGAGTTCACTCATGATTTGGCTCTCTGTTTGTCTGTTATTGGTGTATAGGAATGCTTGTGATTTTTGCACATTGATTTTGTATCCTGAGACTTTGCTGAAGTTGCCTATGGAAAGCAAACACAGATGGCCTAATCACATTGACCAACCTCCCTGCTAACACCCTCCAGTAGTTTTCTACTAGCTCACCCCAGCTCTTAAAAGTCCTCCTGCCTTTTGATTCAGCAGAGTTGAGTTTACTCTGTCTCCCCTATTACAGTAATCTTGACTCCTACGGCAATCATGTTAAATAAAGTCTTCCTTGCCTGTTCAACTCTGTGCAGGGCAATTTTTCTTTGACAGTTCACTGAGTTAACAGATGCATGAAAACTAAATCCTAAGCTGGCAGTAGATAAAATAGAGGAAACAATCTGATCAACACCAAAAAATCCTCAAAAGGCCCAGAAACCGGCATCCTTTGGTGCCTCTCGACTTGAGAGTGAAAGGGAAATAAGCTAAGAAGAAAGAGACGATAGCTATTTCAGAAGAATTTGGATCCCTAATTTCCCCCTTTTCACTGCACACTGCTCAAATATTGTCCCTCTCCTATCCCAACAGAAGTTGGGAGATTTACTTTCTGAATAAGTTTGGGTCTTGGGGTGGCCATATACGGCTAAGATTAGTGAATTATATCAAAAATAAGAGAATTACATAACAACATATGCATACCAAATGCTGAATGCTGAAATGCACAGCCCTTTATCTGCATTAAGCTGCCAAGCCTCCACCTTAAATACAGACTATTAAAAGAATTTTCTTGGAGTTTGGCTAGCCCAAGAGAAAAGAACTAAAGATACTGATATTGAGGGGTTTCCTCCCCAAATTGTGCTTCCCAGCCAGATCACCCTGTGGTGAAACTCAAAGAAGACAGCTCCATCTACAAGCACAGAGCTTCCCATCAGTTTCCACAAATGTTATTTGGTTATGGCATATATCAGCAAAGTCCATGAATCTGAAGTGCACAGCTCAATAATTTTTTCATATGTATACACCAATGTAAACACCCCACAGATCAATATACATAACACTTCCATAAAGCCAGAACATTCCCTCTTGCCCCTTCTGAGGCACTGTCCTCTCAGAGGTAATTGCTTTGTGATTCATATCACTATAAGATTAGTTTTGCCTGTTTTTGAAGTTCAGGTAAAAGGAATTACACTGCAAAACTCTTGTATTTGGCTTCTTTAGCTCAACATTACATCTGTCAGACTCAATCATGTTTGTTGCATATACCAGAAGTTTGTTCTTTTTATTGCTGTGTAATATTTTATTATACAAATAACCCATAGTTTATTCATTTCTCTGTTGAATAATGGTGGGCAAATGGATTGCTTCCAATATTTTGGCTATTATGAGTAAAGCTGACAGAAATATGCTCAAACATTTTGTGGGACATTTCGCTTAGAGTGTACACCTAGAATAGCAGTAATATTTCTGGGCAATAGAGTAAGTAATATTTAGCTTTCGTAGATGTAGACAAACTGTTTTCCAAAATATTTATATAAATGCACACTCTCATCCAAATCATTGAGAGTTCCAGTTGCCCCGTATTTTCAACAGAACTAGTAGTTTCAGTCTTCTTTCCCAACATTTTATTAGAAAATTTTAAAAACACACAGCAAAGTTGAAAGAATTTTACAGTAAACATTCCTATACCGCCCACCTAGATTTAACCTTTAAAACTTTATTATACTTGCTTCCACACATCCATTTATTCATCCTTCATTCTACTTTATTTTAAAATCAACTTTATTGGGCTATTATTTACATAAAATGTACCTATTTTAGGTGCACATTTTAAGAAGTTTTGACAACTTTATATACCTGTGCAAACTACCACAGTCAAGATACGAACTTCACTCCAAGTCCCATGCAGCCAGCCATCTGAATTCTGTCATTGTAGATTAAGTTTGCTTTTCCCAGAGTCAAATTAATAGAATCTTACAGTATGCACACTTATGTCTGGTTTCTTTGGCTCAACAAAGTGTCTGAGATTTATCCATGTTGTGGTGTACGTCAGTAACTTATGTTTTCATTACCCAGTAGTATTCTATTGTATACCACAATTTGTTTATGCCTTTTATAGCTGATGAGCATTTTGGCTATAACTATTTCTGATCATTATGAATAATTGAGCTATAAATACCCATGTACAAACTTTTGGGTGGACATATTTCATGTGATAACTGTATGTTCAGTATTGCAAAAAAATTCATTTTCCAAAGCAGTTGTGCCACTTTACATTTCTACCAGCACTATATGGGGATTCCGTTGCTCATATTTTTGTTATTGTTTAGACAGGGTCTTGTTTTGTCACCCAGGCTGGAGTGCAGTGGTGCAATGATCTCAGCTTACTGCAGCCTCGACCTTCTGGGCTCAAGCAACCTTCCCAACTCAATCTCCCAAGTAGCTGGGACCATAGGCATGTGCTACCACGCCCAGCTAATTTTTGTATTTTTTGTAGAGATGGGGTTTTGCCATGTTGCCCAGGCTGGTCTTGAACTCCTGTGCTCAAGTGGTCTGCCTGTCTCAGCCTCCCAAAGTGCTGAGATTAGAGGCGTGAGCCACTGTGCCTGGCCCAGATGCTCATATTCTTGTTAGCACTTGGTATTGCCAGTCTTTTTATTTTAGGAGGTAAACTGTAATATTACACTGTAGTTTTAATTTGCATTGTTCTGATGACTGATGATGTTGAGTACCTGGAAACTTGCTGTTGGAACCCAGTCGTCATGTTGTGAGAAGGCCTAGACTACAGGGAGAGGCCATGGGAAGGTATTCTAGTTGACTGTCCCAGCTAACTTCCTACCCATAAGGTCTAACACTCAACATCAACAACCAGATATCTGATTAAACAAGAGAAAAGATGGTTCAGTCTCCATCCTCTTAGCCGTCAAGGAGACATCACATGGAGTAGAGATGAGGTATCCAAACCAGTTCTGCCCAAACTGAAAGTGAGTAAAATAAATGCAGTTGTTATTTAAAGCCACTAAGTTTTGGAGTGGTTTGTTACACAACCACAGGTAACTGGTACCGATTTTGGTTATCATAATCATAATTTTCTTTTTTCAACTTTTGTTAGCTTCATAAAATGAGGTGGCAGCTATTTCCTTTTTGTTTACCTTCTGTAGAATTTGTGTAAGATTAAACGGAATCTTTCTACAATGTATGCATAGATTAAAACATTACATTGTAGCTCATAAATATATAAAGTTGTCAGTTAAAAATAATGAATGAATTAAAATTTTACTTAGATTAAAATTTTTTTAAATTTAATTTTTTTAAATGATGAGGGAATTAAACAGTGAAACCATCTAACCTTGAATTTTTCTTTGTGGTTAGTTGTTGATATTGATTTCGTTAATAGATATAGGAATATTCAGCTTTCTGTCTCAAATTACAATATCTGCACTAGGTTTTAAAAGCTCTATTTTCCAAGAATTTTGTTATCAAATTTGTTAGTAAACATATTTTTCAAAATAGCCTCTTTTTTCTTTTTTTTCTTTTTTTTTTTTTTTGAGATGGAGTTTCGCTCTTGTTGCCCAGGCTGGAGTGCAATGGCACGATCTCAGCTCACCGCAACCTCCGCCTCCCAGGTTCAAGTGATTCTTCTGCCTCACCCTCCCTAGTAGCTGGGATTACAGGCATGCGCCACTACGCCTGGCTAATTTTGTATTTTTAGTAAAGACAGGGTTTCTCCATGTTAGTCAGACTGGTCTCGAACTCCTGACCTCAGGGATCTGCCCTCCTCAGCCTCCCAAAGCAAAATATCCTCTTCTTATCCTTGTGATGCCTGTGAAACCTGTAGGGACAACCTTGTTTTCTCTTTCTTTTCTCTTGATCCGTCTGGCTAGGGGTTAATCAATTTTGTTGATTTTCTTCAAAAGGCCAACTTTGGCTTTGTTAGTTTTCTCTAGTGTTTGTTTTTTATTTCATTGTTTTTATTTCTTTCTTTTTACTTTCTTAGGGTTTACTTTGCTTCTTTTCTTCTAGCTTTTAAATTTAGAACGTTGTTATTAACTGTAGACCTTTTTTCCTTAATTCAAGCACTTAAAGCAATAAATTTCCCTCTAAGCACAACTTTAGCTGCATTTCCAACATTTTGGTGTTACATTTTTAATATAATTCATCTCAAAATATTTTCTAATGTACCTTAAATTTATTCTTTGACTCATAGACTTTCTATTTGTATTGCTTAATTTTCAAATATCTTGATTTTTAAATTTATTGGTGTTATTGATTTATAATTTAATTTCATCTTAGTTGGATATAATATTATGTATGATTACAATCCTTTTAATTTATTAACATTTATTTTATGGCCCTCTGTATGGTTTTTGTTGGTGAGTTGACCATATGATTTGAAAGAATGTGCATTTTATAAGTGGTTGTTTATGGTATTCCATAAGTATCAATTAGGTAAAGAAAGTATTATTCAAATATTTTATATATTTATTAATCATTCTATCTACTTGTTCTACCAGCTTTTGGGAAAAAATGTTAAAATATCTAGATATAATTGTGTAATTTCCCATTTCTCCCTTTAATTCTTTTAATTTTTGATGCATGTATTTTGAAACTCTTTCATAAGATGCAACCACATTTATTTTTATATCTTCAGGATGAGTCGACCATATTATTATTATGAAACATCTTCCTTTATCTCTGGTAATACTCTTTATCTTGAAGTCTATATTGTCTAATTTTAACATAGTCACTCCAGCTTTCTTATACTTAGTATTTTTGTGTTATTTCTTACCACTGTGTGAAAAATCACTCTGAAAAACTAACGCTGAACATATGCAGAAACTGGGACCCCAGAATTCTACTTCTATATTCAACCAAAATATGTATGTATACTCTCCAAAGTCATGTACTAGAATGTTTATGTCACTACTATTTGTAAAATACCAGACTGGAAATTATCTAAATACCTATGAATAATATTAATATAATAGATGAATTGTGGTATATTTATCAGTGGAGAATTAGCAGCAAAAGAATGAAAGAAACATAGCTCTGTGCTTCCTGCCCTCCTCCCTGTCCTGAGAATTGGGAGTGTCTATTATAGTTATTCCATGTCTATATCACCATTATGTTAGGCACATGTGTGTTGGGGGGTGGAGAAACTTGTCGCTTACATTCTCAGGTCTTCAGATTGAGAGGAACCGTACACAGGGAACTGCATCTGAGAAAACTCATTTTTACCTGGACCTCATTTAGATAATAAGATCGTGGACATTAACATGATGTGGCAAAGGGATGAGATTCTCAGGCTCTTGGGAGGGGCTGAGTCTATTTTGAATGTGGGAGGAAAGTAAATAATTTGTGGCAAGTGTGCAGGCTGTGGCAAATTAAAGAGGACCAACAATTTTTTGCCACTCTTCCTATTGAGAGACAGAGCTTAATTTTCTTCCCTTAGTGACTTGTTTGACCAGTAGAAGGCAGTAAAAGTGGGATTTTTCATAGGCTAGTTTGGGAAGCTTATGAAGTAAAGCAGCTTCCGCCTTGGTCTCTTAGAACGTTTGCTCGCACGGTGCTTGCTTTCAGAACCTGCTGCCTTGCTGTGAGCTGTCCAAGTGATGACCACCTATAGGTGTTCAGACCTAACAAACAAACGGAGAATGCAGGATTTATTTCAAAAAATGCTACGGATACAACTAGGCTATTTGTTAAAAAATTAAAAGTAAAAGCAGATCCTCTTCTCTCACTTTACCACAATATAAATGGCAGGTAAATTAGAGATTTAAATGTAGTACTTAGAATTTAGAAGAAATAACTACATGAAATTTTCTTCATTTATGCATGGAAAGGACTTTTGTGTGTAAGAATAATGGAAAAATAACACAAAGCAAAATATCTGTCAAGTTTGAAAACAAAAATTATTTTAAACTTATTTTTTAGTGGACAAATAATAATTGTACATATTCGGGGGGTACATAGTGATGTTTTGATACATATATAGTGATCAGATCATGGTAATTAGGATATCCATCATCTCGAACATTTATCATTTCTTTCTGTTGGGAATGCTCAGTATCCTCCTTCTAGCTACTTGAAACTATATAATGTATTATTGTTAACTATAGTCATCCTACAGTGGTATAGAACACTAGAACTTATCCTGTTATTAGCTGTAATCAAAAATAATTTTTTTAAAAAGAATATTAATAAAGAATAAGCAGTGAGCCACATAAAAAAATAATAATTTTAAAACTACATAATGGAATGACTAGTAAAGAAAAAAAGTACCCATAATAAAATACTTTACTTTGTTTTATTGTCTTTGATAACCATTTAAAAAGGCATGAACACCCCAGCGAAAAGGGCAAATATATTAACAGGACATTCTGAGGTTAAAAATCAGATGAAACAACCGTTCAATCTTACTAGTAACAAAGGAAATGCAAGTTTTAAAAACAATTTGATTGTTTTATTGTATTTGTTATATACTGTTTATTTTATTTGTATAAACTTAGAGGATACAAGTGAAGTTTTGTTACCTGTAAATATTGCATAGTGGTGAACTCTGGGCTTTTAGTGTAACTATCACCAGAATATGGTACATTGTACTCATTAAGCAATTTCTCATCCCTCAGCCCCTTCCCACCTTCCCATCCTCCTGAGTCTCCAATGTCTATTATTCCACTTCTATGCCCAGCTTGATTTCATATTTTATGGCTGAGTAGTAGTTCAGTGTGTGTGTGTGTGTGTGTGTGTGTACATACACACTACATTTTCTTTATCCAGTCATTCGTTGATGAACACTTAGTTTGATTCCATATCTTTGCTATTGTGGATAGTGCTACAATAAACATACAGGTGCAGGTATCTTTTTGATATAGCAATTTCTTTTCCTTTGAGTATATACCTAGTAGTGAAATTGCTGGATCAAATGATAGTTCTATTCTCAGTTCTTTGAGAAATCATACTGTTTTCCATAGAGGCTGTATTAATTTACATTCCTACCAATATTGTGTAAGTATTCAATTTTCTCTGTATCCCCACCAACATCTATTATTTTTTGACTTTTACAATAGCCATTCTGACTGGTGCAAGATGATATCTCATTGTGGTTTTAATTTTCATTTCTCTGATGGTTAGTGATGTTGAGCATTTTTCTCATATGCTTATTAACCATTTGTATGTTTTGTTTTGCTCAAAACAGAAGTGTACAAATTTATTTAATACAAGTTTTACATGATACAGAGCCTTAAGGAAATGAAGATCCAAGGATGCAGTTAGAGTTTGAACACTTACATACTGAATTAGATGAGGAAGAGTAAATTGTGAAAATGTGACAAGGCAAAGGGGTTTGGGCTGGGGTAGTTAATTGGGTGGAATTGACTAGAAAGATAAGGATTAGTCTAACAAGGTTTCTTTATATACATTTCCCTTAATCTCAAGTTCTGTCCTTGATAATAAAAATGATAGTTTCCTCTAGTACAGGGAGGAAATTTTCCACAAGGAAATGTCATCTCTTGTTTTTAAGAAACAGAAAACAGGCCAGAGCAATCTTCTTGCACCTGCTGTTTTTCAAGTGCCTTCAACTCAAAATAGTCATTATGCCAAAGTGACTCATTAGGAGATGGTTATATGTTTTCTTTTGAAAAATGTCTGTTCATATCCTTTGTCCAATTTTTTTAAATTTTTATATATATATATTTTTTATTATACTTTAAGTTCTAGGGTACATGTGCACAACGTGCAGGTTTGTTACATATGTATGCATGTGCCATGTTGGTGTGCTGCACCCATTAACCGGTCATTTACATTAGGTATATCTCCTAATGCTATCCCTCCCCCCTCCCCTCTACCCCCACCCCACAACAGGCCCCGGTGTGTGATGTTCCCCTTCCTGTGTTGTTTTTTTTTTTTTATTGTTGTTGTTGTTGAGCTGTTTGACTTCCTTGTAGATTCTGAACATTAGTCTTCTGTCAGATGCATAGTTGGCAAATATTTTCTCCCATTCTTCAGGTGGTTTGTTTACTCTGTTGATTATTTCTTTTGCTGTGCAGAAGCTTTTTGGTTTAATTTAGTTCCATTTGTCTATTTCTGTCTTTGTTGCCTGTGCTTTTGAGGTGTTAGCCATGAATTATTTGCTTAGATCAATGTTGATATGATTTGGATGTTTGCCCTCTCCAAACCTCATGTTGAAGTGAGATCCCCAATGTTGGATGTGGGGCCTAGTGAGAGATGTTTGGGTCATGAGGGCGGATCCCTCATGAATGGCTTAGTGCTCTCCCCACAGTAATGAGTCCATGTGAAAGCTGGTTGTTTAAGACAGCATGGCATCCCTCTTGTTACCTCTCTTGCCATATGATATGCTGGCTCCCCTTCACCTTCCACCATGATTGGAAGCTTCTTGAGGCCTCACTGGAAGCAGATGCTGGCACTATCCTTTGTGTACAGCCTGCAGAACCATGGGCCAAATAAACCTCTTTTCCTTATAAATTACCCACCCTCAGATTTTCCTTTGTAGCAATGCAGATGGACTCACACAAATGTCTAGGGGAGTTTTTCCTCAGTTTTCTTCTAGGATTTGTATAGTTTCAGGTCTTACAGTTAAGTCTTTAATCCATCTTGAGTTAATTTTTGTATACGGTGAGAAATATGGGTCCAGTTTCATTCTTCCGCATATAGCAATCCAATTTTCCTAGAACTGTTTGTTGAATAGGGTGTCTTTTCCCCACTGTATGTTTTTGTTAACTTTGTCAAATATCAGTTGGCTGTAAGTATGTGGCTTTATTTCCAGGTTCTCTATTCTTTCCATTGATCTATGTGTCTGTTTTTATACTAGTACCATGTTGTTTTGGTTACTATAACTTTTTAGTATAATTTGAAGTTGGTGATGTAATGCCTTTAGCTTTGTTCTTTTTGCTTAGGATTTCTTTGGCTATTTGTGATCTTTTTTGGTTCCATATGAATTTTAGGATTTTTTTCTAATTCTTTGAAAAATGGTGTTGGTATTTTGATAGGAATTGCATTGAATCTATAGATTGCTTTGGGCAGCATGGTAATTTTAACAATATTGATTCTTCCAATCCATGATCATGGGATGTTTTTCCATTTATTCGTGTCATCTAAAATTTCTTTCTTCAGTGTTTTGTAGTTTTTCTTGTAGACGTTTTTTACCTCCTTGGTTACATATAATCCTAGGTATCATCAGAGACTACTATAAACAACTATGAATTCACAAATGAGAAAACCTTGAGGAAATGGATAAATTCTTGAAATATAAAATCTCCCAAGATTGTGCCAGGAACAAGTAGAAATGCTAAATAAACCAATACTGAGTAGTGAGATTGAATCATACAATCTCCCAACAACAACAACAAAAAGCCCAGGATCAGTTTAATTCACAGCTGAATTTCACCAAACATACAAAGAAGAACTGGTACCAGTCTTCCTGAAACTCTTCCAAAAAATCAATGAGGAAAGAATCCTCCCTAATTCATTCTACAAAGCAAGTATCACCTGGATATCAAAGCTAGACAAGGACACACAAAAAAAGAAAACTACAGACCAATATTTGTGGTGACAATAGATGCAAAAATTCTCCATAAAATACTAGCAAACTGAATCCAACAGCACATCAAAAAGATAATACACCATGATCAAGTGGGTTTTTTTTTTGAGGAATACAAGGATAGTGAAATATATACAAATCAATAAATGTGATTCACCATATAAACAGAATTTAAAATAAAAACCTTATAATCATCTCAGTAGATATAGAAAAAGCAACTGATAAAATTCCATATCCCTTCATGATAAAATTCCATATCCCTTCATGATAAAAATGCTCAACAAACTAGGCCTAGAAGGAATATACCTAAATATAATAAAAGCCATATGTGACAAACCCATAGCCAGCATAATACTGAATGGGGGGAAGCTGACCGCATTCCCCCTAAGAACTAGAGAAAGACAAAGATGACCACTTTCATCACTCCTATTCAACATGATACTGGAAGTCTTAACTGGAAGTCCTTAACCAGAACAATCAGGGGGAAAAAAAAAAGACATCCAAACTGGAAAAAGGAAGTCAAAGTATCTTTGTTTGCTGATGATATGATCTAATACCTAGAATACCTTAAAGATTCCTCCAAAAGACTCCTAGATTTGATAAATGAATTGAGTAAAGTTTCATGATGCAAAATTAATGTACAAAAATCAGTAGCATTTCTACACACTAATAACAATCAAGCTGAGAACCAAATCAAGACCTCAATCCCATTTACAATAGCTACAAAAATTTTGATTATTTTAGACCTATGAAATTGCTTATGATTGAAACCAACAATGATACTAGAACAAAGCATAGTGGATAATAGCATGTACTCCAGAGTCATTACAGACCTAGGTGGGGATTCCACCCTCTCCACTTAATAGAATTAATTAAAATACAGTAGATATGAGTAGCTTTTTTTGAGCAGCTGCTTTGTATGAGGCACTATGGCTGGTGTGCTTTATTTAGGTTGCCTCATTAATTGAGTTTTGGAGTTTTTGAGGGTATTGTTTCCATTAGGATTATTCTCTTTAAGGAAATCGCCAGCAGAAATAGTTGTGTTTTAGTTTATACTCCTGATTTCTTCTTCAATGCAGTTTTACCTAGGACATGGGACAAGTGCTGACTTGCCTAACGCATATAGGCAGGAGTTCCCAGGTGACCTGCTAGTCAGGCTGAAGTACACTGCATTGCCAGCAAGAGGCCTCAGAATCACATTCCCGAGACCCACATTTGAGATCTTAACCCCTGGGAAAGAGAGGTCCTCAGCTCCCCTAGGATCCAGCCAGAGTTGGCTGGAGAACAGGCTGCACAATGACACTGAGGTCGACCTTAACGAGCACATTGGGAGATGGTGTTCTAGGAGCCTTTATAACCTTAAGAGATATCCCTGTCTTCTTATGCCTGGGGAAGCTGAAATCGAGCCATACACTTCAGGTATTTCTAATAAACTCTAGACTCAATAGACCCCGACTTTATTGCCTCTGAGTCAGAAAGGTCTCAGAGTTTTTTATTATGAATTATCCATCCAAGGAAGAGAATTGGAGAATTTGAAGATGCCTAAAACTGATCCATAATCTGACAGGTGAGGATTTGGAAAGGGTAGGACACATACACACACACACACATACACACACTCTCTCTCTCACACACACACACACACACACACACATATACACCTTCCTTCCCAGTCCGATGACCAGGTGACCAGGCAAAAGTTTCCTGGGAAAGTGCTGAGTCTCTGCCTAAGGTCAGAAGCTTCTCTATGAACCAAAGAACAAATGGAGGACTAAAATAGTTACAAAACTTCTAAGGCCAAACTTCTGCAAGATCAATATGAAATGGTTTCTCCTACCAGCTCGCTAGGGCAGCAAAAAAACAGACTGGTTATTTTCAAACCAAAAAGTCAGGGCGATACCTTTCACCTTCCCTCCCTCTGGTTAAAAGTAAATATTAGATAAATGTAGTACAAATGTAGGGGTGAAGGCACAGGTGAACTAAAATATCAGTTCCAAGAGCAGATAGAGATGCATAGCAGCAAAAAAGGGAAGAGGACAGGGATAAAGGAGAGGAAGTGATGGAAGGGAGAGAGTGGCTCCCTGTCCTATTTGTGTGCATGTGTGTGGGAGGGAACATCCTAACAGTGGATGGGGGAGTACGACACCAGACACCTACTGCCCTCAACTCACATATCCTTTGCCGCTAGTTAGGAAAGAGTACAGGACTGGTTTGAATGGGTGAGGTCAAATTCTCGGCACTGAAAGGCAAGTGGGGAGGAAGCTATCTTGTCTTAAACGTCAATTTCAGCCCCCACAAAGAGGGCTTGAGAGTGTGAGAGTGTGTGTGTGTGTGTGTGTGTGTGTGTGTGTGTGTGTGTGTGTTGGAGGAGGGGTAGGAGTTTGATGGAGATCATGCATCTTCTTTCCAATTGACAATAACAAATGGCTTTTCTAATCTTGCCATCAAGCTATTCTCAATTCTCACTTCCTCTAAATAGCCCATGCCAATTTCTCTGGTCAAACAAATCTCTTTTCTTTGGATTCTGCTATAGCATACAAAGCACAATTGAGATTTGAATGGATATTATCTTAACTGTTCTCTAAATGTCTCTTGGGTATTTCCTTGTATTCCCAATGAGATTCAGAGATTCTTATTGGCAAAGACCATTTATTTTTCTTTTCTTTTTTTCTCCCAGCACAGTTCTGGCCACACAGATGCATATCTATAAATTGATCTAATAAATAAATACTGACACATGGAAGGTTTTTATCTGCGCAGATCACACGAACTACAAGGGATGGGAAAACCAGGCAGAGTGAACCAAACCACTGTTTCAGACTTCCTCCTTCTAGGACACTCTGAGCGGCCAGAGGAGCAGCCTCTTCTGTTTGGCATCTTCCTTGGCATGTACCTGGTCACCATGGTGGGGAACCTGCTCATTATCCTGGCCATCAGCTCTGACCCACACCTCCATACTCCCGTGTACTTCTTTCTGGCCAACCTGTCATTAACTGATGCCTGTTTCACTTCTGCCTCGATCCCCAAAATGCTGGCCAACATTCATACCCAGAGTCAGATCATCTCCTATTCTGGGTGTCTTGCACAGCTATATTTCCTCCTTATGTTTGGTGGCCTTGACAACTGCCTGCTGGCTGTGATGGCATATGACTGCTATGTGGCCATCTGCCAACCACTCCATTACAGCACATCTATGAGTCCCCAGCTCTGTGCACTAATGCTGGGTGTGTGCTGGGTGCTAACCAACTGTCCTGCCCTGATGCACACACTGTTGCTGACCCGCGTGGCTTTCTGTGCCCAGAAAGCCATCCCCCATTTCTACTGTGATCCCAGTACTCTCCTGAAGCTTGCCTGCCCAGATACCCATGTAAACGAGCTGATGATCATCACCATGGGCTTGCTGTTCCTCACTGTTCCCCTCCTGCTGATCGTCTTCTCCTATGTCCGCATTTTCTGGTCTGTGTTTGGCATCTCATCTCCTGGAGGGAGATGGAAGGCCTTCTCTACCTGTGGTTCTCATCTCACGGTGGTTCTGCTATTCTATGGGTCTCTTATGGGTGTGTATTTACTTCCTCCATCAACTTACTCTACAGAGATGGAAAGTAGGGCTGCTGTTCTCTATATGGTGATTATTCCCATGCTAAACCCATTCATTTATAGCTTGAGGAACAGAGACATGAAGGAGGCTTTGGGTAAACTTTTTGGCAGTGGAAAAACATTCTTTTTATGATTAGACATCTAGACGGTGATGTCTAATCTTGATCAACCCCTCCCTGTCTTCCATCACTTCAGTAATTCTACTACTGTCATGTTGATATTAGGGGAAGGTTATCCGTTGACTCTGAGTTAGGGATGTTAAAAAAAAAAAAAAGAGTGTTTCATTCTTTTATTAGGCTGTGGAATGAGATGTTCTGTCTCAGCCTCTTTCCTGACCCCAGTGAGGCAACCATTACTAACAGCAAAACTACTATTCCTCCTCACATCTCTAAAACCAGCATATTAGCCATAGTGAACAAGGCATTTGTTATGAGGCTCTGGAGCCGAGCAGTTCTACCCCAGCAAGGCAGGCATGGGATGAGCTGAAGGAAGGAGAATAGAAACATTTATTGACTATCCACAATGTTCCTCATTATTCCTTACATCAGTTACTTTAGGTAGAATTGTGAAAACTGTGAATTAGGATGCTAAATAACTTAACAAGTCAATTTATGCCAGTATCGACTCCCTTTCTATTTTGCCACTTTGTGAGGATCATGACAAGGAAGGTGTGAGTGCACATCTAAGGTTAATATTGAATGATAACAGTAGGAGAAAAAGAATTAATATATGTTATGGTATTCCTTACTATTTCATTTCTTTAACTTAAAAGCACTCTTCTATTGTAGTAAATAGATTAAAAGTAATCAATATTTGTTGTACACCTACTAGTGCCAGATTTGTACTAACTACACCATCCGTTCTCTGAATTCTTTCATAAAAATATTCTAGAATCAAAAATGATAAATCAAGCATGCTGGAAATTTTTAGGGCAATAATTTGATGCAAAGCAATCTGGTGGAAACTGATATTATGAGAAGTCACAAAACTTAACAATGGTTTTCTTTTTGCGATGAAATTCTAGGTTATCAATTTCTTCTTTATAGCTACATGTTTTGAAACATGTAGATATTTTTCAAAAAAGGAAATGAAATTTGAGGGTTGGCACAAAAAAATGTTTCAGTGATAACTCACAGAGAAAAAGAAGCACTGAAACAGATCTCTGAGATCAAGTTCATCCTGGGCCAAATTTTTTAATAAAGGAAGGTATGCCCTTTTGGTGTTGTACAATAAATATTGCTTAAGGATCTTCCTTTAAGGAAGATCAGGCACCAGCATGCATTGCTCTTTGGTCATTCTGCCTCTCTCCTTCTGTCCCTTCTGTTTGGATAGAAGAGAGGAATAATGAGACAACTAGGGAAACCAGACAAGCCCATCTTAGCCTTGAATTAGGTGACTTGGCCCTGACCACAGCAATCTGCTGCTGCAATTTCTAGTGCCAAGGCAAAGGTTGGGAAAGGCAAGTTTTGTGTTTGTGAATAATATCTCTCCTTTTTGGGAACTAATTTCTGACCTCTAAGATCCCCACCTTTGCCCTCCAGTCACCCAGCTACACCATGCCATTTACAGTCTATTTATATATAAAGATACATATATATCTCAAGGAATTGGCTCATGCAATTGTAGAGGGTAGCAAGTTTGAAATTTGTAGGGCAGGCTGGAAACTCAGGCAGGCATGAACATTGCAATCTTTTTTAAATATATAGACTTTACTCTTTTAGAGCTGTTTTTGGTTTATAGAAAAATTGAGCAGAAAGTTCCCATATACCTTATGCCCCAACACATGCACAATCTCCCGAACTAATCCTCACCAGAGTGGTACATTTATTACAATCCATTAGCCTCCACTGACACATCATCACCCAAAGTCCATAGTTTACATTGGAGTTCATTCTTGGTGTTGTGCATTCTGTGGGTTTTGACAAATGCTTAATAGCATGTATTCATCATTACAGTATCATATAGAATAGTTTCACTGCCCTAAAAATCCTCTGTGCTTCATCTAGTTATTCCCCTCTCCCCATAACCCTGTGGTAACCACTGATCTTTTTACTGTCTCCAGTAATTTTCCCAGAATGTTATGTAGTTGGAATCATACAGTATATTGCCTTTTCAGATTGGCTTCTTTCACTTAGAATATGTTTAAGATTTCTCCATGTCTTTTCATAGCTTGATAGTTCATTTCTTTCTGAGACTAATATTTCATTGTATGCAATATTCAGGGAAAGGTGTAATGTCTGTGTCTAGATTCTTTTTTTTTCATGTGGATGTCTAGTTGTTTCAGCACTATTTGTTGAAGAGACTATGTTTTCTCCATTGCATTGTCTTTAATCCTTTGTCAAAAATCAGTTGACTCTACTTATGTGTGTCTATTTCTGGGCTCTTTATTCTGTTATATTGATCTATTTTTCTGTTCTTTTGTCAATGCCACACTATCTTAATTACTGCAGGCTTACAGTAAGTAGTGTCTGCCAGGGCCTGTTGGGGGGTAGGGGGCAAGGGGAGGGAGAGCATTAGGACAAATAACTAATGCATGCGGGGCTTAAAACCTAGATGACAGGTTGAAAGATGCAGCAAACCACCATGGCACATGTATACCTATGTAACAAACCTACACATTCTGCACATGTATCCCAGAACTTAAAGTTAAAAGAAAAAAAAAGTAAGTAGTGTCAGTCCTCCAAACTTGTTCTTCCATAATGTGTTAGCTATTCTGAGTCTTTTGCCTCTCTGCATTTTGTTGATATCCACAAAATAACTTGCTGGGGTTTTGATTGAGGCTATGTTGAATCTATTAATCAAGTTGGGAAGAATGACACCATGATAACATTGAGTTTTCCTATACATGAACATGGAATATCTCTTTATTTATTTAGTTCTTATTTGATTTCTCCTATCAGAGTTCTGCAGTTTTTCTCATATTAATCTTGTATATAGATTTATATCTAACAAATTGGGGGCTGCTAGTGTAAATGGTATTGTGTTTTTAATTTCAAATTCCATTTGTTCATTGCTGCTATGTAAGAGAGCAACTGGCTTTTGTATATTAACCCTGTATCCCGAAACCTTGCTATAATTCCTTTAGTTCCAGGAGAGATTTTTGGATATTTTGGATTTTCTGTAAAAATCATGTCATCTGAAAATAAAGACAGTTTTATTTATTCCTTCTGAATCTGTATACTTTTCATTTTCTTGTCTTATGCATTACTAGGACTTTCAGTATGATGTTCAAAAGCAGTAATGAGGGGGGACATTTTTTTGCCTTGTTCCTGATCTTAGTGCAGAGCTTTTAGTTTCTCATCATTAAGTATGATGTTAACTGTAGTTTTTAAAATAGATATCCTTTATCTCTCTATTCCTAGTTTTCTCAGAGTTTTTAATCATAAATGAGTGTTGGATTTTTGTGAAGTGCTTTTTCTGCATCTATTTATATTATTATGTAGTTGTTCTTTAGTCTATTGATGTGATCAACTAAATTAATTGATTTGCAAGTGTTAGAGTAGCCCTGCATTCCTGAGATAAATCCCACTTGGATATGGTGTATAATTCTTTTTGTACATTCTTGGATTCTATTTGCTAAGTACTTTATTAAGGATTTTTTCATCCATATTCATGAGAGATATTGGTATGTAGTTTTCTTTTCTTGTAATTACCTTATCTACTTTTGGTATTAGAGTATTGCTGGCCTCATAGAATGAGCTAAAAGTTCTTTCTTACTCTATTTCCATCTTCTAGAAGAGATTGCAGAGAATTGGCATACATTCTTCCTTAAATGTTTGATAGAATTCACCAGTGATCCCATCTAGGCCTGGTACTTTCTGTTTGGGAAGGTTATTAACTATTGAGTTAATTTCTTTAATAGAAATAGGCCTGTTAATGTTCATTTCTTCTTGTATGGGTTTTAGTGGATTGTGGCTTTCCAAGAATTGGTCCATTTCATTTAAGTTATCATGTTTGTGGGCACAGATTTGTTCATGGTATTCCTTTATTATCCTTTCAATGTTCATGGGATTTGTAGTGATTTTTTTATTCATTTCTGATATTAGTAACTTGTGTCTTCTTTCTTTTATTTTCCTTAGTTAGACTTATTAATGGTGTATCAATTTTATTGATCTTTTCAAAGAACTAGCTTTTGGTTTTGTTGATTTTCTTTAATAATGTCCTATTTTCAATTTCATTGATTTCTGTTTTAATTTTTATTATTTTTTTCTTGTGCTTACTTTGGATTTAGTTTCCTAGGGGGGAAGCTTAGATTATTTATTTTGGACTTTGCTTTTTTTTTTTTTTTTTGGCAAAAGAAGGTTAAATTCAACTGGTGTTTTATCTCTCACCTTTTGGATAGTTTGAAGGTATTTACTTCTCTGTAAACCATAGCTCAGTTCCTTTTTTGTTTGTTTGTTTAAAGGTTTGACAAATGCTTTCTGGGCTAATGTGGCTTTGAGTGCTGAACCTGTCTATTTGAATTCATACTTTCTGCAGTTAGAACTTTACTAAGTAATTTCTTATTATTTTATGTTTGTGATGCCTTCAAGAACATATTTAAAATATTTCATCTGAGTTTTATTAGTTTTCCCATTGGGAAGTTTGGTCCAAATTATTAGGTTTGCCATTACCAAAAACTTTATAATAGATGGATATATATATATATATATACACTCTAAGAATCCCTGGGCTTTTTTCATACAAATTTGTCCTTTAAGATTCATGTAATTATTAATATATTTGTAGTTGATTTTGATATTCCATTTCCTTTTTCTTTGTTCCTATATATCATGCTTTTAAAATTATTTCAATTTTCTCTTCTTTGTTTCATTCTTTCCCTTATAATGTGGAAGTTTCATATCTTTTTAAAAGTTTTATTTTATCCTTAATTGACACAATGATTATACATATTTATAAGGTACAGGGTGATATTTCGATACCTGTATACATTGTGTAATAATCAAACTAGGATAATTAGCATATCCGTCATCTCAACATCTGTCATTTCTTTGAGGTGAGAACATTCACAATCCTCTCTTCTGGCTATGTTGAAATTACAATACATTATTGTTAACTATATTCATGCTTTTGTACAATAGAACACCAGAGCTTGTTAATCCTGTCTAAGTATAACATAGATCTGTTGACTAACCTGTCCCTGTTCCCCACTCCTCCTAAATCTTCAGCTTCTAGTAACCACTATTTTACTCTCTACTTCTATGAAATCAACTTTTTGTTGTTGTTTTTTCTATATGTAATATATATTTTTTTATTTTACTTTAAGTTCTAGGATACATGTGCAGAATGTGCAGGTTTGTTACACAGGTATATGTGTGCCATAGTGGTTTGTTGCAACTATCAACTGGTCATCTAGAGTGTCAATTTTAGATCTTTCCTGCTTTCTCTTGTGGGCATTTAGTGCTATAAATTTCCCTCTTAACACGGCTTTAGCTGTGTCCCAGAGATTCTGGTATGTTGTCTCTTTGTTTTAATTGAATTCAAAGAACTTCTTGATTTCTGCCTTAATTTCATTATTTACCCAGTAGTCATTCAGGAGTAGGTTGTTCAGTTTCCGTGTAGTTGTGTGTTTTTGAGTGTTTTTAAATCTTGAGTTCTAATTTGATTTCACTGTGGTCTGAGAGACTGTTTGTTATTATTTCAGTTCTTTTGCATTTGCTGGGGAGTTTTTTGCTTCCAGTGATGTGGTCAATTTTAGAATAAGTGCCATGTGGCACTGAGAAGAATGTATATTCTGTTGATTTGGGGTGGAGAGTTCTTTCAACGTTTATTAGGTCTACTTGATCCAGAGCTGAGTTCAAGTCCTGAATATCCTTGTTAATTTTCTGTCTCATTGATCAGTCTAATATTGACAGTGGGGTGTTAAAGTCTCCCACTATTATTGTGCAGGTGTCTAAGTCTCTTTGTAGGTGTCTAAGAACTTGCTTTATGAGTCTGGGTGCTCCTGTATTGAGTGCATATATATTTAAGATAGTTAGCTCTTCCTGTTGCATTGTTCCCTTTACCATTATATAATGCCCTTGTTTGTCTTTTTTTATTTTTGTTGGTTTAAAATCTGTTTTGTCAGAGACTAGGATCACAACCCCTCTTTTTTTTGCTTTCCATTTGCTTGGTAAATTTTCTCCTGTCCTTTTATTTTGAGCCTATTTGTTTCTTTGCACGTGAGATGGATCTCCTGAATATAGCACACCAATAGGTCTTGACTCTTTATCCAGTTTGCCAGTCTGTGTCTTTTAATCGCAGCACTTAGCCCATTTACATTTAAGGTTAATATTGCTATGTGTGAATTTCATCCTGTCATCATGATGCTAGCTGGCTATTTTGCACACTAATTGATGCAATTTCTTCATAGTATCGTTGGTCTTTATATTTTGGTGTTTTTGCAGTGGCTGGTACCGGTGTTTCCTTTCCATATTTAGTGCTTCCTTCAGGAGCTCTTGCAAGGCAGGCCTGGTGGTGACAAAATCCCTCAGCATTTGTTTGTCTGGAAAGGATTTTATTTCTCATTTACTTATGAAGCTTAGTTTGGCTGGATATGAAATTCTGGGTTGAAAATTCTTCTCTTTAAGAATGTTGAATATTGACCCCCACTCTCTTCTGGCTTGTAGGGTTTCTGCTGAGAGATCCTCTCTTAGTCTGATGGGTTTCCCTTTGTAGGTGACCAAGCCTTTCTGTCTGGCTGCCCTTAACATTTTTTCCTTCATTTCGACCTTGGAGAATTTGATGATTATGTGTCTTGGGGTTGATCTTCTCATGGAGTATCTTAGTGGGGTTCTCTGTATTTCCTGAATTTGAATGTTGGTCTGTCTTGCTAGGTTGGGGAATTCTCCTAGATGATATCCTGAAGTGTGTTTTCCATCTTGGTTCCATTCTTCCCATCTCTTTCAGGTACTCCAATCAATCATAGGTTCTGCCTTTTTACATAGTCCCATATTTCTCAGAGGTTTTGTTCATCCCTTTTCATTCTTTTTCCTTTAATCTTGTCTGCCTGCCTTATTTCAGCATGCTGGTCTTCAAACTCTGATATTCTTTCTTCTGTTTGATTGATTTAGCTATTGATACTTGCGTATGCTTCATGAAGTTCTTGTGCTGTGTTTTTCAGCTCCATCACATCGTTTATGTTCCATTCCATCATTTACGTTCCTGATTGTTCTAGTTAGCAGCTCCTGTAAGCCTTTATCAAGGTCCTTAGCTTCTTTGCATTGGGTTAGAACATGCCCCTTTAGCTCAGCAGAGTTTGTTGTTACCCACCTTCTGAAGCCTGCCTCTGTCAGTTCATCTATTTCATCCTCCATCCAGTTCTGCACCCTTGCTGGAGAGGTGTTGTGATCGTTTGGAGGAGAAAAGGCACTCTGGCCTTTGGGATTTTCAGCGTTTTTTCGTTGATTCTTTCTCATCTTCATGAGTTTGTCTAGTTTCCATCTTTGAGGCTGCTGACCCTTGGATGAGGTTTTTGTGGGGACGTTTTTTGTTGATGCTGTTGTTGTTTTCTGTTTGTTTTTCTTTCAGTGGTCAGGTCCCTCTTCTGTAGGGCTGCTGTGGTTTGCTGGGGCTTCATTTCAGGCCTTATTCATCTGGTTCGCTCCCGCACCTGGAGATGTCACTGGGGGAAGCTGGAGAACAGTAAAGATGGGTGCCTGCTCCTTCCATTGGGATCGCTGACCTTGAGGGGCACCGACCTAATGCCAGCAGGAATGCTTCTGTATAAAATGTCTGACAACCCCTGTTGCAGGGTCTCACCCAGTTGGTGGCACTGGGAGCAGGATCCATTTAATGAAGCACTTCAGCTGTCCCTTGGTGGAGGGGGTATGCTGTGCTGGAGGGAAACTTACTCTTCTGGGCTGCCCAGATTCCTCAGAACTAGCAGGAGGAAAAACTAAGTCTGCTGGTCCGTGGAGACTATGGCCACCCCTTCCACTAGGGGCTCAGGCCCAGGGAGATGAGAGTTCTGTCCTTGAGCCCCTGGCGGGAGTTGTTGGAGTTCCTGCAGGGAGGCCCTCCCAGTGAGGAGGGATGGGTCAGGGTCTTGCCTGAAGAGGCACTCTGGCTGTAGTCTGCCACAGCCGGTGTGTTTGGCTGTGGGGAATATTTCTTGCCACCAAGTATCCCTGGCTCAGCAGGGGAAAATAGTGACTTGGAGCTATAGAGATGGCTGCCGCCCTTCCCCCGCCATGGGAGCTTAGTGTGTTAGGCAGCTAGCAGTCCCAGTGTTGGCTGCTGCCCCTCCCGCAGGGAGCTCAGACAGCTTAGGCAGCAGGCAGTTGCAGCTGTGGTGATGGCTGCAACTCCTCCCAGGAAGTCAGCAGGCTTAAGCAGATTCTAGCTGAGTGGCTATTGAGAATCTGCGTAGCTCTGTTGTTGGGACCCTAGGCCCTGGTGGCAGGGGCTCTCGAGTGGGATCTTCTGATCTGTGGGTTGCACAGTTCTGTGGAAAAAGCATGGTTTCCCAGGCTGGGTAGCACGCTCACTCACCGCCTCCCTTGGCTGGCGGGTGGGGACTCCCCTGCCCTGTGTGGCTCTCAGGTGGGCTGCCACACCACACTGCACTTCCTTCCTCTCCGTGTGTCATACCAACTGCCTAGTCAGTCCTGGTGACAGCACCTGGATACCTTGGTTGCCGTTGCAGGGTTCGCATGCTGTTTTGGTTGTTTTCTGAATTCAACTTTTTAAAAATCCCACAAATAAGTGAGAACATGGGTATTGGTCCTTCTGTGCCTAGCTTATTTTATTTAACCTAATGTCGACTAGGTTCATCCATGCTGCCACAAAAGAATAAAAATGATTTTATTCGTTTTATGGCTGCATGGTGTTCCATTGTGCACATATAGCACTTAAAAAAATCCGTGTATCCACTGATGGACATTTTGGTTGATTCCATATCTTGGCTCTTGTAAATAGTGCTGTAATAAACTTGAGGGTGCAGATGACTCTTTGATGTACTTATTTCTTTTCCTTTGGATCCAGTAGTGGGACTACTGGATCATATGGTAGATATATTTTAATTTTTGCAGGAATCTTGACACTGTTGACCATAATGGATGTACTAATTTATATTCTCACCAACAGTGTATAAGTGCTCCCCTTTCTCCACATCCTCACTAGCATTTGTTATTTTTTTTTTTTTTTGTCTCTTTGATAATAGCCATTCTAACTGGGATGAGGTGATATCTCATTGTGGTTTTAAAAAGTTTGTTTTTATTTTTAAATTTTATGGATACATCATAGTATAGTTAACAATAATTTATTGTATATTTCATTGTGATTTTGATTTGCATTTCCCTAATGATTAGTGATATTGAGCATTTTTCCATATGCTTGTTGACCATATAGATGTCTTCTTTTAAGAAATATCTATTTAGGTCTTTTCTCCATTTTTAAAATCATTTATTTTTTTGTTGTTATTGAGACATTTGAGTTTCTTATATATTCCACATATTAACCTCTTGACAGATGCATAGTTTGCAAATATTTTCTCCCATCCTGTAAGTTGTCTCTTTGCTCTGTTGACTGTTTCCTCTGCTGTGCAGATGCAATTTAGTTTTATGTAAATCCATTTGTCTATTTTTGCTTTTGTTGTCTATGCTTTTAAGGTCTTATCCAATTAATCTTTAGCCAGATCAATGTCATAAAGCATTTCCCCTTTGGCTTTGTCTAGTACTTTCATAGTTTCAGGTCTTACAGTCAAGTTGTTAATTTCTTTTGAGCTGAGTTTTGTATGTGGTAAGAGATAGAGATCTAGTTATTCTTTTGCATACACATATTCAGATTTTCTAACATCATATATTGAAGAAACTGTGCTTTTCCCAATGTGTATTGTTGACACCTTTGTCAAAAATCAGTTGGCTATAGATACATGATTTATTTTTGGGTTGTCTATTCTGTTTCATTATCCATATGTCTGTATTTATGACCATGCTGTTTCAGTTACTATAGCTTTATAGTATGTTTTGAAGTCAGGTAGTGTGATGCCTCCTGTCATTTCCCAAGGTAACTGTGCATTGGGAAAAGGGAAATGATCTGATCTTTTGGGGACTACTGGACACTGGCTCTCAACTGATGTTGATTCCAGGAGACACGAAACATCACTGTTGCCCTCCAGTTAGAGTAGGCAATTATGGGGGTCATGTGATTAATGAAATTTTTTAGCTCAGATCCAACTTATGGTGTGTCCACTCGATCCCAAAACCCATCTTGTGGTTATTTCCTCAATTCTAACTGTGGTTATGTCCCCAGTGCAACTGTGGTTATTTCTGTAATTCTAATATGCATAATTAGAATAGGCATACTTAGCACCTGGTAGAATCCCCACATTTGTTTCCTGACTTGTGGAGTGGGGGGGGTATTATGATGGGAAAGGCCAAATGGAAGCCATTAGAGCTGCCTCTACCTAGGGAAATAGTAAATGAAAAGTAGTGTTGTATCATTGGAGAAATTGCAGAGATTCGTGCCACCATCAAGGACTTAAAAGATGCAGGGGTGGTGATCCCCACCACATCCCTGCTCAACTTTCCTATTTGGTCTGTGCAGAAGATAGATGGATCCTGGAGAATGACAGTGGATTATCATAAGCTTCACCAAGCAGTGACTCCAATTGCAGCTGCTGTACCAGATGTGGTTTCACTGCTTGAGCAAATTAACATTTCCTGGTACCTGGTGTGTAGCTATTGATCTGGCAAATGACTTTTTCTCCATCCCTGTCTATAATGCCCACCAGAAGCTGCTTGCTCTCAGCTGGCAGGGCCAGCAGTACACCTTAACTGTCATACCTCAGGAGTATATCAATTCTGCAGCCCCATGTCATAATCAAGTTCACAGAATTCTCGATCACTTGTCCTTCCACAAGATGCCACACTGGTCCATTATATTGATAACATTGTGCCAATTAGACCTAGTAAGTGAGTCTGAACTCATTGGTAGGACATTTGTGTGTCAAAAAGTACAAATAAATCTGGCTAAAATTCAAGGGACTTATACTTCCTCGTGAAATTTATAGGGTCCAATGGTGTGAGACCTGTCCAGATAGCCCTTTTAAGGTGAAAGATAGGTGTCTGGCCCTTCTTACACCCAAGAGAGAGGCACTATGCCTGGTGCATCTATTTGGATTTTGGAGGAAACACATTCTGGGTGATCAGGGATTTGGAAGCAACATGATTGGAAAATTGATGACAAAGATACCTGGGGAAGAGCAATGTGAATAGACCTCTATGAATGGGCAAAGATATGAAGATATCTGTGTCCCATGTAAATACTCACCAAAGCATGACCTCAGAAGGGGAGGTTTTAATAAGTGGATAGGATGACCCATTTTGTGGATACCAGTGAGTCTCTTTCCCCAGCCACCACTGTCATCGCCCAATGGGCTCATGAACAAAATGGCCTTGGGGGCAGGGATGGAGGTTATGTATGGGTTCAGCAGCATGTACTCCCACTAACCAGGGCTGACCTGGCCACTGCCACCTTTGAGTGCCCAGTCTGCCAGCAGCAGAGACCAATGCTGAGCCCCCCAGTGGCGCCATTCCCAAGGGTGATTAGCCAATTACTTGGTGGTATGTTGATTACATTAGTCTGCTTCTGTCATAGAAGAAGTATGGATCCCGTCACCCAGGTAGTGAGCATAATACCTGACAGGTAGTTTTTAACTTACCTTCTCCCCACCTTCACCTTCTAGTAGTTTAATTTTTATGAAGTTCAACTTTAAAATTTTTCCTTTTATGGATCACGCGCTTTGCTTTTGATTTCAACTCTAAGAACTGTTTGCCTAGTATTTCATTTTTTACCTTTTTGTTACATGTTGACACCTATGAGAAAACACACAGTCAAGAACAATGACTGGGCTCCTAAACTCAGGCTTGGAGTAAAGTAGGTGGAATCAGGATCTGCTCTTCCAAGGCCTAAGCAGTGGCAGCATAGCCATGTTTGGTGTCAGGGATCTATGGAGTATGACCCAATGAGAAGGAAATCATTACAAAGGAACACAAATTAGGGTGACCTCTTATTTATCACTGAAAACACCCAAGGCATTGGAATAATATAGATGTATCTTTAAAAGATCTGAAAGAAAAGCTTTGGACCTAGAATGCTGTATCCTATCAAATTATCAAATTGTCTACTAAAGTAAATGTGCCAAAATCGTGTTTTTAGATATGCATGCACTCAGAAAGTTTTTCTTCAACTGGTAATTTATGAAGTCTTTCACCATTGCATAGGTCATCTTGTTTATTAATAGTTTTCTATTCCATTGGCAATAAATGTTTATTTGAAGAAATTCAGACATTACAACTGTGTATAAAGAAGAGGAAATATTCTCCCTCCATGTTTTCCCCTGCCCTTGCATTCTTACTCCAGTGGCTACACACATATGTACATTCATATTCATATAATGTTTTAATGTAATGGATTCATACTTTTACATTTGTTCCATATCTTAATTTTCTTACTTTATGGCTTTTCAAGGAAGCAGTAAAGATATATTTGATTCTTTGAACATGCTGCATATAGTTACACTTTATGGAATTAGTCATAGCATCTTTCTCCATTTCCCTATTGAAAAGGTTTTAGGTTGTTGCCATTTTTACCTATTATAAACTGGGATTTCCCTGAACATCTTTGGAGATTATATATACATATATCTCACAATATTCAATACACATTTACAATAATATTACTCAATACAAATTTATAATAATATTTCTATAGGCTAGAATCCTAGAAATGACAGTTTCTAGATGAAGTATTAAATCACACATTTTAAACACATAGTTTATGGGAAGGTGAACCAGAAGAAATGTTTCAACCTCCCCTGTGTGAAATGGATAATTTCCATGTTATCCCTTGTGGTTTTTGTTCTTTCTGACCATTAGCATTTTTAAATTGTATGATAAAATATAAGAGGAAATTAAAAGTAAATAAAACTACAGCAGTATAATGAAGGATAGAAAGATAAAAAAGTAAAAGCTTAAGATTTAAACAATAAAACATTTTTAGAAGGAGAAAAATAAAAAATTATAAAAATCCTCAAGAAGAGAAAATTAGCTAAAATATATACCCTCCTCTTCCTTCATTCTTTCTCTTTTCAATTTTTTTGCAAAAACATTCAATGGCTACAAATTACACATTTTTCAGCAATGTATTGAAATGTGAAGAATTTTGGAGGATCTGCCTTCATAAAAGGAGAGAAATTTGTTTAGGAAATATTCATGGGGAAAGGATTAGATTAAAGCAGTTTTTGGAAAATGAGAAAGTGGAAAAAATAAATCTTTCCAAGAAAGAGGAGACACAGACAGGAAACGATTGTGATTTAAGAGATACAGGCCGAATTGTTGGGTCATCATCAATGGATGTAAGTGCCCACAATAGCCTTGTCTCACATGGGTCAGAAGTGCTAGCTTCCAACAGCTTTGACTGTTCACCAGAAACCAGTAGAAAACAGGTCCAAGTTGAGCAGATTCCACTTACGAGTTTTTCAAGAGGGTGCTTCCTAGGATCTCTTGCTCATAAGCTTCCTCAGGCCCTGTTTCAGGTCTTTGTTTCTCAGGCTGTAGATAAAAGGATTGAGCATGGATGACAAAACTGTGTAAACAATTGTTGCCACGTGGTCCTTGACAGTGTAGGTGGCTGGGGGCTGTAAATAGACATAGAAGATGCTTCCATAAAAGAGTGTCACCACGGTGAGGTAAGAACCACAGGTGGAGAAGGCTTTGCGTTTCCCAGAAGTAGAGGGAATCTTGAGAACTGTAGTGAGGATTCGTATATAAGAGAAAGCAATGCAGAGAAAGGAGTCACCAAAACAATAGGTGCTTCTGTCATCTGCACAATTTCATTGACAAATATGGAAGAGCAGGACAATTTCACGCAGGGCTGAGGTCACAGAGAAAGTGGTGGATAACATTGGTGTCACAGAAGGTGAGACGATTCAGCAGAAGTGTGTGCAGGAGTGAGTGGAGGTGAGGAAATGAGCAGGAGAAGGCCACCAGGAGGACACAGTGGTGGTGGCTCATGGTGGTGACACAGTGGAAAGGGTCACAGACGGCCACATAGCGGTCAAAGGCCATGACTGCCAGAAGGCAGCTGTCACTGTTGCCCAAGGCATAGAGAAAATACATCTGTGTCAGACACCCAGCATAGGAGATGGTCTTCTTTTCTGACAGGAAGTTCATCAGCATCTTGGGGACAACGCTTGTTATAAAGCAAATATCAGTGAGAGACAGAAAGCTCAAGAAGAAATACATAGGGGTCTGAAGATGGGGGTTGAAGTGAATGGCCAGGATGATGAGCAGGTTCCCTGTTATGGTGACCAGGTACACGATGAGGAAGAGAACAAAGAGTGGCTTTGGTCCTCAGGCCGGGAGGAGAGTCCCAGGAGGATAAACTCAGAGACACTGCTGGTGTGGTTGATTCTTTCCATTGACTTGGGCTCAGTTATAAACAAGAAGTTTTGTCATTTAACATGCTCTGATTTCATAACACCAATCATGAGAACCTAGCAAGTCTTTGTTTCTTCTGTTTGGTCACAATTAGCTACTGTGCTAATTGTGGGATGGCTTGTTCACCTCATGGTCCTTGATGGGGTCCTCCCTTCCCAACTCTATAGGCTCCATAAGGGCATTATATTTAAATCTGGAGGGACAGAGGGAGAGTTTTCCTTTAGAAACTTTCAGAAGTGGACTCCTCTAATTCAGACTCAGTATTTCCTATTCTGTGAAAAGCACTATTCACCTGCTGGGGACATAGCAATAGAGCAGACAGATTTCTGCTTATGTGGAGCTTACCTTCTAGTTGGGGAGGTAGATCATTATACTACAAAATATGTAGTATAGCATCAGTTAGGGATACATTTTATGAACAAAATAAAACAGTATTAGAAGATGGAGGTTGCTGGGGAGTCAGACTGGGGGTATTTTAGATGGGGAGGTTTCAGGACACTCTTTCCCTATCAAAGCATACTCAGTTGTGTCATGCTGAAGTTTATCTTTGCATTGTCTTGAAAAAAAACTAATGGTTTTTCAAAAGAGCCAACAGGGCAAATCTAAGACGAATGTTGAATGCAGTCAATAGAGTGATTTTTTTTCTGCTCTGCTCACAGAATGAAAGGTTCATCCTCCCTAGCTCATGACATGCTATCATCATTAGTTTACACAAGTCTCCCTTTTTTTGTAAATTATTTTTCCCTTCTTTAATTCTCTGTCCTAAATCACATTTGTACAGAATAAGCACCCACTGTTAAGTGTTAAATCTGTTTTTAATTTATCTTTTACGTGTTAAAAATATATATGAGAAACATGTTAATTTTTTGGTATATGTATTTTTCATCCCGATCCAGTTACCTACCAATGGATATCAAAGTGGCCTCCATTTCTTGCTACTATAAAAAAACTCTGCAATGAGAATTTTTGTATCAGCAAAATGTTGTCACAATTTTTTTGTAATAAAAGTTTTTGAGTAAGCATATTCATTCATACCTTGTGAATAGGCATATTACATAGAGATTTTCAAGCATTTTTAGATATTGGTTATTTATACATTTTTGGCTACCATAAAATCTCTACAGTGAACATATTTGCACCACCAAGATGTTTGAAACAACTTTATTTTATTTTATTATTATTTAAGTTTTAGGGTACATGTGCACAATGTGCAGGTTAGTTACATATGTATACATGTGCCATGCTGGTGTGCTGCACCCACTAACTCGTCATCTAGCATTAGGTATATCTCCTAAAGCTATCCCTCCCCCCTGCCCCCACCCCACAACAGTCCCCAGAGTGTGATGTTCCCCTTCCTGTGTCCATGTGTTCTCATTGTTCAGTTCCCACCAATGAGTGAGAATATGCGGTGTTTGGTTTTTTGTTCTTGCGATAGTTTACTGAGGATGATGATTTCCAATTTCATCCATGTCCCTACAAAGGACATGAACTGATCATTTTTTATGGCTGCATAGTATTCCATGGTGTATATGTGCCACATTTTCTTAATCTAGTCTATCATTGTTGGACATTTGGGTTGGTTCCAAGTCTTTGCTATTGTGAATAGTGCCGCAATAAACATACGTGTGCATGTGTCTTTATAGCAGCATGATTTATAGTCCTTTGGGTATACACCCAGTAATGGGATGGCTGGGTCAAATGGTATTTCTAGTTCTAGATCCCTGAGGAATAGCCACACTGACTTCCACAATGGTTGAACTAGTTTACAGTCCCACCAACAGTGTAAAAGTGTTCCTATTTCTCCACATCCTCTCCAGCATCTGTGAAACAACTTCTTTAGAGCAGTATATTCTTTTACACATTGTGAATGGGCCTTAATACACCAGAATTTTCACATATTTTTAAATGTTGGCTATTTATATATTGATGTACTAAAAAATTAAATGCTTACATTTTTCTTGTAAGTTACTAAACACCTTTAAATCTCAGGTTTTTCATGTATAAAGTCGAACACAAATATCCACATTGTCATGAGGATTTAATGAGATAAAGCATTTGAAAGACTTAAAAGAGGGACAAGGATATTGTAAAAATATTCAGGACAAGCTGTTCCCCAGCCACCTCAGCGTCATCGTCCCTTATCTTATATTCCTTCATGTTCTCAAAACTAATTATCTCACATGCTTAAAATATCATATCCCTCACTGTCTCTCAGATTAATTTTATAGTATTGGAAGATTTTATAGAAGGAATATTTGCTGATATATTGAGTGAATCAGTAATTAAAGTCAATAATATTAACAAATATTTATTGAAAATTTATTAGTATTAGGTACATGGTAAGCATCTCACTAAATTCCGTAATAAGGAATTAAGAGGCATATGTTATTATTGTTGCCATTTTTACATACAGGAGGCTTAGAGAGGTGAAGTGATCTGTTCAAGGTCAGTAAGGAAGTGAATAATAGTAAAAATTTGAACCTTAAGCCTCTTCATGTTTTGGTAAAGCTATACATATCTTACAATCATGCATTGGAGCTATGTTTTCCTCACTCTGATAAATTTCTACAGAATTACCCTCTTGCCACACAAATACACAACTGACAAACTTTCTTGTCCCGTGTTCAGAATCCACTCTTGCAGCTGTAAGGGTGATTACCAATCTTTCTGTGTGGTACAGATGGTGGGATTTGAAAGCTTGAACACTAATGAGGGACTGGTCACAATCAGGTGGGTAAAATTGGCCATGAATGCCGGGCACGGTGGCTCACACCTGTAATCCCAGCACTTTGGGAGGCTGAGGCAGGCGGATCACAAGGTCAGGAGATTGGGTGCATCCTGGCCAACACGGTTAAATCCTGTCTCTACTAAAAATACAAAAATTAGCCGGGCGTGGTGGCGGGGGCCTGTAATCCCAGCTACTCGGTAGGCTGAGGCAGGAGAATTGCTTGAGCCCAGGAGACGGAGGTTGCAGTGAGCTGAGATTTTGCCACTGCACTCCAGCCTGGCCGACAGAGCCAGACTGTCTCAAAAAAAAAAAAAAAAATTAGCTGAGTGTGGTGGGGCACACCTGTAGTCCCAGCTACTCGGGAGGCTGAGGCAGAAGAATCGCTTGAACCCGGGAGGCAGAGGTTGCAGTGAGCCAAGATCACACCACTGCACTCCAGCCTGGCGACAGAGCGAGACTCAGTCTCAAAAAAAAAAAAAAAAAAAAAAAAAATTGACCATGCATGGTGGAGGTGGGTCTTGTATGTAGGGTTGTAGTGGTGCAGTGGACAGTGCCTTGGACTTGAGGCAGAAGATGCAGGCTGGATTTGTCCTCTATCACCTGCTCATAGGCTGATTCCTGATGTTTTATGAAAGGTGTATTAGTCTATTCTTACACTGCTATAAAGAAATACTCCAAACTGGGTAATTTTTAAAGTAAAGAGGTTCAATTGCCTCACAGTTCTGCAGAGTTTACAGGAAGCCTTGCAGTTTCTGATTCTGGGGAGGCCTCAGGAAACTTTTATTCATGGTGGAAGGCAAAGTCGGAGCAGGCATCTTACATGGCAGGAGCAGAACAGAGGTGGGGGGAGGCGCTACACACTTTTTAAACAAGTAGATCTTGTGAAAACTCACTCACTAACATGATACTAGCACCAATGACAGTGCTAAACCATTCATGAAGGATCCATCCCCATGATCACCTCCCACTAGGGCCCACCTTCAACACTGGAGATTAAAATGCCACATGACATTTGGGCGGGGACACAGATCCAAACCATATCAAATAGCAAGTGAGATACCATGTCTGAAAAGCAGTGTGTCAAACACAGATCATTATTTAAAAAGCAGTCATTCATGAAAAGGCTGCCTTGGGAATACAGAATTTAAAAAATAGTGGAGATTTGGGTTAAGTGGGTTTGGATGCTCCAGACTGTAGACATGAGGAGCACCCATGCTTATCACTGGGAAAAAGGAAGAAGGTTTAGGATATGAAAATCAGGGAGAATGGTTCTAAAGTACAGGGTGAGTGTATGGGGCTGGGAATGCAATCATTGTTTTGTTTTTTTTGGTTTTGGGTTTGTTTTTTTTTTTTTTTTCTACTAATAGGGTTTTGCTTCTCTCAAAGCATGTGGTGTAGAGGGCCTCCAGATCAAGCTCAATGAGTCTAAATGAGTCAGATGGTGGTTATGACTTCTTAATTCATGAAATATTTGAAACTTTCTGAAAGGAGAGAGAAAGTGCCAAACTGGGTTGGCTAGGTAGGTGGCTAGCTCACTGAAGCTCACCTCTGTATCCAGGGTTTTTCCTTTGCTTCCATGTGTCTCAAGAAGTGGATCTTCTGCACATCTGTGATTTGCAACTCTGCTTCTTAGCCAAAGCTCAGCTTCCTCATGTTTCTCCTCTGAACTTCTGGACTAATTAGCAAGGAGGGAAGAACTGAAACACTACTCTAAAGGAATACCACATTTCCCTTTTCTGACCTGAACTCCCTGTTTCTTTCCTAATCTGTGGTTCCTAACATAATGCTGCCTTTCTCAGCTGCACATCTCAGAAGGCAGGGAGGCCCTGACTCAAGTGGCAAGGACTCTTTTGATTGTGGAAGCCCAGTGAGCTTTCCATGGGTTTGAGTTCTGCCCTTCTGGCCTCTGGGATCCTTGTTAGGCTGATATAGCTGTGGTGTGCTGACCCCTCAGGGGAGTTTGTCCTGTGATCTCCCTCAGCAAAGAAAGCAGAATGGAAATAACAGTTAGCAGAGCTGACTCCAAGGAGACAGGGACCCCTGAGGCTTCCCATTTAGATGTTGGGGCTAAACTCAGAGCTTCTTAACTTCACTGCAATATCCCAAGGGAATGCTTCTCTTTGCTCAAGTAATGGTTATCAAGAGTGGATAAATATTTATGTGAGTGAATATTTATATGTTTAGGAATGTTTATGTTTGGCCATTCTAATGGGTATACAGTGATATGTCACTGTTGTTTTAATTTGAATTTCCCAGATGACATGAGAGGGAGCATCTTTTCACATGCCTGTTTTCCATCTGTGTATCTTCTTTGCTGAGTGTCTATTAAGACCTTTGGCCCGTTTTTAATTGGGTTGTATATTTTCTTATTGTTGAGTTTTAAGAGTTATTTGTGTATTTTGAATTACAGTCCTTTATCAGATATGTTTTGTGCAAATATTTTCTCCCAGTATGTGGCTTATTTTTTTATTCTCTTGACAGTGACTTTTGCAGAACAGAAAAGTTTAATTTTAATGAAGTCCAGCTTATGAATTCTTTCTTTTATGAATCATACCTTTGGTGTTGTATCTAAAAAGTCATCTCTAAACCCAAGATCATCTAGATTTTCTCTTATGTTATCCTCTATGAGTTTCACAGTTTTGCATCTTATATTTAGGACTATGATCCATTGAGTTAATGTTTATAAAGGGTGAATTTATTTTTCTTTTTGGTATGTGGACGTCCAGATAATTTAGCACCATTTGTTGAAAAAACTGTCTTTGCTCCGTTATATGTCTTTGCTGTTTGTCAAAGATAGTTGTGTGGGTCTATTTCTTGGTTCTCTGTTCTGTACCATTGATCTATTTGCCTATTCTTTTGCCAGTATATATTGTCTTGATTACTGTAGCTTTGAAGTCAGGTAGTGTCAGTCCTCCAGTTTGTTTTTCTCCTTTAATATTGACTTGGCTACTCTGGGTCTTTTGCCTCTACATATAAACTTTAGAATTAGTTTTTTGATATCTGCAAAATAACTTGCTGGGATTTTGATCGGTATTGCATGAAATTTATACACTGAATTCAGGGGAATTGACCTCTTGATAATATTGAGCCTTCTTATTCATGAACATGGAATTACTATTTAGTTCTTTTATCTTTCATCATGGTTTTGTGATAACCCTTGTGTTCATCTTGTACTTGTTAGATTTATGCCACTATTTTATTTTGGGGGGTGATAATGTAAATGATATTGTGTTCTTAATTTCAAAATCCACTTGTTTGTTGCTAATATTTAGGAGAACAATTGGCTTTTGTATATTAATCTTGCATTTTGCACTCTTGCTGTAATTGCTTATTAGTTCCAGGAATTTTTTTGTCAATTCTTTTGGATTTTCAATATAGACAATCAAATCATCTGTGAACAAAGATAGTTTCATTTCTTTCCTTCAAATCTGTATATATTTTATTACTATTCTTGTCTTATTGCATTAGGTAGGATTTCCAGTATGATGTTGAAAAGCCATGGTGAGAGGGAGCATTCTTATCTTGTTCCTGAACGTAATGGGAAAGCTCCTAGTTTCTCGCCATCATGTATAATGTTAGTTGTAGGACTTTTTGGGGGGTAGTTTTTTCTTATCAAGTTAAGGAATTTTCCTTCTATTCCTAGTTTACTGAGAATTTTTAGAATCATAGATGGGTGTTGGAGTTTGTCAAATGATTTTTCTGCATCTATTTATGTATTCATGTGGCTTTTCTTTGTTAATTTATTGATGTGATGCATTACAATAACTGATTTTGGAATGTTGAACCAGGCTTGCATACCTAGGATAAATTAAACTTGGTTGTGATGTATAAATCTTTGTATACATTGTTGGATTCAATTTGCAAACATTTTGTTTAGAGTTATGCATGTATGTTTATGAGAGATACAGGTTTATAGTTTTCTTATAATGTCTTTGGTTTTGGTATTAGGATATTGTTGGCTTCATAGAATGAATTAGAAAGTGTTTCCTTTGCTTCTATTGTCTGGAAGAGATTATAGATAATTAATATAAATTCTTCTTTAAATGTTTAGTAGAATTCACCAATGAACCCATCTGGGCCTAGTGCTTTCTGCTTTGGGAGTTTATTAATTATTGAGTCAATTTCTTTTATAGATACAGTTCTATCAATTTCATCATTTCTTTTTGTGTGCATTTTGACATATTGTGTCTTTCAAAGGATTTGTCCATTCATTTAGGTTATCAAATTTGTGGGTACAGAGTTGTTCATAGTATTTCTTTATTTTCTTTTAATGTCCATGAGATCTGTAGTGATGTTCCCTTATTTATTTCTGACATTAATAATTTGTGTCCTCTGTCTTGTTTTCATAGTCAGCATGGTTAGAAGCTTATCAATTTTTAAAAACTAAATTTTATTGTGTATATTTGAGGTTTACAGCATGATGCTATGTGATACATATAGAGAGTAAAATGGTTATTATTATGAAGCAGATTAACATATCTATAATCTCACAGTTACTTTTTTGTGATAACAGCAACTAAAATCTATTTATTTAACAAAAATCCCTAATACAATTCAATATTATTAACTGGTTCTCATGTTGTACATTAGATCTCTAGACTTGTTCATGCTTCATGTCTGTATCCTTTGATCTACATCTCCCAATTTTATCCCTCCCCCTACCTGTAGTAACTATTGTTTCATTCTCTATCCCTGTATATTTCTTTCTTTTTATTTCACATATACATGAGAGTGTGCAATATTTTTATTTCTGTGTCTGGTTTATTTCAGTTACCATAATGTCCTCCAGGTATATCTGTGTTGTGGCAAATGGAAAGATCTACTTCTTTAAGTCTTAATAATATTGTAAGGCTGAATAAATATACATTGCTCCTTTTAAGAACAGATAGTTCATTTTTTTGCTATTGACTTGTAAGAGTACAGAAAGTATATACATATATATGTATGTATGTCTACATGTAACATTTTCTTTTTTACTTTTTTATTTTTTATTTTTTAAGACAGAGTCTTGCTCTGTCACCCAGACTGGAGTGCAGTGGCATGAGCTCGGCCCACTGCAACCTCCGCCTCCTGGGTTCAAGCGATTCTCCTGGCTCAGCCTCCCAAGTAGCTGGGATTACAGGTGTGAGCCACCACGCCCAGCTAATTTTTTTTTTTTTTTGTATTTTTTAGTAGAGATGTGGTTTCGCTACATTGGCCAGGCTTGTCTTGAACTCCTGACCTCAGATGATCTGCCCGCCTTGGCCTCCCAAAGTTCTGGGATTACAGGCATGAGCCATCGCACCCAGCCAACATTTTCTTTATATTCACTCATTGTTGGGCAGTTAGGTTGTTTCCATATCTTGGCTATTATGAATACTGTATATATCTTCACTGTGAGAACCAGGTAGAACTCTGGGAGGTAAAACTCACAACAGTGTGTGGGCCTTTCTATGACTGGTTCCCCCTAGAGATTTTAACTCTCAGACTTGTCTACACTGAGCCTCCAGCAATTCATCAATTACAGTTCAGGTTTTCCTACCTTAGCACTGATTCCTGCAGAGGCTTCTGTTTGTGGGTTTCTGCTCCAGTAAGCTGTGATTCTTTGTATTTTGTTGTCTGTCTCTCCAATTTGGGGGGCGGTGGGTTGCCATGTGACCTCACTTCTCTGATGGATCTAAAAAGAATGTTGATTTTTCAGTTTGTTAGGCCTTTTACTCTTTCAGAAGGAGTAACAACCTCTAAAATCCATACATGTTGGACCAGAAACTGGAAGTAACTCTGATGTATAATTGGGTTTTTAAATGACAATAATTGATTCTGGGTGGAGGCAGGAAAAGGAGATACTTTCTACTGCTGCTAGTAGTGTGAATACAAAGTGGCATATGCTTCTAGGAAATAAATTGACAGCATGTGTTATAAACATTAAAAATATTTGTTTCTATGACCTAGTCTTTTTTTTTAACCTCTAAAGAAGCATTTAATCTATTCATACATTGGTGCCTTAAATTTAGTCTTTCGGTATAAGCCCATATAGATATAGACAGTGTTAAGCAATTTAGAAAAGTCTCCAAATTGGGTTGATACTGTTATTGTAGGCAGACTTCAAATTTAAGGGCTTACAATAACCTTACTTAGCCAAAAGTTTTCAGTAGTTTTACACATATGACCTCCGCATACAAAAATCGTTGGGATAGTCTGTGTTTAAATTTAGAAACAGAATTATAAAAGAAGGCAAACACCTCAATAAGAAAAAAGTGCAACGAACATGAACAGGCAATTCACAAAAGAATACAAGGGTTCAGTAAGCATGTGAACAAGTAATTAATGAAACTAGCAATAATGAACTATTGGATAAAATAATAAAATAACAGTGATACCATTTTTTCACCAATCATATCATATTATCTATCAAAGATTGAAAAGAATCATAATACCTAGTATTAACACTGAGAGTGCAGGTGGAAATGTAAAGTATCACAATAACTCTGTAGAGAATTTGACAGTATTTATTTAAATATTTTCCACTTTAAGAAATTTATCCAAAGGAAACAGTTGAAAGTGGTACAAACATATCTGAAGAAAAATGTTCTCAATTACGTTAAGCCATGTACATTCTTGTTTTTGTTCCCCCTCACCTTCATATCATCAGTACCAAATATAGTGTTTGGCGTAGAAATTCAATATGTGGTTAATTATTTATATTGTCTATGACCTAGTCTTTCACTTTCAGGAATCTGATCATATAAATACTAAAAATATTGCCAAGTGTGGATGTGGTGAAAAGGAAAACACTTTTACACTGCTGGTGAGAATGTAAATTAGTACAACCACTATGGAAAACAGTGTGGAGATTCATTAAAGAACTAAAAGTAGATATACCATTTGATCCAGCAATCCCACTACTGGATATTCACTCAGAGGAAAAGAAGTCATTATACGAGGCTGAGTGCGGTGGCTCACGCCTATAATCTCAGCATTTTAGGAGGGTGAGGCAGGTGAATCATGAGGTCAGGAGTTTGAGACCAGCCTGGCCTACATGGTGAAACCCCGTGTCTACTAAAAATACAAAAATTAGCTGGTCATGGTAGCAGTCACCTGTAATCCCAGATACTCGGGAGGCTGAGGCAGGAGAATAGCTTGAACCTGGGAGGCGGAGATTGCAGTGAGTTGAGATCATGCCACGGCACTCCAGCCTGGGCGACAGTGCGAGACTCCATCTCAAAAAAAAAAAAAAAGACATCATTATATACAAAAAGATACTTGCACATGCATGTTTATAGCACCACAATTCACAATTGCAAAAATATGGAACCAGCCCAAGTGCCCCTCAATCAATGAGTGGATAAAGAAATCGTGATATATATATATATATATATATATATACACCATGGAATACTATTCGGCCATAAAAAGGAACAAAATAATGGCATTCACGGCAACCTGGATGGAACTGGAGACAATTTTTCTAAGTAAAGTAACTCAGGAATGGAAAACCAAACATCGTATGTTCTCACTTATAAGTAGGAGCTGAGCTATGAGAACAAAAGGCATAAAAATGATACAATGAACTTTGGGGACTCAGGGGAAAGGGTAGGAGAAGGTGAGAAATAAAAGACTACACACTAGGTACAGTGTACACTGCTCGGGTGCACCAAAATGTCAGAAATCACCACTAACGAACTTAAACATGTAACCAAACACCACCTGTTCCCCAAAAACCTACAATTAAAAAAATTCTGAAAAAAAAATCTCAGAAATTACCACTAAAGAACTTATTCATGTCACCAAACACCACCTGTTCCCCAAAAACCTACTGAAATTAAAAAAAAATAGAAAGTCATTAAAAAAGAAAAAAGAAAAATACTGCCAAGAATATATGTACAAGGATAGTACACGTAAGAGAAACAGAAATCATCCAAGTTTTCGTGAATGGGGCTTGGTTAAATTATAATATGTTGATATAATTGACTATTGTGTGGACTTTCTAATTATTTGATAGCATATTTTGAATACAGAATAATAATCTTAATAATTATAAATTTAAATTATAATTTTAATATAAATTTGAAACATTTTAATTGAATTATATTTAAATTTAATTTGAATACATTGTAATTGAATTTTAAAAATTGAATACATTTAAAAATTTTGCACTAACTTTTTAAGGTAATACCTATCCCTTGTCTGGAGATTGCTTTGGAGATAAAGTCGCTCTTTCTCTCCTTTAAGACAGAATTGAAGTCATTTCCTTGTACTGGAGCAAAAGGCAGCTAGGAAATTTCAGGTTGTCAACTAATAGCTGCTGGATGAGGTTCTTATACATTATATTACAAAGGGTATAAGTGAGGGCTTCTTAGAGAATATTAAGTACTTCAAAAAGAGAATTCTTCCTTTTTAATTAGATATTAGTTGTGATGTTTACATTTGAGACTGAAGGAGTTTTCTGTCTATATACATAAGCATAAGGGGTATGGTGTCATAATTATTTCAGGATTAAGTCTACATTTTATTATCTGTTGTATTAGTCAAGATTTGTGTAGGGAAGAAAAAATTGTCATTGATGTTTTAAGCAGAAATGAAGTAAATAAAATACTGAAATATTTTATTTACCAGGAAATTGAGTGCTTACAAAGTCATTGGAAATGTTATAGAATCACAGGCTCTAGGATGAGTCTCTAGGAATAAACTTAAGCACAATAATAATCTGACCCACCTAGAGTACTTCTCTTACCCAATTAGGAAGGAGGAGAATCAGAAGGTCGCCATTGAAACTATTGAATTCAAGAGCTTATCGGTGCAACTGCAGCCCAACTATCAGGAATCAGCATCAAAACTACTTCCTGTCTCTCACTAACTGGGTAATTGGTCACAAAAAGTGGACTTCAGCTGCCGCTCCTAAAGCAAATGCCTGTCAGCAATAATGTACCTAGTAACTGGACAATGAAAATCTGCTGCAGAAAAAAAAAATGTTCCAAGAATATTTCTGACAGTAGAAAAAGCAAAAACATAGGACACCTTCCACGTCATTTCAATATTTTAAATTTCATATAAGTGCACCCAACTAATTCATATTGAGGACTCTAACTGTAAAGAATTCTAGGAAATGTATTCTTTTTTATTTCTAGCCTTCGACGTACAGGATGGCACACTAGAATGCAGTCAGAATGAATGCCGAGTGCCAATGATCATTTACAAATAAAACCATTGAATAATAACCTTTCTGTTTCCCTTAGTCGATAGGTCTAATCTGTAATAATTTAAGTTTCCATATGGTCAAAGCAGAGGAACACCAGTGCTAAGATATTTAGTACAGTCTGCATTTTTCAGGGCATATGACTCATGCTGAAGATCATAACAATGCCAAGAAGACACAAGAATATGAGAAAGGAATTCCTAGAAAAAAGGCAAAGATTTCAATGACTAAGCTAATTTTTTCTAAGTCTACTGATAACATACTCCCTACCCCATCCTCCATTAATAAAAGAATGGTTGTTGTATTGTATTATGAGGGAATTAAAAGTGTGATAAGACTGTGCTGGTGTCAGGGTTTGTTTCTGTTGTATTTGTTTTTTGTTTTGGGGTTGTTAAAAAATATACTTTTGTTCTAGGCTGAAGCTACTACACTGTGGATCAATAAAACTACTAAAGTGTCCCAAGTAACTACTATAATGGTAATTTGCTTTCTTTTAGTAATAAGAACACACCACAGCACAGCTACAATAAAATAAGGTCCTAGAATGAGCAATAGGCCTTTATTTATAAAATTAAGCAATACTCAGTGTCTAAGGCCAGCTGTAAAAAGAATTCGACTGAATATTAAATATAATTATAATGGTTTATATTTATTTCATAATAGTGACAAATATGGGCTGGGCACAGTGGCTCACACCTGTAATCCCAGCACTTTGGGAGGTTGAGTTAGACAAATCGCGAGGTCAGGAGATCGAGACCATCCTGGCCAACACACTGAAACCCCATCTCTACTAAAAATACAAAAATTAGCTGGGTATGGTGGCATGTACCTGTAATCCCAGCTACTTGGGAGGCTGAGGCACAAGAATCTCTTGAACCCAGGAGGCGGAGGTTGCAGTGAGCCGAGATGGCGCCACTGCACTCCAGCCTGGCGACAGAGCAAGACTCCGTCTCAAAAAAAAAAAAAAAAAAGTGACAAATATTATATTATGATCATCAGTCAAAGCAATTACAGTTAGGTAAAAAGGTAGGTCATTATAATTAGACTTCCAAAAAATTTTCAAAAATCTTTGTAGGACTCCTGTTTCTAGCAATTAGGCAAACTAAATGCATAGAACACATTTTCATTTCAAAACTCCTAGATATATCTACTTCCTAGTAAGAAAAATAAAATTTAGAAGTCTAGAAATACCAAGAAAATGTGAATTCACAGAGGTAAGTGAGTGCCAATCTTCTTTAAAAATAAAGACAGTGGCCGGGCGCAGTGGCTCACGTCTGTAATCCCAGCACTTTGGGAGGCTGAGGCGGGTAGATCACCTGAGGTCAGGAGTTTGAGACCAGCCTGGCCAACATGGTGAAACCCTGTCTCTACTAAAACTAGAAAAATCAGCAGGATGTGGTGGTACACATCAATTGCTTGAACCCAAAAGGTGGAGGTTGCAGTGAGCCGAGATCACGACACTGCACTCCAGCCTGGGCGATAGAGTGAGACTCCATCTCAAAATAAATAAATAAATAAAGACAGAACTTTTTATTTTTTAAAGCTTCACAAGAAACAAGAGACAAAGCACGGTGTCAAAGCATGGGGAGGAGATCATGGTATTGGAGACCTTTACCTAAAGCTAGGACCACTGAAGGACTAAGCTCATAGTGTAAGAATTATTTTTTTAAGTCTAATTTATTTTTGGAGATAGATAGCAAGAAAAAGCAAATTTCTTTTTCTGCGTTTTTGACTTAACCATATTTTTTAAAACTTCTGAGAAGTGTTGCGTTTTTGACAAGGATATATTTTTAGACTTCTGAGAAGTATCAACGTCTAATGAAAGATTGAGAATACACTCAAACTGCATCCATGGCTTAAAAATAATAAACTAAGAAGAATTTGGTTTACGTTGGAATTAGGTAAAAGTAAACAAAAATCCTTTCTGGAAAATGGTTTAAGCCCAGACTTCAAAGACTTTCTAGAGATAAAGTTCCAAAATTTATGAGTTTAAAAAATACAAACAAGGCTCGGTGCAGTGGCTCACGCTTATAATCGCAGCACTCTGGGAAGCCTAGGCAAGAGGATCACTTGAGTTCGGGAGTTTGGGGCCAGCATGGGCAACATAGCAAGACCTTATCTCTACACAAAATTAAAAAAAAAAATTAGCTGGGCATAGTAGAACACACCTGTAGTCCCAGCTATGCAGGAGGCTGACATGGAAGGATCACTTGAGCCCAGGAGTTTGAGGCTACAGTAAGCTACACACCATTGCACTACAGCTGGGTTGACAGAGTGAGACCCTGTCTCTTAAAAAAAGTTATTTTTTTTAAGTTAAAGGAAAAAAAAGACATAATGAGCAAGAGTTAGCAGAAATAACAACAGAATGAGACTAAAAAAGTTAGTAGCCACAATTTAAAAATAATCGGGAGTACATATATATGAGAACAAAATAAAAATCTCTAGAAATAAAAGTGTAATTAAAATGAAAACTAAAAGCAGCTCAACAGCAATTTAGATACAGCTCAAAAGAGAATTAGTTAAATAAAAAATAGAGCTAAATCATATAGATTATAGCAGAGAGAGAAATAATATAAAAGAATAAGGAAATGGGATTATTTTATTATATTATTTTAACATAATATAATCAGAGACTCAAACAGGAATAGCAATACATTTTGATATGTAAATTTATAAATACTTTCCAAAAGAGGCAAAAGACCAATGTTCAGGAAAACTTCCATGTGGGACAACATGGAGTAAACGATAAATGGATACGCCCCTATTCACTCTAGTCTGATTTTGCAAAACAATCAGGCAAATCCCAACAGAGAGACATTCTATAAAATACTTCACCAGTATTCCTTAAAACTGTCAGGGTCATCAAACAAAAAAAAGTAAAATATGAGAAACTCACAGTCAAGAGAAGCCGAAGGAGACAGACAGGCTGACTGAATATAATATAATATCCTCGATGGGATCCTGGAACACAAAAAAAGGATATTAGATTTTAAAAGTAAGGAAATAGGCCGAGTGCACTGGCTCACGCCTGTAATCCCAGCATTTTGGGAGGCCAAGGCTGGTGGATCACCTGAGGTCAGGAGTTTGAGACCAGCCTAGCCAACATGGTGAAACCCCATCTCTACTAAAAATACAAAAAGTTAGCCGGGCATGGTGATGTGTGCTTGTAATCTCAGCTACTTGGGAGGCTGAGGCAGGAGAATCACTTGAACCTAGGAGGTGGAGATTGCAGTGAGCAGAGATCGTGCCACTGCACTCCAGCGTGGGTGACAAGAGCAAGACTCTGTGTTAAAAAAAAGGAAAAAAGAAAAAGTAAGGAACTAGGAATAAAGTGTGAACATTAGTTAGTAAAGAAATAAACATCAGGAAAGCCAGACAAAATGTACAAAGCAAGTGATTTTAGATATTGAAAAAGGTAGCATGGGGAGATATAGAATTTTCAGAATTGAAGTGTAAGGACTTCAGAAAATCTGCTCCTAAAAAAAGCAACAACAAAAACTGGCATGTAATCCAGCACTCTAGGAGGCTGAGGTGGGAGGCTCACTTGAGCCCTGTAGTTTGAGACCAACCTGGGCCACAAAGTGAGACCCCATATCTAGTTAAAAAAAAAAAATACCTGGCAAATGTAGCCAGAAAGATAGAAACTGTTTCTGAGGAAGTCCAGATGTTGGAATTACTAAACAAAGACTTTAAATCAGCTATGTAAATATATTTATAATAGGTAGTAAAATATATATTCATAAGTTATAGAAATCAATGTAATACACCATATTAAGAATAAAAATGTAAAAAACCATATGATCATCTTGATAGGTGAAGAAAAAGCATCAAACAAACTTCAACATCCTTTCATGATAAAACACTTAACAAGCCGGGAACACTTGAAAACTTTTTTAACCTGATAAAAGGCGTCTATGAAAACCTCACAGCTAACATCATACTCTAGGGTGAAATACTGAGTGCTTTCCTCCTAAGATCAAGAACTAGATAAAGATGACAGTACTTGCCACTTCTAGTCAACTGTGATGGTTAATAGTGAGTGTCAACGTGATTGGATTAAAGGATGCACAGTACTGCTCCTGGGTTTGTCTGTGAGGGTACTGATTCATGCTACAACATGGACAGACCTTGAAAACATGGGCTGGGCACGGTGGCTCACGCCTGTAATCCCAGCACTTTGGGAGGCTGAGGTGGGCAGATCACCTGAGGTCAGGAGTTAAAGACTAGCCTGACCAACATAGTGAAACCCCATCTCTACTAAAAATACAGAAATTAGCTGGGCATGGTGGTGGACACCTGTAATCCCAGCTACTCGGGAGGCTGAGGCAGGAGAATTGCTTGAACCTGGGAGGTGGAGGTTGCAGTGGGCCAAGATCATGCCATTGCACTGCAGCCTGGGTGACAGATCGAGACTCCATCTTGAAAAAAAAAAAAAAAGACACTCAATAAAATAAAAAGCCATGCCTCAGGCTGGCAGAAAATATTTGCAAAACAGATCTCTAAGGAATTATTGAATGTGTAGTATCTACAGAAGGAAAACAATCCAATTATTTAAAAAACTGTGTGCAAAAGATTTGAACAGATACTTCATCAAAGAAGATATATAGTATATCAGCATTTGTAAAGACACTCAGCATCTTTCATAATTAGATAAATGGAAGTGAAAAACAAATGAAATACCATGACAAACCCATTAGAATGGCTAAAATTCAAATGACTGACAATCCCAGTTGGTAGTAAGGACATGTAGAAATTAGAACTCTCAATCACTGGCTGTAGTAATGCATTATGTAGAGCCATTTGGAAAGGAGTGTCAGTTTTTCATAAAGTTAAACATGCATTTGACCCAAGCAATTTCAGTCCTGTATATTTACCCAAGAGAAATAAAATCCTCTTCACATAAAGATTCGTATGCATAGACACTTTAATCATAACAAACAAAAACTAAAAACAACCCAAATGTCCATCAACTAGTGAACAGATAAACTGTGTTATGTCTACACAGTGGAATACTAACCAGCAATGAAAGAGGAAAAAACTGTGAATACATATAACAACATAAATAAATCTCAAAATTAGTATGCAAAGTGAAGGAAGTCAGGTGTAAAAAATATACTGAATTATTCTATTAATATGAAATTTTGGAAAAGGCAAAACTATAGCAACAGAAAGAACATTGATGACTATTAGGAGCGTTGAGTAGGGGAGAGGATTGGCTACAAAGGAGCATGAGGGAGCTTTTGGGATGGTGGTGTTCTACATCCTGATTGTGTTGGTGGATCTGCAAGTGTTTATATTTCTCAAAACTCATCAGATTTTACACTTTAAATGGTAGATTCTATTATATATATTATGCCCAAATAAAACTGAGAAGAGGAAAAATTTTCAGATCCATCAAGCAAATGATCCCAAATAGCTTATATGAGGGAAATTTACATCTAAACACATTATAATGCAAATGAGGAAAATAAATATATAAAAAGCTAAAAGCAGCAAAAGAGAAAAGTAATTGTATGCAAAGGATCATTATTAAACTGGCAAACATCTTCTAATCACCAGCAATGGAAGTCATAATACAGTTGAATAATATCTTCAAAGACTGAGAGAAAATAATTTTCAACTTAGGATTGTAAATTCTTTTTTTTTTTTTTTCTGAGACCAAGTCTCACTCTGTCACCAGGCACCAGGCTGGAGTGCAGTGGTGTGATCTCGGCTCACTGCAACCTCTGGCTCCCGGGTTCAAGTGATTCTCCTGCCTCAGCCTCCTGAGTGGTTGGGACTACAGGTGCGTGCCAAACATGCCCAGCTAATTTTTGTATTTTTAGTAGAGATGGGGTTTCACCATGTTGGCCAGGATGGTCTTGATCTCTTGACCTTGTGATCTGCCTGCCTCAGCTTCCCAAAGTGCTAGGATTACAGGCGTGAGCCACCGCACCTGGCCGAAATTTGTTTAAGGTTAAGAGTGAAATGAAAATATTATTAGAAAAATGTAAGAGAAAACCAACACCAGGCTTTTCTAAATGAAGTCCTTCAGTAAAGGGAGAATAGTCCAAGAAGAAAGAATTGAGAATAGTTAAAGCCTGCAAATAACTATTTTTTTTTACAAAGAAGATAGAAGTATTGACTAACCTTAAAATGTAAGTTAAATATGAGTAATAAATCTTCCATGTAAATAAAAATTAAAATACCCATTTTACAAAAACTGCCAAGCGTACCAAAAGAAAACAAATTAAAAAAGAGAAAATTTGATCAATCCAAAAAAAGGAAAGTAGAAAATAAGTGAAACATGGAAAATGAAAAAATTAAAAAGTTCACATATTACAATATGAATATATCAACAATCAAGTAAAATACAAAAGAACCAAAATCCCTAGTTAAAGATGGACATTTAACTTTCTTGGCTGTGGCAATTATTTTACTATATAGATGTATATCAAAACATCACATTGTAAACCTTAAATAAATGCAATTTTGTTTTAAAAATATGGCCTGGATTCTTAAAAATTTAGAATTTTGCAATTAGTTATATTTTGACTAACTCTATGGACTAATTATCAAAGGTGATGACATCTTAAAGCACACTTTGATATAGCTATAATAGCTTTCCTTTGGTTAATATTTGCATGGCATATCATTTTACTATCAAATTTTCTGTGCTTTTATGAAGTTCTCAAATTTTGAGATGTGTATTTTTATATATCTTTTATATACATAAAAGATATATAAAAATACACATCTCAAAATTTGAGAACATTTATGTATATAAAAGATATAGAAATATCTTTCATATATCTATGTATATGAAAGGTATATAAAAGATATATGAAAGATATATCTTTTATATCTTTCATATATCTATGTATAAATGTTTTCATATTTCTCTTATGATTGATTATTTGGCCCAAGACTTTTTTATGTGTCCACTTTAATTTTCAAATATATGGAAATTTGATTATCTTTTATAATTGATTTCTAACTGAATTACATTGTGACCACAGAATGTGATCTGTATGATCTTAATGTAATCTTTGAATCTTTCTTATAAGCTAATATATCATCCATTTTTATAATTGTTTAATCTGGGAGTGACTATTCCTATGATTTTGGAGGAAGTGCTCTTGATATATTTCATTAGATCAAATATGTTAATTATATCATTAAACCTGCTATGTTGTCTTGTTGCCTAATTAAACCCCAATATAGTTGGAAATTAAAATCAAATCTATTAAAAAACACTTAGGTTTTCCAAATGGATATTCAACTGGCCCAGCAATTCCAAGTAAAATCCTGCCAGTATCTCTGTGTACCTGCATGCACATGTGCATGTATGCAGGCGTGTGTTTGTGTGTGTGTATGTGTATGTGTGTGTCAGAGTGAGAGAACTGAAAAAACTTTTTTTTAATTGAAAAACAGGCTGTTTTATTTTATTTTATTTTATTATTATTATACTTTAAGTTTTAGGGTACATGTGCACAATGTGCAGGTTAGTTACATATGTATACATGTGCCATGCTGGTGTGCTGCACCCATTAACTCGTCATTTAGCATTAGGTATATCTCCTACTGCTATCCCTCCCCCCTCCCCCCACCCCACAACAGTCCCCAGAGTCTGATGTTCCCCTACCTGTGTCCATGTGTTCTCATTGTTCAATTCCCACCTATGAGTGAGAATATGTGGTGTTTGGTTTTTTGTTCTTGCGATAGTTTACTGAGAATGATGATTTCCAATTTCATCCATGTCCCTACAAAGACATGAACTCATCATTTTTTATGGCTGAATAGTATTCCATGGTGTATAGGTGCCACATTTTCTTGATCTAGTCTATCATTGTTGGACATTTGGGTTGGTTCCAAGTCTTTGCTATTGTGAATAGTGCCGCAGTAAACATACGTGTGCATGTGTCTTTATAGCAGCATGATTTGTAATCCTTTGGGTATATACCCAGTAATGGGGTGGCTGGGTCAAATGGTATTTCTAGTTCTAGATCCCTGAGGAATTGCCACACTGACTTCCACAATGGTTGAACTAGTTTACAGTCTCACCAACTGTGTAAAAGTGTTCCTATTTCTCCACATCCTCTCCAGCACCTGTTGTTTCCTGACTTTTTAATGATTGTCATTCTAACTGGTGTGAGATGGTATCTCATTGTGGTTTTGATTTGCATTTCTCTGATGGCCAGTGATGGTGAGCATTTTTTCATGTGTTTTTTGGCTGCATAAATGTCTTCTTTTGAGAAGTGTCTGTTCATGTCCTTCACCCACTTTTTGATGGGGTTGTTTGTTTTTTTCTTGTAAATTTGTTTGAGTTCGTTGTAGGTTCTGGATATTAGCTCTTTGTCAGATGAGTAGGTTGTGAAAATTTTCTCCCATTTTGTAGGTTGCCTGTTCACTCTGATGGTAGTTTCTTTCGCTGTGCAGAAGCTCTTTAGTTTAATTAGATCCCATTTGTCAATTTTGGCTTTTGTTGCCATTGCTTTTGGTGTTTTAGACATGAAGTCCTTGCCCATGCCTATGTCCTGAATGGTAATGCCTAGGTTTTCTTCTATGGTTTTTATGGTTTTAGGTCTAACGTTTAAGTCTTTAATCCATCTTGAATTAATTTTTGTGTAAGGTGTAAGGAAGGGATCCAGTTTCAGCTTTGTACATATGGCTAGCCAGTTTTCCCAGCACCATTTATTAAATAGGGAATCCTTTCCCCATTGCTTGTTTTTCTCAGGTTTGTCAAAGATGAGATAGTTGTAGATATGCGGCATTATTTCCGAGGGCTCTGTTCTGTTCCATTGATCTATATCTCTGTTTTGGTACCAGTACCATGCTGTTTTGGTACCAGTACCATGCTGTTTTGGTTACTGTAGCCTTGTAGTATAGTTTGAAGTCAGGTAGCGTGATGCCTCCAGCTTTGTTCTTTTAGCTTAGGATTGACTTGGCAATGCGGGCTCTTTTTTGGTTCCATATGAACTTTAAAGTCGTTTTTTCCAATTCTGTGAAGAAAGTCATTGGTAGCTTGATGGGGATGGCATTGAATCTGTAAAGTACCTTGGGCAGTATGGCCATTTTCACGATATTGATTCTTCCTACCCATGAGCATGGAATGTTCTTCCATTTGTTTGTATCCTCTTTTATTTCCTTGAGCAGTGGTTTGTAGTTCTCCTTGAAGAGGTCCTTCACATCCCTTGTAAGTTGGATTCCTAGGTATTTTATTCTCTTTGAAGCAATTGTGAATGGGAGTTCACTCATGATTTGGCTCTCTGTTTGTCTGTTATTGGTGTATAAGAATGCTTGCGATTTTTGTACATTGATTTTGTATCCTGAGACTTTGCTGAAGTTGCTTATCAGCTTAAGGAGATTTTGGGCTGAGACAATGGCGTTTTCTAGATATACAATCATGTCATCTGCAAACAGGGACAATTTGACTTCCTCTTTTCCTAATTGAATACCCTTTATTTCCTTCTCCTGCCTAATCGCCCTGGCCAGAACTTCCAACACTATGTTGAATAGGAGTGGTGAGAGAGGGCATCCCTGTCTTGTGCCAGTTTTCAAAGGGAATGCTTCCAGTTTTTGCCCATTCAGTATGATATTAGCTGTGGGTTTGTCATAGATAGCTCTTATTATTTTGAAATACGTCCCATCAATACCTAATTTATTGAGAGTTTTTAGCATGAAGTGTTGTTGAATTTTGTCAAAGGCCTTTTCTGCATCTATTGAGATAATCATGTGGTTTTTGTCTTTGGTTCTGTTTATATGCTGGATTACATTTATTGATTTGCCTATATTGAACCAGCCTTGCATCCCAGGGATGAAGCCCACTTGATCATGGTGGATAAGCTTTTTGATGTGCTGCTGGATTCGGTTTGCCAGTATTTTATTGAGGATTTTTGCATCAATGTTCATCAAGGATATTGGTCTGAAATTCTCTTTTTTGGTTGTGTCTCTGCCCGGCTTTGGTATCAGGATGATGCTGGCCTCATAAAATGAGTTAGGGAGGATTCCCTCTTTTTCTATTGATTGGAATAGTTTCAGAAGGAATGGTACCAGTTCCTCCTTGTACCTCTGGTAGAATTCGGCTGTGAATCCATCTGGTCCTGGACTCTTTTTGGTTGGCAAGCTATTGATTATTGCCACAATTTCAGAGCCTGTTATTGGTCTATTCAGAGATTCAACTTCTTCCTGGTTTAGTCTTGGGAGAGTGTATGTGTCGAGGAATGTATCCATTTCTTCTAGATTTTCTAGTTTATTTGTGTAGAGGTGTTTGTAGTATTCTCTGATGGTAGTTTGTATTTCTGTGGGATCGGTGGTGATATCCCTTTTATCATTTCTTATTGTGTCTATTTGATTCTTTCCTCTTTTCTTCTTTATAATTCTTGCTAGCACTCTATCAATTTTGTTGATCCTTTCAAAAAACCAGCTCCTGGATTCATTAATTTTTTGAAGGGTTTTTATGTCTCTATTTCCTTCAGTTCTGCTCTGATTTTAGTTATTTCTTACCTTCTGCTATCTTTTGAATGTGTTTGCTCTTCCCTTTCTAGTTCTTTTAATTGTGATGTTAGGGTGTCAATTTTGGATCTTTCCTGCTTTCTCTTGTGGGCATTTAGTGCTATAAATTTCCCTCTACACACTGCTATGAATGTGTCCCAGAGATTCTGGTATGTTGTGTCTTTGTTCTTGTTGGTTTCAAAGAACATCTTTATTTCTGCCTTCATTTCGTTATGTACCCAGTAGTCATTCAGGAGCAGGTTGTTCAGTTTCCATGTAGTTGAGCGGCTTTGAGTGAGATTCTTAATCCTGAGTTCTAGTTTGATTGCACTGTGGTCTGAGAGATAGTTTGTTATAATTTCTGTTCTTTTACATTTGCTGAGGAGAGCTTTACTTCCAAGTATGTGGTCAGTTTAGGAATAGGTGTGGTGTGGTGCTGAAAAAAATGTATATTCTGTTGATTTGGGGTGGAGAGTTCTGTAGATGTCTATTAGGTCCGCTTGGTGCAGAGCTGAGTTCAATTCCTGGGTATCCTTGTTGACTTTCTGTCTCGTTGATCTGTCTAATGTTGACAGTGAGGTGTTAAAGTCTCCCTATATTAATGTGTGGGAGTCTAAGTCTCTTTGTAGGTCACTCAGGACTTGCTTTATGAATCTGGGTGCTCCTGTATTGGTTGCATATATATTTAGGATAGTTAGCTCTTCTTGTTGAATTGATCCCTTGACCATTATGTAATGGCCTTCTTTGTGTCTTTTGATCTTTGTTGGTTTAAAGTCTGTTTCATCAGAGACTAGGATTGAAACCCCTGCCTTTTTTTGTTTTCCATTTGCTTGGTAGATCTTCCTCCATCCTTTTATTTTGAGCCTATGTGTGTCTCTGCCCGTGAGATGGGTTTCCTGAATACAGCACACTGATGGGTCTTGACTCTTTATCCACTTTGCCAGTCTGTGTCTTTAATTGGAGCATTTAGTCCATTTACATTTAAAGTTAATATTGTTATGTGTGAATTTGATCCTGTCATTATGATGTTAGCTGGTTATTTTGCTCATTAGTTGATGCAGTTTCTTCCTAGTCTCAATGGTCTTTACATTTTGGCATGATTTTGCAGCGGCTGGTACCCGTTGTTCCTTTCCATGTTTAGTGCTTCCTTCAGGAGTTCTTTTAGGGCAGGCCTGGTGGTGACAAAGTCTCTCATCATTTGCTTGTCTGTGAAGTATTTTATTTCTCCTTCACTTATGAAGCTTAGTTTGGCTGGATATGAAATTCTGGGTTGAAAATTCTTTTCTTTAAGAATGTTGAATATTGGCCCCCACTCTCTTCTGGCTTGTAGAGTGTCTGCCGAGAGATCAGCTGTTAGTCTGATGGGCTTCCCTTTGAGGGTAACCCGACCTTTCTCTCTGGCTGCCCTTAACATTTTTTTCTTCATTTCCACTTTGGTGAATCTGACAATTATGTGTCTTGGAGTTGCTCTTCTCGAGGAGTATCTTTGTGGCGTTCTCTGTATTTCCTGAATCTGAATGTTGGCCTGCCTTGCTAGATTGGGGAAGTTCTCCTGGATGATATCCTGCAGATTGTTTTCCAGCTTGGTTCCATTCTCCCTGTCACTTTCAGGTACACCAATCAGATGTAGATTTGGTCTTTTCATATAGTCCCATATTTCTTGGAGGCTTTGCTCATTTCTTTTTATTCTTTTTTCTCTAGACTTCCCTTCTCGCTTCATTTCATTCATTTCATCTTCCATCACTGATACCCTTTCTTCCAGTTGATCGCATTGGCTCCTGAGGCTTCTGCATTCTTCATGTAGTTCTCGAGCCTTGGTTTTCAGCTCCATCAGCTCCTTTAAGCACTTCTCTGTATTGGTTATTCTAGTTATACATTCTTCTAAATTGTTTTCAAAGTTTTCAACTTCTTTGCCTTTGGTTTGAATTCCTCCTGTAGCTTGGAGTAGTTTGATCGTCTGAAGCCTTCTTCTCTCAGCTCGTCAAAGTCATTCTCCATCCAGCTTTGTTCCATTGCTGGTAAGGAACTGTGTTACTTTGGAGGAGGAGAGGCGCTCTGATTTTTAGAGTTTCCAGTTTTTCTGCTCTGTTTTTTCCCCATCTTTGTGGTTTTATCTACTTTTGGTCTTTGATGATGGTGATGTACAGATGGGTTTTTGGTGTGGATGTCCTTTCTGTTTGTTAGTTTTCCTTCTAACAGACAGGACCCTCAGCTGCAGGTCTGTTGGAGTACCCGGCCGTGTGAGGCGTCAGTCTGCCCCTGCTGGGGGGTGCCTCCCAGTTAGGCTGCTCGGGGGTCAGGGATCAGGGACCCACTTGAGGAGGCAGTCTGCCTGTTCTCAGATCTCCATCTGTGTGCTGGGAGAACCACTGCTCTCTTCAAAGCTGTCAGACAGGGACATTTAAGTCTGCAGAGGTTACTGCTGTGTTTTTGTTTGTCTGTGCCCTGCCCCCAGAGGTGGAGCCTACAGAGGCAGGCAGGCCTCCTTGAGCTGTGGTGGGCTCCACCCAGTTCGAGCTTCCCGGCTGCTTTGTTTACCTAAGCAAGGGTGGGCAATGGCGGGCGCCCCTCCCCCAGCCTCGCTGCTGCCTTGCAGTTTGATCTCAGACTGCTGTGCTAGCAATCAGCGAGACTCCATGGGTGTAGGACCCTCTCAGCCAGGTGCGGGATATAATCTCCTGGTGCGCCACTTTTTAAGGCCATCGGAAAAGCGCAGTATTCGGGTGGGAGTTACCCGATTTTCCAGGTGCTGTCTGTCACCACTTTCTTTGACTAGGAAAGGGAACTCCCTGACCCCTTGCGCTTCCCAAGTGAGGCAATGCCTCACCCTGCTTCAGCTCGTGCATCATGGTGCGCGCACCCACTGACCTGTGCCCACTGTCTGGCACTCCCTAGTGAGATGATCCCAGTACCTCAGATGGAAATGCAGAAATCACCCATCTTCTGCCTCGCTCACGCTGGGAGCTGTAGACTGGAGCTGTTCCTATTCTGCCATCTTGGCTTCTCCTTCTTCAGCAATCTTAACATGTCATCCCAGTCCTTCCTGGCCTGCAAAGTTTCTGCTGAGAAGTCTGCTGCCAGATGTATTAGATCTTCCTTATATGTGATTTGCTTCTTTTCTCTCACTGTTTTCAGCATTCTCTCTTTGTCTTTACCCTTTGAGAGTTTGACTCTAATATGTCTTGGATTATCCTCATTTGTGTTTTAATATGTTGGTGACATTTGGCCTTCCTGAACCTGGATATTTATGTGTTTCTCAGATTTGGAAAATTTTCTGTTATTATTTTTTAAAATAAGCTTTCTTCCCCTTTGCCTTCTCAGTTTCCTCTTTAACTTCAATAACCCAAGTATTTGCTATTTTGATGTTGCCTCATAGATCCCATAATCTTTCTTCATTTTTTTCATTCTCTTTCTTTTTTGTCTTCTGACTGTGTATTTTAAAAGTTTGTCTTTCCAGCTCACTGATTCTTTCTGCTGTTTGATCAATTCTTCTGTTGATGCTGTCTACTGCATTTTTTGTAATTATTATACTTTAAGCTCTAGGGTACATGTGCACAACATGCAGGTTTGTTACATATTTATACATGTGCCATGTTCATGTGCTGCACCCATTAACTTGTCATTTACATTAGGTATATCTCCTAATGCTATCCCTCCCCCCCTACCCCCACACCACAACAGGCCCCGGTGTGTGATGTTCCCCTTCTTGTGACCAAGTGTTCTCATTGTTCAATTCCCACCTATGAGTGAAAACATGCGGTGTTTGTTTTTGGTCCTTGTGATAGTTTGCTGAGAATGATGGTTTCCAGCTTCATCCATGTCCCTACAAAGGACATGAACTCATCCTTTTTTATTGCTGCATAGTATTCCATGGTGTATATGTGCCACATTTTCTTAATCCAGTCTATCACTGATGGACACTTGGGTTGGTTCCAAGTCTTTGCTATTGTTAATAGTGCCACAGTGAACATACGTGTACATGTGTCTTTATAGCAGCATGATTTATAATCCTTTGGCTATATACCCAGTAATGGGATGGCAGGTCAAATGGTATTTCTAGTTCTAGATCCTTGAGGAATTGCCACACTGTCTTCCACAATGGTTGAACTAGTTTACAGTCCCACCAACAGTGTAAAAGTGTTCCTATTTCTCCACATCCTCTCCAGCACCTGTTGTTTCCTGACTTTTTAATGATTGCCATTCTAACTGGTGTGAGATGGTACCTCATTGTGGTTTTGATTTGCATTTCTCTGATGGCCAGTGATGATGAGCATTTTTTTCATGTGTTTTTTGGCTGCATAAATGTCTTCTTTTGAGAAGTGTCTGTTCATATCCTTTGCCCACTTTTTGATGGGGTTGTTTGTTTTTTTCTTGTAAATTTGTTTGAGTTCTTTGTAGATTCTTGTTATTAGCCCTTTGTCAGATGAGTAGGTTGTGAAAATTTTCTCCCATTCTGTAGGTTGCCTGTTCACTCTGATGGTAGTTTCTTTTGCTATGCAGAAGCTCTTTAGTTTAATTAGATCCCATTTGTCAATTTTGTCTTTTGTTGCCATCGCTTTTGGTGTTTTAGACATGAAGTCCTTGCCCATGCCTATGTCCTGAATGGTATCGCATAGGTTTTCTTCTAGGGTTTTTATGGTTTCAGATCTAACATGTAAGTCTTTAATCCATCTTGAATTAATTTTTGTATAAGGTGTAAGGAAGGGATCCAGTTTTAGCTTTCTACATATGGCTAGCCAGTTTTCCCAGTACCATTTGTTAAATAGGGAATCCTTTCCCCATTGCTTGTTTTTGTCAGGTTTGTCAAAGATCAGATGGTTGTAGATGTGTGGTATTATTTATGAGGGCTCTGTTTCTGTTCCATTGGTCTATATCTCTGTTTTGGTAGCAGTACCATGCTGTTTTGGTTACTGTAGCCTTGTAGTATAGTTTGAAGTCAGGTAGCGTGATGCCTCCAGCTTTGTTCTTTTGGCTTAGGATTGTCTTGGCAATGCAGGCTCTTTTTTGGTTCCATATGAACTTTAAAGTAGTTTTTTCCAATTCTGTGAAGAAAGTCATTGGTAGCTTGATGGGGATGGCATTGAATCTATAAATTACCTTGGGTACTATGGTCATTTTCACGATATTGATTCTTCCTATCCATGAGCATGGAATGCTCTTCCATTTGTTTGTGTCCTCTTTTATTTTGTTGAGCAGTGGTTTATAGTTCTGCTTGAAGAGGTCCTTCACATCCCTTGTAAGTTGGACTCCTAGGTATTTTATTCTCTTTGAAGCAATTGTGAATGGGAGTTCACTCATGATTTGGCTCCTGTTAGTCTGTTATTGGTGTATAAGATGCTTGTGATTTTTGCACATTGATTTTATATCCTGAGACTTTGCTGAAGTTGCTTATCAGCTTAAGGAGATTTCGGGCTGCAATAATGGGGTTTTCTAAATATACAATCATGTCATCTGCAAACAGGGACAATTTGACTTCCTCTTTTCCTAATTGATTACCCTTTATTTCTTTCTCCTGCCTGATTGCCCTGGCCAGAACTTCCAACACTATGTTGAATAGGAGTCTCTACTGCATTTTTTATTTCCTTCATTGTACTTTCACCTCCAGTATTTCTGTTCAATTTTTAAAAATTGTTTCAATCTGTTAAATTTATGAGGCCATATTTCCCTGAATATTCTTGATGCTTGTTGATGGGCAACAATGTCTGTGCAGTGAGGGCTGGGTATGTATTTTAGTCTTCAAAGACTGGCTTTGTTTCCTTCTGTCTTTCTTCAGAGGACCTTCAAAGATTCTAAGGAAAATGACTATTGTGTTCCCTGAACCTGTAATCACTTCAGCCATCCCAGCACTAGAGGATCCTCTAAGCCCAGGCTTGCCATGAGTCTCCTGAGGGGCTTCAAGGTTGACATGGCTTTCCAGCCCAGATGGACCTGTGGAAGACCCAAGTGGGGGTACTTGGCTGTGTGGGAATGCTGGCTAGGGACCTGAGACCAGAAGACTGTCCCAATGACCCGGATGAGTGTGCCCCCAGCAGATCTCTTTACAAACAATGTTGAACAGAAGTGGCAAGAATGAATCTCCTAGTCTTGTTCCTAATCCTGGGGGAAAGCTTTCAGTCTTTCACCACTAAGTATGAGGTTAGCTGTGAGTTATTTTTGGATGCCTTTTATCAAGTTGAGAAAGCTCCCTTCTGTTCTTAGTGTGTTGAGTGTTTTTATCCTGAAAGAATGATGGATTTTGTCGATACTTTTTCTGCATGTATTGAGATGATCTTTTTTTATTCTGTTGGTATTGTGCATTACAGTAATTGCATTACATAATTTCAGATGTTGAGCCAACTTCTTTATTCTACTGATTGTTTCCTTTGTTGTACAGAAACTATTTCGCTTGATATAATCTCATTTGTCTATTTTTTTGTTCGTATTGCCTGTGCTTTTGAGGTCTTACCCAAAAAATCTCTGCCCTGCCCAGACCAATGTCCTGAAGTGTTTTCCCAATTTTTTTCCTAGTAGATTCATAGTTTCACATCTTATATTTACATCTTTAACCCATTTAGAGTTGATTTTTGTTTATGGTGAGAGATGGAGGTCCAACTTTATTCTTGTGCATATAGATATCTAGTTTTCCCAGCACCATTTATTGAATACATTTTCCCAATGAATATTCTTGGCATCTTTGTCAAAAAAGATTTGGCTGTAAACATGTGGATTTATTTCTGGGTTCTCAATTCTTATTCTTATAATTTTTTATTATATGTGTCTGTTTTTATGCCAGTAACATGCTGTTTTTGTTACTATAGCTTTGTAGTATATTTTGAAGTCAGATAGTGTGATGTTTCCAGCTTTATTCAGATTGCTTTTGTTATTCAGGGTCTTTTGTGAATCCATACAAAAGCTAGGATTGTTTTTTCTATTTCTGTGAAGAAAGTCATTGGTATTTTGATAGAGATTGCACTGAATCTGTAGATTGCTTTGGGTAATATGAACATTTTGACAATATTCAATATTGGTGATAGCCAATGCCTATGGAACAAGCGAAATTGAATTTAACAGTGGATTACAAATGGACTCAGCCTAAAAACCACTCACTCCAGACCTCACTTGCTGCTCAAATGTGGCTAAAAGAATTTTGATATGGACTTCTTGTCACCAGTCACTCTCTCCAATGTGTAACCAGACCAACAACTTGGGACAGGTCTATCCCAGTAACAAGTGGCAATCAAAACCTAACAACAGGATGACTGATCAGCGATGCTTTTGGAGAACGATCTCCATCAAAAGAGGGTAATGGTAAAGTCATCAGAATCAAAATGGTATCACTTGTATTAACAACCCTGGAAAATGAAGCCAGGGAAGGCCAGAAAGGGAGGGTTCTCACACAGGAATGCCTCATAACAAGAACTATCACAAAAGACTGCAGAAACTACAACCCTGCACAAAGGCCGCTGAAACCTCACACACACGCACAAAACACTTCTGTGAGAACATCTGCCCAGCAACTACCTGTCTCACCTCAGACTGGCACCACCCTTGTTATTGATTCCTGTAGCCAAGGATAATTATCTCAAACAATCGAGTAAACCTCATTTTTCTCAGCTTTCCTTTAAAAACTTTTACCTTCCTGAATATGCACATCATTTACTATGGCACATGTATTCTCATTGCAATGCCCATTCCCAAATAAATATCATTCATTTTAAAGAGCCTCTCTCTCACTGTTATTTAGGTTCAACAACATTTATTGAACACTAAAAGCAAGAACAGCAAAGCACACATTTCTTTCAAGCACACCTGGAACATTCATTAAGACAGACTACACCCTTGACCACTGGAGGATATGCTTTTATTTTTGCTCATGAAATATATAACAAGAATGACTATATGCTGGGTCATACAAAAGCCTAAAAGTCCTCAAAGAATTGAAATAACACCAAGTATGATATTTGAAAACAATGGAACTAAGCAAGAAAAATACTAGTAATAATCAGAAAATCACCAATTATTTGGAAATGATGCCATGCATTTCTAAACAGCCTGAGAGTCAAATAAAAAATATCAATGAAAATTAGAAAATATTAAAAATGGTAACAAAAATACAACATATCAAAATTTGTGAGATGCGACTAGTACAGTGAAAAAAAATTTCTAGCTCTAAATGCATGCAATAGAAAAAGGGGTGAAAAATCAATGGTATCTACTTCAACATTAAGTAGGTAGGGGGAAAAAGAAACTTATTCTGAAAGAAAATAGAAAAAAGTAAACAATAAAAACAAATGTGAAAAGCAATGAAATGCAAGCAGTTACACAATACAGAAAAATCGACCAAACCAAAATTTGATCTTTTGAAAAGATTACTAAAATTAACAAACTCCTACCAAGACTGATCAAAGAAAAAGAAGAAAACAAAAATCAAAATTTTGGGAATGACAAAGAGGATATCACCAAAGATAATAAAAACATTAAAAAGATAATAAGCAATTTTAAATTTACTATAAATTTGTAGCATGCAAGATAGTACTGTGTTTATATGAAGATAGAAAATAGATTAATTAAAGATTAAATAAAGTTTAGACATAAACCCACAGAGATATGGTTTGGCTCTGTGTCTCCACCCAAATCTCATGTTGAATTGTGATCCCCAGTGTTGGGGGAGGGACCGGTGGGAGGTGATTGGATCACAGGGGTGGGTTTCCCCCTTGCTATTCTCATGGTAGTGAGCGACTTCTCACAAGATTTGGTTGTTCAAAAGTGTGTAGCACTTCCCCCTTTGTTATCTATCCTGCTGGCCATGTGAAGATGTACTTCCCCTTCACCTTCCACCATGATTGTAAGTTTCCTGAGGCCTCTCCAGCCATGCTTCCTGTACAGCCTACAGAACAGCGAGCCAATTAAACCTCTTTGCCTCATAAATTACCCAGTTTCGGGTAGTTCTTTATAACAATGTGAGAACAGACTAATACACACAGTTACCTGGTTAATTGAAATACATTTTTTTCTAAAGTAAAACCTAAACATGAAAGCTAAAGTTTTGAAGCTCCTAGAAAAAGATTGTTAGCTAATGTCTTCACAATCTTGAGTTAAATATATTTCATACAAGACACAGTTTCTTGAAATCCCCAAACAAGAAATAATGAGTAATTGGACTTTATCTAAATTAAAATTTTATGTCCATCAAAAGACAATGTTAGAAAAATAAGAATTAAGCCACAGACTGGGAGAAAATATTCACAATACATATAGCTGATGGATTGATATACAATACATGTGAATTAAAAATTCTTATAAATTATTAAAAGACAATCCAATAAAATGGGTATACAAATTCATAAAAAGAAGATATATAAATAATAAGCACCTGAAAAGAGTCCAATATCATTAGTTATTGGGGAAATAAAAATTAAAACCACAATTAGGTAGGATGTCATGTTGGTGTTATTACAATTCTTTGAAGATTTTTAGGCTTTTATATGACCCAACATATAATCATTCTTGTTATATATTTCATGAACAAAAATAAAAACATATCCTTCAGTGGCCGAGTGTATTATCTGTCTTCGTGAACGTTCCATGTGTTCACTCACTCATACACTCTAGGATGGCAAAAATAGCTATAAGATTTCTGTTGAGAGAATATTTTGTTTTCTGAGTTATTTACCTGATGAAACTGAGGTCCAAAGAGGATAAGTGAACTTCACAAAGTCACAGAGAAGTTCATTTAGAGTTTGAGGACTGGGACTGGCAATAAAACAGGTTTTTCTCACAATGAATGCTTTGGAGACTGGAATTCCCAGATGTCTCTACCACTTTCAGCAGGGAGCTCTGGGGATTGTGCCAGAAACTACATGTAGGTAACTCCTCTCTTCCTAGGGTTCTAATGGTTCTAATCAGTCTGGCTGATTCAGGATCCATGGTGCTGCTCTCATTTCCCCTTCCTTGGAGCAGAAGAGGGTTCCGTGTCCCAGGAGGCCCTTCTGCGTTAAACAGAGGGGAAGATGATGTCTTTTCATGTGATCCTCAAATATAGCTTTTCTACTCTTGACAAGTGAGAACCTAAAGCAGAACACTGAAACCTCTACCTTAGCATGAATAAATGAGGAACTCTTCTTGGCCCAACCCAGAACTGACAGTAAGTTATTGGTCACACCTCTCATTTTTTGGTCAGTCAAGAGAATCAGTCAGAATGGTCCATGGAAATAGTTTCAGGAACCCTGTTGTTGCTATCAGTCATAGTGCTGATCTTGGATGAATTAAGCAGCCCTTTAAGATTCTGTTTACTCATTCACCAAATAAGGGAGTTGTATTAGGTGACTTAACATGTTTTAGTCCCTAAAGTCTAGAGTGGCTAGATAGCTTTGATCCAGAGCACTATTTTACCAGATTGTGATCTATATCCCTAGTCCCTGAAACCATAATTTCCTGAAATTTCCATATACCCCTGAGAGAGGTTTGGCATGTGAACAAAACATGTCAGGTCAGGTTTGCTAAGTTTTCAAATGCAGGAAAACAAGCGATTTGGGGGAACATTTATCAGCATTGGGAAGGATCACAAAGGAGCAGACTCAGACCTACTAGGAGATATGTTCATATTAAATCTGAATCCCAAGCATTAATTTTCCCAGCATTCTTTTTTAAATTAAAACAAACCAATGTTCAGTTTAAATGCAAAAGATCAACAAATCAAGCATTCAGTATTTGTATAAATATGCGATTGATTAGACTAATTCAACATCCAACAATACTTTTTTTTTTCCTTTTCACAAACAATTTTGAACACCTTCTATGTACTAAAACTAATGCTGGGCAATCTAAGATCTTCATTAAGCGTAGTCCGTTTTATTAACTATGTAAGTAAAAAGCAATGCTGGTAGCTAAATGATTATACCATACACTTTTGTCATAGCTTAAAAATCATTTTACCACCGATCTGTTTCCTATCTTATTGAATAGATGATTACCAAGTATATATTAAGAAGAAACAAGATGAATAAAAATGAGTCTCTGGCACTAAGGGACAAATAGTCTAATGGTAATAAGCAGACAATTATAAAGTAATATGTCAAATATTCTACCAGAGACCCATAGAAAGACTGCGGGGGCCAAGAGCATAAAACAATGAACTTCAACAGGAAAACATGTAAAATACTCTCAGAAGTTGACACCTGACCTCTTGCCTGGTGGAGAGGAGGAAGCACCCAAGAAGGGGAATAGGAATGGCAAATCAGGGGGCCAGGAAGATGGGTTGTTCGGGGACTGTGAGTGGCTTCATGGGTAAGAAGGTGGGGTGCCCTGGTATGAGGGAGAATTCTCCTCGGATGATAGAGGAAGACAGAATCATGAAGGGCTAATTATGTCATGATATAAAATAGCATGAACAATTTCCTGATGGCAGTAAGAGGCTATGTTACAGCAGCCTGTAACATAGATGCAAGTCCCAAGTAGGGTATTCTTTTCTCTGAGCAATGCTAGAGACAAATTAAGGTGTAGCTTTGGGGGCAAATGAAAGATTTGATGCCTTATTTATATTTAAGAATATATAAATCTAACAAGTATAATACAGCCATTTTAGAACAAAGAAGGGTTTAGGAGCTGAAATAGACCATCTAAAGCTTAGATTTTTAAATCCAAGTGGCCAGGAGAAGAGAAACCAAGGATTCATTTATCCTTCTTCACAGGCAGGGAAACTATAATAGATTTCAGAGACAATAAATGAATTATTCAAACCCATATTATTGGGCTTGATGCAGAAGGCTAATTAAGATTTTCTTAGTGCAAACTAAAGTTTTTTTTACCATTACACTGTTCAACCTAAATATTCTCTTCAGAAACAAATAAGTGAGTCTAATGCACTGTTTTTAAGTGTATAGATACAGTAGAGTTCAGATTTTGAGTAGCGGATAAGAAATGCTCCCCAGATGGGCCGGGCATGGTGGCTCACGCCTGTAATCCCAGCACTTTGGGAGGCCGAGGCGGGCGGATCACGAGGCCAGGAGTTCAAGACCAGCCTGGCCAAGATGGTGAAACCCCGTCTCTAATAAAAATACAAAAATTAGCTGGGCGTGGTGGCAAGTGCCTGTAATCCGAGCTACTCAGGAGGCTGAGGGAGAGAATTGCTTGAACTCGGGAGGCAAAGTTTGCAGTGAGCTGAGATTGCACCACTGCACTCCAGCCTGGGCAACAGAGCGAGACTCCATCTCAAAAAAAAAAAAAAAATGAAATGCTCCCCAGATGATTGTGAGACACACCTTCAGCTTAAACCCACTGACCAGGGTGTGACAGTATCTATCATCATAATAAAATTGAAACCAAATGACATACCTTTTCCCCAAAGTCAATTGTTTTAAGTTTTATTAGTTTACTTGCTTAGAATTTCTGGATAATGCTGAGAACATTAATTCATGTTAATAAAATTTTATTTGGAGTCAATGTAATTGGGCTGCATGTTTTTATTAAATAATGAAATTCCTTTATTCATTATTTAATAAAAACTTGCAACCTGAAGGTGTGTATCCCTTGGGAAAGAAAAGTGTAAACTGAAATAAATGTTACTTGTTTCTAACTCTTACTGTAAAGATGATATAAATAAATGAATATGACAAAAATTATCACTGTACATCTGCTATCTGCTTAGCTTCTGAATCTGGACTTGGTTGCAATTAGGGGGAGAGGAGCTACAGATACCAGGAAGGAAAGAGTCTGTTGCTTTCAGGATAGCTCCATCTCAGAGTACAAATCAAGTGTAAAAATTGGATCTTGTGCAGACATTGGATTGGACCAAAGTAGACTAACTCACGTCAATCATGTTCACAAAAGATTGAGGCATAAGCCAAAAATATCCACATCTTCATTTGCTTTGAGAACTGCAACTGTCAAATTGAATGGATATTTAAATTCCCTGATGGTGCATTCGCTCCTTATAGAAAATATGCATGAGACTGAACTAGAGTTAGAAAATGACTTGGTGAATATTGAAAGACAGTGTAGCACAGTGGTTTAGAACTTAAGCTTTTGACTCAGACAAACTTCACTTCAATACCTGCTGCTGTAGACTTCAGCAGTTGCATCGCCACCCTGAACTTCAGTTTCTACATTTCTAAATAAAGATATTCACAGTGCTGGTGCACAGGGCTATCACTTAAGTGAATTCAGAACCTGGCAATGGCTAGTGCTTAGCCAATATTAGCTATGATTATTACTCCAACTTTTTTCATAGTGTCAGAACCAGGGCTGTGGATTGGATAAACTTAATGTCCAGTATTATCTATTTAAGAGATCCTGGTATATCCTCACTATGGCTTCTGTGGGAAAAAAGGAAATTCAAGTCCCAAATCAAGGTATTCTTTGAGCGGCGCTAGAGACAAATTAAGGTGTGGCTTTGGGGGCAAATGAAGGATTTGACACCTTCTATTTAGATTTAAAATATATAAATCTCATAAATAAATATAATAAGGCAAGGAAGGGTTCAGGAGTTGAAATAGACCATCTAAAGTTTAGGTTTTTAAATCCAAGGGGCCAGAAGAAGAGAAGCCAAACTGAGTGGAGAAGCACCTGTGAGTGAGGAGCACCTCTGAGTGAGGAGCATCTGTGAGGAGCACCTGTGAGTGAGGAGCACCTGTGAGGACCACCTATCCTATGTGGAGCACCTGTGAGTGAGGAGCACCTATCCTATGAGTGAGGAGCACCTGTGAGTGAGGAGCATCTGTGAGTGAGGAGCACCTGTGAGGAGCACCTATCCTATGAGTGAGGAGCATCTCTGAGTAAGGATCATCTGTGAGTGAGGAGCACCTATGAGTGAGGAGCACCTGCAAGAAGCACCTGTGAGTGAGGAGCACCTATCCCATGAGTGAGGAGCACCTATCTTATGAGTGAGGAGTACCTGTGAGTGAGGTATATCAGAGGTGTTAGGGAAAGCATGTGTCATTCCCAGGCATGCTTGGGGATACTGGAGCAGAATTCAATGCGTTTCCTGTAGCTTTTCTTAGGGAAAGCCAGAATATTACTCTAAGTAAAGTGACTATGATGAAAAAGTCTTGCTCCATAACTTCAATTTTTTTTCTTTGCACAAAGTCAAATGATTTGATTTTTGTTCTACTTACTTGCCAGAGCTGCTTTTTAGAGATGACACCCTGGTTAACTTGTCAGAATTCTGGGTCTCTCAAAATCTCCATATTGGCTTCTGGACCACCATTTAAATTAGTTCAACCCATCACATCCATCACACTTAAAAATAATCTTTTACTTTCAAAAATAACACATGCTAGTAAAAGAAATGGTGTGTGTCATACAGAAGTTGACACCCACCATTCTTCCCCCCACACTCACTCCCTAGAAGCAAACATTATCCATCTTTTCAGTGTGTTCTTCTAGATTGTGTTCTTATTCATACACAAATATTTCTGTTTCATTTTTACTTAACTGGAACTATGCGTATACACACTGTTCTGGTATTTTACATTTTTACTTAATTATATTATTACTAAGAGAAAAGTACTCGTGTAAACAGATAGGACATGTACAATCCAAGGCACACTTTTACTGGTGGCTGATATGTATCATATGGACAGCTGAAATTGTTCAAAGGAGCCTTAGATATCTTATCAAATACTGACACCAATCGATAACTTGACAAATGGTCTGACCCAAATTTTTTAACATGCACAATAATAAATCCAAGTTTTCTCAAAACAGAATTATTTAACTACAGAATTTTTTCAAACAGGAGTTTGAAGTACTTTTAACACAGCATTATTTTACTCTTTTGCTACTTATAACAAAATTTATTTCACACAGAATTTGAAACATGGACAGAAGAAACCAGACCTGCATCTATGAATTTCTTCTCATGGGCTTCTCTGAACACCAGGAGCAGCAGGCTCTTTTGTTTGGGCTTTTCCTGGTCATGTACTTGGTCACTGTGTTGGGGAACCTGCTAATCATCCTGGCCATTGGCTCTGACCTGCACCTCCACACCCCCATGTACCTCTTCCTGTCCAACCTGTCCTTTTCGGATATTGGCTTTATCTCTACAATAATTCCCAAGATGCTAGATCATATTAGCTCAGGAATTAAGCTGATTTCTTATGGGGAGTGTCTGACACAACTCTATTTCTTTGGCCTATTTGCAGATCTGGACAACTTTCTCCGGGCTGTTATGGCCCTTGACCGCTATGTGGCCATCAGCCATCCTCTCCATTATGCCCTAACCATGAACTCCCAACGCTGTGTCCTGTTGGTGGCTGTGTCATGGGTGATCACTATTTTACATGCCCTAGTGCATACCCTCCTAGTGACCAGGCTTTCCTTCTGTGGTCCAAATATTATCCCTTACTTCTTCTGTGATCTGGTCCCACTCCCGAAGCTGGCCTGCTCCAGTACTTGTGTCAATGATCTGGTGCTCATCCTTGTGGCAGGAACACTGCTGGTTGCACCCTTTGTCTGCATCCTTATGTCCTACTTTTACATTGCATTGGCCATCCTGAGAATTGATTCCCCAAGGGGTAAGCAAAGGGCCTTCTCCAGCTGCACTTCCCACCTCTCTGTGGTCTCTCTGTTCTATAGCACAGCTGTCGGTGTCTATTTATGTCCTCCATCATCCCACTCAGATGGAAAGGACAGTCTTCTCGGTCATGTACATGGTGGTGACTCCCATGTTGAACCCCTTCATCTACAGCCTGAGGAACAGGGATATGAAGGGGGCACTGGGAAAACTGCTTGGAATAAAAACATCCTAACACCCTTACTCAAGACCTTAGGATCCTGACCCCAAGACTCAGAGCTGGGAGTGGATCAGTCTCCTGAGAGCCCAACCACTATAGCGTCTCTCAGCCCAAGACTTCATTGTTGCCATGTTTACATTTTGAAATGGATGAGGAGAGAACCAGTGATATCAGTCATCTTTAATCATCTTCACAAAATGTTCATGCCCTGACTAGTTCATTATCCACTCTCAGAATTGTTGTTTGTTTTTGCCAAATGCCTGCATGTGGGGGACTTGTATGCATATAAAATGAAAACAAAAGTCTAAATTTTTGTTTAGCTCAAGTTATAAAGGAATTCCAGTAAGTGGCATGAGGGGGAAATGTGGAAATGTTTAGAACTTGTGGTATATCTAATATCCTCTGAAATGCCTTAAAAATAATGATGTAGGTCTGAGAGTGCTGTAGGAGGTCCATGATATATTGATGAGAGAAACAAAGAAAGCTCCAGAACAAATGATCCTATTTTTATAAAAACAAAATTTTATATATGCATGTTCATATGTGCATAGAAATTGTCTAAATGGGTACATGTCACAATAATAGCAATTACTCCTAGAGAGAAATCAGGTAGGGAGTGGTGAGAAACACTCTCAGTTTTTATTCAACATATGTCTTACTGCTAATTTTTTAAAAATATAAGTATGTACCACTAAAAAAAGCAAGTAAGACGCTGCATCTCTAAGAAAGAACTAAGGGCAGGGAGACAGTCCCTCCCTGCCTTGACCATGTCGAAATTTCTGTGGGCTTCCTTCTCAAAGCCAAATTTGGAGCACATGTAGTCAACCCCATGTCCAGACTGATCTCCCAGGCCCTGGCTGCTCTCCTGGGATCAGCTGAGCTGCCAAGCCACAGTCACTAATACTGACACCAGGAGCACTGTCTCATGGGCCTCACTCCCCAGAGAAGTCAGTGAGGTTGGACAATAACACATTTGGGACTCCATGCTAGTGAGAACCATGGAATCCACGCAGAAGCATGTGATAAAACATCAGCTCCCAGCACCTTCCCCAGACAGGTCCTCCTGCCCCTGAAGAGCAGAAGCACCACCAGGAGTCTGGTGGCTCTACCCCTACAGCCCCTCCCTGATGCTTTTCTTTCTTCTATTCTTGGAAATTTCCTCTGTCTTCGCTGAGTGGTCAGCTCCACGCTGCTGTCAAAACAAGACATGATGACAGATGCTGCCTGAGGCGGATTGGGAGAGCCAGGGCCAGTACAGCTGAAAGGTAAATATCTGTTCTTAGGAGCCTGCACACCAGAGCACAGAAGTTTCTGGACACCTCAGACAATTCCTGTATAGGCTTTCAGTAATTTCTGGAGGGAGGACTATCTTTCTGAGAACTGATCCTTTGTACAATACTGTTGAGTATTGTGAAGTTTGTCTTTGACTTCCTAATCGTCCTGTGTTTTTCCTCCCCTCGTCATGCCTCCTCCTCACACCATCCTCAAACATTCTATGTCTTTATGGACTCTCCCATTTCCCCTTATCAAAACCTATCCACAAAAGAGTATGAACAATTTATAGGTTGGTACAAAAGTAATTGCAGTTTTTGCCATTATTTTCAATGGAAATAATTGAAAATTATTCACTCATACATAGTGAAGAGTAAAATTTTCCCTGAATCAGAGAAAATAGCTAATAGATTCCAGAGATTTTCAATCCGTCAGGGAGGTATTAAGAATAATCAGAGTTAGGTGGCCCAGAAATCATCCTCTGGAATGGTTTTTCACTGTGTCTTCTCTTAACAACTGACCCAGATTTTCTTCCCATTTCTGGGAATTAAGAATCAGAGAAACTCAGAGACTTTATTAAGTCGTGTTATCCCAGTGTCTCCTCTATTTACAAAGGGCAGTTTACGGATCCGATTGCTGGCAGTTATAGAAAGCTATTTTGGGATAGCAAAGGATAGGAAACCCAGGTTCCCACAGAAATTTAAAATAAACAACTTCTCACTGTTTCATGGGACATTTAAAGGGCCTTCATGTCTGTAGTCTCTTCTGATATTTTATATCAAGCTTCTGCATTGAAAGCAGTTATTATTCTTCCCATTCCCCAGAGGAAGAAACTGAGGTTCCCAAGAAAGGAAGTGGTTTTCCCAATGTTTCAGAACATCTTCATGGCAGACCCGGGACCAAAGCCCAGATAGAAAATGGAAATTTCCTGGGTCAAGCTCCATTCCTGCACACCACATTACTGTTTTATTTTAAAATCCACATCCTTTTATAAAGTAATGTTCTCCTCTAGGAGTTCCCTATTCTTAGTCTCCTGCCTCCTTGTCCACACCACGCTCCTCCCCTCTGCCATAAGGGGCTCATACGCTGCACTATAGGTCAGGCAAGATGATTTCTGCCAGCCATGAGGAAGACAAGGAGGACTCTAAGTTTCTAGGCAGCTCCCCACCATCCACTTCTGGGACTCTCTCTAGCCTCTTGGGTAGCTGTCATAAGAGCTACATAGATATTGCCCAGATAGCATCTGGGCACAGGCTACTGACTGTCAAGTAGAGCTCAGTCCACTCATAGGCCTTTCCCAAGATCTGGAAAGAAGGATTAATCTTATGTTTCCCAAACTATAAACTCAGGGCCACCTGATGCCCAGCCCTGCAGGCTAGAGATGTGAATCTTCATTTGAAGAATCCAATTACAATGCCACATTGATAAGAGAAGACCAGCACAGGGAAGGAATGGAACGTGGGTGTTAAATCGGTGAGGTCAGAGAGGAAGAGCATTGCTTCCGAGTTAGACAGATTGATGATCAAGCTGGATCCAACTCTACTCTATTTGACCTTGAGAAAGTTAATTCGTCTCCCTGGTCCTCGGTTTTCATGATCTCAGTATGGGAATAATAATATCTATGCTTAGTTTTATAATGAGGATTACACAAAAAAATGATAGGCACTTATCATTGTCCAATGCACAGGATAGCACAGTAGAAAAGAAAGAAACAAAGAGGAAAATAGAAACTAGAATAGCGAGAGAAAACTTAAGAAGTAGCATAGCCGCATGGTTGAGAGCATAGGCTTTTGAGGTCAGGCAGAGCTAAATCCAAATTTGATTTCTACCACTTATTAAATCTGTGACCTTGTGCATGTCACAGGACCCTTTCAAGCCCCAATTTCCTCATTTATAAAGTGGAGCTGATACCTATGTCATGGAATTGCTGTGATCACATGAAAAACATATATACAGCTCTTAGAATAATTCCTGGTATATAGTAAGTGCTCAGTAAATGTGCACTTTTATTTCACATTCATCATCATGCCACATTGAAATCAATTCAGGATATTCAATATCATATTAGGAATTGCCACACTTTTATAGTTGAAAAACCTACTGTTTGTTCTCTTGAGCTGTACCATGGTGGCATCCTTTAATTTGAGGCATGAAAGCAGACAGACCAGGAATGATAAATTCTATTCTGTGAAGAAGAAGCTAAATAAGTGAAATGGGCCATCAGGCACGTATGAGCACTAGAGGTATCCAGACGTAAGTGTGAAGTCGTTACCACTTACTACTAAGTTATACTGAGTGAATCACTTCACCTCCCTAAGCCTTGGTATTCTCATATGTAAAATAAGGATAATAAGTGACTGTGGCTAGGACCCACAGCTAGACACATACTGAGATTGCTATAAGGATTATCTGAGATATGTGTAAAAGTGCCTTACATAGGAACAGTTCTTAACTGCTGGCACTTTTTCCTCCCAACAACCAAATTGCACAGTCTAAGAATTCGTATAGCCATAAACACATTTTATTTTTGGACTGCCAACTCTGATCTCCACCTCAAAAAGATTATTTGGTTATTATTTACGACCAGATGAAATCATTATGACTAGCCTGTGATGAAAAACCAGACTCATAGAATATTGCTTAGTTTCTGGAAATGACATTTTAAGGACAGAGGAAAAGTAAGCAGTGTCACAGTAAAGAGACCTGGATGGCAGAAAAACCTGGAGACACTATGTTTAACAAGACTGAAAAAAAAAATCACCAGCATTTACTGAATACTTTCCAGAAACCAGGTACTTTCATCTAATCCTTGTAACAACTTTAAGTGTAATAAACTATAAAAATCCCCATTTCACAGATGAGAAAATGAAGGCTGGGCTTTTAACCACTGCACAGTGGTGCACGTTTAGATTTCTCAAGGGCTGTCATGGTGAAGAATAACAGGCTTGTTGTGTGAGATCCCAGAGGACCAACCTCATTCTGCGAGACAGAAATGAGAGGCAATTATACTTTAGCTTCTCCTGTAAAAAAAAAAAAAAAAAAAATCTGACAACTAGAGCTTCCTGCCACTAAAAGCATTCAAAAGGAGAAAGGATGATTATTTCCCCAGGATCCTATAAAAAGAGACTGAACATTGATTGAGAAGTTGGGTCAAGTTCTCAATCAATGAGTTTATAGTTTTCAATGAGTTTATAGTTTTTGCTCATATATGCTTTTTAAATTAAGACCCATGCACTTTTAAAAAGAGGCATATAAAATTATTCATTTGATGTTTAAATAGCTATAAGTATATAATACATGGAGTACTGTACTTTTAAAACAAAACTTTACATTATTTCTTAAAATGTACCCAATGACATCTAAACACAGAGTGATTTGATAATCACATCATTCATTTTTAAAATGCAAGAACAAAGTCATCCTGAAAAGGTGTACGTTTTACATTATTCCTTCTCCATTTAGACATGTATTTCCATTCTTCTCCTATACAAATTTTATCCTGTTGTAATAAATGTTTATGCTGGAAAGTCTCTTATAATCACCTATATTACTTTTCACAATAAAAAATAAAAGTTTTTTTATTTCTTATGACCACAAAATTTTGTGTTAAAATAATTATGAAAAATCATCTACATTGAGTTATTATCACAATTATTACTAATTGGGACCAATTTGGTCAGTTTAAACAACTGACCAAAACTATGTAATTGTTAGCTTCAATTATATTAAGTTGCCAACATTCACCTATTTTGATCTACAAAAATAGTAATTTCATATGGTAATATATCACAAACTTTGAAAATAATTGTTATTCCTAAAAAGATTTTAATTAAAGGCATCTAGTAGGACTTTTTTAGTTCATATATCTGGAAATGAGTATTACTTATTACTAAAGTCAAAATCAACATCAATTATATTACCATTTAGTTTTCATTTGTTACATGGGAAACAAGATTATGCACTAGGTGACATCTTAAAGATAAGAAGAGTTTAGAAAAGAGAAATGTGGAAATTGAGGATCTAGACAATTATTTTCCTAAAACCATTATTCTATGTACTGAGAAGTCTCTGGAGATCAGCAAGAGTGTGTGTCCCCTAAAGTGAAAATTACTGAACCAAATGACCTCTGACCTCCCTTTCAGCAGGCAGATTCCTTGGTTATATAGTTCATCAATAGGTCTTACTACCATGAATAAGATGGCTTGGTTTTAATCTGGGGAGTCATGTCATATAGTGGCTAATAGTATAATCTTTGGCACCAGATAAATGTGACTTAAATTGATATTTTGCTCTTTATGAACTTAAACTTTCCATGCCTGTTTTCAAATTTGTAAAAGTGAAATAATAATAATAATAATAGTAGTAGTAGTAGTAATAGCCTCATAGAGTTATTGATTTAAATGTGATAACACAGAAAAGTCCCTGGTTTAAGGTAAATGTTCTGTAAATGTTAGCTATGGGGCTATTAGGTTGGTGCAAAAGTAATTGCGGTTTTTAGCAGCACTTTTAATAATGATGATGTTAACGAAAAATCCATATTATCTTGGAAAAGTCATAAGCACTTAATCCCTTTATCAGCACAGTGTGTAGTTTACACTGGGGCACAACAGTGACTATATGTCCAAGTCTATAGAACTAATTCCTTTTGTTCTTATGGCAACAGATGGACAATAGCAACTGGACCAGTGTGTCCCATTTTGTTCTCTTGGGCATTTCCACCCATCCAGAAGAGCGAATCCCACTCTTCCTTGTTTTTTCACTCATGTACGCAATCAATATTTCTGGCAACTTGGCCATCATCACACTGATTCTCTCTGCTCCACGCCTCCACATCCCCATGTACATCTTCCTCAGTAACTTGGCCTTGACAGACATCTGCTTCACCTCCACCACGGTCCCCAAGATGCTCCAGATTATTTTCTCCCCTACAAAGGTAATTTCCTACACAGGCTGTTTAGCCCAAACTTATTTCTTCATTTGCTTCGCCGTCATGGAAAACTTCATCCTGGCTGTGATGGCCTATGACAGGTACATTGCCATCTGCCACCCTTTCCACTACACTATGATCCTGACTAGAATGCTGTGTGTGAAGATGGTGGTCATGTGCCATGCTCTCTCACACCTTCATGCCCTGCTGCATACCTTTCTCATGGGCCAACTAATCTTCTGTGCAGATAACAGAATCCCCCACTTCTTCTGTGATCTCTATGCTCTGATGAAGATCTCCTGCACCAGCACCTACCTCAACACCCTTATGATTCACACAGAAGGTGCTGTTGTAATCAGTGGAGCTCTGGCCTTCATTACTGCCTCCTATGCCTGCATCATCTTGGTGGTCCTCCGGATCCCCTCAGCCAAGGGCAGGTGGAAAACCTTTTCTACCTGCGGCTCCCACCTCACTGTGGTGGCCATATTCTATGGCACCCTCAGTTGGGTCTACTTCCGGCCCCTTTCCAGCTATTCAGTGACCAAGGGTCGCATTATAACAGTCATGTACACAGTGGTGACTCCCATGCTGAACCCCTTCATCTACAGCCTGAGGAATGGGGATGTCAAGGGAGGCTTCATGAAATGGATGAGCAGAATGCAGACTTTTTTCTTTAGATAAAACCCCAAACACAGTTCAGAGGTTTACCTATGATTCTGGAGAAATAATGTTGTGCCTCACAGATCTGCTTTCTTTAGAACTTTCCAGAAATATCTAAATTAGCTATACATCATGTGTTTTCTCATTGGATATTGCCCAGAGAAATCTATTAAATCCAAAGTACATAAAACAAAAAGGAACCACCATGTACTTAGTGTAAAACACTAGCGTTTCTTTAACTATAATTAACAGGGTTCTCTGCAATTAAACACTAGGGTTGTAACTCTCAGAGTTCTTAGATGTAGGCAATAGAAACTGATTCTGGCTTATGCATGGAGGAAATGAGTTTCTTGAAAAGATATGTGGAGCTCATGCATTTCCAAGGCTAGGGAACTAGACTCAAGAAAAATGGACAAGAATAATAAAGGTCATATCATCAGAACCACAGTGAAAATCATATCCCAGAACTAGTCTAATGAGGACACTACTGTAGCCACCAAACTCTATTCACTGCAGCTTGTACCTCCTCCTATACTACCAGCAGTAGTCACTGGGCATAGTTCTTGGAGGTCTATAAACTGGTTATTACCACTTCCAGAAAGAACTGTCCCCTTCTTATTCTTTTCACTACTATGTCTAGATTCAAAATAAGGTGGTGCATCTGACTGGTCAAGAATTTGGTCACCAACACATCCCCTAGCTGCCAGGAAAACTAGGAGAGCAATATTGGTGCTTTTATTTTCTATAAGTTTATAGAAGTCAGGTGAAATGGGGTAACTACTCCAATATAAGAAGAGGAACATAATGATAATGTCTACTATTTGGAGTCAGAAGTTATATATGCTCCAGAATGAAGCACTGTCATGATTACCAATTTGCATTTTTCTTAACCTGCTTTACCTGCACTACTCAGGGATAAATCAAACTCCTTTTGCCTCAGCATGTTCCTGATCTCTTCTGTAGTTGATATGTGGAACTGGTCTAATAGTGGGTGAAAATTGATTTGTCTTCTGACCAATCGATACTGGGCATGAAGAACAGGTTCAAGCATCAAGAGTCTGCTAAAATGTTGATTCTTCAATATTATTAAAAGACCATACTGCCCAAAGAAATTTATAGATTCAATGCTATTCCTATGAAACTACCAATGACATTTGTCACATAATTAGAAAAAACTATTCTAAAATCTACATGGAACCAAAAAAGAGCCCAAATAGCCAAAGCAATCCTAAACAACAGGGACAAAGCCAGAAGCATCACACTGTCCAAATTCAAACTATACTACAAGGCTACAGCAACCAAAACAGCATGGTACTGGTACCAAAACAGACACATAGAGTAATGGAACGAAGAGAGAACCCAGAAGTAAACAACTACATGTTAGCTGGTTATACTGCCCATTAATTGATGCAGTTTCTTCATGCATCGATGGTCTTTACAATTTGGCATGTTTTTTCAGTGGCTGGTACTGGTTGTTACCTTCCATGTTTAGTGCTTCCTTGAGGAGCTCTTGTAAGGCAGGCCTGGTGGTAATAAAATCTCTCAGCATTTGCTTGTCTGTAAAGGATTTTATTTCCCCTTCATTTATGAAGCTTAGTTTGGCTAGATATGGAATTCTATGTTGAAAATTCTTTTAAGAGTGTTGAATATTGGCCCCCACTCTCTTCTGGCTTGTAGGGTTTCTGCAGAGAGATCCACTGTTAGTCTGATGGGCTTCCCTTTGTGGGAAACTTGACCTTTTTCTCTGGCTGCCCTTAACGTTTTTTCCTTCATTTCAACTTTGTTGAATCTGACAATTATGTGTCTTGGGATTGCTCTTCTCAAGGAGTATCTTTGTGGTATTCTCTGTATTTCCTGAATTTGAAGGTTGGCCTGCCTTGCTAGGTTGGGGAAGTTCTCCTGGATAATATCCTGAAGAGTGTTTTCCAACTTGGTTCCATTCTCCCCATCACTTTTAGGTACACCAATCCAACGTCGATTTGGTCTTTTCACATAGTCCCACATTTCTTGGAGGCTTTGTTCATTTCTTTTTACTCTTTTTTCTCTAATCTTGTCTTCTCACTTTATTTCATTAATTTGATCTTCAGTCACTTATGTCCTTTCTTCCACTTGATCGAATCAGCTATTGAAGCTTGTGCATGCATCACGAAGTTCTCGTGCCATGGTTTTCAGCTCCATCAGGTCATTTAAGGTCTTCTGTACACTGTTTATTCTAGTTAACCGTTCGTCTAACCTTTTTTCAAGGTTTTTAGCATCCTTGTGATGGGTTAGAACATGCGCCTTTGGCTCGGAGAAGTTTGTTATTACTGACCTTCTGAAGCCTACTTCTGTCAACTTGTCAAACTCATTCTCCATCCAGTTTTGTTCTCTTGCTGGCGAGGAGCTGTGATCCTTTGGAGGAGAAGAGGTGCTCTGGTTTTTGGAATTTTCAGCTTTTCTGCTCTGCTTTTTCCCCAACTTTGTGGTTTTATCTACCTTTGGTCTTTGATGTTGGTGACCTACAGATGGGGTTTTGGTGTGGATGTCCTTTTTGTTGATGTTGATGCTATTATTTTCTGTTTGTTAGTTTTCCTTCTACCACTCACACCCCTCAGCTTCAGGTCTGTTGGAGTTTGCTGGAGGTGCACTCCAGAACCTGTTTTCCTGGGTCTCACCACTGGAGGCTGCAGAACAGCAAATATTGCAGGACAGCAAATATTGCTGCCTGATCCTTCCTCTGGAAGCTTCGTCCCAGAGGGGCACCTGCCTGTATGAGTTGTCTGTCGGCCCATACTGGGACCTGTCTCCCAGTCGGGCTATACGGAGGTCAGGGACCCTCTTGAGGAGGCAGTCTGTCTGTTCTCAGAGCTTGAACACCATGCTGGGAGAACCACTGCTCTTTATTGTATATATTCAAAAGCTGGAAGAGAGGATTTTGAATATCTCCAACACCAAGAAATGATGAATGTTTGTCATGATGAATATGTTATTTATCCTGATTTGATCATTATATATTGTATACATGTATCAACATATCACACTATACTCCATATATATGTACAACTATTATGTGTCAATCAAAATAATAATTTTTAAAATAAAATAAACATAAACACAGAAAAAAGATTAAAGATGCCTGGATCCCTGATGCCATGGAGTGCCTCTGTGGCTCTGGACTGACCAACTGCAAACTTTTTGAACATTAAATGTAAATAAACTTCTGTATTATTTCAAAAAAACAACAACAAAAGGAAACCAAAAAAGAATGTCTCACCAAAGAGAAAAGATATATAAAGAGATAGAAATTATAAAAAGGAACCAAATGGAAATCTTCAAAAATGCACCCACACAAAATAAAACAAACTCTTGCAATTAATAAATGAATAGCGCTAATAAACCAGCAAAGTTTCAGCATAGAACATGAACATCAATAATCAACTGTATTTCCATATACTAGCAATGAATAACCTTCAAAAGAAATACAATTTAATTTATAATAGTATCAAAAAGAATGAAACAGGAAAAAATTTAGCCATGGATATGCAATACTTGTATACTGAAAACTACAAAACATTGCTGAAAGAAATTTAAAAGACCTAAATAAATAGAAAGACATCCATATAATGGACTGGAAGACTTAACATTCTTAAAAATGCAATAATCCATAAATTGATCTACAGATTCAATGCAATTCCTATAAAATCTTTATTATTTTGTAGAAATGGAAAAGCGAATCCTGAAATTCAGATGAAATTGCCAGAAACAATGAGTAGCCAAAACTATCTGGGAAAAAAATGAACAAATTTGTAGAACCTACACTTTCCTATTTCCAGAATTATTACAAAGTTATGAAATAAAAGAGGAGACAAACAAATGGAAGAACGTTCCACGCGCACGTGTAGGAAGAATCAATATCGTGAAACACAGGTAGGACGTTTATCAGTAATTTGATTCACCCAATAAGCTGCTTTGTTTTATTTGTGCTTCCAAATCCTCCTGTTTAATTTCACTTTTCCCCATTTCCACATATGGCACAATCAGGAGCTGTCCTATACGCTCTCCTGGCTCTGCTTTCCAGGGAAGAGAAGTAGATAAAACAATTTGAATTTCCGCATTGTAATCTGAATCAATGACTCCCGTTTGTTCTTGTACCCCTTTTAAATTTAAACTAGACCTTCCTAGAAGTAATCCTATCATCCTAGCTGGCAAGGGTCCACAGACCCCTGCTGGAACTTTTTGGGGGAGTTCCCCAGGCATAAGGCTCACAGCTTTTGTACAACATAAATCTACTGCGGCACTACTGGCTGTGGCAGGGGACAGACATTATACAGGGGTGAGGGAATGGCCTGAGCCAGAAATGCCCTGGTTTGAAATGGGGCCTGGGATGGGCCCCTCATGGCGTTTCCTGAAATTGGGTTCCCATCTTTATCAAATTTAGAGTGACACTGATTAGCCCAGTGTTTTCCTCAGGCTCAGTAGTTTTCTTTTTTCACCTATCTGGCAGCCTGACTCGCTGATTTTTTCTACATTCTTTTTCACTATGACCATGCTTCCCACAGTTAAAACAAGCTCCAGGAAACGGAGTATTTCCTTTATCCACTCTCAGTCCTGCCGTTGCCTGGGCTAGCAGAGTAGCCTTATGCACATTACCTCCGATACCATCACAGGCCTTGATATGATCAACTAAATGTGCTTTCCTGAATTTAAAAGGAAAAGGCTCAAATGTAGCTATAATATTTCCCAGTTGATCTTGGGGGGTGTATTCTAACAGGGAACTGCCAAGCCTCTAAATCACCCTCTCTTCTAGCTTGCTGAATTCCTGCCTGAATAGAACTGAGAGCGGTCACTCAAGATGCTGCTCGAACAGTCACTGGGGCAACTACTTTTCTCCCAGTGTCCTCCAGAAAAGAAAGATCTAGAGGGTCAGGCCACTCTTTTTTCTTCAAAATAAGGAGGGTGTGCAGAAGGGTAGGGATGAACCTCTTCCTCCTTTGCCGCTTTAGCTTTAGCTGGCAAACAAACCTGCTCTGTCACCTCTTCTGTTACTTCATTATACTCTGCTTTTTCCTTATCATTAGTGTGAAAAGGTTCCAAGGTGGAATGAACCAGAGCCCACACTTGTCCCACTGTTACCCTGATGCTTCCAAGCTCCCCTTCTTACTCATCACAGGGATTGCTTTAAAAGTACTGGGGTGTCCTCCAGCTTAGTTCCACATTTGCCAACTGTCGCTCCAGCGACCCTTCGACCTCGGTTTGAGCCTCCATGTTGGGCACCGCTTGCCGAGACCAGCTCGGTCGTGGAGACCCTAACCCAGTGGCACTAGAGGAATTAAAGACACACACACAGAAATATCTTGTGTGGAGTGGGAAATCAGGGGACTCACAGCCTTCAGAGCTGAGAGCCTCGAACAGAGATTTACCCACATATTTATTAACAGCAAGCCAGTGATAAACATTGTTTCTATAGATTATAGATTAACTAAAAGTATTTGTAACTGGAAACAAAGGGATGGGCCAAAACAAAAGGATGGGTCTGGCTAGTTATCTGCAGCAGGAACATGTCCTTAAGGCACAGATCGCTTATGCTATTTTTGTGGTTTAAGAATGCCTTTAAGCGGTTTTCCGCCCTGGGTGGGCCAGGTGTTCCTTGCCCTCATTCTGGTAAACCCACAACCTTCCAGCGTGGGCGTCATGGCCATCATGAACATGTCACAGTGCTGCAGAGATTTTGTTTATGGCCAGTTTCGAGGCCAGTTTATGGCCAGATTTGGGGGCCTGTTCCCAACAATAAAAGCCATGTCGTACTGGCAAAAGTATAGAAATATAGGTCACTGAAATAGAATTGAGAGTCTAGAAATAAGTCCATCTATCTAAAATCAATCAATTTTTTTTTACAAGGGTCAAAGAACATTCAAGGAGGAAAGAACATTCTCTTCAACAAATAGTGCTGGAATAACTGGTTATTTATATGTAAAAGAATGAAGTTAGACTCATTCTTTCCTCATACCATATACAAAAATTAACTCAAAATTGACCAAAGACCTAAGTGCAAGAGCTAAAACTAGGGAACCCTTGTTCACTGTTGGTGGGAATATAAATTGGTACAGCCATTATGGAAAACAGTATGGAGGCTCCTCAAAAACTCATACACAGAACAACTACATAATCTGCTTCTAGGTTAGGGGGAAGGAAGAGATGAATAGGGGAGCACAGAGGATCTTTAAGGCAGTCAAACTGTTCTGTATGATTCTGTATGATTCTTTAATGCCACTATGCATTTGTCCAAACCCATAGAATGTGCTAAACCAAGAGTGAATCCTAATGTAAAGTATGGATTCAGGGAGACAGTATGTCAATGTAGGGTCATCAATGTTAAGAAATATACCACTACTCTGGTGTGGAATGTTGATAGTGGAATAGACTATGTACGTGAGAGAAAGAAGTATATGGCAGCTCTCTGTGTTTTTTGCTCAATTTTGCTGTGAACGTAAAACTACTTTATTTATTATTATTTTTTGAGACAGGGTCTCACTCAGTCACCCAGGCTGGAGTACAGTGGCACAATCATAGCTCACTGCAGCCTCAATCTCCCAGGTCAAGCCATCCTCATACCTCAGTTTCCCAAGTAGCTGGGCCCACAGAGGCCCACCACCATGCATGGCTAATTTTTTTTTTATTATTATAGAGATGAGGTCTCACTATGTTGCCCAGGCTGATCTTGAACTCCTGGCCTCAAGTGATTCTCCTGTTTTGGGCTCCAAAAGTTCTGGAATTACAGGAATGAACCACCATGCCCAGCCCTAAAGCTACATTAAAATATTAATCTTATTTAAAAAAAATAAAAACCAAATGCATTTGCGGCAATAGCAGAAAAATCATGGTAAATCTCACAGTATGTATCAGAAGGCATCCAAAGATATGTTTTTGAAAAATGTAAATATGACCAGCAGTTAAATAAAAGTAAGATGTATAAGCTTCTAGATATCTAGTGGGGGAAAAGATAACAAAAAATGTGAAATGCAATACAAATTATGAGAAAAAATGAGCTAAAATAAGATCATATACTGTCTGAGTAACCCCACATCTGGAAGTAATCCAAAATATGGAGGAAGTGTATATATTAATTGCAACACAAAGGAGACAACATTAATTTACAGAAGAAAACAAATAGTGGTGTACCCACTCAGTGTTCATTGTAGGAAGTTAAGAGATCACATCCCTGTTCCATTCAGCTTCTAACCAACGGAGCAGACAAAAAGGGTCATATCAGGATCAAAGTTTTATTATAACAGTAAATCTGTCAGTTAGGGCTGCTATAACAAATTAACGTAGACTGGGTGGCTTAAACAATATTTATTCCTTGCAGTTCTGGAAGCTGGAAGGTCCAAGATCAAGGTGCGGGCAGATCTAGTGTCTGGTGAGGGCAGGCTTCCTTGTTTTCAGATGGCCATCTTCTCATTGTATCCTCACAAGGTGGAGAGCCAGAAAGACAGGATAAAGAAGCCCTCTCTGACCTCTTCTTGTAAGGGCACTAATTCCATTCATGAAGCCTCCACCCTCACAACCTGATTATCTCCCAAGGCTCCCACCTCCTAACACTATCACCTAGGAGGTTAAAGTTTCAACATATGGATCTTTGGGGGCCCCAAACATTCAGTTCATAACAGAGTGACTCTTCTCTTCCTCCTCCCAATTGAGGATAATTTCCCCTTAACCTTTCCTGTACCTGGCCAGAGAGAGCAGAAGCGTGACTACTTACAGTCACATTAGTTCATACAGCCATGGTTCACAGTCCTGGCTTTGCACCTGGAGAGAATCAAAAATATCACTGTCTGGGCCCACCTCTACTGATTCTGTATGAATTGGTCTGTAGTATGACCTGGGCATCAGTATACTTTTAGAGCTATCACGTTTCTGATATGCTGTGGGATTGTTCTGTGCCACTCACACAGAAGATTGAAGCTCAGGGCTAGCCAGAATAAATGTAAAGATTACTAATTAGAAAAATTCCTCCTCTTCCTGTGTATAAGTGGTAGGTGAGGGTTAGACTAGAAATTTTCCTGCCAGTTTGCTTACTTCTGCACTATGAGGTAAGATTGGTTCTCTTTATGGACACTTGAGGGTGAAGAACTAAATGGTTCCTACCACCAGGTATTTAGCAGCCATGAAAATTCTTATAACAGTGACATTGTAACACCATGGAAAATTATTTTGACATTATTTTAAACATTTTTGCAAAACTGTATGTAAATTGTTATGAAAATATGCATATGAATAAAATTTTTATATTCTAGTGGTAGGATAATTTTTTAATCAAATAAAGCACACTAAGACCCTGCTACTTACTCAATGTGTGGTCCACTGAGCAGCAACATTGGAATTACATGAAAAATTATTATTAGAAATAAAAGTTCCATGTAAAGTTTGAAAAGCACTGTGCTAGGAAATTGTCAAAAGAAGCAGAAGCAGAAGAAACAAAGAGGAAGAGGAAGAAAAGGAAAGACAGAGAAGAGAAGAGAATAGAGGGGGCAGGGGCAGGATTCCAGGAAAATGTATAATTTGATAAGAAATTAAAAAGGTATCTTTTTCACCAGTGCTGTACAAACTGTGAGCTTTTCCAGCAAAACAAGAACATAGTTGTCAATGGGTGCTTATGAATATTTGCACATGTTTTGTGACCAGCTGCTTTTGGAAATAATTAATAAATATATAACATAGCCTTTTCTCTCTTCAACAGTATAATCCAGTTTCAAAAATGATGCTGATGGACTTGAAAAATAGACCATAATCATAACAACTTTTCTCTATTACTTAACAGTTTACAAAGCAAAATTGCATGCACAATGTTAGAAGCATAATTAACTTGTGAAGAAAGTAATGCAGGTATTATCATCTTGGGAAAACCCAGGCTCACAGGTGCAAGACCTCAATCAAAATGACACAATGAGGAAGTGATGGGATTGAGTTGAACAAAAGTGGATGAAGCCTGATGACTTCAAATCCAATGCACATGGGCTGCATGTGTGCTGATTTATGCAGTACACTCTGTAAGATTAACACCATGAACAATGGAAGAGATTGACAGCAAGGAGGCCCATTTGCAATTTGCATAGGAAGTGATAAAGATCTAGATGAGGTAAAAGTTATGAGAACTGAATATAGTTCAATTTGGAGGGGAAATACGGAATACAAGCCACAGGTTAGTTGGAGACAGATGATCTGATCAAGGGTTGAGTCCAAGCAAGTAACTTATTCTTTCTGTGCCTCATGGGGGTAATAACAGCAATTACTTCATCAGGTTGCTGAGAGACATAGTGAGTTAATATGTGGAGAGATCCTAAAACAGTGTCTGACACATAGTAAATACTATATAAAAGCTATTACTACTACTCAGATGCAAGAGATTTTAGGAGGATTAATTGATAAGCTTCAAAACACATCACATTAAGCCAATGGTCTTGACTGTAGCTACATATTAGAATCATTTGGGGAACATTTAAAAATACTGATACCTAAGCTTTACCTCATAGCAAGTGGATCCAAATCTCTAGAGTGGAGGCCCAGGAAACTGAATTTTTTAAAACTCCCAGGTGATTCTAACGCACAGTGAAAGTTGAAAAGCACCGATATAGACAGAGGAAGAATTAGGCTTGACTTATTGGAACCTTAGATATCAGTGGTGATAATGGCAATAAATGAAGAGCTGTGGAAATGAATCTACTGTGAGGATTTAATTTCCTAGATTTTCATTGTAAGGTGATATTAATTTGAAAAGAGAAGTGATATATTAAGAGTGGATGAGTTCTGTAACAGGATGAGACAAGCATAGGCAAGGTGCCGAAGACTTGAAGTAGAAGGAAGAGATGTCACACAGGGTACAGAAAAGGTGGAGAGACATTAGAGGACAGCAATGGTACAATGTCATGGGAGCCAGGCATATGGGTGAGGTGATGGTTCCCAACAAACTATGTCAAAACTCACAGGCAGACAATGTACATTAAGCATTGAGATAAGACCACTGGATGTTGCCAATGGTTTGAGAAAGGTAGAATGTATTGAGTGAACAGAAGATGCTGGTGAGAAGACAGTGTGGAAGTAGTCAGGGGAATATAGAAATTATACCTGAAATGGGGAGATCCCAGGGACTGAAGTAGTACCTTGGGATGTGGGTGGAGGGGCTTATAGAGGAATAAAGACAGAAGTCAGCAAACTCAGTAAGGAGAAGTAGCAGAGAAGACCAGATTTTGGCTGGACCAATAATGCTGAAGGTGTCCCAAGAAGAGTGTTGTGTGATTGTCAAGGTGCCTTCTAGAGTTCTTACAACTCTAGAAGCCATAGATGATGTCCTGGAAATCCTCAGCACAGGAAACCCTGCTTACAATTACATTACAATCTATTTGAGTGAAGCTGCATCTCAAGTGGGGTGAAGGGCAAAAGTCAATGCATAAAAGTGAAAATCGAGTACCCTCAAAATTACCATTTTAATCTTTTACGAAGCACCGAAGTAGAGACCAATTTTCCAGCTGCCAAAAAGCTAAGCAAAGTACCAATGTTTTAATCAGTGTTAAGATAGTTCATTGTTCCTTCTTTTATGCAACAAAGTAGTTAGCTTGCATTTTTCTATCTATATTTTATTTTTAATGCACATTAAAAATTAATTTAATTTTGTTGATTCTTTCAAAAAACCAGCTCCTGGATTCATTAATTTTTCGAAGGGTTTTTTTTTTTGTCTCTATTTCCTTCAGTTCTGCTCTGATTTTAGTTATTTCTTGCCTTCTGCTAGCTTTTGAATGTGTTTGCTCTTCCTTTTCTAGTTCTTTTAATTGTGATGTTAGGGTGTCAATTTTGGATCTTTCCTGCTTTCTCTTGGGGGCATTTAGTGCTATAAATTTCCCTCCACACACTGCTTTGAATGTGTCCCAGAGATTCTGGTATGTTGTGTCTTTGTTTTCACTGGTTTCAAAGAACATCTTTATTTCTGCCTTCATTTCCTTATGTACCCAGTAGTCATTCAGGAGCAGGTTGTTCAGTTTCCATGTAGTTGAGCGGTTTTGAGTGAGTTTCTTAATCCTGAGTTCTAGTTTGACTGCACTGTGGACTGAGAGACAGTTTGTTATAATTTCTGTTCTTTTACATTTGCTGAGGAGAGCTTTATTTCCAACTATGTGGTCAGTTTTGGAAGAAAACCTAGGCATTACCATTCAGGACATAGGCATGGGCAAGGACTTCATGTCTAAAACACCAAAAGCAATGGCAACAAAAGCCAAAATTGACAAATGGGATCTAATTAAACTAAAGAGCTTCTGCACAGCAAAAGAAACTACCATTAGAGTGAACAGGCAACCTACAAAATGGGAGAACATTTTCGCAACCTACTCATCTGGCAAAGGGCTAATATCCAGAATCTACAATGAACTCAAACAAATTTACAAGAAAAAAACAAACAACCCCATCAAAAAGTGGGCAAAGGATATGAACAGACACTTCTCAAAAGAAGACATTTATGCAGCCAAAAGACACATGAAAAAATGCTCATCATCACTGGCCATCAGAGAAATGCAAATCAAAACCACAATGAGATACCATCTCACACCAGTTAGAATGGCAATCATTAAAAAGTCAGGAAACAACAGGTGCTGGAGAGGATGTGGAGAAATAGGAACACTCTTACACTGTTGGTGGGACTGTAAACTAGTTCAACCATTGTGGAAGTCAGTGTGGCGATTCCTCAGGGATCTAGAACTAGAAATACCATTTGACCCAGCCATCCCATTACTGGGTATATACCCAAAGGATTACAAATCATGCTGCTATAAAGACACATGCACACGTATGTTTATTGCAGCACTATTCACAATAGCAAAGACTTGGGACCAACCCAAATGTCCAACAATGATAGACTAGATCAAGAAAATGTGGCACCTATACACCATGGAATACTATGCAGCCATAAAAAATGATGAGTTCATGTCTTTGTAGGGACATGGATGAAATTGGAAATCATCATTCTCAGTAAACTATCGCAAGAACAAAAAACCAAACACCACATGTTCTCACTCATAGGTGGGAATTGAACAATGAGAACACATGGACACAGGTAGGGGAACATCAGACTCTGGGGACTGTTGTGGGGTGGGGGGAGCGGGGAGGGATAGCATTAGGAGATATACCTAATGCTAAATGACGAGTTAATGGGTGCAGCACACCAGCATGTCACATGTATACATATGTAACTAACCTGCACATTGTGCACATGTACCCTAAAACTTAAAGTATGATAATAATTAAAAGAAAAAAATTAATTTAAAATATATAAAATAGAATTCAAATGCATCAGAGTTAGATGCTCACACTATAAGAAACCCATGGAAATTAATCCTAACTTATGGAACAGTAGAATCGTGATTATCATTTCATACTCACTCTGGGACATATTTTTGCTCATTGAATGGAATAGGTAGCGAACTTGACAGCCCTATTTGTCTAAACTGTCATCTTCCCTTACTTTCTGATATACACAAACACACTCCCACAAGAACACACACCAACCTAAATGTGATGATGATGATTAACTCTACTGCTCTTCGTTTAGTTCATAGTTTCACAATCCTATCCTCATATTCCCTCAGAACTCTAAAATTAAAACTACCCAGACTTGGTAATTCTTTTTCATCCACTTTGATAAAATAAAAGGCCTGATGGAGGGTGCCCAGAGGTATGCTGATAAGGGAGCCCTGATCTTATGTGTCTATGAATGTGGAATGTTCATGGCTCCATCAAAGCACAACATTGACAAGAGCCAAATCTGGAGTTCCTTAAGTTATCTAGGCCCTCCACCCCTCTGATCTCCCCAAAACCAACTCTGCTCAGAATATGCCCATGACTTTTCTCACCTATTCAATATGGCCCACAGCAGGCTAATCAGGGGTCTACCTTCCCCCATTCAAGCAGCCTGCAGAGTGCACCCTTGACATCCTTATTGCGGAGGCTATACACAAATGGGTTGGCCAAAGGTGTAATGGCAGTATACATTACTGAAGCCACCATGTCCTGATATTGAGAGTTCTGGGAGGGAGGCTGGAAGTAGACCCAAATGATGGTGCCGTAGAGGAAACCAACCACGGTGACGTGGGATCCACAGGTGGAGACTGCTCGGCGGCGACCAGCAGCTGAAGGCAAACGTAGAATAGTGGCCCCAATTCGGACATAAGAGAGTACAATGAGGGCACAGGGGCCCAGCATAAGGAAGCCACCCTCAAAGAATATGGCCAGCTCATTAGAATGTATGTCAGAACAAGAGGCTCGCAGAAGTGGCTGGTCGTCACAAAAGAAGTGAGGAAGGTTAACGTTGCCCCCAGCATCCCCAGTCCAGCAAAGAGGCAGGATGAGTCCCACATGCAACATGGTTTGCAGTATGGACACCACCCAGCTCAAGGCTAGTAAGCAGGCACACCGTTGGTGATTCATTACCAAAGCATAGTGCAGGGGGTCACAGATGGCCACATAGCGATCCAGAGCCATGACAGCAATGATAAGTGTATCTGTAACCCCAAATGCATAGAAGAAAAAGAACTGAGCCAAGCAGCGGGCAGCAGGAATGGTTGGGTAATGAGAGACCAAATGGACCAGCAACTGGGGCAGTGTAACTGTGGATAGCCCCATGTCTATCACAGAGAGGCCACGAAGCAGATAATACATGGGTGAGTGCAGTCTGGAGTCCCAGGAGATGAGCAGCACCAGTGTCACATTCCCCAGTATGGTGGTCAGGTAAATAGCCAGGAACAGGAAGAAGAGGAGAGTGTGGGAGATGTTAGCTCTCGAGAACCCAAGGAGCAAAAAAAACCGGAGAGTGTGAAGCATTAGGGGCACAGCTCATCATGAGTGACAATCAGCCTGCCTGAAAGACAGTTTAAGTCAAAAAGAAAGTCATGGGTCTGATGTTAGGGATCATAACATTTCTATTTAATTATATTACATTACTGAAGATCGTTAAAGACCTAGATTCGAACTTGACCATCTACTCTCCCTCCCTAAGGTCTAGGATTTCACTTCCTTAATATGTATTTATTTTCTCCTTTATTTCTTCCTTTTCACCCACCCTAGTGACTTGTTCCATCTAATTCACAAGCCCTACTAAAGTCCCTCCCACAGTGAAAAACTCTTCATTCATTCTTGTCTTTTCATCCAACTATTTCTTATCTTTTTCCAGTGGCCGACTTCATGAAAGAATTATCTATATTCACTGTCTCCAGTTCCTTACCTTCCATTCACACCTCACCCAACTGCAGTCCTCATGATGTCTTCTCTCTGAACCTGTATGGAAAATAACACACCATTAAAACACATACCATACAAAGAAGCGATTCTTTCGACATAGCTGACTTTTTTACATTTCCTCTAAGGTCTGGAACAAGACAAGGATGTCCACTTTTACCACTCCTATTCAACATAGTAATAGAAGTTCTAGCCAGAGCAATTACACCAATGAAAGAAAAGCCACCCAAATTGGAAAAGAGGAAGCCAAATTATCCATGTTTGCTGATAACATGATCTTATATTTAGAAAAACCTAAAGACCCCACCAAAAAACTCTTAGATGAGATACTGCTTTAGAATGTCATGAAATTACTTGTTCTTTCTCTTTATTCCCTGTGTTAGTTAATGGCATTATCATTATCATCAGCCTGATGCACAAACAAAAAACTGAAGGAATTACTCCATCATCTCCCACATCCAATCATTCCTTAACGTCTATGTTTTCCCTTATATCCATTCTTTGCTGTTAGTCCACTATGACTATTTAAGTTTTAGCATCTCTAACCAATACTAATTTCTACAACCTCATTACTGGTTTCTCTACTTAACTCTCCTGATAGGTCTTCCATACTGACACTGGAATAAAACTTTAAATATGTGACTCCTTGTTTAAATAGTCAGGGACTTCAGAATAAAATCCAAATGGCTTAATCTGTCTTGTATGGAACTTTCATTATTAGCACCTAACTTCTCTTAGAATTATACTGAGTCACCTTATCCAGGGTTTTTTGTTTTTGTTTTTTTTTTTTTTTTAAGACAGTCTCGCTCTATCACCCAGGCTGAAGTGCAGTGGCTTGATCTTGGCTCACTGCAACCTCTGCCTCCCGGGGTCAAGTGATTCTCCTGCTTCAGCCTCCCAAGTAACTGGGACTGCAGGCACACATCACCACACCCAGTTCATTTTTGTATTTTTAGAAGAGACAGGGTTTCACCATGTTGGCCAGGCTAGTCTCGAACTCCTGATCTCGTGATCCAACCATCTTGGCCTCCCAAAGTGCTGGGATTACAGGCATGAGCCACCGTGCCCCGTCCCAGTGTTTTAAACTAGACATTTTTTCTTAATTCTCAAACATGGTAAGCTCTTACACCCCTGCACATCTTCCCATTATTTTGAGAATTTGGGCTTTCTGAAATATGAGGTATGTAATACAATCATCCACACATGCCCACTCAACACAGAAATTTAGAGAAAATATAATAATCATACTTTTTTTTTTTTGAGACAGAGTCTCGTTCTGTCGCCCAGGCTGGAGTGCAGTGGCACGATCTCGGCTCACTGCAAGCACTGTCTTCCAAGTTCGTGCCATTCTCCTGCCTCAGCCTCCAGAGTAGCTGGGACCACAGGCGCCCACCACCATGCCAGGCTAATTTTTTTGTATTTTTAGTAGAGACGGGGTTTCACCGTGTTAGCCAGGATGGTCTCGATCTCCTGACCTCGTGATCCGCCCACCTCGGCCTCCCAAAGTGCTGGGATTACAGGTGTGAGCCACCGCGCCCAGCCAATAACATACTTTTAAAATCATAACTAAGCTTTCAAGAACGTAAGGGAAATACAGGAGTCTGTAATCAAAGAGGAATATGAAAAATTAATATCTAAAAACTATCTGTGATTATGGAGGTAGTGATGGCAGGTGACAGGTGGCAAGTAGGTTCAAGGGCATCACATCAGTCTTCATAGTCCACAGGTTTGATTATTAACATCCATGTGGAACAGGAGATAAGAGCTTAAACCTGTATGAGGCCGGAGTTAGAGACCACCACATAAATTGAGGACATTCAAAAGGCTAAACTTTCAGCGAAAGGGTATACACGAACAGGAAAACACACACACACACCTACACCCACACAGGGTATGTGAGAACAAATGAAAATTCAGATCGCTCAGTCTGGACTACATGGAAGGAAAAGTGCTTTCCATGGGAATGCAGTTATGGATCTGTACCACATAAGGAGTGCATAATGCTAATTTACAAAATACATACAATTCTAGAACTCTCAAAATAAAAAATCAACATAAAAATTATCTTCATACAGGTAAAAGCATTGGAGTACCTTTTAGAAGTGAACATAAAACTTCTCAGTGACTTATAGACTCTAGACAGGAATCCCACAAACAGAAATCCACCAAAGATGAGCTCACAATTCAAAATCACAAAACACACATAAAGTCTATTCATTATGAAGATATTCATCAATCAACAAATAATGTGATTAACCTCCTCCGAATGTCATAAAATTAACCAATCTGTTAAGGAACATACATTATATTTAAAGTACTTAGTGTCTAAGAGAGAAAATAAAGATTATAAGAAAGAAGTTATCAAAAAAAACCATATTTTTAAAGCCCCAAAAAGAATTACTAGAAAACAAAAACATTCACATTGAAATGAAAAACTCAATGGATGGGTTAGACGGTGGCTGAAGAGAGAAGTTAGTTCTTTTAAAGATTTTTCTCTATTTCCATAGGTTTTGGAAGAACAGGTGGTATTTGGTTACAAGAGTAAGTTCTTTAGTGGTGATTTCTGAGATTTTGGTGCACCCACCACCCAAGCAGTATACACAGCACCCAATTTGTAGTCTTTTATCCCTCACCCCCCTTCCACCCCTTCCCCCAAGTTCCCAAAGTCCATTGTATCATTCTTTTCCCTTTGCATCCTCATAGCTTAGCTCCTACTTATGAGTGAGAACATTCAGTGTTTGGTTTTCCATTCCTCAGTTACTTCACCTAGAATAACGGAAAGCAGCTAATTCTAAGAAAAATACCCAGAAGACAGTACAAAGTGACCAAGATAATATGAAGGGGGTTTGTATTAGTTTGTTTTCACCCTGCTGATAAAGGCATACCCAAGACTGGGCAATTTAGAAAATAAAGAGGTTTAACGGACTTACAGTTCCACGTGGCTGGGGAGACCTCACAATCATGGCAGAAGTTGAAAGTCACATCTCACATGGTGGCAGACAAGAGAGCTTCTGCAGGGAAACTCCCCTTTATAAAACCATCAGATCTCATGAGACTTATTTACAATCATGAGAACAGCACAGGACAGACGTGCCCCCATGATTCAATTACCTCCCACCAAGTCCCTCCCTGAACACATAGGAATTCAAGATGAGATTTGGGTGGGGACACAGCCAAACCATATCAAGAGTTAAGAATTTCAGGAAACAAAATAAGAAGACCCATTATATATCAAATAAGTCCAAGAAAAAAACTGGATACTACATACAAAAGAATGGAATTGGACCCTTATCTCACACCATTCACTAAATCAACTCAAAATGGACTGAAGACCTAAACACAAGACCTGAAACCATAAAATTCCAAGAAGAAAATACAAGGGGAGACTCCTTGACATTAGTTTTGGCAATCATTTTCTAGATATTACACCAAATGCTCAGGCAACAAAAGCAAAAATAAACAAGTGAGACTACATCAAACTAAAAAGCTTTTGCACAGCAAAGGAAATAATCAACAGAATGAAAAGGCAGCCGACAGACTGGGAGAAAATATTTGCAAACAATGTATCTGATAAGGGGTTAATATTCAAAATATGCTTAAAAACTTATACTCAATAGCAAAATAATAATAATAATGACCAAGTTTCAAAATGGGCAAAGAGGCCAGGCATGGTGGCTCATGCCTGTAATCCCAGAATTTTGGGAAGCCAAGGCAGGCGGATCACTTGAGGTCAGGAGTTTGAGACCAGCCTGGCCAACATGGAAAAACCTCGTCTCTACTAAAAATACAAAAATTAGCCCGGCATGGTGGGACGTGCCTGTGGTCCCAGCTACTTGGGAGGCTGAAGCAGGAGAATTTCTTGAACCCAGATGCAGAAGTTGCTGTGAGCTGAGATCACACCACTGCACTCCAGCTTGGGTGACAGCGTGAGACTATGTCTCAAAAAAAGGGTGGGGTGGGGGGGTGCAAAAAGAACCTGTATTAGTCTATTTTCACACTGCTATAAAGAAATACACTATAGCCTGACCAACATAGAGAAACCTCGTCCCTACTAAAAATACAAAATTAGCCAGGCATGGTGGCACATGCCTGTAATCCCAGCACATTGGGAGACTGAGGCAGGTGAATCACCTGAAGTCGGGAGTTTGAGACCAACCTGACCAACATGGAGAAACCCCGTCCTTACTAAAAGTACAAAATTAGCCAGGCATGGTGGCACATACCTGTAATACCAGCTACTCAGGAGGCTGAGGCAGGAGAATCGCTTGAACCCGGGATGTGGAGGTTGTGGTGAGCAGAGATCATGCCATTGCACTCCAGCCTAGGCAACAACAGCAAACTCCATCTCAAAAAAAAAAAAAAAAGAAAAGAAAAAGAAAACGGAAGAAAAAAGGAACAAAAAAGAAATACCCGAGACTGGGTGATTTATAAAGGAAAGAGGTTTAATTGACTCACAGTTCCACACACAGCTGGGGAGCCCTCAGGAAGCTTGCAATCATGGTGGTGGGCAAAGGAGAAGCAAGTACCTTCTTCACAAGGCAACAGGAGAGAGAAAATGCAGGGGGAACTGCCCCTTATAAAACCATAAGATCTCATGAGAATGCACTATCACGAGAACAGCACGGGGGAAACCACCCCCATGATCCAATCACCTCCCACCAGGTCCCTCCCTTGACATGTGGTGATTACAATTGGAGATGAGATTTGGGTGGGGACACGGGGCCAAACCATACCAGAACCTGAATAAATATTCATCCAAAGATATACAAATGGCCATAGGTATATGAAAGTGTGCTTAACATCACTAATCGTCGGGGAAATGAAAATCAAAATCACAATGAGATAGCACCTCACACCTGCTAGGATGGTTATTATGCGGAATAACAAGAAGAAATAACAAGTGTTGGCAAGGATGTGAAGGAAAGGGAACACTTGCACATTGTTGGTAGGAATGTAAATTGGTGCATCCATTATGGAAAACAGTACAGAGGGTCTTTAAAAACTTCAAAATACAACAACCAGGTGACCCAGCAATCTCTCTCCTGGGTATACACCCGAAGGAAAATAAATCAGCACCTCATAGAGATATCTGCACTCCCATGTTCACTGCAGCATTATTCACAATAGCTAAAATATGGAAACAACCTAAGTGTCTTTTAATGAATGAATGGCTAAAGAAATTGTGGAATATTATTTAGCCTTTAAAAAGGAAGAGGTTCTGCTCTTTTTTGTGATAACATAAATGAACCTGGAGGATATTATGTTAAGTGAGATAAGCCAGGCACAGAAAAAAATACTGCATAATCTTACTTTTATGTAGAACCTTACGTTTTAAAAACTAAATACATAGAAACAGTGACTAGAAGGGTGATTAGCAGGAGTTAGGGAAGGGAAAAAATGAGTAGTTAGAGCTCAAAAGATACAAAGTTACAGTTTTGTAGGATGGATGTCTAGAGGTATACTGTACAGCAAGAAGACATATTAATAATATTGCATTATATACTTCTATTATGGAAATTTGCCAAGAGAGTAGATTTAAGGTGTTCTTACCACAAAAAAATAGGTAACTATGTGAGATAATGGATATGTTAATTTGCTTGACTGTTGTAACCATTTCACTATGTATGTGTACATTAAAACATTATGTTGTACACATTAAATATACACAATAAAAAATAAGTCCAAGATTAAGTATATGAGAAAATAGAGGAGAGGCAATATCGAAGAGACACAAACTAAGAATTTGCCAGACTTAATGAAGGAAATGAATCCTCAGATTGAAGAATCACAGTAACTCCCAAACAAGATAAATTTTTTAAATTCCATACATAGACACTATGTTAGGGAAACCACTGAATAGAAAATTCAAAGAGGTTATATTAAAAGCAACAAGAAAGACAGACAAATAGACTGACAAAAGATTTATCAGCAACAAGAGATTCTAGAAAATCAGGAAATAATATTTCCAAAGTGCTGAGAGAAAATAATGACCAAACTCAAATTCTATATCCCTTTAAACTATTGAAAAAATAAAAAAAAATTTTACGAATACTATTTTCTCTTTCATGGAATGTCCTCCCATCATGTTAGGGCCCAAACTTAGGGCCACATGCTAACAAGTAAAAAGCTACTCATGTTGAAGGTCTCAGTCAGGCTTCATTTCTACTTGGAGACTTCACCAAGTCCCTGCACAGTCATTTTAGTAGAGCATTTTTTGCTTTTCAAGTAACTTCGTAAACATTGACTTGCCTATCTCCCAATGTACACTGTTAATATGTGTGTATACACACACATATACACATATGAACCTATGTAGATACACACACGCATGCACGCATACGTACACATATATACTGGCCAGGAGCAGTGGCTCACGCCTGTAATCCCAACAATTTGGGAGGCCAAGGCGGGCGGATCACCTGAGGTCAGGAGTTCAAGACCCACCTGGGCAACACGGTGAAACCCAGTCTCTACCAAAAATACAAAAAATTAGCCGAGCATGGTGGCAGGTGCCTGTAATCCCAGCTACTTGGGAGGCTGAGGCAGGAGAAATGCTTGAACCCAAAAGGCAGAGGTTGCAGTGATCCGAGATCATGCCATTGCACTCCAGCCTGGGCAACAAGAATGAAAGTCTGTCTCAAAAATAAATAAATAAACAAACAAACACACACATGTACATTCATCACTGACTTCCTAATACCTAACACAGAGCTGGGGAATGAGTGGGTGCTCGTTAAACATTTGTTAACTAAACAAAAAAGATTTTCTACTAAAGGGCAGTGGTCTAGAAGTTAACACAAAGTTTTGGAGTCAGACTTACCTGGAGTTTCACTCCATATCTGCCATTTATTAACTATGTGATCTTAAGCAAGTTATGCTTTCTCATCTGTCAAATAGTGACAAAATTTCTCATAAGGTAGAGAAGATTAAAGGAGAACATATTCCATTAAGAGAGTATTTTTGGAAGAAAATGAACTTTGCAGAGGTAAAGTAGGAAGTAACTTTTTTCACACGACTGCTTTTTTGAAAAGTCTCATTTTTAGGTACTAAAATTCCAACACATTAGAATATAAAAATTTTAATTCTCAAGTAATTTAAACTGTGCTTTCTTCCCCAGCAGGGTTTATATTTTCATCCAGAAACCTGCATTAGGGAAAGAGGGATGTGACTGTCTTCATCTTTGCACCATCTTATCCATCCTTTTCTGTCTCTGGCTATTGCAGTGTTGATTTGAAGAAGGGAAACGGAAAGGTAAGTTCTCTTTGAAAGATAGAGCTGGTAGAAGTTACAAATACTGACTCTTTTCTCTTGCGGAACATCATATGGGCCCATTTGAGACCACCTATAGGTAACTATTACTGCATTCTTCCCAGATAAGACTAATTCAAACCCTGTCTGATCCCTTAGAGCCCCCTCCCTTACATTGGACATCTGACTGCACCCTTCTAAGCTTCTTCTAGGATTCCCTTACTCTAGCAAGAAATTCTCTTAGGTGGAATGATTTTCAAGATGACACAGCTCATGTACCATCCTTGGGTCCAAGGAAAGTTAGTCTAAGGAAAACTCATATATTTTTATCCCAACAAATTTGATAAATGCAGTCTTCTCTTTCTCCATGCACTGGCAGAAGTTGCACTTGGCCCTTCCCTCAAGCTTTCTTTAAGGCCTTAAGTAATATTTTACACTGCATTCTTAGTTTGCAAACATTTTCTTAAACTATCTTTTTGTTACCAGTTTCTAATTTAATAGCATTCTGGCCAGAGAATTTAATCTCTGTGAGGTTACTTCTTTGAAGTTTTTTAAGATTTATTTTGTAGCCCAATATGTGGCTAAAAAATGGATATACAGATACAGAAATGGACAGTCCCAAAAACAAAATCACGATTTGTAGAAATTGTGGTATATAACAGTGATGGCATTCTTCAGTGATGAAGAATAGGTAATTCAGTTAAATATTGTGCTACAACTCTACATACATATTTTAACTTGTGTTTTATTCACACTATACAGCATTTGAAATCAAAACAACATGCATGGAGTGTAAAACTCCAAGACATAATGTTAACTGGGAAAGGCCGGTTGCAAAATGATAGAAAAGTATAACAATAGATATAAAGTTGTAAAACATGCAAGAGAATTCTGTCATTTTTATAAAACATATATAGTGAAATTCTAGAAACATGCAGGAAAATAATGAATAGCTTATTTGGGATAGTAGGTTTCTTTAGGAAAAGAGGAAAGAGAAGCAGTTTGGGCTTTAATTGTATCTATAGCAGTCAATTTTTTCAAGGTAAGAACTGAAACAAAAAAGGGCAAATTTAAGTTTTGTTGAAGTTGGGTGTTTAGTATATGTAGTTCATTGTTTTGGTTCCTATGTATTTTTCTATACTGTGAAGCTTTTCCTATTAAAATATAAACAATAAAGCCAAGGGTAGCAATGGAGATATAAGACTTTTATTTTCTAGTGGTTTTTATTATTGATGCCTTCTAAGATTAAGCATACCTTTCTAACTCAAAATAATATCCACATCACACATTCAGCACCAGGATACTCAAGCTAGTACATTATGGAGAACCCAGAATTAGGTAATATCTATCCGAGAACTAAGATAATCAGAGATTTATCTCCAAAACAATTTGCCAAGACCTTATGGAAAAAGAAAAGGTCACAATACTTGTGAATTATAATCATCAGGCCTGTGCATTGAGCCATGAAGTTCCCCTAGATGGTCTTTCCCTGACCCCAGGTAGGACCCATGTTTCCAATGATCATTTCTGGTTCTCTGTCTCACTATAGCAAGTTCTACAGTGAGCTTCTCGTAGCAGCTTTTAGTTTGTGCTGATTGAAGGGATCTAGAGCAGGAGAAAAGTTTACACAGAGCTCCGGAATAGAAGGGAGAAATCTTCAGCAAGACTAAGAGATGGAAGGCTCATAACTGACTATATTTCCCCAGCCTCAGAAGCCCAAAATTTAACTAATCATAAGCTTTGGTTTATGCTACACTACAGTGGTTCGATTATAACCTGCTTGCCTGCTTACTCACTTGGTTTTAAATATTATTATAAACACACATCAACGTATTGTCCAACAAAGAAACAACAACATTGATGATAATTCATATCTACTTAGATAGACATTTTTCATCACCTCCCCGTTACCTCCTGCTTAGGGTAACCAACCTCTAGAATCTTGAGTTAATCATCCTCTTACTCTTCTTAACATGTTTATATATTATATACGTCTATGATTTTGATACATCTATAGATACTCCAAAAAGAATATTGTCAAGTTTGAGACGATCTTAAATGTATTAAAGGATAACAAGCTTTAAGTAACTTGAGGTGGACATATCTTTAGATCTCAGCATCATATTACTTCACTGATATTATTGGATATAGCTTCGGTTCATTTATTTTTCACTGCTGTATAATAGCCCTTTGCATGAACATATCACAATGTATTTATACATTCTCTGTGATATATATTTGGGTTGTTTACTGATTTCTGTTATACAAAGCATGGGTCTAAGCTTATATAAGTGTATGTTTCTGTGCTTTAAGTTACTAACTTTCATATGTGAGTAAGTTTTTTGACTTGTCTTTGAATTTCAGATTCCTCAACCATAAAGTGGACATGGGAACTACTTTCACAAAGTTGTTGGAAGAATTAAATCAAATGCCTATTATTGTTTAAAAATTATAATTTATACTTTGTAATCTATCAAATTTAATTTCTATATATTTATATATTGAATCTATCAAATTAAATTTCAATATATATTCATATATATTTATTTATATTGAAATTATTCAAGCATAATTTCAATATAAAGTAATTTACTCCATTTTTGCTTCCAAGGTTATAAATGAACAGTCTTCACCCACACACAATGATCTATAACAACAAGAGTAGTAGAACAAGAAGCTAACATTTTTTGAGCCCTTTTAATGTGCCACAAACTGTACGAAGCACTCCACATGCATGATTTCACGAAACCTGCGGTTCTGTGGGGCAGGTACCATTTCTGATTTTACAAATGGGGAAACTGAAGCATACAGAAATTAAGAAACTTGCTTACTATTGTAGAACTAGTCAGTGGCATAACTGGAATTTTAACACGAAGATTTGGAAATCTTGATCATGGCTTCTCCCAACCCTTCTTCATTTTCCTTCTTTACTATTATTATCCACTATCCCCCACCTTCTAGATATTTGCTTTTGTCTAATCTCTATAATACTATAAAATTATTAATTTTATCCTCCTCCCTCCAAGTGGTTATCTCTTTTCTATATATTTTCCTTACTTCCTCTCCCATTCCCTTCACCATGAAGCCTCCCCAAGAGCAAACCAGAAGAACATGTCCAGTTCTAGATCCTCAATGATCAACTTAATGCTGATTATTCTACAGTTCCTGTTGAAAATACAATACCTAATGAAGCCGAGTATATAATGGAGGGCTAATAATATAGTTGAAGGATCCAGAGAGAATAACAGGGACTGGAAAATAAAAGGAGACAGAAGAAAAGTCAGAGGAAAAGCAGGAAAGTTGGTGAAGGGATATGGAGTGGGCGGGAAATGAAGATTTAGTCACCATGAATCAATCATATTGGGGATTTTAAACAATTTGTAAGAGCAATTGCCAAAGACTATTTTCTCACAAAGCACAATTGTTATTTTAAACAGTGCTTGGCAACTGGAATCTATGCCTCTGGATAAACAAGAGAAGAGAGAAGAGAAGGCATGGAGAGAATTGTTCTGAATACTTGAATTTGCCTATGGTTCCCAGAAAGTAATTTTGGCTAGATTAAGTACCTTAGGTAGTCACATGATCCAGAAGATAATTCATTTATTTATCCATCCATTTATTGATTAATTCATATGTCCTACTAATATTTATTTCTTACCTGTGATGGGACATTAAGACACATCATACAAAGACCCTGCCATAAAGAAGTCATAGCATGGAGAGAAAGAAGAATCAACATTAGCTGCAAAACAGTACAATAAGTGATGTAATAAATATAAGCAAAGGGGCTTGTGAATCTTATTTGGAGTTGGTCCCATTTCAGACTTAGGTGAGGTCAGGGATGGAATGAGGTCATGAAAATATTCCTCAGTAGGTAACAAAATCATAACAGGGTATAGTACATCAAAGCACTTTGGGCTAATATCAAAACTTCCCTCCATATTACTCAAAGAACAGCTGGCTTTCTGAATAATAGTGGTGAGTGTGACATAATGTGTGTGTGCATGTATGTGTATATGTGTGTATAAGCCCTATATATGTGACACATTTTCAAAAAATAATTACTGAAATGTTGAATTTACTATTAATTGAGTGTTTCTTCTAAACCTTTCTTTCTAAAGTTCCATGTTTCCAAAAATAATTTTGTGACTTTCTTCAAGAGATAATTGAAAGTCACGGCAAGGGTTAGAGACATAGAAATGAAGACACAATGGAGGAAAGGACAAATGCAGTAGAAAACAAAGAAGTCAAAGTGGTGGGGAAAGAGTAAGAATGGAAATGCAGGGTGGAAAGAGAATGCACACTGAACGTGAGAATTCAAAGAGCATAAGGACCCATGGAAGCAGAGAATAGAATGCTGGTTCCCAGGGAGTGGGGGTTGGGGAGAGGTCATCAAAACATACAAAATTTCACTTAAATAGGAAGAATAAGTTCAAGAGACTTTTTATACAACATGGTGACTATAGTTAGCAACAATATATCCTTGAAAATCACTGAGAGTATATTTTGTAGTCTCACCACAAAAATATAAGTATGTGAGATAATGCACGTGTTAATTAGCTCAATTTAGCCATTTCACAGTGTATGCAAATACCAACATCATGTTGTATATTATAAATCTATACAAATTTTAATTGTCAATGAAAAATATAATTTTTTTAAAAAAGATCTTTGAAATGAGAAGACAGAGGAGCATAATTGGGGATTAGAATAAAGAAAATGATTAGGGCAGAGATAATAAGCAGAAATAAAGATTTTCAGGAAAAGAAGAAGGGCGTGCAGATGATGAGTGAGAGAAGGGTAGGAATGTGGACAGAGTAGAAGGAAAGCAGAAAAGAGATGGTTGGAAGTGGTGTAAAGGAAAGAGAAATGAAGGCAGGTATGAAAAACAGAACATCAAGAATGGGAACAGAAAGGAGAAAGGATAGAAAAGGAGGGTAGAGTGAGGAGCGAGAAGGGAATTGCTATGAAGGCATAAAGGAGAAAAGATGGTGTTAAACAGGAATAGATCCAGAGTGAGAGACAGGTTATTGATAGAGAAAGACAATAATTTGTCAGGGAAAAACAGGATGGAGAATGAAGGCTAGTTCCCCACCCACACATTCACCTGGCAAGAAAGGACTGCTGTGACTCTGGATTGTGTGACTCCAGCCTCCTCTTAAACCTCGGAGATCTGGCCATGGTGCTGAAGGACAGACACTCAGCAGACAGAGCAGGAAATCAGGGCTGGTGAGGCTAGGTGAGATTTAGGAGTTGTGGGGCCCTAGAGATCTTTCCTCTAGAGCCATCTGGGGGGAGGTCAGGTACAATGCCTGCCACCTCACAGATCAGGCAAGCATTGACATACTCTCAAGGGAAGGTACTTTTAAGTACCACGAGTCTCTGCCAATGTCTCCATGCCACTGATCCTGTTGGGGTAGAGAAGACAAATCAATCAATGCCCAGGTACCCCAGATGACAAACACTTGTGTATCTTTACCCTAATCACTCACACAGTCATCACTTTATCTTCTTCCTATGATATAATAAGTAAATCATGATGTAATCACCTAAAGCAGGGCTTTGGAGACAAAATTGAATATAATTCTAGGCTATAACACTTACACATTCTGTGAATCTGGCAATTACTTAACATCTCTGACCTCTAGTCTACTTACATGTAAAGTGCTAATAACATCTAATGTTTTATAAAAGATTTTTGTGAGGACTAGAATATTTTACCTAAAGTGTCGGATATAGTGCCTGGCATGTACTAAAAGGCTCAAATAATAATTGTTTTTGTTGATAAAAGAATGGGGGTGTGGGGCAAGATGGCAGAATAGAAGCCTACGCCATTTGTTCCTCCCCCACCACTCTCACTGGAACACCTAATTTTAACAACTATCTGCACAGAGAAAAGCACTGACACAAGAACCAAAAATCAGGTGAGTAAGCACAGTACCTGGTTTTAACTCCATATCATGGAAGGCTATTGGGAAGGGCAGGACAGTCTTGAATCTCTGATGCCACCCCTCCCTGACCCCCCAACAGTGGCCATGCTGCAAGGAGAGAGAATATGTGCACTGTGGGGAGGGAGAGCACAGCAACTGAGGGACTTTACACTGAACTCAGCACTGCCCTGTCACAGCAGAGAATAAAGCCATGCTGGACTCAGCTAGTACCTGCACAGGAATGGAGTATTTGGACCAGCACTCGCTGGAGGGGAATCACTCATCCCAGTGGTGAGAACCTGAGTTACTCAGCAAGCCTTGCCACCGTGGGCTGAAGTGTTCTCGGGTCCTAGGTAAACTTGAAAGGCAGTCTAGGACACAAGGGCTGCAATTCCTAGGCAACTCCTAGTGCTAGCCTGGGCTTAAAGCCAGTGAACTAGGGTGGCACGTGACCCAGGGAGACATTAGCTGGCATGGCTAAGGGAAGGCTGGCGCCATACCTCCTCCAAACCCAGGCAGTGCAGTTTGTAGTAATGAAAGTGACTCCTTCCTTCTGCTTATGGAGAGGAGAATGAAGAGTAAAGAGGACTTTGTCCTGCATCTTGGATACCAACTCAGCCACAGCAGGATAGGGCATTGGGCAGAATTGTAAGGCCCCCATTCCAGGCCCTAGCTCTGGGATGACATATCCTTGGCCAAAAGGGAGCCCACTGTCTTGATGGGAAGAACCTAGTCCTGGCAGGATTCATCATCTGCTGACTAAAGAGCCCTTGGGTCCTGAATAAGCACCAGCAATACCCAGGGAGGACACTGTGGGCCTTGGGCTCTGAGACATGCTGGCTTCAGAGGAGACCCAGCACATTCCCAGCTGTGGTGGCTGTGAAAAAAGGCTCCACCTGTTTGAGAAAATCAGAGGGGAAAAGTAAATGGGACTTTGTCTTGCACTCTAGGTACCAGTTCGGCCACAGTAGGGTAGAGCAATAATCAGGCTATTGGGGTCTCTGGGTCCCGGCCTAGGTTCTTGGATAACATTTCTGGACCTGCTCTGGGCCAGTGGGGAGCTCACAGCCTTGAATGGTGAGTCTCAGGCCTAGCAGCATTCACCACAAGCTGAAAGAAGAGCCCTTGGGCTTTAAGCAAAACTTGGCAGTGGCCTGGCAGAAGCCCCATGGACCAGTGGTAGTGGTGGCCACAGGAAGAAGTTCCTCTGCCTGCCATAAGGGGAGGAAGGGGCAGAAAGGACTTTGTATAGTGGTTTGAGTGCCAGCTTAGCCACAGTAGAATAGAACATTAGGTAAATTGCTAAGCTTTTGAACTCTAATCCCTGGCTTCCAGATAGCATATCTAGACAGGCCTGGGCCTGGGTAAACTTGTCACCCTGAAGGGAAGGCCCTTGGCACAATCCCAGTGGTGGTGACCACAGTGGTGTTGGCATCACCGCATCCCCAGTTCCAAGTGGCTCAGCAAGAAAGAGAGATAGTCCATATGTTTGGGGAAAAGTAAGAGAAAAGAATAAGAGTCTCTGCCTGGTAATCCAGAGAATTCTTGCAGCTATTTTCCAAGACCACCAAGGTGATATCTTTATGAGTCTGTAAAAACCATATCATGATTGGCCTTAGGGCTCAAGTCCCTTCCCTGGAGAGCTGTCCCAAGGACAGGCACACGCAAGCCCAGACTGTGAAAACTACAATAACTACCTGATTCTTCAATGCCCAGACACCAATGAACATCTACAAGCATCAACGTCATCCAAGAAAACATGACCTCACCAAATAAATAAGGCACCAGGGACCAATCCCAGAGAAACAGAGATATATGAACTTTCAGACAAATAATTCAAAATAGCTGTTTTGAGGAAACTCAAAGAAATTCAAGAAAACACAGAAATGGAATTCAGAATCATATAAGAATTTTCACAAAGAGAGTGAAATAATTTAAAAGAATCAAGCAGAAATTCTAGAGTTGAAAAATACAATCCACATGCTGAAGAATGTATTAAAGTGTCTTAATAGCAGAACTGATCAAGCAGAACAAAGAACTGGTGAGCTTGAAGATATGCTATTTGAAAATACAGTCAGAGGAGACAAAAGAAAAAAACAGAATAAAGCATACTATAAGATCTAGAAAATAGCCTCAAGAGGGCCAGTTAAAGAGTTTTGCTCTTAAAGAGGAGGTAGAAAGAGAGAAAGAGATAGAAAGTTTATTCAAAAGGAAAATAACAGAGAACTTCACAAACCTAGAGAAAAATATCAACATTCAAGTACAAGAAGGTTATAGAACACTAAGCAGATTTAACACAAAGAAGACTCCCCCAAGACATTTAATAATCAAACTTCCAAAGGCCAAGGATAAAGAAAGGATCCTAAAAGCAACAAGAGAAAAAAATAACATACAATGAAGCTCCAATGCAACTGGCAGAAGACTTTTCAGTGGAAACCTTACAGGCCAGGAGAGAGTGGCATGATATTTTTAAAGTACTGTAGGAAAAAAATTTACCCTAGAATAGTATAGAATAGTATACCCATGAAAATATCCATTAAGCATGAAGGAGAAAGAAATATATTCCCAGACAAACAAAAGCTGAGAGATTTCATCAACACTAGACCTGTCCTACAAGAAATGCTAAAGGGAGTTCTTCAATCTGAAAGAAAAGAATATTAGTGAGTGAGAAGGAATCATCTGAAGGTACAAAACTCACTGGTAATAGTAAGCACCGAGGAAAAAACACAGATTAGTATAACACTATAATTGTGGTATGTAAACTTCTCTTAAGAGAAAGACTGATGAAACCATCAAAAATAATAACAACAACAACTTTTCAGGAAACAGGCAGTACAATAAGACATAAAGAGAAACAACAAAAAGTTTAAAAGCAAGGGGAAAAGTTAAAGTGTAGAGTTTTTATTCATTTTCTTTTTGTGTGTTTGTTTATGCAATCAGTGTTAAGTTGTCATCAGTTTAAAATGATGGGTTATAAGATAGTATTTGCAAGCCTTGTGGTAACCTCAAATCAAAAAACATATAATGGATACACAAAAAACGAAGAGCAAAAAATAAAAGCATACCACCACTGAAAATCACATTCACTGAAAGGAAGACAAGAAGGAAGGAAAAAAAGAAAGAGAAGACAACAAAACAACCAGAAAACAAATTTTAAAATGAAATAAGTCCCCACATATCAATAATAACACTGAGTGTAAATGGATTAAACTCTCCAATCAAAAGACATAAAATGGCTGAATGGATGAAAAAAACACAAGACCCAATAATCTTCTGCCTATAAGAAGTACACTTCACCTATAAAGACACACCTAGGCTGAAAATAAAGGAATGGAAAAAGATATTCCATGCCAATGAAGACCAAAAAAAAAAAGAGCAGGAGTAGCTGTACTTACATCAGACAAAATAGCCTTCAAGACAAAAACTGTAAGAAGAGACAAAGAATGTCATTATATAATGATAAAAGGATCAATTCAGCAAGAGGATATAACAATTATAAATATATATGCACCCAAAACTGGAGTACCCAGATATATAAAGCAAATATTATTAGAGCTAAAGAGAGGGATTCCACTGCAATAACAGCTGGAGAATTCAATACCCTATTTTCAGCACACCGCTGTAATTGTGGTGTGTAAACTTCTCCTAAGTAGAAAGACTAAATGATGAACCAATCAAAAATAATAACTACAACAACTTTTCAGGACATAGCACAATAAGACATAAGGAGAAACAACAAGAAGTTAAAAAGCGAGAGGACAAAGTTAAAGTGTAGAGTTTTTATTCGTTTTCTTTTTGCATGTTAGTTTGTTTATGCAATCAGTGTTAGGTTGTCATAAGTTTAAAATGATGGGTTATTGGACAGATCTCTCAGACAGAAAATTAACTAAGAAACACTGGACTTAATCTGCACTATAAAACAAATTGACCTAATAGATATTTACAAAACATTTCATCCAGTGGCTGCAGAAGACACATTCTTCTCTTCAGCACATGGACCATTCTCAAGGGTAGACCATATGTTAGGTCGCAAAACAAGTCTTAAAACACTCAAAAAATTGAAATAATATCAAGCATCTTCTCTGGCCACAATGGAATAAAACTAGAAATCAATAACAGGAGGAATTTTGGAAACTATACAAACACATGGAAATTAAACAAAATGCTCCTGAATGACCAGTGGGTCGATGATAATGGAAACACAACATACCAAAACCTATGGGATACAGTGAAAGCATTACTAAGAGGAAACTTTATGGCTATATGTGCATACATCAAAAAAGAGGAAAACCTTTAAATAAATTACCTAATGATGCATCTTAAAGAACTAGAAAAGCAAGAGCAAACTGAACCCAAAATTAGTAGAGGAAAAGAAATAATAAAGATAAGAGCAGAAATAAATGAACTTGAAATAAAGAAAATAATACAAAAGATCAATGAAACAAATAATTGTTTTTGTTGCTGCCACTGTTACTGATACAGTAATTGTAGATATTACACAGTCAAAGTGAATCCAGGTTTTTCAGCTGTTGCTACGATGCACTGTGTGTAACTCAATCCCCATATTTGATTCTGTGCTACAGGAGGGAAGAGGCTGTGATAAATTCACACCTGTACCCACTGACCAGCATGGTGCCCAAAGCAAGCACTCAAGAAAGAATGGCTGAATAAATGGACAGTGGGTGACAACGTTTATTTCATTAACCCTAATTCCCTAACAAAATAAAATGCTCTATTTTTCCTATCATTCTCCAACAGTGTTTATATATCAAGAGTAAATATGTATGAAATAAATCCATTTTTTTCTCCTTATGTCCTTTGTTTTCACAATCAGTTAGCTAATGCATTCTCCCAGCTCTGTACTAGGCTAATTAAATATCTATTATTCCTTAAAAAAAAAATAGGGATCAATGTATTGTGTTCTGGCAGAGATACAACAAAAAAAGAAAATTTCAGGCCAATTTCCCTGATGAACATCGATGAGAAAATCCTCAATGAAATACTGGCAAAACAAATCCAGCAGCACATTAAAAAGGTTATCCACCATGATCAAGTCGGCTTCATCCCTGGGATGCAAGGCTGGTTCAACATACGCAAATCAATAAATGTAATCCATCACATAAACAGAACCAATGACAAAAACCACATGATTATTTCAAAAGATGCAGAAAAAGCCTTCGATAAAATTCAACACCCATTCATGCTAAAAACACTAAATAAACAAGGTATTGATGGAATGTATCTCAAAAAATAAGAGCTATTTATGACAAACCCACAGCCAATATCACACAGAATGGGCAAAAGCTGGAAGCATTCCCTTTGAAACCCGGCACAAGACAAGGATGCCCTTTCTCACCACTCCTATTCAGTAATTGTTTTAAGGAAGTCTCAGGATACAAAACCCATGTGCAAAAATCACAAACATTACTATACGTCAATAACAGACAAACAGCCAGCCAACTCATCAGTGAAGTCCCATTCACAATTGCTACGAAGAGAATAAAATACCTAGAAATACAACTTACAAGGGATTTGAAGGACCTCTTCAAGGAGAACTACAAACTACTGCTCAAGGAAATAAGAGAGGACACAGACAAATGGAAAAACATCCCATGCTCGTGGATAGGAAGAATCAATATCATGAAAATGGCTATACTGCCCAAAGTAATTTATACATTCAATGCTATCCCCATTGACCTACCATTGACTTTCTTCACAGAATTAGAAAAATCTACTTTAAATTTCATATGGAACCAAAAAAGAGCCCATATAGCCAAGACAATCCTAAGCAAAAAGAACAAAGCTGGAGGCATTATGCTACCTGACTTCAAACTATATTATAAGGCTACAGTAACCAAAACAGCATGGTACTGGTACCAAAACAGACATATAAATCAATGGAACAGAACAGAGAACTCAGAAATAACGCCACACATCTACAACCATCTGATCTTTGACAAACCTGACAAAAACAAGCAATGGGGGAAAGGATTCCCTACTTAATAAATGGTGTTGGGAAAACTGGCTAGCCATATGCAGAGAACTGAAACTGAACCCATTCCTTACACCTGATACAAAAATTAACTCAAGATGGATTAAAGACTTAAAGGTAAGACCTAAAACCATAAAAACCCTAGAAGAAAACCTAGGCAATACCATTCAGGACATAGGCATGGGCAAAGACTTCATGTCTAAAACACCAAAAGCAATGGCAACAAAAGCCAAAATTGACAAATGGGATCTAATTAAACTAAAGAGTTTCTGCACAGCAAAAGAAACTATCATCAGAGTGAACAGGCAACCTACAGAATGGGAGAAAAATTTTGCAATCTATCCATCTGACAAAGGGCTAATATCCAGAATCTACAAAGAACTTAAACAAATTTACAAGAAAAAAACAACCCCATCAAAAAGTAGGCAAAGGATATAAGCAGACACTTCTCAAAAGAAGACATTTATGCAGCCCACAAACATTTGGAAAAAAGCTCATCATCACTGGTCATTAGAGAAATGCAAATCAAAACCACAATGAGATACCATTTCACACCAGTTAGAATGGCAATCATTAAAAAGTCAGGAAACAACAGATGCTGGAGAGGATGTGGAGAAACAGGAACTCTTTTACACTGTTGGTGGAAATGCAAATTAGTTCAACCGTTGTGGAAGACAGTGTGGCAATTCCTTAAGGATCTAGAACTAGAAATACCATTTGACCCAGCAACCCCATTACTGAGTATATACTCAAAGGATTGTAAATCATTCTACTATAAAGACATATGCACACGTATGTTTATTGCAGCACTGTTCACAATAGCAAAGACTTGGAACCAACCCAAACGTCCATCAATAATAGACTGGATAAAGAAAATGTGGCACATATACACCATGGAATCCTATGCAGTCATAAAAAAAGGATGAGTTCATGTCCTTTGCAGGGACATGGATGAAGCCTGGAAACCATCATTCTCAGCAAACTAACACAGGAACAGAAAACCAAACACCACATGTTCTCACTCATAAGTGGGAGTTGAACAATGAGAACACATGGACATAGGGAGGGGAACATCACACACCGGGGCCTGTCGGTGGGTGGGGGGCTAGAGGAGGGCTAGCATTAGGAGAAATACCTAATGTAGATGACACGTTGATGGGTTCAGTAAACCACCACAGCACGTGTATACCTATGTAACAAACCTGCATGTCCTGCACATGTACCCCAGAACTTAAAGTATAATTAAAAAATGAAAATTAAAAAAATACATATATAATATATTTATATATAGTCCCACACACTTGTAAGGTATTTTAATTCTAGCAATATCAGTGAGACCAGACACAGTGCTCAGTGGATTAAATCTGGGGGAGGCAGAGACTCAGGCTCATGCTGTCATCTCCAGCAGTAAGAACTATATTGGCCTCTGGAGTTCAATGTTTAGAAATATAACTGATAAAATTCCAGAGCCTGCATTTAGATGATTTACTTACCATGGCTATTGCAACAAAGAATAACATAAAAATGATATCACCTAATTTTAAGTTTAGTAAGGAACTCTAGGTACCATTAAAATGGTTTGTCCCAGCCGGGCGCGGTGGCTCACCCTGTAATCCCAGCACTTTGGGAGGCTGAGGTGGGCGGATCACGAGGTCAGGAGATCGAGACCATCCTGGCTAACACGGTGAAACCCCATCTCTACTAAAAAAATACAAAAAATTAGCCGGACATGGTGGCGGGCGCCTGTAGCCCCAGCTACTCGGGAGGCTGAGGCAGGAGAATGGCGTGAACCCGGGAGGTGGAGCTTGCAGTGAGCCAAGACCGCGCTACTGCACTCCAGCCCAGGTGACAGAGCAAGACGCCGTCCCCAAAAAAAAAAAAAAATGGTTTGTCCCAAAGTAAACATGAAATAATTATCCAAAATTCTTCATAATATATCTGATGAACATTTTAGGTTTAAAGAGTAAATTTTTAAAATTAAAACATATTTTATAAAATGTCTTTACTGTTGACTTTTCTAAATTTAATTTTGTTTTGTTAATTGATACATAATATTTGTACATATTTATGGGGTACATACTGTGATCAATATGTACAATGTATAGTGATCAGATCAGGGTAATTAGCATATCCATCATCTCAAACACTTGTCATTTATTTGTGTTGGGAACATTCAATATCCACCTTCTAGCTATTTGAAACTACGTAATATATTACTGTTAACTACAATCATCCTTCAGTGCTATAGAACACTGAACTTATTCTTCCTATATAGCTGTAATTTTGCATTCTTTAACAAGTATCTCTTTACCTTCTTTCCCCCTAACCTTCCCAGCCTCTAGTATCCTCTGTTCTACTTTTTATTTCTATGACATCCACTTTTTTTTAGGACAAAGCTGGAGGCATCATACTACCAGACCTCAAAATATTGTTGATTTTTTTAAGACACTGAAACTTTGATACAATCTTAAGAAAATGATTTAGAGTGAGAAATTAACTCATCACTTTCACTTTTCTGGACTTACTAGCTTATTAGCAAAGAAAAGGATGTTTCCTAGTTTGTACATTCCAATTTGCAGAAAAATAAAACCAATTATAACAATTTTTATTTGTTGTGAGTTCATTTTTGAAATTATCATTTCAGATATATGTACATCAGGGCAACAGGCTAGAGTGCAGTGGCACTATCATAGCTCACTGTAATCTCAAACTCTTGGCTCAAATGACCCTCCTGCCTCAGCCTCCTGAGTAGCTGGGACTACAGCCTCCTGAGTATGCTGTGCCACCACGCATTGCTAATTTTTAAATTTCTTTATTGAAGAAAAAAACGTCTCGCTATGTTGCTCAGACTGGTCTCCAACTCCTGGCCTCAAGTGGTCGCCTTGCCCTCCCAAAATGCATCATTTCTGGTATTTTATTTCATTTAAGCATTGTCCAGAAAATTCCATATTAAAATTAGAAATATTTTTCAATATCTGTCATGAGTGAAAACTGAGATACTGTTTTCCTATTACTGATTCCAGAAATAACTGTATCAGATACTATTTAATAAAGATTCATATAATATTACAACTTACCTACTTCTAAAAGTCATCAATTGATATTCATTAAAATTAATTTTATACGACTGATTGCTAGAAAAGTTTGGGCTAAACATCTGGCTTTATCTGAAACCAGTAAACAGAATCTTGAAATTAGTTAATGTCATTTTGTTAAAGATTTGTGTGCATTATAGTATCGGCAAAGTCAAAAACCAGGAAGAGATTAGGTTCAGACCTGGACTTAAATTTAAAACCCTCACTTTCAACTCCACCGTTATTGATTTAGTTTCACTTAAACCACATCATCTGTTCCATAAATAAGTGTTCTTATTTTGAAATATGTCTGCAATACTTTATTTAATTTGTATCTTTATTACAGTTTTAGAGTTAAATCTGTATATTGATACATTCATTAGGGCTTAGAATTTTCTGTTCATATATATTCTACTGACTTTAAAATAAAACAGGTTAACTCAGGTTCTATGTTTGTTGTTTTTTTTCCATCTTAAAGTAACTGTATAATGCTCAAGTTTGATAACTTCAGCTCCAGATGATTTATCAAGGAGTGATCCAAAATTAACCCTCATTATATTAATTATCTATCTTAAATCCCTGGGGATTGGAAGGATATAGGGGAATAACTTTCATCTCTTGGTTCTTCAACTTGTCTCTTACGGAATGTAGCACTCCTATAATCACAGTGGGGAAGTCAAAGCCCTCTGCTCCAAGCTAAGGGTGCCTGTGACACTAGGCTGTAATTTCCACAATGTGGGATCCACCTGGAGTCCCAGCATTACTGTGCTCAAAGTAACCAGGCACTCGGGACTAAGGCCAGCTAGACTGAGGACTTGGCATCAGCCCAAGATAAAGAGACAGTCATAAATGTTTTAAATTGACCAAGATGAAAAGGGACACTTTCCTTGGGGACAGAAAAGGCTCTGAGGAATATGAGAATGTACTGATGATAAAGCACTAGTTAATATGTATTCATGTAATATGTATTATGTATTAATGTTGACAGACACCATGCTACGTATTAAATGCTTTGTTCATTTCAGGCTCACAGTGCACCTTTGAGTTAGTACTATGAAAGGCAGTATAGCTTAATGTTTAGACTAACCAAGTCTGGGTTGTAATCCCAGCTCTAACACCCATCAACTGTGTGATCTTTGGAAAATATCTTAACCTGTCTATGCCTCAATTTTCTTACTTGTAAATGAGGAAGATAGTCCCTGTCTCATAATATTGCTACTATTAAATAAGTTTTCATAAAATTCTTAGAACACAGATTGACACATGGTAAATACAATATAAGACATTCTATTACTGTTGGTATCCTTCAACAGTAGGTAACTGAGATCTTCCACTGTCTCATGTAAAAGTTTCAGAAAGATGAGTTCCTCATCTGTCTGAAACCAAGCCTGTGTTCTTAAACACCCACCATAGCACTTCCCGCTGGCTGAAATTGAGGTTATAAAAACAGATTTCTCCAACTTCACAATATTTCCCTTGGTAATATCTGAAGGAATTTATTCTTGTTAAGGAGAGAGGGGTTTTAAGTGGTAAGGATATTATTCAACCTGCTAATGCTCAAGATCCCCTCAGACAGTAGAGAAAGAGCTCTCATTAATTGAGAGCCTACTAACAAAGATTCTGGACTAGACAATTCATGCATTTATGCATTTTTTGAGTGTTTATAATTTAGTTTCCATCAAATCTCTTTAACATATTATTAAATACTTATTTTCTCCAGTATTAAAAGGCAAATACTGAGCATAAGATATGCTCAAAAAATAAATTTGAGATCAACACAGTAAACATGCTCCAGAAAAAGAGACTCTTTTCCATACTCTATGTATTTTTTAATTGATCACCAACTATGTGAAAAGGGCTCTAATGGGGATTGAGGATGCAATGATGAAAAAAATATATAATTATGTCCCTAATGGAGCTTCCATTGTAGCTAGGATAAAAGATAAGACATAACTTCAAGTGTCATGTAAACAATCAAAGGGAAGAGTGCAGTTACAAATGAGGACAGTTTTATTAGCCCTACTTTCCTGATGCATGACTGAGACTATACAAAGAGGTAGGTTCTTTCCTGAACCACAACTTGGAGAAGGTATACAGAGCGAGACTTGCTCACAGCATCTATCTGATTCCAGTGCTCTCCTAAGACCCAGCTGTTTCCTTCGTGGGAACTCAGTGCTCTGCTGCATCAAGAATACTCCCCTTCTTTCTGCTCTAACCAGATGGGGTCCATTTCTTATGGTTTTGACAATATTTTTGTTTTTCATTTCAATGACCTCTGAAGATATACCAAATTTCCCATTGTCTTTACTAGAGTTTCAGAGAAGAAAGTACCACTCCTTCTTTATTTCATCAAAACTTTTCATCCCTAAAGCTTATTCCTCCTGTCTAACTGAAACTTTGTACCCTTCAGTCAACATGTCCCCTTCACCCAACCCAACTCCATCACCAGTCTCTGGTAACCACCTTTCTACTTTCTACTTCTAATGAGTTCAACTTTTCTAGATTCCACATAGAAGTGAGATCGTGCAGTATTTGTCTTTCTGTGCCTGACTTATTTCAGTCTGCATGATGTCCTCTAGATTTATCCATGTTGTCACAGATAACAGGATTTCCCCCCTTTGTAAGGCTAAATAATATAGCACAGAATGGTGACTACAATAATTATGCATTGTATATTTCAAAATTACTAAAAGACTTTAAATGTTTTCACCAAAAACTGAAAATTACTTGTGGTGATGGATTTGTTAATTAGCCTGATTTAATCATCCAGCATTGCAAACATACATCAAAATATCACATTGTACTCCATAAATTACACAATTATTATTTGTCAACTAAAAATGAACATTTAAGAAAAATTCTCCATCATTCCAGGTCCTTCACTGCACCATTCACCCTGCTCCCCCAGGCACATTATTTTCAAAGCACTAAAACAACTTTTTAATATCAAAAGAAAGAATGTGTGATGAGGGATCAAAGAGGAAGGAAAAAAGGAAAATACAGCATCCAACTTTAACTAATTTGGGAGTTAAATTTTCCCCACAGATCTATCTTCCTTCAAGTCGTCTCTACTCAGTGGGGTCCAGACTGTTCCTGACCAAAGCCCTCCTATTACCGGCTCCTTGAAAGTCCTATTCTGTGAAATTTCTCCTACTTTTACACATAAAATGACAGAGCCTTACCTAAATCAACACAGACGCCCATCAACGATAGATTGGATAAAGAAAATGTGGTACATACACGCCATGGAATACTATGCAGCCATAAAAAGGAATGAGAATGAGAGATCATGTCCTTTGTAGGGACATGGATGGAGCTGGAAGCTGTGATCCTCAGCAAACAAACACAGGAACAGAAAACCAAACACCACATGTTCTCACTTATAAGTGGGAGCTGAACAATGAGAACACATGGACACAGGGAGGGGAATGACACATACTGGGGCCTGTTGGGGGTTGGGGTAGGGGGAGGGAGAGCATTAGAAAAAATAGCTAATGCTTTCTGGGCTTAATACCTAAGTGATAGGCACAGCAAACCACCGTGGCACACATTTACCTATGTAACAAAACTGCACATCCTGCACATGTACCCCAGAGCTTAACATTAAAAAAAAAAGTCCTATTTTGTGAAATTTCTTCTGCTTTTACACGTAGAATGACAGAACTTTACCTAAGTCTTCCTTGAAGTGGTAGCCTAGTGTAATGGTCAAGAACATGCATTGAATCCTGGCCCTGACATTTACCAATAATATTACATGGGGAAATATCATTTACCTCTATGAGTAAGACTCAGTTTCCTTATTTCCAAAATGGGTATACTAATAGGATCTGTCTCTAAGAATTTATGTAGCTACTACATGCCTGAAATGTACTCTGTGTTCAATAGGTTTTATCCATTTTGTTGTTGTTGTTGTTGTTATTTGATGAAGAAGATGGCACAGGGCACAATTCTGGCAACACGTGTCTTCAAAAAATTTGTTAATCCAAAGATAGGAAACAAATCCTTGAAGCTTTGTTGATTTCAGATATTATACATAGACAAAGACAATTTTCTCATTATTATCTGCTATGGTTTTAAGATGTCCCCCAAAGTCCATGTGTTGGGAGCTTAATCCCCACTACAACGTATTGGGAGATGGGCCTTTAAGAGGAGATTAGGTATCTTTTCTCATGAACCCTTGGAGGGCTCTTTCTTATGAATAGATTAATGCTGTTATTGCAGGAATTATCATGGGAGTGGGTTCCTGATTAAAAAAAAATGAGTCTGGCCCAACTTCCTCTCTGTATCTCACATATGCACTTCCTCACCATGTGATACCTTCCACAATGGGATAACCCTTGCCAAATTCTAGTGTCATGCCCTCAGACTTCCTAGCCTCCAAAACCATGAGCCAAATAAACTTTTGTTCTTTATAAATTGCCCCATCTGTGGTATTCCATTGCAGCAGCAGAAAATGGACAAAGACAGTATCATTTCACAGTCTACAAACTGAAGTTAAATTTAAAACTAGAACTTGAGGCATGAATTTCTATTCCTAAACCCAAACAGTACTAAATCAAAAATTACAACATAAATTCTATTGAATGGGTACTTTTATTTTATTTACTTTATAACATATTTTAGTTATATGATTATATAAAAGCTATAAGCATTGGCACTATATTTTTTTAATTAAGTAACATCATTGAAAATAGTTTAAATCAACTGAGGGATCCAACCGATTTTTTTCTTTAAAAGTTATCAATATAATGCATTAAATGATTCAATACATATTTCTAGTTTAATTTTTTTTCATTTTTATGTAGATTTTGACTACTAATATGTTTGAAGATCTTTCTCAGGTTATTCCAAGGGTCAGGGGGTGTTCTCAATCTCCTGGACCTTTAGGCTACAAAAGAGGCTTTTAGTATGAGCTTTATCATTTTGGAGAAATCAGAGACTTTCTGGCCAACTCAGACTGTAAATAATAAAAATACAAATAATAGAAAATTGTTATATAGAACTTACCAGAAGTGTCTTTACACATATTACATAATTAAATCTTTACCACAATTATGAGGCAGCTACTATTATCTATTTTTTACATAGAGTCAAACAAGGCAAAGAAAGTTTCGGTAACTCACCCCAAGATCCTACAACTGGTTATTAGCAGACCTAGAATTCAAGACAAGATGTCTGACGCTACAGTCCATGTTGTTCCTGCCTGTGTTGTAATGTTTCCCAGCTAAGGACTGGCTGGAAGTAGATCAAGGGCTTTTAGAACAGATTACAGAAAGTGAAAACATACTTACTGCAATGTCCATTCTGCTTTACCAGCAATAGTAGTCTTGAGATCAGATTGATATTTGCACTCACGGAACACAAAAACATAGCAAACCTCCAGACCTGAGATAGAAATCAAAGGACAATCTTTATTTGTAGTGTTCCATCTTAAAGGGCAACATATTCACCTATAATTATGTATTATTTGGGGGGCAAGACATAAAGCATAGCATACATAGTGAGACCATGTGCTCTGAAGTGAGGTTGCCTGGTTGAATCCTGGCTCATCCACTTACTAGCTGATGACTTTGAGAAAGTTACTCAATTTTTTGTGCCTTGGATTCCCAATTTGCAAATAAGAGGTAAGAATAATGCCTACCTAATAGGGTTACGAGGACAATAAAAGTGACTCGATACTTATAAAGCACATAGAAGAGTTCATGGCCCATAATAAGTACTTTATAAAGGTTTGTGAATAAATGAATATTTTAGAGGCTGGAGAAAATGGGAAAAATGCTATTGTTGCAAACCTTTCTTGGTGATGGTAACATGAATGATTACTATTTTCCTCTTTGTACCTTTCTACATTTTTTATTTCAAATTTCCACAAATAGAAAAATGAGAAAATAGCTCATTTGTTGAGTAACCACTACTTTGAACAAGGCATTGATCAGCCACTCATGGGTGGAACCTGACTTTATTTTATATTCTACTGTATCTCCAGTACCCATCACAATTCCCATCACATAATAAGCCTTTAATAAATGCCTATGAACTAATAAACTGATCAGAGCAATCAGATATTAATAGGCATGGTTATTGATCTCAAGGAGTATGCAGTCTGGAGGGACAGCTTAAACTAATATGCTTTTTTGAATCAACAAGAAATAGTTTATATTTTTGGCACTATGCTTTATTTGGGAATTGTTACTCAGCATATGATATCCAAATCTTTTTGCTAGCATCATAAAAAAGCAATAGAGTGGCAGGTTAAGAGCACTGAGTCAAACAGGAGTTAAACAACCTCATGAGATGTTTCAAAACTGATTCTGTCGCTTACTTGCTGTTCTACATTGGATAGCTCACTTCACCTCTCTGAGCTCAGATTTCTCAACTCTAATGTAAAGAAAATCAGACCACCTACCTCATTAAGGTGTTGAGATAAATAGATGAGATATTACATCTAATTTGTTTAGCTGAGTGCCTAGCACAGAGCAAGCACTCACTGAATTGTTGCTGTCTGGGATTTTTAAAAATTAATGTTTAAGCAATAAGACAAACAGATTGAGATATTGCATAGAATGGAGGTCCAAAGTGTTAAGTGGGGACAGAGACAAAGCCATTTCAACTGGTAGTCATCAAGCAAAGTGTCCTGGAAGAGGCTGAATTCGAGTCTTGCAGGTTAGGTTTAATAGATGAAGGAAAGGATAAGCAAAGACACAATAGTCTAAATGGGTGAGGGGCAATGAGTCAGAAGGAATCAGATATCCTTGGATTGCAGTTGTACTGGGATATGGGGAAGTTTAAGTCCTAATTTGAGAATTATATCATACACACAAAGTGAGATGTCCCAAATGACCAGAAATATGGATTGCCATAAAATATAAAATATATGTCCCTAGTGGCTGGAGGGAAGGAGGAATGGAGAATTGGTGTTCAGGGAAAATATATTTTCAGTTATGTAAGATGAATAAGTCCTAGAAATCTGCTATGCAACATTTTTCCTATTATTAATGATACTGTGCACTAAAAATTTGTAAACAGGGTAGATCTCATGTTAAGTTTTCTTACCACAATGAAAGAAAAAAGAAATGAAGAAATAAGAGAGTAGAAGCCTTATCCTTCTCATCCATTCAGCTCATCTGTCAGAATCCCTCCCCCATCACTTCCACCTGCTTAGAGCCATCTCTTTCTAGGAGGAAAACAAACATCACCTTAAATTTCAAGTAATGAGAGCAGGAGCCATTTCAAATACATGACAATCTGAGTTCTAGAATGGTTCCAGTGAGGATTACTTTCTTACTTTCAAACAGATCCACACAATAAACTAGAGTGGCCAACCACTTTTTTTTTTTTTTTTTTTTTTTGAGACGGAGTCTCACTCTGTTGCCCAGGCTGGAGTGCAGTGGCGTGATCTCAGCTCACTGCAAGCTCCGCCTCTCAGGTTCATGCCATTCTCCTGCCTCAGCCTCCCGAGTAGCTGGGACTACAGGTGCCCGCCACTGTGCCCAGCTAATTTTTTTGTATTTTTTTAATAGAGACGGGGTTTCACCGTGTTAGCCAGGATGGTCTCGATCTCCTGACCTTGTGATCCGCCCACCTCGGCCTCCCAAAGTGCTGGAATTACAGGCGTGAGTCACCGCGCATGGCCCCAACCACTTTTTTTGAAAGTTGCTTTAACAATAAAAATATCGATCTGGTTTGCTTAATGTTTGTGTGTTAGAACTGTAATAAAATTAATAGCTAATGCTATATATATATGCCCTGGTGGCTTTCCTGAGTGAGAAGCAAGGGTCATACATAAGTAGACTTAAGGATGCTTCAGACAGAAGAGTAAAGATTCAAGGCCTAGGGTCTAAAGTCTTAACCCTATTGCTTATTATATTTTAAAGTTCTAAGAACAGTGTCTAGCAAGGGACTGCTTCTAACACTGGGAGATGGGAAAGTGACTAGTGCCATAAGATGTTCTAGTTGTTTTAGCTTGATGATCAATGAATTCCGAGAAAACGTTCTCCAACCCCACATGCTGTCTTTCAATGTAAGCAGCACGGCGGTGAGGCTCAGGAAGTCTGTCACTTGAGCCAGCCTCACACAGGTGGGGTCTTTTTCACCAAAAGGAGTTAGGTCAGGAGGGTGATTTCCGAGAGAGAGAGAAGGCACTGACACTCCCCAGGCTCCTTGGGGAAGAAACTCCAAAACCTTAATAGTTCTTGGCTTGTTTTCTGCTGTCTTCTCCATCTGAACTCCAGGGACTTCTTGATGATCTCAAAGGATGCTCCCTTGACAGAGGGTGGGGTCTATGAGTGTCTATAATCTCTTCAGCATGTGGGAGGCCCAGAGGAGGAAGAGAGGAAAATCTTCAGCTTCATGAGGGTTGAAAGCTTGTCTAGAATCAGGTGCCTTCTCTGTGTGGTTTTTTGGGGAAGCATATATATAACTGAGACTGGAATTGGGAAAAGAATTACACCAACACAGACAAGCATGCACCAACAATGACAATTTTAGCATTTAGGGGCTGGATAACAAAAATGAGGTTTATGTTACATTAAAAGAAATGTTGGCCGGGTGCGGTGACTAATGCCTGTAATCCCACCACTTTGGAAGGCCAAGGTGGGCGGATCACTTGAGGTCAGGAGTTCGTGACCAGCCTGGCCAACATGGTGAAACCCCATCTCTACTAAAAATACAAAAATTAGCCGGGTGTGGTGGCACATGCCTGTAATCCCAGCTACTCCGGAGGCTAAGGCGGGAGAGTCTCTTGAACCCAGGAGGCAGAGGTTGCAGTGAGCTAAGATTGTGCCACTGCACTCCAGCCTGGGCGACAAAGCAAGACCTTGTCTCAAAAAAAAAAAAAAATAAGGAAAAGAAATGTTTTTACTATCCTGTTATTTCTGTCTATCTTTTGCCTCTTCATACCTATCCTTTCACTCAAATAAGGTTTCACTAAAAAATGAGGGAAATGGAGTAACTGTTGGGTAATCTCATATTTCAATGTCTTTTTACATGATTGCCAGCCTCCAGAATAATCGATGCAGACAGAAATATCTGAACTAAGGGAAATCATTATTCCATCAGCTGGAAATTGAGAGATGAAACTTTTTTTAACCTGTCATAAACTAATTACTGAAAACCGTGAATACGATAAATATATACAGAAAAAGAAGAGAATAATTTCTCCAGGATTCCCCTCCTCTCCTTCTGGGAATTCTCTTGCACTCACTCCTTCCTCTTGCCCTATATCTCTTCTTTTCTCCTTTTCCCATTTCTGTTTCCCTGTAATTTGTTTCTTTATAGCAGGCAACTGAGATTAAAATATATATTAATTTCTAAATACCCCACATTAATGGAAAGAAACCACAATCCAGATAATTGTAATGTTTTAAATTTTTTCTTTGCTGATAAGAAGAATAAAAGGAGAAATTTTGGACAGATTGTATCAGATGTTGGAAGAATCTGTTACAGTGTTAGTTTATCTTTAGGTGAACCCACAACTACGGGAAGAAATAACCTAACAAGACCCTCTGAATTCATCCTCCTTGGACTCTCCTCTTGACCTGAGGATCAGAAGCCGCTCTTTGCTGTGTTCCTCCCCATCTACCTTATCACAGTGATAGGAAACCTGCTCATCATCCTGGCCATCCGCTCAGACACTCGTCTCCAGACGCCCATGTACTTCTTTCTAAGCATCCTGTCTTTTGTTGACATTTGCTATGTGACAGTCATTATCCCTAAGATGCTGGTGAACTTCTTATCAGAGACAAAGACCATCTCTTACGGTGAGTGTCTGACCCAGATGTACTTTTTCTTAGCCTTTGGAAACACAGACAGTTACCTGCTAGCAGCCATGGCCATTGACCGCTATGTGGCCATATGTAATCCCTTCCACTACATCACCATTATGAGTCACAGAAGCTGTGTCCTGCTTCTGGTTCTCTCCTTCTGCATTCCACATTTTCACTCCCTCCTGCACATTCTTCTGACTAATCAGCTCATCTGTGCCTCCAATGTCATCCATCACTTTTTCTGCGATGATCAACCAGTGCTAAAATTGTCCTGTTCCTCCCATTTTGTCAAAGAAATCACAGTAATGACAGAAGGCTTGGCTGTCATAATGACCCCGTTTTCATGCATCATCATCTCTTATTTAAGAATCCTCATCACTGTTCTGAAGATTCCTTCAGCTGCTGGAAAGCATAAAGCATTTTCTACCTGTGGCTCTCATCTCACAGTGGTGACCCTGTTTTATGGAAGCATTAGCTATGTCTATTTTCAGCCCCTGTCCAACTATACTGTCAAGGATCAAATAGCAACAATTATCTACACCATACTGACTCCTATGCTAAATCCATTTATCTATAGTCTGAGGAACAAAGACATGAAGCAGGGTTTGGCAAAGTTGATGCACAGGATGAAATGTCAGTAAAAGACCTAAGGTCTTAAGAGAATACCACAGATCTCTTGCCCTGGACTATAGGTTATTAATGGGTATGTGATTCTGAAATGATTATTAGATTCTGAAAGGATAGTACCTTCAATGATGGTGTTTCATTCCTTACAGAAGAAAGTTTATTGCATGTATTGAAGCTACTCCTGAATATAATGCCTACAAACTAAGTTGGATCACTGTAATCTCCTGAGTATCCCTAATCATGCAGCTGGGTTCTCTTGTATAGTAATGTAAAGCTGCTTGAATGTCTTTGAGCTACTCTGTGTGTGTGTGTGTGTGCATGTGTGCGTGTGTGCGTGTGTGTGTGTGTGTCGCTTCATCATATTAGCCCAGGGGCTCCTCAATAACGAGGTCTCTCTCTTTCTCCCATTATAAATGTCAGAACTGTGACTCCTTCCTCTGCATTTCCTCAAAGATTAAAGCCTGGCTTCTATAGTTGTCATAGTCTCAACAAATAAAACCATCCCACTAGATAACTCTTAGTGAATAAGTGCCAGGTCAGTTTCCTAAGAGTATGGCATCTCAGTATTCTTCCTGCTTCCCACCTGGCAAAGCTGACTGTACCTTAAATCTCTCATTAATTTCATTTGACCCAAACTCAACTGCACCGTTTTCCCAGGAGGTATGTGTTAGGTCCCAGTAACCTTAGTAGCAGATGCCTCCAACTGCTAGGGCAGTTCTCTTCCTTAACAGACTTTAAAGACAGTCTTCTAACCAGAAAAACCAATTGGGTAGGAAAGAAACACTTTTGCTCATTTGTGAGTTCTGAGAAATATTAGTCACTGCTAGTCCATGAATTATCTTGCAACTCAGAGATTTGTGAATTCATTTGCTCTTTCAACAAATTTCTACTTCTGATACACCATGCACCAGCCTACTGGACTTAAAAACAAAGATAATGTGCTACATGATTTAAGTCAACAATCTGAAAGCCAAAGATCAGCAGGGTCTAAGGAAACAAAATAACACAGGCAATACAAGTATTTGGAGGGCAATTTCCTGTTAATTGGATTGTTTTAGGTTTGCAAGGTACAGAGAAACACACATACTTTTAAGTAACAGGTGTCAAATAAAAATCCAATCTGGTCTTAGGTAAGGAGAGATATTACTGCAAAAGTGGGGAAATGGTCTATAGCAATTATGCAAGGGAGACTATTACACTAGGGAGAATGTCTCAATTGTGAGACCAACAAAAGTGTCAAATGTCAGACAGAAAAGGAATTTTCTTTCATAAAGAGAAGTGAACATGAATGAGGCTAGAAAGAAACAGATATGCAGAAGTGGGATGAGCTAGTAACAGTAGCAGGACTGAAGAGTTGATCAAAGAATGTATTTTATCAGTTGACGCTCCAGAGGCGTCATTAAGGAGGGGTTATGTGTTAACTCAGATTGAGGGTGGGACAAAGTTCATTCTTTTCCAGAACACAAAAGAGTGGAGGGATTTCTTTAACTGTCACTGTTTTCCAGGAGCACAGGGCTCAGGTAAAATTCAACATTGGCACAGGAATCTGCTGTAAGAATTCATGAGGTAAAAAGAAGACATAAATCTCAGCTGCGTAGCCAGATCTCACAGAGGAATAAGAACCAAAGCACAGTTGGGCCCCACAGAGTTGGAAGGTAATTCAGGCTCTGGAAGGCTACTCAGGGGAAAATGCAAGATTCATGAACATGTCGTTTTGATGCCCTTCCACATTAAGTTCAAACAAGAAGGCCATGGTCATGAGAATCACACAAAAGATAAGAAGCTTCTCTCCAATACCCTCTCCAAATGGGAGAGAAGAGTCAGCTAGAGTGAGTTGGAGATTACATGATGATAAAGTAAACATGGAAACTTCCCAGAGACATGTTTGTCAGAGGATATTTACAATAGTTACAAATGTGCCCTTCATGCAAGTATAAACTCCCCCCCAAAATAAACAGCCAAACGTACTCCAAACATCCTTAGTAAACCATACACCACACGGGGACTGCCTTACGTAAGTAACTGGAGAAGGACTCAGTTGCACATCTGGGTCAATATGAAGAATAACAGAAGCAAAAGCTTGCAGGCATTGATCATAAAAGATTACAAGCCTCTGGGATTTGCAGAAACATTGGCAAAGAACTTAAACTTCCACCAACCAGGCAATTGATAGGTTCCTGAATTGAATCTTACTTGAACGTTCAGCAGAGGGATGCTACTGATCTTTACACTATGTAATAACAGCCACCAAGAATTGAGCTGTAAAAGGCACTCCAATGCAGCACTTTACATACATTATCATACTAACTTTCTACTAACTTTTTGATGAAAGTACAAATTTATTATGTCCATATAACAGATGTGATAAATGAGAATCAGAAAGTACAAATAACTTGTTGAATATCAAACTACTCTTAACATCAGATCTGAGAACTTAAACTTGTTCTGAAAATTGTATTTTTGGCTCTTAACCCCTATCCTACCTCCCTAAAGGTACCTATGTGTCCATAAAGGCAAATTTCTTCAACTTACTATTTTCTTTAAAAAAAAAAAAAAAAACAAGTCTAGGTCAGTGAGGTGGAACTTTATTTTCATTCTTAAAAGCAGAAACCCAGAGGCACAGATGACCACAAGGACATAAACTTCCTAAAACTGTGCAAAATTCTCCATAATAAGTTGAAATTCTGCATGTTGTGAAATGGGAACATTGAGTCACATTTACTTAGACCTCAAGGGGCAGAAAATCCCTCAATGATAGCTATATCTGTTGAGAGTTTTTATTGTGCCAGAATTAAAACATGTTTTAATTATCAGAATAATACTATGATATAATATTATCATCTGATAGTAGCACTATAATCATGGCCACTTTACAGATGAGGTAGCCAAGTTTCAGAGGGTTTAAAAGACTTTCCCAGCTATGACATAATCAATATGGCAGAATAGGAGATACCGGCCTTTATCTCCCAACCCCACCACCCAAAAAACAAATATAGACAGCAATACACAAACCAAAATAACGCAGAGAGTGCTCAAGGGCTCATTTAAGAATCTGCAGCAACACAGTGGTGCAAGAAGAAGAATAAAAAGAAGAAGAGGAATGTACGCACATAAAGGACGACTTGTGAGATCAGTGTCCCTGAAATACCTAGAGATGGCTAGGTACAAAGAGAAAAGCCAAGGTCACTGGTATCAGGCACATTGAGGGAGACACCACAGTCCCTAGTGACCTGCTCTGCAGAAAACTTCGGCATTTTTGTCACTAAGGTAACCAAAAGCCATTCCTGCCAGGGAACCCCAGAGAAGACTTGGCTTCACACATACACACCCTCGAGAAGTAGCCAGCGTTGTGCCACTCCAGAACCAGAGCCACCACTCCTCTCAACTTGACATATGTTCCTGACCGCTAAACTGCAGCTTCTCCATGACTGCCTGCATTCCAGACCTTGGCTCTGTGGCTGTACTACATCTACCCATGCCTCAGATATCAAAGCCAACACCATAGCAAGTTAGTTTACACTCTGCACCCCAGAATTAAGGTCTATCTGCATGGATTCACACACCAGATATCAGCCCTGCCACCATAGAGAGCTAGTGCATGACCTGGAGCCTGGAGCTGCTATAGCTCTGCACAAGTCCATGATTCCCTGCCTGCTTCATAAACACCCATGTCTTGTACATCATTACCGACACAACAGCAGGGGTACCTGCACCCTGGGCACCAGTGCATTTGCTGCCCTGAACCTCAGAGCCACGGTCTTTCCACACATGCCTGTGCTCTCAGCCTTGGCTCACTGGCTACTCCACAGGTACTGTTCATCAGACACCAGTATTGCTGCCAGTGTAAGCAGGCCTATGAGTCAAACCCAGTGGCAAGAGACATCCCTTTGGTCATTGTTTCCCAAGTGGAAGAAAAAGATCTCAGGAGAACTTTTAGCAGCCATAAACACCAAACACATCAAAAGCCCTCACTGCTGCTGCAGGCACTCACATAATTGATCCCTGCCCTGTAAACTTTACCAACGCTTACTGCAGCTTACATAGCTGTACAGAGACTATGCTGCTGCACCCTCACCAGAGTCAGAATTGCTGCACCCTACATAGCCAGCACCCTTGCATGTTCCCATAAAAGAAGATCTTTCCCCACCAAAACCATCCCAGAAATCAGACAGAGGGGATTATTTCACTGCCTTGAAAACTTTGAGTGTATAGTCTTGGTTGCAAGCAAATTCAAGCATTAACAGAAGGCCACAAGAAACATGAAAAGCAAGGGAAACATATCATCACAAAAAGAATACAATAATTTCCCAGTAGCTGACCCCAAAGAAATAGAAATTTCTGAACTGCCAAAGAATTCAAAATAATTATATTTAAGGAATCTCAGCAAAGTTCAAAAGAAGACAGAGAAAAAAGTTTCAACAAAATCAGGAAAACAATAAATAAAAAATGAAAAAGTTACATATTGAAATCCTAAAAAATCAATAAGATATTCTAGAGCTGAAGAATACATGAATGAAATAAAAATACAATGGAGAATACAGTGAATGGAATAAAAATGAAATAGTGTCAATGGCAGAATTAATCAAACAGCATAAAACCCTGTAAAATTGAAAACAGGTTATTTGAAGATATACACTCAGAGGAGAAAAAAATGAAAAGAAATGAAGAAAGTGTATGGGATTTATAGGACAACATAATGATAGCTTTCATCTGCATTATAGAATTTAAATAATGTGTAGAGAAAGAGAAAGGGATAGAAAGGTTATATAAAGAATGATAGCTTAAAACTTCTAAATCTGGGAAAAGATATAAATATGCAAGTACGTGGAAATCCAAGGTCTTTAATCAGATTCAATCCAAATAAGACTACCACAAGACATGAAATCAAATTATAAAACAAAACAACAAAGAGAGGTTCCTAAAAGCAGAAAGGAAAAAGAAGCATATCACATTTAACTGATTTCCCATAAGGTTAGCGCACACTTCTCAGCAGAAAATTTGCAGGCCAAGAGAGAGTGGGATGACATACTCAAAGTGGTGGAAAAAAACTGTCAACTAAGAATATGTGACCAGCACAGCTATATTTTAGAATGAAGAAGATATAAATACTTTCCCAGAAAGGTAAAAGCTGATGGAGTTAATCATCCCGAGCTGACTACAAGAAATGCTAAGAAGAGCTCTTCAAGCTGGAAAAAAATGATACTAAATAGTAACATAAAAACATGAAAATATAAAACTCACAGGTAAAAGTAAGTACATTGTCAAATTCAAAATAGTCTAATTCTGTAATGTTTGCATAAACCAGTCATAACTTTAGTATGAATGTTTAAAGACAAAACTATTAAAAATAGTTACAATAATTTGTTAAAGGATACACAATAAAAAATAAAAGATGTAAATTGTGATGTCCAAAACATAAAATGGAAGGGGCAGGAGCTTGAAAGTGTAGTTTTTTTATGTAACTAAACTTAAGTTGTTATCAGCTAAAAATAGCTTGTTATAACTACAGAATGTTTTAAGTAAGCTTCATGGTAACTGCAAAACAGAAACCTATAGTAAATGCAAAAAATGAAAAAAGTAAGGAATCAAAAGATACTACAACAACAACAAATTACCAATTGAAGACACAGAAGAATGAAACTAGACCCCTATTTCTCACCATATACAAACATCAAATCTAAATGGATTAAAGACTTAAATCTAAGACCTCAAGAAAATATTGGGGAAAATGTTCAGGACATTGGTCTGAGCAAAAATTTCTTGAGCAATATCCCACAAGCACAGGCAACCAAAGAAAATGTGGACAAATGGGATCACATCAAGTTAAAAAGCTTCCACACAGGAAAGGATACAATCAGCAAAGTGAAGAGACAAGCCACAGAATGAGAGAAAATGTTTGCAAATGCTATATCTGATAAGCAGTTAATATTAATATTCAAAATATATAAGGAACTCAAACATTCAATAGTATGAAGGCAAATAATTTGGTTTTAAGGTAAGCAAAGGACCTGAATAGACATTTCTCAAAAGAAGATATACAAATGGCCAACAGGTATATTTTAAAATGCCCAACATTACTAATCATCAGAGAAATCTAAATTAAAACCACAATGAGATATTACTCCACACCTGTTAGAATGGCTGTTAGCAAAAAGTATAAAGATAACGATTGCAAAGATGTAAAGAAAAGGGAACAGTTACACACTGTTTGTAAGAACGTAGATTAACACAGCCGTTATGGATAACAGTATGGGGGCTCCTCAAAAAACTGAAATTATTATTACTATTACTATTTTTTGTGACAGAATCTCACTCTGTTGCCCAGGCTGGAGTGCAGTGGTGCTATCTCGGCGGCTCACTGCAAACTCTGCCTCCCTGGTTGAAGCAATTCTTCTGCCTCAGCCTGCCAAGTAGCTGGGACTACAGGTGTGCACCATCACACCCAGCTGATTTTTGTACTTTTAGTAGAGGCGGGGTTTCACCATATTGGCCGGGCTGGTCTCTAACTCCTGACCTCATGATCTGCCCGCCTTGGCCCCCCAAGAGTGCTGGGATTACAGGTGTGAGCCACTGCACCCAGACAAAAAACTGAAATTATTGTGTTGGATATAAAAATGCTCTAGGAAAAAATGCTTGGTGCCACAAAGTGAAACCAGCACTCAGGCAAGAGTTGTCTCAGCAAGGCAATTCACTTCTGCAGAAGAGTGCCACTTGTGTCAATCAAGATCGCAAGAGCACAAGGAACAAAGGAGAGCAGTGAGTTTTTATCTCTGACGGTCGTTCTTACCTCTGTGTCACTCCGCCATGGGCTGGGGTCAGGCCGCACAATCTGAGCTGACCCAATTGGCTACTAGCAAATATTTTTCTAAATATGGAAGGGAAGGGGGACATGAGGTACAGTGGTAAAGCATGTGAGACGTCCAGTTTCAGGGGAACAATGGGTGCAGGTAACCAAGGGAATAGATGTGCGTTATTGATTAGAGCTGACAGGAAGTGGATAGGCTATTTACAGTAACTAGGGGCAAGGAGGAACAAGAAAGTTGAGTTTGAAAACAAAGGACAAGGAAGTTGGCAGGCTAAATCTTTGAAGAGAAACTCAGAGAAATTCATTGTATCTTACAATTGATACAGGGGTTAAAAAGAAATTATTTAGGCAGTGAGTGAGGGTGAAAAAATGCTCAGTGGGAATTTTCCTTTAATAAAAAGCAGCCCCCAAATCATTTCTTTTCTAATAAAAAGCAGCATGAAAAATCAAGTTGCAAGCATAGATAAGCAAGCTGGAAACTTGCATAGGTAAATGCCAGCAGCTATGCCAGACACCACGTATATCCAACATGGCAATTCCCTCTTCCCTTTTCCTTGTTGCCATATGTGTGGGTGTCATGGCGCCAGCCAGGTGAAGGCTCCATTTGCATAATACAAGATAAAGTGGGACGGTCCGTTTCTTCACAGGCTATGTAAATGGCACACCTGGTCAAATCAATCTCCTGAGTCCTGTGTAAATCAAACACTGACTCCTCAAGCCCCTCTATAAAATCGACCACATCTTACCCCAAACCTGGAAATCCACTTGGACATCCCCTTCCTCTGCATGAAGAAGCTCTCTTTCTCTCTCTTCTTTCTTATGCCTATTAAACTTTCCACTCTTAAACTCACTCCATGTGGATGTGTGTCTGTGTCTTTGTTCTCCTTAGTGTGAGACAACAAACATCTGGTATTTCCCCAGACAATGAAACTCCTTCAGTATAACTACCATAGAATTCAGCAATCTCATTTCTGGGTATATATCCAAATGAATTTAAATCAGTCTTTCAAAGAGATATCTGCACCTCATGTTCATTGCAATATTATTCACAGTAGCCAAGATATAGAATCAACCTAAGTATCTAACAACAGATGAAGGGATAAAGAAAACGAGGTGGCTAGGCACATTGACTCACATCTGTAATCTCCTCATTTTAGGAAGCCAAGGCCAGAGGATTGCTTGAGGCCAGGAGTTTGTGACTAGCCTGGGCCACATAGCAAGACACCATCTCTGCAAAAAAAATTTCTGTAATTAGCTAGATGTGGTGGCACATGCCTGTAGGTCTAGCTACTTGACAGGTTGAGGTGGGAAGACTGCTTGAGCCCAGGAGCTGAAGGCAGCAGTGAGTTATGACTGTAGCACTGCACTCCAGCATGGGCAACAGGATGAGGAAAGAAAGAAAGAAAAGAAAAGAAAGAGAAAGAGAGAGAGAGAGGAAGGAAGGAAGGAAGGAAGGAAGGAAGGAAGGAAGGAAGGAAGGAAGGAAAGGGAGAGAGAGAAAGAGAGAGAAAGGGAGGAGGAAAGGAGGAAAGGAGGAAAGGAGGAAGGGAGAAAGGGAGAAAGAAAGAGAAAGAGAGAGAAGGAAATTTTGCATATTCCGCGTGTGTGTGTGCGCGCGTAATATTATTCAACCATAAAAAGAAGGAAATCCTGACATTTGCAACAACATGGATGAACTTGTAAGACATTATGCTAAGTGCAATAAACCAGATACAGAAGACAAATATCTTATAATCTCACTTATCTGTAAAATCTTAAAAAGTTGAACTTATAAAAGCAGAGAGCACAGTGGTGGTTGCCAGGGACTGGGGGTGGAGGAAACGGGGAGATGTTGGTCAAAGGTTACGCACTTTCAGTTATAAAATGAATAAATTCTGGGGATCTGAAGTAAAGCATGGCGAATATAGTTAATAATATCATATTGTTTACTTGAAATTTACTAAGACAGTAGATCACAAGTGTCCTCACCAAACACACACACACTATGTGTGGTGATGGATGTGTTAATTAATTTGATTGTGGCAATCATTTCACAATGCATGCATATATCAAATCATCAATTGTATACCTTGAGTGTATGCTGTTTTTATTTGCCAATTATAATATAAACTTAAAATAAAATCCTAACCACCCGCTATCCCACCAACTAAATGGATGCCCAGGTAGCCAACGGGACTCCAGAAAAACCTTAAAACCAAGTTCCTGGCCATGTCAGGATGGTAGGTTAGACAGGCTTCACTATATACCCTCTCTTTTATGATGTAGACACAACAACTGATCAGCATTATTGTTAAAATAGACATCATAAGATGAACAGAACAGACTCTTAGTGGCAATAAGATACCAAATTATAAATGGGACCTATGGCCATGCCAGGCAAGGGTTAAGTCACACATCCCTTCACTTAAAGAATAAACTGTGTTCTAACTGCCACAAGGCTTTTCTCTTTCTCTAGCAGCTAACCCAAACTTGGCCTCAAGATAAGCAATATTACAACAATTTTCAGCTCCACAGATGCCGACTAACTGAACCCCAGCCCTTGTTCCACCAGCCATAACTACAGCTTTGATTGGACAAGAGACTGATTTTAGTAAATTTCTCCTGATAAAAAGATCACTGACCATGAACTGGTTCTGTCCAGTTTACAGAGACTGTGCACTTATGTGCTTTCTTTTCCTGAAAAGATCTTTTGATGTATAGGCCCTAATTGTAATACATTTAAATGTTAAGTCTCCATCCCAAAGTGAACATGAGTCATATGTTACATGCATGTTGGTTCAATACACATGTGTCAGGAATGTCTTCTTGAATATTCATAGCTTTTTCTGTAACCTGTTGAATATGTGTTTAGCCAACCTGTTCAGCATAAAAGCTCCTATCTCAACTCCTCCTCCTTCAAAGTGCCTATCTCTGGTTTTGGCTGAAGGCATGCTTCTCGGCCTCTGGATGGCCACCTTGTAAGCTGTAACCTCATAAAAATTAAAGTCTCCCCTCCTCTTCCAAATGTATAATCTTCTAAGTTAACAATAACTTAATGCAGTTAGGAGAGGGAAAAAAAGAAAAAGAAATAAAGACAGTGAGGTTCTTGAAACGTAAGATGGAATCAGAAATCAATAAGCGACAGGAATGGACAATATGTAAAAGGCAGGGCATTTGGGGACTCTGATATATGGATTCTGTGTGCTTACATGAATCAAGAAGGGTAAGAGATTTGAAGCTGGTGGCTTTCCCTAGCAGTGACAGCAAGGAAAGGGAATCAGATATATGAGCAGCAGACTTGGAGATTGCCTAATACAAGAAGGGTGACCTATGGTTGAGTTCAAAGGTTTTAACACCACCTTTTGTTAGAAAATAGAATCATAAAGTCACCACTACTAAACTAGTAGCTGCATCTAATCCTGGAAGGGTTTGGAAAGAAGGCACCGATGATGTTGGGGTACACTTGGGGTAGTTGTCCTTTGAAAAAATGGAGGCACTAAGGAGGAGGCCAAATTGATATTTTATAGGTTCAAGGGGGGAATTGGACCCAGGTGTAAATGCCAGGTACTCTGTTCTCAGTGCTACTTGGGACATCTTCCAGGCAAGCCCTCAGCTTGGAAGAGCTGGGAAAAGAAAATTATTGTCCATCTGAGATACCTACATCAAGCTAAGCAGATCTTGCACTACCTCCGAAGGTTCCAAGAGGAGAACGTGGGGCCACTTGCTGGGGCGAGCAGAGAAAACGTGCAATTCCTCTGGATCCCTGGAGACAATTCTGCACAAAGTTAATGAATGGTTGTTTTCTTACTGTCTCCCCTAGCAAACACCAGAGACCTAGTGGCACAGTCTCAGAATATATTCCCATGAGGAAAACGTGGGCTATAAGTATCTACAACTTGTGAATGACAGTAAGAATCCAGGGAAGGGAGCATTCAGAATCAAGAAGCACTGGGAGATTTTTGACAATTAGATACCTTTTTGTATGCAGTTTCTTGGCACAGATTTATCTTCTTTCGACTAATTATTTCATGGAGCATAAATGAGAGGAATGAATACATAAGGCAAGACATTAATGTCCTTTCCAGGTAAGAAATCAACCTAGCAAGTGCCTGATGAGAAAGTGGAAATACCTGATCTCTGGGAAATAATTAGTCGTTACTGGACATTAAATAAGAGAGCTAATTTATGTTCACCCTAAGTGTAGATTATCTGTATTTATACTCTAAAGTCTGATCTTCCTTTACCCTAGTCAACTCCAGAATTACATTCCCCTGACCTCAGGATATGGATTATTAGCCAGAGTAGGAAAGCTTGGGAGAGAATTTTCTCGCAAAAGTACTCTGTCCCCCTCACTCTCTCATTCCCCGTGTTTCTTTTCCCTATAACTGTTTACATTCAACTCAGTGTTCTCTAAGTGAGTTTCTTGCTTCCATTGTAAATGATGTGGAAACATCTTGACTCAAAAGAAAGGGTATTCATCAATTACAAGCTAGGTGAGATAACTATCTCGTTACCTAGATGTGGTTTAGCCACTCATAATCCTTAATCAGAAGATGGCCTGAACTTGATTCAAAGTCTTTATCTGTGGTTCCTGTAATTATCGGCCACAGAGTAAGTAGGAGGAGAAAGGTATCAGCCATTTGCTCCCAATCTCTTTCTCTCTGTCTGTCTGTCTGTCTGTCTGTCTGTCTGTCTCTCTCTCTCTCTCTCTCTCTCTCTCCTTGTATCTGTTCTCTATAGATCTTGCTATGGGTTAAATGTTTATGTCCCCCCAGAAGTCACTTAATCCCCAATGTGATAGTATTTGGAGATTGATATTTGACAGGTAATTTAGGTCATGAGGGTTGGGGCCCTCCTGATGTGATTAACGCCCTTATAAGAAGAGCTTGCTTCCTCCCCCTGCTTTCTGCCATGCAAGACTACAAGGAGAAGACAGCCCTCTGAAAACCAAGAAACAAGCCCTCCGCAGACACTGGATCTGTTGGCAACTTGATCTTGGACTTCCCAGTCCCATGAACTGTGAAAAGTAAATGTTGTTCAAGCCACCTAGTCTCTGATTTGTTTGTTTGTTTTTTTGAGACCAAGTCTCGCTGTCACCCCGGCTGGAGTGCCGTGGTGCAATCTTGGCTCACTGCAACCTCTGCCTCCCAGGTTCAAGCAATTCTCTTGCCTCAGCCTCCCTAGTAGCTGGGACTACAGGCATGCACCACCAGGCCCGGCTAATTTTTTGTATTTTTAGTACTGACGGGATCTCACCATGTTGTCCAGCCTGATCTCGAGCTCCTAACCTCAAGTGATCCACCCACCTCAGCCTCCCAAAGTGCTGGGATTACAGGCATGAGACACCGCTTCTGACCTGGCTATGGTAATTTATTATAGCAACCTGAACTGATTAAGACAGGTATCTACCTCAAAGATCTTTTAAAAAGTGAAAACACACTTTCAGTTCTGATTTCTCCATGCTCAGGAAGAAAGATAAACAACAGAGTAAATGCTGTATTAATAACTACTCAGTGTAAGAACAACGTGGAAAGATGCATGTTGTAGATGACATAAGAATTATGTCATTAATTGACAGTGTTGCTTATCTTTAGGTGAGTACAAGTCCATGGGAACGTCCAACCTGACAAGACTCTCTGAATTTATTCTCTTGGGACTCTCCTCTCGGTCTGAAGACCAGAGGCCACTCTTTGCCCTCTTTCTTATCATATACCTGGTCACTTTGATGGGAAACCTGCTCATCATCTTGGCTATCCACTCTGATCCTCGACTTCAAAACCCTATGTATTTTTTCCTAAGCATCTTGTCCTTTGCTGATATTTGCTACACAACAGTCATAGTCCCGAAGATGCTCGTGAACTTCTTATCAGAGAAAAAGACCATTTCCTATGCTGAATGTCTGGCACAGATGTATTTCTTCCTGGTTTTTGGAAACATAGATAGTTATCTCCTGGCGGCTATGGCCATCGACCGCTGTGTAGCCATTTGTAACCCATTCCATTATGTCACTGTTATGAACCGCAGATGCTGTGTGTTGCTACTAGCCTTCCCCATCACTTTCTCCTATTTACACTCTCTCCTACATGTCCTCCTGGTGAATCGGCTCACCTTTTGTACATCAAATGTTATCCATCACTTTTTTTGTGATGTCAACCCTGTGCTGAAACTGTCCTGCTCCTCCACCTTTGTCAATGAAATTGTGGCCATGACAGAAGGGCTGGCCTCTGTGATGGCTCCATTTGTCTGTATCATCATCTCTTATCTAAGAATTCTCATCGCTGTTCTCAAGATTCCCTCAGCAGCTGGAAAACACAAAGCCTTCTCCACCTGCAGCTCCCATCTCACTGTGGTGATTCTGTTTTATGGAAGTATTAGCTATGTCTATTTGCAGCCTTTGTCCAGCTATACTGTCAAGGACCGAATAGCAACAATCAACTACACTGTGTTGACATCAGTGTTGAACCCATTTATCTACAGTTTAAGAAACAAAGACTTGAAACGGGGCTTACAGAAATTGATAAACAAGATTAAGTCTCAAATGGGTAGGTTCTCTACAACGACCAATAAAATCTGTGGACCCTGATTACAAGGAGTGTGTGTGTGTCTGTGTGTGTGTGTGTGTGTGTGTTAGCACCTGATGCAACTCTTTTCTTGAAAAAACGTTTCTTCATCTTCACCATTTGTAGCTTCACCTCGTGGTTTTCCACCCTGTGGTCTCTGTCATCGTATGATTGAACAATTAGGATGTCTTGGTATCAATGCCCCAATCACAGACTCACCTCATAATATATCTTAATTCCGGAAAATCACATTCCCTTTACTCTTTGCATATTTATTTGGAGCCTCTCATATTTGTTTGTGTTTATAAATTCATCCAAGTTTGGTCATTCAATTATCAGAGAATTTTCCTATATACCTATGTAGAAATTTAAATATGTGCAATGATATTATGCACACATAGTCACTCTCTTCCATTTAAAGCTGTCAGGAATTTTTTACAGGCATGTGTGTATGTATGTGCAAGTCTCACCTGCCCATGAGACTACAGGCTATGGTCCCCCTCTCCACCTTTTTAGAGACAGGGTCATACCCCCCTGTCACCCAGGTTAGAGTGCAGTGACACTATCATAGCTCCTATAACCTCAAACTCCTGGGCTCAAGCAATCCTCCTCCCTCAGCCGCTCAAGTAGCTAGTACTACAGGTGTGTACCACCACCCCTAGCTAATTGTTTTAATTTTTTGTAGAGACAAGGTCTTGCTATGTTACCCAGGCTGGTCTCAGACTCCTGGCCTCAAGTGATCCTCCTGCTTCAGCCTCTCAAAGCACTGGGATTATAGGCGTGAGCTACCATGCCCAGCTTTATGGTCCCTTTTTAAAATTATCACAAGAACTGAATGTCCTGGGCTCTGGAGTCATAGATTCTCAACAACTGCTACCAATTATCTGATTGACTTTTTCTTTTTTTTCTTTTTTTTTTTTTTTTTTTTTTTGAGACAGAGTCTTGCTCTGTCACCCAGGCTGGAGTGCGCAGTGGTGCTATCTTGGCTCAGTGCAATGTCTGCCTCCTGGGTTCAAGCAGTTCTCACCCCTCAGCCTCCCAGGTAGCTGTGATTACAGGCACCTGCCACCACGCCCAGCTAATTTTTGTATTTTTAGTGAAGATGAGGTTTCACCATGTTGGCCAGGCTGGTCTTGAACTCCTGACCTCAAGTGATCTGCCCGCCTCAGCCTCCCAAAATGCTGGGATTACAGGCGTGAGCCACTTCCCCCAGCCTGATTGACTGTTAATAAGACAACTCTATGTCTCTACATGAGTTTGAGTCTCTACTCTTTCTTCTTTTCCTATACCCAAGGGGCATTCATCCCCTGACTCTTCCTGGGGTTTCTTGCCTGTTCGCTTTTCTATCTAGAGATGCATATATTTCTAGGCGTCTCTAGGTGGTTAAATAAAACACTGAATTTAAAAATCTCCACTGTCTCCTCTATCTGTCTAGTTTTTTTGCTCAGAATAAAAAAAGGTTTATTCCATGTAATCAGAAATGTTCCCTATGGTCACTGGAGGCAGAGTCAAAATATCAATAAATATAAACTACTAGCAAGGGTCTCTTGGGTCAGAGTGCCTGATACAAAGGAGGCTCTCAATATAGTTGGGGAATAAATTACATGACTTAGGAAAGCAGTCAGATGAATTATTTCCCACAATATTTTTTTTAAATGCAGCAATTTAATGAGTTTCTCTTTCTTTCCTAGTATTCGTATTTTAGTAGATGGAAATGTCGAAGTCAAACAAATTAATCTCTCATGGTATTTTAGACAATGAGCAGATGGATTATCTTAAAGTGTAAAATGATAGAATAAGGTTCTGGGGATCTATTACACAGCAGGTGACTACAGTTAATAATAATGTATTGTATATTCCTAACTAGCTAGAAGAATGGATTTTAAATGTTCTCACCACAAAGAAACAACATGTATTTGAAGTGATGGATATGTTAGCCTGATTTGATGATTCCACAATGTATACATGTATCAAAACATCACACTGTACTCCACAAATATATACAGTTATTATTTGTCAATCAAAAAATAAAGTAAAACTTTTTTAAAAGAGTCTTTAAATACCTTTGTTTTTGCCCTTGTTAATCCCTAACCAAGGGTAAGGCAGAATCAAAATAAGGATATACTGTTCTATTTCATTCCTTTATTACATGTATTGCAAAATTAATTTTAACTTCCGTGCCAACTGCGGACTCCTGCATTGCTAATGAGAAAACTTATGTGCCTACCACCGGGCTGAATGAAGAACGATGAAGATTGAGTATGTCTACAATGGGCATGGGAGCAAGGAGCACTGGTACATATAACAAGTGAATTTTCACAGTCACCACAGGCCTCAAGACTTGGGCATACTTTCATTCTATAGCATAACTTTTTAAAATTTTTTATTTCCATAGGTTTTTGAGGAACAGGTGGTATTTGGTTACATGAGTAAGTTATTTATTGGTGATTTGTGAGATTTTGGTGCACCCATCACCCAAGCAGTATACACTAAACCCAAATTATAGTCTTTTATCCCTTACCCCCCTCCCATCCTTTCCCCCAAGTTCCCAAAGTCCATTATATCATTCTTATGACTTTGTATCCTCATAGCTGAGCTCCCACTTATGAGTGAGAACATAAGATGTTTGGTTTTCCATTCCTGAGTTACTTCACTTAACATAATAGTCTTCAGTTCCGTCCAGGTTACTGTGAATGCCATTAATTTGTTCCTTTTTATGGCTGAGTAGTATTCCATCATTTTATATATATATATATATATATGATGTGATATATATGTATGTGATGTGATTATATATATGATGTGATATATATATATCACAAGTTCTTTATCCACTCATTGGATATGAGTGGATAAAGCATTATGTCTGAGTAGTAGTCCACCATATGTACATATATATATATCACATTATATTATATTATATTATATTATATATTACACTATATTATATAATATATATTATATATAACACTATATTATATATAACATATATTATATAATATATGTTAACATATATTATATAATATATGTTATATATAATACTTTATCCACTCATATCCAATGCATATATATCCTATATATATAATATCATATATATATAACATCATATATATATATGTGTGTGTATATATACATTACAAGTTGAGTGGATATAAACTCAATGAGTTGAAATAAATCAATGTGCTGCTATAAACATGCATGTGCAAGTTATCTTTTTTGTATAAGTTTATAGATCATTCTATAGCTTAATTTGTATAGTTTTTTTTTTACTTTTTGCTTTGCCCAATTGAGGCCCAATTCTGAGTTTCTCTTATCCCAATTCAATAATTTCTCCATGACTTCTGTTATAATTTAGCCCCATTTATTCATTTCATATCCCTCCTGGCTGTCATTGCTCCCTCCACGCTCTTTCTTTAAACTCTCAGGACTTAGGCAGCTTACTCCTGATGTCCCTAATATAGAGCAGGGTTTTTTTAGTGTGGTCTCCTTTGGTTCTATACTAGAATCTGTTGCTAACATCCGCCCTTTTTCCATCCATTTGTCACCATGGATGATCACTAGGGCTTGCTTTGGATTGGCAACTGGCTTTCATTACTCCTCATACTCTCTAGTGATGACCCAGTAGAGATGTCACCATTTGCCATCAAGAAGTGGTTAAACACTGAATTTAAAATCCTCCACGTAAATATATAGTATATAGTAAATCCCAATATATGTTCAAATCTATTTCTGAACTTTTGATTCTGTTTCACTAACCCAATCATCTCTATTTGTGTCAAACCATAATGTTTGATGGTCATAGTTTTTAAAAATATATACTAAGGTAACTCTTCCTTCTTTGAATCCTACTTTTCAAAAAAGTTATTGACAATGCTCACACATTTATTTCTTCATGTGAAATTCTCAAAAGTGCTAAAATCTGTCTTTTACCTTTTTATGAACTATGTTCACATGTGGTGTCAAACATGAATTAGGCTTGAATTGTGTCCTTAGCTGTAAGGTAAGATAGTTTAGATGGATGGATGGATAGATGGATGATAGATAGATAGATAGATAGATAGATAGATAGATAGATAGATAGATGATAGATAGACAGACAGACAGACAATAGTTTGCCTCAACCGCTCTCATGCTGTACATATAGGCATATAACTACATAAATATATGGCAAAGTTGTACATGGAAATTGTTTTAATTGCTGTATATGTTTTCCAAAAACGTATTGGGGTTCTGATTGAAAATGTATATAATTTGTACATTGGTTTGGATAAAACTGACATTTTCATGATATTAAATCTTCCCATCCAAGAAATTCTATATCTTTCCATATGCTCAGATCCAGATTTAAGGAGCAATCACTCTTGATTTTCAGGTTCAGAGCATGCACTGTAAATATTTAACCAGAAGATAACTTCTCTTTCATCTCTAGGTGGTTTCTAGGGCACCATTTCTGTTTCAATCAGCCCTAAGTTCCTGGATATCCCCAAAATCTCACCTTAAACTTAACGATTAGTTTCCTATAAAAGTTATTTTCATTCTTATTATCTAACCATTTCTATACTTTGATTCTTCCTACAAACTGGACATACTCTGTGGTCACTTAGCATTTGTTTGACTGCCTCAAATGACAGGGAACCCACAACATAATGAGATAACCTATCTAACTGTTGGACAGCTTCTGTGTTAATCAGAATCTGCCTTCCTGCTATAATGCCTTCAAATATTTTGGTAACTTTCAATGTATAGAACTTTTCAATGTATAGAAACCATTGATTATTATGTTGTCAAGTTTGTCAAGCTTTTCCCTCTAAAAAAAAATATAGCCTCCTATATTAACTTCAGTTCTATTCTATTCTTTAGTTTTAAATATTTTGTAGACAGATATATAATAACTATTTCATCTATATATCTAATTACTCTGATAACATTTATAATCACTAATTTCAAATGCTAAATGCCCATATATACATTTATCTCATTTATTTCTTTGTTTCACTGATATGTGTCTTATTCTGCTTTATGTTGCTATAATAGTATACCAATGACTGGGTACTTTATAAAGAAAAGAAATTTATTTCTTACCATTCTGGGGACTGGGAAGTCCAAAGTCAAGGGACCTGCATCTGGTGAAGGTCCTCTTGCTGTGCCACCTCATGGTATAAGGTGGAAGGGCAAAAGAGCATGAGGGAGAGAGCAAGGAAGGGGATTGTACTCATCCTGTTATCAGAGACCCACTCCTGCAGTAACTAACTGACTCCTGAGATAACAGCATTGAACCATTCATGAAGACAGAGCCCTCATGACCCAATCACCTCTTAAAGTTCCCACTTCTCAATACTGTTACATTGGGGATTAGGTTTTTAACAAATGAACTTTGTGTGACACATTCAAACTATAGCAATACGTACATTTTTTTTTTTAAGACGGAGTCTTGCTCTGTCGCCCAGGCTGGAGTGCAGTGGCACGATCTCGGCTCACTGCAAGCTCCGCCTCCCGGGTTCACACCATTCTCCTGCCTTTAATTGCTATAACTTAAGAGCTTTTAAAAAATCTTTTAGGGCAAGTCCTCCATCATTGTTATTTTTAATTTTTTTGATCATTCTTAAACAATTTCTTTTCTAGAGAAAATTTAACAATGGTTAATCAATTTCACAAAAATTTTCTTGAGATTTTGTATTGTATATATTGAAGGTGTACAACATGATGTTCTGATATATGTATACATAGTGAAATTATTATTATAGTCAAGCAAATGAACATATCCATCATCTTACATAGTTAGCTTTTCTAGTGTACTAAAAAGTACCTAAAATCTATTCTCTTAGAAAATTTTCAGTGAGCAATATGGTATTGTTTAACCCATTTCCTGTTTGCCCCAACAATACACTTGTCTCTAATCCTAATGTAACAGAAATGTTACATTGTTTTTTATCCATAAAATGGTTTCAACATTCAAGAATTACTGTGAAGATTAAATGTTTTACGTGTATAAAACGCTTAGACCAGTGCCTGGTTCATAGTAAGCATTTAGTCACTGTTGTTGTTGATGCTGTCACTCTCTTACCTGTTCCTTTCATAATACCTAATGTGATAAGATGGAAGACCTGGATTTGAACATCCTAAGAAGATGAACTAAAGTTGCTTCATCCAGAGTATGAATTTAATTGAAAACAGAACAGTTTAGACAAGAAAGGGATTAAGAAGGCTGACTAGATGAAGGTAGTATGTTCCTCCTCCAGGGAGAGGAACCAGAATAGAAAGTAGGTACATTTCAAACAAACCCTCTAGAAGAGAATGCTAGGATTCACCAGAGAAAATACAAGAAGCACCAAAAATAAGTAAAGAGAGGGTTCAGGACACCTTGCCTAGCCAGGGACTGACTGAGAGCTGAGAGAGGCTCCTAGATATGGGGAAACAGTAAGAGAGAAACCCCCAGGTTTCTCTGGACTTTGGGAGAAACCTTTGACCCTCTAGACCTTGGGCCTGACATACAGAGCTGCCTAAAGATTGCACAGAGATGTCATTCCAGAAAGGGAACCCACACGGAATCTCACAGGCATCCGAGCCTAGACCAGCCTCAGCCAGGTGCCATTTAGAGAGCCTAGATATTGGCGATCTACATACTTAGCTGCTGCCACTGTGCTGCTTCAAGGAGAGATAGGAGAGACTGGGTGCTCCCATGCACCCCAGGGAGGATCCCTACCACTCTGCTGTGGAATGCTGTTGAGATTGAGATATGAGCAGACCACATTCCCCACAGATTCTTGCCCATGGTGCTCACCTGAGAGGGGATCCACGCTCTCTGGTAATATGCCTACAACTGACACCATTTTAAGAGTTTAATCCTGGGATTTGCCTCACCCTTGGGCCAAGTTTGAGTTGCCATGGCTGCAGCCAGCACCCAGTCAAAAAGGGACAAGGAAACCAAGCTGTCCTACATATACATAGGACAATACTCACTGCCCTGCTACAGGCTGCTGTGAGACTAAGACTTGAGCAGACCACACTCCCCATAGTTTCTTGCCCATACTGCTTGCTTTAGGGGGTCCTCCCCTCTCTGGTCACAAACTGACAGCTAGCTTCATTTCGAGAGTTTAACACTGAGCTGTGCCCCACACTTGGCCCAAATTCAAGGCAATACAGCTGCAGCTACCACTCAGCTGGGAGAGAAACAGGGGAGGCAAAGCTCTCCTAAGCACACTAAGGGTAATACCCATCACCCTGCTAGAGTGGCTCTGGGACTGGGGACTAGCCTGCCCAACCCATCACAGCTAACAAGAACACCAATATGGACCACCCGGGTCCCTGTGGTTTGCTCCACCACTGATACTGCCATCACCCACATGATACCAGCTGCCACAGCATATGAGAACCCACCCACATACCTGGCCTACCAATCCCACTCCTAGCTTCTAGTCAAGCCACTTGGGGCCCAAGAATCAGTCAGTCCTCCAGGACCCTTTAACACCAAAGTCACTGTAAGTTGCTCTGGGCTTAAAAACAGATGCATTAACCCCACTGCTGCCACCACAGAGACCTGGAGACTGGCTCAGTCAGTGTCCAAGTCCCCAGCAAAATCTTGCCACAACCTCAACTAGTAATAACCTCAGCTAATAACTCAACTAATAACTAGTACCCTAAGCCACTGAGGAAATCACGGATACCACTGACTCTGTGTACCGCTAAAGAACTCATGCAAAGATAACACTATTGCAGGCACCCATCATCCTAGCCAAAGTATCCTACTCAACCAACAACATACACGCATCTTCAGGAAAGAAATTCCCCTACCAAAGCAATTTCAAAAAAAAAAAAAATTGGAACCAGCAACTGTCTCACCAGATGCTCAGATATCAAAAGAAGGACACAGAAAACATGAAAAAGTGGGGAAATATAACACCACCAAAGGACCACAACTGTCCTGCAACAGATCCCAATAAAAAATAATTCCTCAGAATGTCAAGTAAAAGATTCAAAATATTGATTTTTAAAGGAGCTCAATGAGATGCAAGAGAAATCTAAAAACTAATACAAAGTAGTCCAAAATCAACTTAGAATATGACTAAAAAATTACCAAGGAGATAGATATCTTTAGGGAAAAAAAAGCAGAAATTCTGGAATAAAAAATTCATTCACTGTTGAGTACAGTGGCTCATGCCTAGAATCCCAGCATTTGGGAAGGCCAAGGTAGGAGGATCACTTGAGGTCAGGAGTTCAAGTCCAGCCTGGGCAACATAACAAGATCCCATCCCTACAAAAAAAATACAAAAATCACCCAGGCATAGTGGTGCATGCCTGTAGTCCCAGTTACTTGGGAGGCTGAGGCTGGAGGATCACTTGAGCCCAAGAGTTCAAGGCTGCAGTGAGCTATGTTCACACCACTGCACTACAGCCTGGGCAACAGAGCAATACTGTCTCAAAAAAAAATCATTGAAGGAAATAAAACATACATTTGAAAACTTCAATAATAGACTAGAAAGCAGAAGGAAGAATCTCAGAAATGGAAGACAAGTCTTTTGAAATAATACAGTTAGACAAAAGTAAAGAAAAAGAATAAGAAAGAATGAGCAAAGCCTTCTAGACACCTGGGACTACATAAGATGACCAAACCTATGAATTATTGGTACTCCAAGGGGGAAGAGTGATCAAAAAGTTTAGAAAATCTATTTGAGGAAATAACTGATGAAAATTTCCCAAGCCTAGCAAGAGAGTCAGACTTCCATATATAGGAGGCCCAGCTATCCCCAGGAAAAAACATTGCAAAAAGACTTCAACAAGACATGTATTATTCAGAATGTCTAAAGTCAAAGTAAATGAAAGAATTTTAAAATTAGCAAGAGAGAAAAGCAGCTAGTCATCTATAAAGGAAACCTCATCAGATTAACAGCAGACTTTTCAGCAGAAACCTTATAGGTCAGAAGAGAATGGGATGGCATTTTCAAAACACTAGAAAGAAAAGAAAAACCTGTCAGCCAAGAATTTTATACTCTACCAGAAAAAGTTTCATAAATGAAGGAGAAATGAAGTATTTCTCAGACAAGCAAATGCTGAGTAAATTTGTCACCTCTAGACTGGCTATGCAGGAAATGTTCAGAGGAGTCTTAAACATGGAAATGAAAGGTCAATATTCATTATGATGAAAACACTTGGAAAAATAAAACTAACAATTCTTATAAAACAATCACACGAAGGAGGAGGAGAAAGGAATCAAATGGCAACATGACACAATTTGTTCAAACCATAAAGATAAAAAGAGAAAGAAAAGAAAAAAATTATAAAACAATTTGTAAAAATTAATAATATGACAGAAACAAAGCCTCACATATCAATAATAATCTTGAATGTAAATAAATGTTCCACTTAAAAGATAAAGATTGGCATAATGAATAAAATAAAATCAAGATCCAACTATATGCTGCTAACGAGAAACTCACTTTACCCATAAAGACACACATAGACTGAAAGTAAAAGAGTGGGAAAAGATAGTCCATGCAATTGGAAACCAAAAGCAGTACGTGTAGCTATATTTCTATTAGATAAAACAGACTTTAAATCAAAAACAGCAATAGGCCCACACTTAGACCCCAGCCCTGGCAGGTGCCCCCACCACACCTCAGCCACTGGTCTCCTTCCCTCAGCCTCTTCTCTGGTGTGCCCACCCACTCCCTTACTTCTCCTCCTTTCCCTCCTCCTCATCCGCTCTCCTTCCCTCACCTGTTTCCTCCCCACCTCCCCTCTTCTTTGTTTCCTCCCCCATCCCCTTGACTCTCCCCTCCCTGCCCTCACTCTCTTGCTCACCCTCAGCCAAGCCCCCACCATGATGGAGGCAGGTGCCAGTGCCACTGTAATTGCTGCCATTGCAGAGTGGGAGTCAGGTTCCCAGAAAGCAGCTTGATGAGTGTCCAAAGTAGGAGTGCAAGTTTGGAGGGGCCACCATCTTGGTCCCAGCTCTCCACATCTCTACCTCCAGGCTCAGCGGCAAGCAGCAGGCAGGTCCCTGATGAATCACACACCACCATCCAGGAGGCCCAGGGAAGGAGCAATGGATGAGCTTTGCAGTCTGAATCCAAGAAGGCAAGAGTTATTGGAAGCTAGATTTACTGGAATTGTAAGTGGGAGCACTGGGAGTACCAGCAGTTGCAATGTTGGAGCTAAAGCCTCAACAAATAATGAAAGCTCTTATCACAGTTTTGGAAGCTTAGGATCTTTAAGTGACAAAGAATCAGAGAAACGACTGGCAGGCAGCTGAAAGGACTATACAAGTGACTGGACTTTATCTGCAGTGGGTTCCCTTGAGAAGCCAGAGAAGAAACAATCAGAATCATCCAGGGGACGATAGAGAAAAGCAGAAAACCAGAATGAAAATTGTCAGGGAAAAAGTATTGGGGGGAGGAGGAGCCAAGATGGCCTAATAGGAACAGCTCCAGTCTACAGCTCCCAGCGTGAGCGATGCAGAAGATGGGTGATTTCTGCATTTCCATCTGAGGTACCGGGTTCATCTCACTAGGGAGTGCCAGACAGTGGGCGCAGGTCAGTGGGTGCGCGCACCGTGTGCGAGCCGAAGCAGGGCGAGGCATTGCCTCACTTGGGAAGCGCAAGGGGTCAGGGAGTTCCCTTTCCTATCAAAGAAAGTGGTGACAGATGGCACCTGGAAAATCGGGTCACTCCAACCCAAATACTGCGCTTTTCCGACGGCCTTAAAAAACGGCACACCAGGAGATTATATCCCACACCTGGCTCGGAGGGTCCTACACCCACGGAGTCTCGCTGATTGCTAGCACAGCAGTCTGAGATCAAACTGCAAGGCAGCAGCGAGGCTGGGGGAGGGGCGCCCGCCATTGCCCAGGCTCGCTTAGGTAACCAAAGCAGCTGGGAAGCTCGAACTGGGTGGAGCCCACCACAGCTCAAGGAGGCCTGCCTGCCTCTGTAGGCTCCACCTCTGGGGGCAGGGCACAGACAAACAAAAAGACAGCAGTAACCTCTGCAGACTTAAATGTCCCTGTCTGACAGCTTTGAAGAGAGAGCAGTGGTTCTCCCAGCACACAGCTGGAGATCTGAGAACAGGCAGACTGCCTCCTCAAGTGGGTCCCTGACCCCTGACCCCCGAGCAGCCTAACTGGGAGGCACCCCCCAGCAGGGGCACACTGACACCTCACACGGCCAGGTACTCCAACAGACCTGCAGCTGAGGATCCTGTCTGTTAGAAGGAAAACTAACAAACAGAAAGGACATCCACACCAAAAACCCATCTGTACATCACCATCATCAAAGACCAAAAGTAGATAAAACCACAAAGATGGGGAAAAAACAGAGCAGAAAAACTGGAAACTCTAAAAATCAGAGCGCCTCTCCTCCTCCAAAGGAACGCAGTTCCTCACCAGCAACGGAACAAAGCTGGACAGAGAATGACTTTGACGAGCTGAGAGAAGGCTTCAAACGATCAAATTACTCTGAGCTACGGGAGGAAATTCAAACCAAAGGCAAGGAAGTTGAAAACTTTGAAAAAAATTTAGAAGAATGTATAACTAGAATAACCAATACAGAGAAGTACTTAAAGGAGCTGATGGAGCTGAAAACCAAGGCTCAAGAACTACATGAAGAATGCAGAAGCCTCAGGAGCTGATGCGATCAACTGGAAGAAAGGGTATCAGCGATAGAAGATGAAATGAATGAAATGAAGTGAGAAGGGAAGTTTAGAGAAAAAAGAATAAAAAGAAATAAGCAAAGCCTTCAAGAAATATGGGACTATGTGAAAAGACCAAATCTATGTCTGATTGGTGTATCTGAAAGTGACAGGGAGAATGGAACCAAGTTGGAAAACACTCTGCAGGATATTATCCAGGAGAACTTCCCCAATCTAGCAAGGCAGGCCAACATTCAGATTCAGGAAATACAGAGAATGCCACAAAGATACTCCTCAAGAAGAGCAACTCCAACACACATAATTATCAGATTCACCAAAGTTGAAATGAAGGAAAAAATGTTAAGGGAAGCCAGAGACAAAGGTCGGGTTACCCTCAAAGGGAAGCCCATCAGACTAACAGCTGATCTCTCGGCAGAAACTCTACAAGCCAGAAGAGAGTGGGGGCCAATATTCAACATTCTTAAAGAAAAGAATTTTCAACCCAGAATTTCATATCCAGCCAAACTAAGCTTCATAAGTGAAGGAGAAATAAAATACTTTACAGACAAGCAAATGCTGAGAGATTTTGTCACTACCAGGCCTGCCCTAAAAGAGCTCCTGAAGGAAGCGCTAAACATGGAAAGGAACAACTGGTACCAGCCGCTGCAAAATCATGCCAAAATGTAAAGACCATCGAGACTAGGAAGAAACTGCATCAACTAACGAGCAAAATAACCAGCTAACATCATAATGACAGGATCAAATTCACACATAACAATATAAACTTTAAATATAAATGGACTAAATGCTCCAATTAAAAGACACAGACTGGCAAATTGGATAAAGAGTCAAGACCCATCAGTGTGCTGTATTCAGGAAACCCATCTCACGGGCAGAGACACACATAGGCTCAAAATAAAAGGATGGAGGAAGATCTACCAAGCAAATGGAAAACAAAAAAGGCAGGAGTTGCAATCCTAGTCTCTGATAAAACAGACTTTAAACCAACAAAGATCAAAAGAGACAAAGAAGGCCATTACTTAATGCTAAAGGGATCAATTCAACAAGAAGAGCTAACTATCCTAAATATATATGCACCCAATACAGGAGCACCCAGATTCATAAAGCAAGTCCTGAGTGACCTACAAAGAGACTTAGACACCCACACATTAATAATGGGAGACTTTAACACCCCACTGTCAACACTAGACAGATCAATGAGACAGAAAGTCAACAAGGATACCCAGGAATTGAACTCAGCTCTGCACCAAACAGACCTAATAGACATCTACAGAACTCTCCACCCCAAATCAACAGAATATACATTTTTTTCAGCACCACACCACACCTATTCCAAAATTGACCACATAGTTGGAAGTAAAGCTCTCCTCAGCAAATGTAAAAGAACAGAAATTATAACAAACTATCTCTCAGACCACAGTGCAATCAAACTAGAACTCAGGATTAAGAATCTCACTCAAAACCGCTCAACTACATGGAAACTGAACAACCTGCTCCTGAATGACTACTGGGTACCTAACGAAATGAAGGCAGAAATAAAGATGTTCTTTGAAACCAACAAGAACAAAGACACAACATACCAGAATCTCTGGGACACATTCAAAGCAGTGTGTAGAGGGAAATTGATAGCACTAAATGCCCACAAGAGAAAGCAGGAAAGATCCAAAACTGACACCCTAACATCACAATTGAAAGAACTAGAAAAGGAAGAGCAAACACATTCAAAAGCTAGCAGAAGGCAAGAAATAACTAAAATCAGAGCAGAACTGAAGGAAATAGAGACACAAAAAACCCTTCAAAAATTAATGAATCCAGGAGCTGGTTTTTTGAAAGGATCAACAAAACTGATACACCGCTAGCAAGACTAATAAAGAAAAAAAAAGAGAAGAATCAAATAGATGCAATAAAAAATGATAAAGGGGATATCACCACCGATCCCACAGAAATACAAACTACCATCAGAGAATACTACAAACACCTCCATGCAAATAAACTAGAAAATCTAGAAGAAATGGATAAATTCCTTGACACATACACTCTCCCAAGACTAAACCAGAAAGAAGTTGAATCTCTGAATAGACCAATAACAGGCTCTGAAATTGTGGCAATAATCAATAGTTTACCAACCAAAAAGAGTCCAGGACCAGATGAATTCACAGCCGAATTCTACCAGAGGTACAAGGAGGAACTGGTACCATTCCTTCTGAAACTATTCCAATCAATAGAAAAAGAGGGAATCCTCCCTAACTCATTTTATGAGGCCAGCATCATTCTGATACCAAAGCCGGGCAGAGACACAACCAAAAAAGAGAATTTTAGACCAATGTCCTTGATGAACATGGATGCAAAAATCCTCAATAAAATACTGGCAAACCGAATCCAGCAGCACATCAAAAAGCTTATCCACCATGATCAAGTGGGCTTCATCCCTGGGATGCAAGGCTGGTTCAATATAGGCAAATCAATAAATGTAATCCAGCATATAAACAGAACCAAAGACAAAAACCACATGATTATCTCAATAGATGCAGAAAAGGCCTTTGACAAAATTCAACAACCCTTCATGCTAAAAACTCTCAATAAATTAGGTATTGATGGGACGTATCTCAAAATAATAAGAGCTATCTATGACAAACCCACAGCCAGTATCATACTGAATGGGCAAAAACTGGAAGCATTCCCTTTGAAAACTGGCACAAGACAGGAATACCCTCTCTCACCACTCTTATTCAACACAGCGTTGGAAGTTCTGGCCAGGGCAATTAGGCAGGAGAAGGAAATAAAGGGTATTCAATTAGGAAAAGAGGAAGTCAAATTGTCCCTGTTTGCAGACGACATGATTGTATATCTAGAAAACCCCATTGTCTCAGCCCAAAATCTCCTTAAGCTGATAAGCAACTTCAGCAAAGTCTCAGGATACAAAATCAATGTGCAAAAATCACAAGCATTCTTATACACCAACAACAGACAAACAGAGAGCCAAGTCATGAGTGAACTCCCATTCACAATTGCTTCAAAGAGAATAAAATACCTAGGAATCCAACTTACAAGGGATGTGAAGGACCTCTTCAAGGAGAACTACAAACCACTGCTCAAGGAAATAAAAGAGGATACAAACAAATGGAAGAACATTCCATGCTCATGGGTAGGAAGAATCAATATCGTGAAAATGGCCATACTGCCCAAGGTAATTTACAGATTCAATGCCATCCCCATCAAGCTACCAATGACTTTCTTCACAGAATTGGAAAAAACTACTTTAGAGTTCATGTGGAACCAAAAAAGAGCCCGCATCGCCAAGGCAATCCTAAGCCAAAAGAACAAAGCTGGAGGCATCATACTACCTGACTTCAAACTATACTACAAGGCTACAGTAACCAAAACAGCATGGTACTGGTACCAAAACAGAGATATATATCAATGGAACAGAACAGAGCCCTCAGAAATAATGCCGCATATCTACAACTATCTTATCTTTGACAAACCTGATAAAAACAAGCAATGGGGAAAGGATCCCCTATTTAATAAATGGTGCTGGGAAAACTGGCTAGCCATATGTAGAAAGCTGAAACTGGATCCCTTCCTTACATCTTATACAAAAATCAATTCAAGATGGATTAAAGACTTAAATGTTAGACCTAAAACCATAAAAACCCTAGAAGAAAACCTAGGCATTACCATTCAGGACATAGGCATGGGCGAGGACTTCATGTCTAAAACACCAAAAGCAATGGCAACAAAAGTCAAAGTTGACAAATGGGATCTAATTAAACTAAAGAGCTTCTGCACAGCAAAAGAAACTACCATCAGAGTGAACAGGCAACCTACAAAATGGAAGAAAATTTTCGCAACCTACTCATCTGACAAAGGGCTAATATCCAGAATCTACAACGAACTCAAACTAATTTACAAGAATAAAACAAACAACCCCATCAAAAAGTGGGCAAAGGACATGAACAGACACTTCTCAAAAGAAGACATTTATGCAGCCAAAAAAAACACATGAAAAAATGCTCACCATCACTGGCCATCAGAGAAATGCAAATCAAAACCACAATGAGATACCATCTCACACCAGTTAGAATGGCAATCATTAAAAAGTCAGGAAACAACAGGTGCTGGAGAGGATGTGGAGAAATAGGAACACTTTTACACTGTTGGTGGGACTGTAAACTAGTTCAACCATTGTGGAAGTCAGTGTGGTAATTCCTCAGGGATCTAGAACTAGAAATACCATTTCACCCAGCCATCCCATTACTGGGTATATACCCAAAGGACTATAAATCATGCTGCTATAAAGACACATGCACAAATATGTTTATTGTGGCACTATTCACAATAACAAGGACTTGGAACCAACCCAAATCTCCAACAATGATAGACACTAAGAAAATGTGGCACATATACACCATGGAATAGTATGCAGCCATAAAAAATGATGAGTTCATGTCCTTTGTAGGGACATGGATGAAATTGGAAATCATCATTCTCAGTAAACTATCGCAAGAACAATAAACCAAACACCGCATATTCTCACTCATAGGTGGGAATTGAACAATGAGAACACATGGACACAGGAAGGGGAACATCACACTTTGGGGACTGTTGTGGGGTGGGGGAAGGTGGGAGGGATAGCATTGGGAGATATACCTAATGCTAGATGACGAGTTAGTGGGTGCAGTGCACCAGCATGGCACATGTATACATATGTAACTAAGCTGCACATTGTGCACATGTACCCTAAAACTTAAAGTATAATAATAATAAATAAAATAAATAAAAATAGAAATATATTAAATAAAGTATTGGAGGGACGTGGCCACAAAAGTAGTGACTACTTTGAATACCAGGGTGGAAATGGCTCAAGTCCAGTAAGAGGCATACCTCCTGCAATCAGTTCTCCTCAAAATTCACATTCACATTCCACTCCTTCCTCATCTCTTCGACCAATGCAGTAGCCCTTCTCCTACTGCATTAGCATTTGGGGACCACCCTATTGTACAACCAAAGCAGTTATCCTTTAAAATTATTCAGACTGATCTCACAATCCTGCAATTAGCAGCATTAGAAAGTAATAAAATCCAGGACCTGGAAAAGAAGGAAGGATGTATAGATTATTTGCTCAGGGCTAACCATGATCTCAGATGGCAAATAGATGAACAAAAAAAAAATTACTTGAAAAATACAAAGAATGATTAAATAAGTGCATATAAATGAGCAAGAAACTTCTTTTGAAAAGAGTACACAAGAAAAACTGTCAGAGAGAAGAGTATGCAAGATTGATTGCGTCTCAGGCACTTTACAACAGTTAGACATGGCGCTTCATTTACTGAATAATGGATAGATGGTTTTGCATTTCAGACTCTTGTGAAGCAACAAGAATGGGTGAATCAGCAAAGGGAAGATATTGAAAGGCAAAGGAAAATTCTAGCCAAATGCAAACCTCCTACAGCTAATAATTCTCAGACACCCTCTACCAATTCTGAACCAAAACAAAGGAAAAACAAAGCAGTCAATGGAGCAGAAAATGATCCCTTTGTTAGACCAAATTTACCACAACTGTTGACTTTGGCAGAATATTATGAACAGGAAGAAATGTTCAAACTTAGACAAGGACATCTCAGAAAAGAAGAGGCAGAAATCCAAGCAGAACTTGAACATTTGGAAAGAGTCAGAAATCTTCACATACATGACCTGAGAAGAATAAACAATGAAGATAATTCACAATTCAAAGACACCCAACGTTAAATGAAAGATATTTATTACTTCATCTGCTTGGTAGAGGTGGCTTTAGTGAAGTGTATAAGGCTTTTGACCTTTATGAACAAAGCTATGCTTCTGTGAAGCTACATCAACTTAATAAAAGCTGGAGAGATGAGAAAAAAGAAAACTACTACAAACATGCCTGCAGTATAGAATACACAAAGAACTGGATCACCCCAGAATAAACTCTATGATTATTTCTCCTTGGATACAGATATATTTTGTACAGTGTTAGAATACTGTGAAGGCAATGACTTGGATTTCTATCTGAAGCAACACAAGCTAATGTCAGAGAAAGAAGCTGAGTCTATTGTAATGCAGATTGTAAATACACTAAGATATCCCAGTGAGATCAACCCCCATTATACATTATGATCTTAAGCCAGGAAACATCCTTTTGGTAGATAGAACAGCATGTGGTGAAACCAAAATCACTGATTTTGGTCTGTCCAAGATTATGGATGATGATAGCTATGGTGCAGATGGAATGAATCTACCTCCTGAGTGTTTTGTAGTTGGAAAAGAGGCAGCAAAGATTTCCGATTTCCAACAAGGTTAATGTGTGGTCAGTTGGAGTCATCTTCTTTCAGTGTCTTTATGGTAGAAAGCCATTTGGTCACAATCAATCTCAACAAGATATTCTTCAAGCAAATACAATATTAAAAGCCACAGATGTCCAGTTTCCTGTAAAACCAGTTGTAAGCAGTGAACCCGAGGCCTTTATAAGATGCTGCTTGGCATATCAAAAAGAAGATTGATTTGATGTGCACTAGCTGGCACATGACCCATGCCTTCTCCTACACATGCGAAGATCAAATTCTTCAGGAGACCTACAACATGACTGAGCTGACAACATCTCCTACACTGCTTTCTTCAAGCATAATTACTTACTGATTTTCCTCCAAGATTGACATGATATCTTTGAATTGCTTCCAGATGCACACTTGAGTTTAAGAGCATTTGAGTGTTTTTCTGTTTTCTTTTTTTTACACAGGACATGGTTAAAAACTGTTTGTGAGCTGAAGTTCCTCATAGTGTCATTTGTATGAGACTGGATCATGGACAATGAATAAATGCAACTTCTGACTACAACTTTGAGCAGTGAAGGATGACTGCCCGTTATAAAGAAACAGGAATACCATGTTAAGATGGAAGAAAAACATTTTTGGTCTTTTATTCGGAGGAACACTGTCAATAACATTTATAATACTTAAATACATTTGGTTGTTACCAGAGTTCTAATATGAAGGGTAGTTTTTCATCATTTAAAAACACATGGAAAAATATGAGACATATTTCTAACACACAAACTACAGTGCCTGGATACATTCTTCAGCATTTGGCAGTTAATCTGCTGAAGCCAAAGTAAGAACTGAATGAGAGTGACAGTTGGGTTTTATAGTAATAGAATGTGACAGTTAGAATCTTTGGACAAAGTTAGGCTTTGTCATTTGTCTATTCTGGCTTTTACCAAGTTGCACCTTGAAATCACATGTCCATTTTCTTTCACTTGTTATATTAAAGGGAGAGCTATTATTCCTAAATACTTTACACTTTTGACAAAATGAGCTGCTTGTTTTGAAATCAGTTGAATTCACTAAATTGTAATATTGCCAGTGTTTTCAACACGTTAGAATTGATAACAGGTATTTTTCTTTTGTTACCAGGCCTTGTTCATCAAACGGTGACAGTATGTACCAAATGCAGACCGGTTCTATGCAGGATAATGATAAATTCCTTTCTAGCTCTATTGTAAAGTGTTGTACAGATGTCATATTTCAATCACTAAGTTTCAGCAGCTTATTCTTGTACAAATGTTTAAAATGTGGCTTTTCTAATTGGATATTGTATTTTTAAAGTCTTCTTGAAGGTGCTCTAATTGCTGCTAAATGATGTCACTTCTTTGCTAAAAAATTAAATGAACCCCTAGAAGGTGCCGGTTGACTATACATCATTAGCAGACATTCATTAACAATCAAGACATGTAAAAATGATCCATGTTGGACATATTGAGTTCTTCAAATCAGTTATTGGGTTATAGGGCTGTGGAGCACATAGATACTAGATTTATACATTGTTCATGGTTATTCTACATTTCCAGAAAGTTCTTATCAGCAAGATGATCCCATAAATAAGTTTCTTGTAGTTTGTTCAAATTTGTTAAAATGTGAACATTTTCTAACTGCCTTGTAGGGTAGAAACCGATATTTTTCAGGATGCTGTATTTCACTCCTGTAAGGACTTTTTCTTTGCTGTCACATTAATAATGCTGATACTTACATGTAAGTTGTTCATGTTGCAGAAAAAGGAGGTTATACTTACCATGGATTCTCTTTAATATTGTACAGTTAAACTGTATGTGTGAAGTTGCAAGCCATTTTGTTTTTTCATTGTACATAGACACATTGTCTCTTTAAAATGCTGCTGAAATTGTAGAGAATATAGCCAAAACAGTAATAAACAATGACAGCTAAAATGTAAAAAAAAAAGCAATAAAAGACAAAGAAGGACATTATGTGATGATAAAGGGATTTATTCATTCAGCAAGAGGGTATAACAATCCTAAATATTTATGTAAACAATGTTGGAGCACTCAAATTCACAAAACAAATGTTACAAGACCTAAAGAAAGAGATAGATAGCAATAAAATAATAATGGGAGACTTCAGCACCCCTCTCACAGCACTAGACAGATCACCAAGACAAAAAATTAACAAAGAAACACTGGATTTAAATTGGACTTTAGACCAAATTTACTTGACATTTAAAGAACATTCTACCCAACAACTACAGAATATACATTCTTTTGATTACCACATGGAAGATTCTCCAAGATAGACCACATATTAGGCCAAAAAATAAGTCTCAGCACATTTTTAAAATGTGAAATCATATCATTATCTTCTCAGACTACAGTGGATAAAAGCTAGAAATCAATACCAAGAGGAACTTTGGAAACTATATAAATACGTGAAAATTAAATAGCATGCTCCTGAACAATTACTGGGTTAATAAAGAAATTAAGACAAATTTAAAATATTTCTGAAACAAATGAAAATCAAAACAACATACCAAAACGTGTTTGGTACAGTAAAAGTGGTGCTAAAAGAGAAGTATATAGCATTAAATGACTACAACAAAAAAGTAGAAAGATCACAAATTAACAACCTAACATTGCACCTCAAGGAACTAGAAAAACAAGAACAAACCAAACCCAAAGTTAGCAGAAAAAAAGAAATAATAAAGAGCAAAGCAGAACTAAATGAAACTAAAACCAAAAAAAGGATCAACACAATTAAAAGCTCTTCAAAAAGATAAAAGAAATTTGATAGACCAATAGCAAGAAAAGAAGGTCCAAATAAACACTATGAGAAATAAAAAAGAAACATTACAATTGATATCATAGAAATGCAAAAGATCATCAGAGACTATTATGAAAAACTATAGACTTACAACATAGGAAACATAGAGGAAACTGATGAATTCCTGGAAGGATACAACCTCCTGAGATGAACAAGGAAGAAACGAAACTCCTGAACAGTCCAATCATGAGTGGTGAGATTGGATCAGTGACAAAAAACCTCCTAACAACAACAATAACGAAAAGCCCAGGACCAGGTGAATTCATAGCCAAATCCTACCAAACATACAAAGAAGAATTAATACCAGTCCTCCTGAAACTATTTCAAAAAATTGAGCCTGGAATGCTCCCTCATTCTACAAGACCAGTATCACACTGATAGGAAAACCAGACAAGGGCACAACAGAAAAATAAAACTACAGACCAATATCCCTGATGAACATATATACAAAAATACTCAACAAAATACTAGCAAATCAAATCCAACAGCACATTAAAAAGATAATACACCATGATCAGGTGAGATTTATCCCAGGGATGTAACAGTAGTCCAACATATTCAAATCAATAAATGTGATACATCAACATAAACAGAAATAAAGACCGAAACCATATGATCGTCTCAATATATGCAGAAAAAGTGTTCAATAAAATTTAGCAACACTTCATGATAAAAATCCTCAACAAATTAGGCATCAAAGTAACATAGCTCAACATAATAAAGGCCATATACAACAAACCCACAGCCAACATCAATGGGAAAAAGTTGAAATAATTCCCCTTAAGAACTGGAACAAGACAACAATTCCCACTTTCACCACTCTTATTCAATATAGTACTGTAGGTCTCAGCAAAAGCAATCAGGCAAGAGAAAAAAACAAAAGGCATTTATATTGGAAAAGAGGTAGTCAGATTTTCCCTTTTTGCTGATGATATGATTTAATATCTAGAAAACCCTAAATACTCCACCAGAAAACCTCTCAGATTTGATTAATGAATTCAATAAAGTTTCAGAATATAAAATTAATATACAGAAATCAGTAGCATTTCTATATACCACTTATGATCTAGCTGAGGAACAAATAAAGAAGGCAATCCCATTTACAGTAGCTACAAAAAATAAATAAAATACCTAGGAATATATTTAACCAAGGAAGTAAAGGATCTCTATAAGTAGAACTACAAAACACTGATGAAAGAAATCATAGATGACACAAACAAATGGAAAAACATTCTATGCTCATGGATTGAAAGAATCAATATTGTGAAAATGACCACACTTTCCAAAGCAATTTACAGTCTCAATGCAATCTCTATCAAATTACCAATGTAATTTTTTTAATTAGCGAAAAATATCCTAAAATGTATATGGAACCATAAAAGAGCCTAAATAACTTAAGGAATCCTAAATAAAAAGAACAAAGTTGAAGGCATCACATTTTCTGACTTCAAATTATATTACAAGGCTATAGTGACCAAAACAGCATGGTACTGGTATAAAAATAGACACAAAGATCAATGGAGCAGAATAGAAAACCCAGAAATAAAACCACATACAGTCAACCAACTGATTTTTGGCAAAGTTGACAAAAATATACACTGAGGAAAGGACACCCTATTCAATAAATGGTGCTTCAAAAATTGGATAGTCATATGCAGACAAATGAAACTGGGCCCATTATATCAAAAAGATAACTGCATTCATATGTTTATTGAAGAACTATTCACAATAGCAAGGATATGGAGCCCACCTAAGTGTCCCTCAGTGGAGGATTGAATAAAGAAAATATGAGATGGATAGATAGACAGATTGATTGATCGATCGATCGAGAGTATGTGTATACACACACACACAATGGAGTCCTACTCAACCATAATAAAAGAATGAAATCATGTCTTCTGCAGCAACACAGATAGAACTAGAGGCCATTATCCTAAGTTAAATAACTCAGAAAGTCAGATACCACATGTTCTCACTTATAAGTGGGAGCTAAACAATGGGTACATGTGTATATAAAGATAGAAACAATAGTTACTGGGAACTTCAAAAGGGGAGAGGGTGCAGGTTGAAAAATTACCTCTTTGGTACAATGTTCACTATTCAGATGATGGGTACACTGAAAGCCCAGGCTTCACTGCTATGCAATAGTGTACATGTAAGAAATCTTCACTTGTATCCCCTAAAGATATAAAAGTTAAGAAGATAAAAATTAAAAATAAATATAACTAGTTTAGAAACATTGTAGCTTTACAGAATTCTCTGCATTGGGATGCAGGGCCCAAAGTGCAGATAACAATAAAATGTTACTTTGCTTCAGTTTGTCATTATTCCTTGGGCAGCATTTCTCTTAGCAATCTCATGGGAAGAAGTACCTGGATTTCAGAGTGGAATCCCAAGTTTCTTGAGTTCCCTTGCCATAATACCCTCTAATAATTTTCACCACCTACTGAACTAGGACATACTTCTTAATCACATAATTTTAACAAATTTAAAGATGTCAACCAATATTCACTAGGTCATCACGATAAAGGAAATATAACTGCCGTGACTATTTCTCAATCCCAGGTGCCTACCCAAACACCATGGAGAGAAAACAGAGATATTTGAGGCCAAACCTTAACCTGTGTGAGGCTAAGGTCACCAAGGACAGCCGTGACCTCCCCTAGAGTCCCTCTTTGCTCCTATTTCAGCAGAGTTCCAAACCAGATAAGCCAGTGTTCTAATCTGGAGATAAATACCTTTGCTCTCAAGGGAAAACATGTTTGTCTGACTCGACAGTGGGATGGGTATGCCTGAGTAATCTTGGTTTCTCTGTACCAGGGAACTGTGTTGGGATCAGCTGAGGCCATGGTTACTTTGAGACTGACTTGATGTGCTAAGAGGTTCCAAGCTTAATTCCCAAGTACCCATTCATTCACCAAGGAGAAGCCAAAGTTTTACCTCTGGATTCCGTTTAATTAGGCTATCAGTAGCCAACCCAAGTGGTTAATTAACATCAAAGAAAAGGAGCCTAAAGGTTAGATAGCAAGTCCTCCCCCAGAGCCTCGTTAGGAAAGCTGAGATTGGACCTGTCCCTCAGAGGCACCTTCTGCAGTGACGGTGGCTCAGAAACTTTTCTGACACAGCATCATGAGTGAGGCCTCCCGACTTTTCCCTTGGGCTGCTCTCAAGGGGCCATATTCTACTTTGATTTTAGAAAGGGAATTGAACAATGAGAACACATGGACACAGGAAGGGGAACATCACACACCGGGGACTGTTATAGGGTGGGGGGAAGGGGGAGGGATAGCATTAGGAGATATACCTAATGCTAAATGACGAGTTAATGGGTGCAGCACACCATCATGGCACATGTATACATATGTAACAAACCTGCACGTTGTGCACATGTACCCTAAAACTTGAAGTATAGTTAAAAAAAAAAAAAAAGAAAGGGGAAAGACGATGCCGTAACTCAGAGGCTTTGCCTGCTCCCATCTGAGGTCAGTCCTCCAGGGCAGCATTGGAGAGAGCTGCTGAATAACCAGTTTGAGAGAGATAGCATATTTAAACCAGTTTTAGTCAGAGCCATTTTTTCACGTGTTCTTTGAATAACATCATTTTTCAGGGATACAAATCGATTTCCCTATTCCTTTTGATCTCCTAATTTAAAACCCTGGTAATGGTGTCTACTTTATCTAAGGCAGGGCTTTTCAGCCTCCTCTGCCCATTTAGCCACCTGGGAAGCTTCACAGAAGATTCCGATGCCCAGGCCACACCCTAGACCAATTAAATCAGAATCTCTAAGGATGCAACCCAGGTATCAGTATTTTTAAAGCTCTCAGGTGATTCCAATGCGCAGCCAAGGTTGGGATTTCTTTAGAGGGTCCCTATTGGCTTGTGTAATTTGACAGCGCCTATGCTGCGAGTTTAGGGTTAAGCAAATGAATGACGTCCTTCCCTTATCTCCTGGGTCTATTTTTATCTATCATAAGTTTTGGGGGTTTTCTTTTTGCTTTTTCTTAGATTTTATGAATCAATATTTGATACTGAGAAAGGACATAAAGAAAGCACTATGTTAAAAATGATTTAATTCAATTTTTCTGGTCTTACGTGTTTCTATTTTCCTTTATTCCCCTAAGTCCACAGATAACACATGAATACAGTCTAGTTGTGAAATAATTCAAACAGAAGTTATAAAGTAAAACCTAAAAGTATCTCTTGATTCCCACCCACAAACCCATTATGTATAAAAATATCTTTATATATGCAAATACAAATATTAACAGCCTTGAAATCACACAGTATAAATGTATTATTTTGCAACTTGAATTTTCATCTAATAAGATGTCTTGGAGATGGTTCCAAGTCACTAGTATCTACAGTCTACACTGTTGTCTTTAACTGGATCCTAGGATTTTAACAATATTTTATAATATGAAGCTACTATAATTTATTTAAACATTCCTTTATTATTGGACATATCAATAATTTCTCTCTCTCTGTTACAAAGCTGCTGTGAAAATCTTGTATATATATATCGATATATATATATCTATATATACTATATATCGATATATATATATCTATATATACTATATATCGATATATATATATCTATATATACTATATATCGATATATATATATCTATATATACTATATATCGATATATATCTATATATACTATATATCGATATATATATATATCGATATATACTATATATCGATATATATATATCTATATATATACTATATATCGATATATAACTATATCGATATATATAGTTCAAATATATTCTATGCTTTATATACATACATAAAAGTAGAAGTTCCTAGATACCATAAAATTATCCTTCAGAAAAGGCATTTCTATGTCAATCTAGTGTGTGACAGCACCTGTTTCCTCAGTCAACACTCTATAGTATCAACATCTTTCATGTTTTCCAGTATACTGATCAAAAAATAATATTTCATTGTTCCTTTAATTTGCATAGCATTATAAATGTTTATTGGTCATTTTTCTTTCTTCCACTGGGAAATATCTGTTTATATTTTTTCTCATTTTTCTATTGAAGCATTAGCCAGACTAGACTATATATGCTGCAGTAGCAAATTAATCCTAAAATCTCAATATCTTAACACAATGAAACTTTATTTCTTGCTCACACTATGTGTCCACTGTGAGTCATCAGGGGTGCTCTATGGATAGTGACTCAGAGAAAGCCACACTGATAGAGGTCCACCACCGCATATCCAAATCATACAGACTCCTTAGCAGAGAAAAACAGACTGGAGAATTGCTTGTGGGTTTCTTTTGCCTTAACCCAGAAATAATACACATCACTTAAATTCATATTGCTTTGGACAGAAGTAGTTACGTATTCACTCCAAACTGCAGAGAGTGAGAAATGTAAGTTTTCACATGCAATATTTGGTAAACATTACGGTCTCTACCACAACTTGGAATATTAATAATTTCCATATTGACTTATTGAAATCCCTTGTATTATATGAATAGTAATCTTGTCTGCTGTGCATACAGCCCTCCACATCTGTGGGTTCCACATGTGTGGATTCAACCAATCATGGATTTAAAATATTAGAAAAAATAATATTGCAACAATAAGGAATACAAATAAACAGTACAGTATAGCAATTATTTATACAATATTTATTTTACCTTAGGTATTATAAGTAATCCAGAATTATTTAAACTATACTGGAGGATGTGCATAGGTTATACATAAATACTATGCCATTCTATAAAAGGAACTTGAGTATCATGGATCTTGGTATCCACAGGGGTCCTAGAAACAATCCCCTATGGATACATCATACATATGTGTCAAATATTTTTTTTCTAATCCTTGTGCTTCTCTTTTAACTTTTTTCATGGCATCATTTGTCACACACATTTTCACTTTTACATAGTCAAATCTGTCAATCTTCTAATTTAGAGCATTGGGGATTCTATTTTGCTGAGGAAGGGTTATTTCATTCCCAAGATTACAAAAAGTATTCTCCTGTATTTTCTTGTTATAATTTTATAAATTTTTTCCTTTTAGATGTCCGAATACATTTGGAATTTATTTTTACAGATGGTATTAGGTAGAGATCTAAATTTATTTTCTTTCAGTTGAATATACAATTGTCCCACAATTTTCTTTCTTGTCACATTCAAAAAGCTAAATGTCTTTTTGTATAGGTTTGTGTCTAGATTCTATTCTGTTCCATCAGATGAATTGTTTATTTCTGTACCAATACTATGCTATTTTAATTAACATAGCATTATTGCATGTTTTTCTGACTGAGAAGGAAAATCCACTCTCATTGTTTTCTTTTATTTTTCAAAATTATTACTTTTGCACATTTTCTCTCCTTGGCAAACTTTGTAATAGATTTGCAAATTATGCATTCAACAAAGATCTAATATCCAGAATCTACAAGGAATTCAAACAAGTCATCAAGAAAAAAAAAACAAATAATCCCATTAAATAGTGGGTAAATGACATGAACATACTGTTTGGGTTTTTTTGAGACAAGGCCTGGCTCTATGCAGTGGTGTGATCTTGGCTCACTGCAACCTTTGCCCCCCACACTCAAGCCATCCGCCCACCTCAGCCTCCCAAATAGCTGAGACTACAGGCATGTGCCACCATGCCTGGCTACTTTTTTTTTGTATTTTTTGTAGTGATTGGGTTTTGCTATGTTGCCCAGACTGCTCTCAAATTCATGAGCTCCAGCAATCCACGCAACTTGGCCTCCCAAAGTGCTAGGATTACAGATGTGAGCACCCATGCCAGGCCTATGAATAGACATTTCTCAAAATAAGATATACAAATGGCCAAAAAACATATGAAAAAGTGCTCGACATCACCAATCATCAGAGAAATGCAAATTAAAACCACAATGAGATACCACCTCACTCCAGCTGGAACAGCCAATATTAAAAAGTCAAAAAGTAGTAGATATTGGTGCAGATGTGGTAAAAAGGGAACGCTTATACACTGCTGGTGGGAATGTAAATTAGTACAACCTCTGTGGAAAATAGTATGAGTATTTCTCAAAGAACTAAAGTAGCTCTACCATTCAATCCAGCAATCCTACTACTGGGTATCTACCCAAAGGAAAACAAGTCAGCATATCAAAAAGACACCTGCACACATATGCTTATCACAGCACAATTTACAATTGCAAAGATATTGAATCAACCTAAGTGTCCATCAACTGATGAATGGATACAGAAAATTATATATATATATAATATATACCCCATTAAATATTAGCCATAGAAAAGCATGAAATAATGTCTTTTGCAACAACTTGGATGGAACTGGAGGCCATTATTCTAACTGAAGTAACTCAGGAATCAAAAACCAAACACATGTTCTCACTCATAAGTGGGAGCTGAGCTACAGATTGTTATAATGAACATTGGAGACTCCGAAGTGGGAAGAATGGGAATGGGGTAAAGAATGAAAAACTACCTATTAAGTTTAATGTACACTACTCAGATGATGTGTGCACTAAAATCCCAGACTTCACTTCACCACTATACAATTCATTCATGTAACAAAAACCACTTGTACCCCTAAAACTATTGAAATAAAAAATTAAAATAAATGAAAAATAAATAAAAATAAAAATAACCCCACTTTTAAAAAAGCTGAATAGTATTCCTATTGACATTTTGTGAGGATATATGGAATATATGTATTAATTTAGGGAGAATCAACCTTTTTTAAAAACAGAGTTGGACATCTCACTGTGTTGTCCAGGCTGGTCTCCAATTTCTGGCTGCAAGTGATCCTCCTGTCTTGGCTTCCCAAAGGGCTAGGATTACAGGTGTTAGTCACCTGTAAGTCACCTGGCCAAGAACCAACATTTCTTACTATAGTATCTTCCTATCCAGGAATATGGATTATGTGACCAATTGGTGATCTCTGCTAGCACCAAGCAATATACAGAACTGCGAAGGAGCATGAGATAAGGAACCAAGCTACCTGGGTTTGACTCCTCTTTCTGCCGTTAATACCAGCTCAACCTTGCACTAATTACCCAGCCTAAGTTTCCTCTTCTGTAAAAGGTTAATAATAAAAGTACCTATTTTGTTGGTTTGTTGTGAAGGTCAAATGAGATAATTTACGTAAAGGACCTGCAAGAATGCTTGGAACGTGGTACATTTTAATAAATGTTAGCCATTACCTTCCTTTATGTCTTTTAGTAAACATAAGTGGACAAATAGACTTCTTAAACTATCTTCGCAAATTAAAAAAATTTTTTACTTGATTCTGTTTTAGTAAACATAAAAGTTTAAGTAGGTTTTGTTTGTTTTTTTTTTTAAGACAGTCTCACTCCGTTACCAGGCTGGAGTGCAATGGCCCGATCTCAGCTCACTGCAACCTCTGTCTCCCAGGTTCAAGCGATTCTCGTCCCTCAGCCTCCCAAGTAGCTGGGACTACAGGCATATACCACCACGTCTGGCTAATTTTTGTATTTTTAGTAGAGACAGGGTTTCGCCACGTTGGCCAAGCTGGTCTGGAACTCCTGACCTCAAGTGATCTGCCCACCTCAGCCTCCCACAGTGCTGGGATTACAGGCATGAGCCATAGCGCCTGGCCTAAATAAACTTCTTAAACTCTCCTAGCAAACTTAATAATATTTTACTTGATTCTGTTGGCTATTTTGGCAATCATATTATCTGTAATAATAAGTGTTTTCCCTGCTTCTTTTTCAATAATTATGCCTTATTCTTTTTTAGTCCCTCTAAAAGGTAGAGAAAAATACTACTCAATAAATAATTGGTGATTATATTGTATTGAATTATCTTGATATATTAGACAACATTTCTGGTAAATGTTGAATAATTGCAATATATGGGCCATGTTTGTCTCTGACTTCAGTGAGATTTCTTTGGTATTTCACCATTACCTATGACGTTTGCTGTACCTTTTTTTTTTTAACCTCAAGTTTATCAAGTCTCATTATGTTTCTAACTTATTAAGAATTTTTAATCAGATATTGTATTACATTTAATAATCTTTTAATATGTATTAAGAAGCCTTATGGTTTTTCTTCTGTAATCTGCTAATGTAGTAAAATTCAATAACAGATTTTCTAATGCTGACCCTTTCTTGAATTCTTAGAATAAACTCTAACTGGTCATGATGTATTTTTTTATTTCTTTAATAATTTATATTATATATGTAACATATGTAATATAAGTAATGTTAATGTTTATTGATATTATAGTAAAAATTTGCATATGATTTTCTAAGTGAGACAGTCTTATTGTTTTCTTTCTTAATGTTTTCCTTGTCTGCTGAATGCGTTAAGAAGCTCTCCTTCTTATTCTATGCTGTGAAACAATTTATACGACGTTAGAATTATCCATTTCTTGGTGTTTGCTGGAATTCACTGGTAAAACTATATAGGCATGTTGTCTTTATTTGTAAGTTTTTTATTGCGGTAAGATGTACATAATATCAATTAGCCATATTGAAGTGTACAATTCAGTGGCATTTAGCACATTCCCAATGTACAATCAGCATCTCTAGTTCCATATTTTTAATCACCCCAAAGGAAAACACCCTTCTCATTAAGTAGTCACCCTCTGGCCGGGCGCAGTAGCTCACGCCTGTAATCCCAGCACTTTGGGAGGCTGAGGTGGGTGGATCACCTGAGGTCAGGAGTTCAAGAACAGCCTGGCCAACATGGCAAAACCCCGTCTCTACTAAAAACACAAAAAAATTAGCCAGGCATGGTAACGGGTGTCTGTAATCCCAGCCACTCAGAAGGCTGAGGCACCAGAATCACTTGAACTTGGGAGGCGGAGGTTGCAGTGAGCCGAGATCACGCCACCGCACTCCAGCCCAGGCGACAGAGCTAGGCGAGACTCCATCTCAAAAAAAAAAAAAAGTAGTCGCCCTCCCAATTCCTCCTCCTCCTAGCCTCTGGCAAACACTCTGATCGACTTTCTGTCTCTACTGATTTACCTATTCAGGATATTTCATATAAATGGAATTCTACAATATATGACCTCTTGTGTCTGACTTTTTTCACTTGGTTTACTGTTTTTGAGGTTAATTCATGGTATATTATGTATCAGTACTTTATTCCTCTTTATGGCAAGTAATAGTCCATTGAATGGATATAGTACATTTTGTTTATCTAACTCTCAGTTGATGGACATTTGGGTTGATAGCACTTTATGGCTCCCATGAATAGAGCTGATATAAACATTTGTGAACACGTATTTATTTGACCACCTGTTTTCGGTTCCTCTGAGTATATACTTAGAAATGGAATTGTGGGTCATATTGTAATTCTACATTTAACTTTTTGAAGAACCACCAATCAGCCGCACAATTTTACACTCCTACTAGCATTGTGTTAGGGTTCCACTTTCTCAACATCTATCTTCCTTTTTTAAAAAAATTATAGCCATCCTAAAGGGTGTGAAATAGTATCTCATGTGGTATTGATTTGCATTTTCCTAATGATATTGAGTATCTTTTCATGTGTATTTACAAAGAGCTTATGGTTACCATTTCAAAATTTAACTAATATTGAATAGTTAAAATTTTTAAACTAGCCAGTTAAAGCCTCGATAATTAACCAGACTCTCCAGATTTTCACCTTTTTTGACCATTTCAATTATTTATATTTTACTAGAAATTCATCAGGGAATTGTACAGTTTTTTTTATTTTATCTTTTCTTCTTATCCTTAATAATATTTATTTTAGTCTTCTCTCATTTTTATGAATTCACACTTACTAAGGCCTTGACCACTCTACTGATCTTTTCAAAAAACAGCTTAGGTTTATTAATTGGATCTAACATTTGTATTTTCTATTTCATTAATTTTGCATTTAAACATTAATTTCTTCTTACAATCTACTGAGGTTTATCTTATGGTTCATTTCTTGTTTCTTTAATTAAATGTTTGTTTTTATTGTTTTTATTTCCTAATAAGTATATGTCTTCTGAGTTCTACTTTATTCTTAATTACACGGTAGTGAGAATAAGCTGAATGTGAGAATCCCTACCAGCAACACTGGATACCGGAAGTAATGTCTTCAAAGTCTTCATAGAAAATTATTTTGAAACCAGAATATACAAAACAAAAATGAATAGGAAGGGAGGAGATATTAAACATCCCCCATGATTATGGGAGACATTTTCTTTTTTCAGAAATCATTAAATGAAGTCAAACAAAATTAAGTAAATATGTAAAAATTTGAAATATATTTAGTATGTTTGATTTAATAAAAATAAAGATTTGTATTCAATAGAAATATGTTCTTTTCAAATACATGAGAAATATTTACAAAATTATTATGTATTAGGTAATAAAGAAAATCTAAACAAATTCCAATCAAGAATTCCAGAAATCATACAAGCCACATTCTCTGTCTACACTGTAATTACTTTAGAAATTAAAACAAAAGAATAACACAAAAGTAATTCAAGACAAATACTCTATGATTGCACTCCCATAAAATATCTAAAATACATAGTCGAATTCATAGAAACAGAAAATAAAATGGTGGTTTCCAGGGAAGAGGGAATTGGCTATTTTTACCTCACATAATTCTCTGGAGAGTAATACAGGTTGTTGTGTATATCAATAATGTGTTCCTTTTTATTACCAAGTAGTAGCCCCTGGTATATATGTACCACAATTTCATTAATCATTCCCCCATTAATGGACATCTGAGCTACTTCCAATTTAGGAACATTATGAATAAAGCTGCTATAAGCATTTGTATATAGGTTTTTATATGAACATAAGTTTTTGTTTCTCTGGGATAAATGCTTATGAGTATAATCATTGAGTTGCATGGTAGTTGCATGTCTAGTTTTTTAAGAAACTGCCAAACTTCTTTCCAGAATAGTAAATAGTTTTTAAAATTTTCCTTATGTTCAGTTTTTCAAAATTGCGCTAATTGGTCCAATCAACATTTATAAGTGCTATAGGCAACCCCAAAGGAGACACAAAGAAGAACAAAACAATCTTTACCCATCTGCACTGTGAGCATGTATGTAGAGTATTACTTGTGTTATATTAAAATTTTAAATTAAATAATGGCTCCAGCCCTTCCATAATGCATAACCTTCAGGGAAGATAGCAGTGTTCATCAGATTGCAACATGAGGCTCTGTGACTTATGGGGCTTTGCTGTTAATTTTCTTTTGGGAGAGACTATTCTAAGTGAGACATTTTAACATCATCAAATTATGGTCTGGGCACCGTGGCTCACACCAGTAATCCCAGCACTTTGGGAGGCTGAGGTGGGTGGATCACCTGAGGTCAGGAGTTCGAGACCAGCCTGTCCAACATGGTGAAACCTTGTCTCTACTAAAAATATAAAAATTAGCCAGGCGTGGTGGCAGGTGCCTGTAATCCCAGCTAATCAGGAGGCTGAGGCAAGAGAATCGCTTGAACCTGGGAGGCAGAGGTTGCAGTGAGCTGAGATCGTGCCACTGCACTCCATCCTGGGCAACAGAGCAAGAATCCATCAAAAAAAAAATTACCAAATTATAAGTAGAATACCTCTTAATTGCTCTGTGATTCCTGAACCAGGAAATAATTACAGAGTTTCAGATTGAGATAGTATGCATTTTGTTAAATAATGTAAATGACTGTTTTCATTGGATTGTGGCATCTCTAAAGAAATTATTGGTATTAGAACCTTTCCACAGTTGCTAAATCTGGCAAACCTACAGTCCTTTAATGTGTCCAGAAATAGGTTGTTAGAGAATTGAACTCGAGAAAAGAAGACTATGGAAAAGAAAACTCTCCTCTGGGTGAGATCAATGTGCCTCAAGATTATCCTGCCAGGATAAGAAAAGATCAGAATGAGTTTCCTTTAATAAAGAGGGCACTGCCAGTGCATCTAGGGACAGTGAGAGCTACTGTCTGCTTTTGCGTTCTCTGCATTGTGATTTCCTTGTGTTACATTTAAGTCTTGGTAGAGTCTGTTAACAGGGGTCCCCAACACCTGGGCTATGGACCGGTACCAATCTGTGGTCTGTTAGGAACAGCAGGAGGCCACATAGCAGGAGGTGAGTGGCAGGCAAGTGAGCATTACTTCCTGATCTCTGCCTCCTGTCAGATCAGCGGCCACATTAGATCTCAAAGGAGCTCGAACCCTATGGTAAACTATGAACTCAAGGGATCTAGGTTGCCTGCTCCTTATGAGAATCTAATGCCTGATGACCTAATGTGGGACAGTTTCATCCCAAAACCATCTTCCTCCCACCATCCGTGGAAAAAATTTCTTTCACAAAACCAGTCCCTGGTGCCAAAAAGGTTGAAGACCACTGTGTTAACACATGGCCTTGATCGGGGTGTGTCTTGAGGAATAAAGGGAGGTGGCCTCGATCTCACTTCGTGGTGAAGCCGACTAAAAAGAACTGCAACAGCAGTAAAAAGACACACTCATGGGGAGACCAGTGGGGATATTCAGTCACAGAACCTGGGGGCTTGACCCAGGAAAGTGGACATTTGAAGGGAGGAGCAACTCTACAGATAGATGAAGAACTTGTAAACATTTGGGTTATATATGTTCTATCACTAAAATTCATGCAAAGTTATCATTCCATGCCATAAATACAAGACAGTACTTCCCTTGTCTCTCTTTAAAAAATGAATAAAATTGACACTCCTCCATGTTAATTCTGAGCCATCACATACCATGACAATTTGCTTTGAAAACACAGGATGTCGACAAGGGAGAGAATTTGAAGGACATTGAGCAGAGAAGGGACCAAATTATAACAAAATTTTTTGTAACTTAAAAAGATCGCTCTGGTCACCAGATGGAAGATAGAATGGGGTTGAAAGGATAGAGTGCATTTGTCCATTTACCCTGCTCTCCACTTGTGTCCACCCTGCTCTGTGTTTCATAAGGTTGAGACATGTTTCAGAAGGCTCCCTTTCCCTCCAGGAAATGCAAGGTACTGGTAAGAGATCCTGAGGGAGGGAGGTGGGAACGATCAGAGTATTTATTCCATCAACTTCCTTTTTGCTGGTCACAGTGAGTTACCTGTATCCATCTAATGAAGGCCACAGCTCCCATCAGGCAACTTTCTCCATGTGGCCACCTTGTCCACGTTCTGAGATCTACACCCTGTGATTTTTCCCTTCAGGTCTAGGGGTGTAATGACTCTCTGTTGTTGCCAGCCCAAGAGTACTACATTATCCCTTGAAAATTTCCTTATACCCTACTCCCACTTTTGAAAATAATCCCTTCATCAGTCTTCTCATTTGGAATGTTCCATCTCTTTCTAGCTAGGACTGAATGACATATGGCAAAAGACACTAGAGGCAATTAGACTTATTAGGAGTTTGAGGTAATACACCAAAACAAAGACATTGAGTCCTGAGCTAGGGCAGTGGCAGTGGAGACATACAGGGGAGACAGACGTGAGAAATTTTAAGGAGGAAGCTCTGATCAGATTTAGTTATTAATTAAGTTGGGGGAGGGCAAGCTAGCAATGAGAAGTTAAGGGCAGCCTTGAACAGTGGCTCATGCCTGTAATCCCAGCACTTTGGGAGGCTGAAGCAGGCAGATCACTTGAGGTCAGGAGTTTGAGACCAGACTGGCCAACATGGTGAAACTCTGTCTCTACTAAAAATACAAAAATTAGCCAGGCATAGTGGCGGGCACCTGTAATTCCAGCTATTTAGGGGGCTGAGGCAGGAGAATCACTTGAACCCAGGAGGCAGAGATTGCAGTGAGCTGAGATCGTGCCACTGCACACCAGCCTGGTCAACAGAGGGAGACGCCATCTCAAAAAAAAAAAAAAAGAAGAAGAAAAAAGAAAAACAGTTAAGGGCTGTTTCCAACTTCCTGGTTTTGATGACTGGGCAGATGATAGTGCCAGTCAGGCCAAAAGAAAGGGGCTACAGACCCCATGCAAGCCTAAAACCAAGCAGGGCAGTCATTAAATCTTGAAGTTCCAAAATAATCTCTTTTGACTCCATGTCCTACATCCAGGGCACACTAATGAAAGGAGTGGGCCCCTAAGTCTTTGGGCAACTCCACCCCTGTGGCTTTACGGGGTTCAGTCCCTGCAGCTGGCCTCAAGGACTGGTATTGAGTGCTTACAGCTTTTCAGGCACAGGGTGCAAGTGCAGGTGGATCTACCATTCTGGGGTCTGGAGGCTGGTGGCCCTCTTCTCACAGTTCCACTAGCAGTGTTCCAGTGGGGACTCTGTCTGGGGGCTCCAACCCCACATTTCACCTCTGCACTGCCCTAGTAGAGGTTCTCCATGAGGGCTCTGCCTCTGTAACAGGCTTCTGTCTAGACATCCAGGCTCTTTCATACATTCTCTGAAATCTAGGTGCAGGCTCCCAAGCCTCAGCTCTTGCACTCTGTGCACCTGCAGGCTTAACACCATGTGGAAGCCACCAAGGCTTATGGCTTGCACCTTCTGAAGCAGTGGCTTCAGCTGTACGTACCTAGGACCCTTTGAGCCATGACTGGAGCTGGAGTGGCTGGGATACAGGGAGCAGAGCATTTTCTGTATTAATCTGTTCTTTCACTGCTATAAAGAAATATCTGAGACAGGATAATTTATAAAGAAAAAAGGTTTAAATTGGCTCATGATTCCATAGCTGTACAGGAAGCATGGCAGCATATGCTTCTTGGGAGGCCTCAGGGAGCTTGTACTCATGGCAGAAGGTAAAGTGGAAGCAGGCCTCTTACATGGCAGGAGCAGGTCCGACAGACAGCAAGGGGGGAGGCACTGCACACTTTTAAAAAACCCAATCTTGTGAGAACTCACTATCACAAGAACAGCACCAAGAAGATGGTGCTAAACCATTCATGAGAAACCACCCCATGATCCAACCACCTCCCACCAGGCCCAGCTCCAACATTTGAGATTACAATTCAACATGAGATTCGGGTGGGGACATAGAACCAAACACGTCAACACCTGTTCTCAAGATGCATCAGAGTCCCCACCAACTAACCCTATAGAACTCAATATGTTGGAGTAGGGAATAAGAATGGGCAGGAAGTAGGTACTGAATAGCATGGGGACATTCACACCATCATCATAATCATCATTAATGCTTATTAAGTGGAAACTATGTGTCAGGCAGGACTCGGTACATAATTTCCAGGACCCAGTGCAAAATGAAAATGTGAAGCCCATTCCCTGGTTCAAAAAGTATTAAGAGTTTTAAGACAGAGACAGCAGAGCATTAAACTAAGCTCTGGGCCCTTCTGAGCACAGGAAGAAGCACACCCATAAAGCTAGTGCTGATACCAGGCAATCTAATTGCTAAACTACAACTGCAACCTTATTTAATAAGATAATAAGATCAGGATTACTATTGCACCTATTTTATAAATGGGGAAACTGAGGCACAGAGCTATCTAGTGAATTGTCTAATGTCATACAACTACTAAGTGGCAGCTAGGGATTTGAACACAGGCATTAACTCCAAAGCCCATTCTCTTAACCTAACATTGCCTTTCTCCACTCTGTCCCAGTTTTCTGCCCCTGTAACAAACCCAAAATTCCATGCTTCCCACACCTTCACCAAACATCATAACAACCTCAAGACCATTCTTATCTGCCTAGAGATCAGGGAACTCCCCCAAGGTTACACAGCTAGTGAGTGTAAGGCTGGGATACAAAATGAGATAATGTGTCTCCAAAGCTCACCTCTTACCCTCTATACCAGAGTTCAGATCCTGACTTACCACTTACCTCACCATGAATACATTCTTATTTTTAGTCCCTTTTTATAAAAGTAAAAATAGAGGCTAGAGGCTCTCCAAGAAATAGATCCATATAGATACTGTCAATTGATCAGGGGCAAAGGAGAGAACACATTTGACAGCAGAGAAAATATAGTCTTTTCAACAAATGGTGCCAGAACAACTGGACATCCACATGCAAAAAGAAATGAATCTAGACACAGGCTTTACACATTTCACAATAATTCGTTCAAAATAGATACTAGATCTAAATGTAAACTGTAAAATAATAAGACTCCTAGAAGATAACATAAAGAAAACCTAGATGATCTTGGGTATAGCAATAACTTTTTAGAAACAACACCAAAGACAACATCCATGAAAGAAATAATTGATAAGGTATGATTAATTAAAATTTAAACTTTTTACTCTGAGAAAGACACTTTCAAAAGAATGAGAAGACAATCCCCAGACTAGGTGAAAATATTTGCAAAAGACATATCTGGTAAGGGTCAATTATCGAAAATATACAAAGATCTCTTAAAACTCAACAATCAAAAAATGAGTAACCCAATTGAAAAATGGCCAGAAGACTTAAACAGGCACCACACCAAAGAAGATATACGGATGGCAAGTAAATATATGAAAAATGCTCCATACATATGTTGTTAGAAAAATGCAAATTAAAACAACAATGAAATACCACTACACAGCTATTAAAATGGCCCAAATCAAGAACACTGACAACACCAAATGCTGACAACGATGTAGAGCAACAAGACTATCTCATTCATTGCTAGTGAGAACACAAAGTTCTATAGTCACTTTGGAAGACAGTTGACAATTTCTCATGAAACTAGACATACTCTTACCATATGACCCAGAATCATCCTCTTTGGTATTTATGCAAATAAATTGAAAACTTATGTCCACACAAAAACCTGCGAAGACATTTGCAGCAGCTTTATTCATAGCTTCCAAAACTCGGAAGCAACCACGTTGTCCTTCAGTACATAAGAGAATAAACTGTGGTACATGCAGACAACAGAATGTTATTCAGTGCTAAAAAGAAATGAGCTATCAAACCATGAAAAGATATGGAGGTACCTTAAATGCATATTAGTAAGTGAAAGAAGTCAATATGAGAATCACTCATACTGTATAATTCCAACTATATGACATTCTGGAAAAGGCAAAACTAAGAATATCAGTGGTTGTCAGAGGTTTGGGGGAAGGGATGAACAGGTGAAGCACAGAGGATTTTTAGGATTTTTAGGATGATAGAGTTATTTTGTATAATGCTATAATAGCAGATACATGACATATGTTTTTCAAAACCCACAGAATGGTCAGCACCAAGAGTAAATCCTAATGTAAACTACGATGATGATGTGTTAAAATAAGTTCATCAATTGTAACAAATGCATCGCTCTGATGGCGGGCATTGATAGTAGGGGAAACTGTGCATGTGTGGGAGCAGGAGGTATGGGAACCCCTTGTACTTTCTGATCAATTTTTCTGTGACCTAAAATTTCTCAATAATAATAATAATAATGTACCTTTGAAAGGAATAAAAACAGAAAAAAGAAATATCTATCTAAAAGTTGTAATTGCTGTGCCATTTATACATAACGAGGACAATGTGGGCTAGTGAGGCTAAATACCTTACCCAAATTCACTCATTTAGTAATTGAGGCAACTGGAATTCAAATATAAGCAGACTGGCTTAAGAAACTGAAGTAATAGGGAGGTTCCAAGATGGCTGAATAGGAACAGCTCTAGTCTACAGCTCCCAGCATGAGCGATGCAGGAGACGGGTGATTTCTGCATTTCCAACTGAGCCTCCCCTGGTGATACCCAGGGAAACAGGGTCTGGAGTGGACCTCCAGCAAACTCCAACAGACCTGCAGCTGAGGGTCCTGACTGTTAGAAGGAAAACTAACAAACAGAAAGGACATCCATACCAAAATCCCATCTGTACATCGCCATCATCAAAGATCAAAGGTAGATAAAACCACAAAGATGGGGAAAAAGCGGAGCAGAAAAGCTGAAAATTCTAAAAATCAGAGCGCCTCTTCTCCTCCAAAGGAACGCAGCTCCTCGCCAGCAACGGAACAAAGCTGGACGGAGAATGACTTTGATGAGTTAAGAGAAGAAGGCTTCACACGATTGGTAATAACAAACTTTTCCGAGCTAAAGGAGGATGTTTGAACCCATCGCAAAGAAGATAAAAACTTTGAAAAAAGGTTAGAAGAATGGCTAACTAGAATAAACAGTGTAGAGAAGACCTTAAATGACCTGATGGAGCTGAAAACCATGGCACCACAACTACGTGACGCATGCACAAGCTTCAGTAGCTGATTTGATCAAATGGAAGAAAGGGTATCAGTGATTGAAGATCAAATGAATGAAAAGAAGCGAGAAGAGAAGTTTAGAGAAAAAAGAGTAAAAAGAAATGAACAAAGCCTCCAAGAAATATGGGACTATGTGAAAAGACCAAATCTACGTCTGATTGGTGTACCTGAAAGTGATGGAGAGAATGGAACCAAGTTGGAAAACACTCTGCAGGATATTATCCAGGAGAACTTCCCCAACCAAGGAAGGCAGACCAACATTCAAATTCAGGAAATACAGAGAATGCCACAAAGATACCCCTTGAGAAGAGCAACTCCAAGACACATAATTGTCAGATTCACCAAAGTTGAAATGAAGGAAAAAATGTTAAGGGCAGCCAGAGAGACAGGTCGGGTTACCCATAAATGGAAGCCCATCAGACTAACAGCTGATCTCTCAGCAGAAACTCTACAAGCCAGAAGAGAGTGGAGCCAATATTCAACATTCTTAAAGAAAATAATTTTCAACCCAGAATTTCATATCCAGCCAAACTAAGCTTCATAAGTGAAGGAGAAATAAAATCCTTTACAGACAAACAAATGCTGAGAGATTTGTTAAACATGGAAAGGAACAACTGGTACCAGCCACTGCAAAAACATGCCAAATTGTAAAGACCATTGATGCTAGGAAGAAACTGCATCAACTAACAAGCAAAATAAACAGCTAACATCATAATGACAGGATCAAATTCACACATAACAACATTAACCTTAAATGTAAATGGGCTAAATGCTCCAATTAAAAGACACAGACTGGCAAATTGGATAAAGAGTCAAGAACCATCAGTGTGCTGTATTCAGGAAACCCATCTCACGGGCAGAGACACACACAGGCTCAAAATAAAGGGATGGAGATCTACCAAGCAAATGGAAAAACAAACAAAAAAAGCAGGGCTTGCAATCTTAGTCTCTGATAAAACAGACTTTACACCAACAAAGATCAAAAGAGACAAAGAAGGCCATTACATAATGGTCAAGGGATCAATTCAACAAGAAGAGCTAACTATACTAAATATATATACATCCAATACAGGAGCACCCAGATTCATAAAGCAAGCCCTTAGAGACCTGCAAAGAGACTTAGACTCCCACACAATAATGATGGGAGACTTTAACACTCCACTGTCAACACTAGACGGATCAATGAGACAGAAAGTTAACAAAGATATCCAGGAATTGAACTCAGCTCTGCACCAAGCAGACCCAATAGACAGCTACAGAACTCTCCACCCCAAATCAACAGAATATACATTCTTTTCAGCACCACACCACACCTATTCCAAAATTGACCACATGGTTGGAAGTAAAGCACTCCTCAGCAAATGTAAAAGAACAGAAATTATAACAAACTGTCCCTCAGACCACAGTGCAATCAAGCTAGAATTCAGGATTAAGAAACTCACTCAAAACCACTCAACTACATGGATACTGAACAACCTGCTCCTGAATGACTACTGGGTACATAACAAAATGAAGGCAGAAATAAAGGTGTTCTTTGAAACCAGTGAGAACAAAGACACAACATACCACAATCTCTGGGACACATTTAAGGTACTGTGTAGAGGGAAATTTATAGCACTAAATGCCCACAAGAGAAAGGAGGAAAGATCTAAAATTGACACTCTAACATCACAATTAAAAGAACTAGAGAAGCTAGAGCAAACACATTCAAAAGCTAGCAGAAGGCAAGAAATAACTAAGATCAGAGCAGAACTGAAGGAAATAGAGACAGAAAAAACCCTTCAAAAAATCAATGAATCCAGGAGCTGGTTTTTCAAAGAGATCAACAAAATTGATAGATCGCTAGCAAGACTAATAAAGAAGAAAAGAGAGAAGAATCAAATAGATGCAATAAAAAATGATAAAGGGGATATCACCACCGATCCCACAGAAATACAAACTACCATCAGAGAATACTAAAAACGCCTCTATGTAAAAAAACTAGAAAATCTAGAAGAAATGGATAAATTTCTGGACACATACACCCTCCCAAGACTAAACCAGGAAGAAGTTGAATCTCTGAATAGACCAATAACAGGCTCTGAAATTGAGACAAGAATTAATAGCCTACCAACCAAAAAAAGTCCAGGACCAGACGGATTCACAGCCGAATTCTACCAGAGGTACAAAGAGGAGCTGGTACCATTCCTTCTGAAACTATCCCAATCAATAGAAAAAGAGGGACTCCTCCCTAACTCATTTTATGAGACCAGCATCATCCTGATACCAAAGCCTGGCAGAGACACACAAAATAATAGAATTTTAGACCAATATCCCTGATGAACATTGATGCAGAAATCCTCAATAACATACTGGCAAACTGAATCTAGCAGCACATGAAAAAGCTTATCCACCACGAACAAGTTGGCTTCATCTCTGCGATTCAAGGCTGGTTCAACATAAGCAAATCAATAAACGTAATCTGTCACATAAACAGAACCAAAGACAAAAACCACATGATTATCTCAATAGATGCAGAAAAGGCCTTTGACAAAATTCAACAATGTTTCATGCTAAAAACTCTCAATGAATTAGGTATTGATGGGACGTATCTCAAAATAATAAGAGCTATTTATGACAAACCTACAGCCAATATCATACAGAATGGGCAAAAACTGGAAGCATTCCCTTTGAAAACTGGCACAAGACAGGGATGCCCTCTCTCACCACTCCTATTCAACACAGTGTTGGAAGTTCTGGACAGGGCAATCAGGCAGGAGAAGGAAATAAAGGGTAATCAATTAGGAAAAGAGGAAGTCAAATTGTCCCTGTTTGCAGATGACATGATTGTATATCTAGAAAACCCCATCGTCTCAGCCTAAAATCTCCTTAAGCTGATAAGCAACATCAGCAAAGTCTCAGGATACAAAATCAATGTGCAAAAATCACAAGCATTCCTATACACCAATAACAGACAAACAGAGAACCAAATCACAAGTGAACTCCCATTCACAATTGCTTCAAAGAGAATAAAATACCTAGGAATCCAACTTACAAGGGATGTGAAGGACCTCTTCAAGGAGAACTACAAACCACTGCTCAATGAAATAAAAGAGGACACAAACAAATGGAAGAACATTCCATGCTCATGGACAGGAAGAATCAATATCATGAAAATGGCCATACTGCCCAAGGTAATTTATAGATTCAACACCATCCCCATCAAGCTACCAATGACTTTCTTCACAGAATTGGAAAAAACTACTTTAAAGTTCATATGGAAACAAAAAAGAGTCCGCATTGCCAAGACAATCCTAAGCCAAAAGAACAAAGCTGGAGGAATCACGCTACCTGACTTCAAACTATGCTACAAGGCTACAGTAACCAAAATAGCATGGTACTGGTACCAAAACAGAGATATAGACCAATGGAACAGAACAGAGCCCTCAGAAATAATACCACACATCTACAACCATTTGATCTTTGACAAACCTAACAAAAACAAGAAACGGGGAAAGTATTCCCTATTTAATGAATGGTGCTTGGAAAACTGGCTGTCTAGCCATACGTAGAAAGCTGAAACTGGATCCCTTCCTTATGCCTTATACAAAAATTAATCCAAGACAGATGAAAGACTTAAATATTAGACCCAAAACAATAAAAACCCTAGAAGAAAACCTAGGCGATGCCATTCAGGACATAGGCATGGGCAAGGACTTCATGACTAAAACACCAAAAGCAATGGCAACAAAAGCCAAAATTGACAAATGGGATCTAATTAAACTAAAGAGCTTCTGCACAGCAAAAGAAACTACCATCAGAGTGAACAGGCAACCTACAGAATGGGAGAAAATTTTTATAATCTACCCATCCGACAAAGGGCTAATATCCAGAATCTACAATGAACTCAAACAAATTTACAAGAAAAAAATCAAACAACCCCAAGTGGGCAAAGGATATGAACAGACACTTCTCAAAAGAAGATATTTATGCAGCCAATAGACACATGAAAAAATGCTCATCATCACTGGCCATCAGAGAAATACAAATCAAAACCACATTGAGATACCATCTCACACCAGTTAGAATAGAGATCATTAAAAAGTCAGGAAACAACAGCTGCTGGAGAGGATGTGGAGAAACAGGAACACTTTTACACTATTGGTGGGACTGTAAACTAGTTCAACCACTGTGGAAGACAGTGTGGCAATTCCTCAAGGATCTAGAACTAGAAATACCATTTGACCCAGCCATCCCATTACTGGGTATATACCCAAAGGATTATAAATCATGCTGTTATAAAGACACATGCACACGTATGTTTATTGCGGCACTATTCACAATAGCAAAGACTTGGAACCAACCCAAATGTCCAACAATGATAGACTGGATAAAGAAAATGTGGCACATATACACCATGCAATACTATGCAGCCATAAAAAAGGATGAGTTCATGTCTTTGTAGGGACATGGATGAAGCTGGAAACCATCATTCTCAGCAAACTGTCGCAAGGACAGAAAACCAAACACCACATGTTCTCACTCATAGGTGGGAACTGAACAATGAGAACACATGGACACAGGGAAGGGAACATCACATACCGAGGCCCGTTGTGGGGTGGGGGGAGTGGGGAGGGATAGCATTAGGAGATATACCTAATGTAAATGACGAGTTAATGGGTGCAGCACACCAACATGGCACATGTATACATATGTAACAAACCTGCATGTTGTGCACACGTACCCTAGAACTTAAAGTATAATAATAAAAAAAAGAAAAACAAATATAAAAAAAAAGAAATCGAAGTAATAAAATGTTTAAGAAAGGCAAATGAAACCAAAATAATCAAGGCTCAGTAAGGTTAATTATTTGCAAAACTGCATAGATCATAAGATGCCGAGCCAGCATCAGAATATAGTCAGTCTGGCTCCCGGGCCTGTACCTTAACCCCTTCCCCACAACACTGCATGTGTATCTAGATGCAGTCATACATGCAAACACAGAACCTTAGGGATGTCAAAGGTCATCGCTTCTCCTTCCAGGTAGGCACACATAAGTGTAAACCCAGAAGTGCACAAGAGTACGTGCATGTAGCTAGAGTAGGCACACACATGTACATAGAGTATACATGTACATGAAAAAAACACCTTATATAGGGTGCACACATGTGTATGGAAACACACATGTGCATAGGGTATACATATGTGCTTGAACAAACCTCCACCCCTGCTGCTGCATGGTTCTAATTCCCCTCCCAGGTGTAAGAGGCTACACCTCTGGAACCTAGGTTCCCCATAGTAATGTTCTTCACCCCTGGGAAGACCACAGGGCCAATCCCCTCAGGGCTCTGGTATGCATAGAGGACAGGCCCCTGGATCTCCCTTTCTTTTCTTTTTTTTTAATTTTATTATTATTATACTTTAAGTTTTAGGGTACATGTGCACAACGTGCAGGTTTGTTACATATGTATACATGTGCCATGTTGGTGTGCTGCACCCATTAACTCGTCATTTCTCACTGTAGGTGAAGCACTGTCACATTTCTGAGGCTATATCTGCACTTCAAGAGGCCACCTTCTTCAGAGACTCAGAGCCCAAATGTAACCCTCTGGCAGCCCCCAGGCCTATTCAGGCCTCTGAATCTCCTGTCACACCCACAGGTAGGCAGGCTGAGAGGTCTTTGGCAATGGGAACCCCGGGATCAATATCTTCATATAATCTTCTTCCCTTTTCCTGATTTTTTTTCCCTCCATCTCAAAAACCAGGAAATATTGTCTCTCTCTATATTTTTCTTCTTGCTCCCTTTGATAAAATATCAGACATTTAAAGTACTTATTCTATGCAAGACACTGTTGTAGTCATTAGTCCCTGCCCTTAAAGGGTGCAGCCCACATTCTGCAACCTGAGACCCACTGGGCTATCTCCTCCAGGGAAACTGAGTTGGCAGAGGAACAAATAAACAAGAACGTCTGGACAATAAAGAGATTGAAAGCACACACTTGGAGCTGGAATCTACCACCATCTGGCTGCGTGTCCTTAGGCAAGTCACTTTGCTTCTCTGTACTTCACTTTTGGTACCTGTAAAATGGAGTGTTGTAGAAACTAAGTGACTTCATGTATATAAGGTTCTTAGAGCAGTGCTTCCATGTGTAAGTGCTATTTAATTGCTACCCATTACATTACCATAATGGAGACTATTCATGGGAAGGAGCTGTAATAAAGTGGGTATCTCTAGACCAGAAACAGCCAGATGGGGCTTTCTCAGCTCAGCTGAGGAAAACAAGATTTGTTTTCAGCAAATCCCAGTTGAAGTACCTCTGGTGGATCTGATGGCTACCAAAAGTATGTTGAGACAGAGCAAAGGCAATTATTCACAAAAAGAATCTCAATAGGCATATTTTAATCATTCATTTGCCTAGAATCTAGAATTTTAAATCTGGGAAGGGCAAGGTAATTCATCTTAACAACCTGCCATTACTAGCATAGAAATGAGGCAGATTGCTATGGGATAGGACTCCATGAACTCATGGCGGAGCTGAAACCAGAAACGTGTCCCCTGACTTTCAGCCCTGTGTTCAGTGGAATAGCCATAGCAAAACCCAGTTATGAGGTGCTCTACTCACCATGGGAATCAGAAATGGTTGTGAGGGAATATGCCAGGCTGGATTTAAGATTAGGGGTTGCCACAATTCACAGAGGACCAGATAGGTAAGGAGAAAACTATGTCAGTGAAGGAACATGGTGTCTCCAGCAGAGAAGATATTCAAGCAACTAGACAATCTCTTGGTGACTCTGAAACAGAGAATAACTAATCATTGGAGCAATGGGTGGATGAGATGACCTGGAGATTCACATTTCACCTTCACATTTCTGTAGCACCGTTAATTTTGGAGATGTCTCGTTTCTACTACCTTAAGGTATCAAAATAAGTTCATCAACTGTAATAAATATGCCAGTCTGGTGGGGGGTGTGGATAGTCATGGAGTTTTGTTTTGTTTTGTTTTTTCCTGCTAAACTAGGCAGGAAATTGGAAATTAAGCTAAGATACCACCTTCTACGGAGCCAACCTCATTAATAAATCAATTTCCCAGATTTTTGCCTTCCTTGAAATGAATAAAACCCAGGCTCTCATAGATTAAGTAACTGTTTGAAAGTTGCTCTACAGCAAAGTCAAACCTAGAACATTGTTTTTCTGGCTCCCATTTCAGAGGTCTCACCACTCCACCAGGCTGACCTTTAAAACGGACATTAGAGAGAGAAGATATCCAGAATTTGGGGTAGATTTATGGTAGCCTAAGACTATTTTATTCAAACCAAGCATTCCAAGGTTGCTGGAGAAGAGGAGATGGAAAACAATGCTTGCCTTCACAATGGTCAGTCTGTTTTGCAATCAGGCACTGGATGCTGCTTCTCTGCACCTCAGTTTTCTGTGTCCCACGGCTGATATTGTGGGCACCCCCTGGTCACTGGGCTCTTCAAAGATGTGATGAATCTTCCCATAATTGGAGATGAGGGTAAGAAAAATACTAAGGAGTGAGAGACCAGACAGCCTATCCACACCATCTGAGGCAGATTTCATCAGGTGGTGTCTGTAAGGAAGAGCAGGTTAGACTTATTGCATTATGTATTAACGGATGAGAATGGGACAATAAACCACAGCTATCGCATAGCAAAAAATAGAAAGGCAAACTCCAGCCTTGATGAGGCTGGATGAGGAAAAAATTTTCTATTAGCTTGGTGCAAAAGTAATTGCAGTCTTTGCCATTACTTTCGATGACAAAAACGCAATAACTTTTGCACCAACCTAATAGATCTGTTCCATGAGGAACTAGGCCACTTCTGCATATTCTGAGCTCCCTATCTCTGGAATGCTGAAAAGGCAAAGGTGGAAGGCACAGGGATCTAAAGCCCTGTGACTCCAAGGCAAGCAAAGCTCCCCGATAATCCATATTGCTAGACTCCTCCTTATGACCCATGATACGTAGCCTGTCGTTTCTGTGTTTACAGCTGCACTGATGAATACCAACTAGTCACAGGTACGTGAGGCACCAGAAAACAAACTGACAACTTGAAATTTTAACTCATTAAATTATTGAGAAAGACAGAGACAGAGCCAGGCATCCCAGAAACTAGCGATTCCAAGAAGAAAGACAAAACCAATAGTGGAGTGGAATCTAGCTGAGAACAGCCTGAGCCGGAGGAACTGGGTTCAATCCCGGATCTGAGGGACTTAAGATGTCCAGAAGAGCTTTCAACCTAAACTAAGCAGGAAATGGGAAATTAGGCTGAGATACCACCTTCTCTGGAGCCAAGAGACAGGAGGTAAAGCTCTAATCTAATAGAGGAGTAAAAACTAGGCAGAAAACAGAGATTTCAGAGAACTGAAAAGAGAAAGACTCAACCTAAAAATAACCCTGCAGAATCCCTAAATGGGACATACTGCTGAAAGGGGCCTATGCACTCAACACTGCCAATCCGGGTGTCTTACAGGTACCTTAAGGTATCAAGGTATTCTCAGACTCCCAGTGAGGAGAGAGTAGAAAGGGAGAAGCTGGATTTTCAAAAACATGGGCCCAGCTGGGTGCAGTGGCTCATGCCTGTAATCCCAGCACTTTGGGAGGCAGAGGCAGGCGGATCACCTGAGGTCAGGAGTTTGACCCCAGCCTGACCAATATGGAGAAACCCCTTCTCTACTAAAAATACAAAATTAGCCAGGCATGGTGGCACATGCCCATAATCCCAGCTACTTGGGAGGCTGAGGAAGGAGAATCGCTTGAACCTGGGAGACAGAAGTTGTAGTGAGCTGAGATCGTGCCATTGCACTCCAGCCTGGGCAGCAAGAACAAAACTCCATCTCAAAAATAAAATAAAGTAAAATAAAAATAAAAACACGGGCCCAGGAGAGATCCTAAGGTCAGGTACCGGTGCTGCAAAATCAGAGAACTGTTGTTGATTCAAGATCTGAGAGAGCTGAGGTCCAAAGTCCCCTATATAGCCTGTCCTCTCTGAAGTCTAGGAGGAGAGGAGAGGATATGGCTTTGTGTAATGGGAGGCAGAAACGGGAGTAGGAAGGAAGGAAATCGAAAGGATTCCAATATGTAGGAGCGAAGGACAGAGTGGAAGAAGTGGGTCAGCAAGGAGGCTGAAGGCCCTTGGCAATAAGACGACCTCTGTTGGCAGAGGACACACCAGCTTAGTTCCCTACTACACATGTACAGTTTGAGGAAGAGGTGTGATAGACCAGTTTACAACATAATTTGCAGTCAGTGTGCCTGGGTTTGAATCCTAGATATGCCACTCACTGTGACTCTCTGAATTTCAGCCTCCTTTGTTATAAAGAGGGACATAGTGGTACTTAAAACATAGTGTTATTGTGAGAATTAAATGAGACAAATGTTAAATACAGACTCTGTCTAATAAATGTTAGCTGCATTTTTCCAGTTTAGTCACTTTCCAACTGTCTTTGCTTATTCAAGGGAAGCAGAAGCATGGATAATGGGTAGCTTTCCACTAGCACACTGCCCACCCAGCATTGTTAATCCAATTTGGGAAGTGCATACTTGCTGCTAGTGTGTACTCCCTGGTTTCATGTGGACCAGTGGCTAAGAGAAGGACACTACACAAATGATGAGGAAGCAAGGAAAGGAGAAATAACCTGAGGTGACAAATGTCCACAATGTGAAAATTCCAATAGAGAAAGATGAGAAGTATAGAAATAGTCCACGTTTCCTGTCTATCAAGGAAGAGAGTAAATACCTTTTCAGGTGAGAATATGTGATTTTTTTTAAACCTTATAGAAATTTATATTTATTAAATCCCTCAACATTTCTTTTTTTTTATTTTAATGGCATATTTAATTCAGTGAGTACATGTAGAATTGGCATCCTGACATTTTCTTTAATTTTCTTTTTTTATTGTTATTATTATACTTTAAGTTTTAGGGTACATGTGCACAATGTGCAGGCTAGTTACATATGTATACATGTGCCACACTGGTGTGCTGCACCCATTAACTCGTCATTTAGCATTAGGTGTATCTCCTAATGCTATCCCTCCCCCCTCCCCCCACCCCGCAACAGTCCCCAGAATGTGATGTTAAAAGGCTTAGAAAGACTCCCAGTCCCTTCTGGTTCTTCCCACCACTAACAAGACTCATCATTAAAATGTCATTTCTCTAGCTTATTGTGTGAGCAATAATACTAACAGTCCCCAGAGTGTGATGTTAAAAGGCTTAGAAAGACTCCCAGTCCCTTCTGGTTCTTCCCACCACTAACAAGACTCATCATTAAAATGTCATTTCTCTAGCTTATTGTGTGAGCAATAATACTAACCACGTGTATTAGGGTTTGACAAACTGTCACTCAACTGTCACTTGAGTCTCCAAATGACAGTGGCAGGCGGGGAAGAACAGCACACACACAAAAATCAGCCTCTACCCCACGCACACACCCCATCTTATTAATAGATATACAGAACTGTAATGACTTGCCCAAGACATAAGAAAATATACAATGTTGTCAGATCCAGTTAAACGGGAAGGGACTAAGCTACTACCTCTGAGGCAAACATCACACTGATCTTAGAAACTGCAAGTTCAAGTCCAAAGGAAATCATAGCCCTTCACCCCCAGCAAACACAATGTCCCAGGAGTGAGGCTGCAAGAGACAGAGAAGAAACTGGGGAAAGAGTCCAGAGAATCAAATAGATACATTCCCCAGGAGTAGGATGAAGGGTAGTTGTCTCAGGTTGTAAGTATCTATTAAGATTTTCAATGTTTATAAATTCCAACTTTGCAATTTGTATCTCAGAATCTATTCCACGCCTTAGAAATTATCTGATGAGTGCAATACACACAAAAACATCCATTGTAACAGTCTGTGAGGGATAGTATGGCTCCAATACAATATATAGTGTGCATATAGATCTATGGAGAGAAAAAGTTGGCTGGGGGATGAAATTGTTCAGAACTTTCACCCTTTTAATTATAAAATTTATGTAAAAAATCACGTGTTCATTATTTTTAAATACAAGCAATATAATCTTACCACACCAAAAAAATGATAACTACGTGAGGGAGTGCATATGTTAAATAGCTCAATTTAGCCATTCCACAATGTATACATATTTCAAAACATCATGTTGTGCACTATAGATATATACAACTTTTGTCCATTAGATAAATAAATATATGTAATATAAAGTTAAATATGGAAGTTACTTCTCACACCAACCCACTTCAAGAGGCAGCCATATACACATAAACACACACACCAAAGTAAACACAACATATAAGAGTTATTTTTTGTTACAAAAATAGGATTATTCTATATGCATTGTTCTGCAACTTACTTTTGTCACTTAGTAAAACATGAAACACTGGTATAATAGTGATGGCATCACTTGGCAATAAATGGCTCCAGCTCTGCCATCAGACTGCCTGAATTCAAATTTCAGCTCTACCACTTACTCTTGGCGGGATCTGGTAAGTTACTTAACTTGGCTAAACTCTAACTTTTAATCTATAAAATTGGAATAATTATAGTGCCTATCACTTAGGATTTGGGGAGAATACAGTGATTTTTAAAAACAGGCAAAGCACCTAGCTCAGTATGTGGCACGTACTGAGTGCTAATAATTGTTGGCTAACATGAGCCGTCTTATTTCTTTAGAGGGTGCATGCTATTGAGTAACAGGAACTGCACCATAAATTGTTTAGTCTTTCACCTACATGTGCATATTGAGATTGTTCCCTCTGTGGGTTGCTTTGTTTGGTTGGTTGGTTTGGTTGGTATTACAAGCAACACATACTGTGTACTACACAAATATGACTACTTCTAAAGGATAGAGTGCTATAAGTAGAATCTTGGATAAAGAGATGCAGATTTCCGACCCTTGATATAGACGGCCAAAAGGCCTACACTGATTCGCACTTTCAGCATATGTGAAGGTCTATTTTCCTTTGGATATGATCCCCAGAAATGTAGTGCCAATCTGATAACTTACTTTTATTTGTGGGTTACAAAGAAGTTTAGGCTTATTTTTTCCCAAATGTTCCAAATGTCATAAATAGCATTTATTTTATAGCCCATTCTTTTTCCATTGCTATGAAATAAATCTTTATTATATGTTAAGTTTAATATAGATCATGATCTAAATATAGGCATAAAGATATACAAAATGCTTTATATTGGTCAGTTTATTTTTCCCTATGTGTGTCATTATCTTATTGATTATCAATATACTGTGCTTTTATGTGGGGTTAAAAAAGTTTCCCAACATTATTCTAATGTTTCCAAAATAATGTTGTCTGTCTCTAGCCATGTAATACTCTAGATGAATTTTAGAACAATCTTTTCAACTTCCATTAAAAATTCCCTTCAGGTCTTATTAGAAGTACACTGAATTTTATTAATAAGGATTCATATTTTAAAATATAGTCTTCCTTTTCAGGAGTACAGTTCTCCACATATTCAGATATTCATTTTGTGTTCTATTATAGTTTCTTCTGATAGGTCTTACTCATTCTTTTATTTTGTCCCTCAGGTTAATTTCTAAGTATCACTTAGACTTTCTTGCCATTATCAATTGAAACCTTTTCTTCATTACATTTGTCTAATACAGAAAGATAATTAATACTTTTAGTTTTATAGCGCGTCTGGCCACTGGTGAAATTGCCATAGGTTTTAAAAGATTTTCAAATAATTATCTTGAATTTTTTGGTACACAATCGTGCCACAAAAAAAAATGACATTTTCTTCTTTTTTAATGTTTATGCCTCCTGATGCTTTAGTTTTGCTTTGTTATTCACTCAGTCAACCATCTCAGCAATGTAGCTTAATAGTGGTCATAGGGCTATCTTTGCCTTCTCTTTCCATGATATTGGTGGAAATAGGACTCTTACAGTCTATGTTTTATAGTCCTGCAATATTTGAATGTTGAGAATGAGGACTTCATAGTGTTTTAACCAGAAAAATTAATATATTCAAAGAACTAATCTTGCTTACATAGGCTATTTCTGGGAGTACTCTAATTTTAACTGGTATCCTTGGACCAAAAGATGATAAAGCATCAGATCATATTAGCCAAAGAGAAATGCTTAAATAAACATTAGAAATGTTTTTTCTGAAGATGAAAGGAAGTATTATCTGAATTCTGCAAGTACCAAGGAGCCTTGATTAATTCTGTTGCTTAGTTTTGTTCTATCCCAACTACTACTACCATCTATGGACCTATGAGCAAGAGAGAATGCTGAAAGAGATAACTTCATTCATAGGGATTCCTTGTATGACAGCACTCTAATTCTAAGTAGAATCCAGCAACCTCTTCCCCGGGACAAAAAAAAAACGATAATAAGACTAAGGAGACGGTCAAGAAACAACCTCAGAATAATCTTTACAAAAGGAAATGAGAAGAACTCAAACAAATTAGGCCACGTAGAAGTTCCTATGAGCACATGGAAAACCTTTAGTTTCTAATTTAGAAGACAGCTTGGCATCCTTTAACTTTTCTTTTGTTGAATTTTACTATCTGTTTCTATGTAGTTTCAGAATTAAATGTTCTTTCAAAGTATAATAGCAGTAAGATTTTTAAAATAGATTTGAGGTTGGGGAAGAAGTTGTCTTGGTCAAACTGTCCTTTACATCTCTCCCATTGCTTCTCTAAACCCTATCCAGGAAGTCCAGAGACATGGAGACAAAGAATTACAGCAGCAGCACCTCAGGCTTCATCCTCCTGGGCCTCTCTTCCAACCCTCAGCTGCAGAAACCTCTCTTTGCCATCTTCCTCATCATGTACCTGCTCACTGCGGTGGGGAATGTGCTCATCATCCTGGCCATCTACTCTGACCCCAGGCTCCACACCCCTATGTACTTTTTTCTCAGCAACTTGTCTTTCATGGATATCTGCTTCACAACAGTCATAGTGCCTAAGATGCTGGTGAATTTTCTATCAGAGACAAAGGTTATCTCCTATGTGGGCTGCCTGGTCCAGATGTACTTCTTTATGGCATTTGCGAACACTGACAGCTACCTGCTGGCCTCTATGGCCATCGACCGGCTGGTGGCCATCTGCAACCCCTTACACTATGATGTGGTTATGAAACCACGGCATTGCCTACTCATGCTATTGGGTTCTTGCAGCATCTCCCACCTGCATTCCCTGTTCCGCGTGCTGCTTATGTCTCGCTTGTCTTTCTGTGACTCTCACATCATTAAGCACTTTTTCTGTGACACCCAGCCTGTGCTAAAGCTCTCCTGCTCTGACACATCCTCCAGCCAGATGGTGGTGATGACTGAGACCTTAGCTATCATCGTGACCCCCTTCCTGTGTATCATCTTCTCCTACCTGCGAATCATCGTCACTGTGCTTAGAATCCCCTCTGCAGCCGGGAAGTGGAAGGCCTTCTCTACCTGTGGCTCCCACCTCACTGTAGTGGTCCTGTTCTATGGGAGTGTCATCTATGTCTATTTTAGGCCTCTGTCCATGTACTCAGTGATGAAGGACCGGGTAGCCACAGTTATGTACACAGTAGTGACACCCATGCTGAACCCTTTCATCTACAGCCTGAGGAACAAAGATATGAAGAGGGGTTTGAAGAAATTAAGAGACAGAATTTACTCATAGAAAGAACAAAATGTTGGCATGTCAAAATCAGGACATGACCTAAAAGATTATTATCAGTTTATCCTCCCTTCCTAACCCTTTTCCACATGGCATTCGAAGAGGTCATGAAAAGTGTTGTTGGATATCAGTAAGAGAATTAACCTGGGAGCAAAACACTCAGTTTCTTTATATATATATATACACACACACACACACACACACACACACATATATATATACACACACACATACTTTAAGTTCTGGGATACATGTGCAGAACGTGCAGGTTCATTACATAGGTATACACGTGCCATGGTTGTTTGCTGCACCCATCAACCTGTCATCTACATTAGGTATTTCTCCTAATGCAATCCTTCTCCTAGCTCCCCACCCCCTGGCAGGCCCCAGTGTGTGATGTTCCCCTCCCTTTGTCCATGTGTTCTCATTGTTCAACTCCCACTTATGAGTGAGAACATGCGGTGTTTGGTTTTCTGTTCTTGAGTTAGTTTGCTGAGAATGATGGCTTCCAGGTTCATCCATGTCCCTGCAAAGGACATGAACTCATCCTTTTTTTAATGGCTGGATAGTATTCCATGGTGTGTATGTGCCACATTTTCTTTATCCAGTCTATCATTGATGGAGATTTGGGTTGGTTCCAAGTTTTTGCTATTGTGAATAGTGCCACAATAAACATACGTGTGCATGTGTCTTTATAGTAGAATGACTTATAATCCTTTGGGTATATACCCAGTAATGGTATTTCTGGTTCTAGATCCCTGAGGAATCGCCACACTGTCTTCCACAATGGTTGAACTAATTTACACCCCCATCAACAGTGTAAAAGCCTTCCTATTTCCCCACATCCTCTCCAGCATCTGTTGTTTCCTGACTTGTTAATGATCCCCATTCTAACTGGCATGAGATGGTATCTCAATGTGGTTTTGATTTGCATTTCTCTAATGACCAGTGATGATGAGCTTTTCTTCATATGTTGCTGGCCGCGTAAATGTCTTCTTTTGAGAAATGTCCATTCATATCCTTTGCCCATTTTTTGATGGGGTTTTTTTTTTCTTGTAAATTTGTTTAAGATCCTTATAGATTCTGGATATTAGCCCTTTGTCAGATGGATAGATTGCAAAAATTTTTTCCCATTGTGGGCCAGGCACAGTGGCTTACACCTGTAATCCCAGCACTTTGGGAGGCTGAGGCGGGCAGATCATGAGGTCAGGAGATCAAGTCCATCCTGGCTAACACAGTGAAACCCCATCTCTACTAAAAATACAAAAACAAAAATTAGCTGGGCATGGTGGCATGTGCCTGTAGTCCCAGCTACTTGGGAGGCTGAGGCAGGAGAATTGTTTGAACTTGGGAGGCAGACATTGCAGTGAGCCGAGATCATGCCACTGCACTCCAGCTTGGGCAACAGAGCGAGACACCATCACAAAAAAAAAAATTCTCCCATTCCGTAGGTTGCCTGTTCACTCTGATGATAGTTTCTTTTGCTGTGCAAAAGCTCTTTAGTTTAATTAGATCCCATTTGTCAATTTTGGCTTTTGTTGCCACTGCTTTTGAAAAACACTCAGTTTCTATCCATGACTTTGACCAAATACGTATTTAATCTCAGGCTAGGTACTGATAGGAATCCATATTTTAGGAAAACCACTTCAGCTCTCCTCAATAGACTGGCTTCCATATGGTAAAATAAAGCTTTTCTACAAATACATCTTCTATATGCCTGACAATGGGTCCCAGTCAAGGAGTTATAAATCCTGTTAGTCTTCAGAAGTGGAAACCACATGGGTTTGGTAGGAAATTGGAAAGAACTTTTTGGAAAAGTGACATAAGCTTATCCTTAAAATAGACTGAATTTTGACAAAGGAAGTTCCAAAGGATGAGGAAATGGTCAACGCATTTCACATAGTAAAAACCAGCCAAGCACACAGAGGCAATACATTTTGGAATATTTTTTAGAAACACTGAAAAACCCTGTGAGTCTTATTCAGTTTGAGGGTAAGGACAATCCAATCGAACAGATAGAATGATCCAAAAAGAATATTTATTCCACCCCCCAACACCAAAGTGTCATGACAGTATGAGTTCTCGGTACCCTACCCCTTTTCCCTCTTTTTTTTTTTTTTTGAGATGGAGTCTTGCTCTGATGCCCAGTCTAGAGTGCAGTGACGAGATCTCAGCTCACTGCAAACTCTGCCCACTGGGTTCAAACAATTCTCCTGCCTCAGCCTCCCTAGTAGCTGGAATTACAGGCGTGTGCCACCATGCCCAGCTAAGTTTTGTACTTTCAGTAGAGACGGGGTTTTGCCATGTTGGCCAGGCTGGTTCCCTTCTGTTTTTTAAGAGACAGGGTCTCACTCTGTCACCCAAGCTGGAGTACAGTGACACAATCATAGCTCACTGTACCTCAAACTCCAGGGCTGAGTGATCCCATTCCTTTTTAATTCCTCTGTTCTTATGTCCAGCATCCTCACTAAGCTACCCTTTATATCTTAGAAAAAGCCATGTTTGTCAGTCAGGATAAGCTAGGATATACTGTGGAAATAAACAATCTCCAGTTGGATCTTAAAACTAAAGGTTATTATAATTTGCCCTAAACATCCACCATAGAAAAATATAACGATGCTGCTCATTTTAACCAATCAGGGATCCAAAATGGTAGATCAGGCACCACTGTGAACATTGATCATCATTCTGTCAGAAGCTGAGAAAGACACTGGAAGATTTTACATTGCCAACTAAATATTCTAGTCCAGAAGTGACCCACGCCACTTCTGACCATAACTTATCGTCCAAAACACATCCCATGACCCCACTCAAACACAAGGGAGCCAGAAGGCACAATCCAACCAGGTGCCTCTAAGATGGAGAGGCAGAAGTATTTGATGAATAGCATTAATGACTACTACACAGCTATATTAACACACAAACATATCAATGTACATCAGGTGCTTTATTAATCCTCCCTAATGATGTTATTGTCAATAAAAATAGTAATGTAGGACTTATACACTCTCTGGAAAATTTCTGCCTCAATTATTTCAGCAAGTTTTCACAACCACCAGCTTTTCTGGGTCGCAGGCTTGTTAATGGCAGGACCTGAAGTTGAATACAAGTCTTTTGGCCTTAAAGATATAGCAAGAGGTGTGTAATGGTCTAATGGAACACAGGGACACCTAGCCTACAACATCAGGGTTCCATTCCTGTCACTCTTTTCACTAAATCCTCCTAATTATAAGGAAGTAACCAGCAAGCCAGAAAAGCTAATTTGCAGTAGCCTCTGTATTCGTTTAAGCACACCTGACTTTTACCACTATCTCCCACCAATCACTTGATTTTGAGATGCTGGCCTAGAAGACATATTTGCTTTCTATTTCCTTTATTTATATGTCATAGTTTTCTCATACTCAACTAAGTGCCATAGCAACTTTAGAATGTGAGAATTCCTGGCATATATTAATAAATAAATTCACTAATTACAGCCTACAATAATTTTAAAGCTAATTAAGCCCTTTGACCCCAAGAATCATAACTTCTATTTTTCAGTTCTGAGATCAGCCTGACTTTTTTTCCTCAACAAATGCATGGCCACTAAAAAAAATCACGATTTTTTTAATGAAAAACTTTAAGATATTCCCAGAAATTCAAACTAAAAGAAATTCTAAATAACAAGTGACCATGAGATAGCACTTTGGGATAAAAAAAAGTTTCCAGTCTACCCCTTTGGTAAATCCTAAACTTCTCAGTTGGAATTGGAGGGTTCTCTGTCAGGATATGATGCCAGTTTCCCCAAGTCACAATAAGGGACTGTCAGTGGGTAAGCAGCATCTGAAGACTTTAATAAGATTTTTGCTTTTCTAACATGAGAGCCCAGATGTTAACTCAGAAATGTGCTAATAAGCATCAGTAAGAGGAAAAAAAATGTTTCTTGAAGGTAGATATAATCAGAAGAAGGGTCTACGCAGACCTCTGAGCATCTTGCCACATCAGGTGGAATCCTAGAATACAATAGAATAATAATACTATAAGCCTGTCCTTTGTTAAAAGAATTATAAATGTATTGAGTCCTTTTAGTGCAAGTTCATTTCAAAAACATAAATATTAGAGATTTTGCTCAATACTAAACTAAAAAACAATCCAGCTCATTGAACACATGTTGCCTGTCTATTAGAGCAAGTGATATCAACTAGGAACACTGCGTAGCATGAGTTCTGAGGAGAATGTGAGGGAAGAATAAAAAGTATTTCTGGCATTGAAAAGTTTGATAGAGAATATATTATTGAGGGGGACTTAACAGGAATAGTCACAGAATCCAAGAAAAGAGGAAGCTTCAAGAGGCAGGGGCTATTAATAAGTGACCAAATATGATGAAAGTTTAATAAGCAAAGTAAGCCTGAAGATTGTCCATTGGCTTTAATGATATGGTGGTCATTGATGCCCTTGGTGAATTGGCAATGGAGAAATGGAAAAAGAGCCAGACTGGAATGTGTTAAGGAATAAATGGAGGTGAGAATCTGGAGACAGTGATTATAATTTGTGTCAATGTTGTTCTATTGTTTTGTGGCTTGCATTGCTTCTAAAGAGAAATCAGCTATCATTTTTATCTTTGTTTCCCTCTTAGGTAAATTGTTTTTTTGTCCTGGCTGATTTCATTTTTGGTTTTTAACAATTTGACTATAGCTCAGCTGTATATGGAATTATTTATGTTTATCTGGCTTGGGGTTTATTGAGCTTCTTGGATCTTGGAAAGATATTTTTCTTCACATTTGGAAAAATTTAGTCCAATGTTTATTCAAATATCATTTTGCCCCAAACTCTCTCCTCTCTTTGTGGGGCTCTAATTATATGATTGTTAGACCTTGGAGGGCAGCTTAGATTTTTTAATCCCTCTAAGTAGCCTCATGAAAATGGGACAACTAGAACACTAAAACAAGAACAACTTGAAGACACAAAGAATTCCCATAAATCCCCAAATACAGGAAGCTAGAGACAAATAACCAACAGTTACATGATCCATATGTTTTTAGAATCTGCGCAGGAGGAAACAGAGGCAACCAACAGTATCTACCTGAGCTGAGAATAGGAAAAACCCAAGTATTAATTAGCAAGTACTCACCAAAATTTGTGGTGGGCCAATTTAGGAACAGAAGTTAAGGCTTAAAAGGGTTTTGCCCATTCAACAATAGTGAATGTCTAATGATGTCAGAGCAATCTAGGCCTGGGCGGCCAGCATCCCAGAACCTGCAAGTACTCTGCCACAGACAATGATCACGCACCCTGCCATATGACACTGCTGCTGCTGCTGGCACATGCGAACAAGGATGGATCCCACTGCCACCACCCATGAAATGCTTTGGCTGGCACCATCCATAGAGGTGTAGTGACCGGTGGTGCAGGAGCATCTCAGCCCTCAGTGCACTGGGTTCCTAACCTCAAGGAACCAAGAACAAAGTCAGGGTCCAATACCAGTCCCCCAGATTTAGAGCATACAGTCCAGGAGTGGGGAGTTGAGCCTTGGTCCCCTAATATCTTCTAGAAACAAAGCCAGTCAACTGAACCCACCTTATAGCACCATCAAACCGTCAGGGTCATTAAATAAGGTAAAAGAAAAAAAACCCATTCAAAGGAAAGCAGCTTCAAAGATTGAAGGAGCATCAGCCCACAAAGATGAGAAAGAACCAGCACAAGAATTCTGACAACTTGAAAAGCCAGGGTGCCTTCTTCCCTCCAAACAACCATGCTAGCTCTCCATCGAGGGTTCTGAACCAGACTAAGATGGCTGAAATGACAGAAATAGAATTCAGAATATGGATAGAAATGAAGATCATTGAGATGCAGGAGTGTATTGAAACTCAATCCAGGTAAACTAAGAATCACAGTAAAATGATACAGGAGCTGACAGACAAAATAGTCAGTATAGAAAAGAATATAACCAACCTGACAGAGCTGAAAAACACACTACAAGAATTTTATAATGCAGTCACAAGTATTAATAGCAGAATAGACCAAGCAGAGGAAAGAATATCAGAACTTGAAGTCTAGCTTTCTGAAATAAGACAGGCAAGAATAGAGAAAAGAGAATGAAAATAAATGAACAAAACCTCTGAGAAATATGGGATTATGTAAAGAGACCAAATCTACTGCCTATTGGTTTCCTTGAAAGAGATGGGGACAATGGAAGCAACTCAGAAAACGTTTTTCAGGATATAATCCATGAGAACTTCTCAAACATAGCTAGAGAGGCCAACATTCAAATTCAGGAAATGCAGACAACCTCAGGAAGATACTTTACAAGAAGATCATCCCGAAGACACGTAATCATCAGATTCTCCAAGGTTGAAATGAAAGAAAAAATGTTAAAGGCAGCAAGAAAAAAAGGTCAGGTCACCAACAAAGGGAAGCCCATCAGACTAACAGAAGAATGCTCAGCAGAAACCCTATAAACCAGAAGAGATTGGGGGCAATATTCAAAATTCTTAAAGAAAAGAAATTCCAACCAAGAATTTAATATCCAGCCAAACTAAGCTTCATAAGCAAAGGAGAAATAAGATCCTTTTCAGAAAAGCAAATGCTGAGGGAATTTATTACCACCCGACCTTCCTTACAAGAGCTTCTGAAGGAAGCACTAAATATGGAAAGACTGTTACCAGACACACTGCAAAAACACACTAAAGTACACAGACCAGTGACACTATAAATCAAACACACAAACAAATCAGCATAACAACCAGCTAACATCATGATGACAGGATCAAATCCACACATATCAACACTAACCTTGAATGCCAATGGGCTAAATGCCCCAATTAAAAGGCACAGAATGGCAAATTCAATAAAGAGCCAAGACCCTATGGTATGCTGTCTTCAAGAGACCCAGCTCACACACAATCACACTCATAGGCTCAAAATAAAGGGATGGAGAAAAATATACCAAGCAAATGGAAAACAGAAAAAAGCAGAGGCTACAATCCTAATTATGGATGAATCAGACTTAAACCAACAAAGATTTTAAAAAGACAAAAATGGCATTATATAATGGTAAAGGGTTCAATTCAACAAGAAGACCTAACTGTCCTAAATATATATGCACCCAACACAGGATCACCCAGATTCATTAAGTAAGTTCTTAGAGACCTTCCAAGAGACTTAGACTCCCACACAATAATAGCAGAAGATTTCAACAACCAACTGACAGTACTAGATAGATCATCAAAGCAGAAAATTAACAAAGATATTCAGGACTTGAACTCAGCACTGGATCAAATGGACCTAATAGACATCTACAGAACTCTCCACCCAAAAATAACAGAATACACATTCTTCTCATCACCACATGGCATATACTCTAAAATTGACCAAAAAATTGGACATAAAACAATCCTCAGCGAATGCAAAAGAACTGAAATTATAACAACCACTCTTTCAGGCCACAGCACATTCAAATTAGAAATTGAGACTAAGAAAATTGCTCAAAACCATACAATTATATGGAAATTACATAACCTGTTCCTGAATGATATTCAGGAAAATAGTGAAACTGAGGCAGAAATAAAGAAGTTCTTTGAAACTAATGAGAACAAATATACAACATACCAGAATCTCTGGGAAGCAGCTAAAGCAGTGTTAAGAGGGAAATTTATAGTACTAAATGCCCACATCAAAAACCTGGAAAGGTCTCAAGTTAACAACCTGACATCACAACTAAAAGAGCTAGAGAACCAAGAGTAAACCAACCCCAAAACTAGTAAAGGACAAGAAATAACCAAAATCAGAGCTGAACAAAAGGAGATTAAGACATGAAAAAACATTCAAAAGATCAACAAGTCCAAGAGTTGAGTTTTTAAAAAGAATTAAGAAAATAGATAAAGCACTAGCTGGATTAATAAAGAAGAAAACAGAGAAGATTCAAATAAACACAATTAGGAAAGACAAATAGGATGTTACCACTGATCCCACAGAAATACAAACAACCATCAGCAAATACTGTAATCTGGTCTATACACATAAACTAGAAGAAATAAATTCCTGAACACATACACTGTCCCAAGACTGAATCAGGAAGCAATTGAATCCTTGAATAGACTGGTAATAAGCTCCAAAATTGAATCAGTAATAAATAGCCTACCAACTAAAAAAAAAACTGAGGACCAGATGGATTCACAGCTGAATTCTACCAGATGTACAAAGAGTTTTTACATCTCAATAAACTAGGTATTAAAGGAACACACCTCAAAATAATAAGATCCATCTATGATAAACCTATAGTAAACATCATACTGAATGGGCAAAAGCTGAAAGCATTCTCCTTGAAAACCAACACAAGACAAGGATGCCGTCTCTCACCACTCCTATTCAACATAGTATTGCAAGTCCTAGCCGGAGCAATCAGGCAAGAGAAAGAAATAAAGGGCTTCCAAGAAGGAACAGAAGAAGACTATTCCTGTTTGCAGACAATATGATTATATATCTAGAAAACCCCACAGTCTTGGCCCAAAAGCTCCTTAAGCTGATAAACAACTTTGGTGAAGTCTCAGGATACAAAATCAACATACAAAAATCATTTGTATTCCTACACGCCAACAACAGTCAAGCTGAGAGCTAAATCAGGAATGCAGTCCCATTCACAATCACCCTAGAAAGAATAAGATACCTAGGAACACAGCTAACCAGGGAGGTGAAAGATCTCTACGATGAGAACTACAAAACACTACTTAAATCAGAGATGACACAGAAAATGCAACAACATTCCATGTTCATGGATGGAAAGAATCACCATTGTTTAAATGGCCACACTGTCCAAATCAATGTACAGATTCAAGGCTATTCCTATCAAACTACTGATGGCCTTCTTCACAGAACCAGGAAAAACTATTTTAAATCTCACATGGAACCAAAAAAAGAGCCTAAATAGCAAAGGCTATCCTAAAACAAAAAAGAACAAAGCTTGAGGCATTATGCTACTTGACTTCAAACTATACTATAGGACTACAGTAACCAAAAAAACATGGTACAGGTACAAAAACAGACATACAGACCAATGGAATAGAATAGAGAGCCCAAAAATAAGATGGCATGCCTACAACCATCTGATCTTCAACAAAGCTGGCAAAAACAAGCAATGGGGAAAGGATGCCCTATTCAATAAATGGTGCTGGGATAACTGGCTAGCCATATGCAGAAGATTGAAACTGGACCCCTTCCTTACACTATATATAAAAATCAAGTCGAGATGAATGAAAGACTTAAAGTAAAACACAAAACTATAAAAGCTCTGGAAGATGACCTAGATAATACCATTCTGGATATAGGAATGGGCAAAGAATTCATGGTGAAGATGCCAAAAGCAATTGTAACAAAAGCAAAAACTGACAAATGGGATCTAATTTAACTAAAGAGCTTCTGCACAGCAAAAGAAACTATCAACTGAGTAAACAGACAACCTATAGAATGGCAGAAAATTTTTGCAAACTAGTCACCTGACAAAGGTCTAATATCCAGCATCTATGAGGAACTTAAACAAATTTACAAGAAAAAAAACCAGCCCCATTAATAAGTGGGCAAAGATCCAGCAGTTTACAGGGACTGCTGCTCTGGACAGCTACTGTTGCTGTATGCTTCTGCTGCTGCTGCTGCTGCTGCTACACTGGGCCACCCCACCTATGGGATAGCCCTGATCTGTCTACAGAACACCCATTCTGCTGCACACTGCTACTCTAATAAACTTGCTTTATTTCAAAAAATATAAGTGGGCAAAGAGCATGAAAAGACACTTTTTAAAAGAAGACATACATGCAGCCAACAAACATATGGAAAAAGCTCAACATCACTGATCATTAGAGAAATGCAAATGAAAACCACAATGAGATACCATCTCACACCAGTCAGAATGGCTATTATTTAAAAGTCAAAAAATAACAGATGCTGGTGAGGTTGCAGAGAAAAAAGATGCTTATACGCTGTTGGTGGGAGTATAAATTGGATCAACCATTGTGGAAAGAAGTGTGGTGATTCCTCAAAGACCTAAAAACAGAACTACCACTCAACCCAGCAATCCCATTACTGAGTAAACACCCAAAGGAATATAAGTTGTTCTATTACAAAGACACATGCATGTGTATGTTCATTGCAGCACTATTCACAATAGCCAAGACATAGACTCAATCTAAATGCCCATGAATGGCAGACTGGATAAAGAAAATGTGGTACATATACACCATGGAATACTATGCAGTCATAAAAAAGAATTAGATCATGTCCTCTACAGGAACACATGTGGAACTGGTGGTCATTATCCTTAGCAAACTAACACAGGAACAGAAAATCAAATACCACATGTTCTCACTTCTAAGTGGGAGCTAAATTATGGAACATATAGGCACAAAAAGGGGGACAACAGACACTGTGGCCTACCTGAGGGTGGAGGGCCGGAGAAGAGAAAGGAGCAGAAAAAATAACTATTGGATATTAGGCTCAGTACCTGGGTCATGAAATAATCTGCACAACAAACTCTCATGACTTGAGTTTACCTATATAACAAACCTGCACATGTACCCCTGAACCTAAAGTAAAAGTTTACATTTTTTTTCTTTGAGACGGAGTCTTGCTCTGTCACCCAGGCTGGAGTGCAGTGGCACGATCTTGGCTCACTGCAAGCTCTGCCTCTCGGGTTCATGCCATTCTCCTGCCTCAACAAATACATCTCAAAAGAAGACATACAAGTGGCCAAAAAACATACAAAAAAATGCTCAACATCACCAATCATCAGAGAAATGCACATTAAAATCACAATGAGATATCATCTGACACCAGTTCAGAATGGCAATTATTAAAAAGTAAAAAAATAACAGATGCTGGCGAAGCTTCAGAGAAAAGGGAATGCTCAACACATGGTTGGTGGAAATGTAAATTAGTTCAGCCAATGTGGAAAACAGTCTGGGGATTTTTCAAAGAACTTAAAACTGAACTACTATTCAACTCAGCAATCCCGCTACTGGTTATATATCCACAGGAAAATAATTCATTCTGTTAAAAAGACACATGTGCTCCTATGTTCATCACAACAGTATTCACAATAGCAAAGACATGGAATCAACCTAGGGGCCCATCTTTCCCCTCATCCCATACCCGTACTTCCACTGCCTCATTTTTCCCCCATTGAACTATTTATATTCTTCAAGTACACTCCTTCAAGCATTTGGTTTTAGTCTTCCTCTACCTCTTCCATCAGGGTAATCCTGTACCACTCTCCCCATCCAGTCCTGTGCTTTATTTTGATTCATTTCTTCGTTGGCTAAAATACTGACTGAGGTAGGCAGAATGATAACCATCCAAAGGTGTCCACATCAGAATCCCTGGAACCTGGGAAGAGTGACCGGTGCCACTGCTGAGCAGCCATGTAGATAAGCCAGATTGTCTCGCCCAGCCTCAGTTTTTCTCATCTGTACAACTGGGGAAGTAAAATCTACATCTCAGAGAGATTGTGAGGCTCAGAAAAGCTAATGGATTCAAAAGAATTTTGTGAGCTGTAAAGAGCTATACAGACACACAAGACATGCATTGTGTATTTGATGTCCTTCAATATGAAATCAAGTAATAAACTCTTTCTGTGATTTAGTTCCAGGGAAAAACTATCTCTGACAAAAAAAAAATTTTTTTAAGTGTCATGTGGTCCCTACTCTCAGAAATGGAAGATGATAACTTCAATAGGCAGGGCTCTTTTACAGCAAACGATGAAGCCCTATGTTCAAATAATTTAAGACGAAAGGAGGATTTATTGTCTCATGTGACTGGAATAGGTCTGGAGTGAGGCAGGACTTAAGAATGACTGGTACTGAGGGCCACCTCAGCCATTCTCTTCCCCCTATTTATTCCCCTTTGTGTCTCTTTGCATATTGGCTTGTTCTCTCCACCTGCACATGCTTTCCCCACGTGCAGAGGAACATGGCTTTCACACTCTTCAAATTCTCTTCAACTCAGTAGCCCCAGGAAAAATCCACTTTCACACTAAAACATCTTGGGGCATCTTTGAGCTAAAACATCCTTTAGTCATAAGGATAGTCATAACATGGATCATATGGTACGTCAGAAAGCAAGTCTCAATAAATTTCTAAAAATTTAAATCACATGTACCTTCTCTGACTACAATGGAATGACGCTAGAAATCAATGGAAGGAAAACTAGAAAATTCACAAATATATGGAAATCAAACAACACTCTTTTTTTAGGGTTTGAAATTTTTATTATTATACTTTAAGTTCTAGGGTACATGTGCACAACGTGCAGGTTTGTTACATAGGTATACATGTGCCATGTTGGTTTGCTGCACGCATCAACTCATCATTTACATTAGGTATTTATCCTAATGCTATCCCTCCCCCAGCCCTCCACCCAGCAACAGGCCCCAGTGTGATGTTCCACTCCCTTTGTCCATGTTCAACTCCCACTTATGAGTGAGAACATGTGGTGTTTGGTTTTCTGTCCTTGTGATATTTTGCTGAGAATGATGGTTTCCAGCTTCATCCATGTCCCTGCAAAGGACATGAACTCATCCTTTTTCATGGCTGCATAGTATTCCATGGTGTATACGTGCCACATTTTCTTTATCCAGTCTATTATTGATGGACACTTGGGTTGGTTCCAAGTCTTTACTATTGTGAATAGTGCCGCAATAAATGTACGCAAACAATGCACTCTTAAACAACCAATAGGTCAAAGAAGAAATCACAAGGAAAATCAGAAAATACTAAGAAATGAATAAAAGCAAAAACACAACATACCAAAAGCAAACCATACCATACGGGATGTAGTGAAAGCAGTGCGGAGAGTGAAATGTATAGCAATAAACCCCTACATTAAAAAAAGAAAGAGGTCAAATTAATAACTGTACACCTTAAGAAACTAGAAAAAGAATAGCAAAATAGATCCAAAGCTCACAGAAAGAAATAATAAAGATAAGGCAGAAATAAATGAAATGGAGAACAGCAAAATGAATTTTTTAGCCAAGGAAATAATATTTGCATGTTAACTTTTTCCAATATCCATTTTCCCCTTCTTTCTGAAACCTCCATTTTTGAGCTGGGTATATTGCTGCCTAGCTAACAGCATTTCCCAGCCTCCTCTGCAACTAGATGTGGCCATGTGTCCAAGTTCTGATCCACGAGATGTAAGCAGAAGAGTTCTGAAGTGTTTCTGGAAACTATTAAAAGGGAGAGGCTGCTCTTTTCTCCTCGCTTTCCTCCTTTTTACTGCTAGGAATGTGGATGCAATGGCAAGAACTCCAGCAGTGATCTGTACTATGAAGCAGCTTTGGGAATGGGAGCTACATATGGTAGAGGAACAAGACAGAGAGAGCCTGAGTCCCTGATATCATGTCTCTTCCTTACCAGCCTTGAACTTCCTCCTCCAGCCAGAGAGAGACAGAGAGCAAAAGAGGGAATAAGAGAGCACCACAATGATGGGGAAGATTGAGAAGACAGTCTGGGAGGAATTGGTTTTCAAATCTGTCCTGAACCTCTAAACTTTATTCATAGAAGTCAGAGCCAGACTTGATTGTAAAAGTAGCAGTTAATGTAACTGTAGCCTCTGTCAGAGATTTCTTCAAACCCCTCAGCAGAGGAGCAGCTTATATTGAAGATCAAGCCTGCCTTTATGTGGAATTGCTTTCTCTCCCTTTCTTGGTAGTTTTCAGGACCCAGTGCAAAATGAAAATGTGAGACCCATTCCCTGGTTCAAAGAGTGTTAAGAAATTTAGGACAGTGACAGAAGAGCATTAAACCAAGCCCTGGGCCCTTCTGAACACAGGAAGCACACTCTTGAAGCTAATCCTGGCACCAAGCAGTCTAACTACTGCAAAACTAAAACCTTATTTAATAAGATAAAGAAGTCAGGGTCATCATTATCTCCATTTTATAAATGGGGAAACTGAGGCACAGAGCTATCTACCTAACGTCATACAACTAGTAAGTGGTAAGCAGAGATTTAAACTCAGGCACTAACTCCAAAGCCCATTATCTTGACCTGACATCCACCTTCTCCATTTTCTGCCCTGTAACAAACAAAAACTTCCATGCATTCCATGCCTTCACCATGCCTAGAAGTTAAGGAACTTACCCAAAGTCACACAGCTGGTGAACTAGAGCTGGGATACAATGTAAGATAATGTGTCTTCAAAGCTCACCGCTTCACCTCTACACCAGAGTTCAGATCCTGACTTACCACTTATCTCAACCTCACCCTCTTACTTATATCTTCTTACAAAAGTAAAAACTGAAGCTCACCCAGAAATAGATCCATGTCTTAATCTGTTTTCTGTTGCTTATAACAGAATACCTGAAATTCAGTAATTTGCAAAGAAAATGAATTTATCTCTTACAGTTATGGAGGCTGAGAAGTCCAAGGTCGAGGGGCCACATCTGCTGAGGGCTTTCTCACAGGTGGGGACTCTGCAGAGTCCTGAGGCAATGCAGGGCATCACAGGGCAAGGGAGCTGAGCATCCTACATCAGGTGCCTCTTCCTCTTCTTAAAAAGCCACCAGTCCCACTCTTGTGATAACCTATCAATCAATTAGCCCACTGATCCATGAATGAATTAATTCATTTACCTCTTAAAGGCCACATTTCTCAATAGTGTCACATTGGGGATTAAATTTCAACATGAGTTGAAAGATTCAAACCATAGAAAACCACAAAAATATAGTCAACTAATCTTTGACAAAAGAAGTAAAGGTAATATAATGGAGAAAAGATAGGCTTTTCAACAACTGATTCTGGAACAACTGGACATCCGCATGCAAAACAAATGAATCTAGACACAGACCTTACACTCTTCACAATAATTGACTCAAAATGGATCATAGCCCTGATGCAAAATGTAAACCAATAAAACTCATAGAAGAGAACATAAGAGAAAACCCAGATGACCTTGAGTATGGCAGTTACTTTTTAGATACAACACCAAAGGCAAGATTCATGAAAGAAATAATTAATATGGTATAATTAATTAAAATTAAAAACTTCTACTCTGAGAAAGACACTTTCAAAAGAATGAGAAGACAATCCACAGACTGGGTGAAATATCTGCAAAAGACATATCTGGTAAAGGACTATTATCCAAAATATACTAAGATCTCTTAAAACTCAACAACGAGAAAATGAGTAATTCAATTGAGACCTAAACAGACACCATACCAAAGAAGATACACACATGGTTATCAAACATATAAAAAATGTTCCACATCATGTGTCGTTAGGGAAATTCAAATGAAAACAACAATGAGATATCACTGCACAGCTATTAGAAAGACCAAATCAGAACACTGACAACACCAAATGCTGATGAAGACGTGGAGCAACAGGAATTCTCCTTCATTGCTGGTGAGAATGCAAAATGACAAAGTCACTTTGGAAGACAGTTTGACAATTTCTCACAAAACTAAACATACTCTTACCATGGGATCCAGCAATCATGTTCCTTGGTATTTATGCAAATAAGATGAAAATTTATGTTCACACAAAAACCTTCACAGACGTTTTAGCAGCTTTATTCATAGTCACCAAAATGTGGAAGCAACCAAGTTGTCCTTCGACATGTAAGTGAACAAGTAAACTGTGGTACATCTAGACTATAAAATATGATTCAGTGCTAAAAAGAAATGAGCTATCAAGCGTTGAAAAGATATGGAAGAACATTAAATGCATATTACTACATGAAAAAAAAGCCAAGGTGAAAAATCAATTATACTGCATGATTCCAACTAAATGACATTTTAGAAAAGGCAAAAATATGGAGACAGTAAAAAGATCAGTAGTTGCTAAGGGCTAGAGGGAGAGAAGGATGAACAGGTGAAGCACACAGGATTTTTAGGGCAGTAAAACTATTCTATATGATACTATATAACAGTGGGTACATGTCATTATACATTTGTCAAAACCTGTAGAATGTATAACATTGAGTGAACCCTAATGTAAACTATGGACTTGGGTGATAATGATATGTCAATACAGATGCTCCTCCACTTATGATGGAGCTATACCCCGATAAGCCAATTGTAAATTGAGAATATCATATGTCAAAAATGCACTTAATACACCTAACCTACCGGTCATCATAGCTTAGCCTAGCCTACCTTAAATGTGCTAACACATACGTTAGCCTACAGTTGGCAAGATCATCTAACACAAAGCCTGCTTTATAATAAAACATTGAATATCTCATGTAATTAATTGTGTGCTGTACTGAAAGTGAAAAAAGAGAATGATTATATAGGTACTTGAAGTACGGTTTCTACTGAACATGGATCATTCGCAGTATCATAAAGAAAAATTTTAAGATGAACCATCGTAAGTTGGGGACCACTGTATAAGCTTATAAATTGTAGTAAATGTTATGTTCTAGCAGTGGGTAGATGGTGGGAGAGGCTATGTGCGTATGGGAGCAGGGAATTAATGAGAACTGTCTTTACTCTCTGATCAATTGTGTTGTGAATGTAAAACTTCTAAAAAAAATCTATTTGAATGGAAAAAGCAGAAAAAAGAAAATATCTTTCTAAAGTTCATGATTACTGTGCCATTTACAGATGAGGACAATGTGGGTTAGTGAGGCTAAATCACTTGCCCAAATTCACCCATTTGGTAACTGGGGAAACTGGGATTCAAATATGACTAGTCTGGCTTAAGACACTGAAGTAACAAAATGTTTAAGAAAGGCAGACACCACAAAACAAATTAAGGCTCAGAAACCTGTGTAGTATTTGCAAAAGCTACACAGCTTGTAAGATGCGAGTCAGCATCAGAATCCAATCAGTCTGGCTACTGGGCCTGCACCTCCAACCCCTTTCCAATAACACTACAGGTGCACCTAGACACAGTCACACATGCAGACACAAAACCTCAGCGATATCAGAGGCCATTACCTCTCCTTCCAGGTAGGTGCACATAAGCATAAACACAGATATGCACAAGAGTACACATATGTACATCGAATACATACATATGCATATATATGTGCATGCACACATCACCCTTACTGCTACATGGCTCTAATTCCCTTCCCAGGTGTAAGAAGCTACATCTCTGGAGCCCAGTTTTCCCACAGAGCTCAGTGAGGGCATCAGTGATGTTCCCCCCCAACCCCGCCCCTGCAATTCCCTGGGAAGACCACAGGACCAATCCTCACAGGGCTCTGGCATGCAGAGACGACAGGCGCCTGTGTCTCCCTTTTTATTACAATTCCCACCATAGATAAGGAAGAACTATCATATTTCTGAGGCTCGATCTGTACTTCAAGAAGCCTCCTTCAGAGATTCAGAGCCTGATCTTAACCCCACGGCAGATCCCGAAGTCTTTTTAGGCCCCTGAATCTCCTTTGTCAAGCCCACAGGTAGGCACACTGAGGGGACTTGATAATGGGAACTGTGGAGTCAATATCTTCAGGTGATCTTCTTCCCTTTTCCTTATCCTGTTTTTCTCTCCTCCATCTCAAAAGCCAGGAAACACAGTCTTCCTCTATATTTTTTCCTCTCTATCTTTTTGGTCAAATATCAAACATTTGAAATACCTACTTTGTTCAAGACACTTTCTCCTGTCCTCAAAGGGCACAGCCAACATTCTGCAACTCAAGAGCCACAGAGTTATCACCTCCAGGAAACCAGGTCAACAGAGGAACAAGTGAACAAGATAGTTAGGGCAATGCAGAGGCTGAGAGCACACACTCTGGGAATGTAATCCACCACCCTCTGGCTGTGTGTTCTTAGGCAAGTCACTTCAGTTCTGTACCTCATTTGTGTTATCTGTAAAATGGAGTTGTTGTAAAGACTAAATGACTTAGTGTGTGTCAAGTTTGTCGAGCAGTACCTAGCAATAACAGAAAGGCAAACTTCCACTCGTGATGTGGAAGAATTTCCTAACCCAGATGTGTTCCACCCAAGGACTGGGCCCCTCCAGATATTGTGAGCTCCTTGTCTCTAGAATCACGGAAATTGAACAGTCGCTTTCCTAGGATGCTAAAATGATGAAGGTGAAAGGCAGAGGGGTCTAAAACTTCATGACATCTGAGCAAAACTCTCTGAGAATCCACAGCCCCTTCCTTAGGACTCGGGATACTTAATCTGTAATAGCTGTATTAGCAGTTGCACTTACAGATGCTGGCTGATCACAGGTAAGGAGGCACCAGGAAGAACTAATAGCTTGAGAGTTTAATTCATTGAATTATTGAGAGAGAGAAGCAGAGGCAGGCATCCAGAAAATCAGTGATTCCCAGGAGAAGAAAGACAGAAACAAAAGTGGGGCAGAAGCTAGCTGAGGACAACCTGAGCTGGATGAACTGGGTTCAATTATTGATCTGAGGGACCTACAGTGCCCAGAAGAACTTTCAACCTAAACTAAGTAGGAAATAAGAAATTAGGCTGAGATACCACCTTCTCTGAAGCAAGAGACATGAGGTAAACCTCTAATTTGACAAAGAAGACATTTCAGAGAACTGAAAAGAGAAGAAGCCAGCCTAGAAAGGACCTGCAGAATCCCCAAGTGGAACAAATCTCTGCAGGGAGCCTATGCAACCAACACTGCCAATCTGCTTGCCTTACTGCTGGAAGAGAAAAGATAGTAAGCAAGAAGAGGCTGGAATCCCAAAACGTGGACCCAGAAGACATCTAGAGATCTTAAGGTCAGGTGTTGATGTTGCAAAATCAGAGGGCTGTTGTTTATTCAAGATCTGACAAAGCTGTAGTCCTAAGTCATAGCCTGTCATCTCTGAAGGCAAGAAACAGAGGAGAACACATGGCTTTGTGGAATGGGAGGCAGAAATGCGTGTAGGAAGGAAGGAAATCAAAAGGATCCCAATATGTAGGAGCAAAGGATAGGGTGGAAGGAGTGGGTCAGCAAGGAGGCTGAAGGCACTTGGCAATAAGATGGCCTCTGTTGACAGAGGACAAACCAGCTTAGTTCTCTACTGCACATGTACAGTTTGGGGAAGAGGTGTGATAGAGCAGTTTAAAACACATAATTTACAGTCAGTGTGCCCAGGTTTGAACCCTAGATACACCACTCACCAGCTCTGTGACTCTCTGAACTTCAGTCTCCTTTGTTGTAAAGGGCAAAATAATGGTACTTCAAACGTAGTGTAATTGTGAGGATTAAATGAAACAAGTGGTAAGCACAGACTCTGTCTAATAAATGTTAGCTGCATTTTTCCAGTTTAGTCAATTCTCTACTGTCCTTGCTCATTCAGGGGAGTAGGTGCATGGATAACAAGTAGCTTTCCACCAGGGTACTGCCCACCCAGCATCCCAATTTGGTAAGTGCATTGTGTGCTGACAATGTGTACTCGCCGGTTTCATTTGGGCTGTCAGTGTGTACTCCCTGGTTTCATTTGGGCTGTCAGTGTGTACTCCCTGGTTTCATTGGGCCAAGAGAAGGACCCTGCATAAGTGATGAGTAAACAAGAAAAGGAAAAACAACCTGAGATGACAAATGTTCATAATGTAAAAATTTTAATAGAGAAAGTTTAGAAGTATAGAAATAATCCACATTTCCTGTCTGTCAAGGAAGGGAGTAAATACCTTTTAAAGTGAAATGATGTGACTTAGAAGGCTTAGAAAGACTCCCAGTCTCTCCTGGTCCTTCCCAATCACCACCTGATGGCAAGACCCATCATTAAAATGTCATTTCTCTAGCTTATTGTATGAGCGGTTATGCTAATCACTTGCAGTAGGGTTTGCCACTCACTCACTCAACTGTCATTTGACAGCTCCTAGGCAGGGTAGAAAGTGGCACACACACAAACATACATGTGTGCACCATCATCTATTTGGAAGTGAAATGACTTGCCCGAGGCATGAGGAAAATACATGATGCTGTCAAATCCAGCTAAATGGGAAGGAGCTAAGTTACTGTCCCTGAGAAAAATCTCATAAATTTGGAAAATTCCAAGTTCAAGCCAAGGGTGATGAGATAGCCCTTTACCACCAGGACAAACTGTGTCCCAGAGGTGAAGCTAAAAGATACAGAGAAGGAAATGTGGAACGAACCCAAAGAGTTAAATAAGTACATTGCCTAAGAGTGAGATGAAAGTTATGTGTCTCATGTTGCTAATATCTATTGACATTTTCAAGATTTATAAACATTTTAGCATTCCAGATCTCAAGATCTATTCTACACTGTAAAAATTATCTCATGGGTGAGAAATATGTATATATAGACAAAAAATATCCATTGTAACATTCTTGGGGTAGCGGAAGCATAATGAACCATTTAACCTCATTCCTATATGTAGTGTATATAGATCTATGCAGAGAAAAAGATCTTTAAAATATGCACACAATTCCAATGGAATTACAGGAAATTTAACCTTTTAAATTATGAAATGAATATAAATAAACACATCTTTTTTTTTTTTTTTTGAGATGGAGTCTCGGTCTGTCACCCAGACTGGAGTGCAGTGGCGTGATCTCGGCTCACTGCAAGCTCCGCCTCCCAAGTTCAAGCCATTCTCCTGCCTCAGCCTCCCGAGTAGCTGGGACTACAGGCGCCCACCACAATGCCCAGCTAAGTTTTTGTATTTTTAGTAGAGACGGGGTTTCACCGTGTTAGCCAGGATTGTCTTGATCTCCTCACCTCATGATCCACCCGCCTCGGCCTCCCAAAGTGCTGGGATTACAGGCGTAAACCACTGCACCCAGCCAAACACACCTTTGTTTTTAAATACAGACAATACAATATAAAGTTAAGTATGAAAATTCAGAAGGTAACCACATTACACATAAACACTTTTTAAGGACTCTTTCCACACCACAACAAACACAACATATTAAAAAAATACTTTTCTTTACAAAAATGAGATTATTCTTTTTTTATTATTATACTTTAAGTCCTAGAATGTGCAGGTTTGTTATGTAGGTATACATGTGCCATGGTGGTTTCCTTACCCATCAAACTGTCATCTAGGTTTTAAGCCTGGCATGCATTACATATTTGTCCTAATGCTCTCCCTCCCCTTGCCCTCCACTCCCCGACAGCCCTGGTGTGTGATGTTCCCCTCCCTGTGTCCATGTGTTCTCTTTGTTCAACTCAAAAATGGGATTATTCTTTAGGCGTTGTTCTCTACCTTGTTTTTGTCACATAACAAAATGTCTATGACATTTTGTGTTGTCTGTGCTATCAGACTGCCTGAATTCAAATTCCAGCTCTACCACTTACTCCCTGCGGGATCTGGTAAATTACTTAATTTTGCTACACTCTAAATTTGTATCTGTAAGTTGTAATTATAATGATGTCTATGTCATAGGATTTGGAGAAAATAAAATGATAAAAGCTTTGCAAAGCACTGAGCTCAGTGTGCAGCATATATAAGGTGTTAATAAATATTGGCTAACATTACCCATCTTATTTCTTTAGAGACTGCATGATGTTGAGTAATAAAAATATACTATAAACTATTTAATAAATCACCTATTTGTGAATACTCTGTTTCCTCTGTGGTTGTTTTGTTTGTTATGTTGTATTATGTTTAGTTTGCTATTGTAAGCAACATCACAATAAAATGTGTGTACATATATTTTGATATACAAATATTACTATTTTTAAAGGATAGCTTTTCATAAGTAGAATTATTGGACAAAGAAGTGCAGATTTTCAGTTCTGATGGAGACTACCAAAGGGTCAACACTGATTTACTCTCTTACTACTAGTATACATGAGGGTCTAATTCCCTTTGTATAATGTCAAAAAAAATTGCATAAAACTGATGAGTGAGAATTGAATTTCAGTCCACATTTTCTGATTATCAATTATGTTGATCATCTTGTCATACATTTTATTTGGTAACTGTGTTGCAGATATTTTCATTGAGTCAATAGTTTCTATTTTAGCTTTGCCTATGATCTCTTTTGGTATAATTTTCAAATTTTTAAGTGGGTTATTTTGTCATTCTTGCTCTTCATTTCATTTCTTGCTTGGAATGACATTTCCATCCTGAGGCTGTAAAAATGTGCTCCTTTAGTTTTGGCTCAAACTTACTTAGTAGTTTGGATTTTTAACTTTTAGGTTGTTCATTTATCTGTGTTTTATTTCTATGTGTGGGTTAGATAGATAGAAATCTAGCCTTATACTTTCCAAGTGTTCAACCAATTGTCACAAATATCATTAATATTCCATTCTTTCTTTGATGCTATTAAATTTTACTATATATTAAGTTGCAGATAAATCACTGTCTCTATATATCTACCTACATATATGTATGCATAAATACAGATCTACAAAATTCTTTATGGTGGTCCATTGATTTGTTTTTCTCTGTTTGTGCCATTATCTTGTTTTTCACTATTATGTAATTTGATTGGGGTTAGAAAAGTTCCCTGAAATTGTTCTAATTTTTTTCAAAATCATTTTGTCTGTTCTTAGCCATTTATTCATCTAGGTGAATTTTAGAAAAACTTTCACAAGTTTCATTAAAAATTCCCCTGGGGTCTTATTAGAGGTGCATTGAATTTTATTAATTTGAGAAGAATTAACATTTTTAAAATATTGATACGAATATAATATCTCTGTTTATTTAGATCTTCATTTTGTGTTCTGTTACAATGTCTTCAGATAAATCTTACTCATTTATTTTTATTGCTCAGGTTTACTCCCAAGTATTTTTTAGACTTTCTTAGCACTGTCAATTGAAATGTTTTCCAAATTACATTTTTCTAATATAAGTATTAATATTTGTATATTTAATTTTATCTGGTTTGGTAAAGTCTTCATAGATTTTAAATTTTTTCAGATGATTATCTTGGATTTTCTAGGTGGACAGTTTCATCATTTCTAATGTTTATGTCTTTTAATTCTTACTTTTTCACTGATTGAGACCACTATGTCAACAGTATAGCTTAATAGTGGTAATAGGAGCCATCCTTTTCTGCTCTTTTCATGATATTGGTAGAATAAGACTCTTAATGATCAAAGTTTTATAATCCTGTAATATTTGAATGTTTAGAAAAAGGATGTTATAATTTTATAATCAGAAAAGTTAACATATTTTAAAAACTAATCACAGTAACATAGGCTATTCCTGGTAGTACTCCTATTTTGAGTGACATCTTTGGACCAAACACTTAAAATTAAAGTATCCACATCATATTAACCAAACAGAAAGGTTTAAACAGACATTAAGCAGGTTTTGCTCTGAAGACTTAAGGAAGGCTCATCTGAATTCCGTGGACAATAAGGAGCACTGATTAATTCTGATGTTCATTATTGTACTATCTCAACTATCACCATCACCTCCAGAACTATAAGCAGGAGAGGACCCTGAATGAAAGGGTGTCATTCATGGAGATACCCTGAATGAAAGTATCCTCATTCAAGGTGGGACCCAGAAACCACTTCCTCTGGAACAAAAAAAAAAAAAAAGAAGCTAAGAAGCTGGTCAAGAGACAACCTAAAAAGAATCTTCGGAAAGGGAAACGAGAAGAACTCAGGCAAATTAGGCCACTTAGAAGTTCCGAAGAACACATGGAAAAATCTTTATCTTTCATTTGTATAAGTTTATGGGGTGCAAGTACAGTTTTCTTACATGAATACATTGTGCAGCGGTCAACTTAGGGTTTTTAGGGTATCTACCATGCAAATAACATACATTGTACCCATCACGCAATTTATCATCATTCATTCCCCTTTTACTCCTGACCCCCACTTCTTCTGAGTCTCTATTATCCACCATTCCACTCACAATGATCCTATGTACATATTTGTGGCACCCACTTATGAGTGAGAACACGTGATATTAGTGTTTTCTGCTTTTACATTTTTTTATTTGTATATTTGTATTTTTGTGACTGGCTTGTTTCACTCAGAATAATGACCTCTAGGTTCCATCCAGTGCTACAAATGACGCGATTTCATTATTTATCATGGCTAAACAGTATTCCATTGTCTGTGTGTGTGTGTGTGTGTGTACATGTATATGTACACACACCACTGCTTTTATTCATTCATCCATTGATGGACACTTAGGTTGATCTTTGCTATTGTGAACAGTGCTGCAATAAACATATAAGTGCAGGTATCCCTTTGATATATTGATTTATTTCTTTCTGTATTCTGTTCCATTGATCTGTGTGTCTGTTTTTATACAGCACCATGCTATTTTGGTTGCTATAGCCTTGTAATATATTTTGAAGTCAGGTAATGTGATGCCTCTAGCTTTGTTCTTTTTTCTTAAAATTGCTTTGGCTATTCTGGCTCTTTTGGTTCCATATGAATTTTAGAATCGCTTTTTTCTAATCTTGTGAAAAATGATATTTCTACGTTGATAGCGATTATGTTCAGTATGTAGATTGCTTTGGGCAGTATGGTCATTTTAACTATACTAATTCTCCCGATCCGTGAGCATGGAATGGAAAATTGAAAATCTTCAGTTTCTAGTTTAGGAGGCAGCCTGGATAATTTTAACTGTTCTCTTGTTGGATTTTTACTACCTGTTTCTCCATGGTTTCTTAAAGTAAATATTTTTAAAAACTGTAACACAGTGAAACCCCGTCTCTACTAAAAATACAAAAAAAATTAGCCAGGCGTGGTGGCAGACGCCTGTAGTCCCAGCTACTCGGGAGGCTGAGGCAGGAAAATGGCGTGAACCCGAGAGGCGGAGCTTGCAGTGAGCTGACATCACGCCACTGCACTCCAGTCCGGGCGACAGACCGAGACTCCATCTCAAAGAAAAAAAAAAACAACCATAACAAAGGGCTATGAGCTATTTTTACAGGCTTAAGCTTATGAAAGAAGCTGTCTTGGTCAAACTGCCCTTTACATCTCTCCCACTGCTTCTCCAAACCCTATCCAGGAAGTCCAGAGACATGGAGACAGAGAACTACAGCAGCAGCACCTCAGGCTTCATCCTCCTGGGCCTCTCTTCCAACCCTCAGCTGCAGAAACCTCTCTTTGCCATCTTCCTCATCATGTACCTGCTCACTGCGGTGGGGAATGTGCTCATCATCCTGGCCATCTACTCTGACCCCAGGCTCCACACCCCTATGTACTTTTTTCTCAGCAACTTGTCTTTCATGGATATCTGCTTCACAACAGTCATAGTGCCTAAGATGCTGGTGAATTTTCTATCAGAGACAAAGGTTATCTCCTATGTGGGCTGCCTGGCCCAGATGTACTTCTTCATGGCATTTGGGAACACTGACAGCTACCTGCTGGCCTCTATGGCCATCGACCGGCTGGTGGCCATCTGCAACCCCTTACACTATGATGTGGTTATGAAACCATGGCATTGCCTACTCATGCTATTGGGTTCTTGCAGCATCTCCCACCTACATTCCCTGTTCCGCGTGCTACTTATGTCTCGCTTGTCTTTCTGTGCCTCTCACGTCATTAAGCACTTTTTCTGTGACACCCAGCCTGTGCTAAAGCTCTCCTGCTCTGACACATCCTCCAGCCAGATGGTGGTGATGACTGAGACCTTAGCTATCATCGTGACCCCCTTCCTGTGTATCATCTTCTCCTACCTGCGAATCATCGTCACTGTGCTCAGAATCCCCTCTGCAGCCGGGAAGTGGAAGGCCTTCTCTACCTGTGGCTCCCACCTCACTGTAGTGGTCCTGTTCTATGGCAGTATTATTTATGTCTATTTTAGGCCCCTGTCCATGTACTCAGTGGTTAGGGACCGGGTAGCCACAGTTATGTACACAGTAGTGACACCCATGCTGAACCCTTTCATCTACAGCCTGAGGAACAAAGATATGAAGAGGGGTTTGAAGAAATTACGGGACAGAATTTACCGGTAAAAGGAACAAAATGTTGGTGTGTCATAATTAAGACCTGATCGAAGAGATTATCAGGTTATTCTTCCTTAGTAACTATTTTCCACGTGGCACTCAAAGAGGTCATGAAAAGTGGTGTTGGATACCAATAAGAGAATTGACCTAGGAGCAAAACAATTGGTTTCTATGCATGATCTTAACCAAATACATATTCAGTCTCAGGCTAGGTACTGTTAGGAATCCAGATTTCAGGAAAAGGTTTCAGGTTTTGAAAGCTGAGTATTGCCTCCTCAATAGATTGGCAATCATGTAGAAAAATAAAGCTATCTCCATTAGATTTCCAACCATATAGAAACATAAAGCTATCTCCAAATAACTTGCGTATAAGCCTGACAATGGCTAGCAGTCAAGGAGTTTAAATCCTGTTAGTTTTTTGTTTGGCGGCGGGGGGTTGTTCTTGTGTGTGTGTGGCTTTTTTTTTTTTAGAAACGTAATCTCACTGTGTTGCTCAGGCTGGAGAACAATGGTGCAATTATAGCTCACTGCAGCCTCTAACTCCTGTGCTCAAGTGATTCTCCTGCCTTAGCCTCCCAAGTAGCTGGGACTACAGGAACATGCCACCACACTCGACTTTTTTTTTTTTCTTTGTAGAGACAAGGTCATGTTATCTCACCCTGGTAGGTCTTGAACTCCTGGCTTCAAGGGATCCTCCTGCCTCAGCCTCCCAAAGTGCTGGGATTACAGGGGTGAGCCACCACGACTTATAAAACTCATTAGTTTTAAGAAGAAGAAACTACATGGGTTTGATAGGTCATTGGGTAAGACTTATTGAAGGAATGGCACCTTGAAGGATGGACTGAATTTTGAAAGAGGAAGTTTCAAAAGATGAAGAAATGGGCAAAGCATTTCAAATAGTGAAAACCATCCAAGCATGTGGAGACAATAAGCACTGCAATGTGTTTGAGGGACAATGAAAAGCTGAGGCTTCATCAGTTTGAGAGAAAGGAGAATACGGCTGGAAATATAGAAGAATCTACAAAACGCATTTATTCTCCCCACCAACACTTAAGTTTCATGACAGTGTGAAGGCTCAGTACCCAATTTCTTTTCCCTTCCCTCTTAATTCTTCCCTTCACACATCCAGCATCCTCACCAAGCTGCATTTTGTATCCTAGAAAAAGCTAATGTATCAGTTAGGAAAAAGCTCAGTTGTGCTATGGAAACAATCAACCTCAAAGTCTTAGGACCTTAAAACCAAAGGTTTATTTCTCATTCACATTGTAGGTCCACCATAGAAAAGTGTAAGTGTGCTACTTATTTTCAACATGCAGAGACCCAAGATCATGGAGCAGTCACCACTGAAAACATTAATCATCACTCTGCCAGAAGCTGAGAAAGGCTCTTGGAGGTTTCACACTGGCAGTTAAAAACTCTGGCCCAGAAGTTACCTTCACCTCTTATGACCATAACTTATTGTCTAAAACACCTCTCATGACCCCACCCAAACGCAAGGCAGCCAGGAGGCACAATCCAACTATGTCCCTCTAAGATTTTAGAAAGCCAGAAGTATTTGATAAACAGCATTCATTACTACTACCCAACTATATTAACACACAAACACATCAGTGTGAATTAGTTGCTTCATCAGTTCTCCTGGATTGTGTTATTGTCAATAACAATAGTAATGTAAGACTTACACACTCTCTGGGATTTTTCTGCTTCAATTATTTCATCAAGTTCCCACAACCGTCAGCTTTTCTAGGTCACAAGCTTGTGTGGCAGGACCTGACGCTGAATACAAGTTTTTTGGCCTTAAAGATTTAGTTAAGAGGTGAATGGTGTCCAAGGAAATACAGGGATGCCTAGGTTCCGACATCAAGGTCCCTGCTAGTGCTTTCACTACATGCTCCTAATTATAAGGGAGTAACCAGAAAGCCAGGAAAGAAACCCAAAGCAATAACCTTCGTGTTTGTACAGGCACACCTGGTTTTCACCACTATCTCTCACTGATCATTTGGTTTGTGGGATGCTGGCCTAGAAGATATGTACCATTTCCACTTACTCAATTTATATGCCATAGTTTTCTCATGCTCAACCAAGTTCAATTAGCTACTTCAGAATGTTAGGAATATCTATATTAAATAAATCTATTCATAAATTATATGTACATTACATATACATTAAATAAATAAATTCATTAATTATGCCACCATTAACTTATAAATCCAATTAAGTTCTTTAGTCCTGAGAACACTAACTTACTTTTTAAACTTATTTTAAATTCCAGGATACATGTGCAGGACGTGTAGGTTTGTTACATAGGTAAACGTGTGCCATGGTGGTTTCCTGCACCTATCAACCCATCACCTAGGTATTAAGCTCCACATGCATTAGCTATTTATCCTGATGCTCTCCCTCCCCACTCCCACCCAGACCCCAGTGTGGGTTGTTCCCCTCCCTGTGTCCATGTTTTCTCATTGTTCAGCTCCCACTTATAAGTGAGAATATGCAGAGTTTGGTTTTCTGTTCCTGTGTTAGTTTGCTGAGGATAATAGATTCCAGCTCCATCCATGTCCCTGCAAAGGACACGATCTTGTTCCTTTTTATAGCTTCATAGTATTCCATGGCGTATATGTACCACATTTTCTTTATCCAGTGTATCATTGATGGACATTTGGGTTGATACCATGTCTTTGCTATTGTGAATAGTGCTGCAACGAACATACATGTGCATGTATCTTTATAATAAAATAATTTATATTCCTTTGGGTATATATCCAGTAATGGGACTGCTGGGTTGAATGGTATTTCTGATTCTAGGTCTTTGAGTATTTGCCACACTATCTTCCACAATACTTGAACTAATTTACATTCCCTCCAACAGTATAAAAGTGTTCCTATTTCTCCAGTCTCACCAGCATCTGTTGTTTCTTGACTTTTTAATAATCACCATTTTGACTGTCATGAGATGGTATCTCATGGTGGTTATGATTTGCATTTCTCTAATGCCCGTGATGTTGAGCTTTCTTTCATATGTTTGTTGGCCGCATAAATGTCTTCTTCTGAGAAGTGTCTGTCTATGTCTTTTGCCCACTTTTTAATGCGGTTATTTTTTTCTTGTAAATTTTTTAAGTTCCTTGTAGATTCTGGATATTTGACCTTTGTCAGATGGATATTTCTGATCTCACATTGCCATCAGCCCCAGACTTCTTTTTCTCAACAAATGCATGGCAAAAAAAAATCATAAAAGATCTTTTATGAATAATCCTAGAGATATTACCAAAAGTGTAAAGAAAAGGAAATTCTAGATAACAATTAACCACAAGAGTGCACTTTGGGATGAAAGAGTTCATACTCTAGCCCTCGGGTAAGTCCTAAACTTCTCAGTCAGAGCTGGAGTGTTTTCTCTGTCAAAATATGAAGCTACTTCCCACAAGACATCCTGTCACTCTTCAGAAGGAATGAACTGCCGTGAGCAAGGAGTATCTACAAAGTGTAGTAAGATTTTTGCTGTCCAATCAAGAAAGTCCAGAAGTAAACCTAGAAAGTCACTAATAAGCATGAGTAAGAGGAAATAAATAGATTATGAAGGTAGATATAATCACAGGGAGGGATTTCAACAGGCCTCTGGACATCTTGCCACATTGTCTCAAATGCTGCTACACAGTCCTTGAGAGTAGACAAGGAATCTCCTTGTCAGTTCCTTGTTTCAACCATATAGGTACCCAGAAGGCTGGCTGAATACAATAGAGAAATAATACCATAGGTCTCTCATTTGTTGACAAAACACAAAAAGTTTTAAAAAATGTACTGGGTTTTTCCAATGTAAGCTTATTACACATATACAAATATTTAAGATTTAGCTCCATACTGAAATAAGGGGAATTCAGTTCACTGAACATATTTTACCTGTTTATCAGAGTAAGTGATGACAACTAGGAAGGGTGTGTAGCATGAGACCCAAGAAAAAAGTAGGGAAGAGGGCAGAGTATTTCTGGCATTGAAGAAGCTAAAAGAGAAAACATTATCAAAGAGGAATTAGAAGGGGTAGTCATAGAATTCAAGAGAAGAGTAAATTTGAAAAGGCAGGAGCCATTAACTGGTATCAAAATATGATGAGAGTTTAACAAAATAAGGCTGAAGATTGTCCATTGGCTTTAGTGACATGGTGGCCATTCATGACTTTGGTGAATGTGCAATGGAGAAATGGAAAACGAGCCAGATTGTGGTGTGTTAAGGAATGAGTGGAGGTGAGACTATGGAGAGAATGATTATAATCTGTGTCAATGTCATTCCATTGTCTTATGACTTGCATTATTTTCAAAGAGAAATCAGTTGTAATTCTTATCTTTAGTCCTCCTATAGATGAAATGTCTTTTTGCTCTGACTGGTTTTATTTTTTGGTTTTTAGCAATTTGATTATGTATGGATTTCTTTGTGTTTATCCTACTTGGGGTTTATTAAGCCTTTTAAATCTACGGATAGATTTTTTTCTTCACATTTGATAACTTTGAGCCCAATATTTTTTAAATGTCTTTTTGCCCCAGTCCTTCTCTCCTCTCTTTTTGGAGTACTAATTGTTTGATTGTTAGACTTCTGGTAGTGGCTTAAATTTGAATCCCACTGAATAGCCTGATAAAAGAAGGTAAAACAACTAGAGTAGTACAAGAATAACAACAATTCTTAAGACACAAAACATCCCTATAATGCCCAAAATACAAGCAGGTAGCAACAAAAGACCAAAAGCTATATTGACCCGCATGGTGTCAGATCTGAGCAGGAAGAAACAGAGGCAACCAACACTATCTGCCTGAGGTGACAATGGGAAAAAAATTAATTGGTAACTTCTCACAGGAATTTGTGGTGAGCCAATTTGAGAACAGAAGCTAAGACTCAAAGGGTTTTGTCCATTCCACTGTCATTTCAATGGGGCCTTAGTAAGCTCTGGTGATGCTGGAGCAGTCTAGGCCTTATTACCTCCCAAAGCTACTCATCCAATAATCTCTTCCAATACAAATCCCACACCAAGGATAAAACCAGAAAATAGAGCCAAGGTTTACCAAGATAAAAAAAAAATCTAGGAAAAAAAGGAAAGGTAGAGACGTGAATGGATAAGAGGAACAAAGCCAGATATCTTAGAAAATACAGGGCCTACCTTTAAAGACATTATAAAAACAACAGCAAACAACAGAATCATATATTAGGATCCTCAAGAAAAGAATAGATGAGACACGATTTCATATCCAACTAAAATTACTTTCAAATATAAGGGCCACTTTCACTATTCAAGAACTCTTAAGGAACTTACCATAGAACAAGCTTTAGACAACCAAAATGACTGGAGAGACATCAACTCAAGAACTGTTGATAAACAGTAAGCATATATTTAACTGTAGAACTAACATTAAATGATGGTTACAAGGTAAGAGAATACTGTTCATGGATAAATGCTCTGACTATGTAGTTACATACAACAATAAACAAAATGTGGGAATAATGAGAGGAGGATATAAAAAATAAAATAAGCTTGCTTATTGCCTATTAATTATTAACTTGGAATTAAGAAGTATTATTTTAAGTCAGGTATTTTGAGAGAGGCAGAGAAGAGGTAGAGAATTACCAGCTAATTTTAATATTACTAATAATAGGGTACCAATAAATAATAACCAAAAAGTAGGGGGCTGGCATATATTGAAAAACACAATGACAAAAACGTAACATGTGGACATTACTTGGAGTCTGATTTGAAAAGATCAACTGAAAAGAGTAATTTTTAAGACAACAAAAACTGAATATGGTTTAGGCATTAGATGATATCAATGAGTTTATGTCACTATTTTCAGTGACATTAAATAAAAATGATGATATTTTTATTTTTAAATTCTCATTTCTGAAAGATGCATCCTGAAGTAGGTCAATGAATTTATGCGATATCTGCAATTTGCTTTAAAATAGTCACCAGCAAATAAACAGGAGGAGGCATATAGATCAAACGAGATTGGAAAAATTGTTTAAATTACTATGCTAGGTGATGTGTCATGGGGTTCAATTACACTATACTATTTTCTATACTTTTATTTGAAATGGTTATAATAAAGTGTTTAATAAATCACACATCATATTAGCAATACATCTTACATCAGACCGCAAGTCTCATGGCTCCTGATCTAGTACTCCTCCCCCATCTTTTCTTTTTTTTTTTTTTTGTTTTGAGATGGAGTTTCACTCTTGCTGCCCAGGCTGGAGTGCAATGGTGCAGTCTCGGCTCACTGCAACCTCCGCCTCCCAGGTTCAAGTGATTGTCCTGCCTCAGCCCCCTGAGTAGCTAGGATTACAGGCAATCACCACCATGCCCAGTTAATTTTGAATTTTTAGTAGAGACAGGGTTTCTTCATGTTGGTCAGGCTGGTCTTGAACTCCCGACCTCAGGTGATCCACCCGCCTCAGTCTCCCAAAGTGCTGGGATTATAGGCGTGAGCCACCGTGCCCAGCCTCTACTCTCATCTTTTCTCTGTGGGTAAAAAACTGATTGTAAACTCATCCTTATTCTATAAGGTCCTGGAAGCCCCCCATGCTTCCAAAAATCTCTAACTAAAATTCTAATATTAGAGAATTCACTGAAGTCATCAATAACCTTTAAAATATGCAACCTAGGAAAAGGAATCACTTGCCAAGTTATAAATCATACACGGTGGGAATGAATGATCTGAGACCAAGTTTTATATAGGGAGGTGGGAGAAGAGCATGTGAAGGAGCCAAGGAGGTAAAGAGAAGTAGGGAGAAATGTGGAAGCCTGGAAGAAATAATTTTTGCACAGAGATCAAGAAGAAACTCTCAAAACTAACAAAGGAACACTCCCCCAAGTCTCCATCCAGGTATCAGTGACTCTGCATTCTTCCACAAACTGGAAGCATTTAACCTTTGGTCCCCCTGAACAAGTAATCTACACAAGTTTCACATGGGAAAAATGCATCCTGGATGAAAGGTAGATAAAGAGTTGCTGGGAATTATGGAAGCTGGGATGAGAAAATATCGGTTCCAATTAAAAAATAGTCCTTTTACAGATATATTTTTTTACCTTTGGCCCCTCTGTGGGTGTCCTAATTCAATTTACTGTACAGGAATAGTTTTGTAGAGTCTTATCCATTGTGATTCTACCATATCAAGCTATTTTAAACTCACTGACTAGCAAACATTTTGGCCATCAGATAAGTGCTATTTTTTCACATTTTTCCTTTCTTCATTATCATCATCAGTAATAATAATAGCATTGTTTGAGTGCTTCTTAAGGCATCAAGTTAAAGGTTTACATGCTCGATTGCATGTAATTCTCACAATAACACACTGAGAAACTCTGTGAAACTCTATTTCACAGATGAAGAAACTGAGTCTCCTTTCCCAGGGTAAAAAGTGGAAGAGCTAGGATTCAAACCCAGAGGTGGGTGATTCTAGTTTTGCTTGTGATCACTATGTAATATTGTATTTATATTATATAGGCAAAGATTACAGAGGAAGAGCCCTAGATGGTCAGTATCTAAATACTATATAACTACTGGGAACTTAAGAAGTACATTTCTCTTTTTTTATTTGTTTTGTTTGTCTTGAGACTGAGTCTCGCTCTGTCGCCCAGGCTGGAGTGCAGTGGTGCAATCTCTGCTCACTGCAAACTCCACCTCCCAGGTTCAAGTGATTCTTCTGCCTCAGACTCCCTAGTAGCTGGGACTACAGGTGCACACCACCACACCCAGCTAATTTTCTTTTTTTTTTTTTTTTTTAGTAGAGACAGGGTTTCACCATATTGGCCAGGCTGGTCTCAAACTCCTGACCTCGCGACTGACCATCTCAGCCTCCCAAAGTGCTGGGATTATAGGCATGAGGCACCAGTGGCATGATCTTGGCTCACTGCAACCTCCATCTCCCAGGTTCATGTGATTCTTCTGCCTCAGCCTCCTGAGTAGCTAGGACTACAGGCACGTGCCGCCATGCCTAGCCAATATTTGTATTTTTGGTAGAGACAGAGTTTCACCATGTTGGCCACGCTGGTGTCGAACTCCTGACCTCAGGTGATCCATCCACCTCAGCCTCCCAAAGTGCTGGGATTACAGGCATGAGCCACTGCACCTGGCCTGAAGCACATTTCTCATTTGATTTTCTTTTCCACTGAGGCTAGGACAGAGCTTAGAACATAGTTAGAACTTAATATATGCTGAGATAAACTCTTCCAGGAATAATAAAGGGTAAGGATACAGAGGAGGTACTCTCAGCTTTCCAAAAGTTACATCCTAATGAGGTGACAGCATATACAGTTCCATACAATGATAAGAGAGCCTGCTGAATATGCATCAAGATACACAATATTGGGGGTGGGGCCAAGATGGCCGAATAGGAACAGCTGCAGTCTACAGCTCCCAGCGTCAGCAACAGAAGACAGGTGATTTCTGCATTTCCAACTGAGGTACCAGGTTCATCTCACTGGGGAGGGTCGGAAAGTGAGCAGGACAGTGGGTGCAGCACACTGAGCGTGAGCCAAAGCAGGGCAAGGCATTGCCTCACCAGAGAAGCACAAGGGGTCAGGGAATTCCCTTTCCTAGTCAAAGAGAGGGGTGACAGACTGCACCTGGAAAATCGGGTCACTCCCACCCTAATACTGCACTTTTCCAACAGTCAGCAAACGGCACACCAGGAAACTATATCCCACGCCTGGCTTGGAGGGTCCTACGCCCACGGAGCCCTGCTCATTGCTAGCATGGCAGTCTGAGATCAAGCTGCAAGGTGGCAGCGAGGATGGGGGAGGGGCGCCCGCCATTGCTGAGGCTTGAGTAGGTAAACAAAGAGGCTGGGAAGCTTGAACTGGGTGGAGCCCACCACAGCTCAAGGAGTCCTGCCTGCCTCTGTAGACTCCACCTCTGGGGGCAGGACATAGCCAAACAAAAGGCAGCAGAATCCTCTGCAGACTTAAATGTCCCTGTCTGACAGCTTTGAAGAGAGTAGTGGTTCTCCCAGCACGCAGCTTGAGATCTGAGAACGGATGGACTGCCTCCTCAAGTGGGTCCCTGACCCCCAAGTAGCCTAACTGGGAGGCACCCCCCAGTAGGGGCAGACTGACACCTCACACAGCTGGGTACTTCTCTGAGACAAAACTTCCAGAGGAACAATCAGACAGCAACATTTGCTATTCACCAATATCCACTGTTCTGCAGCCTCCACTGCTGATACCCAGCAAACAGGGTTTGGAGTAGACCTCCAGCAAACTCCAACAGACCTGCAGCTGAGGGTCCTAACTGTTAGAAGGAAAACTAACAAACAGAAAGGACATCCACACCAAAACCCCATCTGTACGTCACCATCATCAAAGACCAAAGGTAGATAAAACCACACAGATGGGGAAAAAACAGAGCAGAAAAACTGGAAACTCTAAAAATCAGAGCGCCTCTCCTCCTCCAAAGGGACGCAGCTCCTCACCAGCAATGGAACAAAGCTGGATGGAGAATGACTTTGACGAGCTGAGAGAAGAAGGCTTCAGGCGATCAAACTTCTCCGAGCTAAAGGAGGAAGTTCGAACCCATGGCAAAGAAGTTAAAAACCTTGAAAAAAGATTAGACGAATGGCTAACTAGAATAACCAATGCAGAGAAGTCCTTAAAGGACCTAATGGAGCTGAAAACCAAGACACGAGAACCATGCACAAGCCTCAGTAGCCGATTTGATCAACTGGAATAAAGGGTATCAGTGATGGAAGATCAAATAAATGAAATGAGGCAAGAAGAGAAGTTTAGAGAAAAAAGAATAAAAAGAAATGAACAAAGCCTCCAAGAAATATGGGACTATGTGAAAAGACCAAATCTATGTCTGATTGGTGTATCTGAAAGTGACGGGGAGAATGGAACCAAGTTGGAAAACACTCTGCAGGATATTATCCAGGAGAACTTCCCCAATCTAGCAAGGCAGGCCAACATTCAGATTCAGGAAATACAGAGAATGCCACAAAGATATTCCTCGAGAAGAGCAACTCCAAGACACATAATTGTCAGATTCACCAAAGTTGAAATGCAGGAAAAAATATTAAGGGCAGCCAGAGAGAAAGGTCAGGTTACCCACAAAGGGAGCCCACCAGACTAACAGCTGATCTCTCGGCAGAAACTCTACAAGCCAGAAGAGAGTGGGGGCCAATATTCAACATTCTTAAATAAAAGAATTTTCAACCCAGAATTTCATATTCAGCCAAACTAAGCTTCATAAGTGAAGGAGAAATAAAATACTTTACAGACAAGCAAATGCTGAGAGATTTTGTCACCCCCAGGCGTGCCCTAAAAGAGCTCCTGAAGGAAGCACTAAACATGGAAAGGAACAACCAGTACCAACCACTGCAAAAACGTGCCAAATTGTAAAGACCATCAAGGCTAGGAAGAAACTGCATCAACTAACGAGCAAAATAACCAGCTAACATCATCATGACAGGATCAAATTCACACATAACAATATTAACCTTAAATGTAAATGGGCTAAATGCTCCAATTAAAAGACACAGACTGGCAAATTGGATAAAGAGTCAAGACCCATCAGTGTGCTGTATTCAGGAAACTCATCTCACATGCAGAGACACACATAGGCTCAAAACAAAGGGATGGAGGAAGATCTACCAAGTAAATGGAAAACAAAAAAAGGCAGGGGTTGCAATCCTAGTCTTGGATAAAACAGACTTTAAACCAACAAAGATCAAAAGAGACAAAGAAGGCCATTACATAACGGTAAAGGGATTAATTCAACAAGAACAGCTAACTATCCTAAATATATGTGCACCCAATACAGGAGCACCCGGATTCATAAAGCAAGTCCTTAGAGACCTACAAAGAGACTTACACTCCCACACAACAATAATGGGAGACTTTAACACCCCACTGTCAACATTAGACAGATCAACGAGACAGAAAGTTAACAAGGATATCGAGGAATTGAACTCAGTTCTGCACCAAGCGGACCTAATGGACATCTACAGAACTCTCCACCCCAAATCAACAGAATATACATTCTTCTCAGCACCACACCGCACTTATTCCAAAATTGACCACATAGTTGGAAGTAAAGCTCTCCTCAGCAAATGTAAAAGAACAGAAATTAGAACAAACTGTCTCTCAGACCACAGTGCAATCAAAGTAGAACTCAGGATTAAGAAACTCAGTCGGAGGAATGTCAACTATTAACATGGAGGTGGAGGTCAATAAACTGGAACTGATGTTCCAGAAAGCTGAGTCTGATCTGGATTACATTCAATACAGGCTGGAATATGAAATCAAGACTAATCATCCTGATTCAGCAAGTGAGAAAAATCCAGTTATACTCTTAAAGGAATTGTCAGCGATAAAGTCTCGATATCAAACTTCGTATGCCCGCTTTAAGCCAGTTGCTGTTGAGCAGAAAGAGACTAAGAGCCGCATTTGTGCTACTATGACTAAAACTATGAATGTGATACAAAAACTACAGAAGCAAACAGACCTGGAGCTGTCACCACTGACTAAAGAAGAGAAAACTGTGGCAGAGCAATTCAAATCTCACGTGCCAGATTTATGAAGAAATGGACTTGGAAAGGAAATTCTAACAGAGGAGAGCTTAATTCCAGAGAAATTTAGGAATATGTCTTGTTAACCCTTGATGTCTAGAGATTGGGGGCTGGTGAAGGAAGTTTGGCTTCAATGACTGGATAATGATGTCTTTCATGAGAGAGACTATAAGAAGAAGGGCAGATAATATGTGAATAAAGTTCAGCCAAAAGGATCAAGTGAGAATAAAATGATTTAAATATATGTACACACGCATGTACACACATACTTAGTCTTGTAATTTCAGGCCAGAAAATCTCTTAACACTATTTTGCATCTGTTTTCTTTTTCTAAGTCATGATAATGTAGATGTTCTGGTCTATCATAAAAGAATGTTTATGTACATTTCAGTCATTCGGTATGTGGCTTTGTAAATTAAAGTATAGGCAAAACAAAAAAAAAAGAAGAAACTCAGTCAAAACCGCTCAACTACATGGAAACTGAACAACCTGCTCCTGAATGACTACTGGATACAAAATGAAATGAAGGCAGAAATAAAGATGTTCTTTGAAACCAACGAAAACAAAGACACAACATACCAGAATCTCTGGGACACATTCAAAGCAGTGTGTAGAGGGAAATTTATATCACTAAATGCCCACAAGAGAAAGCAGGAAAGATCTAAAATTGACACCCTAACTCTGTAATTAAAAGAACTAGAGGAGCAAGAGCAAACACATTCAAAAGCTAGCAGAAGGCAAGAAATAACTAAGATCAGAGCAGAACTGAAGGAAATAGAGACACAAAAAACCCTTCAAAAAATCAATGAATCTAGGAGCTGCTTTTTTGAAAAGATCAACAAAATGGATAGACCGTTAGCAAGACTAACAAAGAAGAAAAGAAAGAAGAATCAAATAGATGCAATAAAAAATGATAAAGGGGGTATCACCAATGATCCCACAGAAATACAAACTACCATCAGAGAATACTATAAACACCTCTATGCAAATAAACTAGAAAATCTAGAAGAAATGGATAAATTCCTCGACACATACAACCTCCCAAGACTAAACCAGGAAGAAGTTGAATCTCTGAATAGACCAATAACAGGCTCTGAAATTGAGGCAAGAATTAATAGCTTACCAACCAAAAAAAGTCCAGGACCAGATGGATTTACAGCTGAATTCTACCAGAGGTACAAGGAGGAGCTGGTACCATTCCTTCTGAAACTATTCCAATCAACAGAAAAAGAGAGAATCCTCCCTAACTCATTTTATGAGGCCAGCATCATCCTGATACCAAAGCTGGGCAGAGACACAACAAAAAAAAGAGAATTTTAGACCAATATCCCTGATGAGCATCGATGCGAAAATCCTCAATAAAATACTGGCAAACCAAATCCAGCAACACATCAAAAAGCTTATCCACCATGATCAAGTGGGCTTCATCCCTGGGATGCAAGGCTGGTTCAACATATGCAGATCAATAAACATAATCCAGCATATAAACAGAACCAAAGACAAAAACCACATGATTATCTCAATAGATGCAGAAAAGGCCTTTGACAAAATTCAACAACCCTTCATGCTAAAAACTCTCAATAAATTAGGTATTGATGGGACGTATCTCAAAATAATAAGAGCTATCTATGACAAACCCACAGCCAGTATCATACTGAATGGGCAAAAACTGAAAGCATTCCCTTTGAAAACTGGCACAAGACAGGGATGCCCTCTTTCACCACTCCTATTCAACATAGTGTTGGAAGTTCTGGACAGGGCAATCAGGCAGGAGAAGGAAATAAAGGGTATTCAATTAGGAAAAGAGGAAGTCAAATTGTCCCTGTTTGCAGATGACATGATTGTATATCTAGAAAACCCCATCGTCTCAGCCCAATATCTCCTTAACCTGATAAGCAACTTCAGCAAAGTCTCAGGATACAAAATCAATGTGCAAAAATCACAAGCATTCCTAAACACCAATAACAGACAAACAGAGAGCCAAATCATGAGTGAACTCCCATTCAAAGTTGCTTCAAAGGCAATAAAATACCTAGGAATCCAACTTACAAGGGATGTGAAGGACCTCTTCAAGGAGAACTACAAACCACTGCTCAATGAAGTAAAAGAGGATACAAACAAATGGAAGAACATTCCATGCTCATGGGTAGGAAGAATCAATATCGTGAAAATGGCCATACTGCCCAAGGTAATTTATAGATTCAATGCCATCCCCATCAAGCTACCAATGACTTTCTTCACAGAATTGGAAAAAACGACTTTAACGTTCATATGGAACCAAAAAAGAGCCCACATGGCCAAGTCAATCCTAAGCCAAAAGAACAAAGCTGGAGGCATCATGCTACCTGACTTCAAACTATACTACAAGGCTACAGTAAGCAAAACAGCATGGTACTGGTACCAAAACAGAGATATAGACCAACGGAACCAAACAGAGTCCTCAGAAATAATGCCACATATCTACAACCATCTGATCTTTGACAAACCTGACAAAAACAAGAAATGGGGAAAGGATTCCCTATTTAATAAATGGTGCTGGGAAAACTGGCTAGCCATATGTAGAAAGCTGAAACTGGATCTCTTCCTTACACCTTATACAAAAATTAATTCAAGATGGATTAAAGACTTAAATGTTAGACCTAAAACCATAAAAACCCTAGAAGAAAACCTAGGCAATACCATTCAGGACATAGGCATGGGCAAGGACTTCATGTCTAAAACACCAAAAGCAATGGCAACAAAAGACAAAATTGACAAATGGGATCTAATTAAACTCAAGAGCTTCTGCACAGCAAAAGAAACTACCATCAGAGTGAACAGGCAACCTACAGAATGGGAGAAAATTTTTGCAATCTACTCATCTGACAAAGGGCTAATATCCAGAATCTACAATGAACTTAAACGAATTTACAAGAAAAAAACAAACAACCCCATCAAAAAGTGGGTGAAGGATACCAACTGACACTTCTCAAAAGAAGACATTTATGCAGCCAAAAGACACATGAAAAAACGCTCATCATCACTGGCCATCAGAGAAATGCAAATCAAAACCACAATGAGATACCATCTCACACCAGTTAGAATGGCAATCATTAAAAAGTCAGGAAACAACAGGTGCTGGAGAGGATGTGGAGAAATAGGAACACTTTTACACTGTTGGTGGGACTGTAAACTAGTTCATCCATTGTGGAAGTCAGTGTGGTGATTCCTAAGGGATCTAGAACTAGAAATACCATTTGACCCAGCCATCCCATTACTGGGTATATACCCAGAGGATTATAAATCATGCTGCTATAAAGGCACATGCACACGCATGTTTATTGTGGCACTATTCACAATAGCAAAGACTTGGAACCAAGCTAAATGTCCATGAATGATAGACTGGATTAAGAAAATGTGGCATATATACACCATGGAATACTATGCACCCATAAAAAATGATGAGTTCATGTCCTTTGTAGGGACATGGATGAAGCTGGAAGCCATCATTCTCAGCAAACTATCACAAGGACAAAAAACCAAATACCTCGTGTTCTCATTCATAGGTGGGAATTGAACAATGAGAACACATGGACACAGGAAGGGGAACATCACACACCGGGGCCTGTTGTGGGGTGAGGGGAGGGGGGAGGGATAGCATTAGGAGATATACCTAATGTTAAATGACAAGTTAATGGGTGCAGCACACCAACATGGCACATGTATACATATGTAACTAACCTGCACGTTGTGCACATGTACCCTAAAACTTAAAGTATAATTAAAATAAATAAATAAATAAATAAATAAAAGTAGAATTCAGCGATAACAAGTAAAAAAAAAAAACAAAAAACAAAACAAAAAAAAAAAAAACAGCCAAATGAAAATTCTGAAGCTAAGGAACACAATCACTGAACTGAAAAATTTCATAAAGAGCTTTAATAGCAGACTCAATCAAGCAGAAGAAATAATTAGTAAGTTCAAAGACAGGTCATTTGAAATTATCCAGATAATATCCTCTGAATTTATCCAGTCAGAAGAAAAATGATTTAAAAGAGGATGGAAGGCCTATGGGATTTATACGACACCAACAAGCAAACCAGTATATGGCTTATGAGAATCACAAAAGGGGCAGAAAAAGAGAAAAGAGCAGAAAGTTTATGTAAAGAAACAATGACGGAAATTTTCCCAAATCTGGAGAGAGAAAGAAGATTCCAATCTGTGAAGCCCAAAGAATCTCATATAAATTAAATACAAAGAGATCTTCATGGAGACACATTAGAATCAATTTATTAAAAGTCAAAGACAAATGGGGGTGAGGGATAAAAGACTACAAATTGGGTTTGGTGTATACTGCTCAGGTGATGGGTGACCAAAATCTCACAAATCACCACTAAAGAACATACTCATGTAATCAAATACCACCTGTTCCCCAAAAACCTATGGAAATATTTTTTTTTAAAGTCAAAGACAGAGACAGTTTTGAAAAGGAGCAAAGCAAAGGAACTCATCACATACAAGGGAAACTCTATAAAACTGTAAGTTAATTTCTCAGCAGAAATCTTTCTGGCTACAAGAAAATGGAATGATATATTTAAAGTGCACAGAGAAAAAAAACTGCCAATCAAGAATACTACACATGATGCAGGTATATTCAGAAACAACGGAGAAATAAAGATATTCCCAGACAACAAAAGTTGTGGGCATTCTAGATTTATTCTACAACAAATGCTAAAGGAAGTTCTTCAAGTTGAAATGAAAGAACATTAACAACAAACAGTAAGGTAAGAATATAGTCAAATCCAAGGTACACCAATACTATAATAGTAGTGCATAAATCACCTTTAACCTTAAATTTTTTTTAAAAAAAGTTAAAAGACAAAAGTATTAAAAATAACCATAGCTGCAATAATTTGGTAATGAATACACAATATATAAAAGATTTAAATTGTAGCATCAATAACATAATATGGGAAAACACCTTAGTTTGCACTGAGAGACCATTTGCAGTAGAACCCAAAAGTTTGCAAGAGGAACAGAGCGTGCAGCAAGTGAGCCAGCCAGGGACAGTGGCAGCAGTGCCAAGGACCATGGTGCTGCTGGCACCACCTCCACAGGCATGGAAGCAGCGCTCCCACTCCCTCCTCAGACTCCACAGTGTCCCAGGAGATTTTGCTGACAATTCCAGTTTCTGAATGAAACATTTCAGCAATGGTGAGGGCTTCAATCCCTTCTCTGATTTCCTGTCAACCATGAATGGATGGATGTGATGCCGGCAAGGGGAGCTCCCACCACAGCCAAAGGAGGCAGTGAGTGATTGTGTAACCCCACCCAAGAAACCACAATTTCCCCACGGATCTTTGCAGCCCACGGATCAGGAGATCCCCTTGTGAGCCCACACCAGCAGGGCCTTGGGTCTGAAGCACAGAGCTGTGTAGACTCTGGGCAGCCACTCAGGCATGCACAAAGATGTGGGAGTTTTTGCATACTCCACCCAGGGAATTCCAGTGAGGCAGGAGACCCTTCCATTCCTGTAGGAAGGGGGCTGAAGCCAGGGAGCCAAGTGGAGTCATTCAGTGGGTCCCACTCCCATGGCACCTCACAAGTTAAGACCCACTGGCTTGGAATTCCTGCTAGCCAGTGGTAGCAGGCTGGGGACTGCCTGAGACAACCAAGTTCCTGGAGGGGAGGGACAACCATCATCTCTGTGCTCAAGTCACATGTCCTGGCCTTCCTGCTCCAGGGAGTTCTGGGCAGTCCAGACAGAGAGGAATTCTGTGGCAGATCATAGTCAGACTGCTGCTTTAAGTGGAATCCCAATCCATTTATCCTCACTAGGTGGGGCTTCTCTGGAATTTCAACAACTCCAGCCAGGGTTTTATGGACAGAAGTCTGATCTCCCGGGAACAGAGCTCCTGGGAGGAGAGTGGGCCACAGTCTCTGCAGTTCAGCTGATTTAGCCTTTTCCGCCTGCTGGCTCTGGAGAGCCTGGGTGGTCTCGAGGGGGGTTTCCCACAGTGCAGCACACCCACTCCACCAAGGACCAGAGTGCTTCTTTAAGCAGGTCCATGATCTCATTCCTCCTGACTGGATGAGACTTCCCAATAGGGATCTCCAGACACCTCCTATAAGAGTGTTTGGGCCAGCATTGGGTTGGTACCCTTCTGGGATGGAGCTCCGAGAGGAAGGAGCAGGTGGCCATCTTTGCTGTTTTGCAGCCTGGCAATTAGGGTCTGGAGTGGATCCCCAGCAAACCACAGCAGAAGAAGGGCCCGATTATTAAAAGAAAAACAAACAAACAAAAAGCAACAACAATATCAACAAAAAGACCCTATAAAAACCCCATTCAAAGGTCAGCAACCCAAAGATTGAAGGTAGATAAGCCCACAAAGATGAGAAAGAACGCAAAAATGCTGAAAACTCAAAAAGCAAGAGTGCCTCTTCTCCTCCAAATGATCACAACACCTCTTCAGCAAGGGCACAGAACTGGGCTGAGGCTGAGATGGCTGAATTGACAGAAGTAGGCTTCAGAAGGTGGGTAATAATGAACTTCTCTGAGCTAAAGGAGCATGTTCTAACCCATTGCAAAAAAAAATAATAAAAATAAACCTAAGAATCATGATAAAACAATACAGGAGGTGCTAACCAGAATAGCCCGTTTAGAGAGGAGCATAACTGATATAATGGAGCTGAACACCACAAAATGAGAACTTCACAATGCAATCACAAGTAACCATAGCTGAATAGACCATGTGAAGGAAAGAATCCCAGAGCCTGAAGACTGTCTTTCTGAAACAAGACAGGCAGAAAAAAATATAGGGGAAAAAATGAAAAGGAATGAACAAAACCTCCAAGTTGGGATTATGTAAAAAGACCAAATCTATGGTAGATTAAGGTACCTGAAAGAAATGGGGAGAATGGAACCAAGTTGAAAAACATACTTCAGGATATTATCCAGGAGAACATCCTCAACCTAGCAAGACAGGCCAACATTCAAGTTCAGGAAATCAAGAGAACCCCAGTAAGATACTCCACAAGAAGATCAACCTGAAGACCATAATCATCAGATTCTCCCAGGTCAAAATGAAAGAAAAAATATTAAGAGTAACCAGAGAGAAAGGCCAGGTCACCTACAAAGGAGGCCCATTAGACTAACAGTGATCTTCTGAGTGGGAATCCTACAAGTCAGAAAAGATTGGGGGCCAATACTCTATATTTTCAAAGAAAACAATTTCAAACCCAGAATTTCATATCTGGCCAAACTAAGCTTCACATGCGAAGAAGAAATAAGATCCTTTCTAACAAGCAAATGCTGAGGGAATTTGTCACCACCAGGCCTGCCTTGCAAGAGCTCCTGAAGGAAGCACTAAATATGGAAAGGGAAAACCATTACCAGCCACTGCAAAAACACACTGAAGTACACAGACCAGTGAAACTATGAAGCAACTACATAAACAAGTCTTCAAAATAACCAACTAGCATCATAATGACAGGATCAAATTCATGCATAAGAATATTAACCTTAAATGTAAATGGGCTAAATGCCCGAATTAAAAGACACAGAGCAGCAAGCTGGATAGAGTCAAAACCAATGAGTGTGCTGTATTCAAGAGACCCATTTCTTGTCCAAAGACACACATAGGCTCAAAATAAAGGAATAGAGGAAAATCTACCAAGTAAATGAAATACAGAAAAAAGCAGGGGTTGCAATCCTAGTTTCTGACAAAACAGATTTTAAACCAATAAAAGTCAGAAAAGACCAAGAAGGGCATTACATAATGGTAAAGGATTCAATTCAACAAGAAGAGCTAACTATCCTAAATATATATGCACCCAATACAGCAGCACCCAGATTCATAAAGCAAGTTCTTAGAGACCTACAAAGAGACTTAGCCTCCCACACAATAACAGTGGGAGACTTTAACACCCCCATTGACAATATTAGACAGATCATCAAGACAGAAAATTAACAAAGATATTCAGGACCTGAACTTGGCTCTGGATCAAGTGGACCTGATAGATATCTACAGAACCCTCCACCCCAAAACAACAGAATATACATTCTTCTCATTGCCACATGGCACTTACTCTAAAATTGATCACATAATTGGAAGTAAAACACTCCTCAGCAAATGTAAAAGAACTGAAATCATAACAGTCTCTCAGACCACAGTGCAATTAAATTCGAACTCAAGATTAAGAAACTCACCCAAAATCACACAACTACATGGAAATTGAACAATCTCTCCTAAATGACCGCTGGGTAAATAATGAAATTAAGGTAGAAATTAAGAAGTTATTTGAAACTAATGAGAACAAAAAGACAATGTACTGGAATCTCTGGCATGCAACTAAAGCAGTGTTAAGAGGGAAACTTATAGCACTAAACGCCCACATCAAAAAGCTAGAAAGATCTCAAATCAACAACCTAACATCACAACTGAAAGAACTAGAGAACCAAGATGAAACCAGCCCCCAAGCTAGCAGAAGATGGGAAATAACCAAGATCAGAGTGGAACTGAAGGAGTTAAAGACACAAAAGCCCCTTCAAAAAAATCAACAAACCCAGGAGCTGATTTTTTGAAAAAATTAATAAGATAGATAAACCATTAGCTAGACTAATAAAGAAGAAAAGAGAAAAGACTCAAAAAGACACAATCAGAAATGATATGGGAGATATCACCACTGGCCCCACAGAAATACAAGCAACCATTGGAGAGTACTATAAACACCTCTATGTACATCAACTAGAAAATCTAGAAGAAATGGAAAAATTCCTGGATGCAAAAACGCCAGTCAGAATGATGATTATTAAGAAGTCAATAAATAACAGATGCTTGGAAAAAGGAATGCTTTTACATTGTTCATGGGAATGTAAATTAGTTCAACAATTATGGAAGACAGTGTAGCAATTCCTCAAAGATCTAGAAGCAGAAATGCCATTTTAGGCTGAGTGCAGTGGCTCACGCCTGTAATCCCAGCACTTTGAAAGGCCAAGGCAGGTGGATCACTTGAGGTCAAGAGTTCAAGACCAGCCTGGCCAACATGGTAAAACCCCATCTCTACTAAAAATACAAAAAAAAAAAAAAATTAACCAGGCGTGATGGCAGGCACTTGGAATCCCAGCTACTCTGGAGGCTGAGGCAGGAGAATCACTTGAACCTGGGAGGCAGAAGTTGCAGTGAGCCAAGGTCTCACCACTGCACTCCAGCCTGGGCAACAGAGTCAGACTCTGTCTCAAAAAAATAAAATAAAATAAAATAGAAATACCATTTGACCCAGTAATCCCATTAATGGGTGATATACCCAAAGGGCTATAAATCATTCTGTTATAAAGATACATGCATGCATATGTTCACTGCAGCACTATTCATAATAGCAAAGGCATAGAATCAACCCAAATGCCCATCAATGATAGACTGGATAAAGAAAATGTGGTACATATGCACCATGGAATACTGTGCAGCCATAAACAAGAATGAGATCATGTCTTTTGCAAGAACATGGATGGAACTGGAAGCTGTTATTCTTAGCAAACTAATGCAGGAACAGAAAACCAAACACTGCATGTTCTCACTTATAAGTGGGAGCTGAACGATGAGAATATAAGGACACAGGGTGGAGAACAACACACACTGGGGCCTGTCAGGGGCTGCAGGGGGAGAGAGAGCATCAGGAAGAATAGCTAATGCATCCTGGGCTTAATACCTAGGTGTTGGATTGATCTGTGCAGCAAACCACTATGGCACACGTTTACCTATGTAACAAACCTGCACATCCTGCATGTGTACCCTGGAACTTAATATAAAAATTGAAGAAAAAATAACATAGTATGGGGAGAAAAGATAAAGTGTAAAGTTTTCATATGTAGTAAAAGTTAAGTTGTCATAAGCTTCAAAATAGACTACTATAATTATAAAAGGTTTTGTGTAGCCTTGTGGTAACTACAAAGAAAAAACATGTAGTCAATACACAAAAGAGAAAGAGAAAGGAATCAAAGCATACCACTACAAAAAAAAATCATTCTATCATAAAAGAAGAAAGGAGGAGATTAAGAAAGGAAGATAGGAACTACAAAAGAGTAGAAAAACAATTAACAAAATGTCAGCAGTGATAAACAACTTTAGTAAAGTTTCAGGATACAAAATCAATGTACAAAAAGAGTTGCATTTGTATACACAAACAATGTCAAAGCTGAGAGCCAAATCAAGAGCACAATCCCATTCACAATCACCAGACACACACACACGCACACACACAAAATACCTAGGAGCACAGCTGACCAGGGAGGTGAAAAATCTCTACAATGAGAATTACAAAACACACTGAAAGAAATCAGAGATGACACAAACAAATGGAAAAACATTCCGTGCTCATGGATAGAAAAAAAATCAATATTGTTAAAATGACCATACTGCCCAAAGCAATTTATAGACTCAATGTTACTTCTATCAAATGGCCAGTTGCATTTTTCACATAATTAGAAAAAAACTATTCTAAATTCATATAGAATAAAAAAGAGCCCGAATAGACAGAGCAATTCTAAACAAAAAGAACAATTCTGGAGACATCACACTACCTGACTTCAAACTATACTACAAGCCTACAGTAACCAAAAGAGCATGGTACTGGTACAAAAACAGATATGGAGACCAATGGAACAGAACAGAGAACCCAAAATAAAGCCACAAACCTACAACTAACTGATTTTTAACAAAGTTGACAAAAAACAAGCAACGTGGAAAGGACTCCCTATTCAATAAATGGTGCTGGGAGAAGTGGCTAGCCATATGCAGAAGACTGAAAATAGACCCCTTCCTTTCACCATATACAAAATCAACTCAAGATGGATTAAAGATTTAAACGTAAACCCAAAACTATGAAAACCCCAAAAGAAAATCTAGGAAATACCATTGTGGACATCAGCCCTGGCAAAGATTTCATGATGAAAACGACAAAAGCAATTACAACAAAAATAATGATTGACAAATGAGACCTAGTTAAACTAAAGAGCTTCTGCACAGAAAAGAAACTATCAACAGAGTAAATGGACACACTGCATAATGGGAGAAAATGTTTGCAAACTATGCATCTGGCAAAGGTCTAGTACCCAGAATCTATAATGAACTTAAACAAATCAGCAAGTGAAAAACAAACAACCCCATTAAAAATGGGCAAAGGATATGAACAGACACTTCTCAAAAGAAGACATATATGTGGCCAATGAACATATGAAAAAATGTTAAACATCACTAATCATTAGAGAAATGCAAATCAAAAGCACAGTGAGATACCATCTCACACCAGTCAGAATGGCTATTATTTAAAAATCAAGAAATAACAGATGTCAACTAGGTTGCAGAGAAAAGGGAATGCTTATACACTGTTGCTGGGAATGTAAACTAGTTCAACCACTGTGGAAAGCAGTTTAAATATTTCTCTAAGAACTTAAAAGAGAGCTACCATTCGACCTAGCAATCCCATTACTGAAAATATACCCAAGGGAATATAAATCATACTACCATACAGACACGTGCATTGCAGCACTAGTCATAATAACAAAAACATGGAGTCAACATAAATGCCCATCAACAGTAGACTGGATAAAGAAAATTTGGTACATATACACCATGGAATACTACATAGCAGTGAAAAAGACTAAGATCATGTCCTTTGCAGCAACATGGAGGGAGCTTGAGGTCATCATCCTAAACAAACTAACACAGGAACAAAAAAACAAATACCACACATTCTTACTTTTAAGTGGGAGCTAAACATGGAGTATGCATGGACACAAAAAAGGGAACAATAGACACCAGGGTCTACTTGAGAGTGGAGGTTGGGAGGAGGGGGAGGATCAAAAAACTACCTATTGGGTACTATTCTTATTACCTAAGTGATGAAATAATCTGTACACCAAACCCCCATGACATATAATTTACCTATATAACAAACCTGTATATGTCCCCATGAACCTAAAATAAAAGTTAATAAGAAAGGAAATACAAAAAAATGTTTTAAATGTCTAGAAAACATTAAAGGGCTTAATATCATTAGTAATCACAAAAATCCTCATTGTAAAATCAGAAGATTCTACTACACACCCACCAGAATGGCTAAAATGAAAAAGACTGACATCACTAAGTGTCACAGATGATGTGAAGCAACTAGAATTTTCATACATTGCTGATAGAACTATAATTTGGTACAATCTCTTTGAAAGCCAGTTTGGCAGTACAATATATACTAAAATTGAAGATAGGGACATCCTAAAATCCAGAGATTCCACTCATATGTAAATATCCAACAAAAAGAGTACCCAGGTGTGCCAAGAAACACACACAAGAATGACCATCAGGTATTACTTCTAATGGCCAAAAACTGGCTGCCCCTTCAGCAATAGACTGGATGAATAATACATCATCTCTCCATACAACAGAGCATCTCACAACAAGGAAAATGAACAAACTACAGCTTTATACAACAATCTAAATGAATCTCATTTTGGATGTCAGAACTGTGGACATCATGATAGTGTGCAGCAGTATCTCATTATGTGGTTATTGAAATCAATGAAGTAAAGATACACATAGAAAACTGCAGAAAACGTTAAGTAATTGCCCAGTGAATTATTAATATTACAGAGTGAATGTCTGTATATCACTTCTCACACAAGAAGTAGAACATTGCCAGCCCTACCAAACTCTTCCTCTTGCCTCCTGCCAATTATTACTCTTCTCTTCTCCTCTAAGGTAAATAACCAGTATCCTTTTTCTCTAACAGCTCCATAGTGCTGGAGCAACTGGGCAAGAAACAGAGGTAAAAGTCATCCAAATCAGAAAGAAAGAAGTAAATTGTCTCTGTTCACAGATGACATAGATTTATATGCAGGAAACCCTAAAGAATCCATGAAAAATGATTAAAACTAATGAACAAATTAATTAAAGTTGCATGATGCAAAATCAACACACAAAAATCAGTAGCATTCTATACACTAACAATACACTATCTGAAAAAAAAAAACAAAGAAAATAATCCCATTTACAATAGCATCAAAACCAATCAAATCTATAGGAATCAATTTAACCAAGAGGATAAAAGACCTGTACACTGAAAACTACAAAATATTGATGAAAGAAATTGAAAAAGACACAAATAAAGGGAAAGATACCCAGTTTTTATGGACCAGAGGAATTAACATTGTTAAGATGTCCATACTATGCACAGCAACCTACAGAGTCAATCCAATCTTCATCAAAATTCCAATGGTAATGCCAGGTGTGGTGGCTCACATTTACAATCCCAGCACTTTGGGAGGCCAAGGCAGGTGGATAACTTGAGGTCAGGAGCTCAAAACCAGCCTGGCCAACATGGCAAAACTCTGTCTCTACTAAAAGTACAAAAATTAGCCAGTTGTGATGTCGGTCACCTCTAATGCTGAAGGAAGAGAAAGACCCTCTCATATTATCTTATATTGTTATACTCCATACCTGTTTTAAGAAAAAACTACAAGGAAGTAAAACCAAAGACAGGCAGCCTGGCGCCAGGCCCAAAACCAGGCCTGGGCCTGCCTGGCCTAAACCCAGTAGTTAAAAGTCAGCTCATAACTTAGAAACCAATGTTATTCATAAATTCCAGACATTGTATAGAAAAACACTGTGAAACTCCCTGCCCTGTTCTGTTTCTCTCTGACCACCAGTACATGCAGCCCCTGTCACGTACCCCCTGCTTGCTCAAATCAATCACGACCCTTTCATGTAAAATCTTTAGTGTTGTGAGCCCTTAAAAGGGACAGAAATTGTGCACTCGGGGAGCTCGGATTTTAAGGCAGTAGCTTGCCGATGTTCCCAGCTGAATAAAGCCCTTCCTTCTACATCTTGGTGTCTGAGAGGTTTTGTCTGCGGCTTGTCCTGCTACAATGCCAGCTACTCAGGAGGCTGAGGCAGAATAATCGCTTGAACCCAGGAGACAGAGGTTGCAGTGAGCTGAGATCACACCACTGCACTCCAGCCTGGGTGACGAGCAAGACTTCGTCTTTAAAAAAAAAAAAAATCCAATAGTAAAGCAGGCACAATGCCTCATGCTTACAATCCGAGCTTCTCGGGAGGCTGAGATGGGAGGATGGCTTGAGGACAGGAGTTTGAGACCAGCCTGAGCAGCATAGTAAGATCTCATCTCTAAAAATTAAAAAACAAAATTAAATCAGCTGGGCACGGTGCACGTGCCTATAGTCCCAGCTATTCTGGAGGCTGAGATGGGAGGATGACTTAAGCTCAGGACTTTGAGGCTACAGTGAGCTATGATCACACTACTGCACTTTAGGCGGGGCGACAGAGCAAGACCCTGTCTCTGTTTAAAAAAAAAAATAGTGAAGCAGGGACATGAAGGCATTCAGTGTGCAGCCTCCATGGACTGGCCAGAACCAGTCCATGGTTGGTATACTTTTATCTGGAGAAAATTACTGAAATCAGTCTTTTGTCCAATCAAAGTTGTCATTACGGCTTGTGGAAGGGGAGGTCAGTCAGCCAGCATCAAGTGGTTGGTGGAGCTGTAATTGTTTTAATATTGCTTATCTTGAGGCCAGTGCTTGTTCAGCTGCCAGAGAAAAAGAAAAACCTTGTGGCGGTTAGAACATAGTTTATTCTTTCAAGGGACTTAACTCCTGCCCGGCGTAGCCTTAAGTCTCGTTTATAAGTTTGTATCTTATTGCCGCAGAGTCCATTGCCTCAATCTTGTGACCTCTATTTTAACATTAATGCTGGTCATTTTGTGTCTAAACCACAAAAGGAAGGAGGTATAATGACGCATGTCCTACCTCCTGTCCCATCATGGCCTGAACCTTTTAAGGTTTCTCTGGGATCCCCTTGGCCAAGAAGGGGGTCCATTCAGCTGGTTGGGGGTGCTTAAGATTTTATTTGTAGTCTCAATGAAAAATCTCTAGGGTCAGTCACACCTTTCTCTCCATCATTCTCTGAGCTCCCATCCCACTTGGTCTTCTTTCAAGTCTTCAAATGCGCCATCTGCATTCCCACCCCCAGGCCTTTCCGAGTGCCATTATTCCCACCTGACACACTTTCCCCTACACTTTTGTTTAGTTAATTCTGACTCTCCCTGCGGGCTGTATGAAAAAATAAAAGGACCATGGCTCGTTCACTGTTGTATTCCAAGCTCTTAAACTTAAGCCCAGAACATAGTAGAACATAATAAATGCTACTTATGTGAACTAAAGAACATTTTGCTAACGTAATGGACGAGTTAGCCAGGTTGCAGCTTCCCACCCCATAGTCGTTTATTCCCCACAGCCTGAGCCACTTAGCCATCCATTCTGATCTCTTGGAGAGTAGTTCTCAATCCTAGATGGACATTACAAGTAGTTTTTAATCCTCACAGCTTTTAAGAATCGCCTAAGCCTGGGCCTGTCTCCAAGAGTTACTTTCCTGAGCGCTTACTCCATGCTGAGCCCTGGCCTCAGGTTGCTCTTAGTCTAGGACAGCATCAGACACAATCGTCTGTTTCCTTACGTCAGATTCGTACTATTATATACACATCTCAAAGATGCACAAGGGAAAGAGTACCCCTGTCGCAGAGGCAGGAAGGCTTCCTGCAGATAGTAGTATTTGAGCTTGTTTTGCAACAAACAGTACCAGGTAGACAAGGAAGGGGCAAGACATTTCAGGCAAGAGGACCACTGAGACATATAGGAGAATCGCAAGAAGAATGTGGGTTTGTGCAGGAGGGTTTCAAAGATTCTAGTGCATAGTAATAAGTAAATACATATAAGACAGAGTCCTAAAGAATGGATGAGGAAGGTGAGCCAGAAGGATTCCTGTTACTGAGGAATATGATTGTCTTCCCCACACAGAGCCTGGGGACCCACTCAGCCAAATTTCTCCAACCTCCCCAGGCACCAAAATGTGAGTCATCCCGGCATTCCCCTGCCACCATCTGTCACAAGGTCCCCAAAGGATGTGGAGAGAGTCTCCAGGGACTCTGGGACAGTGGAAAGGGAAGGAGGAGTCAGGAAGAAAACAGAAAGAGCCATTCCCTCAGGGGCTACAAAGACTATAAGTCCCCCTGTTACTACCTCTGGACTAGGGCATGTCCCTGCTACCTCCCCCTGCCAGTCTCATGCCACAGGCTGCACTGAAGCTGCTCTGCTGAAAGAACTCCCCACCACCACCTCCACTCTCTAGATATGTCCTAACAATCCAATAACCACATGCCATTGCAATGACAGCAGCTGCTGTCTGAACCAAGACATATTAAATGTCTGTGTCCTGGGGAGGATGATCTAAGGACTTGGGCTTGTTAAGAAAAGGGCAAGCCACATATTGAGAAATGCCAGGAGGCCAGCCCCACTGGACTTAAATGCGTTCATGAGTACAGTGGGGCCTGGAGAGCAGAGGATAAGTCAAGACAGAGTTCAGCAGAAAGCTAGCAGGAAGAGGCTAAGGAACGCTAGCAGGAAGAGGCTAAGGAACCCTCCAGAAAGCTGAAATTCTAAGATATCAAAGCTGGAAATACTGTCCAATATCACCTAGGGTCTTACCATGCAAGCGGTGCCCAGGCTGCAACATCAACAAACACCTAGGAGTTTGTTAGAAATGCAGAATTTTCAGAGCAGTCCTGAGGCAGGCACTGCATTTAAATACTATCTCCAGCTGATTCCTATGCACCCTAAAGGTTGGGAAGCACTGCTTGAGGGTCCCAAATCAGCTGCATATCAGAATCACCTGGAACATTTTTTTCCACCTACAGATTTCCAAGCCCCACTCTGCATCAATTGTTTAGGATATCTGGGCACTGTGTGTAGCAATCTATTTTTTCACAAAGCTCCAGTAGTAATTCTAATGACACCAGTCCACACAGTAGAGTGGGAACTGCTTATCAGTCCAAACTTCTCAATCTAAAGATGAGGAAAGACGGTGGCAACCGAGGAAAGACAGTGGCAACAACTAGCTTGGTAATCTATTAAGAGACCTAATTAGGGTTTCCACGTAGAGACAACATTTAAGACAAGAACTTGATTTGGAGCTGAGACATCTGAGTTCAAGCCCCAACTCTACTCCTTCATAACTACTATGTCTCTTGGGACAAATCTCTTCTCTTCTTTCTTTGGAACTCAGTTTTCTTACCTTCAAGGAAGGATACTCCTAACCAGCGAAGGAAAGGGACAGGCAGCTGGAGCTGAGGTCAGAAGAACCACGTGGAAATCCCAGCCATGCCACCCACCAGCTGCACCACCAAGTGAAAATGCTTAAGAGGTAGCAGCAGTGGGGGGAGAAATGAAGGCTAGAAGCCAACATACATTGATCCTGACTGGGCCGGGCTGTATTCCATAAATTTTGTAGGAGATAGAAAATCAGGCACATGTGGCTGGGCATGGTGGCTTGTGCCTGTAATCCCAGCACTTTGGGAGGCCAAGGCGGGTGGATCATCTGAGGTCAGGAGTTTGAGACCAGCCTGGCCAACATGGTGAAACCCCATCTCTACAAAAATACAAAAAATTAGCTGGGTGTGGTCTCAGGCACCTGTAATCCCAGCTACTCAGGAGGCTGAGGCAGGAGAATCGCTTGAACCCAGGAGGCGGAGGTTACAGTGAGCCAAAATTGCGCCATTTCACTCCAGCCTAGGTGGCAAGAGCAAGTCTCCATCTAAAAAGAAAGGAAGGAGGGGCGGGGAGGGGAGTCCTGGTTTGCCTGGGACTGTTCCAGCTTTAGCCCTGAAAGCCCTGTGTCCCAGGAAACTCCTCAGTTCCAGGCAAACTGGGACTGTCGGTCACCATAAGTTAGGATAATTCTTCCTTCCCCAGGAATGTGAAGAGCATGCTCAGTGGAAGCCTGTGTTGAGACTGCTTCTGTAGCTGAAGAAAGGTTTTGCCTTTGTATGCCTGATTTCCTTCCTGCCTGCCTTCCTTCCTTCTCCCTTCCATTCCCTTCGACTGTTGGTCACTCTGATCCTAGAGGTGAGGGTGGGCGGGCTGAAGTCTCTCTGTTGCAGAATGGAATGCACTTCAGCCAGTTCTAGTGAGTATATAAGGGAACTACCTTCATCATTCCACAAGAATTCACTGAGCACCTATGATGTGCCAGGTGCTTGGCAATAACAGTAAAAGAGATACTGCCTCCACCTTCACAGAGCTTACAGCTGAGAGGAGGATATGCCTCACAATTTTACCATGATGTCGAACTCTGAGGAACCTTCAGCTTATTCTTTCTGCTGAATTTTTTGGTGAAAAAAAATTAAGTTGGATCCTCACACTACAACTTGCACAAAATAAATTCCAGGTAGACTAAATATTTAACCATCTAAAAAAGTGAAACTATGAAAGTACTAGAAGAAAAGCATGGGAGGATATTTTTATAATCTTAGAATGGAAAGAGGGCTTCTATGTATAACATAAAACCTAAAACCAATAAAATAAGAATTTACAAATTCAATTAAATAAATTAAAATGTACTTTTCATAAAGAAAAAGAACCATAGATTCAAAAGACTCATGACAAAATATAAATATATATAATTATATAATTTGTATCACAAAGAGCTAATGTCCACAAAATGTAAAGAGGTACTCTAAATTAATAGCAACAGTCTGGGCGCGGTAGCTCACATCTATAATCCCAGCACTTTGGGAGGCCAAGGCAGGTAGATTATCTGAGGTCAGGAGTTTGAGACTAGCCTGGCCAAAATGGCAAAACCCTATCTCTACGAAAAATGTAAAAGTTAGCTGTGTGTGGTGGGATGTGCTGTAGTCCCAGCTACTCAGGAGGCTGAGGCACAAAAATCGCTTGAACCCAGGAAGTGGAGGTTGCAGTGAGCCAAGATCACACCACTGCACTCCAGCCTGGGTGACAGAGAGAGACTCCATCTCAAAAATAATAATAATAATAAATTAATTAATAGCAATAAAGACCAAAAATTCAACAGATAATTGGCAAAGAATGTGAAAAGAGAATTCACAAAAGAAGAAACACAAGTGATTCTTAAGTTTATTAAATACCGTTCATTCTAATTCATAATAAGATAAATGTAAATTAAGGCTACAATGAGGTACTTTTAGATATCATTAGGCAAAGATCAAAAAGTCTGAAAACAGTATTATGGAGAATGTTGGAAAGCATGTACTCTTATGTATTGCTAGTGGAAATATAAATTAGTACATCATTATTTAAGAGCAACTTGGTAGTATCTATAAAATAAAGTACATATACTCTTTGACTTAGCATTTCCATTTATATGCTAACATACAAGTTTTAAAATAAATATATACATATATGTCTGTGCATTTATAAAGTAATTCTGGAAGGATACACAAGAAACTGCTAGCAGCTGTCCCCTCTAGAGAGCAGGAATAGAGGACTCAGAAGCAAGGTGGGAGGAAGAGTTGTTTTTTATTAAATACCCTTTGGTGCCTCTTGAATTTTTTACAGTGCATTATATTGCTCCTAAAAATAAATAACAAAAAGAGAGCAAAGTAGAAAACACTAAGTTCTAACGATGTACTCATATTTATTATTAATATTAAATTTAATTTTTAAAGATTTTTTTCATTGGGAAATGTTATGAAAAACTCAGGATTGAAAAAGGGGAGGTTGAATTGCAGAGAAGACATGCACCTAACCAAAGGATAACAAAGATGCTGCACCTCTCCTACAAACCCCAGCCCTCAGGCACTCAAAGCACCTCTGCTCCTCACTTGGTAAAGGTGAGTTGCGTTTGCTTTCCATGTGGACAGACTGAAATACAAAGGGGTTGGCCACCAACTGGGTTCTGTGTGCAGAACTTCAGCCAGGTAGCAGACTTCATTCTTGGAGAACAGGTAGTTGAGTAGAACTGGAACTCCCTGTTTCTGTACGCCTGGAAGCTGTCTGACCTCCACCAGTGACACACCAAGGAGAAGGGGGAAGATACCTAAAATCCTGTATGCCTATGGACAGAGGGGTGAATTAAGCACAGTCCCAGATCTTAAGATGCTTGATCAGGTGAGAGGAGATAAATATGTAGGTAATTATACAACAATGGAATAATGATATGATGCAGAGAGACTGTTGAGTGGAGTTCCAGCATGAGAGGTTGGGCAGTTGGGTGCTCAGATAAAGATGACCCCTAAGCTGAATCTTAAAAATAAGAAGGATCAGCTCTGACATAGCAGGGGGCAAAGGCCATGGAATCCTCTGAAATGCCCTCGGGTCTTTTAGCTGGAGCCCCATCTCTGTTTGGAGCAGACAGCAGTATGTCTTATATACACATACATTAAAAAAATATGTTATGAGTTTTTTCATCAATCTGTATATTTTTTCTGAAAATTATGTTTTGATCTCAATATGTTCTTGAGATTTCTCCATATTGTTATATAGAGGTTGACTCCATTCCTGTTTAACTCCCATGAGCCTGTTGATAAACATTTAGGTTTGACTAACATTTATTTAGCCATTACAAATAGTCCAGGAATGCATGCTCCCTTGTCTCCTTCTGTATACATGAGAGGGTTTTCAAAAGTAAACACCAAGTAGTGGAATTACCAGGTTCTATGGACTGAATGCTTACATCCCAAAAAAATTCATGTTGAAATTCTAACCCCCAATATGATGGTATTTGGAGAAGGAGCCTTTGGGAGGTAATTAGGTCTAAAACTATTTAGGTCATTATGGTGGCATCTATGATAATGGGATTAGTACCCTTATAAGAAACCAGAGAGGTTTCTCTGTCTCTCTGTCCCCACCCCGTGACAATACAGTAGGAAGGTGGCCATCTACAAGCCAGAAGGAGAGCTCTCACTAGAACCCAACCATGCTGACATGCTAACCACAGACTTCCCAGTTTCCAGGACCATGATAAATAAATGTCTGTTGTTTAAGCCACCCAGTCTATTGGCATTTTGTTATAGCAAACTGAGTAGCTTAAGACACTGGGGCGTGCACAGTGGTCGGAAATGTCCCAATTTACATTTCCACAAGCACAACCTCACCAACGTGATATTGTCAAAATTTTTCATCCAATTTGTGCTTTGTAGGAGATTTTCACCATCCTCACTGGGCACAGGTAAGTCCCTAACATCTAAACTTCTCTTAAAAGGAGGGGAAGAAGAATTTATTCAGCTCCGGGCCCCTTCCTGCACACCTATTGCCTCTGAAAAACCTCCCCAGAGATATTATGATTCCTACTTTGCAAGGAGAAAACCAAAGTTAAGGGAGGTGAAGTGACTTGCCTGAAGTTACACACCAGAAAGTTGTGGAACTAGGACTCAAAAGCAAGTGTTCATGCTGCTAATGTCTGTACTCTTGTTCACTGTGTAATAGACTCAACTAACATTTTTTGAGCTCTGATTATATACCTCACCCTGGAGATACAAAAATGAATTATGGGGCATTCTTAGCGCATAGTAATGCTCAATAAAACTTTGTTGAATGAATATTGAATCAAGGAGCTCAAAGTTCACAGGAGACGCACATGTAAAAGATATTTGCAATAGAATGGTGAAGCAGCCTGAGAGAGGTACAGCAGTTGTTCCCCTTTACCCACAGTTTTGCTTTCTGCAGTTTCAGTTACCTGCAGTCAACTGTGACCCGAAACTATTAAAAACAGGCTGGGTGCAGTGGCTCACACCTGTAATCCCAGAACTTTGGGAAGCCGAGACAGACGAATCACCTGAGGCCAGGAGTTCCAGACCAACCTGGCCAACGTGGTAAAACCCCATCTCTACTAAAACTACAAGAAAATTAGCTGGGCATGGTAGCACACACCTGTAGTCCCAGCCACTCAGGAGGCTGAGGCAGGAGAATCACTTGGACCTGGGAGGTGGAGGTTGCAGTGAGCCGAGATCACACCACTGGACTCCAGCCTGGGTGACAGAGTGAGACTCCATCTCAAAAAAAAAAACAAAACAAAACATATATATATATATATTACAAAAAGTAAGATATTTTGAGGGACAGAGAGACCATATTCACATAACTTGTATTATAGTACATTGTTATAATAGTTCTATTTTATTATTGTTGTTGTTATCCCTTACTATGCCTAATTTATAAATTAAACTTTATCATGGATATGAATGTATAGGGGAAAAAATCGCATATATAGGGTTCAGTACGATCTGTGATTTCACACATCCACAGGGGGTCTTGGAACGTATTCCCCATAGATAAGGGGGAACTACTGTATGCTCCAGTGCAGCAGGCCACAGACAAGAAAAATGTTTAGTTTTAAGGGACAGATCAGGGAAGGCTTCACACTGGAGAAACTTTTTACCAAACACAAAAGGAGGAAATGGGTTCCAGGCAAAGAGGACAAATGCAAGGCACAGGAGTGTGAAGCAACATTGCGTTTTCTGGGAATTATACTACTTTTGATTGCCATAAAGTTGCTTCCTTCCAGTCTGGAGCCAAAGCATCCAGTTCAATTCATTTCCATTCACACGGCCTTTGTTAAATGCCTGCGTGTGCTAGGCCCTGTGTGAGAAGCTTTACCTGCATTATCTCATCGAATCCTTGCAGCTTTCCCCCATTATCCAGATGAGAACACTGAGGCTCAGAGAGGCCAAGAATTCAGCTCAGGAATATATTCACATTTTCTGTTCTTTCTACTCCCCACTGTTTTCCCAAGATACCAGGCTACTCCTTTCTCCGATCTTACTCCAAAGGAAAGATGTCCCTCCTAGCAAACCTCAAAACCCATGGCCAGGTGCCCCTTGGATCTGAAGATTATTTCTGCTCATTCCACTGTCTCTTTTCTTACCTGGAAAACTGGAGAGGAGAATGCATATAGAGTCACAAAGTTTTCAATCATTGGCTGGACACTAAATATCATCCCTTTCATTCATTTAACAAATCTTTTTTGAGCACCAGCTATGTGCTAGACAATGCTCTCAGTGCTGTAGACACAAAAGTGAATAAGAGGGACAAGACCCCTGTGGGTGTGGTGGAGCATGCCTATAATCCCAGCTGCTTGGGAGGCTGAGGTGGGAGGAGGATCACTTAAGCCCAAGAATTTTAGTTCAGCCTGGGCAACATAGTGAGACCTTGTGTCTCTTTAAAAAAAAAAAAAAAAGGCTGGGCATGGTGGCTCACACCTGTAATCCCAACACTTTGGGAAGCTGGGGCGGGCAGACTTGAGATCAGGAGTTGAAGACCAGCCTGACCACCAACATGGTGAAACCCTACCTCTACTTAAAAAATACAAAAATTAGCCAGGCATGGTGGCGGGCACCTGTAGTCCCAGCTACTCGGGAGGCTGAGGTAGGAGAGTCACTTGAACCCAGGAGGCAGAGGTTGCAGTGACCCAAGATTGCACCACTGCACGCCAGCCTGGGCAACAAAACAAGACTCCATCTCAAAAAAAAAAAAGAAAAGAAAAGAAGAAAAAAAGACGGGCCAGGTACAGTGGCTCACGCCTGTAATCCCAGCACTTCGGGAGGCTGAGGTGGGCGGATCACCTGAAGTTGGGAGTTCGAGACCAGCCTGACCAACATGGAGAAACTCCATCTCTACTAAAAATACAAAATTAGCCAGGCACGGTGGCACATGCTTGTAATCCCAGCTACTTGGGAGGCTGAGGCAGGAGAATCGCTTGAACCCAGAAGGCGGAGGTTGTGGTGAGCTGAGATTGCACCTTTGCACGCCAGCCTGGGTAACAAGAGCAAAACTCCGTCTCAAAAACAAAAAAAGGCTTCTGCAATGACTTCTAAGAGTTAGAAACAAGTTTTGAGAGGTTACCTGGCTTGCCCATGGTCACAGCAATTTTGTTGCACAGGTGGGCTGAAACCCAAGCCTACCTAACTCCCAGTACAGGATGCTTTCTTCTCCCTGGCCATGGCCTTGCCATTTCTCTTATCTCCCTCCTGCTTTGCCTCTTCTCAGTCTCTGTCCAGTAGGATGAACTCAGAGAACCTCACCCGGGCCGCGGTTGCCCCTGCTGAATTCGTCCTCCTGGGCATCACAAATCGCTGGGACCTGCGTGTGGCCCTCTTCCTGACCTGCCTGCCTGTCTACCTGGTGAGCCTGCTGGGAAACATGGGCATGGCGCTGCCGATCCGCATGGATGCCCAGCTCCACACACCTATGTACTTCTTCCTGGCCAACCTCTCCCTGCTGGATGCCTGCTATTCCTCCGCCATCGGCCCCAAGATGCCAGTGGACCTGCTGCTGCCCCAAGCCACCATCCCTTACACAGCCTGTGCCCTCCAGATGTTTGTCTTTGCAGGTCTGGCTGATACTGAGTGTTGCTTGCTGGCAGCCATGGCCTATGACCGCTACGTGGCCATCAGAAACCCACTTCTCTATACAACAGCTATGTCGCAGCGTCTATGCCTGGCCTTGCTGGGAGCATCAGGCCTGGGTGGGGCAGTGAGCGCCTTTGTTCACACAACCCTCACCTTCCGCCTGAGCTTCTGCCGCTCCCGGAAGATCAATAGCTTCTTCTGCGATATCCCTCCACTGCTGGCCATCTCGTGCAGTGACACCAGTCTCAATGAACTCCTTCTCTTCGCCATCTGTGGCTTCATCCAGACAGCCACGGTGTTAGCTATCACGGTGTCTTATGGCTTCATCGCTGGGGCTGTGATCCGCATGAGCTCGGTCGAGGGCAGTCGGCGAGCAGCCTCCACCTGTGATTCCCACCTCACAGCCGTGGCCATGATGTACGGGACACTCATTTCCATGTACCTGCGCCCCAGCTCCAGCTATGCCCTGGACACTGACAAGATGGCCTCTGTGTTCTATACCCTGGTCATCCCGGCTCTCAAACCACTCATCTACAGCCTCCGCAATAAGGAGGTCAAGGAGGCCCTCAGGCGGGCCTGGAGCCGATTCCACTGTCCAGGGCAGGGGTCCCAGTGATTGGTCCAGGGAGGCTGGGTAGGTCTGACTATGAGGGGATGAGGAAGGTCGGGGCCTCTTTCTGGCCCCTGTCACTGTCGGTAAAGATGGGATGTTCCTCTGGCTTGGATGTCTCAAGTCATTGTTTAAGGGACAGTAAAGAGGGAAATGAAAGCTTATAGCAGGGAGAAAAAGATTTGGGGTTCATCTAGGGCTAGACCTAGAGCCAGACGCTAGACCAGGCTAATGTTTCTGTTGCACTGCCTCAGGTTCTTCAACATTCAAAACATAAACGTTCAGCTGGGTGCAGTGGCTCATGCCTGTAACCCCAGCACTTTGGGAGGCCAAGGCAGGAGTTCAAGACCAGCCTGGGCAACACAGGGAGACCACCCCCCTCCATCTCTACAAAAAAAATTGTTAAAAATAAGCTGGGCATGATGGCATACTTTGCAGTCATAAAAAAGAAAGAGATGATATCCTTTGCAGGGACATAGATGGATCTGGAGACCATTTTCCTCAGCAAACTAACACAGGATCAGAAAACCAAACACCGCATGTTCTCACTTATAAGTGGGAGCTAAACAATGAGAACACGCGGACATATAGAGGGGAATAACACACACTGGGGCTTATCGGAGGGTGGAGGATAGGAGGAGAGAGAGAAGCAAAAAAAAAAAAAACTAATGGATATTAGGCTTAATATCTGGGTAATAAAATAATATGTGCAACCAACCCCCATGACACACATTTACCTGTGTAACAAACCTGCACATCCTGCACATGTACTACCCCTGAACTTAAAAGTTAAAAATAATAATAATACCTGTAATCTCAGCACTTTGGAAGGCCAAGGCAGGTGGATCACGAGGTCAGGAGATCGAGACCATCCTGGCTAACAAGGTGAAACCCCGTCTCTACTAAAAATACAAAAAAAAAAAAAAAAAAAAAAAAGAATTAGCTGGGCGCGGTGGCGGGCACCTGTAGTCCCAGCTACTCAGGAGGCTGAGGCAGGAGAATGGTGTGAACCCAGGAGGCAGAGCTTGCAGTGAGCCGAGATCGCACCACTGCACTCCAGCCTGGGCTACAGAGCAAGACTCCATCTCAAAATAATAATAATAATAATAATAATAATAATAATAATAATAAATTAGCCAGGCGTGGTGGTTCACGCCTGTAGTCCCAGCTACTCGGGAGGCTGCAGCAGGAGAATCACTTGAGCCCAGGAGGTCGAGGCTGATGTTGAGCTGTGATTGTGCCACTGCACTCCAGCCTGGGTAACAGAGCAAGACCCTATCTCAAAATAGTAGTAATATAAAAGTTCCTAGATGTTACCAGGTAAAGGAATACAGGCTTATTTGCCACCTGTACTTATAAGAGGCTAATCCCCAGAAGCACCAAGTGAGAGCTATGTTAGTTCCAAGTGTTCCTAGATTCTTGACCTTTTAAGCTTCTTCATGGCCAGTGTGTCTGCGCCTCCCTCTTCAGCCCAGGAGAACATCTTCAGGATCCACTTAGACTAAAGAATGGGACGGAATCTGAAGAGGGAAACATCTGTCCCCTATGGCCCATGTATTCCGCGTCTCAGGAAAATGGCTTAATAGCTAGAACATGCACAAGTCACTTTTAAACTCCCAACAGCTGGATTTGAATTTGGCCAGGGTTAGACTAGTTCAGGCTTATGATAGAGGCTAGGAAAGGATTAGGATTGAATAGTTAGAATCGGGTTAAGATTAGGTCTCAGGCTATGGCTAAGGATGGGGTTCAGTTACGGTAGGTTAGGATTAGGGTTAGGGAGAATTAAGAAATGATCAGGCAAATTTATGATTGAATTACAATTATGTAAATTTTATAATTTGGGCTCGTTGTTATTAGTAGTATATTTGGGATAAATTTAAGGGTTTGGGCCAGGTGCTGTGGCTCACGCCTGTAATCCCAACACTTTGGGAGGCCGAGGCAGGCAGATCGTCTGAGGTCAGGAGTTCAAGACCAGACTGAGCAACATGGTGAAACCCTGTCTCTACTAAAAATACGAAAAAAATTAGCCAGGCATGGTGGTGCATGCCTGTAATCCCAGCCACTCGGGAGGCTGAGGCAGGAGGATCACTTGAACCCAGGAGGCGGAGGTTGCAGTGAGCCAAAATCATGCCACTGCACTCCAGCCAGAGTGACAGAGCGAGACTCCATGTAAAAAATTAAATAAATAAATAAATAAGAGTTTGGATAAATCTTGTTAGAAATATTAGAATTATTTTAGGATTAGTGTTAGAATGGGAGACTAAATAAGATTGGAGTTCGGATTTCATTTGTATTACTCAATTGAATTGGAGTTAGAGTTTAGTTCACATTAGACTTAAGTTGGTGTATGGGTAATGTTTGTGCTAAGTTTAAGTCACAGTCTGGTTATTACTACAGGTAAGCTGGGATCAGAACCAGATGAAATTTAGGCATAACAATATTTTAGGTATCAAATTGGCATGCTTGTGGTCACTTTAAGATTTAGTTGGGGTTATAAATAGTGTTACTTAAAGCCTAAGGGTAGGGGTTGGTTGTTGGTGAATTTCAGTTTCATTCAGAGTGATGAGCATGCCTGGATTTGCATGTGGTTGGGTAGGATTAATATCATGACTGTTTGGTGTTAAGATTCCAGCATTGAGGTAGGGTTGGAGTTGGAGAGGGAATGCCATAACCCCGACCTCTTGGACAACAGTAACTACACTGCCCCAAGCTTTGAGTCATGGAGGACCTCCGAGACCCAGTGCTCTTGGGAGTTTTATTCACCCAGAGTTCACAATTTTGACAGATTTCTTTTGTCTCCATGACTCTTTTACACATAGGCAAGTCCTAAGGCACTGCATTCTGCCTGGGAAGCCTCTCTCTGCAGGAGCAGACAGGAGTGGACCCTGGGAGTTACAGGCAAGAGCCTCCAAGAAGAGGTGGAGCATGGCCAGATTTAAATGTCAGCTTCTACCTGATCCTCCCTCCAGTTCCCCTGATTATGGCTGAGGCGAGGCCGGGGTGGGAAAGGTATGGGACTCAAACAATGCTTCACCCAATAGGCTGCCCATGGAGTCTCTTCCTTGGGCCCTAGCCAGGGGCTGGCCTTGCCCCTCTACACGCTCCCTTCAAGGAGAAATCAACCACCTGGCGCCACTTAGACTGCAGGAAAACTGAAGGCTTCGACCTGGCTCCCTGGGAAGAAGATGCCCCTTGTTGCCAGGACCAAGACCCTCCCTCTTGGTAACTATGGCATTCTTGGAGTTCCCAGGCTAATAAAGAGGAGAATGTGGACAAGACCATCTCCTCAAATCTTAGAGAACTTTACAGGTTTCCTGACTCACTCCAGTTTTCCCAGAACAGTCCAGTTTTGAAACTCCAAGTCCCGGCTGGGCGCGGTGGCTCACACCTGTAATCCCAGTACTTTGGGAGGCCAAAGCGGGCAGATCATGAGGTCAGGAGATTGAGACCAGCCCGGCTATCATGGTGAAACCCCATCTCTACTAAAAATACAAAAAAAATTAGCCAGGCATGGTGGCGGGCGCCTGTAGTCTCAGCTACTCGGGAAGCTAAGGCAGGAGAATGGCTTGAACCCAAGAGGCGGAGCTTGCAGTGAGCTGAGATGGCGCCACCCACTGCACTCCAGCCTGGGCAATAGAGCGAGACTCCGTCTCAAAAAATAATAATAAAAAAAATAAAAATAAAAAAACTCCAAGTCCCATGTCCCAAGACACCCTCAGTCCTGGGCAAATCGAGATAGTTGGTCACCCCATTTCCTGTTGAAGCAGCTCTTGAGAGAAAAGTTACAATGTCCCAAATTCAGCACATTTTGAAAAGACTTAGATAAAATAAAACCCCTCCTCTCATCACAAGGCTCCACCAACCTCTCCCAGTTCCCCAACTCCTCTTGCCTCCTATCACCACAGCAACTCAGGTGCCACAACAAACATCAGAGTCATTGTCAAAGGAGTTGGCAACCTGAGGACTGCAAATGTAAGGCTTGCCCCAAATTCAACATTTAGACTCAAAGATCTCCTCTATGGTCCTTTCTCTTTTTTGTGGGTTCTTAGGCTCTCGTGACATACAGCAGCTGCCACAATCAGTGGAAAAGTTTCCAGAGGGATAAGGCCCCTTCCATCACCTTGGCCCTACAGGATGGCCATGGCTCCTTCCACATATTTAGTATCCATGGAGCAGCCAGATACAATAATTACATAAATCCTAGAAATCAGCTGGAGGAAATAGTAAGTTTCAAGCTATTATACTGGGCCTACTTGATAGATAGGAAAACAAACAAGAGGGAAGGGGAAAGAATTGGGAAACAGTAACAGAGCCCAACCTGGAGAATGAAGAGAGATAAATCACCCCTCCTGAAGTGAGATGCCCAGAAGAATGTGTCCAATTCTGATAAAGTATTTCCCTTCAACACCACTTCCTAAAGCAGGCAGTGAGGACAGGAAGCTGGGGAAGACTGGGGCACTCATTGCACAAAATAAGTTGGGCCCTGCAACATGGGTGGAAATTGAGGGGAAGAGGCAATTGTACCAGGGGGATGAGGGGCAAGTATATAGAAAGGCATGGAAGTAAAATAAGCTCAGCATGAGCAGAAGACTCTAAGGAGACCAATTTAACTGGCTTGAGGGGGTGTGCTGGGAAAGTAGAGGGAAGTTTAAAGATTGAAAATTAGGAAATGAGAAGAACACTCCATGGCCTCAATATTAAGTAGGAAATTTAGACTTTATTCAAGAGGCAATAGTAAATCACTGGAAGTTTATATATTCAGAATCATTCTTTCTGGTTATTCCAACAGTGTTATGTAAAGCTATTCCCACCTGGAATGGTACATACAGGTTCAGTTCCCTCATACTGCAGTACACACACAGAAACACATACCCCTTCAATAAAGGCCTAATCTCCTATTAGAAATATTCCTTGCTGGAAATAAGAGAGAACACAAACAAATGGAAAAACATTCCATGCTCATGGACAGAAAGAATCAATATTGTGAAAATGGCCATACTGCCCAAAGTAATTTATAGATTCAATGCTATTCCCATCAAGCTACCACTGACTTTCTCCACAGAATTGGAAAAAAATACTATAAATTTTATATGGAACCAAAGAAGAGCCCATATAGCCAAGACAATTCTAAGCAAAAAGAACAAAGCTGGAGGCATCACACTACTTGACTTCAAGCTATACTGCAAGGCTACAGTAACCAAAACAGCATGGTACTGGTACCAAAACAGGATACAGAAAAATGGAACAGAACAGAGACCTCAGAAATAACACCACACATCTACAACCATCTGATCTTCAACAAATCTGACAAAAACAAGCAATGGGGAAAGGATTCCCTATTTAATAAATGGTGCTGGGAGAACTGGATAGCCATATGCAGAAAATTGAAACTGGACCCCTTCTTTACATCTTATACAAAAATTAACTGAAGATGGATTAAAGACTTAAATGTAAAACCCAAAACCATAAAAACCCTAGAAGAAAACCTAGGCAATACCATTCAGGACATAGGCATGGGCAAAGACTTCATTATTAAAACACCAAAAGCAATTGCAACAAAAGTCAAAATTGAGAAATGGGATCTAATCAAACTAAAGAGCTTCTGCACAGTAAAAGAAACTATCATCAGAGTGAACAGGCAGCCTACAAAATGGGAGAAAATTTTTGCAATCTACCCATCTGACAAAGGGCTAATATCCAGAATCTACAAAGAAATTAAACAAATTTACAAGAAAAAAACAAACAACCCCATCAAAAAGTGGGCAAAGGATATGAACAGACACTTCTCAAAAGAAGAAATTTATGCAGCCAACAAACATATGAAAAAATGCTCATTATCACTCGTCATTACAGAAATGCAAATCAAAACCACAATGAGATACCATCTCACACCAGTTAGAATGGCGATCATTAAAAAGTCAGGAAACGGCCGGGCATGGTGGCTCATGCCTGTAATCCCTGACTTTGGGAGGCCGAGGTGGGTGGATCATGAGGTCAGGAGTTCAAGACCAGCCTGGCCAAGATGGTGAAACCCCATCTCTACTAAAAATACAAAAATTAGCCAGGCGTAGTGGTGGGGGCCTGTAATCCCAGCTACTCGGGAGGCTGAGGCAGAGAATTGCTTGAACCCGGGAGGTGGAAGTTGCAGTGAGCCAAGATCATGCCACTGCACTCCAGCCTGGGTGACAGAGTGAGACTCCATCTCAAAAAAAAAAAAAAAAAAAAAAGTCAGGAAATGACAGGTGCTGGCGAGGCTGTGGAGAAATAGGAACACTTTTACACTGTTGGAGGGAATGTAAATTAGTTCAACCATTGTGGAAATCAGTGTGGCGATTCCTCAAGGATCTAGAACCAGAAATACCATTTGACCCAGCAATCCCATTACTGGGTATATACCCAAAGGATTATAAATCATTCTGCTGTAAAGACACATGCACAAATATGTTTATTGCAGCACTATTTACAATAGCAAAGACTTGGAACCAACCCAAATGCCCATCAATGATAGACTGGATAAAGAAAATGTGGCATATATATGCCACGGAATACTATGCAGCCATAAAAAAGGATGAGTTCATGTCCTGTGCAGGGACATGGATGAAGTTGGAAGCCATCACTCTCAGCAAACTAACTCAAGAACAGAAAACTAAACACCACATGTTCTCACTCATAAGTGGGAGTTGAACAATGAGAACACATGGACACAGGGAGGGGAACATCACACACCAGGGCCTGTCAGGGGTTGGGGGGTAGGAGAGGGATAGCATTAGGAGAATTATCTAATGTAGATGACAGGTTGATAGGTGCAGCAAACCGCCGTGGCACATATATACCTGCGTAACAAACCTGCACATTCTGCACATGTATCCCAGAACATAAAGTAAAATTTTTAAAAAAAAGAAACATTCCTTGTTAAAAAAACGCTCTCATAGGTCCAGCCACCCACACAGACACAGATGCAGCTGCACACTGAGACACATCCAAGCTCATGGACAAATGGAGTTGCACAGAGACACAATCACTCCCACAAACACAGCTCTACAAATTGAGATTGTTGATAATAGTTGTGATTGCCACAGTCACCAGAGGCACAATTCCTCCCACACTCCACACATCCTACAAGAAGCCACCATGAGGTGACAGTGACAGGTGAGGTGAGAGGAGGGTTGGCTCCAGAAGCTACAGCTGTAAACCCTGGGATCCCCAGGTCACTCTACTTGGGGCTCAGAGGTCAGCCTGACCCTTCTCTCTCATCTTCACAAGGCAGGGGCTGAGGAGCAGCAGCTTTGCAGTACACAGGGCTCCTGAATGTCCCCTGAGTTGGAGGTGGCACCAGTCACCTCCTCCTCCATCAAACTGGTCCCTAGAGAGGAAGGATAACAAGCCCCACAGCCAGGCTGCCTTGTGCCCCAGGGATGAAGGCCACAAGAAGAGGTTGTTGCCTCTGGGGAAAAGCTAAGGGGCTCCTAGGGCTCTAAACCCCATAAGCATGGCCAATCATTCCTTCCTCAGACCCTCCAGTGTCAAGCCACTCCTGGGCCCTGCTGCTGTTCCTTCCTATGATGTGCAGAACCCAGAGGGTACACCTGGGGACAAGGGGCCAGGCTGCAGAGTGTGCAGATCTGTCTTCCTGTGTGTGACTGTGTGCATGAGTCATATGTGTGAGTATGAGAGTATGTGTTGTTTGTGAGGCTGTGATTATTACCATCACTGCACAATGGTTTCATTTGTAGGGGGTAGGAGGCAGTGTGTATGTGCATATGCCCCTCTAGCGTGGCACATCTCTGCCATGATCCACCATGAACCTACGTGAGTGCAGCCGTGTATGTGAAGGTGTGAGGCTGTGTGCAAAGATGTGATTGTATGATCACTGAGGGGATTGGGTGTGGCTGGGCATGCATGGATGGGCACTGGGTAGAGTGCTCACACACAGTAAGCAGTCAATGAGAACATGAATGTGCATGATGGGTCACAGCAGCTGTGCATGGCGCTATGTCTCCATCAAGAGGAGTATGTGAATGATTGTCACGCTCTGGCCTTAGTGCCATTTTGTGATTGCATTTGGCCATGTGTGTATGTGTATGATGATCTTGGCTTCTGAATCCTGAGGTAATGGTTGTCTGCCGACTTTGCTGTGAATGCATGTGCTGGCTCCACATTTCTGTATATGACTGATTGTGCCTCTGTATTTGCAGAGACCAGTTTGAGGATGCACATGTCTGCGTGCCTGCATGTGCATTTCCAACTACATTTGAATGTTTCTACAAACATCTTTGTATATTTGAACGCTTCTTGGGACCAATTTAGACACAGGTCAGAGCAGGTCCATTTTCCAAAAGCAATTCTATAAACAGGCTTCCCCTTCCATCCTACCCAATCATCCTGATCCTCTTCCCCTCTAGGAAAGTGAGAAAGAATTAGGGGCTTAAGAAAAGATGCTTTAGAGGAAGCTAACGCCAGAGATTCTTCTTAACCAATGGAGGAAAAAAGGAATACGATAGGGTAGGGAGGTCCTTCATTGATTTTTTTTTAATAGAGAAAGATGTGGAAATAAATTAAAAGATCATTTCCCTGTAAAGGTGGTTTCAGCACAGTCTTCAGCAAACCTGTGCCCTAAAATTCCTCTCAGTTACTTCAATTCTCTTCTTACAGAATTGCCCAAGATTTCTGCAATGAAATTCAGACAGGAAAAAAACTGAGACATTGAAAACAAGTTGCCTCTCTCCTTAAGAGTCAAGTCGCTATGCCTGGGCAGATGTGTCCATCTGTCCACAGGAGTTTCTCACCCTGTGATGTGCATCTGCTTGGTGCTCAGTAAGTGTTTGATTTCATGGGGAAAGTTTTCAGGGATATGAGGAGTCATTCAGATTCTCTTGTTCTTTGTGTGTATGTGTGTTTGAGATGCAGTCTCACTGTGCCACCCAGGCTGGAGTGCAGTGGCACGATCTCGGCTCACTGCAACCTCTGCCTCCTGGGTTCAAGATATTCTCCTGCCCCAGCCTCCCAAGTAGCTGGGATTACAGGCACGTGACACCACACCCAGCTAATTTTTGTATTTTTTTTTTAGTAGAGATGGGGTTTCACCACATTGGCCAGGCTGGTCTCAAACTCCTGACCTCAGGTGATCCTCCTACCTTGGCCTCCCAAAGTGCTGGGATTACAGGCACGAGCCACTGCACCCGGCCTTGTTTTGTGTTTTAAGTCTGAAAATATCTGTATTCTTTACTCACACTTGAGTAGTATTTTCGCTGAGTGGAGAATTCCAAGTTCGAAATGCTTTTTTTCAGAATTTGAATATTGTTAAACTGTTCTATAATCTACTGTTGAATTGAAACATTTGATGGCAATCTAATTACATGGATATCATCAGTTCATTGCACCCCATGCCCTTAGGAAGTACTGGAGTCTCCTCTTCATTTCCAGTGTTCTAAAATTCCACTATTTGTGTCTAGGTGTTGTGGGTTCATATTCATTTCAATGTAAACATATGTGCTCTTCAGATTTTTTTTCTAGAGTTTCTTTCTTATGTTTCTCTCCTCCATCTTGGTTTGGTTTCATTTTTCTTTTCCAAAATAAATGTCCATTGGCCAGATCTTTCTGTGTCGAACCTCACTCTGTTTCATCTTTTCTTTCATATTTTCCTCCTTCCCTGATCTACATCTTGTGCAATATCTTTTGTTCTATTTTTGCTTAAATCACAAACTATCAAAGTTGGACATGACCTTGAAGATGAGTTACTTCAATTCTCTTATTTCGCAGGTTGAAAGTCTAAGGCCCCACGAGGTCAGGAGATCGAGAACATCCTGGCTAACACGGTGAAACCCCGTCTCTACTAAAAAATACAAAAAAATTAGCCGGGCGTGGTGGCAGGCGCCTGTAGTCCCAGCTACTCGGGAGGCTGAGGCAGGAGAATGGCGTGAACCCAGGAGGTGGAGCTTGCAGTGAGCTGAGATCGTGCCACTGCACTCCAGCCTGGGCGACAGAGCGAGACTCCATCTCAAAAAAAAAAGGAAAAGAAAATCTAAGGCCCAGAAAGGAAGAAGGTTCAGGGAGGTGAAATGACTTGCCCGTAGTCATACCTGTGCATAGGGCCAGGGCTACCTGACTCTAAACTCTTGATTTTTTCCCATGGCCAGGAAGCCTTGAACAATTTATCCCCTCACCTTTTCCGTTAGACATCGGGGAGGTGACCTATCAATAGAAAGGAGCCCTCGAGGTTCCAGGCGAATAACCAGCCTGCCATGGAGGCTGCCAATGAGTCTTCAGAGGGAATCTCATTAATTTTATTGGGACTGACAACAAGTCCTGGACAGCAGCGGCCTCTCTTTGTGCTGTTCTTGCTCTTGTATGTGGCCAGCCTCCTGGGTAATGGACTCATTGTGGCTGCCATCCAGGCCAGTCCAGCCCTTCATGCACCCATGTACTTCCTGCTGGCCCACCTGTCCTTTGCTGACCTCTGCTTCGCCTCCGTCACTGTGCCCAAGATGTTAGCCAACTTGTTGGCCCACGACCGCTCCATCTCGCTGGCTGGCTGCCTGACCCAAATGTACTTCTTTGCCCTGGGGATAACTGATAGCTGTCTTCTGGCGGCCATGGCCTACGACTGCTACGTGGCCATCCGGCACCCCCTCCCCTATACCACGAGGATGTCCCGGGCCATGTGCGCAGCCCTGGTGGGAATGGCATGGCTGTTGTCCCACGTCCACTCCCTCCTGCATATCCTGCTCATGGCTCGCTTGTCCTTCTCTGCTTCCCACCAAGTGCCCCACTTCTTCTGTGACCACCAGCCTCTCTTAAGGCTCTCGTGCTCTGACACCCACCACATCCAGCTGCTCATCTTCACCGAGGGCACCGCAGTGGTGGTCACTCCCTTCCTGCTCATCCTCGCCTCCTATGGGGCCATCGCAGCTGCCGTGCTCCAGCTGCCCTCAGCCTCTGGGAGGCTCTGGGCTGTGTCCACCTGTGGCTCCCACCTGGCTGTGGTGAGCCTCTTCTATGGGATAGTCATTGCAGTCTACTTCCAGCCCACATCCCGATGCGAGGCAGAGCGGGGCCGTGTGGCCACTGTCATGTACACTGTAGTCACCCCCATGCTAAACCCCATCATCTACAGCCTCTGGAATCGCGATGTACAGGGGGCACTCCGAGCCCTTCTCATTGGGCGAAGGACCTCAGCTAGTGACTCCTGAGGGCAGGACCCCACTGAGGACAGACTGCATCACCCACACTGGCAACTCTTGAACGTGACCCTCTGTCCTCTGCTATGCTCAAAAATCATAACAGCTGTCATTTTCTGAGCACCTGCCCGGAAGCAGATCCTTGCCTGATCTCATTTTATTCCCACAGCCACCCAGGATGCAGATATTATGATCCGGTTTTACACACAAGAAAATTTGTCTTTAGGCTCAAAGATAAGAAGTAACTTTCCAGCCAGGCACAGCGGCTCACGCCTGTAATCCCAGCACTTTGAGAAGCCGAGGTGGTGGATCACCTGAGGTTGGGAGTTCAAGATCAGCCTGGCCAACATGGCGAAACCCTGTCTCTACTAAAAATACCAAAATTAGCCAAGCGTGGTGGCGCACAACTGTAATCCCATCTACTCGGGAGACTGAGGCAAGAGAATCACTTGAACCCAAAAGATGAAGATTGAAGTGAGCCAAGATTGTGCCACTGAGCTCCAGCCTGGGCAACAGAGCAAGACTCCATCTCAAAAAAAAAAGAAGTGACTTTCTCAAATTCACACAGTTCTTAGAAAGCAAAACCTGCACCCCTTCTGCCACATCATGCTCTTCTGATGATCACTCTTAGGCATTTAGAATGCATTCCACCATTTCCTACAGACCGAGGGCAATCCAGGAGGGTGTGACATCCGCAGAACGTGCCTTGTGTGGATGAGCACTTTCTCTTCAGTCATATGGCCATGTGTTTTCAAATAAATTGACTTCTCAACTGGGACTGGAATAGAGAAATTCACACACTCATGTGTGAAGGGCCAGCCCCTCCTAATGAGCTCAGTGTGGCACACAGGAGGCCCTCTGCACATCTAATATGAATAAATGACTCTGTGTTCATACTAACATGCATTTAGAAGAAGTCCGTTCTTCTAATTCTTTGTTCTTTCCCTTGTTTGCTATCATGGCACCTGTTCTGCCCCACCTGGCATTCTGTAGAAGGAGCACATTGTGGACACGCACAGTCATGAATGAACAAAGCAAAGCTGAGAAGGAGGAGGCATAGGTGTTAGGGGCAGATGGAGCAGGCATTGGATAGGTCTTTATCGTATGCCAGCATTTCACTTATTTTTACCCACAAAAAGTATGGGTACTCTTATTGCCACTTTATGAATGAGGAAACTGAGGCTCAAAGCTGGTAACCTAGTCAGTGTCAGAGCCAGAACAAGCCCTTATGCCACATGGGTCATGCAGGTGTGTTTTAATGGGCCCCATAGAATCCACACGCCAGGTTTTGGTGTCTCAGTGGAAGCACTTGCAGGAAGAAGTCTCAGACCAGGGCAGGTTCGCTGCCTCAAGTAAGGACACATTTTGGGGTCTGAAAAGGCCTCATGGTGCCCGAGTTTTTACCAAACAGGTATGTGAGGCAGGAGCTTTTAGGTCTCTGTTTCTCTAAGAAATCTGCACCCACTTCCCCATCCCCTAGTCCCAACTCCACTCCTACCCCCATTCCCCTGCTCCAGAGAGAAGGAGAGAGAGCTACAGCGATCCTAGAGCCAGGTTAGCAACAGCCCCTTCCAGATCACACAGGTGAGCTGCCACTGCCCAGTCCCAGAGCTGCTACACTATGCTGTTTAGATCAAAAAGGACCTTAAAGGTCTTTAGACTGGTAGCTTTAATCAAAAAAAAAAAAAAAAAACACCAAAACAAACAAAAAACAACAACAAAAACACGTTATTTACATAGAAACACAATCTGTAAAACAGGGTGGGGGAGAAGCCATGCAGTGTGGATGAGGGAGGGTGAAAGGAGGCCCAGAATCCACCGTCGATGCTTCTCCCCACCCCCACTTTGAAAGGTCTTTGATCAAACCGAACACCTTCACTTGATAAATGGGGAAACTGAGGCCCAGAGTGGTTAAGGGACCTGCTCAAGATCACACAAAGTCAGTGGCAAACTTCAGGCTTCCTTGTTCAACCTGCCAGTGCCCCAAAGCCTGGCCCTGCCATGACATAGAGACCATCCTTTCCCAGCCTCCCTTCCTCCCTCCCACGCCCAGGTTATTTGTTTGTGCTGTGATGCCAGATCCTTGCTACTCTGTCAATAACTTGTCCCCTGCCCCCATGATCGACTTCCTCCGCTCTGCCTTCTCTAAAGCTTCAAAAACATACCGGCCATGATGCACATTCACTTGTGCCTGGAAACACCTGCACCACCAGCCCTGCCCTATGGCTTGGAGTCAGCTGCTGACCATCAGGGTCCTTGCGTGAGGCATCTCTGGGTCCCTTGAACCTAGCACAGAGAACATGCCTGTGACGTGCTGTGGCCTTGGGCGTCTCATGATCTTCCAGGTGAGTCATCCGCATCAGGAAGGGGAAAGGGGCACGGAAGAGTCAGGAGGTTGTTAGTGCTCCTGTTTTCCAGGCCACCAGCCCTGCCCCAGCCATCCTGCTCAGATTTCAACCCAAGAACAGGCCGCATCACTGAAGGGGCAGCTAACTCTCACTGGTCCCCACTGCCGACAGGGTAGCTTCTGTCCCTGGACTCTGACCAGCAAGCTACCTCTGCCTCAGCATGGTCAGTGCCTTCTACAGAATCACCACGACCAGAAGCATAAGCTCTTCCAGGTCCCACAATAGCCCAGTGCCAAACCCCCATTTTGGATATCAGGAAACTGACTCTCAAAGAAGTGAGGAGATCTGTCCTTGTTCCTTCTGCTGGCCAATTTAAGTTGTAATTCTCCTGTCCTCGGTATCATTCTCTTTTCACTACACCATAAATCATCACTCAAGTCAAGTTAATTAATGTGTATTGATCACTTGCTCTGTGCCAGGCACTGGGTTACATGCTTAATCTATCTCCAGGCAACCTGGGGAAAACAAGGAGAAGGGAATGGTGGGAGCGTCAATAGCCCAGTCTCCCGGCATGTGGCTTCCTGGACCACCGTCCCACCCCACCCCACCCCAACTAGACCTGACCTCTTGTTTTACTTTGGTTAGCCCTAGAAGATGAAGTGATCTGGAGACAAGATGAGGAATCCATCCTTTCTCTGTCCCCAGAGAGGCCACTAAAGACTTCATAAGGCTGGACACAGTGGCTCACGCCTGTAATCCCAGCACTTTGGGAGGCCGAGGTGGGCAGATCACGAGGTCAGGAGTTCGAGACCAGCCTGGCCAATATGGTGAAAGCCCATCTCTACTAAAAATACAAAAATTAGCCGGGCGTGGTGGTGCATGCCTGTAATCCCAGCTACTCAGGAGGCTGAGGCAGAAGAATTGCTTGAACCCGGGAGGCAAAGGTTGCAGTAAGCCGAGATTGTGCCACTGGACTCCAGCCTGGGTGACAAAGAGAGACTCCATCTCAAAAGAAAAAAAAAAAAAGACTTCATAAATCCACTGAAGTAGTTTTCCCTGGATCTTTTTCACATGAAATATAAAGAGACCGATTTTTAACACCTTAAATAAAACAAGTATATCCAAATGACCGACTCCCTTCCCGGCAGTCCCCTTGGAAGAGCTTAGGCTTATTCCAGTGAGGCTGCTTCAGCTCCAGGGATTTTTGCAGCCCCTCTTTGCAAGGTCTTTGAGCCACACGAGGAAATCTACCTCTTCTCACCCACCACATCCCCTGAGTTTGTCCTCAAGTGACTTCTGGCCATTTCAGAATCAATTCATCTCACCCTCCCAGCACCGATATTTTCAACCCTTCAGTTTATTCAAAATAATGTGTAGTGAACCACCTCCTCCAGAAAAAATAAATAATTGCACTGCAAGAAAAGAATTTCAGAGTCTGCCTCTACAGCCTCATTTGTCATGTAATCTTTGTGCATTGTAAAGTAAGGCAGCCTTCATTTCAAAGGTATAGCAATTGGGGAGATTTTAGTAGTAAAAAAAAGCTCACATCACAAATGGTAAATTGATTACTCCTTCTAAGGGTACAAAGAAAATTTCTAGAACCTAAGTCTTCTTTCATGCAAGGGCTTCCACAGGGAAAATGCAGCCATTAGGGATGCAAAATAAAAACATAAAGACTTTTTCTTGATGCAGAAATGACTGCTTTAAAATACTAGCAATGGGCCAGGTGCAGTAGCTCATGCCTGTAATCCCAGCACTTTGGGAGGCCAAGGCGGGTGGATCACCTGAGGTCAGGAGTTCAAGACCAGCCTGGCCAACAGGGCGAAACCCCATCTCTACTAAAAATACAAAAATTAGCTGGGCGTGGTGGCATGTGCCTGTGATCTCAGCTACTCACTCGGGATGCTGAGGCAGGAGAATTGCTTGAACCCAGGAAGCAGAGGTTGCAGTGAGCCGAGATGGCGCCATTGCACTCCAGCCTGGGTGACAAGAGTGAAACTCCATCTTAAATAATAAAATACAATAACAAAATAAAATAAAATCCTGGAAAAGCATTGATAGTCCAAGAAGCTGACAAAGCAAGCAGTTCAGCTCACTCTGAATCATTGATGCTTCCTCCAACTCACTCTATCCACAGCTCTTCTGTCCCGCTTCCTCCACATCCTTTACCTTTACATGCCTGTACTGCTTTCTCCTTTTTTTGTCACATATGTTCCCACCTCCTTCCCTATTTTTGTTCTCTGCTCTCTCGCTCATCTACTATTATTTACTGGTGCCAGCCCCCATACTAGGCACTAAGACTATAAATAAAGTCCTTGTCCTCACACGCAATACAGGAACACAGTTCATGATCAAAGCCAGAAGAGAGATACAACATGCTGTGGAGCAGGGGTCTCCAAGCCACAGGCCACAGACAGGTACTAGTCCATGGCCTGTTAGTAGCCAGACCACACAGCAGGAGGTAAGCGGTGGGCAAGTGAGCACTACCACCTGAGCTCCTGTCAGCTCAGCGGCAGCATTAGATTCTCATAGGAGTGCAAACCCTATTGTGAACTGCACAGGCGAGGGATCTAGGTTGCCTGCTCCTTATGAGAATCTAATGCCTGATGATCTGAGGGGAACAGTTTCATCCCAAAACCATTCCCCACATCTGTCCATGGAAAAATTGTCTTCCCTAGTGCCAAAAAGGTTGGGGACCACTGCTATAGAGGAAGCAATGACTTGGGTTGGAAGGGAGAGGAGAGTTAAGGAAAACTCACAGAGTCTGGTAGGTTACGTCAATTGCCCTGGTTCCTCAGCCATCCCTGATGCCATACCTTTGAGCCATGTAACTTTGCCCTCCAACCACGACTGGGGTCTCAGCCATGCAACTTGCTTTGGCCAGTAAGATATTAGGAAGCATGATTTTAGCAAAACTTGAAAGGTATTTGTGATACTGGCTGGGCAAGGTGGCTCACGCCTGTAATCCCAGCACTTTAGGAAGCCAAGGCAGGCAGATGACCTGAGGTCAGGAGTTCGAGACCAGCCTGGCCAACATGGTGAAACCCTGTCTCTACTAAAAATACAAAAATTAGCCAGGCATGGTGGTGGGCACCTGTAACCCCAGCTACTCGGGAGGCTGAGGCAGGAGAATCACTTGAGTCCAGGAGTCGGAAGCTGCAGTGAGCTGAGATTGCACCACTGCACTCCAGCCTGGGCAACAGAGTGAGACTCCAACTCAAAAAAAAAAAAAGTATCTGTGATATTGGGCTTGTTCGCTTGTGTTTCTCTCATTGCCATGAGAAGGACATGTCCACCTAGTCCCCTGGTCCCAAGACAGGGAAGAGAGACACCTGGGGCAGGGCTGCTGTAGCCAAGGTGATCTAAGCAGAACCCTCAGCTGACCTGCAGATGTATGAGCAAAGCCCAGCCAAGATCAGCCAAGCCCCAGCTGTCCCATTGACACATGAGTGATAATGAACGACTCATGTTTTAAACCACTGAGTATTGAGATGGTTTGTTACACCGTCATAGCAAACTGACGCAGCTCCCATAACTATTTCTGATATTTGCCTTTTTCACCGATGCAGTCTGGCTAGCCCCTTCAGTGTCCTGAGGGCTGATTGATCCATCAACATATACTTGCTTTCTCTGTTTGCTTTTGGGGATTTATATGTGAGTATGTCTCCACCCGCAAGACTAGACCAATCTACCAGGGATTCTTTGAGGGTAAAAGTCAGGTTTTTCCACTGGCCTAGGAACTCCTGGAATAAGGGCCCCAGCTCCCCTTTCTCAATCTCAGGATCACATCCATGTCCTCACTATAGACACTGTTTCCTCTCCTGGTTGCCTTCTTTGGAGGCTGTCATTGAACCCACACACAGATTCAATTTAGACTGGAACATTTTCAGCTAGTCTCTGGTGAGAAGGAAAAATGAAACTGGAAAGGCATTGGTTACTGGAAGGATGACATGAGTAAAACAAATCAAATCACCATTTGTTTGGCAAAGAGCTCAACTTCACCCACACAGACACCACCACCTACTTCATTTTCTCTCCAAGGACCACAGAACAACTGGCAGGTTGTGGAGAAACCATGACCAAGACCATCCCACACACATCACGAAATCACGTCACCACAGACCTTGGAAACCACAATGACATGGTAGGAAGTTAACTCAGCACAGGCCAGATGTGGTGCCAGTGGCTTTACATTCCTTGTACTCATAACAATTTAATACTCATAACAATCCATTGTGGCACACATTATTGTCTCCATTTTACAGATGAGAAAATTGTGACTCAATGAGGCAACTTGCCCAAGGCTCCAAGCTAAAAATCAGTGGAACTAATATTTGAGCACAGATCTGGCTCTGGGCAGAAATGAGAGATAGCAAAAGCCCTCCCCTCACCCATTCTGATTCCGGACCCACTCATCATGCATGAGAATCATGTGACATGCTCATGGGAAATGCATTTTTTTTTTTTTTTGAGATGGAGTTTCACTCTTGTTGCCCAGGCTGGAGTGCAATGGCACAATCTCGGCTCACTGCAACTTCCGCCTCCCGGGTTCAAGTGATTCTCCTGCCTCAGCCTCCCAAGTAGCTGGGATTACAGGTGCCCACCACCACGCCCAGCTAAATTGTATTTTTAGTAGAGTCAGAGTTCCACCAATGGTCAGGCTGATCTCAAACTCCTGACCTCAGGTGATCCACCGGCCTTGGCCTCCCAAAATGCTGGGATTACAGGCATGAGCCGCCGCACCCAGCCAAAATTGTTTTTTAAAAAGGAAATGGGATAAGGAAAGGCTGGATGGGCTGGAGGTGCTTCCAGGCAGGTAGAGAACTCTTTGGTGTACCAAGATGATGACAAGGAACTGAGGCCTTGGGAGTAGAGGGAGAGCTACATCAAAGACAAAGCCACAGACTGTAAGAGCTGCATTTCCTGACCACCAACTGTAGTAGTCTGCTCAGCTGCCCTAAAAAAATACCACAAACTGAGTAATGATAGAAATATATCTTGTCACAGTTCTTGAGGCTGGAGGTCCACCAACACCATGGTGCCATAAGGGTTGGTTTCTGGTGAGGGATCTCTTCCTAGCTTGTAGACAGCTGCCTTCTAGCTGCATCCTAGCATGTACCTGCTCTGTGCACATGCAGAGAGCAAGGGAGCTCTGGTGTCTCTTCTTTTAAAGACAGCGGTCTTACTGGATTTGGTCCCCACCCTTATGACTCATTTAACCTTAGTTACCTCCTTCAGTGGCCCTATCTCCAACTACAGTCACTTTGGGGGTTTGGGAATTTGGGCTAGGTTGGGGACGGTTCAGTCCATAACACCAACTATGTGGCAGGCACCCTTCAACTCTTTCCAAGAGCCTCTTTGGATAAACATTATTATTGCCTGTTCATGGGTAAGGCTTCCCAGACAGTGGTAAAATTCTGAGTTCTGAGCTCTGAGTTCCTAGGTTTAAGTTCTGACTTTACTATGTACTAACCGGTTGACCTTGGGCAAATCATTTAACTAAAAAATGAGGACAATAATATAGCTCTGGAGTGGTGAGAATTATCTAAGAAATAAATATAAACTGCTTAGAAGACAGGCATGGTGGCTGTCACCTGTAATCTCAGTACTTTGGGAGTCCAAGGTGGAAAGATTGCTTTAGCCCAGGATGTAGGGAGACCCCCTGAAACTATTGCTACAGAATAAAAGATGAAATGCTCCTGATTATTGTAAATACAAAATTGCATGCTGGATTGTGTAAAGACAATGCCAGGTTGGACTGCGAGAACGAGCCAACAGCGCGTGATGTGCTTCCCCCTGCAGAGAACCTATGAATGGATGTGCAGTCAGGGAGGTTTCACATCACCAAGATTCCTATCCCAGAAAAGCAGATGTTCATAGCTCTGGGAATGGAATGGAACCCTTGTGGAAAGCCTATAAACGGACGCATGGGGGGCACCTGTCCATATGGATAAGATAGGGCTATAAACGCCCTCATCTTGCCACAGCTCTTCCAGGCCTCTTTAGGGTTAGGGCATACTCCCTTCTGAGAATTTCTGGTCTAACCGGTTCTCTAGCTTCACGTCCTGTTTCTATGGATTGTTTGTAACCAGCTTTTGTTGCAATTGTTACTGCTGATTAATAGCTTGCTAATCATAGGTTACAGAAAGATTGTGTTTCTGTTTTAAGGCTCTGTTAGAAATTACTGATGCATGCACTATATTGTAAATTCTTATCTCTGTATACCGTACTTCTACATAGAAATGTACTGTACTTCTACATACAAATGTTATTACTTCATCCCCATGTGATCATCTTACCTCACAATCAAATGACCCTAAATCCCTCATTAACCTACCCCCGCTCTCACTAAACTTAATAATAAATGCTGGTATATCCAGTGCATTGTTGGCACCGCGGGACCAGAAGGTGGTGACCCCCCCGGACCCAGCTTTCACTATCTTGTGTGTGTCTATCATTTCTCAACCTGCCGATCCGCCTGGGAACAAAGAGAGAGCCCCGTTGCATTGCAGGCTGCTGGCCAGATCCCACAATACCAGGAATTTGAGGCTGCAGTGATCTATGGCTGCACCACTGCATTCCAGTCTTGGCAACAGAGCAAGACCCTGTTTCAAAAAACAAAACAAAACAAAACAAAAGACTGAAAAACGAAGTGCTTGCTTACTCTCACTATGACAGGTCTAGGGGACACAGGTAGTAAGTCACTGGAGACAAATGGTGGGATTGGGATTTGAAACAAAGATTGTACTCTTAACTAAGAAGCTATGTCTCCTCGAGTCACCCACCTTGCAGCATCTTGGGGCTGGTGGGTGCCGCCTGCCTTCCTGTTCTCTTCTGTTTGTTTTTTTCTCCCCCTTAGTTGACCATGATCTGAAAGTCAAGTGTATATATGTTGTCTTCATCAAATACCATTTTGTTTGATTTGTTACTCATTATTTAAAGTGTGTGTATTTAACATTTTCCCTTTCTCATTCCTAAAAACAAATTCTCTAACATTATTCTTACATGGTGCTACGTATCTCCGTCAGGCCCCTACTCTGCAGTCTGTAGCACAGCGTCCATAATGGGAACAAAACAATTCATTCCTTCTCCTCTGCTGCCACCGCGTGGCCATTTTGCATTATAACCCGCATTTCTGCAAAGTAACCAGGAGGTAACAACCTCTTTGGCAAGGCTGAGGATTTAACTTGATCCTGTTTGTTACCTGGTTCTCAGTGAGCATAGGTAGTAGACGTCCAATTAAAAATATGTAACATTTATGGAAACATGATATAAGAGATGATCTTCGGCCCTATTGTGGTGAATTCCAGCCTACTTATGTTGCCTTGGGGATTTTCCCCGCTGAAGGAGCATATATTAACTGATGCCAGCTCAGATCAGAGATCAGAGATGACAGGACACAGTCCCTGTCCCCAAGGAAATACTAGTCTGGTCTGTAAACAAATCCAGTTCAACTTTGGCTACCATACATGCTGAAGACAGAGTTACCCTACAGAAAAGAGAGACAGAGCTATTCAAGTCACCAGGATTTCCCATCTCACACTTCGGGAAAACTTTAAATATTTCTTTAAGTTGAATTAAAATAATAGCATGATGACAACAATAATTTATTGAGACATTTCTATGTGTTAAGCAAGGTGCAAAGTGCGTTCCGAGTATTAACCCATTGACCTCCTTTTTTCTGAGATGGAATCTCACTCTGTTGCCCAGGCTGGAGTGCAGTGGTGCAATCTCAGCTCACTGCAACCTCTGCCTCCCAGGTTCAAGCGATTCTCTTGCCTCAGCCCCCCAAGTAGCTGGGATTACAGGCGTGCGCCACCATGATCAGCTAATTTTTTGTATTCAGTAAAGAGGGGGTTTCACCATTTTGGTCAAGCTGATCTGGAACTCCTGACCTCAGGTGATCCGCCCGCCTCAGCCTCCCAAAGTGCTGGGATTACAGACATGAGCCACCGTGCCCGGCCCCATTGACCTCTTATCCCAACTACTGTTATCCCCCTTGTACAGGTGGGAAAATGGAGGCATGGCTAGTGTTGGATGGACCCACGTTTTGAGCCCCCATTTTCTTAACCAGTGTTGCCATCACCTGTAGGAAGACATGTCACAGTATGACTGCCTCTCTCTGAAGAGACAGCAAAGACTTAGTAAGGATCCAGAGAGGATGTGAGGTTTGAGCTGAATTTTCAAGGATAAATAGGATTTATTTGAGTTGACAAGAGGAAATTGGTTTTTTGGGGGGGGTTTTTTGTTTGTTTGTTTTTTGAGACGGAGTCTTGCTCTGTCGCCCAGGCTGGAGGGCAGTGGTGCGATCTCGGCTCACTGCAAGCTCCGCCTCCCGGGTTCACGCCACTCTCCTGCCTCAGCCTCCCAAGTAGCTGAGGCTACAGGCACCCGCTACTACGCCCGGCTAATTTTTTGTTTTCGTATTTTTCGTAGAGACGGGGTTTCACCGTGTTAGCCAGGATGGTCTCGATCTCCTGACCTCGTGATCCGCCCGCCTTGGCCTCCCAAGGTGCTGAGATTACAGGCATGAGCCACCGCGCCCGGCCGGAATTGGGATCTTAAAGCCCTTTTTTAATAAGTGGGATCAGGGTTTTGTAGAGGATGGATAGTTTAAAAAAAAAAAAAAAACTGATGACCTCTATGGATCTAAGGAATGTTTGCTAGGTGCCTCACCATGCTAAGAACTTTAGCTCATTGAACACTTTCAGCCACCCTGTGAGATAGTTGCTATGATTATCCTCACTTGGGAGATCACAGCTCAGAGACACCAAGAAATTTAACCACAAGCATTCACAATCCAAAATAAATTCTTGGGGTGGAGGGAATCAATGGGAGTGAGGCTTCTCTGAGAACACAACTTCATATTCTGTTGGCTTTTAAACTGGGTAAATGTTTTATATGCTCAAAAAGGTGGAACCAAAAAGGATGTACTGAAAAAAAAAAAAAGCAAACCCTAGGTCAAACACAGTGGCTCACATCTGTAATCCCAGCACTTTGGGAGGCTGAGGCGGGAGGATCGCTTGAGCCCAGGAGCTTGAAGTTGCAGTGAGCTGTGATTGCGCCACTGCACTCCAGCCTGGGCAACAAAGTGAAACTCTGTCTCTTAAAAATGAAATGAAATTAAAATAAAGAAAATCACCTTTATGCATACCCCCAATGTAATAATTTGGTTCAGGCAAGGATGCCAAAACTATTAGGTGAAACGTTATTGCAAGAAGAGGATATTCACACAATCTCAAAGTATCACAACACAGATTTCTTTCTGCTAACAAAGGGGAAATAATTTTACTATACGAAGATTTGTCATTCACCACCTTAACCAAGTGATTAAACTTAGCATCATCAAGCTGACATCAGATACTCCCTGACTTATGTAGTAAGAACTACACAACATCACCTCTGGTTGTATTATTGCCAGAAATAAGGAAACAATCTGAGAAGCCAGAAATTGTAGCATTTTTTATGACAGTTGGCCTGGATTCTTTAAAAAGCCTCAGCAGAAGGGTGGCCAGGCTGCCAGGTGGCTGGGCATAATGGACCCAGCTGCCGGTCTAGCCCTTCCTTACGCCCAGGCTTAGACCTATCCCCAGTCACCTAAATGAATAAATGATTAAAAGTCACTGATAAGGCTGGGTGTGGTGGCTCACGCCTGTAACCCCAACACTGTGGGATGCCTAGGCCGGCAGATCACTTGAGGTCAGGAGTTTGAAGCCAGCCTGGCCAACATAATGAAACCCCATCTCTACTAAAAAAAAAAATACAAAAATTAGCCACATGTGGTGGTGCACACCTGTAATCCCAGCTACTCAGAAGGCTGAGGCAGGGGAATCGCTTGAACCTGGGAGGCAGAGGTTACAATGAGCCGAGATCATACCACTGCACTCCCAGCCTGGGCATGGGCAACAGAGCAAGACTCCATCTCCACAAAAAAAAAAAAAAAAAAAAAAGACTGATATGAGCCAGGCATGGTGGCTCACGCCTGTAATCCTTGTACTTTAGGAGGCTGAGGCAGGCGGATGGCTTGAGCTCAGGAGTTCGAGACCAGCCTGGGCAACATAGTGAAGCCCCGTCTCTACAAAAAATACAAAAATTAGCTGGGCACAGTGTTCCACACCTGTAGTCCCAGCTACTCAGCTGACTGAGGTGGGAGGATGGCTTGAGCCAAGGAGGTGGAAATTACAGTGAGCCAAGCTCACGCCACTGCACTTCAGCCTGGGCAACAGAGCCAGACCCTGCCTCAAAAACAAATCACTGATATGAGAAACAAGAACAAAGGCAAGGGGACTATACTAGCTTGAGACTAAAGTCACAAAAATGAAATGTGTGAACTTGATTGCGTCCTGAAATTTTTTCAAAGAATATTAAAGAAATTTTGGGAACAAATAGAGAAAATTGATATGAACTCTGTTTTAGATATTGTTGAATTACTGTTTATTCTCTTGAGTGTAACAATGGTATTTTGGTTATACAAGATCAAGACCCTTTTCTTAGGAGAGTCAGTGAAGTATTTAGGAGCAAAGTCAAGATGTCTGCAAACTTACATCTCAATAGTTCCGCCAGGCGCGGTGGCTCACGTCTGTAATCCCAGCACTTTGGGAGGCTGAGGTGGGCGGATAATGAGGTCAGGAGATCAAGACCATCCTGGCTAACACGGTGAAACCCTGTCTCTACTAAAAATACAAAAAATTAGCCGGGTGTGGTGGTGGGTGCCTGTAGTCCCAGCTACTTGGGAGGCTGAGGCAGGAGAATGGCGTGAACCCAGAAGGTGGAGCTTGCAGTGAGTCGAGATCCCGCCACTGCACTCCAGCCTGGGTGACAATGAGACTCCGTCTCAAAAAAAAAAAAAAGTTCCACAGAAAACAGAGATAAACAAATGCAGCAAAACATCAACTTTTGGTGAAGCCACGTGAAAGATATACAGATGTTAATGGTAATATTCTTTTCATTTTCCTATAGGTTTCAACGTTTTCCAAATAAAAGATTAATAATTAACTAATACAATGTGAGAGTCTGAAGCACCTGACGAAATCATCTAGCCAGGTGCGTGGCTCACACCTGTAATCCCAGAACTTTGGGAGGCTGAGGCAGGAGGATCGCTTGAGCCCAGGAGTTTGAGACCAGCTTGGGCAACAAAGTGAGACACTCCACTCTACAAAAAATAAAAAATTAGCCAGGTACAGTGGCATGCACCTGTAGTCCCAGCTACTCGGCAGACGGAGGCAGGAGGATCCCTTGAGCCCAACGGTTCAAGATTACAATGAGCTGTGATTGCGCCACTGCACTCCAGCCTGGGTAACAGAGCAAGACCCTGTCCCAAGGGGGAGGAAAAAAAAAAAAAAGATCATCTAGTTCAACTCCTCACTTTACAAATGGGGAAATGAGGCCCAGGAGAGGAAGAGATGTATCTGAAGGCACTTAACTAGTTACTGAAAGAGCCAGAGTCCACATTAATTATTCTCCCTATTGCTGTCACTTGTAGTGGGACACGGGTGGCAGTGTGTGGAGGAAGGAGCCTAAGAGATGGATTTTGGGAGGGAGGACTCTCTGGAGTCATGGTAGGAAGGAGATGCCCCTCAACAGGGGCACATTGTGGGTCACTGCCACAGCTGAGACAGGAGGAGATTCTGGCCTGAAACACAGGCAGAACTGAGAGACCCAAGGCTCCATCAGCTCAACTCCTTTTCGCTCTTTAAATTCTCTTCTTGGCCGGTCGCGGTGGCTCACACCAGCAATCCCAACACTTTGGGAGGCCGAGGCAGCCAGATCACCTGAGGTCGAGAGTTCGAGACCATCCTGGCAAACATGGTAAAAACCTGTCTCTACTAAAAATAAAAAAATTAGCCTGGTATGGTGGCACGTACCTGTAGTCCCAGCTACTCAGGAGGCTGAGGCAGGAGAATCGCTTGAACCGGGGAGGCAGAGGTTGCAGTGAGTTGAGATCACACCACTGCACTCCTGCCTGGGCGACAGAGCGAGGCTCTGACTCAAAAAAATAAATAAAAATAATGAAATAAATAAATGAGTAAAAATAAATTATCTTCTTTATTTTCTTCCTCTATTCTCTCCACTGTCTTTCAATGTTTCTATTTTATCGTCACTTGATCAGTTTGCTTTATCCATCAAGAATATGACATCAGGAAAATAGTACAAATGTTGGAACTTCACAAACCTGATTTTAATCCTGCCCTGCCCACTAGCTGTATAAGTTGAAATGTCACTTAACTCTGCTAAGTCTTGGTTTCTACACCTGTGAAAAGTTACTACTTTCTACTTTGAAAAGATGTGTCATTCAATGAGTCAATGTGTTCATTCTTAAATGTTTATTCATCTTTTGCCAAGTGCCAAGCACAGTGTGGGCACTAGACCAATAAAAACACTTATGTGTGTTCCAGGTACTTTATATTAATTGACTCATGTTACTATCAGCATTTCACAGATGAGGAAACTGAGGCATGGAGGGATTCAGCATCTTGCTTCCAAAGCTAGTATCAGCCTGTGCCTAGAGACCAAGCCCTTACTCTATGCCAGTGGTCCCCAACCTTTTTGGCACCAGGGAACGGCTTCCTGGAAAACAATTTTTCCACAGACTGGGGTTGGGTGGGGGGAGTTTCAGGATGATTCAAGCGCATTGCATTTATCGTACACTTTATTTCTATTATTATTACATTGCAATACATAACAATTATACAACTCACCAAAATGTAGAATCAGTGGGAGCCCTGAGCTTGTTTTCCTACAACTAGATGGTCCCATCTGAGGGTGACGGGGAACAGCGACAGATCGGCAGGTGCTGGATTCTCATAAGTAGCGGACAACCTACATCCCTCGCGTGGGCAGTTCACAATAGGGTTCGCACTCCTATGAGAATCTAATGCCACCGCTGATCTAACAGGAGGTGGGGCTCAGGCAGTAACGGAAGCAATGGGAAGCGGCTGTAAAAACAGATGAAGCTTAGCTTGCTGGCCCGCCGCTCACTTCCTGCTGTGCAGCCTGGTTCCTAACAGGCCACAGACCGATACTGATCTGTGGCCCAGGGGTTGGGGACCGCTGCTCTATGCCATACATGAGGAAGAAAACAAAGTCCGTGCCTTCCTGAGACTTTCATTCCAAACGTGAAATCTGGAAGACTCTGGGGCAGTTTGTGATAGACAAATGGTTCCTCTTTCCTTCCCCCAGTTCCATGGCTAAAAGGGAGAATCACAAAATAAAACAGGAGAGAGGTGATCTGAGAGCTACCCCATTTCAACTCCTTCCCTCTTTTACTCTTAATAAGGAAACCAAGAGCAGTGAGCACTTGTTCTGTCACAGGTGCACTCACTCACCTTAATCCATAGGTCAGTGACTCTCAAACTTGAACAAGCTTCAGAAACACCTACAGGGCTCCTGAAAATAGTTTGCCTAGTCATTCCCAGAATTCCTGATTCAGGAGGTCTAGGGTGAAGCCCGAGAATTTGCATTTCTGACAAGTTCCCAGGTGATGCTGAGGCCGCCACTGCTGCTGGTGCTGCCCCAGGTACCACACATGAGAACCACTGTCACAGAACAACTCCACAAAACAGGTTATTTTTGTTCCCATTTTACAGATGAGGAAACTGAGCATCAGGAAGGGTCGGTTTCTTACCAGAAAGAAGCTACACCACTAGACTGCCAGACAGGATTTGAACCCAGATCTGCCTGACTCTAAAGCCCATGCTGCTTCCACGACACCAAAGTTAAGAGATCTAACATTCTCGGCCCGATGCGGTGGCTCATGCCTGTAATCCCAGCACTTTGGGAGGCCGAGGCAGGTGATCACCTGAGGTCAGGAGTTCGAGACCAGCCTGGCTAACATGGTGAAACCCCATCTCTACTAAAAATACAAAAATTAGCCAGGCATGGTGGCAGGCACCTGTAATCCCAGCTACTCAGGAGGCTGAGGCAGGAGAATCGCTTGAATCCAGGAGGCGGAGGTTGCAGTAACCTGAGATTGTGCCACTGTACTCCAGCCTGGGCAACAGAGTGAGACACCATCTCCAAAAAAAAAGTCTAGGATTTCTCCATTACCATTACATGTCTACTTTTTTTTTTAACTTTTTTTTTTTTTTTTGAGACAGGGTCTCTGTCGCCCAGGTTGGAGTGCAATCATGGTTCACTGCAGACTTGACCTCCCAGGCTCAAGAGATCCTCCTGACTAAGCCTCCCAAGTAGCTGGGACTAGAGGTACAACACCATGCCCAGCTAATTTTTTCTATTTTTTGTAGAGATGAGGTCTCACTATGTCTGCCTCAGCCTCCCAAAGTGCTGGAATTACAGGCATGAACCACCACACTCAGCCCTACTGTATTTTAGAACTTCTGTTCTTGAAAAGCAAAGTCAAGTTCCCTGTAAGTGCATAATATATTCTCATTTTCAATGAGAACAGAAGGTGGTTTGTAAAAGCTATTTTTAAGTGTCCCTATTTGCCCAGTAATTCCTCTTCTAGAAATCTATGAGAATAATTCAAAATATAGCCCAAAACACAAAGACATTAAGTGTTCAGCAAAACACTGAGAATCTAAATAACCAATATAAAGAGATTGGTCAGGCCGTGCAGCTTGCTCACGCCTGTAATCCCGGCACTTTAGGAGGCCGAGGCGGGCAGATTACCTGAGGTCAGGAGCTTGAGACCAGTCTGGCCAACATGGTGAAACCCCGTCTCTAGTAAAAACACAAAAATTAGCCAGGCGTGATGGCATGTGCCTGTAGTCCCAGCTACTCAGGGGGCTGAGGCAGGAGAACTGCTTGAACCCAGGAGGTGGAGGTTGCAGTGAGCCGAGATCACGCTATTGTACTCCAGCCTGAGTGACAGAGTGAGACTCCATCTCAAAGAAAACAAACAAAATAAATAAATAAAAATAAAGAGACTGGTTAAATAAATTATTATATATCCAAATGAGGAAATATTATGAAGCCACTGAAAATTATTTATTTAGAATGTTTGAAACATCAAAGTATTTATGATACAACACTAAATAAGGAAGAGCACAGAACTAAATTCAGTAAGTACTCAATGTTTATAAAAATATTGAAAAAAGACTGAAAGGAAATAAGCTAGACTAACAATAGTTCCCTGCTTCTAATAATTTTCAATACATTCTACCCTTTCTACTACAACGAGCTTTCTTAGTCAGAAAAAAAAAAAATTGCACTGTTTGTTGAGTAAATACTTTCAAGACTCTTTTACAGTTAGTCAATTCCTGAAAAGCCAGGAAAATCAAAATTGTGAATTTTAAGGCTAATATTTAATTCCAGATTACATTTCCCCTGACCCTAGAATATACATTTTTAAAGTTAAGGAAAAAAACGCAAATGATAATTATTATAAATACATAGAAAAAAGGCTATAAAAATGACTAGAAATATGACAAAAGGGATTAATTTTGGTTGGTGGAATTATATGGCTTTTAAGTCTTAACAGTGTTTATTACATTTTCTACAATGAACATCTATCACTTTTGTAATTTAAAAAAAGTATTTGCTATCTTTCTTTTTAAGAGACAACCATCAAGAAAATTATATCACATCTATACGATGGAATATTAATAGACATTTTTAAAAAGTTGTAGAATATTTAATAATATAAAAAAAGGTCTGATATATTATTAGCTGACCATACTATAGAACAGTATGTTCAGAATGATCCCATCGTTTTGTTTAAAAACAAACAAAATATCCATGTATACACAGAAAACACCTTGGCAGGAAACAGACCAAAATATTAATAGTGTTTTATTCTAGGTAGTAGGATTAGAGATTATTTTAATTTTCTTATTTTTGCTTCTGTTTTGGTCAATTTTCCTCTACTGAATATGAATTACTTTTCCAATATGAAAAAAAAAAAAAAGTTTTAAAAAAAATCTAGGTTAAACAAAGAGTTACCTTGTTAAACAAAAAAGAGACAAAGACAAGCAGGGGCATCTTACTGAAAGAACTTCCTTTACAAAGATTTCCAGCCCCACTCCAGCTCTAATGTTTAAATCCATAAACTACTTGTCTTCTAACATCACCAGGTCAGTAAGCATCGACCCTTCCTGCTGTTCCAGACTTAGTCATGCTGGAGGAAGACATGAAATCCAGCAGCAAAGGCCACCCCTCAGGACTGGGTGCGGTGGCTCACCCCTTTAAACAAGACCCTGGTGGGGAAAAAAAAAAATCTAACCCCCGTCTAAAGCTATGGAACTGATTACACGTAAATATAATTTACAATCATTTGATTAAGAAAATGCACTATTTACGTTGCAAATAACACACTACCTACAGAATTATACTCTCAGGCTTGGCAGAGACCTCTGAGATCATCTGAAGACAATTTCCAAGACACCGTCTTTAGGATGCTTTGTAAATATTGACTGGAAACAATAACAGAGATGTCATGCCACAGAATCTTAAGTAAACAGTTCAAAAGCCTGGCTTCCTGTTTATACAATTGTAAGTCACCTTATTGCTAGCTACAAGGTTATTCAGCATTCTGATTTAATCTAAGAATTTCTTGATTTTATGCATAATAAAAGGGACTACAAAGAACAGCTGAAAAGCCAGAAGACAAAGAAGGAACAAAAATAAACAATGACGTGTATTCCAACCCAAACAATGAGAAATCTATGCAACCAGACTATCAGTTCAATCTATTTCCAGGTCGCTATCCTCACTGTGACACGTGGCAGAGTTACGCACAGATGTCAGCACCAAGACTTCCTTTTCTGGGAGTAATCCAAATTCCTGGAGAAAAGCTTCAAGGTCCACAGCAAAGAAATCATCCCCCAGCTGGTCAGTAACACGAACAAAATTGCCGATCAATTCACCCCCCTTATAGATCAGCAGGGCAGGAAGGGCATTCCTGGTGAACCGACTGCTGGCGCCAATAACTGAGCTCTTCACCCTGCAGAACTTGACAGCTGGGTACTCTGCGGCAAGGCAGATCATGCAACCATTCATGGCTTCGGTTCCTGGAATGCCATCCTCATAAATATGAACCATGATGACAATGCTTTTCTGTTCTTTATCAATCATGTCTAAAAACCCTTCTCCACTGGAGATCTCAAAAACCTGCTTGAATTGGGGCCCCTTGTGAAGCTGCTGCCGCATCTCTTCCATTCGCTGCTTCCGGTACTGCTGCAGAAACTCTTCATCATCTTGGTCCTCATTCATCATGGCAAACTCCTTCAGAGTCATCTGCAGGCGGACCAGCAAGTGAGCATAAATATGAAAACTGAACACTCGTGATAACAGTTAATATGGGCCGGGCGCAGTGGCTCACGCCTATAATCCTAGCACTTTGGGAGGCTGAGATGAGCGGATCACTTGAGGTCAGGAGTTCAAGACCAGCCTGGCCAACATGGCAAAACCTCATCTCTCCTTAAAAAAAAAAAAAAAAAAAATACAAAAAGTTAGCAGGGCATGGTGGTGTGCACCTGTGGTCCCAGCTACACGGGAGGCTGAGGCACAACAAGAATCACTTGAACCTGGGAGGCAGAGGTTGCAGTGAGCCAAGATCACACCACTGCACTCCAGCCTGGGCGACAGGGTGATACCCTGTCTCCAAAAAAATAAAAAAAAAATAAAACAGTTAACATGTACTACATGCTGATAATATATAAGGCACCATGCTAAGTACTTTACATGCATTATATCTCACTGAATTCCATAACTCCATCGGGAAGGGACTTTTAATAGCCCCACTTTATAAATGAGGTTCCAAAACTTGACATTTGAACAAGTTCACCCGGTAAGCATAAGACCAGTACTCAAACTAGATTTTAAAAACCCATGTTTTTAACTATAATATCACATTTCCTCTCAATCCAAATAGGCAGCAACATATAATCTCACTTCATGAGCTTGTTTCTTTTTGTCAGTCTTGGCAATATTTTATCTACTTTTTTTTTTTTTGGGGAAGATAACAAGACATTACAGAATTTTAGAAAAAATTCTCATAACCCCTGCCCCACACCATCCCCAAACACACACACACACACAGAGTCACATGGACTCTAAAAATTATTTTTATTACCAGTCATACTAAAATAGTTTTGCTTTTATAGCAGCAGCTGTGGGTGTACCAATTAAGCCATAACCTGCTTTCGAGACTTAGCATGATTATAAGTATTTCCTCATGTTTCCAAATATTTTTATGAAATTACACATAATGTGTCACTTTGCTTAATCACTTCCCTAATTCTGCCAGACAGTTTCCAGTTCTGTTCTATTGCAGATAAATCAGCAGGACAGGAACAGCGTCTCACAAGACTGATCCATGTGATGATACGATGTTGCCTCATTCTGGCCTCTCACCTCAGTATCAGGAAGCAGCTGTGAGCAGCAGGCACAATGCCCAAGAGACAGCTTAAGCTACGAAAGCATCTTCCCCCTGCCCCGGTGCAGCAAGACATCCTCGCTCCTCTCATAAAACCTAACTCTGCCTAATGTTGCATAGATTAGGGAACAGGGAGTGGGAAATCACACTAGATCAGAACACGTTGTTACTTTATCATAACCAGCAACATTCTGAGTTCACTATTTTACTTATTGCCAATTTTCCTCCCATCTCGCAGCCCTCCACTTCAACTCAGTCTACCAGAGTGGCTTCTTCTGACCTATTGAAGTCTTTGGCTAAGTGTAATGTCCTAAAATCAGCCTCCTGGTCAAGGTGAATGATTCCCAGCTTAATCCTCTTATCTGCTCCCTGATCCTGTGTGGTATTTTAGCTTTGGGCCATAACTAAATGATCTCAGGTACTCACAGACATTCGTCCACACTCAGAGGGCATCCAGAGAAACAGTGAATCCCTTTTAATACTGATAGGATAAGAGGCCATCAGGGGCCGGGCACCACGGCTCACGCCTGTAATCCTAGCACTTTGGGAGGCTATGGTGGGAGGGTCCCTTGACCTCAGGAGTTCCGAGACCAGCCTGGGCAACATAGACCCTGTCTCTATTAAAAAAAACAAAAAAACAAAAAAAAACAAAGGCCATCAGGTGCCTACTTCCAAATATCTTCCAGAGTATCTGTTTGCTTATTATAATGCCTCCTTAGAATAAATTCTCATGAATAGGCTTCAGATGAAATAGCAACATCATGGAAGAAACAGGAGTATTTGGGTTAGAACCCTAGCGCCTACTAGAATTTACCAGTTGCATTGCCCTGAACAAGCCTCTAATGCCCTCTAAGCATTGCTTCCATTATCTGTAAGAAGGGGATAATACCACCACCCTAAGAGGGTTATTTCTGGCCCAAGATAAAACCTCAATAAAAGAAGGGAAACTAAAATTTACTGAGCACTTTCAATGGGCCAGACACTGTGATGGGCATATTAACAACACAGCCCTGTACGGGGAGGATACATCATTTAACCATTGAAACACCAGATTCAGAAGGGAAGAGACTCTCCCACAGTCACTAGTAGCAGAACTGAGATTCAAAGCTGGGTGGGTTTGAGTTTTGACAGGGCTCTATGATTTCTCCTGCACTGCACAACTTCTTGGAGGTCAAATCAAGCATCCTCCACCTCTTGAATCACTCACCCAGCTCTAGCAGCCACAGCAGACTCTAAGAAAAGCCTGGGTACTGCTAATTACCTTCCCACTGATCTTCTCCTGTAGGTCTTTCTGTTTCTGTTGCTCCTCCTCTTCATCCAGATGGGACCTGCAAGTCATTGACAGCTTCTTGATCAGCCTTTCCATCTCCCGGCACTGCTCCTCCCTCTGCTCTGTCTCCAACTGCTTGAAGCGGCGCCAGTCATTGATCACACCTTTTGGGCCTGAGTAGGGTGAACACGGATGTGACCAAGGAGAATGGGCAGGGAATTATGGACCAGCTGACATCTGTAGGTAGGAGTTCACATCTGCCTGAAGCTTGCTCCATCTACTGCACAATTATCATAGAGACTCTGTGCACTCTGCCACAGGGCAGAGTGGCCTATACACAATGATGTACCCTGCAACAAGGGCCAAGCTAATGCCCAACATTAGGAGATGAGTTTAAAAAATTATCATCTACCTACTCAAAGGAAAATAAAGCAACTCTTAGAGTAAAGCAGCTCTGTGTTTCCTGCCATTAAAGATATTCCAAATATATGAGGTTATTACAAAAGCAAAATTTAGAATATCATGGTACAATCCTCTAGTTTCTATTAAAAAAGACCTGTATGTATATACATAATTTATGTACATAGATATGCATACATGTTTGTGTATACACTTGTGTGTTTATAGAAAAAGAGCTTGCAGGATATGTAAACTGTTAACAGTGGTTGTCTCCAGGTAGTAGGATCTAAACAACTGGTGAGAGAGATCTTTTACTTTTTTCTTTCTGTACTTCTATATTATCTGAATTTTTTTTTTTTTTTGAGATTGAGTCTTGCTCTGTGGCCCAGGCTGGGGTGCAATGGCGCGATCTCGGCTCACTGCAACCTCCACCTCCCAGGTTCAAGCAATCCCCCTGCCTCAGCTTCCCGAGCAGCTGGGACTACAGGCATGCGCCACCATGCCCAGCTAATATTTGTATTTTTAGTAGAGACAGGGTTTCACCATGTTGGCCAGGATGGTCTCCAACTCCTGACCTCAGGTGATCCGCCCGCCTCGGCCTCCCAAAGTGCTATGGGATGATGGGCATGAACTACCGCACCTGGCCTCTGAATTTTTTATAACAATTTTTTTATAACAAGATTGTAATACAACCTGTTCTGTTATTCTAGCTACCCTTAACCCGTCAAGCCCTGTGCTGCCGAAGGACTTATATGTCCTTGCCCCTTGCTACGTGACTTGTGGTACCTCCTGTGGGATGAGTACATATATCCCCAGCCCATTGAGGCTGGGCTTGACTATGCGACTTGCTGGCCAATGGGATTGTGAGCAAATATGAAGTATGCCATGTCTGGGCAAAACAAAAAGTATGCCGTGTATGAGCCATTCCATGTTTCCAACAGCTCCTCTCTTGCTCTCTATGCTTCGCCATGAAAACGGTGTGTCCTAAATAGAGGGACACAGCCAAACTGAGGCTGTTATTCTTTCAGCCTAGCTCCTAGATGAAAGAACATATGAAACATAAGCAGGGCTGCCGTTGACCTACAGGCTGCATGTAACATGAATGAGAAATAAACCTTTGTTGTCATAAGCCACTAAAGCTTTGGAGTCTTTTGGTTTCACAGAAAAAAAACATACAAATCTATATGAAGACAACTTTAAAATGCTCCCAAAAAATACTTGAAAGACTTGAATAAATAGAAAAGCAATACCATGTTCCTGAACAGACATACTCAACATCACAAAAGTGCCAATGATCCCTAAATTAATCTATATATTTAATGCATTCCCAATGAAAATACATGAACACACATATGTGTCCGGCTCCTAAATTTCCTTTGGAAAAAATAAAGCAAAAGTTAATTGAAGAGGGTCTAGCCTCACCAAATACTAAAATATAACACTACAATAATTAAAAACAGTATGACATAGCCCAGTAAAAGACAAATCAATGGAAGAGACCACATAGTACAGCTAAAGACCCAACATAAACAGAGAAATTCAGTACATAATAAAAGTGACATCTCAAGATAATAAAGATGGCTTATTCACTAAGCAGTACTGAAACAACTGAGTAGCAATCTAAAAAAAATTAAACTGGAGCCCTACTGCACCCTGCATCAAAGTGAATTCCACATGAATCAATATTTAAGTGTAAAAAATGAAATCACAAAAATACTAATGAAAAGTATAGGAGAACCTTTTTTTTTTTTTTTTTTTTTTTTTTGGAGACAGAGTCTCACTCTGTTGCCCAGGCTGGAGTACAGTGGCATGATCTTGGCTCACTGCAACCTCTGCCTCCAGGGTTCAAGCAATTCTCCTTCCTCAGCCTCCCGAGTAGCTGGGCCTACAGCCGCATGCCCCCACACCTGGCTAACTTTTTGTATTTTAGTAGAGACGGGATTTCACTGTGTTGCCCAGGCTGGTCTCGAACTCCTGAGCTCAGGGAGTCCACCCACCTCAACCTCCCAAAGTGCTAGGATTACAGGCGTGAGCCACTGTGCTCAGCCAGGAGAACCTTTTTATACAGCAAAGTGAGGCCCTTTATAAAGTAGGGTGAAGAAACGCCTTTTAAGTAAAATGCAAAATTAAGAAACTATAAAATACTTTTAAAGTACATAAAAATAAAATTTTTCTCCAGGAAAAGAACAAAAGAATATAAAGTCAAAAGACAACAACAAACTGAAAGAAATATTTACCACTCATATCACAGATTAATTTCCTTTATAGCTCCCCAAGAAGAAAAAAACCACCTAATTTTTTAAATGAGCAAAGGATATAAAAATCTCTCTTAAAATTATGAAAAGAAGTTTAGGTTCCCTCTTAAAAATAAATATGGGCCCAGTGCATTGGTTCATGCCTATGGGACGCTGAGGCAGATGATCGCTTGAGGCCAGCAGTGTGAGGCCAGCCTGGGCAACAAAGTGAGACCCCATCTCTACAAAAAATAAAGAAATAAATTAGCTGGGCACGGTGGCAAGCGCCTGTGGTCCCAGCTACATGTGGTCCCAGCTTTTTAAGAGAGGAACCTCATGGAAGCTGAGGCAGAAGGATCATTTGAGCTCAGGAAGTTGAGGCTGCAGTGAGCCATTATGGCACCAAGGCACTCCAGCCTGAGCAACAAGGTAAGAACTTGTCTTAAAAAACAAAAAAACAAAACAAAACAAAAAAAAGGTGGTGGGGGCGGAAATAAACCTACAATGAATTACTACAATAGCAAAGATCAAGGAGTTTCATAACACAGTAGGAGGTCAAGTGTACGGAGAAACACAGATTGCTGATTAAACTATAAATTACTGCCACCTCAACTCAACTGACAGCAATTTGACAATATTAAAATGTACAAGTGTAAATATGCCATTTTTAGGAATTTGCACTACCCGTATACTCATACTTGTGATTTATGAGATATCAAACTGTTAATACGAGATGCAGGATTCAAATCCAGGCCAGTCTGTGTTAATTACCATGCTGCTATGCACATACATTTGTATTGTGCACTAAAAGGCTAGAAGCACACATAATGAAAAGACTAGGTTACCTCTGAAAGTGGGACCAGAGTTAAAAGTGATCAGGAGAATTAATTAATTAATATGTATTTAATTAATATGTATTTAATGTGCATTTTTTAAGCCTGTTCCCAGAGCCCAGGGTTTCTCAGAACCTGTGTTAACTGAGATGCCTTCGCCTGCCAGCTCAGCCTCTGCAGGCACAGAACTGCTGGCTGGGGCACCTCTGCCTCGGTCCTTGTCCTCGTGGTCACTGTCCTCATCCTCACTGCTGCTGTAGTAGTACTGCAGTTTCTCCCCCAGCAACTTATCATCAAGGGTGGTCATGGTGTCTGGAAAAAGAAAGCGTATCAGGTTCTTTGCTGATTTGAGCCAGACAGACACGAATCTGAAGCATAGGGGGCTCGCCTGTGCTGAGATCCTACAATTTCCAGGACACTAAAGTGATTATTTTCATAACCAAAATCTTAACAAATCCCTACCGTTACCCTGTGTGTTAGGGCTTATCACACTCTTTAACAGAAGGTAAAACTGAAGCTCAGATAAAGGAAGAGTCTTCACCAAGCTTAACAGCGAATGACGGAGCTGGGACCAGACCCCAGGGATTCCTGACTCCAAGAGCCTGAGGTATAAATTACTCTAGTCTGAGTTAAGTGTACAAGCCACCTGCACTGGCTTGGAGGAATCTACTGACTAGTGGTTTTATCTGTGCTTTTAGTTTTCCCACCAGCTAAGACTGCTGGCTAATTGAAAAATTGGGTAAGTATCCTCAGGAAAAACTCCAAAAAGAGGCATCAAGAGTACAATGCTGAGTCACTATTTGTCTAGGCAATCACTCTCTGTCACCAGCCTTCAACTTCCCAGACAACACCCTGAGGGCTTGGATGGATGGTCTCTGAAACGCTACCTATTCTGACAGTTTAAAAGAAGGGCCCATACAAAGATTTTAATAACTCCCAAGGGTTTAAAGGACTATGATGGCCGGGCTCGCGCAGGTAATCCCAGCACTTAGGGAGGCTGAGGCGGGAGGATCACTTGAGACCAGGAATTCGAGACCAGCCTGGCTAACATGGTGAAACTCTTGTCTCTACTAGTAAAAGCAAACAAACAAACAAACAAACAAAAATTAGCCAGGTGTGGTGGCGGGTGTCTGTTTTCCCTGCTACTCAGGAGGCTGAGGCACGAGAATCTCTTGAATCCAGGAGGTGGAGGTTGCAGTGAGCCGAGATCACGCCACTGCACTCCAGCCTGGGAGACAGAGCGAGACTCTGTTTCAAAAAAAAATAAAAACTAAAAATATAAAGGACCAGGCTTCTGCATCAGAAGCAGCCAAGGGCATTCTGATGAAAAGATGCAGCTTAGCCCCCAGAGGCCTGCTTGAGAATTCAGCAGGAATACGGCTGCCTTAAAGACTTATCACCGGGCCTATCATACTCCATTTACAAAGTGACTCTCTCCCACCGGGCAAGGAGTTCTTGAAAGTAGGGACCTCTAGTCACTACCTCTATCCCCAACGCCCAGCACAATGCCGCTGCACAATTTGCTAAACTCGCAGCCTGGGTCAACGGGAGAATCGGAGGACTCCAGCAGTCAGATGCAAAGGAGACAGGGATCATGGAGAGACAGGTGGAGGTGCCAGGAAGGAACAAAACCAAACTTAAAGGACTAGGAGGTACCAGGAATGGGCCAAGCGGGGGGCACAGCAGCGGCGGAGAGGAGGGAAGGAGTTGCGCTCCTAAAGGAGGGACCGCTGCGGGGAGGAGACGAGGGCGGGACCCCTGGAGACGCGAGCAGAGGAGGCGGGGCCCCCGGACGGGAAGCAGAGGGGTGTGTGGAGCTTTTGGGGGAAGCCTGGAAGGGCCCGGGGGAGGTGGGGCCAGAGGAGGAAAGGGGACGAGGAAGACGCGGAGAACTTGGGGGTCGAGACAGAGCGAAGAAGGGGCAGTTTTACCCAAGCTCGCCAACCCCACTCCCTCTCGTAGTCCGCGGCTGCTGCCGCTTCCCGGTGGACCCCAATGCAGTTACCTGCCCTAGCTCGCTCCGGATCCCTTTGGGCCAGCAGCTCCGGGCGCCGGAAGGAATGGAGCACTTTCTTAAGAGGAAGAGCAGTGGGTCAGCGCCCTGAGCGCTAAAGAGAAAAGCCGCCGAAGCCCGACAGCGCGGACCAATGAGGCGACCTTCCTGCGTCGTGGCGGACGCGCATTGTCCAATCAGAAGCCGCTACTCCCAGCTGAGGGGCAGGGGAGAAGCTACGGGTCCTACCTTGGAACAAAACACCTCGACAACAACGCTCTCCTAATTGCTTTGTTTTGGTTTTAATCTGCACAACGAAAAAGTGAATTGTATGACCCAGCGTCAAGCAATAAGAAAAATGTATTCACAGGCCGGGCGCGGTGGCTCACGCCTGTAATGCCAGCACTTTAGGAGGCCGAGGCGGGCGGATCACTTAAGGTCAGGAGTTCAAGACCAGCCTGGCCAAAACGTTGAAACCCCGTCTCTACTAAAAATACAAAAATTAGCCGGGCGTGGTGGCCGACGCCTGTAATCCAAGCTACTCCGGAGGCTGAGGCAGGAGAATCGCTTAAACCCAGGAGGCAGAAGTTGAAGTGGGCCGAGATCGCGCCACTGCACTCCAGCCTGGGCGACAGAGCGAGACTGTCTCAAAAAAGAAAGAAAGAAAGAAAAGAAAAATGTATTCACTTCCCTTCGAAGTTTCCGAAGCCATTCAAAATGTGTTTTTTATTGGTTCTTCATCGCATCACGTCTATTAGACGGAAAAGTGACTCAGAGACGTTCGGTAATTTGCCCAAGAGCACAAATCCCTCAAGTACAGGGCGTAGATTAAAATATTTTTTTTTTTTTTGGCGGAGTTTCGCTCTTCTTGCCCAGGCTGGAGTGCAGTGACGCGATCTCGGCTCACTGCAACCTCCGCCTCCCGGGTTCAAGAGATTCTCCTGCCTCAGCCTCCAGAGTAGCTGGGATTACAGGCGCCCGCCAGCAGACCCGGCTAATTTTTTCTATTTTTAGTAGAGACGGGGTTTCACCATTTTAAAGCAGCGGCAGCCACGAGTGGTGGCGCGCGCCTGTAGTCCCAGCTACGCAGGAGGCTGAGGCGGGAGGATCGCTCAGCCCAGGACTTGGAGGCCAGCCTGGGTGACAGAGCAGGAACGTAATGTGAAATCCGGAATTGGCTCCTGGTATAGAAAAAGGACATGGGGCCGGGTGCGGTGGTTCACTCCTGTAATCCCAGTACTTTGGGAGGCCGAGGCGGGCGGATCACCTGAGGTCAGGAGTTCGAGACCAGCCTGGCCAACATGGCGAAACCCCGTCTTTACTAAAAATACAAAAATTAGCCGGGCATGGTGGTGCACGCTTGTAATCCCAGCTACTTGGAGGCTGAGGCAGGAGAATCGCTTGAACCCGGGAGGCGGAGGTTGCAGACAGCTGAGATCGCACCACTGCACTCCAGCCTGGGGGTCAAGACTGAGACTCCGTCTCAAAAAAGAAAAATAAAAAGGACATGAATGGGACAACTGACGAAATTTGAATAAGGCCTATTAATTCATATTAGTAGTATTGTATCAATAGTTTTAATAATTATACTATGTAAGATGTGAACTTTTGGAGATTCTATTAGATGAAGAATCTAGGGAAGCACTATCCTATTTTTGCAACTTTGTTTTCTTCTTCCAGGGTAAAGCCATACTATGATATTTTGCAACTTTTTTTTCTTTTTCCTCAGGCATACTTTGCCGTCTGTTTTTGCAACTTTTTAAAACCTAAAATGATTTCAAATTCTGAGCCCTTGTTGAAGTATCCAATACACAACCGTGAAGTTGCTCATAGAAAGCTTTGGGTAAATTGAATCATAGAAAATATTCTAGAAAGATACACTGTTTAAAATAGGGTTCTTAATTTGGGGTAGGGGATCTTAATTTGTGGTTCTAGGACCACCTGAAATTGTCTGCAAATTTCCGTACCTTCCTGTTTTCAGAGAGGCTGTTTGCTGAGGCCCTCAGAGGAGTCAAAAAATACCACACACAAACACACACCCATTCAAGAATACTGTATTAATAAGTCCGTTTTCATACTGCTGTAAATAAATAACCCAGTGTCAGGCAGTTCTTCATACTGCTATAAAGAACTGCGCGACACTGGGTTATTTATTTATTTATTTAAGACGGAGTCTTGCTCTGTTGCCAAGGCTGGAGTGCAGTGGCGCAATTCTCGGCTCACTGCAATCTCCGCCTCCCAGGTTACAGGCTCCCGCCACCACGCCCGGCTAATTTTTGTATTTTTTAGTAGAGACGGGGTTTCACTGTGTTAGCCAGGATGGTCTCGATCTCCTGACCTCGTGATCCACCCGCCTCGGCCTCCCAAAGTGCTGGGATTACAGGGGTGAGCCACCGCGCCCGGCCATATTCAACCTTTTTTTTTAAAAAGTAGAGATGGGGTCTTGCTATGTTGCCCACGTTGGTCTCAAATTCAGACCTTTTAATATATTCAGTATCCTGGTTGTATAGATATAGTGATGTCTTTGTTGGGAATGTAGCTTGCATCTGTCAGGAATATGTGTACATGAGTTAGCTATCTAATAATATCCAACAGAACCACTCATTTTTCCTGTTAGAAATGTGGAATGGGCCAGGCATGGTGGCTCACACCTGTAATCCCAGCACTTTGGGAGGCCGAGGTGGGCAGATCACGAGGTCAAGAGATCAAGATCATCCTGGCCAATATGGTGAAACCCCGTCTCTACTAAAAATACAAAAATTAGCTGGGCATGGTGGCGCACACCTGTAGTCTCAGCCACTCGGGAGGCTAAGGCAGGAGAATCGCTTGAACCCAGGAGGTGGAGGTTGCAGTGAGCTGAGATTGTGCCACTGTACTCCAGCCTGGCAACAGAGTGAGACTCTGTCTCAAAAAAAAAAAAAATGTGGAATGATGTGGATAATGAAGTTTCTGTTTAATGAGCATACTGTATGTAATTTATAGTTTTAAAGGTATTTTACCGCTACTGTAAGGTTTTTGTTGGGCTGTTTATCAGTAGAGTATATTAAAGGTATTCGCTAGTGGGGAAAACAACCCATGAGCTGTCTTGTGATGGCTAAAGCATTTATCTTTAAGCAAGGGAAACCTTGATCCAACCAGATTTATAGGCTATTTTTAAAAATATTTAAAATTTTGAAGTAACTGAATGAAATTCATATATAAGTGATTAAATAGGCCGGGCACGATGGCTTATGCCTGTAATCCCACCATTTTGGGAGGCTGAGGCAGGCAGATCATTTTAGGCCAGGAGTTCAAGACCAGCCTGGCCGACATGGTGAAACCCCATCTCTACTAAAGATACAAAAATTAGCCGGGCTGAGTGGAGCATGCCTACTGTAATCCCAGCTACTTGGGAGGCTGAGGCAGGAGAATCACCTGAACCCGGTAGAAGGAGGTTGCAGTGAGCTGAGATCATGCCACTGCACTCCAGCCTGGGAGACAGAGTGAGACTCCATCTCCACAAAAAAAAAAATAAATAAATAGCTAGATAAATAAATAAAATAAATGATTAAATTCCTTGAAGCATGAGTTCCAAGGCTTGATCTACTCTTACAGTTTTTCCAAATCATAACAGAGGTAAAACAAGATTTGGTCTTACAATGAGTTTCTCATGTTAAAGTTTTTCTACCAATATTTTTGTAAATTTAGAACAAATTTGTCCTGTTACTTTATTTTTTATATAAGAATTAAAGGTCCAGAGATGATTTTGAATGACACCAAACCATATGAGGACTGTTTGAGATAAACAGCTTGTCCATCTGTCTTGTCTTTTCTTTCTTTTTCTTCGTTTCCTGAATTCTTTTATTTTTCTTTTCCTTCCCTTCCTTTCTCTTCCCTTGTGCCTTTTCTGCTCCCTCTCTTTTTGTCCTTTCCCCTCCCTTGTTTCTCTTTCTTTCTCTCTCACCCTAACTTTCCTTCTCTGGTGGTGGCGGTGGTGTGTGTATGGCGGGGTGTTCCATCTGTTGCAACAGAATGTCTTTCTTATTTAAAAATCAGATTAAACAACCTTTTTTTTTTTCTTTTTTGAGACGGAGTCTCGCTCTGTCACCCAGGCTGGAGTGTAGTGGTGCGATCTCGGCTCACTGCAAGCTCCACCTCACAGTTTCAAACAATTCTCCTGCCTCAGCCTCCTGAGTAGCACACGCTCCTGATTACAGGCACGCGCCACCACACCCGGCTAATTTTTGTATTTTTAGTAGAGACGGGGTTTCACCATGTTGGTCAGGCTGGTGTCGAACCCCTGACCACAGGATCCGCCCACCTTGGCCTCTCAAAGTGCTGGGATTACAGGCGTGAGCCACACTGCACCCAGCCTAAACAACGTTTTTTTGTATTAATGAAGAGAAAACCAGTAAAGATAAGAACCACTTCCTTATATAATAGTCAGATTCTCTCTGTCTCTCTCATTTGTTTTCAAATTTTAAAAGTGGTATCTTGGCCGGTGCATTGGCTCACACCTCTAAACCCAGCACTTTGGGAGGCTGAAGCAGGCAGATCACCTGAGGTCAGGAGTTTGAGATCAGCCTGGCCGGTGAAACCCTGTCTCTACTAAAAATATAAAAATTAGCTGGGCATGGTGGCATGCACCTGTAATCCCAGCTACTCAGAAGGCTGAGGAAAGAAAATTGCTTGAAGCCAGGAGGTGGAGGTTGCAGTGAGCTGAGATTGCACCACTCCAGCCTGGGTAATAGAGCGAGACTCCCTCTTAAAAAAAAAAAAAAAAAAAAAAAAAAGTGGTATCTTTGATATGGCCTTTAATTTTAATTTTTTAAGTGAATATTTTTTTAGATGTTGGATTGTCTATAAGCAACAATTAAATTACTATTTTCCCCTTTTTTTCTTTTTAGAGACAGGGTGCCACTCTGTCACCCAGGGAGGAGTGCAGTGGGATGACCATAGCTCACTGTGGCCTAACCTCTGGGGCTCAAGCCATCATCCCACTCAGCCTTCAAGTAGCTAGGACCGTAAGCGTGAGCCACCATGCCTGGCCTTTTTTTTTTTTTTTTTTGAGACAGAGTCTTGCTCTGTCGCCCAGGCTGGAGTGCAATGGCACGATCTCAGCCCTCCTGGGTTCAAGCGATTCTCCTGCCTCAGCCTCCTGAGTAGCTGGGACTTCAGGCACCCATCACCATGCCTGGCTAATTTTTGTATTTTTAGTAGGGGCAGGGTTTCACCAAGTTGGCCAGGCTGGTCCTGAACCCCTGACCTCAGGTGATTCACCCATCTTGGCATCTTGGCCTCCCAAAGTGCTGGGATTACAGGCGTGAGTAACCGCACTAGCCCCCCCTTTTTTTTAGTAGAGATGAGGTCTTGCTATGTTGCCCAGGTTAGTCCCAAATTCCTGGCCTCAAATGATCCTCCCACCTCAGCCTCCCAAAGTGCTGGGATTATAAGTGTGAGCCACTGCACCCAGCCTTAAATTTCTTTTTAAAAAAGTTTTGATTAAGAAATCAAAGAAAATCAGAAAACCTCTGCTTTCATAGTTTTAGTAACAATACTTTTAGCAACTACCTTTTTCTTTAAGTAGCCCACACCTTTAAAATTTAAGGAGTAAAATCTCTTTTTAAGGAATGTTTGAGGCTGGGAGCAGTGGCTCATGCCTGTAATCCGAGCACTTTGGGAGGCTGAGGCTGGCGATTACCTGAGCTCAGGAATTCGAGACCAGCCTGGGCAACTTGGCAAACCCCGTTTCTACTAAAAATACAAAAGAAAATTAGCCAGGTGTGGTGGCACACACCTGTAATCCCAGCTACTCAGAAGGCTGAGGCAGGAGAATGGCTTGAACCCAGGAGGTGGATGTTAGAGGTTGCAGTGAGCCGAGATCGTGCCACTGCACTCTAAGCCTAGGTGAAAAGAGTGAAACTCCATCTCAAAAAAAAATTTTTTTCTTATTTATGTACATATATATTTTAATTTCTACAAGCCAATCAGAATGGAATACCATTAATTTTTTTATTTTTTTATTTTTTATTTAATTTTTTTTTTTTTTTTTTTTTTTTTTTTTGAGACAGAGTCTCGCTCTGTCGCCCAGGCTGGAGTGCAGTGGCGCGATCTCGGCTCACTGCAAGCTCCGCCTCCCGGGTTCACGCCATTCTCCTGCCTCAGCCTCCCAAGTAGCTGGGACTACAGGCGCCCGCCACCACGCCCGGCTAATTTTTTGTATTTTTAGTAGAGACGGGGTTTCACCGTTTTAGCCAGGATGGTCTCTATCTCCTGACCTCGTGATCCGCCCGCCTCGGCCTCCCAAAGTGCTGGCATTATAAGCGTGAGCCACCGCGCCTGGCCCGGAATACCATTAAATTTTAAGATAACTTATAATACTAGAATATAACCTTTACTTTGTTAATATGGTCAAGTAGATTGAAAATAGATTGATTTTCAAATGCTAAAGCAACCTTGCATTCCTGAAATAAACACTATTTGGACTTGATGTATTATACCTGATATACATAGCTAGATTTACTAACATTTTAAGGATTTTTGCATCTATGTTCATGAGAGATATTAACCTATGATTTTCTTTTTTTGTAATGTCACTGTGTGGTTATGTTTATCTAATAAAACTAGTTGTAAGTTCCCTCTTCCACTTTCTGAAGTAGCTTCTGTAAAATTGGCATTATTTCTCCTTAAATATTTATTAATAATAGAATAAACCTGTGAAGCCATCTGGGCCTGGAGTTTTCTTTGTGGGAAGGTTTTTCATAATTAATTCAATTTCTTTGGTAGTTATAGGGCTATGGCAGGCAGCTTCTAAAATCGCTCCTAGGCTAATGATCAATGTATTGCCCCTCTGCTCCCAATTCGCCCTTGAATATATGCTCTTCAATAATGGATAGAATTCAGTGAAGCATTTCTCCTTTGCAGTGAGCACAGTGATGAGCTTTCTCAGTAGAGGGCACTGGAGGGGCATTGCAGGAGGAGGGGCTCTCCTACTGTTTCCCACAGTTTCGTGGTAGGTCAGTGATGTGGATGTAATGACATCCAGGGGAGCTCTTTCCCAGCCATGTGTCCAGCACATATGGTCCCTTGGTGACATTGCAACCTCAGTCTAGACCAGCAACAATTTTCCTGTGGCCCTCTCAATGTGAAAATTAGCTTTCTGAAGGCTTCCTTCCGGTCCCCTACCAGTTTCCTGTCCCCCACCAGCCAACTCTCTCTGCAGGCTCCTGTGTACCTCTCCTGCTGCCTGCAGAGTAGCTTTCTGTCTGCCAGTAACTAGTTCCAGCCTGGGCCAACTAGCGGACCTCTGGGCTGAACTATACCTTCTCCGAGGTGTGACCCTCAGCCTTGAGAAGTGGACCCCTTTCCAAGTTTGTGTTTCCTTAGGTACTCTCCCTAACCTATAGAGTACTATGTGGAATTTACTTTTAGCTGGTAGTCATTTATTAGCATTTAATGATTCTTTATATTAAGCTTTACCCCATATAACGTACTGTGTAGTTTCTACCTCCTGATTGGACACAGACTGATACTACTCCCAACGTTCCCCGCCTCTTGGTATTCATGCCCTGTGTAATCCCTTTCCCTTGCTTCTAAGGATTAGAATACCACAAAAGTAATGGGATGTTGCTTCCAAAATTTGGTTATAAAACACTGTGACGTCTTTTTAGCACACACTCTCTCTCTCTCACTCTCTGTTGCCTGTATGGCTTGCTGCTTGGATGAGCCACTCTACCATATTGTGAGCTGCACTACAGAGAAGCCCATGTGGCCAGAAACTAACAGTAGCTGTATTAGTCCTTTCTTGTGATGCTATAAAGAAATAACTGAGATGGCCGGGCGCGGTGGCTCACGCCTGTAATCCCAGCACTTTGGGAGGCGGAGGGGGGTGGATCACGAGGTCGGGAGATCGAGGCCATCCTGGCCAACATGGTGAAACCCCGTCTCTACTAAAAATACAAAAATTAGCTGGGCATGGTGGTGGACGCCTATAGTCCCAGCTACTCAGGAGGCTAACGCGTAAGAATCGCTTGAACCCGGGAGGCGGAGGTTGCAGTGAGCCAAGATAACACCACTGTACTCCAGCCTGGCAACAGAGCAAGACTGTCTCAAAAAAAAAAAAAAAAAAAAAACCCTGAGACTGGTATTTCTACATAAAGAAATACCGATACTGATAAAGAAAAGAGGTTTAATTTGGCTCACAGTTCCGCAGGTTGTACAGGCATGGCACCAATAGCTGCTTAGCTCCTGGTGAAGGCCTGAGGAAGCTTACAATCATGACAGAAAGCAAAGAGGAGCCAGCCTATCACGTGGTGAGAGCAGAAGCAAGGTGGGGGTAGGGGAGGTGTCACCCTCTTTTAAACAACCAGATCTAGCATGAACTGAGCAAGAACTCATCACCAAGGGGATGGCACTAAGCCATTTATGAGGGATCCATCCCCATGATCCAATACGTCCCACTAGGCCCCACGTCCAACACGAGGTCACATTTCAACATGAGATTTGGAGGGGACAAATATCCAAATCATATCATTCCTCCCCTGGCACCCATCCCCCACATCTCATGTCCTCCTCACATTGCAAAATACAATAATCCCTTCTCGTTAATCCCCCAAAGTCTTAACTCATTCCAACATCAAATCAAAAGTCCTAAGTCTTCTCTGAGACTCACTTTCTTTCACCTATGAACCTGTAAAATCAAAACCAGTTATTTACTTCCAATAAACAATGGTAGTACAGGCATTGGGTAAACATTCCCATTCCAAAAGGGAGAAACTGACCAAAATAAAGGGGCTACAGGCCCTATGCAAGTCTGAAACTCAGCAGGGCAGATATTAAATCTTACAATTCCAAAATAATCCTTGAGCCTGGGCAACATCGCGAAACCTGTCTCTACAGAAAATTAAAAAAACAAAATTAGCCAGGCATGGTGGTGTGCACCTGTAGTCCCAGCTACTCAGGAGGCTGAGGTGGGAGAATCACTTTAGCCCCAGAGGTCAAGGCTGCAGTGAGCCATGATTGCGCCACTGCTCTGGGCAACAGAGTGAGACCCTGTCTAAAACACACATACAGTCAGCAAAGCCTGACTCCTGTCCTCTCTCTCTCCTCCCCAGACAGCATGAGCTTCACCACTCACTCCACCTTCTCCACCAACTACCAGTCCCTGGGCTCCGTCCAGCCGCCCAGCTACGGTGCCTGGCCGGTCAGGAGAGAGGCCAGCTGGTGGCGGGAGCTCTGGTTTCTGGATCTCCATGTCCTGCTTCACTAGCTTCTGGGGTGGCTTGGGGTCCGGGTTCTGGCCACAAGGATGGCCGGGGGTCTGGCAGGAATGGGAAGCATCCAGAATGAGAAGAAGCCCATGCAAAGCTGAACGGCCACCTGGCCCCCTACCTGGACAGAGTGAGGAGCCTGGAGACTGAGAACCAAAGGCTGGAGAGCAAAACCTGAGAGCATCTGGAGAAGGGACCTCAGGCCAGAGACTGGGGCCTTTACTTCAAGACCATCGGGGGCCTGAGGGCTCAGATCTTCACAAATACTGTGGACAATGCCAGCATCATTCTGCAGATCGACAATGCCCGTCTTGCTGCTGGTTACTTTAGAGTCAAATATGAGACAGAGCTGGCCATATGCCAGTCTGTGCAGAGTGACATCCATGGGCTCCACAAGGTCACTGATGACACCAGTGTCACTCAGCTGCAGCTGGAGACAGAGATCGAGGCTCTCAAGGAGGAGCTGCTCTTCATGAAGAACCACAAAGAGAAAGTAAAAGGCCTACAAGCCCAGGTTGCAGCTCTGGGTTGACTATGGAGGTAGATGCCCCCAAATCTCTGGACCTCACCAAGATCATGGCAGACATCTGGGCCCAATACAGTGAACTGCCTCAGAAGAACCAAAAGGAGCTAGACAAGTAGTGGTCCCAGCAGATTGAGGAGAGCACCACAGTGGTCATGATGCAGTCCACCGAGGTCAGAGCTGCTGAGATGACACTCACGGAGCTGAGATGTACAGTCCAGTCCTTGGAGATCAACCTGGACTCAATGAGAAATCTGAAGGCCAGGTTGGAGAACAGCCTGAGGGAGTTGGAGGCCCACTATGCCCTGCAGATGGAGCAGCTCAACGGGATCCTGCTGCACCTGGAGTCAGAGCTGGCACAGGGTATAGGGGCAGTGCCAGGCCCAGGAGTACGAAGCCCTGCTGAATATCAAGGTCAAGCTGGAGGCTGAGATTGCCACCTACTGCCGCCTGCTGGAAGATGGCAAGGACTTCAATCTTGGTGATGCCCTGGACAGCAGGAATTCCATGCAAAACATCCAAAAGACCACCACCCCCCAGATTGTGGATGGCAAAGTGGTGTCTGAGACCAACGACACCAAAATTCTGAGACATTAAGCCAGCAGAAGCAGGGTACTCTTTGGGGAGCAGGAGGGCAATAAAAAGTTCAGAGGTCAAAAAATACACACAGACACACAGACACACACACACACACACACACACAAACACACAAATCCCTGACTCCATGTCTTGCATCCTGGACACACTGGTGCAAGATGTGGGCTCCCAAGGCCTTGACTAGCTTCACCCCTGTGGCTTTGCAGGGTACAGCCCCTGTGGCTACTCCCCTACCAGCTGGAGATGGGCACCTGTGACTTTTCCAGGCTCAGGATGCAAGTTGCAGGTAGCTCTACCATTCTCAGGTCTACAGAATGGCAGTCACTTCCCATAGCTCCACAAGACAGTGACCCAGTGGGGACTCTGTGTGGGGCCTCCAACCTCACATTTCCCCTTGGCATTGACGTAGTGAGTAACTCTTTGGGGACTCTGCCCTGCAGCTGGTTTCTGTCTGGGCACCTAGGCTTTTCCATAAATCCTCTGAAATCTAGGGGGAAGCTGCCAAGCTTCGTTCACTCTTGCATTCCATGTGCCTGCAGACTTAACAACACTTGGAAGCTACCAAGGCTTAGGGCAACTTGCACTCTCCAAAGTGGCAGATGGAACCATAGCTGGGGCCCTTTGAGCCAAGACTGGAGCTGAAGCAGCCCACCGAGGTGGTGCAGGGCAGTAGTGTGCAGGGCAGCAGCACCCTGGCCTCGCCACAGAAACCATTCATTCCTCCTTGGCCTCTGGGCTGTGAATTGAGGGGCTGCCTCAAACATCTCTGAAATGCAATACAGGTCTTTCTCCCATTTTCTTTAATAGTAGCACTTGGCTCCCTTTTAATCATGCTCATTTCTCTAGCAAGTGGTAGTTCTGCAGCCTGCTTGGATTCTTTCTCTTCCACAGGGAACAATCTGCAAATTTTCCAAACTTTTCTACTCTGCTTCCCTTTTAAATATAACTTCCAACTTTAAGTCATTCCTTTGCTCCCACATCTCATCATAGGCTTTTAGAAGCAACCATGCTACATCTTGAATGCTTTGCTGCTTAGAAATTTCTTCCATCAGATACCCTAAGTCATCATTCTGAAGTTCAAACTTCTACAGATCCCTAGGATATGAACACCATGCAGCCAAGTCTTTTCTAGGGCATAACAGGGTTGACCTTTACTCCAGCTTTCAATAACTTCCTTATTTCCATCTGAGACCTCATCAGTCTGGCCTTCACTATCCACATTTCTATCAGCAATTTGGTCACAACCACTTAACAAGTCTCTAAGAAGTTCCAAAATTTCCCTTGTCTTCCTGTCTTCTTCTGAGCTCTCCAAACTCTTCTAACCTCAGCCTGTTACCCAGTTCCAAAGCCACTTTCACATTTTCAGGTATCTTTATAGCAGTGCCACACTCCTCAGTACCAATGTTCTGTATTAGTCTGTTCTTGTGTTGTTCTACAAAGAAATAACGGAGTCTGGGTACTTTATAAAGAAAAGAGGTTTAATTTGGTTCACAGTTCTGCAGGCTGTACAGGCATGGCACCAACATCTGCTTAGTTTCTGTTGAGGGCCTCAGGAGGCTTACAATCATGGTGGAAAGCGAAGGGGAGCCAGTGTATCACATGGCAAGAGCAGGACCAAGGTGTGTGTGGGGTGCAGAAGTACCACACTCTTTTAAACAATCAGATATAGCATGAACTGAGTGAGAACTCACTCATCAACAAGGGATGGTGCTAAGCCATTCTTGAGGGATCTGCCCCCATGATCCAATACATTCCACCAGGCCCCACCTCCAGCACGAGGCCACATTACAATATGAGATTTGGAGGGACAAACATCCAAGCCATTATCAGTAGCCGCCAGCCTCCAGCCAGCAAAAAAACTGATGTCCTCATTCCAAAGGGCATAAAGAACTGAATGAATTCTGCCAATAATCATGAGTGAGCTTGGAAGCGGATCCTTCCCCAGCTGGGCTGTGAGATGACTGCAGTGCCAGCCAACACCTAGATTACAGCCTGTGAGAGACCCTGAAGCAAAGGACCTATTTAAGTCATATCCAGATTTCTGACCTACAGAAACTGAGGTGATAAATTTTGTGGTAAGCCCCTAAGTTTTCGGGTAATTTGTTATACCAACAGATAATTAATACAAGAGTTATTCCAATTTTTATTTTCATTTTGCATCCAGTTTGGTAAACTGTATTTTTAAGGAATTTGTCCATTTCCAAGTTAAGACCTTATTATAGTCTAATTTATTAATTTCCTTCAGAGGTAGACAAAGTATACCAATTCATTCACTGAAAAAAAAAAAACTTCAGAAATAAAAACTTATGTCCACACAGAAACATGCATACAAATGTTCATAGCAGCTTTATTTGTAATAGCCTAAAATTTGAAACATTCCAAATGCCCTTCAATGAGTTAATAGCTAAAGACACCATTACCATGGTGTGTAGTATACATGTAGTATACCATGGTACCACGGATGTACCATGGCATATTACCCAGCAACATAAAGAAAAAAACTATTAATACATGCAACCATTTGGATGAATTTCAAGGGAATTATGCTGAGTGAACACGAAAAGCCAATCTCGAGGTTACATATGGTGTAATTCCAGTAATATAACATTCCCGAAATGACAAAATTACAAAGATGGAGAACAGATTAGTGGTTGCCAGGGTTTAGGGATGGGAGAATAGGGATAAGCAAGGAAAATGGATGTGATATAAAGTAGCATGAGGGATCACTGAGGAGATGGAACAGCTCTTGATAGTAGTGGTGGTTCCACAAATCTACATGTGAAAACTACATAGAACTTACACACACACGAACATGCACATGCATGCAAATGAGTGCATGGGAAAGTGGTGAAATCTGAATAAGCTCTGGATTGTAGGGATGTCAAGTTCCTGGTTTTAATATTATAATTAGGGGCTGGGCTTGGGTGGCTCACGGCTGAAATCCTAGCACTTTGGGAGGCTGAGGTGGGTGGAACCCTTGCGTTGAGGAGTTTGGGACCAGCCTGGGCAACATGGCAAAACCCCATCTTTACAAAACATACAAAAACTAACCAGGCGTGGCTGTGTGCACCTGTAGTCCCAGCTACTTAGGAGGCTGAGGTGGGAGGATCACCTAAGCCCGGAAGGTAGAAGTTGCAGATCATGCCACTGCTGCACTCCAGCCTGAGTGACAGTGAGACTCTGTCTCAAAAAACAAAAAACAAAAAACAAAAAACTATAGTTATGTAACATGTTACCACTGGAGAAGGTGTTTGAAGCTATATGGTCCTCTGTACAATTTTTGCACTTCTTGAGAATCTACAATTATTTCAAAATATAAAACTTTTTTAAAAACTTCAGTTGATCTTATCTAAAATCTCGGGTTTAAATATCTCTTTAATTAATTGAGATGGACTCTCACTCTGTCACTCAGGCTGGAGTGCGGTGGCAAAATCTTGGCTCACTGCAACCTCCAAATTCCAGGTTCGAGTGATTCTCTTGCCTCACCCTCCTGAGTTCCTGAAACTACAGGTGCTTGCCACCATGCTTGGCTAATTTTTTGTATTTTTAGTAGAGGCAGGTTTCACCATGTTGGCCAGGCTGGTCTCGAACTCCTGACCTTAAGTGATCTGCCCTCCTTGGCCTCCCAAAGTGCTGGGATTACAGGCGTGAGCCACCATGCCCGGCCCTAAATACCTATTTTAAATGGCACCCTCCATCTGATTCTCACCGGATCTGCCTTTTGAATAAAGACCTGAAGTGAAAGATCTAATCATGAGGATATTCCATGGGTATCTGGGATACTTTGTTAATGTGCATGATAATTATTTCAATAGATATTATAAAGGAAATAAAATCTCCCTGGAATTTCATTTCCTTAAGTTTCCTCTCCCTTACCTGGATCACCCATCCATGGTTTTTCACCCTCTTCCTCCTTCCTGATCTCCATTGTCACATACTTTAGGATGTATATAACATGTTTTACAAATATTGGACTGTTCTCAGCAATGGGGTCTGGGATTTTAAGCCAAATTTAATCCCCTATATTGATTGGGTAGATGTCCAATAGACTTCCTACACTACAAATCCTGTCCATTGCTGTCTCCTACTTTTTAAATCCATCTTTTTTTCCTCCATCCCAGCTTGGCCATGCTCTCAATACTTCTTACCTAGATTGCTGACCTGGCCTCCCTGCTGGTCTATCTCCAGCTTTACCTTTCACCCCATGGCTAAAGGGATCTTTCTAAAATCCCAAATTGTTTAGATTATATAACTCGTCTCTTTAGAATGGTATTTGCTGTCCTTCATGGAAGTCCCTACCTACCTCCTCTGTGACCTTGGGCAAAATCTCTTAAGATCTCAGCCTCAGTTTTATGGTCCTAAGTCGTGATATATTATTGTACTTACAACTGTTTCTAGAAAATATTAAGTGCTCTATTAGTCACTGAAGCACCATTCCTTAAACACCTCTTCCATTGTAACACTTACGGTCAATATAAGTTCCGATCACCATGACCACCACCACCTCCTTGAGAGGTAGAAAAGAGGCAGACAAATCAGAATTCTGATTCTACTACTTTGTAGTTACAACATCTAGGCAAGTTAGATAACATCTCAAACATAAGATACGGGTTATAAAATCTAAAGGACGGTAGTTTGTTTTTTCTTTTTTTTTTCTGAGACGGAGTCTCACTCTGTCGCCCAGGCTGGATTGCAGCGGCGCGATCTCGGCTCACTGCAAGCTCCGCCTCCCGGGTTCACGCCATTCTCCTGCCCCAGCCTCCCAAGTAGCTGGGACTACAGGCGTCCGCCACCACGCCGAGCTAATTTTTTGTATTTTTAGTAGAGACGGGGTTTCACCGTGATAGCCAGGATGGTCTCAATCTCCTGACCTCGTGATCCAGCCGCCTTGGCCTCCCAAAGTGCTGGGATTATAAGCGTGAGCCACCGCACCCGGCCTGTTTTTTCCTCTTTTCTATCCAAGACAGTACTTCAAGGAATGATAGTTCAAGATTGAGTGGGTTGTTAAGGTACAGTTGGAACTCAGGGTGCTTCCTCTACTTACCTCTGCATGGTGCGATGTTATGTAGCTAAAAGTCTAGCCGGAGGTCATTTTACAGGGAAGTACTTCCTTTTGCTCACCACTACCACTAACCCCATAATTTCTTTTGGAGTTTCCCTACACCCTACATTAGAACAATAGCTCACTGAATTATTCTGTCTTCTGATTTTCCATACTGTGATTTTCTAGAGAAGAAACTCATGTTTCATGGACCTTTAACCTTACTGAACAGCACAGACAGGGGTTTAAAATATATCAGCTGAATGAATGAATAAAACCACTTGAGGCCCAATGAAAATGGTGTCTAGATCCACCCAAGGCATTCTCCTCAGGTCCACAGAATTGTCTTCAAACTTCTATGATACATTGCTTTGTATTAGTTATGCATATGTCCTACTTTCTCCACTAGACAGTAAACTCAGTACTATCTACATCCTCATCTCCCACCCAGAAAGTGCTGTGTGTTGAATGAAGGAAGTGACTTGACAGAATTAAGTTATATCTCAACCTCCTTGGGTCTATTCATTTCTTTCAAATCCTTCCTTATGATATATAGATGAGGCACGCAATCATTTAAATCTCAAGGAGTGGCCTGGTAGCTCTGTTAAGCCAAAAACTATGCCAAGAAAATCTAGACAACTAAAATATACCATAAACTTAATATTGACATTAAACAAACAACTTTTAAGGTGGACAAATAATTTTATTTTGTGCATGCAAATACATGTCAAGTACTGCAAACTTTTTCCATCAATTTTCTCTCAAACACTGAAAATCATGATGCTCTATTTTGTGAACAGCCAAAGCTAATTATCTCTTCACTTCAGTGCTACAGCAAAAACACACAGAATTCACTCTTTGCTATTCACTATCATCACAACCCTCATTGTTCCATCTCTGCCCTCCCCCCATATACAGACCTTATAAATCCTAGTCTTCCCCCATTTAATCCTATTCCTATAGCACAAAGGGAAACATTACAATTTGGAAATTCAAATTGAAATAAATGGAATAGAATTTATTCCCATATATATTCCCCATTTCATTGTACAGAATTATTTTAAATTATAGTTTTAAATAGAAGCTGAGTATATGCCTTAAAAATGAGCATTAAATCCATCTTAGAGATGGTGCCTGCTTTTTACATGATGGGTGTACACCATCTTTAATTTCATTTACATTTCAATCGAACAATAGATTTGCAAAGAAAATGTCTAATACAGACGTAAAAATATTCACACTAGAGCTTCACAATCGGTTGTACAATTGACAAACAGGCCTCTTTTCCCAAACTTTCCAGCTAAGCAAATTTATAAAATGTAATCAATGCAACAAGAAAAACATTTCTCTTTCACTTCCAGGGAAAAGAATATGCAATAAACAGTATAAATGCAGACAGCAGTTGCTGCAAGCTAACCACGATACTCCCAAGTGGCTGTACAGTGGATATGTGCAGTACAAATAAAAGCCACATGTGTTGTATCACAACTACAGTATAATTGTTTGCCCAGCTAAGAGAATGCATGCACTTCCATGCCTTGGGTTATAAAGTGAGGCCTAATTCTCAACAGGTTGATGGAATATGTGCAAATGACCTTGGCTTTTGGCAGTACTAAGTGCAGCCAGTGTCTGTGTTCCACTGGTTTGGGAATATTTTAACAATTTTATTAAAAAAAAGAAAAAACTGCCAATTTTAGACTAGAAGGGAATAACTGCTCTTGGAGTAAAAATAAGACTCCACTCAAATGTGGGGTGTTTTGATCTGTGGTCTTGACGCCTTGTATTCCCTTGCCAGCAAAGGGATACAAGGAAGACGCTAGTATAAAGACATTACTAGCAAACTTCTTCAATTTATCCAGAAAATGGGATACTCCTTGAGCATGTTCTTTTGTGTTCTGCTTGCAGAAGGGGTCCTTATGTAGAAGGAGTTACAGTAAGTGATCCCATCAAGCCTCTTCATTCACTAAAACAAAAGAAAAGTTCTTCCAGGAAACCAATGCATAGTTGCAATGCAATTTTTCCCTTTAATGCTTAGTTATCAATACTGGTGACAGTCTGCTCCGAAAATGACTCAAAGAAGATAGGGAAGAAATACTCAGATTCAAAGGTGAAATCACATGCTGAATCTGATTGTTATAAATTCCACCCCTGTTAACAAGACAACATAGGCTTTAATGTCTAAAATCCAAAAGCAAACTAGATGGTTTTTAAAATAATTTTTCAAATGTTTAAATGATCCCATTTGAAATTCCTACAAATTGCTGTGCATCCTGTAATTTTCTCAAGGCAGCATATAAAATTTGGATGTGCTTTATATACTTAACCTCAACTTGAAATCTGAAAGTGACTAGATCCATACAAATGGAAAACTTCAGTTCTTGTATAGGAAATTTCTTTTATTATCCTCTTACTAGAATAAATAGCTATGATGGGAAGGAAAAATCAGTGCCACTGGCCTAATGAACTCCCTTTTTTTGAAAATTACAATGCACAACTTTCATGTATGACACTGGTTTATCACATGGCATTGAAAATAAGACATGGCAGCAAAGGCAAGGGAATCTGCTTTGTTCAGGTACCAACTAGAAAAATTATATATGTAACTTCCTCTGAATTCATAAAATGAAATGAAACCACAAAAAAACTGATGCTACAACCACAGTAACTGAATGCGGCACATGGATTTCAGAATGGAACTTAGAAATTAAAAAACAAAAACACAAAAAATGAAAGAAAATAACCACCACTTTCCTGCTTTCCAGACCTCAGACTATTTTTTCTGATTAGACAATAGGTAACATATGCAGTTTGGTTACCCACATTACACATTTCCTCTCTTGTTACTTTGTATCCTTTGATTCCAAATTTGTACATCACATCTTGTTGGTAAAAAGGCCAAATGACGGGAAATGCCTCAATTTTAAAAAGTCATATCCTAGGTCTGATTTGTAACATTTTCCTTGATGATATCAGTAGGTACCATTCTGAAGAAGGATCAGATGAACTGCCCTTTCTTCGAAAGTGGCAGAGAACCAATGGCTTTACTTCACATTAAGCCCACCATGACAGACAGAAGGTGACCACTACATAGAGAATGGATGCAACACAGAATAATCTCAACACAGAAACAATTCCTATGTTGTTAGTGAAAAAGAGAGTAAGTTTTTAAGAACAGGGAGTTACTGTTTTATGGGATCACCTGCTGCAAGACAAGCATTATTTTAATATAAATGTTCTGAGACATACCAATAAGGTTGGCAGGTATATACATATACTGATGCAAATGTAATTTCACTGGACAAGTAGGCAAACATCTAAGCAGTTTATCCCAACCCCCTCCAGCAGAGCACAACCAAGTTTCAAAATTTCAATTTTAAAATTAAAAAGATAAGGTTAAATACACAAGATCAATTTATGTAGTATATATTCACCCTCAGAACGTGCTGAAGATGTTTTGTGTAGTTCTGTTGCACAGAGGGTTCTTTCCCTGAGGGCACATAAGGAGCTCTCAAACTGTTAATAGGTCTCTATTTTGTAACAAAATAGCAATTTTAAAATCTTAAAAAAAAATACATTACCTTCAACATGGAAGATCTCACTATTAAATATCCATGAAATAGACAGACTGGTTTGCATATCCTTTTTGGAATTACAAACAGCAAATAAAGTACATTGGAAGCATTTCAAATGTAATAAGCACATATTTATAGAAAGGTTCTGATATAAATTATATAACAATCATGTTCCTGTAATATTCTAGGCTAATTTATAATGTCAGAAATAAGTTAATGTAACATGGTTTAAAACCCTTGTTCCTTATTCATTTCAGGTTACAGAGTGAAATAAATAAAATGTCTTCATAGGGATGGGGAGCACTGGCCATGGCAAAAAAGGTACAGTACTAACCAAAGGAAACTAAGTCAAGGCTACTGTGCTGTTGTTATGCTACAAACAAACATCTTCATACATTTGAGTATTAAATAAATGTGTAAGATCTTCCATACTGACACCAGAATATCAAAACTACCCCTTTGTTTCTCAGGTATATTTACAACTTATCAGTCACCTTATGAGCATGTTCATTAAGACAGGTATCAAACACCAGTATTTACTCATTCTAATCAAGAAATTTCAGGGAAATGTCAACCCTCCCGCCCCTGGAAATGTGCACAAAACTTTTTATCAAAATCTTATCTGATACAATGCTGTGGTTTTGTAAAACAACTAAATAGCTCAGACGACCAATAACATGATCCTGTTTAAGCATCTTGCTAGCAGGAAAAGCCCTTACATACAGTACACCTGGTGAAAGATCAGCTTGGCTTAAAATATTCCAGTACAATTTTCAGAGTAAACAACTTCACAGAAGTTAATTAAAAAAATAATAATAAAAGTCAAACTAATCTTAAAGAAACAGAAGAAAAACAGATAGATAAACTATAGGTAAAGATCACCAGGAAGGAATGCCCAGCTCTTCTTTTCAAATGTTGACTGAAATTTAGGTTTCAATACAATACCTCCCACAAATCTGAGGCATGACTTGTTGAACACATTGTATACTTTCAGATGCCAAGTCAAAACCATTTCAGTCACATTTTAGCAAGGCAGAAATTATTCATGTTCTTAAGTATGAATAAATGTTAGCCACTGTTCTACTATTACACGGTTCATAGTCTTATCAACCTAACAGTCAAAAAACAAGAAAAACTAAACCCCAACATGAAGTAACAATAAACAATATTTAACCAAGATAATGCAATGAACATCCAAATTAATTAGTTTAAATTAAAAACCCAGCAATACCATCTTGTTAGTCAGTGCAAACGCTACATACAGGGTTTTCTCAAGAAAGCTGAAAGCACCTGATTCTTTTGCCAAGTCATCAGATTCAATAATGTACAGGCTTAAATCTGCATTTTAAAAAACTGCCATTACATTAGTGCATAATTTATCAAAATTGTAAAAACGATTCTGCATAACTTAGGAGAATTTAATATCTAGTACATCAGCTGAAAGACTTAGGCACTTGGTTATATTTTTAATTAATTACTTCAACAAGTAGCCTGTGTATAAATATTAACAAAGCAGAAACTACTCTTGAAAAATGGAAAATTAAAAAAAAATTATATGCTACAGATAAAAGCACTGCACCACACTCCTACATATAATGCAGTAAAGAAAGCTAGTATATAACCCTGTAAAATTCTATGGTAAGAACATCTAACTCCACTCTTCAAAATTAAAAAAAGGAAAAGAAATCCATGCAAAGTTCCATGAAAAAGATAAATAAAGCAGCTGGAATGAGATGGAAACTTCTCTCAGTGAAACATAAAATAGAAATAAATAAGTTAACTAAGTCTACTTTCACTAGATGTATCATTGTAGGATCCTGCTAGTTTAATAACTGAGTTGTTAATTTTCTATAGAAGCCATTTAAAATAGGAAATGGCTCAGTTACTGCACCGGATTGCTACAAACTCATAAAAAGCTGCTTGAAGCTTAAGTTAAATGTTGTCCAAATTCCAATCATTTCTGGAAAGTGAACATGTTACCCTAGTAAAGTAAATTTTCTTTTTTTTTTTTTCATAATGCTAATGCAAGAGGGCTTGAAGTATCAAAGAGTCCACAGGAAATGGATGCCCCCAGTAATATCTTTTTTTTTAAAAAAAATATACATTATATAATATATATTATATATATAAAAAGCTAGTGTAAATGCTTCCATGGTGTGGTCACAAATTTGAAAGATGAACCTCCTTTCAGCTGTTAACCATCTTCCCATTTGCAACAGGTTTTAAAAAGTCGTTTTTATCTTCAGACATAACATGAGTTTTCAGAATGAGGTTGCCAACACTGACAGATGTGGTGATGGGGAGGCAACTTGCATTGCTAATAGACACTGGGAGTGGCTGGCTAAAGCAAGAAGTTACCGGCAGAATTGTTTTTTGCTCCTCCCTGAGAAAAAAGAAATGACATTAAAAACAAATTAGCTTTAAGTGAAAACTGTTAAGGGTTAACTACACATATTTAATGAAAGCTACAACAAACTTTAGGAGTCTCTAGCAAAGACATGTCTTTATCACTAGAAGCATCAGAAGTAACTAGAAAAGTCCTGTTTTCCTATTTTTGAGAGAGCCTCCCTCCGTCGCCCAGGCTGCAGTGCAGTGGCATGATCTCGGCTCAACGCAACCTCTGCCTCCTGGATTCAAGCAATTCTCCTGCCTCAGCCTCCCAAGTAGCTGGGATTACAGGCGTGTGCCACCACGCCCAGCTATTTTGTATTTTTAGTAGAGATGGGGTTTCACCATGTTGGCCAGGATGGTCTAGAACTCCTGACCTCAAATGATCCGCCCGCCTCGGCCTCCCAAAGTGCTGGGATTACAGGCGTGAGCCACCACTCCTGGCTTGAAAAGTCCTGTTTTCCAAAAGTTATGATAAAAATTAAAATACTAGTTAGTTTAAGGCCAAACTACCAAGTTGAAGATTAAGCCCATATTTTTGGCAGTAATTATTCAAAATGGCAGTATTATAGCCAAGAAAATATACTATATTATATACTATCTATCTATAGATAGATAGATAGATAGATAGATAGATAGATAGATAGATAGATAGATAAATTTTGAGATGGAATCGCAGTCTGTCGCCCAGGCTGGAGTGCAGTGCCACGATCTTGGCTCACTGTCGCCGCCTCCCCGGTTCAAGCGATTCTCCTGCCTCAGCCTCCCAAGCAGCTGAGAATACAGGTGCCCACCACTATGCCCAGCTAATTTTTTTGTATTTTTGTAGAGACAGGGTTTCACTATGTTGGCCAGGCTGCTCTTGAACTCCTGACCTTGTGATCCACCCGCCTCAGCCTTCCAAAGTGCTGGGATTACAGCCATGAGCCACTGCGCCTAGCCTAGCCAAGAAAATCTTAACATGATTTTCAAAAAGAGAAACCATTAATCTAGGTTGTCATTCTCCATTTTGTAGTCTAGAAATTTGGCAACCAGATTAAAGAAGCATAACCTGATGCTGGAACACAGATTAACTTTATCTCAACAAAAAGCAAGTTTCAGGCTACCAAAATGGACTGCTTTGTTAGTTCAATTTTACTTTTTCTTCCCTAAAAATCCAGATTGACCAAATCATTGCCCGTATAAGGTCTTCCCCTCACAGCATAAAGCCAAAAATGAATTTCACATTTTTTTCTCTTTATTATGTCCTATGCCCACTGTTTATGAATTTTCTGTCTAACACTCACAGAATCACATGGTCTTCACCTAAACTCTGTTTCTTCTGCTTTGGTGGCTCCTTTTGGTGCTGCTGTACTGGATGCCCATTTTCCACTGCCGTTCCATTTAGCAACTGATCATTTTGAGAATTGATACCAAGCTGTATGTCCAGGATCTCCTAAGAAAATAAAATGTTAATCCTTCAGTATGAAAGTATTTTATAAATTTTCAATCAAACAAAGCCTCTCAATTATCTAATTGTGGCACTTACTTCAATTGGTTCACTTTGTCCATCAGGTTCATCAGTATCAAGTGCTGAAAGCTCTAACTCGATATCCCTATCAGGTTTAGTATCTGTTGCATCTTCTGTATAATCACTCTGTAACTAAGAAAAATACTGATTTTATACCTGTGGAACCTGGGGTTTCCCTTTTAAATTAAAATAAAAAATCCCAATGATCAGCCAGGCACGGGGGCTCACACCTGTAATCCTAGCACTTTGGGAAGGTGAGGCGAGCAGATCACTTGAGGTCAGGAGTTCAAGACCAGCTTAGCCAACATGGTGAAACCCTGTCTCTACTAAAAACACAAAAATTAGCTGGGCATGGTGGTGGGTGCCTGTAATCCCAGCTACTCGGGAAGCTGAGGCAGGAGAATCGCTTGAACCTGAGAGCCAGAGGCTGCAGTGAGCCAAGATCGTGCCATTGCACTCCAGGCGATAGAGCAAGATTCCATCTCAAAAAAAAAAAAAAATCCCGATGATCTAGTTAAAGAATTATTTAAGAAATCTGGGACTACAATTTTATTTCTGTTATAAGTTTTAAAAGCAATCGATCATCCATCAGAGATAGGCACACCAAAATGCACTCAGTAATGGTATAACCAAGATGCAGCAGCAGAAAACAAATACATTAAGCATGAAGCCGAAAGGTTCAGTTTCTTTACCTCTCCATTTCTTAGTTCAATTTCCTTGCTTAAAAGGTTTAAGGTAAGGTGACGGCCTTCATCCAGGGAATTCCACTTCTGTTGCATGGCCAAAGCATTGGCCTCTCTCTGAAGAAGTAATGAGTTGCTCTTGGCCTATATGAGGAGGGAAAAAAAGAAAAGTTAGCTTCCAACTATAGCTTTCAACTGTCATTCTATTTCTCAAAAATTCATAGCTGAGTTACAGAGCCTACCTGCTGAAGTTCAAGGCTCAAAAGGTCCCCAGTACTGGAATGCTTTCTATGACCAGATAAATCAGTAACAATGAATCTGTCCCTTTAAAGAGAAATATGTTTATTGTAATAAAAGTGAAGTGAATGAAGCAACAAAAGCAGTAATAACCATATGTTTTATGTGACACATCAACCCTGAAAACTTCACTCATCGTTCCAAATTTAAATGCAAATATTTTTCAGAAATTTGTTACATAGCTCAGACAACAAGCAAAGCACATTTCATGAACTGGGGGTAGGATGTGTACTCTTAAGGTACATACAAGTCTGAGAATGGAGAATCATATAGAATTAAGAAAAACGTTACCTTTCAACATAGTGTGCTGATGATGTGGCCTCGTTGCCATATGAACTCCACCTTGAATCAACAGCATTGACATAAGGGACATAATCTACAGACATGTAGAATGAAACAATGGTCAAAAAAGTGAAAAATCAGTGTACTGAGGTGAATGTATACTTCTCAAAATAGATCTGTATTTTATCCCACTAGCCATATGATGCTGGTTAAACCACCTAATTCTGAGTTTCCTATGGTTGTTAAATGGACGGAAATGTTTTCCATCTCACAAGTTGGGGATTAAAAAGCACAGTGCTTAGGACAGGCACAGTGGCTCACACATGTAATCCCAGCACTTTGCGAGGCTGAGGCGGGTGGATCACATGAGGCCAGGAGTTCCAGACCAGCCTGGCCAACATGGCGAAACTAAAATACAAAATACTCTCTACTAAAAATACAAAAATTAGCCAGGCATGGTGGTGCATGTCTATAATCCCAGCTACTTGGGAGGCTGAGGCAGGAGAATCGCTTGAACCCAGGACGGAGGTTGCAGTGAGCCAAGATCACACCACTGCATTCCAGTCTGGGCAACAGTGAGACTCTGTCTCAATTTAAAAAAAAAAAAAAGGCATAGTGCTTAGAACATATCAGGCTAGGTATCATCTAAATGGATTACCTGATACACTGATGGGCTTAGTCGCACTTCCTTGGGAAGCAGTGGCCTGGACAGGATCTGTGGTATGGTAACCTGTACGGGAAGATCTGGAAATCGCACCCCATTTTGAGATGATGGGTCCATCACTAAAGGGAATTATTGGATCTTCTTCTTTTGTCCTTCTCTGGGTTTCAAATAAATGTACTCTTCTCTTAACATCACCACTGTCCAGGTCCTATGTAAACCAAAGAAAATCAATAAAAGGACTGTTGGAAATTACTTCAGCTAGTAAATATATGCTATCAAAAGACATGTAATTAGGTTTTTTGGTTAATTTAAAACTAGCTCTAGACTCAACGATAATCCAACAAACTACCATTAAACCACCAATGTTCAAATAACTTAAATATTAAATATAATTTATTTCAGACTTACCTAAATATAACCCTGCTGCTACTGAGTTATAAGGCAACAATATGAACGAATGAATAGAAAACATTCATTCTACAACATGAGTGAACATGCATCATCTCTCACCTCCAACCCCTGCAACCCCAGCAAAATCATACCATTAACACAGCATTTGAATTAGCAATTACATCTTTGGGCTCTGAATCAATGGCATTTATACAGGAGCCTATGGTGCCACAAGACCAGGGAGAATAATGGGAAAGATGATCTTCTTCAAATTTTGTACCACTCACACTCTCTGAGAACTGGTTAAAAAAAAAAATAAATAAAGCCAATTAGTAAGAAGCTTAAATTTACAAGCTTGTAACTAATATAAAGTAACTATTATAGAATTCAGAGGACTTCATAGCAAACAATTATACTTTTTCAATAACTAATATAAAAAACTGTAATAAGCAACAAATGGTATTTTTACAATAGAAAATGGCATGCTTTCCCTTTTCACTTTGTCCTTTAAGTGCTCATATGGAACATTTGACTAATACTATCAAAACCAATTAACAAATATTTATAGTATGCTACTAACATGGTATGGGGTGCACCAAGAAAAAAAAAAGTAAGAGAAAACAAATACATAGATACACACAGAGATCACAGTCCATATCCTAAAGGAGTTTATAATTTTCTTTTTTCTTTTGAGACAGGGTCTCACTCCCACCGCCCAGGCTAACATGCAGTGGGGTGATCACAGCTCACTGCAGCCTCGACTTCCCAGGCTCAGGTGATTTTCCCAGCTCTGCTTCCCAAGTAGCTGGGACTATAGGCACACGCCACTATGCCCAGACAATTTTTTGTATTTTTAGTAGAGATGAAGTTTTGCCATATTGCCTAGGCTAGTATCAAACTCCTGGGCTCAAGCAATCCACCCACTTCGATCTTCCAAAGTGCTGGGATTATAGGCATGAGCCACTACACCAAGCTGAGTTTATAATTTTCTTGAGAAAAAGAACATATGCAAATAAGGGAATATAACTGATAAATTATGCAGTATCAAATAAAGAACAAAAGGAATTCAAAGAAGGCTCTGGAGATAAAGGGGAAATGAATAAATTTTAAAGGGACTGTGAATAAGGAATACTTATAGGACTAGAATACTAAAGTTATAAGAATCATTAAATCTAGTTTACTAATTATTCAGATAAAAAAACTCAAGGGCAAAAAAGTTAAAAAACTTTTCTCAAGTCGAACTCAGCAGATCTGAGTCTCAGGGAAATACTCATTTCCTGAAGCATAATTGTATATCAAAAAAGAAAATACAAGTGGCATCTAGCAAGCAAGTGGCATCTAGCAAGCAAGGGGCAGCTCTGTCACTCTGTTGTCAAGATATTTACCTGCTTTGAAGAAGTCTAAGTTTGACAAGACCTATTTGGATCTAGTTTAAAAATTCAATGCTTTATTGAAATATTTATGGGTTAAAAAATATAATGCCTAGGATTACTTCAAAACAATCCAGGGGGAAGAGGGGTATAAATAAGACAGTACTGACTGAGTTGATAACCGTGGAACCTGGGTGTTGGGTACATGGAGTTTATCATATTATTCTCTCTATACTTGTATATGTCTGAAATTTTTTATAACGAAAAGATTTTAAAAATTTTAATATCAGAACTTCTGGGGATGGGGAATAAACCAGAAGAAACTTAAAAAAGAAATTAATGGTTTTCTCCAAATATAACAGTACTGAAAACACCAGATTAAATTAAAATCATCCTGGTACACAAACTTGTTTTGTAATGCCAAGAACAATAATTAGCAGTGATGTAAAGAGCATAAATAATACTGTAGGTATTTCTGCACTTCTTGTTAAGTAGGGAAGAAATACCTCAGACAGCCCAGGATTCATATCCCAGCTATTTACAGCTGAAAGATCTTGGGCAAATTACTTAACTTCTGTAAGATTCCTACCCTGTAAAATATGGAAAATACCTGCCCCCTAAGGTTTTTGTGAGAATTAAATAAAATAGCTTTATGCAAATGCTTAGTACAGTGCTGGCAGGAGTAGGTGCTCAATAAATGATAGATATAAATCACACTATTAATAAAACAACCATAAAATAATTATACTAAAGGAAAGATTTTGAATTCTTGGTAAAGGACTATGCCTTAACGGTCTTCAGAGTCTCATAACACCTAGCCGTAGTGCATATACATTCAGTGTTTATTGAACTAAACTCAATTGCACACCAAACCACTGCAAAATATCCAACATAGCTATTCCTGGTTTGAATGAGTAATTTGAAGTCAGCTGTTTGACCTATCCCTGCAACATTAAGTAATTAAAACCTTTCTTACATCCGCACGAAAGTCTACACTGAACAGAGGAGAAGGTGGTGTTGGTGACTGTGTTGCCACAGGAAGAGTTGAAGAGACAAGAGGTGCTTTCTGAGTGTGGTACTGTGCCCACTGATCTGGCTTTCTTCTTATCTGCTCCTCGCAACTGGTCTTCAAATGACCACAGGGTTCCTAATGGGGGATAAAAGAAACAATCTTAATCATCTAGGGAGTGGTGAATAAATTTAACTGTGTGAAAATGATGTAAACAGTTTATGATATTGTTGGGATAAAAAAATACAGCAGGGAAAGTCACCCTAGTCTATTCTCCATACACTTAAAATAAAAAGGTTAATATTTATTCAACTGATGTTAAAAGCAGAATCTGAGCACTCACTTTTCTTGCTTAGGGAAGTCATTTGTATGTATGTGGTGATACTGAAAAAAGGTCCTAACCTTGTATTTTTAAGATTTCTACTTTCCCAACAATTTCCTATCCAAATATAACATTTATTGAGCATTAACATGCATGAGGCCCAGTTCTAAGAGGTTTGATTTTCTGATTTAATTCTCACAACAGCCTTATGAGGTAGGTACTACTATTATTTCCATCAAAGGAATGAAAGAACTGAGGCATAGGGAGGTCAAGTAACTTCCTTAAGTCACACAATTAGTAAGTAGAGGAGCCAGGATATATACCTGGGTGGTTTGACTCCAGACACTGGGCTGTTAATGACTACATTATAGTAGCATCTTCACTTACCCTTGGTAAAGGCACAGTTGTCCTTGGCTCACTTGGTGGCTGACAAGCCACTGAATAATATCCATCTAATGAGTTATATCTTTCCCGCAAAGATGTCTGATAGACAGATGAGTGCATCACATCCATTGGAGGTAAAGAATTGCTTCTAATAATGTCATCTCGTTGGTACATAGGTGGGCGCCAGATGCGCCTGCTGTCATACACAGGAGCATACATTCCAGAAGGTACTGGAGGAACTGGTCCATACGGCTGCGGAGGAGGAGGCTGGTAAGGAGAAGAATTCATTCGATCTCGAGGGGAAAATGTACTGTAATGATCGGCATATGGCATGGAAGCAGGTGGGAGGGAGGACTCTGGAACGTTATTGGACCTCACAAAGCGAGGAACACAGGGAGCCACACCAGCTGGTACCGTTGGAGGTGGTGGATAGTATCCTTGAAAATTGGAAAGAGGAATATTTAATGTAATCTTAGTACAATCCAACATTTTATAATGGCTTAAATCTAAGGCAGCCCTTAATGTAGGAAAATATAATAAGCTTTGAACCTTACCTTACCCTGCTTTATAAAGCTTTATACCCTGGCTTTTTTTTTTTTTTTTTTTTTTTTTTGGTAGAGACAGGGTCTTGCTATGATGCCAGGCTGGTCGCAAACTCCTGGGCTCAAGTGATTCTCCTGGGCCTCCCAAAGTGCTGGGATTACAAGTGTGAGCTACCACACCTGACCACAAACTACATATTTTCAAGATACCACTATATGAAAATCATTAACATTCAACACTTTGCTAAAGTGCTCCTTAAAACACACGACAGAGCTATTAACAGACGGCTGGTAAATATCCTTCTAGGGCATCTATTGCCACTGGTTTTGGATTAGTCAGTTATATCACTAATTTTTATTAACTTTTTTGGGAGCAGACGTTAAAGACCTCTTTCAAAATCTATGTAAGTTGTTCACTCTCTTTCCAAAATTGTACATAAGCATACATAAATAAAACATTTTTTTACATCATTTCAGGGGACTTACAGAAAACCCCTAAAGTTCATTCCTGACCCTATTATATTTGATTTGTAGGAATGACAACCTTAAAGCTGTATTTAGAAGCACAGATCCTTGGGGAAGGAAAAAAACTTATGAGTCACATAGTCAAAAGGATTAATTTTTTAAATATAGACATTCTAGAACTATTCATTCATTTATCTAAGGGAAACAATGTTTCTTTATTTCTTAGAATTGTCTAAAATTACTCACCTGTCTGTGGGTACTGTGGGACTTCAAAGGGTATCTGAGTCCTTGGATCTTGAAAATACTGAATGTTTTCAGAATGCGGAGGATATACTGGTACTCTAGTTAGAAATGGGCTGGATTTTTGAGGCACAGAATTCAGCTCTGTTCCAACATTAGAGGGCCCAGCTGAGGTAGCTGCTACATTACTTACAGGAGTCTTGGGTGGAGAACCAATTTTACTGGAGAGAAAATTTAACAAAGGGCAAAGGATAAATCACTGTCTATGACTGTCCTCCTTAGTAGAAATTTTTAATAAAATTATATTCTGAAACCACTAGTAGAAAACACTTCAGACATTGCCATATTGACAAATAAGGCAATGTATTTCACTGCCACCTTACACAGCTAATTCACGTGATCATCGTAACAGATGTCATATTTCTGTGTGGGCCACAGGGAATAAAAATGATTCCCAGATATTAATGTGATTCATTAGTCACCATTTACCCATTTTTTTTTTTTTTTTTGTGAGACAGGGTGTCACTCTTGTCACCCGGGCTGGAGTGCACTGACATAATCACAATAACAGCTCACTGCAGCCTTGACCTCCTGGGCTTAAGCAATCCTCTCACCTCAGCCTCCCAAGCAGATGGGACTACGAGTGCATGCCACCACACTCGGCTAATTTTTAATTTTTTTGTAGAGATGGGGTCTAGATTTGTTGCTCAGGAGGGTCTCAAATTCTTAGGCTCAGGCAATTCTCCCACCTTGGCCTCACAAAGTGCTGGCATTACAGGCATCAGCCACCGTGCCCAGCCATTACTCATTCTTTAAACAAACATTTTTCCCTACTGAAGGTTAAAAAAAAAAAAAGAAAATTCTGTTCGACAAGTTCTCAACCGAAAAAATATAGTCCATTAGTAGAACTATTTGGGACAAAGAAAACAGACATGGTAAGAAAGAGTTGTTTTCTATGAGGAGTTAGATTAGCTGAAATATGAACTCCTTGAGGAAAGGCCACTTTTGTTTATTTTGATAATTCCTATATCCCCAGCACCTAAAACAGCTCCTGGAACAGAGTAGGCACTTGGTAAATATTTGTCAGACAAATAAAACAGTTCCTGGCATGCAGTAGGTACTCAGTAAATACCTGCTGGGTGAATGAAATGGTAACTCATTAAATTGAGGCAAAACACACCAACCTTTTATTATTATTATTTTTAACACAAAAGAATTTTCTTGGTTGAGTCACTAAGTAATCAGCTGGGAAGGATCTTATGGCTTTCTTAACTCCTTTTAAGAAGTCAAATTTCGGCCGGGCACGGTGGCTCACACCTGTAATCCCAGCACTTTGGGAGGCCGAGGCGGGCAGATTAACTGAGGTTGGGAGTTCGTAACCAGCCTGACCAACATGGAGATACCCCGTCTCTACTAAAAATACAAAATTAGCCGGGTGTGGTGGTGCATGCCTGTAATCCCAGCTACTCGGGAGGCTGAGGCAGGAGAATCGCTTGAACTCAGGAGGCGGAGGTTGTGGTGAGCCGAGATCGTGCCATTGCACTCCAGCCCAGGCAACAAGAGTGAAACTCCATCTCAAAAAAAAAAAAAAAAAAGAAAAAAGAAAAAAAACCATATATATATGGCCAAAGCTTAGTCAGCTGGATTTGTAGCTATATTTATTTTGCTGATTGTATTTGCTTTAGTCAAATTTTGACAGAGCTTTAGATACGTGATGAGTGAAGAAAATGATCTTGTTAATTATGCAGGAACTCAGTACACTGCATCTCAACCAGATTAGAGGGTTTTTTTCTCATATTAGAACAATCATTTTAAAGGTAGGATATAAAGAAAAAGGTATATGGGCTGCCTTTAAGTTTATCACAGATTAGTCTAGCAGATGTTTACTTCTATGTGTAACTGTATATTAAAATGTAAAAAATAACTAAGGAACTGTGGGTAATAAAAGTAGGTACAAACGTAAGGGTTTAGAGTATAAAGATATTTTAGGACTGTGCTTATTCTTTACATAAAATAAAATAGAGACAACAAGGAAAATGATTAGGATTTCCTTAAAACAATAACTAATATTTATCAAGTGGTTATTTGAGTCTATTCCAGGCACTGTGCTTTACATAAATTATCTGGTCCCTCCATGTCAAAATGTTATATACCTAAAATTTGGATTAGTACTTTGAAATGGGAAACTCATAGACTTATCAACAAAAAGGCAACAAGATCCATGATAAGGTCAACATTTATCGCTTCATGAAATCATGCAACCTATCTCAAAAATTGGAACTTATAGAAAAAACTAATCTTCAGTCACATCCTAGTGAGCATGAGATCACTATCCTAGATGACTTTCAGGATTCTAGGCTCTCCTCCATGGCAGCTTCTCTCACACCTTATTCATTTTGCCTGTGCTGCCTTCTCCATCCACAAAGCCCTTCCTTCCTTGCTATCCATACTTTTGGAAATAGCTCAGGTATCATCACTTCACCTCTAAGAAGCCATCCACAATACCTCTCATAGAATTATTCTTTTTCCTGTGTTCCAATAACAACTGGAACAACTGTGTTCCAATAAAAATTTAGATTTATTTTTTAAAAGTCTTTACCAGCTGGGCACAGTGGCTCACACCTGTAATCCCAGCCTTTTGGGAGGCCAAGGCGGGCAGATCACTTGCGGTCAGGAGTTCTAGACCAGTCTGGCCAACATGGCGAAACCCCGTCTCTACTAAAAATACAAAAATTAGCTGGGCATGGTGGCGGATGCCTGTAATCCCAGCTACTTAGGAGGCTGAGGCAGGAGAATCGCCTGAACCTGGCAGGTGGAGGTTGCAGTGAGCCGAAATCGCACCATTGCACTCCACCTGGGTGACAGAGAGACTCCATCTCAAAAAAAAAAAAAAAAAAAAGTTTTCACCCTAGTCTATTTTGTTAAAAAATTGAGATATAGTTCATTATTTTAGGACGTACAATTCAGTAATTTTTAGTATATTCACAAGGTTGTCCAATTATCACCACTATCTAATTCTGAAACATTTTCATCATCCCCAAGAGAAACCTGTACCCATTAGCATTCATTCCCCATTCCTGTCCCAGCCCTAAACCCCTAGAAACCATTAATCTACTTCCTGTCTCTATGAATTTGCCTATTGTGGACATTTAACATAAATGTGACCTTTTGTATCTGGCTTCTTTCATTTAGCACAATGTTTAAAGGTTCATCCACATTGTAGCACATAATAGTACTTCATTCCTTTTTTATGGCTGAATTTTCCATTGTATGGATATAAAACAGTTTAACAACATTTTCTTGCCAAAACTCTTCAAAAGCTTATTTCCTAAACATGTATACATAAGGTCTCCATAATCTGGCACCAACCTATCTAACCTTATTTTATACCAGTCCCCAATATAAGCCTTCAGATCTAAAAGACTGGTCTCCTCAATATTCCATATAATTACAGATAGATTTAATCCATGTTATGTTGGTTTTTTTTCTGTAATTTCCCGTATTTCTCCCAGCAATATAAAATTTTCCTGTCCTTTAATCCAACTTCAGTACTGTTTCATATGTGTAAATGCTGTCTCCACAACTATATCATCAATCCCTTAAAAGCAAGTATCTTGTATTCATGTGCCAAAAACAGCTACAAGATTGAGTGCATAAATAACATTTGTTAACTAGACCATGTTCTCGAATATATCCTTTCTAAAATCTTGCCCAGGAAAGATTGTAAAAGTCCTTTTTTTTTTTGAGATGGAGTCTCACTCTTGTTGCCCAGGCTGGCGTACAATGGTGCGATCTTGGCTCACTGCAACCTCCACCTCCCGGGTTCAAGCGATTCTCCTGCCTCAGCCTTCCCAGGTAGCTGGGATTACAGGCATGCGCCACCATGCCTGGCTAATTTTGTATTTTTAGTGGAGACGGGGTTTCTCCATGTTGGTCAGGCTGGTCTTGAACACCCAACCTCAGGTGATCTGCCCACCTCGGCCTCCCAAAGTGTTGGGATTACAGGCCTGAGCCACCGTGCCCAGCCTGTAAAAGTCCTTTAATAAACAACTTCCCCCATCATGTGCTGACTGCAGAAGTAGCAAATGTTACTGCTTATCTATCCATCATTGATTGCTATGTGCCTAGCACAATGCTTTTTTCCTAGCAGGCATATAACAGATACTGATAGACTATTTATAGGCAACAAAATCTGAACATCAACATATTGATGAATATTAAAATATTCATCAATCTAAATCTTACTCAAGATTTTAGAGTTGGAAATCACTTTTCAGATAATCTGAAAATTTAAAAACCTTTTTCTAAAGGCACAAAAACCCTCTGACAAATGAAATCTTATGCTGACACTCAATAACAATTAACGGTGATAATAATAATAAAGCAAATATTTACTGAGTGCTTACTATCTGGCAGGCATTGTTCAAGGCATACTGGAGTATTAATTCACTTAATCCTCGCAATCAACATATGAAGTTGACACCATTATAATTCTAGTTTTATGAAGGAGTAAACTAAGGCAGACAGATTAAGTAATTGGCCTAAGATCAAACAGCTGGGAAACCATGAGCCAAAATTTGAAAGCCCAGAGAAGTGTGGCTCCAAAGAGTCCCCTCCTTTTTTTTTTTTTTTTTTTTGAGACAGAGTCTCACTCTGTCGCCCAGGCTGGATTGCAGTAGCACGATCTGGGTTCACTACAAGCTCCGCCTCCTGGGTTCATGCCATTCTCCTACCTCAGCCTCCTAAGTAGCTGGACTACATACGCCCGCCACCATGCCCAGCTAATTTTTTTTTTGTATTTTTAGTAGAGATGGGGTTTCACCATGTCAGCCAGGATGGTCTCGATCTCCAGACCTCATGATCTGCATGCCTCAGCCTCCCAAAGTGCTGGGATTACAGGCGTGAACCACTGCGCCCGGCCAAGTGCTACACCTCATTACAGAGTATAAAGTGAAAGCGCTCTGACTGAAACAGAGCTAGAGGCTCAGCATTTTACCTGCTTAGGTTTCTATTTAGTTCTTTTCTGGCACCTCTATGGAATCAACACTACAGTTCAAGAAAATAAGGTGTGAAAAAAAAACAATTCTGGTCCAGTCTCTTTGGGAGAGTTGAGGAAAACAAAACTCAGAGTTAAAGTCACCTTCCCACTTTCCAAGTTCACAGGGCTATTCAGTTGCAGAACCAAACTAGAACTCAAATTTTTTAGTATTCAGTGTTTCTTCTACATCACAAAATATTCTGCATAAAAATTCTGATTAACCGGTATTCATCAGCAGAAATAAAAACACTCAGGCATTTCTAAAAAGGAAAAAGAATTTCCAGTAATCATTTTTACCTAATACCTACTTTTCAGTTACAGAATCTGCAGAGGGCCCAGCAGCATTCTGACCATTAGTGCCAACCTTTCCCACTTTCTTCACGGTCTCCAGAGCTCTTAAGGTACTGTCAGTACTACGTGAGATTAGCTGGGAAACACTGTTTTCTGCATTTGAAATTCCGTTTGTACTTGGAACAATTTTCCCTGTTGTTTCAGTACTTCCTATGACAGAAATGACATTTCCGGCTGTGGTTGTGACAGTGTTGTTTACACCAACTTTATTTAGAAGAGGAAACGTTCTTACAGTGGCATTGATCTTTTTGTTCCTTAATCGATACCTGTTTCAAAAACAATCAACAGATTGGTGAATATTTCACTAAATCTTACTCAAGACAAAAAATGGCAATGGGCAATGGGAATAGATTGAAAAAGGAGGAAACAGTTTTGACAAAAAGTTTCTTCAGCTAAATAATCAAATACAGTCTATATCAAATTCTACTGCAACAGATGCCACATGAAAATATATATGCCATTCACATATGTATATAATATACATGTAATTAATATAGCAAGCTGAGTTTATATGTATTTTTTTTCCCCTCATGCCACTTTGTCCAAGAATGTATTCAAAAAAACCTTTTGAGGGAGTGGAAAGAGATCATTTGAAAATTTTGTATAACTAGAATATAAGGGATGTTATGTAAAAATGACAGGAACTGGCAACAAATTTGGTTGAGAACACAGAGTAAAGAGAAAAGGTATGCAAGAGCTGAAGCCATTTTCTGTTGTTACCAAACTGTAAAAGGATTACATAATTTAAAAAACTCATTCTTAAACAAACATTACACAAAAATAGAAATTCTGTATTATAGTTCTCAGAATAGTTTATACCTAAAGTTAAAAACATTTGTATGAAAGATTTTTCTGATACTAAGTTTTCAGTTTTATTTATGGTGATCATTGGATATAATACTCTAACACACAAAAGGACTGGCAATTTGATTTTGGATTCCATTTAAGAATATGTGTTTCCACTTATATACCAAAATTTCATTGTAATGTAATCCTTAATATTCCCTCCTATATGTGTGTGTGTTTGTGTGTGTATATGTGTTTTTTTTTTTTTGTGGGGGGGTTAAGTTCCACTCTTGTCGCCCAGGTTACAGTGCAATGGCGCGATCTCAGCTCACTGCAACCTCCGCCTCCTGGGTTCAAGTGATTCTTCTGCCTCAGCCTCCCAAGTAGCTGGGATTACAGACACGTGCCTGCCACCACGCCTGGTTAACTTTTGTATTTTTAGTAGAGATGGGGTTTTGCCATGTTGGCCAAGCTGGTCTCAAAATCCTTACCTCAGGTGATCTGCCCACTTCGGCCTCCCAAAGTGCTGGGATTACGGGTGTGAGCCACCACGCCCGGCCCCTACAATATTTTTAAAGCGGTGAAAAATTAAGTTCATGAACAGAAAGAAGACTATACATATTTGGTGTCATAATTATATATGCCTAAAGTAATCTGTTATTAATGTTATATATAAACATATGTAATTAAATATAAAGTGTTAGTAGTAAGCGAGGCCTTCACAATAGTTTCCCTTTTAGTCCTCTGCTATCTATAAACAACTTCATTATTCAATCCTTCTCTTCTCCTTCTCTTTAACATGTACACATTGGCAGAGGAAGGTGATGCTCAATAAAAGACAAGTGCTCCTAGATTAGACTGGCTAAAAGTGAAGTAACAGAATATTAAAAAAAGAGGTGATGGCCAGTTTACACGATTTTTTTTTTTTTTTTTTTTTTTGAGGCGGAGTTTTGCTCTTGTCACCCAGGCTGGAGTGCAATAGTGTGATCTCAGCTCACTGCAACCTCTGCTTCCCGGGTTCAAGCAATTCTCCTGCCCTCAGCCTCTGGAGTATAGGTGCACATTATAGGCACGCGCCTGCCACCACACCTGGCTAATTTTTGTATTTTTAGTAGAGATGGGGTTTCATCATGTTGGCCAAGCTGTTCTCAAACTCCTGACCTCAAGTGATCCGCCTGCCTTGGCCTCCCAAAGTGCTAGGATTATAGGCATAAGCCACTGTGCCTGGCCAACATCATCTTATAGATAAGAGGAAAACCAATAATTACTTCTTTCAAGAAGGGCATGAGCAGACCTGTATTTCAGGAAGGCAATCTGGTTGTCTGGAGGGGCCCAAAGATCCCTATGCCTTCCTCCACATTCTCTCTGAAACCTACTCTCATTATTCTTTTCCTCAGAGTTCCTATACAGAATATCGTGTCTCCTTGCTTTCCATCCTCAAAAAATAAAACTTGGCCGGGCATGGTGGCTCACACCTGTAATCCCAGCACCTTGGGAGGCTGAGGCGAGTGGATTACCTGAGGTCAGGAGTTCAAGACCAGCCTGGCCAACATGGTGAAACCCCGTCTCTACTAAAAATACAAAAATTAGCCGGAAGTGGTGGCACATGCCTGTAATCCCAGCTACTCCGGAGGCTGAAGCAGGAGAATTGCTTGAGCCTGGGAGACAGAGGTTGCAGTGAGCCAAGATTGTGCCACTGTACTCCAGCCTGGCCGACAGAGCAAGACTCTGTCTCCAAAAAAAAAAAAAAAACAAAAAAACAAACTGAGATAATCCACAAGGTTGCTCTAGAAAGCAAAAAATAAAGTTTTGACTATGAACCTCTCAAAAAAGAGTCAGGAGAAATAAAATCTTAACCAAGTGAGGTAAAGCAAGTGACAAGTAGGGATATACACTGGATTCTTAGTATTGGGGCAGCTAAAGGCTGCCTTTTCAGGGACAGGATCTCACTGTGTTGCCTAGACTGCCTTAAATCCTAAATGCAAGTGATCCTCCCAGCTCTGCCTCCAGAGTAGCTGGGACTACAGGTATGCACCACCATGCCTAACTCTCCCTATTCTTTTTAAATCCCTTCTTACCCATCTTAGAATCCACTATCTACCATTAATCCCTCCCTTGTAAATAATTTTTAACTCCCTTGATCCACTCCCTCTTTATCTCATTTGGTAAAAGCTCAATCCAATTCTTTACTTATTTTGTGCCTGCTCCCAAGCAGCTAAATGTTGGAGAAAAATTGTGCAATCACGCTGTCTATAATCCCTTCAAAATTATAAATAATTCATTAATACACTTCTTTACTAAGTTCATTTTCCCATCTCCAATAGCCTTTTCCCCTCCACTTTCAACCACCCCTCCTACAGCTAGATGATATTGTTTCCCACTTAACCACGAAAATAGATGAAAGCAGAGGAGAATAATTTATCTTTCCGCTACCAATTCCAGTAACCTTCCTGCACCTGTAGCCACATTCCTCTTGAAGATAAGGGACAATGAGTTCCTGTTCCTGACTAAAGCCAGTCTCACCACCTGTGGCCTAGGTCTCAAGCCCATTTGCCTTCCTCTAAGATTTCACTGAGGTAATTATCTTTTTTTCTCGTGGGCACCTTCTTTGACTACCTGCTCAAATGTTGTATCTTCTTTTTTTTTTTTGAGACGGAGTCTCGCTCTGTCGCCCAGGCTGGAGTGCAGTGGCGCAATCTCAGCTCACTGCAAGCTCCACCTCCCAGGTTCACGCCATTCTCCAGCCTCAGCCTCCCGAGTAGCTGGTACTACAGTTGCCCACCACCACGCCCGGCTAATTTTTTCTGTTTCTAGTAGAGACGGGGTTTCACCGTGTTAGTGGGGGGGGTTTCATCGTGTTAGCCAGGATAGTCCCAATCTCCTGACCTTGTGATCCGCCTGCCTCGGCCTCCCAAAGTGCTGGGATTACAGGTGTGAGCCACTGCGCCTGGCCAAATGTTGTATCTTCTAAGAGTCTTTCCTACACTATTCTATCTAAGAGATCTCCCCTTTCTCTATCACTCTTTTTCTCCTTCGTGTATTTTTTTCATACTGCCTGTCATTACAAAATATTATGCTATATTTATTTATTTCATGTCTGTCTTCTTACTACAATGTAAGCCCCTGGAGGACAAGACTTTTGCCTTTCTTGCATCTCTCTATCTTTAGCACATAATACACTGTCTCATAACATCCCAAGTGCCCAATTATTATTATTATTTTAAAGGCAGAGTCTCCATCACCCGGGCAGGAGTGAGTCACCATGCCCAGCCAATTTTTTTTTTTTTTTGTAGTAGAGACAAGGTCTTGCTATGTCGCCCAGGCTGGTCGCAAACTCCTGAGCTCAAGTTATCTTCTTGCCTCAGCCTTTCAAAGTATTGGAATTACAGGCGTGAGCCACCTCACCCGGCCCCCAGTTATTATTTGTTGCATTAATATAGAATAAGCTTCAAACGTCATATGGCCAAGAGAACCACTGATTTTCTGCCCTGATGCATTTCCCATTTCAGCAAGAGACCACTAAGTTATGCAGGCTCCATACCTTGGAGTCATCCTTGATTCCTCTCTTTTCTTTATAGCCCACATTCAATTGGTCCATGTTGTCAGTTCTACTTCCAAAATATATCCTAAGTATGACTACTTTTCATCATTTCCATTGCTATAGTCCTACCCGAGCTACCAAACTCCCACCTGTGGACCACTATAGAAGTTTAACTTGTCTCCATCCATGCAGACAACAGAGTGATATGTCTAAGACAAAATGAAAATTTCATCATTCCATTTAAATAAAACTCTAAAATGACTTCTTATTGCAAACAGAATAAAATCCAAATTCTTTGCTATGGCCAGAATTGCTTATTTACATGTTTACTGTTCCTCTTTTTCCATTAGAAACATCTTGAATAGTAACCAGTATATAATAATCTTTTATAACTTTTTTTTTTTGAGACAAAGTCTCACTCTGTCACCCAGGTTGGAGTGCAGTGGTGCTCACTGCAACCTCTACCTCCCAGGTTCATGCGATTCTCGTGCCTCAGCCTCCCCAGTAGCTGGGATTACAGGCATGCACCACCATGCCCGGCTAATTTTTGTATTGTTAGTAGAGACAGAGTTTCCCCCATGCTGGCCAGGCTGGTCTCAAACTCCTGACCTCAAGTGATACACCAGCCTTGGCCTCCCGAAGTGCTGGGATTACAGGCATGAGCCACTGCTCCTGGCCACTATTTGTTGAGTTGGTTGATCCCTCGCTTTTGACACTCCCCAGAATGTAGCAATTCTTTGGAACATAACCCCAACATCCTAGTTCTAAAACATATCCACATATTTACATAATATTTATTCTACATATTTATTTTATGTTTACATATAATAAATATGTATTCTAAGAAGGGATTATTGGGCATCCACATTTTTTTTGGTTAGAGGGGTGTATAATAGAGAAAGAAAATATAGGTAAAATTAATTTATTTAAGTTGAACAAACATTTGCTGAATTTCTGGTGTTATGTGAACTAAGACAAACAGCCTATCCTCGAAAAGCTCAGAGTGAGGTAGCAATATGTATTTTTTAAACTGAAAGGACAGTCACATCACCTACTTTTCTAATCCTTTGTATTATCCCTGTTTGTTTAAACAGCAATAGAGTGTGAAGCTGGTTGGAAATAAGAAGTAAGAACTGTATATTATTTGCTCCTCCACATAAACATACTGAGTTTATGTTATCAGGTGTTTTCTAGATGCAGGAAATATAAAGATGAAGAACCCTTGCCAGGTGCCATGGCTCACGCCTGTAATCCTAGCACTTTGGGAGGCTGAGGTGGGCAGATTGAGCTCAGGAGTTCGAGACCAGCCTGGGCAACATGGTGAATCCCCATCTCTACAAAAAATACAAAAAAAATTTAGCCAGGCATGGTGGCGTGTGTCTGTGGTCCCAGCTACTCGAGAGGCTGAGGTGGGAGAATCGCGTGAGCCTGGGAGGCAGAAGTTGCAAGTGAGCCAAGATCATACCACTGCACTATAGAGTGAGGCCCTGTCTCCAGAAAAAAAAAAGATTAATAACCCGTGAGATAAATGAAGTCCAGTGAAAACACACATGTAAATAAACAATTATAATACTGTAGTTTTATAACTATACCATAATTTTTATTTATTTATTTATATTTATTTTTTTGAGATGGAATCTTGCTTTGTCGTCCACACAGGAGTATAGTGGCGCGATCTCGGCTCACTGCAACCTCTGCCTCCCAAGTTCAAGCCATTCTCCTGCCTCAGCCTCCCGAGCAGCTAGGATTACAGGTGCTTGCCACCACACCCAGCTAACTATACCATAATTTTTAAACTACTATGTATGGAGTGCTATGGCAGCATGGTGAAGGATGCAATTAACACTGCCTAGGGAAGTCTGTGGAGGGAAGGTAATATCTGAGTATGATTAGAAATAGCTATCCAGATAAAGAGGAGAGAGAAAATAATACAATATGGAATAAACAATATAGACAAGTGAAAAGAAGAGTAAAAGAAATTTACATAGTAATCAACAGTGATTAATTGAATATACCTTAAAAACAAAGTATACAAATGGCAGAGTAGAGCTAGAGGATAAAATCAGGATGAGATTCTATGATGTACTGAGGAACTAATTAAGAATTTAAAGGAGACACGCATATTTTAAAAAGAAAATAGTGGAAACGGAAAAGACAGATTGAGATATAGGAAGATACTGGATAAAAAGCCACTGAAGCAGTAAAACCAACTGGATTACCATGTGAAACACTAAAAACGTGACCAATAATTTTGCCATTATTATTATTATTTTTGAATGAGTGATATTTTATATATTTATTATTTATTTTATTATTTTTATTTATTTATATTTTTGAGACAGAGTCTTGCTCTGCTGTCCGGGTTGGAATACAGTGGTATAATCTCAGTTCACGGCAGACTTGACCTCCCGAGTTCAAGCAATCCTCCCACCTCAGCCTCCTGAGTAGCTAAGATGACAGGCGTATGCCACTATGCTCAGCCAATTTTGTTTATTTTTTTGTAGAGGTGAGGTCTCACTATGTTGCCCAGGCTGGTCTCAAACTCCTGGACTCAAGGTATCCTCCTGCCTTTGCCTCCCAAACTGCTGGGAATACAGGCATGAGCCACCACACCTAGTTTGGCTATTATTATTTTTACTGCTACTATTACAAGTCTGGCAAAATATAATAAAGTTCTGAACTAGGTACTGCAGATGAAGAATGTGAAGTCTGTTTGAAGGTATGAGAAAGAAGAAAATGGATTTTCAGCCTGGGCACTAATTGAGGGTGGAATGGCAATGAAACCACAGTTTCTTCTCTGACTTTTTTAGTCTAACTTTCTCAAAAGCTCCCCTTTTAGCTAAAAAGCTCTATTTCAGGTACGGACAAGCTGAATGTATTTCCTGGAGTCTCCCAAATTATCTTGATGTGAAATTCTGTATATAGAACTAGTTCGATTGGGTGCAAACAGCATCTTTTTTCCTTAGGACTCCTGAATCCTCTTCTCTAGGCTCTTCAAGTGGGGAAAAAAACTGAGAAGAGAAGCATGTTTCTGCTCTTTTCACTGCACACACACTTATCTTCTCTCTATCACAATGCTGCTGCTTGTAGAGCTCATTATGTACAGTGCCCAAGCTAGCCACTGAGGAAAGGAGACAACAATGAATATATAGTCCACGGGGGTTACACCTATGTAAGATAGACAAACATTTAATAAACAGATCATGGGCCATAGTTTCTGTAAAGGGTTTTTATAAATAAAGTTTACAGCCATGCCCAATTTATGCATTGTCTGTGGCTGTTTTTTTGCTACAGTGGCACTGCTGAGTGGTTGTAACAGATTCTGTGGCCCACAAAGCCAAAAATGTTTGCTAGCTGGACTTCATAAAGAAGTTTGTCAAGCTCTAAAACAGGCCACTAATTAATTTTATGTGATAAGTGTTTGAAAGAGGAAGCTGGTTAATATGAAGTGTCAGGGGAATTACCCTGAAAAAGTGAAGGATGAGCTAGACAAAGGAAAGGTCTCAAAGGCAAGGCTAGGAGTAACAGCATTATGTAAAAGACCTGAGGTGGGAAAGAGCACAGTGCATACCACAAACTGAGAGAAGGTCAGTGTGGCCTGAGTACAATTAGTGTTGTGTAATGAGATCAGAAAGGCAGACACAGATTAGATGATGCAGGGTCTTAGAGGCCACAACATAGATTTTCTACAGGACAATGAGAGGCTATCAAAGGCTTAGGTGAAGAAGGGTGGTATGAGTAAATCTGTGCTTTTAAAATATTTCTGTTTTAAGGGAAATAATGGGAGAAGGGGTGGACAGCAAGAGATTTAAGACTAGTGAGAAGGCAACAAGGGATCGAGAAAAGGAGATGACAGCTTGGATCACAAGGATGGAAAGAAGAAAGAATTGAGAAATATATAGGAAGATGAATTGGCAGAACTTTTTGACTGATTAAGCAGAAAAAGCTGAAGGAAGGACAGCTGACAAAGATGATTATTATAACACAGCATATATAACAGGCTGGATGGCTAAACTGGGTACACGAGGTGAGTACAATGGAAGGCAGGAGGAGGAGGTATGGGAGAAAATTAGCTCAGTTTGTTTAAAGTATCTAAAAACAAAATGAATATGCTCACAAAGAGTTGATAGACAGGGCAGGTGTGGTGGCTCACGTCTGTAACCCCAGTACTTTGGGAGGCCAAGGCAGGCAGATCGCTTGAGGTCAGGAGTTTGAGACCCACCTGGCGAACATGGTGAAACCCTGTCTCTACTAAAAATACAAAAACTGGCCAGGCGTGGTCGTGGGCGCCTGTGGTTCCAGCTACTCGGGAGGCTGAGGCAGGAGTATCGTTTGAACAGGGGAGGCAGAGGTTGCAGTGAGCCAAGATCATGCCACTGCACTCCACCCTGGGCGACAGAGCAAGATTCCACCTCAAAAAAAAAAAAAGTTGATACACTGGCCAGCAGAAAGTAGAAAAGCTGGGATCAATTTTTTGGTGAGGTCTCAATAATGAAAGTCTTAGTTAAAAAACAAAACAACAAAAATTGGATAATAGTATTAAACCTTACATACATTAACTTTTATGTTTCGGGTAAAGGGACATAGAAAAAGGGGTTAACCATAGGAGAAGAGAAAGAATACACAGGGAAAAAGAATGTTAAAAAGACCAAAAGCCATAAAAAGGATATATATCTGCTTTACCATTTTGCCTGAGACTTTGCTGCTAGGTTTAACTGAATCTGAGCAAATAAGACTGCAAGCATTTTCATTCTGCACAGGTGCTCAGTATAAATATGGATTCCAGCTATAAAATGGTTTCAAAATATGACCACTGAGTAAAGTTCTAAATCACTCATGTAAATCTTGTACCCAGATCTTATATGTTTTGTTTTGAGGCAGAGTCTTGCTGTGTCTGTCCCTCAGGCTGGAGTGCAGTGGTGTGAACACACTCACTGCAGCCTTGACCTACAGGGTTCAAGCAATCCTTCCATTTCAGTCTTTTGAGCAGCTGGGACCACAACTGTGGGCCACACAGCTAAGTTTTAAATTTTTTGTAGAGAAGGGGGTCTCCTTATCTTGCCCAGGCTGGTCTCAAACTCCTAAGCACAAGCAATCCTCCTGCCTCAGCCCCGCAAACTACTGGGACTACAGGCATGAGCTATGGTGCCCAGCCCTTAACTTGCATTTTTGAAAGTCATCACAAACTTCAGGACTGTATATAACATTCCCATAAAAATAAAAAATTAAACCCATATGAAACAGAATTCTCAACACTTACTTTTCAAGCTCTTCCTGAGAATGGGCAAATGTACAATTTGTTCCTCGTGGACAACCCCCTTGCTGTCGCAAATCTCGGCACATGCTAGTCTTGTATTTGCTGTTTGGCTGAGGCTACAAAAATGGGAACACATTCAATGAGTGGCAAGGTGAAGATTCCATTTGTTATTCACTCTAGGAAGTTCAGAACTTTATAATTACACCTTTAATTCTTTTTCACATTAGACAAGTAATTCTTGTGCTGAAACAACTAATATTCCATTGTTTCCTGTTGTGAGTTATGTGACATAACCCTGAGTTGGCACTTTAGATATTCCTTCTGAAGATTATTCGAAACTGGTTCAAATGTTATGTCCATTTATTCATTAGTTAACAGAATGCCCAGAAAAAGAAAATATTTTTTCATCAATTTATTGCTGTCTTAAAATTCTACTACCAAAATCAAACAATTTTAAAAAGCATTAAAAAAAAAAACCAAAAGCTTTGTCTACTTAAACTTTCTCAGAAAAGGTAGAATACAATTCCACCTAGAAGTGAAAAATTACCAATTCACTTGTCAGCTTGAGGGTGCAACTCTCAGGCTTAAACTATTTGAGTTCACACAATGAGGCAGAATATTAAAATTTCACTATTACTTCTACAATTTGCATCAAAATCTAAGACATTCTTATTCTTATGAGCCTAGGATGAAAACATTTGTTTTTAATATTTTAAGTTATAATATCTTCTAAGAATAAGGAGAGAAGAGTACAAAGTGTAGGTTTGATACCAGCTCTTACTGACAGCACAATCTTTTTTATTTTTTATTTTTATCTTTGAGACGGAGTCTTGCTCTGTTGCCCAGGCTGGAGTGCAGTGGCGCCATCTGGGCTCACTGCAAGCTCCACTTCCCGGGTTCAGGCCATTCTCCCTGCCTCAGAGAGCTCCCAAGTAGCTGGGACTACAGGCGCCTGCCACCACGCCCGGCTAATTTTTTGTATTTTTAGTAGAGATGGGGTTTCACCATGTTAGCCAGGATGGTCTCGATCTCCTGACCTCGTGATCCGCCCGCCTCAGCCTCCCAAAGTGCTGGGATTACAGACATGAGCCACCGCGCCCAGACCCCTGACAGCACAATCTTATGTTATTTAACCTCTTTGAATTTCAGCTTGGAAACAGCAACTACATTGCAGGTGGCTGTGAGGATAAGAAATAATACATGTAAAACATCGAATGTAGTGAATGGCTCATAATAATTTATTAAATAGAAGTTATAAGTATAAAGAATTATATCTTAACTTCTTTTTATTTTATATTTTTGGAGACAAGAGTCACTCTGTCGCCCAGGCTGGAGTGCAGTGGCGCGATCTCGGCTCACTGTAGCCTCCATCTCCCGGGTTCAAGCGATTCTCCTGACTCAGCCGTCTCAGTAGTTGGGATTACAGGCATCCACCACAATGCCTGGCTCATTTTTGTATTTTTTTTTTTTTTAGTAGAGATGGGGTTTCACCATGTTGGCCAAGCTGGTCTCGAACTTCTGGCCTCAAGTGATCCACTCACCTCAACCTCCCAAAGTGCTGGGATTACAGGCGTGAGCCACCGTGCCTGGCCAGGTTTATATCTTAACTTCTAAAGTACACTGAAAAGTATCTCGAAAGTTCAAATTTCGGCCAGGCACGGTGGCTCACGCCTGTAATCCCAGCACTTTGGGAGGCCGAGGTGGGCAGATCACCTGAGGTCAGGAGTTTGAGACCAGCCTGGCCAACATGGTAAAACCCTCTCTACAAAAAATACAAAAATTAGCAGGGCGTGGTGGCACTTGCCTGTAATCCCAGTTACTTGGGAGGCTGAGGCAGGAGAATCACCTGAACTCAGGAGGCAGAGGTTGCAGTGAGCTGAGATAGCGTCACTGCACTCCAGCCTGGGCGACAGAGTGAGACTTTGTCTAAAAAAAAAAGAAAGAAAATTCAAATTCCATAAATTTACATATAGAAATTCAATACAGAAAAAAAATGACAATTTCCCACAGTAGAAAAGAATGAGACAAAACGTTTGGAATCAATTATCTACATTTGGTCAAAAATATTCTGCAATACAGTATGCTCACACCCAAGATGCCCTCTAAACTCTTGGTGTGCTATGAAATGTTTACCAAGTACACTAAAAACTGGGTTCCTCCCAAAAGAACAGAGATGATAAAAACTTATGAGTCACATACGGAGTCCAATTAACAAAACAGCTGGTTAAGATGTTCAGGATGAAACTGAGTTAGAGACAACAGCAGTCAGAAATGTAATAAATGTACTTACCTGAGGGGTCTCATGGCCTTTTCTACTATAATTTTGTATGAAGTCCACAAGGCCATGAACTACTGTTTTAACAGCTACCATTGCATTTTCTAGCTGCTCCCAAGTTGGTGAAACAGCGTCTAAAATAAGCCACGAAGGGCATGGGGGTTGGGGGGGAAGAATGTTAGCCGTAATTCTCTTGTGTTATTCACCTCAAAAGTAGAAAAAAATATAAGCAACTGAGCATATTCCCACATACCTGGATTAGGGTCTATGTTTGCAAGAAGCTCTAAATGAGGCCTCAGTCTATTTAAGTTAGCTGGGTCACCTGTTCGTTGCAAAACAATTGTCAATTCCTGGACACTCTTTGCAAATGACTCTGGAGACTGTAGCTAACAAACAGAAATGAGAATGCTTTTTACTTTGGTTCTTATGACACATTTACACTCAAATACTTTCAATTTATCAACATATTTAATAGGTTTTCAAGTGTCTTCAGATTCCATAGTAGGAGTATCAGTGATGAATTAAATTTTCACCTCAGAATCTGCCCTATGAAATTCATCATTAGACACTTAGAAAACTTATAAGCTGTATTAACTCTCTGAGATCAGAATATAGATAAGTTTGAGACTTTGTAAGCCTCACTGCTTTTATGCTAGTATCATGTATTTGTTTCCCTGTTGCATCCCTTTATTTTGCAAGTAGAAAAATAAAAAGAAAATAAGGATAATTTATAAGAGTCTGACATTTAAAAACATAGGAATCTCCAACTGTGTATAGACTCTTTAGAATATTCTAATACTCTTCAATGTAACAGCAATGATAGAACATCAGCATCTCTAATTTCACAAACCTTATCAATGATAGACTGCATGTGTGATTTATGAGCCAAATCACCATACAAAAGAGAGGACCACTGTTCAGGTGAAATACGGAGTCCTGCTTCCATGGCAATATGAACAATTTGGGCATCATGTTCTCTGCGTAATGCTTCATAACTCCGAAATTCTTCCTTCAACTGCATTAGGGAAGAGTCTTCATCTCTTTTGGTAACCTAAAAAATAGAAAAGAGAAAAATCAGAATTGGTCTGTGCTTTCTCCCTTCAACTGATTTGTTTATTCCTTTTTCAGGGAGGGTGGGGGATACTTACATATCAGACACCACACAAATAAGGTACAAAGATAAGATAATGTCCTGACCACAAATTCTTTCTGGAACAAAACAGAACTTACATAACTAAATACATAATCCTTGCCTTCAATGATTTCAGCCACTAGTAAGAAAGAGAAACTTGTAAGTAGAAAATTATAGTAAAAGTTATAAGGCTTGATGGCAACAAAGAGGAAAGGGAATTAAATTAGGGAGAAGAAAGGGATTTCAGAAAAGGCTTCTCCCAGCTGAAAGCTACATGAATTGATTTGTGCACAATAAACAGGAGTTTCCTGAGCAAAGAAAGGTAAGGAGGCCAGGGATGGTGGCTCATGCCTGTAATCCCAGCACTTTGAGAGGCCGAGGTGGGCAGATCACTTGAAGTCAGGAGTTTGAGACCAGCCTGGCCAACATGGCGAAACCCCATCTCAAGTAAAAATACAAAAACTAGTCAGGCATGGTGGTGGCAGGCGCCTGTACTCCCACCTACTCGGGAGGCAGAGGTTGCAGTGAGCTGAGATAGCACCACAGCACTCCAGCCTGAGGGACAGAGTGAGACTCCGTCTCAAAAAAAAAAAAAAAAAAAAAAAAGGAAAAAAGAGAAGGGGGAGAAACAGAATTTTTAAAAGAGAAGCAAGTGGTGAAACAGAAACATGAAAAAGCAGAGCACATAGGGTTAAGGTATGATACAGGCTAGAGAAGAATACAGGCCATTATATACTACGGCAGGAAATTTGGATATTATTATGAAGGGAATGTGAAACCACTGACTTTTTTTGCAGGGGTGGGGATGGAGAGGACAGGGTCTTTGTCACCCAGGCTGGAGTGCAGTGGCACAATCTAGGCTCGCTGTAGCCTTGACTTTCTGGGCTCAAGCAATCCTCTCGCTTTGGCCTCCCAAAGTGCTGGGATTACAGGTATAAACCACTGCACAGAGCTGATTGAGGATTTTTAAGCAAAGAAGTGACATGATCAGATTTATGTTTTAAAAAACATCACTTTGGTAACAGTAGAGGATAAAGATAGACAAGCAAGGAATCCAGCTAATAGGTAGGCATATATTACCACTACCACATGATAATTAAGAAATTTTCTAGGGAGGCTGAGGCAGGAGGATGGCCTACGCCCAGGAGTTCAAGGCTGCAGTGAACTATGATGGCACCACTGCACTCCAGCCTAAGCAACAGAGCAAAAGTCTGTTGCTTTAAAAAAAAAATGAAAGGAAGAAATTTTCTGCTACCAGAGAAATTATCATCAGGGTATTTATATAGCTTTAATTTCTACTTAAGTAGTAAAAAACTACACATTCAAAAGGTACAGAGTTTTACAGGGCCTAGTGAGGTTGTGTGTGGAACCAGAGATTAATTTCAATTGTTGCCCTAAGAGCATGAAACTAAACACTATGACTATGAGGCAGATAGTTTCCAAGCCTCATTAGTGGAGTTAAATGAATTCACTTCAACACATTTCTATTATCAACTACCTGTTATCTCAAACTAAGTGGTCTGCCAAAGAAACATTTTTCTGTCTGTACTATTCACTCTTGGGGGCTATAAAACCAACAAAATAACCTAAATAAGCTTTGGTTTCAAATTTAAATGTTTTACTTTCATAGAAGCCAATAGGCCTTTCTATTTCCAAGTACATGAGCCTTTCTCAAGACCCAGCCAGCAACCTACACTCTTGGATCATAAAAACACTTTAAGGATTCAGCTTGCTTTCAGTATCTGTCACTACCCGCTAGACTATTAGACAATGAAACTACATTTTAAAATATCTTGGGGTTCTTCTCTACCCTTCCACTAAACAAAAAACAACATCTAAAAGCAGAGTGGGCCAATCTCCTCAACTTTCCATTTCCTGGTTGTATCTGCGATAACATGTAGGCCATTTTCAGATTAAAGGTGTTAATCTAATCACTACAGAGAATGAGATAACAAAAATAATACTGGGTTACAAAGTTTACATACTCCTTATGAAGTTTCCAATATAGTTTCTGATTTCAAGACACTAAATGTAAAGAAATGAGGCTTCTGCAGTCCACTTTTACTTGATAAGAGTCAAGTTTACCAAATGATTTCCTTATGTTCTTTCTGTTACTGACATCTTCACATATATGCTCTTATTTTGCCAATAGATAGTAATGGGTACTACCAAAAGGTGGTATCACAGATGCAATCAATGCAGAAGGAAAGTTTCCTCTCAACTCTTGTAAGCATTCTGCATTGCTAGGGCCTCTAGACTGGGTAACATGAATTTCAGGAAGTCTCTGTCTCACAAACAGGCACGTCTTTACATAGATACTTAGTGCTTACCTTAAAACAAGAAGCTCGATACAGTAGTTGCACAACATGACCAATACTTGTTTTTGATGCCTGAGGAAATCTTGGTTCTAGTCTCTGCACAACAAAAAGTACCAGAACTTTCCTTGAGAGGGCAGAACCATCTTCTAATGCCAGTAACACCAGCTTCAAGGCCTCTTCTTGCATAGCTAAAAATATTAAAGGAATATGAGTTCGTGACAAATGAGGAACCCATCAGATCATGTGTGTCATAGGCATCTTTGGGTATTAGAGTTTACAGTGGCCCATTACCCATAATTTATATTTAATTAGCACAAAGAGGACATCACACGTACATAATTTAAAAAGTAATCAAGCAAAATAAAACATACTTTCCATAAATAAAACATATTTTCCACTAAATACCAATCAGAACACAAGTTAACAGAACTTAAAATATATTCTGTATTTAACAGTCAATTAGATGATGATAATGTTAAGGTAAAAAAAGTCATTTATAAAACACATAGCTGGGTGTGGTGGTTCATGCCTGTAAATCCCAGCACGTTGAGAGGCCGAGGCAGGACGACTGTTTGAGCCCAGGAGTTTGAAACCAGTTTGGGTAATATAGGGATACCCTATCTCTACAAAAAAATGTTAAATATTAAAAAAATTAGCCAGGCATGGTGGCACGTGCCTGTGGTTCCAGCTACTTGGGAGGCGGAAGTGGAGGATCCCTTGAGCCCAGGAGGTTGAAGCTGTAGTGAGCTGTGATCACATCACTGCACTCCAGCCTGGGTAACAGAGACCAACCCCATCTCAAATAAATATATAAAAATTAGGCCCGGCGTGGTGGCTCATGCCTGTAATTCCAGCACTTTGGGAGGCCAAGGCGGGCGGATCACAAGGTCAGGAGATCGATACCATCCTAGCTAACATGGTGAAACCCCGCCTCTACTAAAAATACAAAAATTAGCTGGATGTGGTGGCAGGCACCTGTAGTCCCAGTTACTTGGGAGGCTGAGGCAGGAGAATGGCATGAACCTGGGAGGTGGAGCTTGCAGTGAGCCGAGATCGTGCCACCACACTCCAGCCTCAGCAACAATGCGAGACTCCGTCTCTAAAAAAAAAAATTAAACACACAGAACTACTCTGACAATGACATGCAAAGGACCCACAGTAGGCTTATAATAAATGGTATTGTTTTCATGCATGAGACTGTTACTTTGCCTGTCAGAACTATTTTGTATATAATTTAAAAAATGATATTAGCCTCTGAATGCAAAACCTAAAGAAGGTATTAATTTCATTTATGTTGCTTTACAGCCAAGGATATATGGTATAATCTGAAGTTAATCATTAGAGAACATCAGACAAACCTAAATTAAGAAATATTCTGAGACTGGGCACGCTGGCTCATGCCTGTAATCCCAGCACTTTGGGAGGCCAAGGTGGGCAGATCATCTGAGGTCATGAGTTCGAGACCATCCTGGCCAACATGGTGAAACCCCATCTCTACTAAAAATATAAAAATTAGCTGGGCATGGTGGCGTGCATCTGTAGTCCCAGCTACTCAGAAGGCTGAGGCAGGAGAATCCCTTGAACCCGGAAGGCGGAGGTTGCAGTGAGCCGAGATTACACCACTGCACTCCAGCCTGGCGACATAGCGAAAGTCCGTCTCCAAAAAAAAAAGAAATATTCTGTAAAACAAATGGTCTGTATTCTTCAGGAATATCAGTGTCATGAAAGGCAAAGAAAAGCTGAGGAACAGTTCCAGAATAAAGACGACTAAAAAGAGACATGACTAAAACGTACAGAAAGTGATCTTGAACTGGATCTCACACTTGAATAAAATAAATACTATAAAAGATATTTTTGGAATAGTTGACAAAACTGGAATATGAACTACAAATTGCATATAGTACTGTATTGTATCATTAATTTTTAAAAATTTAATGAATGTAATATTGTTACATAAGACAGTATCCTTGTTTTTAGGAAAACTAAATACTTTAGTTTTAAAGTATTAAAAGGAAAGGAGCATAAAACAAGCAACCTACTCTCAAATGGTTCAGAAGAGAGGGAAAGAATAACAAATATGGCAAAATATTAGAAACTGCTGAATGTCGGTAAAGAATATTTTAAAAATTCCCTGCATTATTCTTACAACTTTTCAGTAAATATGAAATTATTTCAGAATTACAAATTACAAATACATGGTTATTAATCAAAACAATAGAGCTTAAGAGCTGAAAGATTATCTAGATTCAAAATACAAACCCTTTTTCTAAGTGAGGCTACTGAGGTCCAGAGAAGTTAAGTGATTAAACCAAGGTAACATATCTAGTTACCAGCAAAATTGGAACTATAATGGCAAAAACCACAATTACTTTTGCACCAATCTAATAGAACCAAGGACTTTTAAAATTCTTTAAATTTTTTCTTTTTTTGCCTCCCAGGGTTTCTCTGCTGGCAAGGACTTTTTTAAAAATTGAGATAAAATTAACCATTTTAACCACATAATTCAGTGGTAGTTACTACATTCACAATGTTGTACAACCATCAACTTTGTCTAATTTAAGACATTTTCATCACCCCAAAGGAAACTCATCACCATTAAGCAGTCATTGTTCGTACACTCTATACACAGCCCCTGGCAACCACTAGCTGGCTGTCTGGTTTCTTTCATTTAACGTGGTTTTTTTTTGTTTGTTTTTTGTTTTTTGTTTTTTTTTTTTTTTTTTGAGACAAAGTCTTGCTCTGTCACCCAGGCTGGAGTGCAGTGGCACGATCTTCGCTCACTGCAACCTCCGCCTCCTGGGTTCAAACGATTTTTGTGCCTCAGCCTCCCGAATAGCTGGGATTACAGGTGTGCACCACCATGCCCAGCTACTTTTTTTCTATTTTCAGTAGAGACAGAGTTTTCCCATGTTGGTCAGGCTGGTCTCAAACTCCTGACCTCAAGTTATCCACCCGTCTTGGCCTCCCAAAGTGCTGGGATTACAGGTGTGAGCCACCGTGCCCAACCTAATGTAGTTTTTTTGAAGCTCATCCACATGCAGCATATATCAGTATTTATTCCTTTTATGGCTGAGGAATAGCCTATTTATGGATACACTACATTTTGTTTATCCATTTATCACTTGATGGACATTCGGATTGTTTCCACCTTTTGACTATTGTGAATAACGCTGCAATAAACATTTGTATACAAGTATTAGTTTGAATACCTGTTTTCTATTCTTTTGGGTATATACCTAGGAATAAAACTGCTGGGTCATATGGTAATTGTTTAACTTTTTAAGGAACTGACAAATTGTTTTCCAAAGCAGCACACCATTTTACATGCCCACATTCTCCACGTTCTCATCAACATTGGTTATGTTCCATTTTAAAAATTATGGCCACTCCCAGCATTTTGGGAGGCCGAGATGGGAGGATCACTTGAAGCCAGAAGTTCCGAAGTTACAGTGGGCTATAAGCGTGCCACTGCACTCCAACCTGAGCAATGGAGCAAGACCCTGTCTCTAAAACAATGAAATAAAATAATGGCCAAGTGGGTATAAACAAGTATGTCCCTGTGATTTTGATTTGCATCTCCCTAATAACTAAATACACTCAGGATTTTTTCATGTGCTTGTTAGTCATCGTGTCTCTTCTTTGGAGAAATGTCTATTCAAGTTATTTACCCACTTTTAAGTTAGGTTGTATTTTTGTTTCTGAGCTGTAGAACAAAAGAGATTTGACACCTAGTCTAGTGCTTCTTAAAGTAAACATCAGGAAATATCTAAAGGTAACATTCTTAAATTCTATATAAAAGTAGATTTTTGAAATATTTTAAAACTTTGTATAATGGAAAATTTGCCTCACTTTTAGTAATGCTAAGATTTATCAGTGGGTTCAGACTTTATCCATCTGCTATAAATTTCCCCAGTAACCTCTCGTCTAATGGGTTTAACAGCCACAAATAATTCTTGCTGAAGCCCATTAATACGTTTGGGGATGTAAAATTGTGACTTTTCTAATTGTATCATTTTCTAAATGTATTATTAGTTTGAATTCAGCTAAAAGAGGAAACTTTCCTGAATATATAAGAACTGTCTCTGAAATTGTTTGTACATATTGTGTTTCAATCCTTTGGAGTCATTCATTATGATGTTTAAATTGCCCCACTTACATCTAGTAGGAGCTCCTTCATGTTCAATTTTTGTCCTTTCAACAAAATTGTCTCTCCCTCCTCTCTTTCTCTGGGGGTCAACTGATCCTCCCACCTCAGCCTCCCAAAGTACTGGGATTATAAGCTTTTTTGCTTCCCCGCTCCCCACCCAGCACAAGACTTCCTACCCTAGACTGGAGTAAGGCATTTACCCAAAGAGCCCTGCCTCCTTTTAGTGGGAAATAGTATATATGAAAGCCCACAATCTGGGTGTTATGGTTATTCATCACTTCTAAGCATTTTCAGTGGACAGACCTTGGACACTGGCATTTTTTAGAAATAGAAAAACAATTGAGTCTGTACTAATATTGCCAATTCAAATTTAAGACTGCAGGAGTTTTACTTAAATCTTTGATTTTATACTTGTATCTTTTTTTTTTTTTTTTTGAGACGGAGTTTTGCTCTTTCACCCAGGCTAAAGTGAAGTGGCATGATCTCAGCTCACTGCAACCTCTGCCCCGAGGTTAGGGCAATTCTCGTGCCTCAGCTTCGCGAGTAGCTGAGATTATAGGTGCCTGACACCACACCTGGCTAATTTTTTCTATTTTTAGTAGAGACAGGGTTTCACCATGTTGGCCATGTTAGTCTGAACTCCTGACCTCAGGTGATCCACCCGCCTCGGCCTCCCAAAGTGCTGGGATTACAGGCGTGAGCCACCGCGCCTGGCCTTGTATCTTTTTTTTTAAATGCTGAAAGTCTTGGTTCTGGTGGCATTAACATAATTATTTGCTTGCTTGTTTTATCCAACTGTGTGTCTGTTTAAGTTTCTAAATAACAAGACCAGAATTATGAACAATATGACAAACAAATATAATTTAGGATTTATTATATATTCCACTAGGGATATAAAAGTCAAAACACTGTGTTCTAAAGTAACCTGAAATAATTCATTCTCAAATGAATATGCTACCAACTTGTTTTAGCTTTATTTTTAGGTATTATTTTGATCATTTTTAATTAAATTTAAAAAATATTTAAAGTTGTTTTATAATTACGTAAAATATTTATGTGGTTCCAAAGTACAAAACAAGATAAAGTTGGCAAAGTCTAGCTTCTGTCCCTGTCTGCTTTCCCTTGATTCCTCGTTCTTCTACATACTGGTATTAGTCTTCTATTTTTTTGCCATTGTTTCTTTTGGAAAATTTAAATGAATAAGTGGATTTTCTCCCTCCTTCTCTTACTTAGAAAGTACTATACTGAGCACATTATTCTGGACCTTGCTTTTATTTTTTAACTTACCAACGTATCTGGAGGTCACACCCTAGCAGAATATATACTTCTTCCTCATTTCTTTCGACAGCTGCATAGTACTACACTGGAAGGATATACCACAGTTTATTATACTAGTACCTTATTACGCATAGGCATTCAGGTTGCTTCCAGATGTTTGCTATTACAAATAGTGCTTTTATAACTGTATGCATTCTGTACCTTCTGTTGTCTCTTTGGGATAGATTCCTAGAAGTAGGATTGCTAGACCAAAGGGTAAACACAGAGGTAATATTTTCAGATGTTGCCAAATTCCTTTCTTTAAAAGTCTGTACCACTTTGCATGCCCATGACTACTGGATGAGAGTACCTCACACCCTTGCCAACAGAATATATTTTCAGACTTTAAGATTAGGTGAGAAATGGTATTTCTTGCATCTTTTGTCAATTTTTCAATTGGTTGTTGGTCTTTTTCTTCTGAATTTTTAGACATACCTTATATATTAGTTATATTAGTCCTCTGTGTATGTTTGTTACGTAATTTATAAATATTTTCCCCAGTTGGTCTTCTTTTTCATTTGCTTATAATTTTTTTGTGATGTAAATTAAACACAAAATTATATAGTCAAATATCAGTTTCTTCCCTTATTGTTTCTAGATTTTGAGTTAAAGTTAGAAAAATGTTCCCTACTCACAGGTTATAAAGAAATATATTCTTTTATTGGTTTTTATTACCTGTATAATTTATTTTTATTTTTAATAAGGATTTCTGATGTTTGTAATTTATATAGTTTATAGAGAATAAGAAATGCATCTAATTTTGCTTTTTCCGCATTTTGATCTAGTTGTCCCAACATCACTTATTAAAAGTTTCCTTTCCAAAAATAAATTCTACCCGAACTGTAGTTCTAAATCACAAAGTTCAAACAATAAACCTTCAAGAAGAAAACACAGGGGGGAACTTCATTACCTTGGTATAGGTGAAGATTTTTTAAGACAGAACATAGATAACACTAATCATAAATAATTATCCCCTAAAAACGATCAAAAGTTTAAACATTTTTTTTCAGACCAAAAAAAAAGCTTACCTTTCTTTGGCTTATTACGTGTTCAATCTTAGGCCTCTAACTTGGTTTTCTAATTTGTAAAACTGTAGCTATATTGCCTATCTTGATGGCAATTGAAGCTTAAATGAGAAATTTTGTCTTAAAACACAAAAGCACTGTCTATCATATAAATTAAGATTAATAAAAACGGATTTATATTGGCTGGGTGCAGTGGCTCACGCCTGTAATCCTAGAACTTTGGGAGGCTGGGGCAGGCAGATCACCTGAGGTCAGGAGTTCCAGACCAGCCTGGCCAACATGGTGAAACCCTGTCTGTACAAAAAATAGAAAAATTAGCCGGGTATGATGGCGTGTGCTTGTAGTCCCAGCTACTTAGGGGGCTGAGTCAGGAGAATTGCTTGAGCATGGATGTCGAGGCTGCAGTGAGCCAAGACTGCGCCACTGCACTCCAGCCTGGGTGACAGAGTGAGACCCTGTCTCAAACAAAACAAAACAGCAATAACAACAACAACAAAAACAAATTTATCTTTAATTATATCAAGATTTGTACATATAAAGATGGGTTGAGTCTCAGGATTCACCGAGCTCCAGAAATTGGCATCCTCAAGCCCCAATAGCTAATAAAAAAGGTAAGATAGTAACTTATCTTACCTGGCCCTAAAAACTGGCATCCTCGAGCCCTGACAGCGGCCCATAGATTGGCAGACAACTGCTGAGGGTTCTGGTGCTGTAATATCAGTTCTGTTACGGTTCTTTCTCCAAGGGAACGAGCTGCTCGCATGGCTCTTACACGACCTTCTTCCTCCACCAGTTGACAGTTTACAAGTGTCACCAGTTTCCTTTGCATTGGACGGCTCAGTGCACTCTGGTTCAAGCTAGCTACACCTTTAGGAAAAGGGAAACAAAGGAAGCTAAAGTTTTTTCAATAAAAAATAAAAGTCAATTTTCATTATCTGCATTTAACGATTAAGGCACAATTCCTAATGAGTCCCTTGTAATGTGCTTTCATTTTTCTAACAGTATTCTGTCTCTGTTTGTTATTATTCTATAGTAATAAGAAGCCTAATTTTTAGCTACTTTAGCAGTTTAACCTGAAAGTAAAAATGACTCTATTTTTTAATTGTATATAAGACATTTAGAATACTGCTTAATGGTAAGCTCTTAGATTCTACTCCTATGTACCTATGTAAGAATATTGCTCCAGCAATTCTCCCCTCTCCCACATTATCAAATTTTCCCTCTTTACTTGAACATTTCCGTCATCACAGAATAAGAACAAGTATGCTGTTATTTCATCCATCTAAAATACAAATATTTTCATTGATCCTGCTTCCCCTACCAAATCTGCCCCATTTCTTTTTTTTTTTTTTTTTTGAAGACAGAGTCTCACTCTGTCGCCCAGGCTGGAGTGCAGTGGCACAATCTCAGCTCACTGCAACCTCTGCCTCCCAGATTCAAGCAATTCTCCTGCCTCAGCCTCCCCAGTAGCTGGGATTACAGGCGAGTGTCACCACACCTGGCTAATTTTTTTTGTATTTTTAGTAGAGATGGGGTTTTACCATGTTGGCCAGGGTGGTCTCAAATTCCTGACCCCAAATGATCTGCCCGCCTCGGCCTCTCAAAGTGCTGGAATTACAGGCGTGAGCCACTGTGCCCAGCCTCTGTTCCATTTCTTTCTTCTCTTTTGCAGCAAATTTTCTAGAGTTGTCTATACTCGCTATTTCCTAGTCTAGTGCCTTAACTACTTAGCCAATTGTAGATCACTACAATTGATCTGTTCACTACTTCCAATTCCTTGTTTCACAATCTCTGAAACCCACCCCAATCAAATTTTTCCCACATCACTTGACCAAACTTGCTAAATTGGTTAAATTAGTTAATTCTTAGTTCCTTATTTTATCTGACCTTCCAACAGCATTCAACACACATGATTACTCATTACTCCTTTAAAACACATTATTTGGCTTACTAATGTATCCCAGCACTAGAAGAATGCCTGACACTCTCAGTCCACGCTCTTTAGATAGCTGTTCAATAAATGAATGAATGAATACAGGGGATAAGTTTCTCAGTAAAATCACTATGGCCACATACACAACAGTGCAAAACATTCAACAGGTACAAAATACTCAATATATTCAATCATTCAACAATTGTTTATTACACCTATGATGTGCTAAGTATGCAGTGATAAAATTTCAGTTTTGTCATAGACTTAAAATAATTTATTACACTTGTACGTCTATCTCCCCCAGTAAACTGTGGGCTCCGTGACGGCAGTGACCTTAATCACTGTTAAGTGCTCAATAAAATTTAATGAATGACTGAATGAATACATGTATACATGAAGCTGTCTTAATAGGACTTATCAAAACTAATATTCTGTTACAGCACTATTACACAGTGAATTCAAATAATGTACAAATTTCAAGATGCAGTGACTCTGGTAAATTTTTTTTTTTTTTTTTGAGACAAGGTCTCACTCCCATTGCCCAGGTTGAGTGCAGTGGCACGATCACAGCTCACTGCAGCCTCAACTTCCTGGGCTCTTGTGATTCTCCTACACCGGTCTCCTCAGTAGCTGGGACTACAGGCGTGTGTCACCATGCCCAGCTAATTTTTTGTATTTTTAGTAGAGATGGGCTTTCACCTTGTTGCCCAGGCTGGTCTCAAACTCCTGGGCTCAAGAAATCCACCCACCTTAGCCTTATAAAGTGCTCAGATTACAGACATGAAGCCACCACATCCAGCTTGAATTCTTTTTTTTTTTTTGGAGACAGTCTTGCTCTGTCGCCCCAGGCTGGAGTGCAGTGGCACCATCTCGGCTCACTGCAAGCTCTGCCTCCCGGGTTCACACCATTCTCCTGCCTCAGCCTCCGGAATAGCTGGAACTACAGGCGCCTGCCAAGACGCCCGGCTAATTTTTTGTATTTTTAGTAGAGACGGGGTTTCACCGTGTTAGCCAGGATAGTCTCAATCTTCTGACCTTGTGATCCGCCCACGTTGGCCTCCCAAAGTGCTGGGATTACAGGCGTGAGCCACCGCGCCCGGCTCCAGCTTGAATTCTTAATAACAATATTGGTTATTTTCAGAAAATAGGACAACATAATTTTCTCAATCTATACATTTTTCAAGGCATTTCTCAAGCAAACTCCTTTTCCATAACTTAATAGGGTATCCACATCAAGTCATTCAAAGTAAATATACTACCAAGTCCTACTTATCAGTAAAAATGCATTTTATGAACTTACCTTTACCTCCACTTAGTGGTTTTAAGTAGAGTGCCAAATCCTCAACGCATTTCTTTGCAACCTCATAGTGTTTATTCTCACCTAGATTACTTAACTTAATTGACTGATGATCTGGTACCTTAAAAAAAAAAAAAAAAAAAGGAATATTGCAGAAATACATTCATCCAGCTCATGCAACTATTATTTATGTACTTGATAATAATCTTGGTGAGTATAAAATTATCATGCCTATAATACATGAAAGCCATTTAAGTAAAATTAAAGTCAAACACCTAGCCAAACTGCTTTCCACAAACCAAAAATAAGGCCGGGCATGGTGGCTCGTGCCCGTAATCCCAGCACTTTGGGAGGCCAAGGCAGCAGATTAACTTAAGTTAGGAGTTTGAGACCAGCCTGGCCAACATGGTGAAACTCCATCTCTACTAAAAACTACAAAAATTAGCCAGGTGTGGTGGTGGATGCCTGTGATTCTAGCTACTCAGGAGGCTGAGGCAGGAGAATCTCTTGAACCCGGGAGGCTGAGGTTGCAGTGAGCTGAGATCGCACCAGTGCACTCCAGTCTGGGTGACAGAGTGAGACTCCATCTCAAAATAACAACAATAACAGCAACAACAAAAAATAACATACTTAACAGCAGGAGCTGTGTGGATTAATGAAGGAAGAAAAGAAGCCGAAAGTTAACAGTATTGTATCGATGCTAATTTCTTGGTGTTGGATGTTAACATTAGGTTAAGCTGTGGAAAGTTATACAAGTTCTCTGAATAGTATTTTTTGCAACTTTTTTGTAAGTCTGAAAGAATTTCAAAATTAAAGAGTGGAGAAAAAAAGACACAGTTGTTTTTTTTTTCCCCATAGCACTTATCACCTTTTTACTATATTATTTACTTAAGATAAGCATTATTAAGACAGAGTGTTCTCATTCAAAGGTCAAAACTTGGGTAAAAATTGCAGCTCTGCTACTTCTATGAATGACCTTGAGTAAATTACTTAACTGCTCCAAGTCATAATTTCCATATCTGCAAAATGAAGATGAAAATCTGTATTTTGTAGTGCCGCTATAAAAGTTCAATATAGGCCAGGTGCGGTGGCTCACACTTGGAATCCCGCACTTTGGGAGGCTGAGGCAGGCGGATCACGAGGTCAGGAGATCGAGACCATCCTGGCTAACACGGTGAAACCCCGTCTCTACTAAAAATACAAAAAATTAGCCGGGCATGGTGGCGGGCGCCTGTAGTCCCAGCTACTCCGGAGGCTGAGGCAGGAGAATGGCATGAACCTGGGAGGCAGAGCTTGCAGTGAGCCGAGATCGCGCCACTGCACTCCAGCCTGGGCAACAGAGCAAGACTCCGTCTCAAAAAAAAAAAAGTTCAATGCAATTCAACAAATAATTATATTTATGGAGTGCTTACCATGCACTGGACACAGTTATAGGTACCAGGGATATATCAATGAGCAAAACAGACAAAATGTTTTGCCTTTGTGGAGCTCACATTCTAGTGGAGAGGAGAAGAGGTAGCCAGTCAATAAATTAAAAACATAATAAATATGTAGTGTTCCAAGAGGTGAAATTATAGAGCAAAGATAAGGGGGACTGGAAATACTAGCGAGGGGTTACAAATTTAATTAGGGTGGTCAGGATTGGCTCCCTTGAGAACTGTGAGATATGAATAAATAAAGAACATGAAGACAGAGGCTGGGCATGGTTGCTCACGCCTATAATCCCAGCACTTTGGGAGGCCAAGGTGGGCAGATCACTTGAGGTAGGAGTTCGAGACCAGCCTGGCCAATATGGCGAGACCCCATCTCTACTAAAAATACAAAAATTATCCGGGCATGGTGGCGCGCACCTGCAATCCCAGCTACTCGGGAGGCTGAGGCAGGAGAATCACTTGAACCTGGGAGATGGAGGTTGCAGTGAGCCGAGATTGCGCCACTGCAGTCCAGTCTGGGTGACAGTGAGAGATTCCATCTCAACAACAACAACAAAAAGAAAATGGAGACAGACTGAACGTTCTAGGCAAAGGTAACAGTAACTACAAAAGCCATCGGTTGGCAATATACTTGGTATATCTGAGAACTGGCTAAGAAGCCAGTGTAGCTTAAGCAGAATAAGAACAGTAGTAAAAGAGATAACAGAATTCACACTGTAAAGACCAGTAGGCAATTTAAGAACCAACTGAGATAACATTTACAAATGATATTAACACAATACCTGTTGACCTATAGCAGATGCTAAATAAATGGTAGCTAGGTTTTTTTCTTTTTTTTTTTTTGAGACAGGGTCTCACTCCCATCACCCAGGCTGGAGTGCAGTGGCACGATCTTGGCTCTCTGCAGCCTCAACCTCCTGGGCTCAAGTGAACCTCCCATCTCACCATCTCAGCCTCCCAAGTAGGTGGGACTACAGTCACACACCACCATGCCTGACTAATTTTTGTATTTTTTGTAGAGATGGGGTTTCGCCATGTTGTCCAGGCTAGTCTCGAACTCCTGGCCTCAAGCAGCCTGCCCACTTCAGCCTCCCGAAGTGCTGAGATTACAGGTGTAAGCCACTGTGTCTGGTGTAGCTAGTATTCTTACAAAAAGTCTATGATATTTTATCAAATCTAAAATGTTGTTTGCAAGAGGCAACATTTTATACTCCATTAACAAAAATACACTGGCAATTAAATTAAGATACACTATCAGTTGTAGATGCACCTTGATTTCATAGTGTGTAACTTGATTATAAACACTGAAAAGAGATTTTGTGCTTTACAAGGAGGACTTCAAATATCAAGATACTAAAGGAATGAATGAAGTATTTTGGTTTATTGGATTTTCTATTAAATCAGAAAAATAATTCCTTTCTGGTTTTAATATATAGCACATGATGTACACAATTTCATCTCTTCCTAACTTGTAAAATGGGGATAATAACTACCTGAAAACCTATGGTAAGAATTAGTAATAATAAATGCTGAATACTTTCTGTCAAACCTAATGCAAAGTAGACCCTCATTAAATATGTTATTTCAAATCTAGAGTCTTGCTTTGATTCAATAAAATAATTACAAACATGAATTCTATAGCACATGTTCTTTTTTTTTGCCCCCTAATGTTCAACTAAAGCATCACATAGCTCAGAGGTGTCTTTTGGCTTCCGTGGGCCACACTGGAAGAATTGTCTTGGGCCACACATAAGATACACTAACACTAACAATAGCTGATGAGCTAAAAAAAAAAAAAAAAACAAAACAAAAAACTTTACGAATTTGTGTTGGGCTGCATTCAAAGCTGTCCTGGGCTGCATGTGGCCTGAAAGCCAGACAAGCTTGATACAACACATGTTCAGAAGAAATCATGCAGAATTTATTACTGACACATTGGTTTTTGGTTTTCCATATATACATCCCTACATAGACCTTATTGTTTCATTTACACTATTATATAAAAAGTCAAGTGAAGTAAAAAAAAGTAACAACAACAACAACAAAAAAACCTGTTTCTGGTCAAAGCTTTGATTACATTTCTTTTCATGTCACCTGGTGAATAAATATATATACTTATATAAAAATGTTTCTTATCCACCAATATCACTTATATACATAAATTTTAGCCACAGAATTGAATATGTAACTATAATGTAATCTATGGTTTTGTATAAGGATATGACATTATCTAAAGAAAATCTTTCGCAGAATACAATCATGAAAATCGGGTACATTGAAATTTATTTTTTACACCTTAATGATCACTAAACATACTTTATACCTATTACTGAACAAAGTTCAATAACTATTTCATGTAACAAATTATTAGGTTGCTGCAAAAGTAATTGCAGTTTTTGACATTAAAGCCACATAAGATGGCTGGGTGCAGTGGCTCACACCTGTAATCCTAGCACCCTGGGAGGCTGAGGTGGGCGGATCACCTGACGTCAGGAGCTCCAGACCAGCCTGGCCAACATAGTGAAACCCCGTCTCTACTAAAAATACAAAAAAAATTAGCTGGGTATGGTGATGTGGGCCTATAGTCCCAGCTACTTGGGAGGCTGAAGCAGGAGAATCGCTTGAACCCAGGAGGTGGAGGTTGCAGTGAGCCCAGATCACGCCACTGCACTCCAGCCCGGGTGACAGAGTGAGACTCCGTCTAAAAAAAAAAAAAAAAAAAAAAAAAAAAGGCCACATAAGATACACTAACACTAACGATAGCTGATGAGCTAAAAACATAAAAATAAATCACAAAAAAAACTCACAATGTTTTAAGGAAGTTTATGAATTTGTGTTGGGTCGCATTCAAAGATGTCCTGGGCCACATGTAGCCTGCAGGCTTGACAAGCCGTTAAAATAATGGCAAAAATAGTGATTACTTTTGCACCAACCTATAGTAAAATCTTGAATGCTTACCTGGGCTCCAACTAACTGGAGAAGTGCGAAGTTGACAGGAAGTACATCAATATCTGTGTTGATGGCAGTCTGGTCAAAAGGACAAGCTTTTCGATGAAGTTTATTCAAGCAGGTCTTGCAAACAGTGTGTGAACAACCTAAACTGATGGGTTTGTGCACATTCTCATCAAATTCATTATAGCAGATTGTACAGGACAGAAATTCTGTCCATTGAGCTGCCTGCACAGGCATTGTGGAAGCTGGATGCTCGGGTTAGCAGTCTAGCAGATCATTATTTTGCTGTGTAGTGTTTTGTAAGCTAGAAATGGACAAAAGTATGAATTAACCACATATTCATCATTCACCTTTGAAGAGTTAATTGCTTAAGTCAACTATTACAGCTTCAGACTTAAAATACTTCTAAATAATTTTATAACCTTTGGATGTCTTTTTTAAAAATCCTATTTGCTGAATTAATTACGTTTCTGAAATTCTGCCTGGAAACAATACCTTAATAGTGTTCCTTTCAACTAAACTGTATTTATATTGGTTGCTCACATAATAAACATCAAAGCTTTTATGTATTTTTCTCAATGACCACATCAAACAAGCAAATTAACTTTCCATATTCCATTTTTAGGAACACAAATTACTTTGGACTGCTGGGCGGTTTTTTTGTTTTGTTGTTTAAAAAAGTGTTTCCCTTGGATAACCAGTACCCCAAAACATAATAAGGTATGGCCAGGAGTTAATGAACTTTGGAAACTACTGATCCAAACAATATTGTAGAGACTCAAGTGTGAAGAAAACAGCCTCGCCACCTGAAAGAGGAAATCTCTGACAAGACTTGGCTAGGAAGCAAAATGAGGCACTGAAAATCAACATATAAGAGAAGGCTGTGATGACTGAGAGATGATTAAGAGAGCTGTTTGTTCATAAATGAAAGACTAATGCTGACCACAACATACAGTGCCAAAGTAAAACAAAAAAATTGTCTTAAAAATCTTGTATTGTTCAATACAATACTTCTGATAAAACTACATTATTTAGCGATTGATATATATAACCAAAAACTGTAAAGTCCAATGAGGAAGACTTAGAAGAATAAAACATTATTCTAAAAAGTTATATATGCATGATTAAAAACTGAAAAGGCACATAGAAAAAAACAGTGAGAGAATTTTTCTTATTTCTGAGATCAAAATGTCCTGCTGGGCGTGGTGGCTCACACCTATAATCCCAGCACTTTCAGAGGCCGAGGTGGGAGGATCACCTGAGGTCAGGAGCTTGAGACCAGACTGACCAACATGGATAAACCCTGTCTCTACTAAAAATACAAAATTAGCCAGACGTGGTGGCACATGCCTGTTAATTCCAGCTACTAGGGAGGCTGAGGCAGGAGAATCACTTGAATGTGGAAGGCGGAGATTGCAGTGAGCCGAGATCACGTCATTGCGCTCCAGCCTGGACAAAAAGAGCGAAACTTAATCTCAAAAAAAAAAAAAAAAAAAAAGTTCCATAATTTTAGTAAAGTAAAAGATTTAGTAGCAAAACAATACTAATTTGAACACACTAAACTTCCCAGATTTTCTTTATCTTCCAATTCAAGACTTACATAAGTCTGACAAAAGCTCTCTGGTGAACAAGAAATCTAGGTATTTAGGGCAATTAAACAACTAATACTTTATTTCACAGGAATGTTTATCAAACCAAATATATTAGTTACACAGAAATTAGATGTTTAAAAATGTAGTCACATTCAGGAGAGAAAAAATATATAACGGAAAGTATTCTCCTTTATGCCAACATACAAAAAAATTCTATTAGCCTTTATTGTGCTTTCTTTTTTTCTTTTTTTTTTTTTTTTCAGAGACAGAGTCTCCCTCTGTCGCCCAGACTGGAGTGCAATGGTGTGATCTTGGCTCACTGCAACCTCTGCCTCCCGGGTTCAAGTGATTCTCCCACCTTGGCCTCCCAAGTAACTGGGATGGCACCCACCATCATGCCTGGCTAATTTTTGTAGAGACAGGGTTTCTCCATGTTGGCCAGGCTGGTCTTGAACTCCTGACCTCAGGTGATCTGCCCACCTCAGCCTCCCAAAGTGCTGGGATTGCAGGCGTAAGCCACCGCGCCCGGCCCTGTGCTTTTATATTCACAAAAACACAGATTAAAAAAAAGTCTTGGTAAAAATGAATTACAGGGCTTGCTATGTAAAAAGCACCCCTATACAAACTTTCTCAAACAGCTCTAATGCAAATTATCTAATATCGTTATCTTTAAAGTAACCAAATCTTCCAAGTTATAATTTTACAACTTTCATCCTCAAATTACCACATCTATTAATGCCATCAATCTAAAAACCAATTAGTTTCCTTCCAACTTTAGAGATGAGCACTGAGCAGATGAATATATCACTCCCTAAAACTACTGAACATTTTTAACATCCAGTTTTCTGGTTTGCAGAGTTATACAAGAAAAGGCCTTTGAGGAAGAATGAATTTCATCTTAAATCTACTGAAAGCCCTAATTTAGTTAATAACTTGAACTGATTAAATATTTATGAAAACAGGACACTGCATGTAGTTTTTCATAATGGCCACCTGTTTGGAAATGTTAATTCTGTGGGTTAGGGTATCACAGGCCACCTCGTAGTACAAAATAAGAGCAAATACCTTTTCCTTAGTTTTCCAAGGCCTTTCTGAAATGCTTTATATTAAAGCACATAAGTGTGGGGCTTGGGGTGGGGGAGTTTCAACTATACAGAAAAATGCTATCTTTCATATTGTCACCTACTACACAGTTTTAAACTGTTTCAAACTATACCAGAGCACACTTAATAGTTTTATGTTACAATAGTCCTTAGTATAGTTTTATGTTACAATAGTCCTTAGTGTGTTTCAGCATAGAAACATCAGAGGTTTTAACATAATTAATACTGAGAAGTTTAATTTCTACCACAAATTGAATTAATACCTTTAAGATATAAAGGAAAAACACTGCCAAAATTTTGGCAATAACTCTACCAAATTTTCTTCTCTGTGTCAGAGTCTAGCTTTCTGACAGTAAATTATGAACTAAACTTCCCTTATACGATCAGATGTAAGAAAGAAACGCTTTGATTTTCCAAAAATGTTTTTCTTCAGTAATATTATCAGTAAATCCTAGATTCCTTAATTAAGATAAATACAATATAAAATATTATCTAAAACATAGAAGAAACTTCATTCCTTCAAAACAGGCACTTTGTAAACGTTTACCTAGAAAATATTTTTGTAACTACCAAAAATGGTAAATATCCTATAGTCTTTATAATTTAAAGAGCATATAAATGAACCATGGAGCATTAAGACTATATATTAATTTGCAAAACTTCTAGACCTATACTAATACATTTTATGTAACTTATTTGAGTCTATGTAAGTCTAAATTGCTATGAATATTTATAGTTACTACTGAAGTATTCTTCTCAAATAATCAAAACATTTCAAACTGAGATAAAATGGACTAAAAGGCCTACAACTCAAGATACCTAAAGTGATTCCTTAAGAAAAACATTCTAATTATTTGTATTAACTAATTTTAGTTACCAGTTACAAAAATTGAAGAAGGATAATAAGATAAAGCAGAGGAGTGAGAAATGCTAAATTAAAGGTGGGACCATAAACAATTTTTCGCTCAAATAATTTTCCAGACTGTAAGTTCCTTGCTATGACTGCTGACACATAAAACAGGAAGCATAATAGGCATCTCTTATATGATTCAAATTACAAACTGCTTTATTAAGAGCCAGCTAAATACTTTCATTTTCTCTTATTAGTCCACCATATTATGCAGCCAGTTCAGGTATACGGCATCTGATTTTAAAATGCCAGAATAAAGTTTATGCTTCTTTAACTGTCATATATGTATACAGCATTTTACAATTCTCTTAATAAAAATGTAAACCTTAGGGCTTAGTTCTTCTAATTAAAACCATTGTTTTCATTCTTGTTAACCTATGTGAGGAATATAAGCTACTGAAATGGACTGTCACAGTACTTCCCAGTTTAGAAAACTTAAAAATAATTAGTTTTGTTCTTAAAAAATGATATTTAAAGCATAAGCACAATTTGGATCTCTAGCTAAAAGACAAGTAAAAACCAAAACAGCAATGGAAACAACCTGTAAGCTAGAAACTCAGTACTGGAGAAAAAGGAATTGAATTGCAATTTAAAAGACTGCTATAATATGTGATGTTGCCGTTAACGTGTGAAGTATATATGACTCAAATTTTACTTCTTAAATACACTATGTGGTTGAACTGTTTTAAAATAAGTATTAGATATAACTTCCAATGCATTCTTTTTTTTTTTTTTTTTTTTTTGAGATGGAGGAGTCTCACTCTGCTGCCTAGGCTGGAGTGCGGTGGTGCGATTTCGGCTCACTGCAACCTCCGCCTCCCGGTTTCATACGATTCTCCTGCCTCAGCCTCCTGAGTAGCTGGGATTACAGGTGCGCACCACTATGCCCGGTTAATTTTTGTATTTTTAGTAGAGACAGGGTTTCACCTGTTGGTCAGGCTGATCTCAAACTCCTGACCTCGTGATCTGCCCACCTTGGCCTCCCAAAGTCCTGGGATTACAGGCATGAGCCACGGCGCCCAGTCTCAATGCATTCTAATAGGGCAATAATGAGATAACTACTTCTTTTTTTTTTTTTTTTTGAGACGAGTTTCGCTCTTGTTGCCCAGGCTGGAGTGCAATGGCGGGATCTCGGCTCACTGCAACCTCCGTCTACTGGGTTCAAGCGATTCTCCTGCCTCAGCCTCTGGAGTAGCTGGGATTACAGGCATGCGCCACCAGGCCCAGCTAATTTTTTGTAATTTTAGTAGAGATGGGGTTTATCCATGTTGGTCAGGCTGGTCTCGAACTCCTGACCTCAGGTGATCCACCCGCCTCAGCCTTCCAAAGTGCTGGGATTACAGGTGTGAGCCACCGCGCCCAGCCAACTTTCTATTTTAACAAATATAACTAATATTAGTGATGACGAGAAAAATACTTTGAGATAGAACTTACTTCTGCCTATCAAATCATAGCCAATGGATAACTTCATCCTTCATATTACCAAAGTCCTTAGCTCTTTAATTATTCTGATTGTAACAGGATAATCTATCTGGAAGTTTTGGATTTTTATACATCTACTTTTATTCCACTAACATATTTCTTGGAAGAGTAATGCTGATCTACAGCAGTAATATCCGATAGAAATATGTGAGCCATTATAATCCGAGTAATTTTTAATTTTCTGGTAGTCACATTAAAAAAGGTTAAAAGAGGCTGGGCGCAGTGGCTCATGCCTGTAATCCCAGCACTTTGGGAGGCGGAGGCGGGAGGTGGGTGGATCACTTGAGGTCATGAGTTCCAGACCAGCCTGGTCAACATGGCAAAACCCCATCTCTACTAAAAATACAAAAATTAGCCTGGTGTAGTGGTGCCTTCCTGTAATCTCAACTACTCAGGAGGCTGAGGCACGAGAATTGCTTGAACCTGGAAGCGGAGGTTGCAGTGAACCCAAATGGTGCCACTGCACTCCAGCATGTGTGATAGAGAGAGACTGTCTCAAAAAAAAAAAAAAAAGTTAAAATAGGTAAAATTATTTTTAGTAATATATTTTATTTATCCCAGTTTATACAAAATATCATTTCAACATGTTGTCAATATTAAAATTACTGAGATATTTAAAAAAATCTTGGTACTAAGTCTTTGAAATCTGGTATTTTACACCTAAAGCACATCTCAATTCACAGTAGCCACATTTTAAATCTTCAGCTGTCACATGTGGCCACTGGCTAGTACTGGACAGTGCAACTCTAGAATATTTAAATTATAAAGTAATACTTAAAACTTTTATCAAGAAATTGAGGTAAAACTCACACTTACACTTAAAGCTTTAGTAAAATTAGAGACGCTGATCATAACATTCATGAGACTGGATGCAAAACATGAACTTATTTTTAATTTTCAGCTAGCTTTATTTTACCCATGCTTCCTTTTTCCATCACTAAAAAGTGAAACTTCAACACGGTACAAACTAAACAGTAAGTAGTTACTAAAACCTTGTTATGAAGTCTTTTTTTAGCGTTCTTAGCTATTGCAAACAATGTAGAAGTTCAACTTTTGAATATAAAATCCTAAGTGTAAAGAAGAATGCTTTGCCAAAATGCAAATTTTTGGTTTTTTCAAAGTGGAAGACAGCAAATTACAAAAGCAGAGTATGATTTAACAAAAATATATGAACAAAGGACGTAAGTCTTCTTACATGTCAGGTTACCACAACAGAAATAACAGATCAGGGGTAACTCAAAGGATCCACTAATGAACACGAGTGTAATTAAATCCTCATAGAACAAGTGCCTGTTTGAATTATAACATCCGCTTTTTGTAAACGTAACTAGAATATATGTTTCACATTCTGTCCTCCTAGCAATTTTCCAAACTCTAAAATTTTGAAAACATTAATCTCCAAATCAACGAAAATGTCAATATTGAAAAGCAGTCTCTAACAGGATGTAACGACCTCTATTTCTTCAAAAATTGAACGTGGAAGTAAACAACGTAAGAAAGGCATGTGAAGCTACAACAGTGGTATAGCTTTTTAGACAGCTAAAAGGTTTCTTAAAAAGGAGAATCTATTAATATTCTTAATATCGTAAAAAGCTTTTAACTAAGTTTGTATGTTTAACCATTAAAAGGCTGCACTGGCTAACATTTGTTTCTTTGCTTTTGAGTGACATTATACCACTGTGGTATAGCAACGTTAGCTTTCTCAGGTTAACCAAAAGTTCCTACTGGAACTTAAAAGTTTGGCCAATACAAAATTGGAAAAAAGATTACTTAAAGCACTTTATTTGGGATACAAACTCACCCACCCACAATGGGTGGGGGGAGAGTAGAAATGAAAAAAAGAAAGGCCGTGGGTAAGGGGAGAGGAGGAATTAAAAAGGGAACCCAAGGGTTATGAAAATATAAATAAATCACTGGATTAGATTTACTTTATGCCAGTGATTACTTGAGTCAATTTTGGTGTGAAGGATTTATCTGCCGGTATCTTAAACGGCTGCCTTGGGATTTGAAGGATGGAAATGACAGCTACCCTCATCTTCTCCCATCCTGAAAGCTAAGGATAGAAAAAAGTACAGCTGCTTCTCTGGGAAACAAAGATGCTTTCTACCATTCTTCTAAGATGGTGGAAGAGTCTCCTCAAGAGGCTACACCAAAAAGGAAAAATGAGAGAGGGAAAGAAGAAAGCCATAGCAGAATTTCCTGGCTGTGTTTCATGCCATTGCTGCTAGCCACAACCCCTGTGCAACCACTCAGGTCCGGCCATCCCCATCCTGGGAGGTTAAGCCCTCCCAGGGCATTGTTTGGCCGGGATTCCTATTTACCACTCAGATCGCCTCCACCACCCTCTACGCTAGGGTCTCGGGAAGCCCCAGGGCAGAAAGCTGAAAAGCTAGGAGAAGACTTGGTTTCGAGGACCTCTTCCAAACCCCCTTACTAACTGGTGTAGAAAAGGGAGAGTGAAGCCGGGCCTTTGCTTGGGTGGGTTCCTTAGGGGTCAGAGGCGTCCGCTCGGCCAGTGTCGAAGGAAGGTGGCCATTTGAGCCGGTCGCTCCGCATCGAAAAAGCCCTACCAGAGAGAGGGGCCTCCGCAGGGCCCGGGTTCCGTCCGAGTGTCAGGTGCGGCCCTCAGTTCCCAACCCTCGAGGCACCAGGGGCGACAGCGCACAGGCCACAGGGCTGAGACTGGTCTCCCGCCCGACCGCCGGGGACCAGGCACCCGGGCTGGGGCCCGAGCCGCATCGTGCCCGCCCCCGCCCTACCTGAGGGGGCCCGGGCGGGGTCGCTAAGGGCCGCTCCCGGGAGCCCCGCGACGGCGCGGCTTGGCGACGGAGGCGCCTCGTCTCGCCGGGGCAGAGCTCGGCGGAGGTTTCACGACCTCAAACTCCATCGGGAGCTACAGGGACAGCCCCGTTGGCGGCGGCGAAGGCCGCGACGGGGCCTCCTCCTCCTCCCTCTCCCTCCACCTCCGCCTCCTCCTCCTCCTCCTCCTCCTCACCACGGAGGCGGACCTGGAGGGATCCCGACCTAGCTCTCGCGAGAAGTTACTCCCCACTTAACGCGAGATTACGCAAGCCCGGGAGTCGGGAGTTGGAAGGAAAGCGTAGTAGCCCCAGCCACCCAAACTGCGCATCAACTTCCCTCTGCCTCAGCGGATCCACCCCGATCACGTGACAAGGGAGCCCCGGAGCACTGTGGGAGGTACTGTGAGAAGGACTAGGCAAGCCGAAGGGATTGATGGGAAATTCCCTGCACATTCATCTGCGCCTTGAGCCGGCTTCCTAGACGCTAGTTTGAGCGAGTGTCTTAACTCCCTTCGTGAAAAGCGTGGAATCCATTGAGCAGAATCTGATACATCTGTGTCACATTCTTCTTCACACTCCTGTGATGACATGCTGACAGGATCCCTCAATCCCTTTACAAAGATGTCAAGTAATCTCCCCATTACAAAAACAAGAAGAAAACATGTATTTGGCAGTCACTTCCACATCTCACTTCTTTATTAAAGAGAAAACTCTGTTTCTAGACAGAGTCCGAAGTGGGGGGGAGGGGGGAGAAGAAAGCTCTGAGCTCCTCAAAAGCTGGCAAAAATAAAAAATTTAAACACAAATTCTGGCATCATATCTCAAATATTTGTTGAAGCTTTTTACACAGCGAACTAAGGTAAGAATTATTCTTACAGTTTATAATTTATAGATGAAACAGACTTGGAATAGGGATATCAGAATTAACATTTATAAACTACTTAGTATGTGTCAGGCAGGTCCTGTGTTAGGTGATATTTAATTTTAAATATTTTAGTTTTATTTACATTTCATTTAATTAGCAAAGTGATCCTAGAAGGCAGATACAATGTACCCCTTGTTACTGATGAGAAACTAAAGAATGTAGGCTAGAAAATGACCATGACGCCCGGCGCGGTGGCTCATGCCTGTAATACCAGCACTTTGGGAGGCCGAGGCGGGTGGACCACCAGGTCAGAAGTTAGAGACCAGTCTGGCCAACATAGTGAAACCCTGTCTCTACTAAAAATACAAAAATTAGCCGGGTGTGGTGGCGGGCACCTGTAATCCCAGCTACTCGGGGGGCTGAGGCAGGAGAATCACTTGAACCCGGGAGGCGGAGGTTGCAGTGAGCCGAGACCGCGCCATTGCACTACAGCCAGGCGGGGGGGCAGTGCCAGACTCCGTCTCAACAAAAAAAAAAGAAAAAAAATGACCATGACTTGTAATTAAACTCAAGGCACTTTCCGATGTGAAATCAGATGCCCAACAACAAAAATATCGAAGTAAACCTACGATAAATTAGAATATGGAAAGGTTGCTTCTACAGTTTTAACAAAATATATAGTTATTACCTATTATATTTGTCTGAATGACAGGCAAAAATCAATGTTTTTGAAAAAAGATTCATTGGCCACATCGAAGACGTTTCTTCCACACATTATCTTTTTCGTTCTCTTCTCTTTATGAAACATATGCCAGGCCTCGAGAACTAACAACCAATAATTGTTTCAGTAATTTCAACTGGACAGTGATAGGTAATTTACATGTACATATTTGTTTTCCACCCTACTGTGTATATATATACACACATATATACATATATGGACATATATACATATATGCATACATATATACATATATGCGTGCATATATGCGTGCATATACATATATACATATATGCGTGCATATATGCGTGCATATACATATATGCATATATGCGTGCATATATGTATGCATATGCATATATGCATATATGCGTGCATATATGTATGCATATATGCGTGCATATATTATACACATATGCATATATATGTATACACGTATACATATATGTACATATATACATATATGTATACACGTATACATATATGTGCATATATACATATATGTATACACGTATACATATATGTGCATATATACATATATGTATACACGTATACATATATGTACATATATGTATATGTACATATAAATATATACACATATATAGATACATATAAGTATATATACACATATATAGATACATATAAGTATATATACACATATAAACATACACATTATATATACATATATGTACATTTTTTTTTGAGACGGAGTCTCACTCTGTCACACAGGCTGGAGTGCAATGGCGTGATCTCGGCTCACTGCAACCTCCACCTCCTGGGTTCAAGGAATTCTCCTGCCTTAGCCTCCCCAGTAGCTGGAATTACAGGCACTCGTCAGCATGCCTGGCTAAATTTCTTTTTTGTATTTTTGTAGACGGGTTTTCACCATATTGGCCAGGCTGGTCTTGAACTCCTGACCTCAGAAGACCCGCCTGCCTCGGCCTCCAAAAGTGCTGGTATTGCAGGCGTAAGCCACGAGTCCAGGCCAAATTTTTGTATTCTACTGGATATATTTACATTTCACTAGACAGGAGAATATATATTTCTGATAATCCGAGATTTTTCAAAGGTGTCCTGGTCACCATATTTATTTTTGAGACGGGGTCTTGCTCCCTCACTTAGGCTGACTGCAGCGGTGCGATATTGGCTTACTGCAACCTCCGCCTCCCAGGTTCAAGGGATTCTCCTGTCTCAGACTCCCAAGTAGCTGGGATTACAGGCGAGCGCTACCATGCGCGGCTAATTTTTGTATTTTTAGTGAAGGGTTTTCATCAGGTTGGCCAGGCTTGTCTCGAACTCCTGACCTCAAGTGATCTGCCAGCCTCAGCCTCCCAAAGTGTTAGGATTACAGGCCTGAGCCTCGGCGCCCGGCGCTGACCACCATATTTAAAATTGCAATTCCATCCCCCTTCTCTGGTACTCCCTATTCCTGATTTTTCTCCAAATTCCTTCTCAAAATTTGACATACATGCATTTTACTTACTTGTTTACTGTTTGTCTCCCTTCACTAAGATGTTTCACAAGAGCAGGAATTTTTGTCTGTATATCTAACTTATACTTCATTGTAAGGACTCAGGAAGTATTTGCTAGATGAATGATTAATGTATAGTCAGGAGAAATTGTATCCTTTAAATTGTATCCTTTAAAATTCAAAGATGAAGACAAAACACATTGTTCTCCATTCCCACCTCCAGTTTATTATTTCTTATGTAAACATGTAAGATAGTTACATCCCAGGAAAAAGGGCAAGTGTTTTTTCTCTTACAACGAAGTAACGACTACCTTTTCAAGATCTTTTATACGTAAATGGAGTAAATGAAGAGGCTGAACTCAAACACTTTGCATTTTTCTGTCATATCAGAAACACAAACTAAATGTGAATATGTTAAATGAATAAATTCTGTACTTTGTCATACCTGAACTTTAAAAAAAGATTCCATTTTCCTGAAAATTTTTAGACATATCATGCAAACAGACACTCTCCTAGGAATGTTTGGAGATCATTCTGTGCTACTGAACAGGAATAAATAATATAAATAATAACCCTCACTTTCACAAAACACCCCTCCCCCAGCAAAAATCTCAAAGTGCTCACAAAAAATTTTACAACAATCTTACAAGGCACACATAAAACTTAAACATAGTTTCAACTAATTTTTTTTCAAATATCCAAGATAGTAGATACTAATTCCTAAAAAATCAGAGTACTATTCTTTTACCCTCTCCTCCCATCTCCATCCTTCCCCCTTCCCCCCACGCCATTTTATAATAGGAAGCAAAAATAAGAAAAGTACTTCAATCACTAGTAAACTATTTCTGAAAAGAAAATATTTTCACACCAACAAATGGCCAATCTTAGGTCAAATGGAAGCAATGAGCTATGAATGAAAAGTTAGCAATGAGCTATCACACTTTCCAGTGGAAAAAGATCCACTAATTAGAAAAACTATGTCTCCAATGGAGTACTTAAGTAACAAAGTTCATAAAGACACAAAACCGTCCTCTCTTGCTTTCCCCTCTTCTGTTCTCAGGAAGAATTAACTATAAAATCATGGAATTTTTGACCTGGAAATGATCTTTCAAATGACCAAGATCAAAGTTATTTTACATATAAAGTTAAAAAGTTCAAGGAGAAGTTCAGCACAATGTCGCTAACTAGTAACATTGGGTTATGAAGTCGGTTTTTTCATCAAACGAGACCTGCATTCTTGAAAGTCTCAAGGAAAGTTAAAATTCAGTGGAGAATGTCTTTCCCACAAAATTGTCAAAAAAAGGTTAACACTTATAACAACGAACATGTGATTCATTCATCACACAATTTTTATAAATGGTACAAAGTATATTACATTTTAAAATACAGAAGGGCTTCAATAGAAATACAGTAGAAATTCTACATAAAGCTAAGTTAACTAGAGGAGGACTAGAACAGCTTCAAAGAAAGATGCATCTAGTCAGTCTTCTTTACCAAAAGCAGTTCCTGTGTTTTAGAGAATATTATTTGCCCTGCAGTATATTTTAATCTTTGTTAAAATAATTTTTAAAAGTTTTGTGTTATATGTAGACGGAGATGTTAGAGAACTATGGCTCGGAACACCATCTCAAATATGACTCTCGCTAAAATAATCATACAGTCATGGTTTTCCTTTTGGCATATTTTTGGAAATATAAAACTCTAGGGATGGTTAAGATTTTTATCAACACATAGTGAATGGAAATTACATTAATGTAAATGAAAAAATACAACACTAATAGCTACCCCTTTTTAAATTGCTCATCTAGTAACAGCTAGAATATATATTGCCAATTCAAAATTTAAAATGACATGGATGAACCTCAAAGTCATTATGCTGGGTGAAAAAGCATTTCAAGAGGGAATGTACTATAAGATTCTGTTTATATGACAGTCCAGAAAAGGCAAAATAATAGTGACGGAGAACTGTTGCCTGGATTAGAGCTAGAAGGAGCTGACTACAAAGGGACGGCATGAGAGAGCTATTGGGAGTGAAGGAACTGTTCTGTACCGACTGCAGTAGTGGTGCACAAATCTTTCTGTTAAAATACACAGAACTATACACCAAGAAGAAATTTCAATTTTACTTCATGTTAAATAAAAAATAAAATAGAGAGGAACTTTTAAAACAGTAGAACAGCTATCCCTGGTAAAGGTAGAATTTCTCATTTTTCACAGCTTCATGCCAATGGTATAATTTTACTGGCCACAAAATTATTAAATCCGATTGTATTAAATAAAATCAAGAAACTCGGGCCCAATTAACCATTTCTTAAGTATGTATACTAATAAGGCATGGAAATAAAAGTATTTTAAGGATTATTAACCCTTTATAAAAAAATTCTGCTATTCCCAAGTGAATCTGAATTGTTACTTTATACATTTTAAAATGAAAAGTATCTTGGTGTTTAGTTTGGAATCCAAGAACAGCTGGTAAAAACTTAAAAAAAAATTTTTTTAGTGCCATCTGTTCTAAAGTGACCAGAAACAGATAATAGTGTTTTTACCTTTATTTTCTCTTCTTGTTATCCTAATTCATTAAAGTTTTTATATGATTGGATTTTATACTTAAATCAATTACCTAGAGACTCCAAATCAGAATCTGCAAATACTGCTGGATCCTTTGTCACTAGAATCAAGAATATATAAGAGAGGAACACTATTTCTCTAGGGATACTACTGAGACTTATATGTAAGGTATGAGATGAGACAGAATCCCATCAGCTTTACTGTGCCTCCCATAACTTTGGAACTGTTAGAAGTTCAGAAAGAATGATTATGTGTAAGCTGACAAAATATAAGAAACAAAGACTGGGGGGATGAAATATTACAAATGCTGCATCTCTACAGAAAGACTTGCATAATAGAATAACACAAACTTTATATAACAAGTCTGTGATTATAATTATAGTAGACTTTGCCTTTTGAGATCAGGCCTAGATAGTTTTTCACCACTGCTTCTGCCATGGACAGAGGTTAAGTGCTTTTTGAGAGCAGACTTGTGCTTGAAATCCATATCACAACAGTGGCATTTGTATGGCCGATCCCCACTGTGTATGTTCAAGTGGTCCTGAAGTGTGCTTTTGGCAGTAAATGTCTTCAAGCACACAGTACACTGAAAGGGCCGTATGCCCATGTGTCCTCGAATGTGTCGGTTGAGATTTTTCTTCTGTGTAAATGTTTTTCCGCACTGTAAGCATAAGAATAGTTTATGCATTTTAAGGTGGCGCAGATAGTTTTCAACATGAAGAAAGCCTCGAGGACACCTGGGGCACTGGTGCCTCAGTGAATAACCTTCCTCCAGATTCTGAATCTCACTCACTGTACCATAACTTCCTTCAGTATTCTCACAAAATAAGCCCTGATCTTGATTCCCAGGAACTTCAGCCACTCTGCTCTCAACTGTAGAATTGATCAATGAATGCTGTGTTTCAGAGAAATACATGCTTGCTTTTGAAGAGGTACAAGGCTGTGAAAACTGCCCATTTTCGACACCAGCTGTACTGATGGATTCTACATGAAGGATACAAATTTCATTGTCTTTAAAACCTATGTCTACTGTAGACAGCTCTGGTGACTTCATTTCCTTTCTCTCTGATGTCAGACTCTCTACTGTAGACTGCAAAGCATTGCTTTCCTCTTCTTTAACATGGAAATCTATGTTTACAGGACTATCTTCTGAAATTTCAATTATCTCACAGTCTTTATCAGAATTTTCATCTTCATTCTTAACATCAGGATCAGAAGACTGACACAGGTCAGTGTGTTGGTTGTTGTTTTTCATAGAAAGATCAATTTCCAGATACTTTGACAAAGCTTCTGTGCACTTTTCCACAATGTGAACCATCTGAAGGTAACTGGCAGCAGTCAAGTATTTCAAAAGCTCTTTCCTTTTAACTTCAAGTGCTCCAGTATAGCAAGACAGTAACAATTTTCTGCCAACTTCTGCACTCTGTAAGATGGTAATTCTGACATGTTTTGACTGTGTGAGTAAAAACTGATCTCTCATAAAAGTGGAGCAAGCAGCCAAAATAACCTTGTGCCCCTGGAACTCAGTGTCATTAATGTAAATTGATACATCACAAAATAAATTCTGCTGTCTCAAAAGATTCATTTTCTGCAAGACCACATCTCCTTGCTGTTCAAACTGGAAATGCAGAACATCAGACTCAGCAGCCATGATCACAATCTAAGCAAAATAAAACACAAACATTGATGTAATAAGGATAGGGAATGCTTTCCCATGCTGTAATAGTGAAAACAAACGAAAAACCCCAAACCTGAATTAGGAAAAAGAAGACTCAAAGTCTAATGTAGGTGTTATGAACCTTTATGCCACCATCTCAAAAGGAGAACTTTATAATGCACTTCTCTATGATCTCATAGCACATTTTTCATAACTTTGTTACAACATTCATTACAATGAATTGTAGTAAACAGTTTCTAGCTTGTTTCTTTTGCTAAATGTTGTGTGCCTTGTGGTCAAGAACAATCTATCAATTTTGAATATCCAATAATAAGCACTGTGACCACCACAAAGTTGATTTAACATAATATATCCAATTAGCAACTTTAACGTAATCTCCAAACTTCCTACTCCCCACCACTACAACAGGTCCTCCTTCCGGTTCACCTGGACAACTGCAATGTCTTCCAACAGGTCTTTTTTATACCACACTCTTCTGTATGCCAGATTACCCGCCTGAGTGCCACCAGGATTAACAACCCTTATTTTATTTTGTTTTATTTTTAATTTCCCTTTTCTGCTTTAAATCTTCTATCGTTCTTCTCTACCTCCGGGACAGTCCAGATTTCTTAGGAAAGAATACGAGACCCATCACGATTTGGCTCTAACCCATCTTTATGGCTTTATCACCTTCTATTCTCTTTTTCATACTCGAACCTCGTTCAATACTAAATTTTTCCATCATTACCCAGACAAAAAGACACGAATACACATTTCTTACATTCGCGTTTCCAGTTCCTTTTTTCAGCTAGTGATTAGGCTCCTTTAAGCCCAAATCAAGTAAAACTAACATGACTCCACCTCCCGTTTCAACCAGAGAGTCAGCTGCTCTCTGAGCACCGCGAGATGGTGCCTGATGCATCTGTGTTCCTGCACCGAGCTCAGGGGCCCACACAGAGCAGGAGGAGCTCAGGGAACATCTGCTGAACTGCAACCGGATGCCAGGTTCAGCACACAGGTATTCTGGAGGCAACCCTGCGAAGGGCCAAGGCCCTGTCGGCCCAGTGGTTGCAGCACCAGATTAGCCACTCCGGGGCCGAGCCCAGCTTCCTCCTCCTCCTCCTCCTCTTCCTCAGGCACCCTCCACCTGAGGAATCTACTTTGCACTCACTCACCAACTCAGAAAACTAGAGTCAAGGATTCCGCGGCAGCGTCTGCCCAAGCCGGAAGATGGACTTAGCCTGGAAGAAAACACATCCGGTGCCAAACAGCTTTATTCTTTACTGGGGCCCTCTAGGCGCCCCGGAAGGACATTCTGAGACGGTCTTCCTTCCTCACTTCCCCCCTCTTGGAATGACAGAAAGGCTCCTGAATGCCAGCAAGCCCCATCTCTCTTGTCCCAGTTTCGGCACTCGAGCCGTTTTCCCCCACCATCCCTTTTTTTTTTTAAGACGGAGTTTCGCTCTTGTTGCCCAGGCTGGAGTGCAATGGCGCGATTTCGGCTCACTGCAGCCTTCGCCTCCCGGGTTCAAGCGACTCTCGCTCCGCAGCCTCCCAAGTAGCTGAGATTACAGGCGCCCGCCACCACGCCCGGCTCATTTTTGTATTTTTAGTAGAGACCGGGTTTCACCATGTTGGCCAGGCTGGTCTCGAACTCCTGACCTCAGGTGATCCGCCCGCCTCGGCCTCCCTAAATGCTGGGATTACCGGGTTGAGCCACCGCGCCCAGCCCGAGCCATTTCCTTTTGTGAGTCCTCCTGAACATCCGAATTGGAGACGGGGTTTGAGGTTCGGTTACGGCACGTCTGTCAGAGTAACCAGACCTTTTATGGATTATTCTGGGACGATTCCTCTCCTTACTGGGGCCACCTACAACTTGAAAGGTGGCAGAGCAGAAACTATCATAAAGATCCGTATTCGAGATTGCCTAGATAATGCCCCATCAGGAGATGGCCCCAACCTCTGGATCTAGCTTCACACTTAAATCCGTTCCTCCCTCCCAAAACTTTTGGCCCAGCTGTTTCCTCTGACGTGCCCCAGCCTTTTCCCCAGGTTTTTTTTTTTTTTTTTTGAGACGGAGTCTCTCTCTGTCGCCCAGGCTGGAGTGCAGTGGGAGGATCTCGGCTCACTGCAAGCTGCGCCTCCTGGGTTCACGCCATTCTCCTGCCTCAGCCTCCCGAGTAAGCTGGGACTTCAGGTGCCCGCCACTACGCCTGGCTAATTTTTTTTGTGTGTGTGTATTTTTAGTAGAGACGGGGTTTCACCGTGTTAGCTAGGATGGTCTCGATCTCCTGACCTCGTGATCCGGCCGCCTTGGCCTCCCAAAGTGCTGGGATTACAGGCGTGAGCCACCGAGCCCGGCCTTCCCCAACGTATCTTTAAAGAACCCGTTTATAAATCTCATCATCCTTGAAGCCATCCTGAACTGCCCTAAGATAATTGGTTCCCAGTTGGAAACCTGTAATCCCTTTTCCTGCCTTCATTATTGCACTTAACACGCCTGTATTAATTTGTGCCTCATCTAGGCAGAGTTATTTAGGACAGCGGCTTACTGATCTTTGTATTCTCGAAGTCTAGCACTTGGTAGGCATCAAGTATTTGTGCTGAATGAAGATATGTCTGAAGAAATTGTTTTTCTTTTTTTTTTGAGACGGAGTCTCACTCTGTCGTCCTGGCTGGAGTGCCAGTGGCACGATCTCGGCCTACCGCAACCTCCGCCTAGCAGGTTCAAGCAATTCTCCTGCCTCAGCCTCCCGAGTAGCTGGGATTACAGGTGCCTGCCACCACACCCAGCTACTTTTTGTATTTTTGGTAGAGACGGGGTTTCACCATGTTGGCGAGGCCGGTCTCGAACTCCTGACCTCAGGTGATCCACCCGCCTTGGCCTCCCAAAGTGCTGGGATTACAGGCATGAGCCGCTGTGCCCGGCCTCTGCACCAATTCTATTCCTTTTTTTTTTTTTTTTTTTTTTTTTTTTTGAGACAGAGTCTCGCTCTGTCGCCCAGACTGGAGTGCAGTGGCGCGATCTCGGCTCACTGCAAGCTCCGCCTCCCGGGTTCACGCCATTCTCCTGCCTCAGCCTCCCGAGTAGCTGGAACTAATGCCCTGCCACCAGGCCGGGCTAATTTTTTGTATTTTTAGTAGAGACGGGGTTTCACCCTGTTAGCCAGGATGGTCTCGATCTCCTGACCTTGTGATCCACCCGTCTCGGCCTCCCAAAGTGCTGGGATTACAGGCGTGAGCCACCGCGCCCGGCCGCTTCTGAACCAATTCTTAAAGGCAGTTGCTCTGCTCCTCCAGCAACAGGTTCTCGTGGAAGTAAATGAATCTAGTAACAACTTTCTGATTAATTCGTATTTTTTTCTGAAGGCAAGCTCAGCATGCTTAATAGGTATTTTTAAGACTATACATAAAGAAGACCTTCCTGTATTCAAAGTAAAGCAATTAAAAAAGAATAGAAGGAGGGGAGAGTGAGAAAATAACCAATGACACCAGAGCTTTAATCGTCACACTTTTTATTAAGGAAACTTCCCCATAATAAGTGAAGAGGTAGTTCATAGTATGTCTAACATACAACAGATTTAGAACAGCTATTCATGAGCTGAAATAAAATCTTCTGGGTTGTTTAGGACAGTATTTTAGAAGCAGTGACATTGGTCACCTTCCATTTATAGATCTGCTAATAAAGAAACTTAAACAAATTAAAATCATATCTGATTTACCTCAGAGCCACTTTAGTTTGGAGTTTATCTTTAGTATTAAATAATAAATAAATAACTGACAGAGTAATTTTTTTTAAACCAAACTATGGTAGAGAGTCATCTCCTTTTTAGTTCTCCTGGGGATCCATAAAATACAAATGCTGAATGATAAAGGTTTTAAAAATCTTCCTCCTCTACAGAAATATGACTAGTTTTGAAAGTCATCTTCCTCTATAAAATACTGGATATCAGTAACTTGACTTCTTTGCAATATAATCTAACAAACACGTATAAGCAAAGAAGGAGGAAAGTCAAGTTCCACAAAAATTAGAAAAATGTCTCACAGAAACAGAACACCTCTCCAGCCAAAAATGGAGGAGACTGTAAATCACTTCAGTGGTTTGCGTTTTCAAAAGGTGAGAACTAAATGTTTTACTGATACAAAAGCACAAAGTTGCTGATTTTAACTGATCAAATACAGCAAGGCAGCTTTCTTTATTATTTCTAGTATAAAAGCAAATTGAGACTTTGTTTCACTAAGACCACATGAGACTATAAGCTCCATGAGGGCAGGGACTGTATCAATCTTACCTTCATTATCCTCAGTATCTAGCATAGTGTCTAGCAACAGTAGGTGCTTAACTAATGTTTCTTGAACAACTGAATGAACCTAGAAATAGTCTCCAACCAAAGAGACCAATCTTATTTGAACCCGTGCCTTTTAGTCTTCAAACCAGTAACAAAAACAAGACATGAATGTGAGCAAAGGAAGCACTCCAACTTGAAATTTCCCTGTGAAGAAATGATGTTGACAGAAAATACCAAAAAATGCTGTTTGGTTGACAGGGTAGAGTCTCACTATTGCATAGAATTGGTACTCTTTGGCTGGATCATGTAAAAATCACAATGCTAGGAAGCATCATTAGACCATATAATGAGTGATGTTAGGCATAAGGTACCTATTAGTCTTACCACTCAACTGTATTATCATTTTAAATATTTGAACAAAAGACAAAAATCATACTTCACATCTGACTCACATGATGATAATTTACATATGATAACAATGATACATGTAAACGTATCAAATATAACAATTGAAGATCCCCTCTGACTATGCAAGCCTAATTTTTCAAATCTGCATGCACTCTCATAGCTCAAAAATAAAAACAGAAAATCCTGATGGAAACTAATAAACAGTTTTCCACACAAAATCAACTTCGCATTTAGATTATTCTCACATTATTCTTGCTTTTTCCCTCCCTAAACAAACCTAGCAAATCACTCACTTGGATGGGAAGAATATAATATTCATCTAACTAAAAAATAATTAATATAAATCCCTCTGCGATATTTTGTTGGCAAAATTCAGGTTGTCTCAGAAAGCCAACAGGGAGACACAAAGGGGAAACACAAACTAGGAGCTTTTTGCTAATGCATTATTCTTCATGTACTAAATCTTTTAAAGCCAAGGGATAGCGAGAAGAAGGAAGAAGATGCTAGCTCATATTTAGTTATACCTTGGTCAATATTGGCCAGGCCACCTCTTCAGGCTTTGGATACCCCAATTTAAAATGAAAGAGGTGGAGTAAATGACCTTTTAAGATTCTCTAAGGACTCTACTAATACTATTACCTAAATCTAACTCATGGGTGAGAAACAAATAAGACTTAGAATTTTAGGTCTGAAGTACAACATGTGTTTTAGGAAAAAGAGCTGTTTTGTTTTTCCTTTTTGAAAATTAACTTTGTATTTGCAATCAAAGGCAGCAAGGTGGGACAGTGTACCTTTAAGAGGTATCTGAATACAGAAATTTGATTGCCCTTCTGTGTCCAACCTAACTTTTATCATCCATTTTAGAAATTAAGGTACATGAGGAAATGAAAATTCAGAGACTTTTATGGTGCACAGGACAAAACTCTGATGGCCAAACTCACCTTTCTGATGGCTAAACTCTGAAACAAAATTCAGAGACTCCCAAATAGCCTCTTTTTAGAGAGCCCACTATACTTTAGCACATTTTTAGCGTGCCTGGAGCAGTCCTGATCTCAAAAGCATCAACAAGTTACACATTAATTATAAGCATATGGCCTCTTATGGGACATGCTACCAGAGAAACCTCCCATGTAAGTGCTGTTGTATAAGTGCACTTCTATCCCTGTTGATTATGCTCCTCATAGTCATCCCTAACTATCTGCCTGCAGGTGTTCCTCAAGAGAGAGTACTCTGGTATATGTGAACAATTCAATGAGATGAAGTTGGGCTATGATACTGTTGAAAAGAGTACATAACAAACCAGCATACTTCTTTATAGCCAGCTCCAAGACAAGTACAAATGGTAGGAAGCAGATTCATTTATCAGACATGGAGGAATAATCAATAGGCAACCAGAAGTTCTATCACATTTTCAGGTCAATAGCAATATCACCTTATATCTCAGCCTATTTTCTACCTAAGAAAGATTATTCACTTCTCTTAGCATTGCATCTATTAGTGGAGAGTAGGTGACATTATTAACTTGTTGGTACCTTCGGAATGTGCCTAGTGAAAAGCCTAAAACAGTGTCAGTCTAAGACATAAGTCAATGTTAGGTAGACAAAAGGAATTATTCCTTGGGAAAGGAAAACAGACTTTACAAGATAAATAACTCAAAACAGAAAATGGGAGAGGGCAAAAGTAAGGCAAATCCACTCCAAGTGGTACGTTGCCTGGTCTATTAGTGCTTTGACTCACTCCCTACCACCTACACAGAGGCTTTGGAGAAGTCAAACTAGCAAAATCACTCCTAAAAAGACTAAGACTATTGCCACATTGTCAGTCAGTTCGAGTTGTGAGCATGAAGCCCCTACTCAATTCACACAAGTACTATCATTTCTTAAGTTCAGGACAGCTTGGGCCAGTTTACCTGCATCCAGGACCTGTGTTGCATCGGGTTGTGGCTGACACCCTTTAGAGTCTGTGACTGTTGTACATGCAAAAGAATCAAAATCCACTGTGAGGTCTTGTACATTTCTCTCATTGGCATTATCAAAGCTGTTTTTGCCATGCAGCTGTTTAAGGTGTTTCCTCAAAACTGGTTTATGTGCAAAAACCATATCACAATAGTTACATTTATGGGGCTTATCTCCACTGTGAAGGTTAAGATGATCCTGTAAGGAACACTTCTGAGAAAAGGTTTTCCCACAGATTTTACACTGGAAAGGTTTAATTCCGGCATGCACACGCATGTGTCGATGAAGGTTGCCTTTCTGAGTGAAAGTCTTGCCGCAGAGTAGACACATAAAGAGTTTGTGCATTTTTAAATGGTTGGCGTAGTTCTCCAGGTGACGAAACACCCTGGTACACTTTGGGCACTGGTGATGCCACTGTAGGCCTTTGTCTACACCTCGAATATTAGGGCCAAAGACATCTTTTGAGGCCATGATGATGTTATCACTGCCTGTATAAGAAAGGGCATAATTGTGGAGATGGTTTTGTTCTATTTCACTTACTCTGTTTTCCACAGTTGAATTTATCAGGGAGTGCTGGGGCTCTGATGAATGTAAAGCAGTGGGTTCAGAAGAAATAAACTGGTTCTGATCTTTTTTACTTCTAACCTCTGATACATCCCCAATAGATTCTACCTTAACAATCTGAATATCACTGTCCTCCATATCCATACTGTCTTCAGATGGATGAATACAAGGTGAGTCCTGCTTTGGGGAGCCTCTGGCATCTCCCTGCTGTTCTTTTGACTGGGGAGAAGCACTCTGTGGTTCACATCCCTCTTTACTATCCATTGGTTGTTTTGGCTTTATAAACTTCCACAGGGCCTGTGTGCACCGTTCTACAATGTGGCTCATCTGAAGAAAACTTGCAGCAGTCAAGTAATTTACCAGTTCCATCTCAGGGAATTCCAGCACACCACTATAACAGGATAAGAGCAATTGTCTCCCCACTTCGGAACTCTGTAATATGGAGATTTTCACCTCTCTGGAATCATTCAGTAAAAATTGGTCTCTTAAGAAGGGGGAACCTGCAGCAAACACAATTTTATGTCCCTGTACCTCAATATCATCTATGAGAACTGTAACATCACAAAATTTATTCTCTTCTCTTAATTTGTTCATTTTTTGTAACATTGAATCTCCATAATTTTCAAACTTGAAGTGAAGGAGATCTGATCTTTCAGACATTTTGGCAGACCTAAAGAACAGAAATGTAAAAAGGTTGAATTTAAGGAAACTCAGACAATTAAGAAAGCTGGATCTACCTTCCAAAAACAAATCTGTGTTGTCATATCTGTTTTGTATGTATCCAAATGAAATCTTCCTTGAAAGGGGAAGCCACTATAACAGGTTTCAAAGGCTGTTAAAAATTACACCTTATCAACATCAAGTGCCAATTGCACCTAAAGAGCAGACTTGTATTTGTATAAATGGCTTGGCATTCGTTCAACTTTTAAAGATACTTATACAAGAACAGTGCTTGGGATAGTCCAAGAGTATCTTTTAACTTCTCAAATGAGAATTCTATCAGGTTTCTAAAGCAAACTAAAACATAACCCACACAAATAAAGATGAAATAATTATCTTATTTTATATAAAATTGTGAACCTGCTTCTTCTAAGGCAAAAGCAATTGTCTCCCCACTTCAGAACTCTAATATGGAGATTTTCACCTCTCTGGAATCATTCAGTAAAAACTGGTCTCTGAAGAAGAGAGAACCTACAGCAAACATGGGTTCCTTTGCTCTTTTTCTTTGCTCTATATTTTAAACAACTGCACTGACACTGCTTGTCCAATTCCTGGCCAAACCCTTTTCTGTTTAAATTGATATGAACTTATTCATACAAGTATTTCTGCAATAAAATGAAAGTCACAGAACTAATGGGACAATGTTTAGGCAAAGACAAAGTTATTTGTCCTGTCCATTCTGGAAAAATCTAAACTCCGTTTTAAGGAACATTTCTTTATATAGAAAATAAAATACTTGATGTAGAAAAACGACATGAGCTATATGGTGGGAATCTGAGTAGCGGTAACATAGATAGAATCAATCCCTATTAGATTTTGTTGTTTAAACTTTATCCCTATTTATCAATCATTAGTCATTATGTGGACTACTAGAACTGATTCATAAATGTTGCCTTAGCTTCCTGCTTATGTTCCCTCTAATACAGTTTTCATACCACCACATCTTTCAAAAACAGAGATCTGATTATACCCCACCCCTGCCTAAACTCCTTCAGTGACTTCCCATTGTCTCCTGGATGAAGACTAACCTCTTGAATATAAACTGATTAATGAAACCCAATCATAATTAAGGTAAACACTGGAAAAACCCATTCAACAATGGAGAAGGTATCTTTCCCCAAACTGTCCGCATACTGATTCCTTTATATAGCAATTCCTTTGGTGAAAGTCTCCATGTTCTGATTCCATACTCTCATAAATGATTTTCTCATAACCTGGCTTCCCATTTGTCTCTCTCAAGGGAAAAGATAAATTTGCCATGCCAACACGATAATTCCAGTCCACTAGTCACTGTAAACTAATGACATAATGAATTGACATTCTCTTTATATACCAGTCTTCTATGAGATTGGTAGGTATGTTAGGTCTGTCTTTGAGATATAGCTCTATAATCTCAGTGCATCAAGAAATTCACTGAATTTTATGTATTAATCAACCCCTTAGTTCAGAGTCAGATGAGACAACCAGCTTCTCCTGGCCACATCTGGACCCCAAAGTCCAATCTTTATCATCTTAACTTCTGTAACAATGGATATCAGCTCCTGATGGCAGAGTCCAGGTTTTATTCTTATTCCTTAATGCCTGATACATAACAGCTCTGTCTTGGCTCCAGACCTAATGATACTTGTTTCCTTAGTTTAAAACACTACTTTCTAGGCCGGGCATGGTGGCTCACGCCTGTAATCCCAGCACTTCTGGAGGCCAAGGCAGGCGGATCACCTGAGGTCGGGAGTTCAAGACCAGCCTGACCAACTTGGAGAAACCCCGTCTCTACTAAAAATACAAAATTAGCTGGGCGTAGTGGCACATGCCTGTAGTCCCAGCTACTCAGGAGGCTAAGGCTGGAGAATCACTTGAACCCGGGAGGCAGAGGTTGTGGTGAGTCAAGATTGCACCACTGCACTCCAGCCTGGGCAACAAGAGCAAAACTCCATCACAAAAACCAAAACCAAAACAAAAAACAAGCCAGGCATGGTGGCTCATGCCTGTTATCCCAGCACTTTGGGAGGCTGAGGTGGGTGGATCACGAGGTCAGGAGTTCGAGACTAGCCTGGCCAACATAGTGAAACCCTGTCCCTACGAAAAATACAAAAATTACCCAGGTGTGGCGGCATGTGCCTGTAGTCCCAGCTACTCAGGAGGCTAAGGCTGGAGAATCACTTGAACCTGGGAGGTGAAGGTTTCAGCGAGCCGAGATTGCGCCATTGCACTCCAGCCTGGGTGACAGAATGAGGCTCTGTCTAAAAAAACAAAGTAAAATAAAACAAACAAAAACACCACTTTCTAAACAATTGTGACTCCTTTATTTTCTCTGAGAGGCCCTTCCCTGACCGCTTAATAGAGTAGAATTGTCTCTTCTGGGCCCATTGCATACTTCTACTGTAACACTCAACACACTTTATTAAATACTTATTCCTTCCCATCCAAACTCCAAGTTTCATGGTATTAGGGGGAAGCATCTCCATCTAATGCTGGGAACTTGCATCTTCTAAGACAAAACATTCTTTACTTTTGCTTTGAATTATATTATACTTATTGCAGCTACATTGCTTGTCCCATTACTGGCCAAACCCTCTTCTGTTCAAATCAGTGTGTATTCCCATCGCCTAATACTGCACTAAATACACAGCAAGTGCTCAGTTTGCATTAGTTGAACCTATCAGATTAGTTTGACAGTGGTAAGGAAGAACTGTTTTTAGGAAGACCAGCTTAGTGTCTGCAGAAGCATTGCAGGTCTGAGGCCATGATGGCCTAGAAAGAAATAAAAATGGGAATAAGACGAAAGGAAAAATAACAAAAGATATTTCAAAGAACTTGGTAACTGACTGGATATAGAGAATGAATAAAAGGAATGTGTAAAGATTCTACATTTAGGAGTTAATTTGAATGAGAATGGCATTGAAAGAAGGTGACTGGCCAGGCACAGTGGCTCACACCTGTGAGCACTTTGGGAGGCCAAGGCTGGTGGATCACGAGGTCAGGAGATCGAGACCATCCTGGCTAACACAGTGAAACCCCATCTCTACTAAAAATACAAAAAATTACCCGGCATGGTGGCGGGCGCCTATAGTTTCAGCTACTCAGGAGGCTGAGGCAGGATAATTGTTTGAACCCGGGAGGTGGAGGTTGCAGTGAGCCGAGATTGCGCCTCTGCACTCCAGCCTAGGCAACAGAGCAAGACTCCATCTCAAAAAAAAAGAAAAAAAAAAAAAACAAAGAGAGGTGAAATTTAGGAGGGGGAACTGGTGTGGCACCAATATAAGAAGAAGTAACAAGTATATTAATAAAAACACAAACAAAGCATAATCTTTCCCCTTGTATGACATTTTGAATGTACCGATAATCACAATAAATACAAAAACTGCATTGAGAGAGGAGCGATGTAGACAAGCAAATGAAACATCAGAGAAAAGACAGTGAGTATCAAACATGAAGGGAAAACGTAGGAGATATACAGGGAAAATGTCAGTAATTTAAAGCAGCAAAACTATTATCATTGGTCACTTCTAGCAACTGCAGTAGCTTAAAATACTCATTTTGGATTTGGAGTGATGAATGTTCCAATTTGTAACCAGAGTTGTAAAAATGACTGTTTCAAGTGGCCAAACAAAAGTGGCATTCTTTTTTAGCATTTAGCTGGTTTTGAAGGTGCCTATGAAACCCTCAGATCAGTATTTTCCTCCTCACACCCCAAAATAAGCATTCATTGGTTCTACCTATATTATGACAGTACTCACAATGCTTTAGACAACTATCCTCAGAGACAATTGTTCCTTGCTCTAAAGATGAAGAGCTGGAGTGTAGTTTCATTTAGTCATGTGTCATATGACAGTGTTTTGTTCAACAATGAATTGCATATACAATGATGGTCCCATAGAATATAATACCATATTTTTACTGTACCTCTTCTATATTTAGATACACAAACACCATTGTGTTACAATTGCCTACAGTATTCAGTATAGTAACACGTGGTACAGGTTTATAACCGAGGAGCAGCAGGCTGTATCATACAACCCAGGTGTGTAGTAGGCTATACCATCTAGGTTTGCATTAAGTATACTCCGTGATATTCACAAAATGATGAAATCACCTAACGACGCATTTCTCAAAACACACCGCAGTTGTTAAGTGATGCATGACTGTGCTTCCTATCCATCAGTTCTCAAGAAAATTATCAACAAGAGCAGCCAACCAGATAGTTCAGGGAAGTGTTTGCTTTGATCTATCTGCTGTAGTCTAAGAATGTGAGCAAAATTTATTGGTTTTTTAAAGGATGTTTTCCCTAGGATGTGTCAGCTCACTCTATTGTCTCTCTTTGATAAATTCTTATTTCCAGGCCACACATCTTATCCCTTAATTGTTTCCTTTCACTAGTTTCTCTTTCCAATAGACTGTTAGTTATTTGAGGGCAATGACCAATGGTTTGTTATACTTTATACAGCTCATTTGACAAAAAACAGAAGAATAATGAGTTCTTAATGTTCCCCCATGAAATTATTACTAGGCTATGGTACAGATGCTCTTCATTATGATATCTTCTTTTCAGCGCCTAGGGAAAGCTTTCTTTCTAGGGTTTGTTACCAAAATAGTTTTGGCAATATAAAACCAAATTTCAACTTTTTTTTTTTTTTTTTTTTGAGACAAGGTCTCACTCTGTCATCTGTCACCCAGGCTAGAATGCAGTGGCGTAATCATAGCTCACTGCTGCCTTGGCACCAAGGCTCAAACAATCATCCTGCCTCAGCCTCCTGAGTAGCCAGGACTACAGGTGCACACCACCACACCTAGCTAATGTTTTTATTTTTTGTAGAGGCAGGGTCTCACTGTGTTGCCTAGGCTGGAGTGTAGTGGCGCAATCAAATCTCGCTGTAACCTAAAACTCCTGGGTTCAAGCAGTCTTCCCACAAGGCCTCCCAAAGTGCTAGGATTACAGGCATGAACCTGTTTTAAACACTTAAAAAAATTTTTTTAATAGTTAAAAAAAGTTTCTTATGAACCATCTTAATTTTATTTAAAAATAAGAGAAATGATACCTAATCTTCCTTGCTACATTGCAGGTATAGATGTTACACCTAAATTGACCCATTTAGGCCGAGCACAGTGGCTCATGCCTGTATTCCAGCACTTTGGGAGGCTGAAGTGGGCACACTGCTTGAGCTCAGGACTTTGAGACCAGCCTGGCCAACACGGTGAAACCCCGTCTCTACAAAAAATACAAAAATTAGCTGGGCGTGGTGTCATGCGCCTGTAGTCCCAGCTTCTTGGGAGGCTGAATGGGAGGATGGCTTGAGCCCACGAGGCAGAGGTTGCAGTGAGCCATGATCATGCCATTGCACTCCAGTGTGGGTGAAAGAGCCAGATCCTATCACAGAAAAATAAATAAATAAATAAATTGACCCATTTAATCGTGAAAATTTCTACAGGTAAGTATTACCATTATCCCACATTTTGTATATGAGGAAACTAAGCTTAGAAAACATAAATAACTTGTAAACCCCAACGGAGGTTGAAAGTGTTAAGTGTTAGATCTGGAACTGGTGTTTTACACTGCATGATGCCAAAATCCAGGTATGAAACAACTAATCTAGGTACAGTTTTTTTTTTCTTGTTTTGAGATGGAGTTTCACTCTTGTTGCCCAGGCTGGAGTGCAATGGCGTGATCTCGGCTTGCTGCAACCTCTGCCTCCTGGGTTCAAGTGATTCTCCTGCCTCAGCCACCTGAGTAGCTGGGATTACAGGTGCCTGGCACCATGCCCAGCTAATTTTTTTTTTTTTTTGGAGACAGAGTTTCACTCTTGTCACCCAGGCTGAAGTGCAATGGGCTTGCCGCAACCTCCACCTCCCGGATTCAAGCGATTCTCCTGCCTCAGCCTCCCCAGTAGCTGGGATTACAGGCAGGCGCCACCACGCCTGGCTAATTTTGTATTTTTAGTAGAGACGGGGTTTCTTCATGTTGGTCAGGCTGGTCTCGAACTCCCGACCCGGGTGATTCACCTGCTTCAGCCTCCCAAAGTGGTGGGATTACAGGCATGAGCCACTGCGCCAGGCCTAATTTTTGGATTTTTAGTAGAGATGGAGTTTCACCATGTTGGCCAGGCTGGTCTTGAACTCCTGACCTCAGGTAATCTGTCTGCCTCAGCCTCCCAAAGTGTTGGGATTACAGGTGTGAGCCACTGCACCTGGCTGGTACAGTTTTATCTCAAGGATAATAATTGTGTAACTCGGCTAGGTGCGGTGGCTCACACCTGTAATCCCAGCACTTTGGGAGGCCGAGGTGGGCAGATCATGAGGTCAGGAGATCGAGACCACGGTGAAACCCCGTGTCTACTAAAAATACAAAAAAAAAAAAAAATTAGCCAGGTGTGGTGGCGGGCACCTGTAGTCCTAGCTACTTGGGAGGCTGAGGCAGGAGAATGGCGTGAACCCGGGAGGTGGAGCTTGCAGTGAGCTGAGATCGTGCCACTGCACTCCAGCCTGGGTGACAGAGCGAGACTCCATCTCAAAAAAAAAAAATAAATAAAATAATTATTGTGTAACTCTTCAGATTTCCTTCCTTACATTCAGTATCACAAACACAGGCCAAGAAAATTCATTGAGCTGCACACTTATGACTTGTATATTTTTGTTTTTGTTATGCTTCAAAAAAAGGTTTATGTTTAAAAAGAAGTTATAACTTCAAGCCAAATTTGCATGAAATTAGAAGACTTAAATGGCAAGCATATATGTATTAGTCATATTCCTGATTGCATATTATGCCTTTATCCTTATTATACCTTTCTCATCTATTTTACTTTATATTATTTTCCATCTTTTGTGTATTTATCTTTGTGGACTGAAACTTAATGCCATTTGCAAATAAAGCAGACAATAAAAATTATGAATATATTTGATTTCACAATCCCCAACTGTAGGTAACTTCTAATTATAGCAGTAATTACTCAAAATAATCATAAAAATCACTCAGATAATTGTAGGTTATAGTCAAGCTTCTTGTAACTGAAGGAAAGTAAAGAACTGATCAGGTATATCAGAGACACAGTCATCATATTTTGTTAATTCTTTCCTCAGATTGATCACCAACTCCTCACTCCTCCATTCTTACATCATTGCCATAGTTCAGGTCTTTATTATCTATTGCCTCAGTTACTGAGATTAAATCTGAACACTGTTGAGTTTCTATTAGCAAGTTTTGAATGATATTTCTCAAACATCAATGTAATGGGAATATTCTCACTTCCTCTTCGTTTATATTTATACAATCCTTCCACAATTATAACTAATTTGAAATTTTCCCTTTGTTCAAATGAGGATAGTAAAAAATGACTAATTACTGAATATTCCAGGTGGGACAATGTAAATTGCTATACTACAGGCAGTGAGAAAATAGTTTCTTTTCTCAAATGCTTCTAATAAGTACTGGCAAGTAAAATTTTTCTATCTGTATAATAAATTCCTAAGCTAGGTATCAGTTTGCTTCCTCACCTGTCTCATAAAAGTGCCCTTATCTTTCAACTTACCACTCAAAACTACTTGGAAATCTTTGTCCCTCATTGACATGATATGTTCTTTTTCTAGAGAGGCTGTATTATACTACAGCCTTTCTCTCTATAAACCTTAATGTTGTTCTTTTAGGTAACTTTCATGACACGATACTCTCCAAGTTCTCAAGCTTTTGTTTCAACTTTTAAGTAATATATACAGAATGTATTCTTCTTGAAAAATTTTTGAAGATTTTAGATGTAATTCCCCTTATCAACTGCCTACCACTCGGTATTCAGTTTAAGTTTGATCCTTCCTGACTCTCCCTCCTTGCATTCTGTTTATTTATTTATATATTTATTTATTATTTTTTGAAACGGAGTCTTGCTCTGTTGCCCAGGCTCGAGTGCAGTGGTGCAATCTTGGCTCACTGCAACCTCCACCTCCGAGTTCAAGCAATTCTCCTGCCTCAGCCTCCTGAGTAGCTAGGATTACAGGCATGCACCACCAAGCCCGGATAATTTTTGCATTTTTAGTAGAGATGGGGTTTCACCATGTTGGCCAGGCTGTTCTCAAACTCCTGACCTCAAGTGATCCATCCGCCTCGGCCTCCCAATGTGCTGGGATTATAGGCATGAACCACTGTGCCCGGCCCCTCCTGGCATTTTAAAAACAATACTTCTATATGTCTAGCCACAGAAAGTATAACTTAATTAAGTTTCTTATACATAAAGTATACATATTGTTTTGCAACTTACTTTTTTCACTCATTGTTTTTGAAAGCAATTTATGTTGATGAATATAGATTTAATTCTTCTTTTGATTTTTTTTCATTTTTTGAGACCAAGTCTCGCTCTGTTGCCCAGGCTGGAGTGCAGTGGTGTGATCTCGGCTCACCGCAACCTCAGCCTCCCAGGTTCAAGCGATTGTCATGCCTCAGCCTCCCACCTCCCAAAGTGCTGGGATTACAGGCGTGAGACACCACGCCCGGCCTAGTTCTTTTTTTTTTGAACTGTTATGTGGAAGTGGGCAAATTACTTAACTATTGATCTGTTTTCCACCATTGTTTTGCTGGTCTGTTCTTTGAGGCTTCACTAAATTGTATAAGGGTAAGTATCTCTTTCAAAGCTAAGTCTCCAATTTTTTGCTATTTTTTTCAAAAAGCCTGTCTTCTGTTTCTCAACGTTTTATTACCTCCCTATGTTAACAATCCCTAAATCCCAATCCCCATGGCCAAACTTAACCAAACTAAATCTCAATTCAAGGTACTCAAAAATACCTGTTCTAGGATACTTCCCTATCACTTGAAATGCCTGATGCCTGCACTCATGCACTGTCTAAACTTCAATAAGCCAAAAAAATTTCTTATGGAGAATGGCTTGGAGAACAGTAAACATAGAGACAAGGAAGCATTTTAGTATGTGATTACTCTAAACAGATCAAGACAGAATGGCATGGGCCTGAAGAGAGAAAACAATAATATGGATGGAGAGGGGAAACAGATTTGAGAGACATTTCCAACAAAGAACTGATGGGCTTGGTGACCAGTGTGGGGAAAGGGTCAAGATGACTCCAAGATATTTGGTTTCTGTAACTGGATATCTTTGATGAGTGTCATTCAGTAAAGCAGGGAATATTGGAGGGCATGATCATGAGTCTGGTCTTGAGCCAGAGGAGCCTGCATGACATCAAGGTGAGGATCCACGAGCTGGATGGATATGAAGAAAAGATCTGATTACAGATGGTAAGTGATAAATGAAAGCATGAAAGTGGAAGAAAGTAACCTAAATTGGCAGAGAGTGGAAACAGACTTAGGAAGAAAGAAATAAAAAACATATCAAACATAAATCCTTTACTTACCTTCTTCTCAACCTGGGTCTCTTTCCAAGCCTCTCCATTCTTATCAATGAGCCTCTCTTTGCTTAAATGTTTCCCACTCCTTTGGCTCCTATATTCAGTCACTGCATAGAGCAGTGGGTAAAACCATGGACTCTGGAGCCATATTTCTTAGGATCAAAACCCTGCTCAACTACTTTCTGTGTAAACTCGAACCACTCTGCTTCAATATTCCCATCTATCAATAGTAATTTATTTCATAGGGTTGTTATGGAAAATAAATGATTTAATTTTTTAAAGAGCTTAGAACAGTGTCTGGTATGTACCCTATAAGCATGTGTTAGGTATACAAATAAAGCCTGTCAATTTTCTTTGTGAAATGCTTTAAATGTGTCCTATCCTTATTCCCATTTAACACCAAACCAGCTGAGGTACCTAATATTTCATAGAGTATCACCTCATCACTGTACTAAATTGCTTTTTAAAAGGTCACTAATGACCTCTTCATAAAGAAATGCAATACTCTCCCCTCCCCCAAGTCTCCAGATGCTCTGCATGAATTGATCCAGTGGTCTCTCCTCGAAATTCCCTTCTCTTGATTTCTGGGTCTTCTTGCTTGCTGTAACCCTGCACTCCTACACTTTATTGCCTACTGCTGACTACTACTAGCTCCAATTCCTCTTTCTGCTTCATAAATGCAAGCATTACCCCCCGCCCCGCCAAATTTCCTTATTTTTCAAAATTCTCTTCCTGATGCCAGCTATTCCCATGGTTTCCACTTCTATGCTGATAACTCAAACTTTTACCTCTAGCTACAATGTTTAGGCTGACCTAAAGATTTGCATTTCCAACTCCATGCTGGACAGCTCTATGTGTCTGTCTCATTAGACCTTTAATTCAACATGTCCAAAAAATGAATTCATAATCTACACTAAGCTTATGGCTTTATTTCTGATAATGGCATTACCATCCTTCAGCTCAGAGGTCTAAACCCCAAGAATTAGATTTGGTCCCTCTCACTTCTTCAGCATTCAGTTAATTATGGAGTCTTGACATAATCATCTCCAGTATACTTGTCTCCTTACCAATGACACCATTATAACTGTATTTCAGGAATTCTTTGCCTCTCACTAGGCTGATCCCATTACCCCTTCAAAAGAATCTCCGATAAGAGTTCCCAACTTTTAGCTAAAAAGTCTAAATGCAGTTAATAGAAAGTCCCTTCTCTATGGGCTTTCTACAGAACAAAATGATTTCCTGCAGTGCAAATCTGACCATATCAATCTTCTGTTCCGAACTCTTCAAAAAACTACCCATCTCCTTTAGGATTACACCATTCACCATCTGGACCTCAGTCGACTTTCCCAGTCTCATATCCATTCTGTGCATAGGAGTCCCCCCATTTCCTCCTCTTCCCACACAAGTTATGCTCAGTCATTTCTCCACAGTATTGCAACTGTCTTCCCTGAAAAACTCTTCAACACTTTACTCTCTCCAAGTACAATTCAGACATCACTTTCTTTCTAAAGCCTTCTCAGCAACGGCCCCTTGAGCAATTAACACATATGTGACTGATACATACATACATACATATATATATATATATATATACACACACATAGGAGTACTTATTTGTTCAGATCTGGCTCCCAAACTTAATCCTGAAAACTGGAACAATATCTTGCGAATCTCCAGTGTCTGGTATAGCGCCAGTAATATAAAAGGTGCTGCGACCAGTGGCCAAATAGGAGAAAACCCCAGCAAAAGGGTAACCTAGCACTCACAGTGGTTCTCAAAGACTGGCACTGAATGCCTGGTCTTGGGCTGGCTCCCGAGGCTCGTTTTCTTAGGGCCTCACCTCTGGCGCTTCTTATAAGATGCCAGAGTCAGGCCCCCAAGCCAACTGCTGGGCCCTCAGCTGGGGTCCTATGAGGCGGTCCCAGGGGCATCCTCAGGCTCCCCACTCCAGTCACAGGGAAGGGAAAGGGGCGGGGCGCAGCGTGGGCCGGGCCAAGGGCTCCTCAAGTCCCCAGGGGCCTAGGCCAGCCTCTCGGCTCCCATCCCAGTGCAGGTCCCGGCTGATCCAGGGCCCCAGGGGGGTTCCATTTTGAGACACCCCGCACCCCAGCCCGCCGCTCCGGCCGTCTCCGCACTTACAGACCCGGGGGAAGGCCGCCGTCAGGATCCGGCACCGCCAGGAGCTCCGGCCCCTCGGGGCTCCGGGAAGGGGGAGGGGCAGGGAACCCGAGCCAAAGGGGGACCCAACGGAACCGGAAGGGCAGCCCTGGCCGGACAAAGACAACTTCCAGGTCCCATGGTCCTCTCCGCCAATCGGAAGGCTCGGAGGACAACAGGGGCCCCGAGAGGGAATTTCTGCGTTGTGGGCGGGGCGCAGACGGAGGGTACCGTACTCTGGGCACTAGCTTCACTGCCTGCTACCCCGAGGTGCCTTAGCTCGTAAGCGTCTGTGGCTCAGGCCCTGTGCGCCTCGCAGGGACCCGCTGCTCGGGACCCCCGTCTCAGCGGCTCTTCTGTAGCTGGGCCTAGACGGTCCGCTGCCTCCTTGGGCCTGAAGGGCTCCTCTGCACTTAAACTTTGGTAAGTCTCTTTAGCCTAGGGGTGTAGACTCGTCGCGCGGGAGCCCGAAGAGCAGAAAGCTCTCCCCTCACTTTTGGATGTGTTTTTCAGGGTTCTTGCCTTGGAGTTCTTCCTAGGGCAAACTCTTGCACTCCCATGGCTTCCGTTACCTACTTCATGCTGACCATTCACAACCCAGGCAGCTACGTGGACGAGATCTCCAACTGATTGTCCTGATGTGAAAGTACCTTTTAATTATCTCAAGTTCATCTCATCTCCTATCCAGACCGGAAAACTTGAGGATCCTTCTAGAGTTCTTTTCCTTGCCAATCTAGTTTACTGGTTTTTGACCATTCTTTTCGTTTTTGGTGGTGGTGAGGGGCTTTTTATTGTGGTAAAACATGCGTAATGTTTATTACTTTAATCATTTATAAGTGTAAAACTTGATGGTCTTGAACTCTGGAGTTAAAGTGATCCACCCTCCTTAGCCTCCCAAAGTGCTGGGATTACATGTGTGAGCCACTGCTCCCAGCCTTTCCCTCTTTTTAATGTAGTTATTTACAACTATAAATTTCCCTTTGATCACTGTTTTCACTACAGCTAATAAGTTTTTGTATGTTGTGTTATTTTCATTCATTTCTAAGTATTTTCTAATTTCCCTTTTGATTTCTTCTTCTTCTTCTTTTTTTTTTTTTTTTGAGATGGAGTTTCGCTCTTGTTGCCCAGGCTGGCGTGCAATGGTGTGATCTCGGCTCACCGCAACCTCCGCCTCCTGGGTTCAAGCGCTTCTCCTGCCTCCGTCTCTAAAGTAGCTGGGATTACAGGCATGCGCCACCACACCGGGCTAATTTGATATTTAGAGACATGGAGACGTGGTTTCTCCGTGTTGGTCAGGCTGGTGTCCAACTCCCGACCTCAGGTGATCCACCCGCCTTGGCCTCCCAAAGTGCTGGGATTACAGGTGTGAGCCACCGTGCCCGACCTTGATTTCTTCTTTGACCCAGTTGTTAAGAGTGTTGTTTAGCTTTCAGATATTTGTGACTTTTCCAGTTTTCCTTCTGTTATTAATTTATAACTTCATCTGTGTGGTCCGAGAAGATACTTTGTATGACACCTATCTTGTAAAATATTATGAAACTTGAATTGTGGCATACAGTCTGGTGAATACCTCATGTGCTTTAGAGAAGAATGTGTATTCTGCTCTTGCTGGGTGGAATGTTCTGTATATTCTTTTAAGTATAGCTGGTTTATTATGATGCTTAGTTCCTCTATTTCCTCACTTATCTTCTATCTGATTCTTCTCCCCGTTATTGAAAATGGGGTATTGTAGTCTCCCACTATTATTGTAGAACTGTTTATTTCTCCTTTTAATTCTGTCCATTTTTGTTTCATGTATTTTGAGAGTCTGTTCCTAGCAAGGTAAATGCCTATAATTTTTATATAATCTTGTTGTAATGAGCCTTTTATTAATATATGTCTTTGTCTCTTATAACCTTTTCAAATTTTAAAATCTATTTTGTCTAATGGTAGTATAACTACATCAGCTCTTTTTCAGTAACTATTTGCATGTTATATCTTTTTTCATTAAATTATTATTATTATTATTATTATTATTATTTGAGAGGGAGTCTCACTGTGTCACCCAGGCTGGAGTGCAGTGGTGCCATCTCAGCTCACTGCCACCTTCGCCTCCCGGGTTCAAGTGATTCTCCTGCCTCAGCTCTGGGGTAGCTGGGATTACGGGCACCTGCCACCATGCCCAGCTACTTTTTGTAAATTATTATTATTTTCTGTGACAGAGTCTTGCTCTGTCGCCCAGGCTGAAGTGCAGTGGCAATCTCGGCTCATTGCAACCTCCACCTCCTGGGTTCAAGCCATTCTCCTGCCTCAGCCTCCCGAGTAGCTGGGATTACAGGTGCACGCCACCATGCCCAGTTAATTTTTGTATTTTTAGTAGAGATGGGGTTTCACCATGTTGGCCAGGCTGGTCTCAAACTCCTGACCTCCCACCTCGGCCTCCCAAAGTGCTGGGACTACAGGCGTGAGCCACTGTGTCCAGCCCTCTTTCCTTGAATTATTGAAAAAAATTTTTTTTGTAGAGACCGGGCCTTGCTATGTTCCTCAGGCTGCTCTCGAACTCCTGGCCTCAAGCTATCTTTGGTCTCCCAAAGTACTGCGGTTGTAAGCCACTGTACCTGGCCCTTTTTCTAACCTTTTCTTTTCTTTTTTTTTTTTTTTTGAGACAGAGTCTCGCTCTGTCACCCAGGCTGGAGTGCAGTGGCGTGATCTCGGCTCACTGCAAGCTCCGCCTCCCAGGTTCACGCCATTCTCCTGCCTCAGCCTCCTGAGTAGCTGGGACTACAGGTGCGTGCCACCACACCCGGCTAATTTTTTTGTATTTTTAGTAGAGACAGGGTTTCACCATGTTAGCTAGGATGGTCTCGATCTCCTGACCTCATGATCCGCCCACCTCAGCCTCCCAAAGTGCTGGGATTACAGGCGTGAGCCACCATGCCCGGCCTCTAACCTTTTATTTTCAAGCTATTTGTGTCTTTGGATGTCAAGTGATTCTCTTGTAGACAGCATTTAGTTGGATCATGTGGATTGTGTGTGTGTTTAAAATTAATTTTCCTTTTCTTTTTAAAAATTAAATATATTTTTAGAGACAGGGTCTCACTCTGTTGCCCAGGCTGGATTGTAGTGGCATGATCGTAGCTCACTGAAGCTGGAACTCCTGAGCTCAAGTGGTCTTCTCGCCTCAGCCTCTCAAAGTAGCTGGGACTACAGGTGTGCAACACCACACTTGATGCCTTTCTTTTCTTTTCTTTTCTTTTTTTGTTTTTGAGACAGAGTCTCACTCTGTTGCCCAGGCTGGAGTGCAGTGGCGCAGTCTTGGCTCACTGCAGTCTCTGTCTCATGGGTTGAAGCGAGTCTCTTTCTCAGCCTCCAGAGTAGCTGGGACCACAGGCATGCGGTCCCATCAAGCAATCCGCCTGCGTTGACCTTCCAAAGTGCTGGGATTATAGGCATGAGCCAATGTGCCCGGACTTGACTCCTTTCTGTCTTTAGATTGGAGAGTTTAACCTTGACTTCTTTCTGTCTTTAGATTGGAGAGTTTAAACCATTTAGATTTAAAGTAATTATTGATAAGGTGGGATTTATATCTGTCACTTCTCTATTTGTGTTTTATATGCTTTTTAAATCTTCATTTCTGCCATTACTGCTTTTTTGTGTTAGTGTTAGTTGATTTTTTTATCATGAAACGTTTGATTCCCCTCTCATTTCCTTTTGTGTATATTCTATAGATATTTTACTGGTGGTTACCATAGGTATTACACTCAACATCCAAAAGTTACAACAATCTAATTTGAATTGATACCAATTAACTTCAATAGCATACAAAAACTCTGCTCATGTAAAGCTCTGCCCTTTCCTTTCTGTTACTGATGTCACAGATAACATTTTATACATTGTATATCCAATAACATAATTTTTTTTTTTTGAGACAGTTTCGCTCTGTCACCCAGGCTGGAGTGCAATGGTGCAATCTTAGCTCACTGCAACCTCTGCCTCCCGGGTTCAATCAATTCTCCTGCCTCAGCCTCCCGAGTAGCTGGGATTACAGGCACCCACCACCATGCCCAGCTAATTTGTTTCTATTCTTAGTAGAGATGGAGTTTCACCAATATTGGTCAGGCTGGTCTCAAACTCCTGACCTCAGGTGATCCACCCACCTCGGCTTCCCAAAGTGCTGGGATTACAGACATGAGCCACCACGCCCAGCCAACATAAATATTTTTTATGCATTTCACTTTTAAATCAGAGAAAATAAAAAGTGGAGTTACAAATCATAATTACAATACTTGCTTTTATAGTTGCCAGTGTATTTGACTTACTAGAGATCTTTGTTTCTCTGTATGGCTTTGAGTTACTATTGAGTGTACTTGCACTTCAAAATGTCGGTTTCTCTTTAGCATTTCTTGAAGGGCAGGAATGCTGGTGGTAACGAACTCCCTTGGCTTGTCTTTATCAGGGAATGTCTTAACTTCACCCTCATTTTTGAAGAACAATTTTGCCAGATATAGATTTTTCCATGACAGTTTTTTTTTCTTTCTTTCGAGCCTCTGAGGATTCTTTATTGGGTGATAATCTTATTGCAATCCTTTGTATGGGACAGGTTGCTCATCTCTGGCTGCTTTCAGGATTCTTTTTTTTTTTTTTTGGCTTTTCACAGCTTAATTATAATATATTTGGTGGTTTCTTAGTATTTCCTATCAGGAGTCTGATAAGCTTCTTGGATTTGTATATCATGTTGTTAATAAAGTTTGGAGAGTTTTGACCATGATTTCTTGCAATATTATTTCTGCCCTTTCTTCTCCTTTGGAACTCCCACAATTCATTATGTTTGTCCTACTGATGGTATCCCACAGGGTCCCTTAGGCTTTATTTACTGTTCACTTTTCTTCATTCTTTTTTCTTCCTATTCTTCAGATGGAGTAGGAGTCAAAAGGAATCCACCTCTCCACCTAGACAACAGTTCTACCAGCAGCAACTCTCTGAAGTAACTATGTTGGAACTCTGGAGTCTATTTGAATGCTTACATCTTCCAAGGGAAAGCTGGGCTGGTAAATAGAGGTTAATTTCAGTCTCTGTCAGCTTTAGTATGATAGCAGCTACTCATGCAGTGTTACTTAACCCTGTAGCACGCAGCTGTATCCACATTCCTGGTGCGGCTTGCTGGAGGCTGGGTGGGCGATACGAACTTTGTCCTCCAAATACTGGCTGTCGACACTCTGGTTGTTGATGACTGAAGTGCAGGTGCAGAGGCAGGTTGCCACTGTTTTGACCCGCCACCAGCTGAACCTCTTTCCAAGGGTTTTAAAAGAATAGCACCTGTTTTGTTTGTTTGCTTCCCTTTTACCCCATTTATGAGTCAGATATTGAAGGATTAGGATATTCAAAAGCAATCACTTAGGCAGGGGAAAGTAGAAGGCTACTGCATATAACCAGGGAAAGACACAGGCTAAGAAAAGACCTGAGAAAACCTTAAGCTTTCACCCGAGGCTGATCCTGATCCCCAGCACAGAGACAATTACAAAAGCCCAGCAAACATGGGGGCAGGAGAATCTTATTTTCAGATTCACCACATTATGAGATTCAAATGTTCAATTTTCAACAACAACAAATCATAAGGATTTAAAGTGAAGCCAAATGTGGTGGCATGTGGTTGTAGTCCCACTTAATTGGTTGTTACTGGGCAACATAGTGAGACCCCATCTCTAGTTGAAAAATAAAATTTTTAAAAAAATCATAAGACATACAAATAAACAGGAAAGTATGGTCAATTCAGAAGAACAAAATAAATCAACTCAAACTATTCCCACAGAAGCCAAGATAGATGTCTGAGTTAATAGACAAAGGCTTTAAAACAACTATTTTGAAGTCGTTCGAAGAACTAACAGGGCTGGGCGTGGGGTGGCTCACGCCTGTAATCCCAGCGCTTTGGGAAGCCAAGGTGGGCAGATCACCTGAGGTCAGGAGTTCGAGACCAGCCTGGCCAACATGGTGAAACCCTGTCTCTACTAAATACAAAAATTAGCTGGGCATGGTGGCGTACGCCTGTAATCTCAGCTTTTCAGGTGGCTGAGGGAGGAGAATTGCTTGAACCTGGGAGGCGGAGGTTGCAGTGATTTGAGTTCCTGCCACTGCTCTCCAGCCTGGGTGACAGAGTGAGACTCTATCTCCAAAAAAAAAAAAAAAAAAACACAGAAAAAGGACTAAAGGAAGACATGAACAAAGTCAGGAAAACAATATATGAATAAAATTAGACTATCATTAAAGAGAAATTATAAAAAGGAGCTGAGGCCAGGTGTGATGGCTCATGCCAGTAATCCCAGCACTTTGGGAGGCCAAGGCTCGTGGATCATGAGGTCAGGAGTTCGAGACCAGCCTGGCCAACATGGTGAAACCTCATCTCTACTAAAAATACAAGAACTAGCTGGGCGTGGTGGCACACCTGTGTTCCCAGCTACTCAGGAGGGTAAGGCAGGAGAATCACTTGAACCCAGGAGGTGGAGGTTGCAGTGCACCCAGATTGCACCACTGCACTCCAGCCTGGGTGACAGAGTGAGACTCTTAGAAAAAAAAGGAGCTGAAATGAAATTCTAGACCTGAAAGATACAGTAACTGAAATGAAAAATTTACATAGAGGGGTTCAAAAACAGATTTGAATGAGCAGAAGAAAGAACCAGCAAATTTGAATATATTTCTTTGTAAAATACCCGCGGAACCCTGTTCCTTCTTTTTTCCTCCTGCTTCCTTAGCTCAAGCCTTCCTCATCTTAGGCAGCCTCCAAACTATTCTATCAACCTCCTCTTTTCCCTGCTCTAGTTTTACTGGAGTGATCTTTAAAAAAACCCCAAATCTAATATTGTCACTGTCCTTTAAAATATCCAAGGGCACCCATGTGTCTATAGAGTGAACTTCAGTTTCCTTATTTTAGCATTCAAGGACCTTCCTATTTTGGCTCCAGCCTACTACATTGCTTTATTTCACACCAGTCCCACATTCCATTCATATACTGTAACCACATTTTCTTGGGTACAAAGTCACTTACTGAAAAAAAGTTGAGCATATTTGGAAACCAAAATTCATTTTCTGTGAATGGGATATCAATATACAGCATTGGTAGGCATTGAAACAGACTAGTCTATTTTTAAAATGGATTAGATGATAAAAACAACATGTATGTCATCACTAATCCAGTGGTCAATATTAGCATAACTCTGTAAGATACAATAAATGTTGTATCTATTGTAGATACAATGTTATGTATCTAACATAATATCTAACATGTTAGATTCATAACGTTGTATGTAATATAATGAAACATGAAGTATAACCTGTCACTTGTGAGGTGTACTAGTCTGATATGTTTGACTTGAATCCACTGAGTCTTCAAATATAACTTTCTTGTTCAAGAAATACAAGGCTTGCAGGAACAAGCTCAATGACTTCATGAGGAAGCAACCACTCAGATAAAAACATTTTGCACTTCAAGTGGCCTGATTTCTACAGTGAACAAGAATCTTTTAATTTTTTTTTTAAGTGCCATAATTAAAAAGTCAAGGGATGTAACCAGATGGAATGTATGGTCCTGAATTGGATAATTTGGGTATACTGGTTGTAGAAAAATATAATTTGGTCAACAGAATATTTGATTGCAGTTAGGTATTATGTGAGAGGAAATTTTCCTGTAACATTACTGAGTTAAGAAAGCCAACTGTAAAAATAACTTTAGGTTGATAGAAAATGTGAATGTGATCTAGGAATTAGGTGAGAAGAAAATGTACTGAAATAAGGTAGATATTTTTAATTGAAAAACGAGATGACTAAAGTGATCTCATTTTGAAAAAAAAAATACACACACACAGAAGGATATACTCTAAAGTATTAACATTGGCCCTGGGAATGCCATGGTTTTTTTTTGTTTTTCATTAAAACATAGAGACACGGTCTCACTATGTTGCCCAGGCTGGTCTCAAACTCCTAGGCTCAAGCCATCCTCCCATCTCAGCCTCCCAAAGTGTTAAAATTACAGGCATGAGCCACCACACCTGGCCTTTTTTATTAAAAAAAATTGTTTCTAAATGCAATGTTTTCTTTTTTTGTTGTTGTTTTAGCTTGTGTCTATTCTCCAAAGCATGTTGTACTGATTGTGTAGTACAATTTTATTTAAAAATGTATGTTAAGATTTACATAAATATTTGGGGTGTCCATGAATCAAGAAATACATGAAAGTATGGGCACCAAAACGTTAAAAGTGGTTTTGTTGGGAGTTCAGGGGATTTTACCTTCTCCCTAATACTTTATTCTTTGAATATCTTGAAATGGATATTTTGTAACTGTATAAGGAGAAAGGAAGCGAAACTATTTTTCTGCAGGGGTACAGCCACATCTATTGTATTAGACAAATCACAGAGGGATTGCAACAGAACACAGCTTTTTCTCACTGTTTTTTCTCTGGTTGATCGGGATGCATTATCCACCAGAAAACACTGTAGATGACTCACTCACCAGGAAAAGAGCATATGCCAGTTGGAATAAAGAAAGGGGAAGAGTAAGGAAGAGGCTGTAGAATTATTTTATAAATTATCAAGTCTTATGAGCCAGGTGCAGTGGTGCATGCCTATGTACAGTCCCAGCTACTCAGGAGGCTGAGGTGGTAGGATAGCTTGAGCCCAGGAGTTCGAGGGTGGAGTGTGATATGATCGTCTGTGAATAGCCACAGCACTGCATCCTGGACAAGATAGGGTCTCTTTAAAAATAAGACTTAACTAGCACTTTAATAATCATTGTTTTTGTTCCCAACTGCGTTGTACATTCATTGAGGACAGGGACTTTAAACTTCATTATATTGCTGTTGCTGTGTTTCACCTTTGAATGATTTTTAAATAAAAATCTCATCTTTGAGTCACAATCTGATATAACCTTGTCCATTTCTGTCCTCTTGTGTGCCTTAAATGCCTTTAGGCAGCTGTGTTGTACCAGTGGTTTTAGGACTTGGCAGTCGGAAGTTTTTACTTCTAGACTGAATTCTGTAACTAAAGCTAAACTACTTTATAAAAGGAGAAAAATGGTACCATTCTGACGGGTTTGTGGTGAAGCTGAAATGAGATAGCCACATAATCCCTGACACACCGTGCGTCCTCAGTAAATGCCAGGTGAATTTTTTTACACTGTGAAGTACTGATTTTCAAATAGAACTTGCACATGAAAGGTGAGCAGGGGGATTCCTTGCTCAAGCACCAGTACTCTGGGGTCGTACCCTTTGTTAGGCTCAACAGGTACTACCCAGTCCGCTTCCATCGTCCCCAGTCCCGGCTGCAGTCACGTAGTTGCCTGTCCAACTCCAAATACACAAGACAGCCCAGATCCAGCTCACAGCCAGTGCACTTCGCGCAGGCGCACAGTCCTGAGGCGGGCTGAAAGCCCAGGTGGGGCTCGGAGAAGAGGAAGCTCCGCCTCGCTTCCCGGTATTGGGCCAATAGGGTCGCTCGTCATGGTCGCAGACCTATGAGACGGGGAAGGGGGCGGGGCGGAGGGCGGAAGAAGTCGCTCTCACGTGAGTAAGGGGGTGGGGGGGCGGGGACAGGGCGGCTTGGGAGGCCCAGGCGGCGGAGCCTCCGGGACGGCGAGCGGCGGGCGGCGGAGGAGGAGACGGCAGGTCGGGTAGGGCCGCGTTTCCCCTCCTCCTCCTCCCACCCTCCTACCTACCAACCCCAGGGGTATTTTCCGACGGCCCCTGCGGGGAGCCAAGCTGTCTTCTCATCCCACGGGGTCGGGCCAGTGGAGCTGCTCTCAGCTCCCTCGACGGGCCGAGTGCTGAGGGGAGCCGTGATTGGGGGGAGGGGGAACTGCGACGGAGGGGAGAGGGCGCATGCGCAGGCTGGGCCGCTCTGGGAGCCCCTGCCCAAACCGGTTCCCCCTGTCTGGGTGGGTGCCGGTCTTCTGAGTCTTGCGTATTTGGCCCTCCCTCTGGTCCCCCAGCAAAGCCGGTTTGTGTCTTGACTTTAATGTTTTAGGCTTGGTCCTATTTGGGAATCCAGCCGCTCCTCCCCGCCTCAGTTTCTCCCCATTGCTCACTAGGCCTGTATCTGTGACTTAAGCTAGCCTGGGCCTCAGGCTGTCCTGGGCTGCGCCTAAATTTCAAAGACTTGCTAGTTTTCACTGTCGCTTTGCCATCTCAGGTTGGTCTTTCAGTCTCATTTCCCCGTCTGCAATTAAAGCGTTCTTGGCATCCCAGTCTTCTCATCTCCTTGAAGCAGCTACCCCAGTACCTCATCGCTGTGTCTTTTGATTATCCGCAACCCTTAGGGTTTTACGTGTTGAGCCAAAGAATAATCTCAAGACTTCCAGGAGTTCGCTGTCCATTGCCTGGTAGTACTTTGGTCTCTACTCTTCTGCATCCAGACTGTTTATCATCTGCTCCTGCGTTTCACGCATCTGCATACCTTTGGTTACTCGAGAATTCTTTTTTGGAAACAAATGTCCTAGGAGACCGTGTTAAGTGATCATGCTGCTAGTGTTCCCGCTACTAGTGCTCCGTTAGTTTTAAATCATGTTCCAACTTGAATTTGAGGTCTTTTGACTTTCGTTGGCTTTTTATCAGGGAAAAAAACCTGTTAGGGACAGGGTTTCACAATTCCTTTTATATTTCCATTCACATGTATTTACAAACGTGTGCCTGGAGTAGTAAGTACACAGTGAGTGAGTTTCCAGCTGTTTTTGTTTCGGAAGCAAAAACAACAACAACAACAACAACAACAACAACAACGGAAGGTGAATGGAATTGTGTTTGTAACATTAAACTGATGTTTGAAAAGTAGTTGGGAAAAAAAGCTTAGGTACCAAGGAGGGCTCATCCAACTTTTTTTTAAACGAAGGACGTGTTGCCTTAGTTCAAGTTTGTATAAGGTGCTATTTAATATGTATTGAAGACTTAACTAGAGCTTACTTATGAAAACTGAAAATAGGGGCCGGGTGCGCTGACGCCTGTGATCCAGCATTTTAGGAGGTTGAGGCGGGTGGATCACAAGGTCAGCAGTTCGAGACCAGCCTGTCCAATATGGTGAAACCACGTCTCTACTAAAAATACAAAAATTAGATGGGCGTGGTGGCAGGCGCCTGTAGTCCCAGCTAATCGGGAGGCTGAGGCAAGAGAGTCGCTTGAACCCGGGAGGCAGAGGTTGCAGTGGGCCGATATTGTGCCATTGCACTCCAGCCTGAGCAACAGAGCGAGACTCCGTCTCAAAAAAAAAAAAAAAAAAAAAAATAGGGAAGAGAAGTCTTTATAAATCTTCCTGTGTAGAGTTCACTTTGTATTAATAAAATTTCAATCCATGATTGATTTGTATGTATTGGTAACATTTAAAATTCATATGTAACTTTAATTCAAGATATTAACTCAGATTCATAATTAAAGTTGAAATATTAGTAGCGTGAGGTGATTCATGCTTGTAATCCCAACACTTTGGGAGTCTGAGGTGGGAGGACTACTTGAGTTGAGAAGTTCAAGACTGCAGTAAGCTATGATGGGTGCCACTGCACTCCAGCCTGGGTGACACAGCCAGTTCCCATCAAAAAATAAAAAATAAAAAAAACAACAAAAAATCTGAGATACAGTCATGTTGTAGTGCACTTTCTTTTTTTTTGAGACTGAGTTGTGCTCTTGTTGCCCAGGCTGGAGTGATCTTGGCTCACTGCAACCTACGCCTCCTGGGTTCAAGGAACTGATTCTCCTGACTCAGCCTGGGATTACAGGCGTGTGCCACCACGCCTAGCTAATTTTTTGTATTTTTAGTAGAGACGGGGTTTCATCATGTTGGCCAGGCTGGTCTTGAACTCCTGACCTCAGGTGATCCACCTGCCTCAGCCTCCCAAAGTGCAGGGATTACAGGCGTGAGCCACTGCACCCGGCCACGCTTTCTTTTAATTGAGTGTTATGATTCAGTTTACAGTTAACGCATTGACATTAATAGGTATATATTTGTTTGAAAAGTTAACCTATCAGCTATGTGCATTTTGGCATTTTTGGCATAGTATTTTGTTTGCAGTTTATAAGTGTTGCAGTAATGTAGTGGGAACAGAGACACCTGTTTCCTACCTTTTCTGCTGCATATTGAGAGAACTGTATTATGCACTTTATCTACATGAGGGGCATGGTTTTCCACACAATTTATTGACTGAACTTTGTAGCCCTGCTTCTTTTAAAGAAGTCTGTTGGCCGGGCGCGGTGGCTCACGCCTGTAATCCCAGCACTTTGGGAGGCCAAGGCAGGCAGATCACAAGGTCAGGAGATCGAGACCATCCTGGCTAACACGGTGAAACCCCGTCTCTACTAAAAATACAAAAAATTAGCCAGGCGTGGTGGCAGGTGCCTGTAGTCCCAGCTACTCGGGAGGCTGAGGCAGGAGAATGGCGTGAACCCGGGAGGCGGAGCTTGCAGTGAGCCAAGATCGCACCACTGCGCTCCAGCCTGGGCGACAGAGTGAGACTCCGTCTCAAAAAAAAAAGAAGTTTTTGTTTTTTATTCAGTATATTTCCAGCTAAAGGAAAGCCTCCTTTGGAGGTCTCATTATTTCCCAGTAGTTTTAACAAGGAATCTTTGAATACCGGTTTCAGAAAATAGTTTAAATTGGTGCTACAGGTGAGTATCTTTGTAAAAACACTGGTTTGCTAAGGTTCTGACATAGGCTGCCCATAATGTTATCTTTGTAATTTCAATATAATCAGATATCAGTAGACTTCTCAAGCATGTGGAATAAATGAATACAACACACTTTTTTTTTTTTTTTTTTTTTTTTTTTTTTAAGAGATAGGGTCTTGTTCTCTTTCCCAGGCTGGAGTGCAGTAGTGCTGTCGTAGCTCACCTCAACCTTGAACTTCTGGGCACCAGTGATCCTCCTGCTTCAGCCTCCCAAGTAGCTAGGACTGCAGGCACATGCGACCACACCCAGTGAATTTTGCTATTGTTTGTAGAGACTGGGTTTCACTGTGTGGCCCAGGCTGTTATCAAACACCTGGCCTCAAGCAATCCTCCCACTCTGGCCTCCCAACGTGACAACACTCTTAAATAATCTTTGTTTGTTTCTTTTTTTTTTCTTTTTTTGAAACGGAGTCTCACTCTGTCGCCCAGGCTGGAGTGTGGTGGCACGATATCAGCTCACTGCATCCTCCCAGGCTGGAGTGCAGTGGCGTGATCTCGGCTCACTGCAACCTCCGCCTTCCGGGTTTAAGAGGTTCTCCTGCCTCAGCTTCCCGAGTAGCTGGGACTACAGGCGCGCGCCACCACACCCAGATAATTTTTTTTTTTTATTTTTAGTAGAGACGGGTTTTCACTATGTTGTTCAGGCTGGTCTTGAACTCCTGACCTCAGGTAATCCACCTGCCTCGGCCTCCCAAAATGATAGGATTACAAGAGAAAGCCACCGCGCCCGACCTAAATAATCTTTCTTAGCAAGACTATACTTCAGGGATCGTTCCTATAGTTTGTTAAATAATGTTTCTTGGAGATAGAACTCAAATATTTAAGAAGTGCTCTTTTAAGGTACGTAAAGCAGAATTTGGCGTGACATTTTGGTGCTTTGTATGTAGTTACCTTGTTTTACTGAGTTTACATAGTTAGATCCCAGTGAAAAAAAATTCAAGGCTCAGGACTTAATGCCCTTGGGTATGCCTGGAAAAACACCATGTATACATCATAGCTGTTGCTTTTTTTTTTTTTTTTTTTTTTTTAAGCATAAACCGGTTACCTAGTCATCCCTACCACCCTCACCCCTCTGTTTTGTGTTGATCCTGAGATCATTATTCTTTAGAAACTTTGTAACAATATTTGATAGACGTTTAAGCTTACATTGTAACCATTCACGTTGACCCTAACAGCCTTGTTTCTCTTCATGTGCAGACTGACCAAATATGGAAGTGTGCAAGTCTTGAACACATTAGTTTATAGAATGTGGCCTGAAAGTTTCCCTCCTCTTTCCAAATCAACCATAATATTCTGAGGTACTCAGGGAGAATTTTTTGAAGATTGTTTTCTATCAGACTTTTCCCCCTAAATCCCTTTTTCTGATCACTATACAGTGAAGTAAAGCCCTAAACCTACTTTTAAGCTCCTGCCTGACATTAAATAGTATGTATGTATTATCTTGGTTGTAAAGTATGAGAAATATATCTTCTTAATTGTGTACCTCTCCAAGAATTAATGCATAGTTGTTATGTATTTCCTGTTAAGGTTGCATCAGCATTTGTGTTATAAACTACTACTCCTTGGGTTCTGTAAGTCTTTGTGGAAATAAATTTTTCTCTGTACCTAAATCTGGCATTTCTGAAGGTACATTAGCAAGTGAGTTTCTGTGGTAACTTTAACATAATGTTACTAAGTCAAACTTTAACAACAATTTGACTGTTTCAAAACTTTCTCCCTTTTTCCCTTATTTATACATTTTGGTAACTAACCAACAACCTATGGTTTATAATTTTGTTTTCCATTTTCTGAGGATGATCTTTTATCAGTTAAGGAAATGATATGCAGAATCCTTTGGGAATATATTTTATTTTTTAAGACTACTAAAGTGCAGTAGTGAGAACAGGGAAAAGAGTAGAACAAGGAGTTTGTTCTGTAACTGACTGAACAATCGAGATAACTCACTGTCTTTGGACCAGCTTTGGGAATATATTTTAACTATCATGAAGGATAATACGAGATAGCATACTGGAAGGCACAGAAAACACGTATCTTCTGCCAAACATTCATGGTTTGCCTACATGCATTCCCCTGAAAATCAAACAGGTCATAGAAAAGACAAATTATATTTCTGCATTTATCTTAGACTTTGATCATCTGTTGAATGATTTGCCTGCTTAGTTTTAAATTCATGTAGATTAAAGAGAAGTGAATAATACATTTTAGATCTGAATGTAAACAGATGCATATTCTAAGTGGAATAGATTCATTTTCTTTATTGTAGATGAGAAGGAACTATATTGACTAATTTCCTAAAAAGAGGAAAAGTCTTTGACTAACCCTGCATTGCTTAAAAATACTCATATTTTTACATTTATTAAATGCTAATGTAAATTATACTGTAGAAATCTGAAGTTTTTAAAATCTGTACTAGCAAGGTCAGGAATATAATCTGACCTTGTGAATGAGTAGTACATTAACATTAAGCTAACTTTCCCTGTGTTCCCAGGGATAGCTTCTATTGTGGACGTGGAATCCAAATAACAATTTAAATATTTAGTTTCACAGATATTGTGTTGACATGGCATTAAGCCAGCATATGTAGAGTTCTGGAAAAAATTAAAGTGTGTTTCCTGAAATATCCATGGGAACATGAGAAAACCATTGGCAAGATTTTTTTCAGGTGTCAGCATTATCACACTCATAATTAACAGTTAAATGAACTCTGTTTTATGCACATTTCATCCCTACTTGTTACCTCTTGTACCTTTCATTAGAAGTATGAAGTATCAAGATATAGTGGGGAGAGTATGAACTTTGGGGTGAGAAAGACATGGATATCCCAAGTCTCTGAGAAAGAGTGATTAAGTAGCTTATCCTCAGAAACTCCATTTTTAAACATGGAGCTACTTACGTCTACCTCATGGAACTGTAATGGAAAACACCTGCTATCCCCCCCAAAGACCCTATAAAGTTATAATTATTTTGAAACTTACTTTTATTGAAGGATAAATGTGGTATACATACATTGAAATATTATTCAGCCTTAGGGAAATTGTGACACATGCTACAATATGAGTAAACCTTGAAGACATTATACTAAATGAAATAAACCAGTTATAAAATGATAAATATTGTGTAATTCCACTGCTTATATGATACACCTAGAGTAGTCAATTTCTTAGAGACAGAAAGTAGAATAGTGGTTTTTGGAGGAGGAAGAGAATAGGGAATTAGTGTTAATGGGCACAGAGTTAAGAAAGGAAATGTTCCAAGGATGGATGATGGTGATGGTTGCATGACAATGTAAATGTATTTAATGACACAAAATTGTACACTTCCGTGGCTAAGATGGTAATGTTTGTGTTATTAGTTAACCACAATGCAAAAAGATTACAACTTATAAAAAAGATTTTTTAAAGTTTTATTTTGTTTTACAATTTCCTGTATTTGTTTAATTCCGATATCTTTTTTAGTTAATGTAGAATTGAACTAAAAGTGATTTAATAGTTTAAAGAAGTAAATTGTCACAGTTATGGTAGGCTCAAATTTGCCTAAGCGTGAGTTTTAGATAAGCTAGTTTTTCTTGCCTTTAAGTGCAGGTAGACCCAAGATGATTGTTTTGATTCTTTTGGTTTTGGTTTTGGTTTTTTAACCTAACCTGAAATTAATCAGAAAGCTTAAATTATTATGATTCTCTTAGCTCACTAAAATAATTCAAAGAAATAGCCTCAAAATTCAGAGTCAGAATGAAAACAAAGACATCTATTGTTTAGCAGTTAGTGGTGGTGGAAAGGAATTTATTTTTATAAAGAAGGGATGGTGTTCCATTGAGTTTTGTTTGATTTGTCCCACCCTTTCCAGGGATAGGCTGTGTGAAATTCATGTGAAAACCGGTGCAGTGAAACAAAGTTCAGAGCCAGGAAAACACACACACACACACACACACACACACACACACACACACACACGCACAAACTGAGACTAATGCAATGTGATTTTTTATAGCTTCTTTGTACCCTGCTTGTTTAATTTTAAAGAGCTACAAACCCACAGGAATTATCCTGCTACAGCATCTTTCAGACTTGATTCTTTTGCTGCATCCTGTCTTGTTCTTTTTCTAAACAGAGAGTAAACTCACCAGATTTGTGTTTTAGAAGGGTACAACTGGGAGCAGCATAGAGGATGGATTGGAATGGGGAGAGGATGGAGATAGGGACATCGAGAGGGAGAGAGATGCAATCCAGAAAAGAACAGAGACACCTAGATACTTGGGTTTGGATCAAGTTCCACAATTTTCTCTCTGAACTTAAGCGAGTTACTCAGCCTGCCCAAGCCTCAGTTTGTCTGTCAATATGAACTTAATACCCATCTGGCAAGGTGTGAAGATTAGTAATAATGCATGTAAAACTTGTTCGTACCATGTTGGGCATATAATTGACACTCAAGAAGTAATAAGTATTGTTTTCTCTTTTGATTTAGCAAGATGATTTAGCCATCTTGCTTAAGATTCCCTAAAGCTGTACCCATTTTTTCACTGGTTGAGCAACAAAAATGATGGGGATTGGGAGGGAAGTGGTTAGTGTTTGGTCCAAAGGGAACCCAAGGTGTATTTTTTGTGACTGTGTTAACTGTTTTTTGGTCATGACAGTTGGGGATTTGATGAAGAGTCAGTCAGGTACACTCAAGGTTAGTTTTTTTTTTTAAGTCTGTTCATTTTAGTCTTCATCCATGTCCACATCCCCAGTACATGCATGTAGAGTAGCATATTTGTCATTTGTTTTCCTCATATTACTTAGACCCTACTAGTTAAACAGCCATGAAGTATATTCAACCAACCAAATTTATTGAACACTGCCCATAAGTAAGGATATGAAATTAATACGAGTAAAACATAAGACCCCTGTCCACAAGTAGTTTGGGGGACTCTTTGTGCCCATTATACTCCCAGCATTTGACATGGTGGTTTATACTCAGTAATTGCTTCTGGAATGAATGGATTGATCAATATAGTGGAGTAGAAAAGAAGCGTTGGGCTAGGTGCGGTGGCTCACGCTTGTAATCCCAGCATTTGGGGAGGCTGAGGCAGGTGGATCATTTGAGGTCAGGAGTTTGAGACCAGCTTGGTCAACATGGTGAAACTTCATCTCTACTAAAAATACAAAAATAACGGCTGGCTGCAGTGGCTCACACCTGTAATCCCAGCATTTTGGGAGGCCTAGGTGGGTGGATTACCCGAGGTCAGGAGTTTGAGACCAGCCTGGCCAACATGGCGAAACCCCGTCTGTGCTAAAAATATAAAAATTAGCCAGACGTGGTGGCGGGCACCTGTAATCCCGGCTACTTGGGAGCCTGAGGCGGGAAAATCGCTTGAACCCGGGAGGCGGAGGTTACGGTGAGCTGAGATCACGCCATTGCACTCCAACCTGGGCAACAAGAGTGAAACTCCATCTCAAAAACAACAACAGTAACAAAACAAAAACAAAAACTAGCTGGGCGTGGTGGTGCATGCCTGTAATCCCAGCTATTCAGGAGGCTGAGGCAGGAGAATCACTTGAACTCTGGAGGCAGAGGTTGCAGTGAGCCAAGATCATACCACTGCATCCAGCCTGGGTAACAAGGCAAGACTCTGTCTCAAAAAAAAAAGAAAAAAAAAGAAAAAGAAAAAAAGTGTTGATATTATTTTACTGTGTGGTAAATGCTATAATTCTGTGATGAACTAAAAAACAAAAAGCCTGAGGAGCCCTAGAAGACAATAACACTGCAGAAGGGAAAGGGGGAAGTTGAATACTTGATTGTATCACTAGGTTGCTGTTGGTGGAGAAAGGCTGATTGGGGAAACAAAAACACATTCCGAGCTGAGCAAGCAGCATATGAAAAGGCTTGAAAGCATTAAAATGCATGACATATTTGTGTATATAGTATGGTGTGACAGAAGAAGATAAGACTAGAATGGAAATTGGCTCCAGATTTTGAAGAACTAAATAATATAAGGATGTTGGATTTTATTGTATTTTCAGTCAGGAGCAATAAATAGTTTTGAGGAAAGGGGAGGTATGGGATATATGATCAGATCTAAGTTTTAGAAATTAACTTTGGGGGCTAAATAATCAATGACTAGGAGGAGTCTAGAATGAAAGACTTGTTATAGCCAGGTTGAAAGAGAATAAAATACAAGTCAATGACATGAGGGATAGTGAAGAAGGAATATATTTGGGATATGTTTTAGAACTAAAATCCATTATTCCAAGGGAGGGTAAGAAAAGGAGGAGTCAAGATTTGTTTTGGTTTGGTGTCTTGTGCTTTTTTTTCTTTTTCTTTTTCTTCTTCTTTCTTTCTTTTTTTTTTTTTTTTTTGATGTTGTTTTGAATCTGTGGCTGTTAACCAGGATAGAGAATCTAGAAAGAAGAATCTGCTGACGCATGGGGATTAAATGGTTTAGTTTTGCAAGGAATTGGTTTTGAGATGACTATAGGATGCATATAGTAGAGCCCTGCTGTGTATTCTCATAACACCCTTTACACACCTCTGTTATAAGAAGCACTATATTATAATTACCTGTTTACTAGTCTGTTTTCTCTACCACTGTAAGCCTGTCAAAGGTAAGGAGTGTCTTTTATTCCTCACCATAATTCTATACCTGATGTCTGGCACATATCAGACTCTTTGATACTGAATAGAAGAAAAAGAAAATATAACACAAATACCCATGTGGAATTCAAGAGAAAAGACAGTGCTAGTGTTATCAGCATACAATAGAAAGCTGTAACCATGTTAGCTAATGAGATAGCCAGTGAAAAGAAGGACGATGATGTGATTTTAAAAATAGAAGAAAAGGAACCTAAATCAGAGCTAAGAAAAGATAGAGGTAGGAAATGGATGCAAAAGGATAAGAGTTTCAGAATAAGAAAATGGCCAGCATTTTCATTTACTTCAGCAGGTGGAAGTAAGAAATAATTCTTTGGGTTGTGAAATTTTGTAGTATTGATGGTTTTTAAGGGGTTCAGTGAAAGTGAGAAGTAACGGGGTGGTATTTTTGAGAGGGACTGTTTAGAACAGTGGGGAGTTCCATTGAAGTGGTAGAGGTGGAGGCATTAATACTACTCTTTCAAGAAGAAAATCTCAAGAAAACCAAAGAAATAAAGGTTAACCAAGCTTTGGACGAGGCACTAGCACATTTTGTCTCAAGCATGTCAGGTTCAATTATTAGTATCACCCACACCTCTTATTAAGCTAGGTAGGTCACTTACTGGGAGGTGGTTTTGCCTCTGCTAATTGCACATTAGCACATCCATGCGACTGCATGTCACTGTTACTTCTCAGATGTTAGTTAACTAGAAACAATACAAATATCTGATAGTACTCCGTCTCAAAAAAAAAAAGTTGAAGTTTTTAAAAAAGTAAACACTGATTGTTCAAGAACCGACTGCCTTTGAAGGACTCTTAAAAGAGGTTTTATCATGGCCAGTTCTTTCCATTTCACTCTGTTAACTACAGTGCTTAAGAGGAGATTGAGAATGAATGTGAATTTTTTTTTTTTTTTTTTTTTTTTTGAGACGGGGTCTCACTCTGTCACTTAGGCTGGAGTGCAGTGGCTCCATCATAGTTCACTGCAGCCTAGAACCCCTGGACTCAAGCAGTCCTCTGGCTCAGCCTCCCACGTAGCTGGCACTACAGGCACACACCACCACACTTGACTAATTTTTAAATATCTTATTTTAGAGATGGGATCTAACTATATTGCCCAGGCTGGTCTTGAAATCTTGGCCTCAAGCGACCCTCCCACCTCAGCCTCTCAAGTTTTTGGGATAATAGGCATGAGCCACTGCTCCGGGCTAATTGTGAATCTTTATTTAGCAATATGGAGATGCATTTTATGCTGGGGTACATAATTGAGCATAGAATTGGCACTTACGGCACAGAGCAGTGACTGTAGGCAAAAAGTTCATAGAGTTTTGGTATACAGGACTAATTTGCAATAAAAATCTGTAGTGATCTTTAATGTCTCTGTAAGAATAAAAGTAGTGAAAGAGTAGCTATAGTGAAAATAAAGCATAATTGAACTTTTAGGTGTGATGGAAGAGGCTGTATAAGTGAACATAATTGTCTGTCACCTCAAGTGACTTGACTTTTTTAAAAGAGAGGTAAGGCTGGGTACGGCAGTTTATGCCTGTAATCCCAGCACTTTGGGTGGCTGAGAATTTTTTTTTTAATTTTTAATTTTTTTATTTTTATTTTTTGAGACAGAGTCTCGCTCTGTCGCCCAGGCTGGAGTGCAGTGGCGCGATATTGGCTCACTGCAAGTTCCGCCTCCTGGGTTCATGCCATTCTTCTGCCTCTGCCTCCCGAGTAGCTGGGACTACAGGCGCCCGCCCCCATGCCTGGCTAATTTTTTTTTTTTTTTTTTTTTGTATTTTGAGGAGAGACGGGGTTTCACCGTGTTAGCCAGGATGGTCTTGATCTCCTGATCTCGTGATCTGCCCGCCTCGGCCTCCCAAAGTGCTGGGATTACAGATGTGAGTCACTGTGCCTGGCTGATAAATTTTTTTAAAAAATTACCTGGGCGTGGTGGCACACACTTGTGGTCCTAGCTACTCAGGAGGCGGAGGTAGGAGGATCACCTGAGCCCGGGAGTTTGAGGCTGCAGTGAGGTAGGATCACACTACCACATTCCAGCCTGGGCGACAGAGCAAGACCCTGTCTCAAAAGTAAAAGCATCCTTGAACTTGCATCCACCAACCTGCCCTGTTGGTAATTGGACTTGTTATAAGGATCTAGGCTCATCACTTCTATAAAAGGAGGAGACGAACTGTGAGTGCTTACCTACCAAATACCAGGTTATTCATATGTATCTTATTTCAAATGGGTAATAATCCTTATTCTATCTGTTTTACAGAATTGTTAGGATGATAAAATGAGATACAAATGTGTACATTTTATTCCTTTCTGTGATACATAAAGGATATTTATTCAAAGTACTATTTTGCTTTTATTTAGATATTAACAACTTAGAATGTGAAATTAGGAAATTAATTTATTTATTTTTTCCTCAGTAATGTGTTTCCCGACTAACAATCAAATTAACTCATACAGGCACTGTAGACATAAGCCAAGAAGTAGAGATAGTATAAGTATTTTAATTTGGATTACTTAAATCAGTTAATAACTGTTAAATTTTTTTGAATTTGAAGTTAGTTTTTGAAAAGTTGTAACTATTGGGTGCTTATAATGTTCTTTGTATATTGTTAAATGTTTTATGTATAGTCCTTAGTAATTTATACAGTAGCTCTATGAGATCCATAGTATAACATTACCTCTATGGAAACTGAGGCTCAGTGTGACAAGCTCATACTATTAGTAGTAGAACCAGTATCTTTTTTTTTTTTTGAGACAGAGTCTTGCTCTGTTGCCAGGCTGGAGTGCAATGGCACAATCTCGGCTCACTGCAAGCTCTGCCTCCCGGATTCAAGCAATTCTCTTGCCTCAGCCTCCCGAGTAGCTGGGACTACAGGCGTGCGCCACCATGCCCAGCTAATTTTTATATTTTTAGTAGAGATGAGGTTTCACTATGTTGGCCAGGATGGTCTCGATCTCTTGACCTCGTGATCCACCCGCCTTGACCTCCCAAAGTGCTGGGATTATAGGCGTGAGCCACTGCACCCGCCCGGAACCAGTATTTTAACTTAGGTTTTTCTTAACTCCTAATTGTGTGCTTCAGCATCACAAATATGACCTCTGTTCTTTTTGTCAATTTATAAAGGGTGGCCTTACTTTTTCCTTGGGTGGCTCTTGCTCTTTTCCATCTTTATTTGCTATTTATCCTACTTTGTTAACAAATAGTTGAGCACCTGCTATGTGCCAAGCATTATTACAGGTGCTAGGGGTCCAACACTTAATCAGACATAAAAAAGCCTGCCCTCTCATGAACCTTAGGTTCTAGTTTACATTATACTTAAATTACCAAAATATATGTCAAGCGGTTATAGGTTCTATGGAGAAGCAGGGTGGCAGTGCAGGGCGTTGGAGGGAGGAATTTTGGTACTTTATTGTCAATGGGAATTAGAATTAAAGTCTGAAGGATGAAGAATTAGAGTAAGGGACTTTTTATGGTAACTGATGTAAGCAGGGATTAAAAAGAAATCCCTTATGGTCTTGAGACAGAGGTTGTGAATCTCTAGAATTTGCCAGAAGTGCAGCAAGTTCTGGGGTACCCTCTTCATTGTGGAGGCCAGGGAATGGGTGGTTTTATCTATGTTTGTGGAGCTGATGGACTACTCCCTCTTCACTTCTGTCCATGGAGGCCAGAGAAAAGGAATCTTATTGTATAATTTTTCCTTTACTACTTAGTGTTTTGATAAACCTCATTCCTGCTGAGTGATTCAGTTACTTTCAGTTGCCAAAACAAATAATAAAGTATTTTATAAAGTGTATTTTCCTATCACCTTCTCAAAGAAAGTCGGTGGAACTTTGAGCTTGCCAAATCTTCTCAGTTCCTTAGTGTAATTACCAAAGTACATTGTTTTTGAGTCCAGAGTAGTAGTATACAAAGTTGTTAGTGTCTGAGACCAGAGCTTTAGACCACTTTCCCAGGCCCTCTGCCATCCAACTGGTAATCACATTATAAAAGATGGATAAAAGACTTAATTGATTGAGCATGAAAACTTCTCTTGAAGTACAAATTCTAAAAAAAAGATAAAGACTCCTTTACCCAATACTGAGTGTTTTGGGACAGGCCCAAATTTGTGGCATTAGAAAAGCTTCATAATCGAGTGGAAAGAGTATAGCCTTTTGGAGTCAGATAACTGGGTTTAATTTTTGACTTTGACTCTAACCACATTACATTGAACAAGTTACACCATCTCTCTAAGACTTAATTTCCTCATTTGTGAAATAGAGATGTGACAATTAAAAGGCACTCACCATTAAATTATAAAACAACATAATAGATGCTGTAGAAAAATCAAATGTAAAATGCTGTAGGAACAGATATAAGGGAAACAGTTCTTTGGATTCTGGGGTGAGAATGGGCAAGTGGACTGAGAAGACTACTAAGAGAGGGAGATTTTTACATCATGAGTGATGAGTTGGAGTTGATCAAGTACAAAAGTGAGGAAACCACTTCAGGAAGAGAATCCTGTGAGGTCAAATATCTAAAGGAATAAAGTGTATTTCCTTAGCAAAGGTCTAAGTTAGTCCTTCTCCCAACATGTTCCCATAATTTTCTTTACCCTAAATCAGTACTTATTAGGTACGATTTGCTTCTGTTCTCTACTAAACTATAAACTTTGGGGCAAGGTTCTATTTTCTTTTGTTTATCATAGCTTACTCTTTGTACATTAACTACTCAATAAGTATTCAATGAATGGATTAAGTGAATCATTTTTCTTTGAATTTTTCAAAAGTACAATTTGAAATGTTTTTGAATGCCATCCTATGTATTTAGATTTGGTCTTATGAAATGCAGATGTGTAATAGCTGTTAAGCAGGGGAATTAGTTTAAATAAAAGGCAGCGGAGAGTCCAGGCTTCTAGCCTTAGCTGTGCCATTAACTGGTTAAATGACCTTACTTCTCTTGGGGTTGCCATTTCTTTATCTAACAGTATTGATTTGTAAGTTTTTTTTTTCCTACTTTTTACTCTGCCATCAACTTGATTTTAGATTTCTAAGTTTTCTTCCAACTATAATACTCAGGGATTGTGTAGTTTCTCCTGCCAGATGTTTATATGTGGGCCTTTTAGGGGAAAATTGTGTTTGACACATGGTGTATGCTCCATAAATATATAGTCAATAATTAAAAATCCAAAGCATAAATCAGGACTTCTCAGTCAGAAAAATTAAACAGATTTTTAGAACGTTACATCTTTGAGGTACTAGATGAACATGGAGCCATAGCTACTTTTGTTAATGAGTATAATGTTATATCGTTTTGTTTAAGTTTTGACAACCAAATGAAACATTGCCACAAAGTTTGCAGAACTAGGTTTTAAAATGATGGTGAGTTTAAGTTTCATTCCAAGACTCAATAAATAATTGAATGAATTTTCATAAGTGACACATATTTATACTTTTTGCTGGGAATTTTTGGTATGAAACCCTTATTTGGGTAATGTTCATATTGAGCTGAGTTCTAAGAAACTGTGGTGTGGGAAGATGCAGTTTTTAATGAACTTCTCCTTTCTTGCTTTGTAAGGTATTTCCCAGCTCTAGAGTTTATGCTAAAGTTTAACTGCCTTGAATTTTTCCTGTTGGGTGTTAATGTGAAATTTGGCCTGTTAAAACCATGTTAATATTTTAAATTTAAGTATCAATAATGCTAGGAAAACCTTATTGTGCCCTCACAATAACTAAGTGCTTTCCATTTCATTTACATGTACAACTTTAAAAATTAGACGGTAGGCCGAGGCCGGTGGATCACGAGGTCAGGAGATCAAGACCATCCTGGCTAACACGGTGAAACCGTGTCTCTACGAAAAATACAAAAAATTAGCCGGGCGTGATGGCAGGCGCCTGTAGTCCCAGCTACTCAGGAGGCTGAGGCAGGAGAATGACGTGAACCCAGGAGGCGGGGCTTGCAGTGAGCCAAGATCCCGCCACTGCACTCCAGCCTGGGCAACAGAGTGAGACTCCGTCTCAAAAAAAAAAAAAAAAAAAAAAATTAGAGGGTAGAAAACAGAAGGCTAATACTTATATATTTTTGGAGGCTAAGACTTGAATTGCAAATTAGCCCAAAGAAATCACTGTAAGTAGTTAGGGTTATCCTGAAGGGAATATGTTTTATTTATTTTTTTGAAGTCTGAAATATCTTGGCCTTGAATAGCATGAAATTCCCTTATTATCTGGAATAAAAAAAAACCCTAAGCTATAAGTAGTGAAAGTCTTAGGAAAATATTTTTGAAGCATTTAAAAAAAAATTCCGAATATGTTGTGTAAGAAGTACAGTGTAATTGAATATCTGGCAGACATTCTATATGAGTATCTTTATGGTTTTTGTTTTTCAGGCATTAAAAAATATTTAATCATTCATATGTTGAGACTCATTCTTGAGTTATGGATGACAAGGCTTCTGTTGGAAAAATCAGTGTCTCTTCAGACTCAGTATCTACTCTTAATAGTGAAGATTTTGTCTTGGTTTCCAGGCAAGGAGATGAGACACCATCTACAAATAATGGAAGTGATGATGAGAAAACAGGACTCAAGGTAAAACTCCCTAACCTAAGATTGTTTTGCTTAGCTTTTCTAAGCCCATTGCAAAACTTGGCCTTAACAGAAAACAGATATGGGAGGAAAGTGAGAACATGGAAGTAATATACTTCTTTTTCTTTAAAGAATTTTATTTGCACTTAGTGAGAAGTTTGTATTTGATTAAAGATTTTCACTCTGATTAGCTTTTCCTAAATTTTTCAATACCCCTAAGTGTCAAAACTAGTGGTTATAGTATAAACATTTGTCATTTTAGTATTGTTTTCACTTTTCCATTGAATTACAAGTACTTGTTTTGTTTGGTCCTGGTTTACATAATGTAAGGGCACTGGCAGGTCAAAGATGCTATTTACGAAAATGCGTTTTAGGATTATTGAAACAACTTTAAATACCTGGCCATTTTTTAAAATAATTTCTCAACTACTATTACTTATTTTCCAATGCCCTATTATTGTTCTACTCTTTATTGATATAAATAAAAACAGATTATCTGTTAAAGTTGTCATTTAAAATATAAGTAGCTTTAAAAATGTTTTAATTCCTGTTAACATCTTTTCTTGCAACAAATGTTTACTAAGTAATGACTATATGCCAATTATTGTTCTAAGTACTGGCGATATAGTGGTGAACAACACAGGCAAAACTCCCTGCCCTTCTAGAGCTTTAATTCTAATGGGGGAAATAGACTCTAAGCAAATAAGAAAATAAATATATCAAGTAAATTTAGGTGCTGTGAAGAATAACAAAACAGGATATGTGGATAAACAGTGAACAATGTTATGATTGTTCCTTGACTTTTAAAAATTTTTGTCAAAATGAGAATACTTGGACACAGGATGGGGAACATCACACACAGGGGCCTGTCGTGGGGTGGGGGGAGCAGGGAGGGATAGCATTAGGAGAAATACCTAACGTAAACGACAGGTTAATGGATGCAGCATACCAGTGTGGCACATGTATACATATGTAACAAACCTGCACATTGTGAACATGTACCCTAGAACCTAAAGTATAATTTAAAAAAAAATTTTTTGTCAAAATTTTGAAAACTTGCCCGGTGTTATGGCTCACACCTATAATCCCAACGCTTTGTGAAGCCTTGGCAAATGAATCACTTGAGCCTAGGAGTTGGAGACCAGCCTGGGGAACATGGCAAAACCCCATTTCTACAAAAGTCTAAAAAATTAGCCAGGTGTGGTGGCACACACCTTTAGTCCCCACTGCTTGGGAGGCTTAAGTGGGAGGATCGATTGAGGCCAGGAGGTGGAGGCTGCAGTGAACCATGATCACACCACTGCACTTCAGCCTGGGTGACAGAGTGAGATCCTGTCTCAAAAAAGAAAAAACCCTTACTCTTACTCATAAATATATAGAGGAATAAATAAAAAACAGTAAAACTTAAAAAAAATAATTAATAAGAGTGAATGACAGGTGCTTTTTTAGAGAAGGTCTTGAGATGACATTTGAGGTGAGGCCCAAATGAAGTGAGGAAGAAGGCCATGGAAAAATCTGGGAAAAGAGCTTTCCAGTTAGAGCAGCAAATAGAAAGACCATGAGGACACCCTTGCTAGGACAGGGGTTAGAGCAGAGTGAACAAAGTAAAAAGCAGTAAAGGATGAGATCCAATAGTGGGCATGGGCTGGATTGTGTAGAACCCTGTGGAGCTTAGTAGAAAGTGTGGGGCTTTGCAAAAAAAAAAAAAAAAAAAAAAAAGAGTGGAAATTTTGGAGAGTTTTGAATGGGATCATGATCTAATTTATATTTTTAAAAGCTCACTGGTTAAGAGGGACTTGTAGGATGACAGCATGTTCTACTCCTCAGCAGAACTGGTGACAATTACGAAAATAAAACATTTAAGGTCTCTGAAAGTGTTTTAAAGGAAATACAGCAAATGAAAAAACATTTATTCAAGAAAATTTATAAAATTTGGTCAGAGGGGCAAGAACCTGTTATTGGTAACAAGACCTGCCCTTTCCTTACCCTATCCCAGCTGAGAGAGATGGTAACTCTTCTCCATATTGGTGCAGTGAAGAAGACAAGAATCCCTGTCCCCCACCAGCTCCCGTTCTGGGCTATCTTCCAAAGCAGGAGCAAGATAGCAGTATCTCTCATCCTGCTTCCGCATGCCTGTTTCTGGCCAAGTGTGACTAAGAGTTGGGGGCCTTGTTTTTCTGCCCAGCCCCTGCTCCTGGGACAGAGGCTTTACTTTGGGCAGAGCAACTAACCCTGGGGTGTCACTCAGTGACACACAGTGTGTCATTGTCTCTACTTCCAGCTCCAAAGCCATGTCTCAGAGATTTTACCTTCAGGGAAAAGTTGGCCTTAAAGCAGCCTTCTTAAAGGAATGGGCTTCATTCACGACAGAGTATAGAAAAGTTTAAGCCTAAGGTTACTCTAAAAAATAGTGGAGGTTGTGGTGAAAGGTAATTGGGGAAGACTGGTAGATTGATGGGACATTTGGGCTTGACTATAGATGTGCTCATTTGCCTGAGGAAACTAGGGAAAGACACAGCTGGGAGGAGATCACCAAGGGTCAAAACAAATCTCAACCCTTGACCTCTGGAACTTTCATTTCAAAGATACCCAAGTTTGATTGACTTAGACTATGGAGCAGTTTATACTGTAGTGCATTGTTGAAATCATTACAGCAATCAGACAGCAATTAGTGTAATTCAACAAGCTAGTTGTGGTCAGAGAAACCAAGAGTCAGCGAGAGCCCTGCCCAAACCACTCTCATCCCAAGGTGACAGTGAGCAATCTCAAGTCTGAGCTCCCTGAGGAGCAACTCCAGAGGCTTAACACTGGACAATGGAATCTACAAAAATCAACTAGCCAGTCACCCAATAAACAAGCATCAACAATAACAAATCTTGCAGTGGGGAGGCCAGTACTCAGTGTTGGTACTGTATATTATCTCAAGTATCTAGTTTCTAACCAAAAATTATAAGACATTCAGAGAAACAAGAAAATATGACCCAGACATCCCGTTAAAAAAGCAAGCTACAGATACTGCCTGTGAGAGTGACTGGTTGGGTTTAACACAGAGCTTTCAAGGTAGCTATTATTAATATATTCAGCAAACTAAAGGAAATCATGTAGAAATGAAGGCGTGATGATAGTTTCACATGAAACAGAGAATATTAATAACGAGATAGAAATCATTTTAAAAAGAAGCAAATGGAAATTCTGGAATGGAACATCACAGTAACTGAAATGAAAAACTCACTTGAGGGCACAACAGTACATTTCAACTGGCAAAAGAAAGAGTTAATGAACTTGACGATAGATCAGTAGAAATTACTCAAAGAACATGAAGAAAAACAATGTAGAAAAAAACAGGCTCAGAAAAATATGGGAAACTATTAAGTGTACCAACATGCTTGTAATAGGAGTATCAAAAGGAGAGGAGAAAGAGAAATGACTAGAAAAAAAATTTTAACTAATAATGTCCAAAAACATCCCAAATTTATTTAAAAACAATAATTTATATATCCAGGAAGTTCAATGAGCTCAATGTAGGATAGATGCAAAGATACTCACAAAGAGGAGTATCTTGATAAAAATGCTAAAAGCCAAAGACAAGGAAAAAATCTTGAGAGAGCAGCAAGAGATAACTGACTCATCAACTTACAAGGGAACCTGCCCATAAGATTTATAGCTAACTTCTCAGCAAAAAAATGGAGGCAAGAAGCCAGTGGGACCACATATTCAAAGCACTTAAACCAAAAAAACTGTTAACCAACAATTCTATGTCCAGCAAAGCTATTATTCAAAACGGAAGGTTCCTTGATGTAAAGGCATTCTGAGGTAAAAACTCAGAGAATTTGCTGTTGGCAGACCCACTTGACAAGAAACACTAAAGGAAGTTCTTCAGGCTGAAAGCAAGTTACTCCACATGATGATTTTAATCCACATGAAAAATCTAAGAGCACCAGTAAAAATAATTATGTAGTAATAACACTATAAATGCATATTTTCTCCTTTTCTCTTTTGTGTTGTGTATATATCATGTGTATCTATATAGGCACTTAATAGCTGTAAAGTTCCCTAAGAACTGTTTAAGCTGTATCCCATAAATCTTAGTATATTTACTGCATTTTACTGCAGTACTGTATAGTATGTATATAGTATATTGTTGGGCCTATGAGATGTGGAAATGTAATATATTTGCCAATAATAGGAAGAAGGACATAAGATAGGGACAGATCTGTGTTTGGGCTAGGAAATAACTCCATATAGTAACTCAAATTCATAAGAATAAATGAAGAAAATCAGAAACGATAAATAAGAAGGTTAATATAAGAAAAGCTGTAAATATACATTGGTTCTTCTCTCAACTTCTTTAAAGGTATATATAAAATTATATAAAGTAATAATTGTGACAGTGTATTGTTGGACTTCTAACATTTATAGATATAATGTGTATAGCAATACCACAAAAGGCAGGGGGAAGGGAATAGAGCTATGTGTGAATAATGTTTCTATTTCTCAGTGGAATTGAGTGAGTATAAATCAGATGCTCATTCTGATAAGATGTACATTGTTTCAAGTCCAACAGAGCTTAAAGATTAAAAAAAAAAAAAAAAAAGGGTAATCCCAGCACTTTGGGAGAGTGAGGTGGGTGGTTTGCTTGAGGCCAGGAGTTTAAGACCAGCTTGGGCCACATGGTGAAACCCCATCTCTACAAAAAACAAACAAACCCCCACAAATCAGCCAGGCATTGTGGTGTGTGTCTGTAGTCAGAAGGTGACTTGGGAGGCTGAGGTGGGAGAATTACTTGAGCCCAGGAGGTTGATGGTCTGGTGAGCCATGGTCACACCACTGCATTCTAGCCCAAGTGACAGAGTGAGACTCTCTCTAAAAAAAACAACAATAATAAAAATAGTACATTGTAAGTTCCTAGAGGAACTAACAAGGATGCAAGTAAAAATATATGTGGAAAAAAATCATTAAAGAAATGTAAATGCTATATTAGAAAATATTTACTAAGTCCAAGAGAAAGCAATAATAGAGGCACAAAAAAGATAAGAGACACACTAAAAATGATAAAGTTGGCACTCCTGAATCCAGCTATATCAATAATAATACTAAATGTAAATAGATTAAGCAGTGTAATCAAAAGGGGAGATACTGTTAGATTGGATAAAAATATATGATCCAACTGTATGCTCTCTATAAGATATACTTTATTTAGGTTTAGAGATACAAATAGATTTAAAATAAAAGGATGGAAAAATATAATGCAAACAGCATTATAAGAAAGCTGGATTGGCTATTCTGATTTTAGACAAAATAGACTTTAAAACAAAAAACTTTACTGGAGGTAATATATGAATAATGACATTTTGTAATGAGAAGGATTAGTCCATCACAGACATCTAACAATTACATACCTAATAACCAAGCACCAAAATGCATGAAGCAAAAACTGACAGAAATGAAGAGAAAATGGACAATTCAAGAATAATTGTTAGCCAGGCGTGGTGGCTGACGCCTGTAATCCCAGCAATTCAGGAGGCTGAGGTGGGTGGATTGCTTGAGCTCAGGAGTTCGAGACCAGACTGGGCAACATAGCAAGTCCCCGTCTCATTTAAAAAAAAATTATTGAAGATTATAATATACTGCTTTCAATAATGAAGGGGACAACTAGGCCAATCAATAAGGAGATAGAAGCCTTAAATGACACTGTTGACCAACTAGAGCTAACAGATCTCTGTAGAACACTCACCTCAACAATAGCAGAGTATTCATTCTTTTCAAGTGCACCCAAAGTATTAATCCAACCATAAGGGCAGGAAACTAGAAATCAGTAACAGAAGTAAAACTGAAAATTCACTACTACAGGGAAATTAAACAACATACTCCTAAATAAAAAGTCGAAGAAAAAAATCAAAAAGGAAGTTAGAAAATACTTGAAATGAGTGAAAATGCAGATACAATATACTAAGACTTATGGGATACAGCTTAAACAGTTCTAAGGGAAATTTATAGCTGTTAAGTGCCTATATTAAGAAAGAAGAAAGACCTAAACTTAATATCCTAACCTTCCACCTTAAGACCCTGGTAGAAAGGTACACTAAACCTAAAACAGAAGGAAGGAAGGAAAATAAAAGAACAGAAATTAATGAAACAGAATAGAAAAACAGTAGAGAAAAATCAGTGGAACCAAAAATTGATTCTTTGAAAATACCAACAAAATTGACAAAACTTTAATTAGATTAACCACAAAAAAAGAAGACAATTTACTGGAATCATAAATGAAAGGGAATAATACTGCTGATAATACATAGAATTATGAAGGAATACTAGAGTTGTGTGCCTATAAATAGGTAATTTAGATGAAATGGACAAATTTCTAGAGCGACACTAACAAAACTGATAAAATAGTCTGAACAGATCTATAACAAAGAGATTGAATTAGTAATCAAAAAAGTACCCCAAAGAAAACCCTGGACTCAGGTGGCTATACTGTTGAATTCTACCAGATACTTAAATAAGAATTAATATCTATTCTGCACAAACTCTTCTCTGGAATAGAAAAGTAGGGAATACTTCCCAACTTACTCTATGAGAACACCATTACCCTGATACCAAAATCAGACAAAGACATCAAAGGGAAACTGCACACCAGTGTCTTTAATGCATATGGACACAAAAATCCTTGAAATACTAGCAAAGTGAATTCAGCTGGTATATAAATATAAAAAAGATTACATACCATGATCAAGTGGGAGTTATTCCAGGAATGTAAGGTTAGTTTAACGTCTGAAAATTATTAATGTAATACACCATATCTATAGAATAAAAAGCAAAACCCACATGATCATCTCAGTAGATGCAGAAAAAGCATTTGACGAAAATCTAACACCTTTTCATGAAAAAAAGAAATGAGAAAACTCAAACTAGAAATACAATGGAACATTTCAACCTGATAAAGGACATTTACAGAACACTCACAGGTAAAATCATACTTGATGGTGAGTGATTCTTCCCCCCACCTAAGTTTAAGAATAAGACAAGGAGGTCTACACTCACCACCAATCTTCAACATTGTGCTAGGGCCAGGTGCAGTGGCTCATGCTTGTAATCCCAGCACTTTGAGAGGCTGAGATGGGAGGATCACTTGAGCCCACGAGTTTGAGAACAGCCTGGGCAACATACAGAGACTCCATCTCTACCAGAAAAAAAATTTTTTTGAATTAGCTGAATGTGGTGGCATGCTCTTGTAGTCCCAGTTATTTGGGGGCTGAGGTGGGAGGATCTCTTGAGCCAGAGAGGTCAAGGCTGCAGTGCGTTGTGATCATAACCACTGCACCCCTACCTGGGCAACAGAGGGAGACCCTGTCTCTACTTAGAAAAAAAGATTTCAAGAAAAGTGAAAAACAACAACAACAAAAATGCAATGAAAGAATTAGTAAATGATAGAGTTCTAGGAAGTATAAAGAACTAAACCATCAACTGCTGAATGGGTAAACAAAATGTGGTATACAATGGAATATTATTAAGCCATAAAATAGTGATACATGCTACTACATAGATGAACCTTAAGAACATTATGCTGAATGACATGTCAGTCACAAAAGACTACAAATTACATAATTTCATGAATATGAAATATTCAGAATAGGCAAATCTTTAGAGACAGAAAATTAGTGGTTGCCTAGGGCTGTTTGGAGGAGTCTGGTGGGAATAGAAAGGTGATAACTTAAGGGTATATTGTGCTGCTTTTTACAATGTTTGTACTAAAAAAATTTTTTTTTGAGACGGAATCTCTTGTCGCCCAGGCTGGAGTGCAGTGGCGTGATCTCAACCCACTTCAACCTCTGCCTCCTGGGTTCAAGAGTTCCTCCTGCCTCAGCCTCCTGAGTAGCTGGGATTACAGGCATGCACCACCATGCTTGGCTACTTTTTGTATTTTTAGTAAAGATGGGGTTTCACCATGTTGGCCATGCTGGTCTCGAACTCCTGACCTCAGGTGATCTGCCTGCCTCGGCCTCCCAAAGTGCTAGGATTACAGGCGTGAGCCACCGTGCCCAGCCTGTGCCACTTTTTGAGGTAATGAATTTGTTTTAAAATTGACTTTGGTAGTTGCATATATCTGTGAATATACTTAAACCATTGAACGTACATTTTAAATGAATGAATTGTATGGTTTATGAATTATATCTCAATAAGTCTTTTCTAAAAAGCTCCCTGGACAATTAGCAGGAAAGGGGCAAGAGTGGTAGCAAGGAGAGCAGGGGTAAATGTGCTCTGATTCAGAATATGTTTTGGTATTAATGTGGGTAAATTAGATATAGGGTATGAGGTAAAGAGAAGTAGATGATTCCTAGATTTTGGCCTGGGCTGTTTAGTCTAAATCTGAACTAAAAAGTAATGGCATTACCTCAGTAATGCCATTTACTGAGATGGGAAAGAGAAAGGTAAGTCCAGAATTGGGTCAGGAGAACATATTACATTTGAGTTGACTGTTAGCTGTCTCTTTGGAGATGTCAGGTAGGTAGTTTGATAGTTGGATATATGAGACTAATACTAAGGAGAGGTTGATTGTAGCTGCCATCAATAGTATTTACATGCTATTTAAAGCTATGAAATTATGGCTGGGTGCAGTGGCTCAGGCCTGTAATCCCAGCACTATGGGAGGCTGAGACAGGCAGATCACTTGAGGTCAGGAGTTTCAGACCAGCCTGGCCAACATGGTGAAACCCTATTTCTACTAAAAATACAAAATTAGCCGGTCATGGTGGTACAGCCTGTAATCCTAGGTACTTGGGAGGCTGAGGCAGGAGAATTGCTTGAACCCGGGAGGCGGAGGTTCCAGTGAGCCTACGTTGTGCCATTGCCCCCCAGCCTGGGTGACAAGAGTGAAACTCCATCTCGAAAAAATAAAAAAATAAATAAAGCTATAGAATTAGATGAGACCACTCACAATGTGAGTGTAGATATTGAAGAGACAAGTGATAACAGTTGATTCTTAGGGTACTTCAATATTCAGAGATTGAGATGAAGAGAAATCAGCAGAAAAAACTGAGAAGAAATAACTCTTGAGATATAAGAAAACCCGGGTGTATTACTTTGTTTTCACACTGCTGATAAAGACGCACCTGAGACTGGGAAGAAAAAGAGGTTTAATGGACTTAAAGTTCCACACATCTGGGGAGGCCTCACAATCATGGCAGAAGGCAAGGAGGGGGAAGTCGTGTCTTACATGGATGGAAGCAGGCAAGAGAAGAGAGAGATTGTGCAGGAAAACTCCGTTTTAAAAACCATCAGATCTCGTGAGACTCACTATCACGAGAACAGCATGGGAAAGACCTGCCTCCATGATTTAATTACCTCCCTCCAGGTTCCTCCCAGAACACATGGGAATTGGGGGAGTTACAATTCAAAATGAGATTTGGGTGGGGACACAGCCAAACCGTATCACTAGGAGAGCAGAATTCCTTGGAAGACAAGTGAGGAAGGTGTTACAGGAAAGCAGTAGTGATCAGGTATGTCTGATTTGGCTAATAGATTGATTTAGATAATAAGTGAAAAGTAGCAAGATGCAGGCCTTGGGGATCCTCAAGAATAATGGGTTTTTTTGGAGAGATTGGACTGTAGTAAGGTTAGTGTGGGTTCATTAGTAAATAGGAGATGAGAAAGAAGTGGAAATAAATTTTGACAACTTTTTCAAGGACTTTTGCTATAAAATGAGGGCAGAAAAATTGAGTGATAGCTGCTGGGGTTATGGATTTTATTGAATGATTGTAGGATATTTATATATTGGCAGGAATTATTTAGTAAAAAGGGTATGTTACTAGTATGAAGAGAGAGCAGAATCTTTGATTAGGGAAAAGAGTCTCCTGTGCGTAAGTAGAACAGTTAGCCTAGGAACAGTTTCTAGAAATTAAGACAGCAGTAAATATGCAAGTAAATCCATCTTGTCTCCTTTTGGATTTCCTCCATTTGAAAATTTTCTTGTAAACTTTCAAAGTAGTTTGACTTACTCTTCCTGTTTCTACTTTGATTAGTCATTTATAGTACATGGGGGGAACCCTCAGGTATCTTCCGAAGAACAACTTTTTTTGCTGTCTCATATGTCTTTTTTTTCCTGAAAAAATTTTTTTTTTTTTAGACAAGAGTTTCACTCTTATTGCCCAGGCTGGAGTGCAGTGGCATGATCTCCATCTTCCGGGTTCAAGTGATTCTCCTGCCTCAGCCTCCTGAGTAGCTGGGATCACAAGCACACGCCACCACACTTGGCTAATTTTTTGTATTTTTAGTAGAGATGGGGTTTTACCATGTTGGCTAGGCTGATCCCGAACCCCTGACCTCAGGTGATCTACCCGCCTCGGCTTCCCAAAGTGCTGGCATTACAGGTGTGAGCCACCATGCCCTGCCTTTTTTCTTAATGTTTAATTTTTGTGGGTACATAGTAGGTGTATATATTTATGCGTTAATGTGTATATATGCATTACATGAGACATGAGACATTTTCATACAGGTGTGCAATGAGTAATAATTACATCAGGGTAAATAGGGTATCCATTACCTTAAGCATTTATTCTTTGTGTTACAAACAATTCAATTCTACCTTTTTTTTTTTTTTTTTTTTTGAGGTGGAGTCTGGCTCTGTTGCCCAGGCTGCAGTGCAGTGGTGCAATCTCAGCTCACTGCAACCTCCACTTACTGATTTCAAATGATTCTCATACCTCAGCCTCCCGAGTAGTTGGGACAATAGGCGTGCACCACTATGCCCGGCTAATTTTCATATTTTTAGTAGAGATGGGGTTTTACCAGGTTGGTCAGGCTGGTATTGAATTCCTGGCCTCAAGTAATCTGCCTGCCTTGGCCTCTCAAAGTGCTAGGATTACAGGCATGAGAAACTGTGTGCGGCACAGTTACACTCTTTTAGTTATTTTTAAATGTTCCATTAAATCATTTTTTACCAGCACAGTTATACTCTTTTACTTTTATTTTTTATTTTATTTTTTTATTATTATTATTTTTGAGACAGAGTCTTGCTCTGTCACCCAGGCTGGAGTAAAGTGGCAGGATCTGGGCTTACCGCAACCTCTGCCTCCCAGGTTCAAGTGATTCTCCTGCCTCAGCCTCCTGAGTAGCTGGGATTACAGGTGTGTGCCACCACACCTGGCTAATTTTTGTATTCTTAGTAGAGACGGGGTTTTGCCATGTTGGCCAGGCTGGTCTCGAACTCCTGACCTCAGATGATCCACCTGCCTTGGCCTCCCAGAGTGCTAGGATTACAGGTGTGAGCCACCGCCCCCAGCTAGTTATTTTTAAATGTACAATTAAACCATTTTTACTGTAGTCACCCTATTGTGCTAGCAAATACTAGGTCTTATTCTTTCTAACTATGATTTGTCATGTTTACCAGAAAGAAATACCTGTATAGTCATGCACTGCATGACAGCATTTCAGTCCACAACCAACTGCATGTATGAAGGTGGTCCCAAAAGATTATAATACCATATTTTTATTGTACCTTTTCTGTGTTTAGATATGTTTAATACATGCATACTTACCATTGTGTTAGAATTGCCTACAGTATTCAGTATAGTAACATGCTATACAGGTTTGTAGCCTAGGAGTAACAGGCTATACCATACAGCCTAGGTGTATAGTGGGCTATGCTTCCTGGGTTTATGTAAGTACACTCTATGATGTTCATACAACAGAACTGCCCAACAGTGCATTTCTCAGAATGTATCCCTGTTGTTAAGTGATGCATGATTGTGTTTTGTAGACAAGGAAATTGAGGAACATGTTCTCCAAATTTAAAATATTTCCTCTGTGTGTTTTAATTTCAGTACATTTGTATATTATGTAAGGTTATTATGTATAGAACTGGAATTGAGGAATTATTCAAATTGTTAAATCTTTAAGGTCTGTCATCAGAGGAAGGTATAATAGTATTACTGGAGATATCTTGCACAGTGGTACTCTCCTTTTTGAAACCTTGTATCGTTTCTCAGCCCCTAGTAGAATGACTAACAAAATGACTTAAAAAAAAAAAAAGATTTGTAGAGCATCTTATCTATCTTCCTAACACATGTTTTTTTGCCATTTCAATGTGGTATAATATGGAATTTAAAACATTTTATTTTATTTTGTAGAGGCAAGGTCTTCATATGTTGCCCAGATTAGTCTCAAACTCCTGGCCTCAAATGATCCTCCCACACTGACCTCCTAAAGTGTTGGGATTACAGTTGTGAGCCACCACGCCTGGCCAACATGACATTTAATAAATTCCAAGGCTCTCGAGTTTTGTTTGTTTGTTGAGACAGAGTTTTGCTCTGTTGCCCAGGCTGGAGTGGAGTGGCACGGCACAATCTCTGTTCATTACAACCTCCACCTCCTGGGTTCAGATGACTTGTGCCTTAGTCTCCTGAATAGCTGAAATTACAGTCATGTGCCAGTGTGCCACCATATCCGGCTAATTTTTTTTTTTTTTCTTAGTAGAGATGGGGTTTTGCCATGTTGGCCAGGCTGGTCTTGAACTCTTGGCCTCAAATGGTCCACCTCCCTCAGCCTCCCATTGTGCTAGGATTACAGGTGTGAGCCACTATACCAGGTCCTGGAATTTTTCTTTGTTTCTGTTTTAATGCTAACATTTATGCTTGGGACATAAACATTAAAGTGGAACCATGAGTTGGGTGTGATAGTGTGTACCTGTAGTTCCAGCTGCTTAGGAGGCTGATGCAGGAGGATTGCTCAAAGCCAGGACTTCAAGGCTGCAGTGCTCTATAAGCATGCCTGTGAATAGCCACTGCAGTTCAGCCTGGGCAACATAGTGATACCCTGTCTCAAAAAAGAAATGTTTTTTTAAGCTTTTATTTTAGATTCAGGGGGTACATGTACAGGTTTGTTACAAATGTATATTACATGATTCTGAGGTTTGGGGTACAATTACACCCAGGTAGTAAGCACAGTACCCAATAGGTAGTTTTTTCAACCCTTATCCCTCTGTCTCCTTCCGTTCCTACCCTCTGTTGCAGTCCTCAGTGTCCATTGTTCCCATCTTTATGTCTGTGTGTACCCAATGGAAAACATATTTTAAAAGTCTGTCACTATTCCACCCCAAAACTCCAAAAGTCCCAGTTGAGTGTCTTGTTGAAAGGTCATTTGACAGCTAGTAACTATCACAGGATAGGAATTCCCATTTTTGAAAATATGATAACCTACACAGCCTAAGAAGTTTCCGTTATAAAATAATTAGGAAAGCTGGCTGAAATGTAACAAACAGCTTTTTAATTGCCTAGCTGTATTTACAAGAAAGTAATGACAGTCTTCAAGGAACAAAAACAAAGAGGGTACTGAAAGCTGGAACTATACATATGGGCTGACATTTGGTCTGCACTGAGGAATTTTCTATTCTTTATAACCAAAGTGCTTGGATTTTGATAACTACGTTGGGCAAGAGGTAAGGGCTTGGGTTTAGAGAGAGAGGTGTTGGAGCTGAGATCTCCTCAGAAAGTGTACTCAGGGGCTACGTCCTAACTTGAAAGGATAGGGTAAAAATTCTACCTGTAGTCACAGAACATAAGGAAACTTACATTTCTTAGCTTGGACACTAATTTGGAGGAGGGTCTTGCTGCGAATTTATTCCCACAGGCTTGCCTTCATGTATGTTTAGAGTTTGAATTTATACTGCTTGTATGTTCCATGATTGATAATACTCCAGGCACCTTACAGAAGCAATTGCAGAACTACTCTGGAAGAACATACTTACCACTCAGGCTACATGGTATTTCCCCAGATAACCCTCTTAAAGCAGAGCACACAATCCAAAATTTACAAATATATACAAAGAATTATTTATTATGAGCAAGTTAGCAAACCCCAGCAGAACTGAATCCCACTAGAACTTGGGCATTAGAATTATTAGGTATAACCTTAAGGGAAATATGATTAAAATCATTAAAGACTTAAAGCAAAATTAGAAAACATTTAAAAAGAACAAAATATCAAAAAATGTAAAAATTAAGCCAACTAAAACTGGAATTCTGCAATTAAATTTAGAGCCAGTGAAATTAAAAGTGCAGCAGATATGTTAAACAGCAAATTACACATGGCTGAAGAGAGAATCAAATACCTGGAAAATGGATCTGAAGAAATTATCCAGAAGATAGCATTGAAAGATATGAAAGACCGCTTAAGAGATATGAAAATTGAGATGAGAAGGACCAACCATCTTAAGTGTTCTATAATAAGAGAATGGTGAAGATGGAAGAAAATACTTGAAGAGATAATAGTTGAATATTTTCCAGAAGTGATAAACGATATAAATCATTGGCTTCAAAGAACACAGTAAGTCCCAAGTGGAATGATAGTAGAACTGGAGAACATCATAGCCAGAGAGAAAATAATACAAGGCTGAATGAGAATAGAGATGAAGTGGACTTGGTACCTGTATTTAAGATGCTTATAGCTTAGGGCAGATGACAATTAAAAATCTTGTTACATTTTTTTCTGTTAGTCTTTCCTTTGTAACAGATTACCTCTGCCCATTGTAGTGGCACATGTCTGTAATCCCAGCACTTTGGGAGGCTGAGGCAGGAGGATCACTGGAGCCCAGGAGTTCAAGACCAGCCTGGGCAACAACAGTGCGACCCTGTCTCTTTAAAAAATAAAAATAAAAATGGTAAGAAAAAAACTCCAAATTACCTCGATACTCAGTGGATTAAAACGATTTCTCTTGATTTTGTGGATTGACTGGTTGGTTTTTGCCAATCTTGCGCTCATACAGCTTCATCTGGTGGGTCGGGTGGGGACTGGACTTGAGTAGGATGGCTGGGTCTCCTTCCATGTAGTCGCTCATCTTAGGCTTCTTCACAGCATGGTAGTCTTAGGACAGGAGTAGCAGCTGTAAGGCCCTTAGGGTTGTGGGTTAGAAATTATACCACGTGGATTCTCGTGTTCAAAGCAAGTCACAAGTCCAGTTCTTATTCAAAGTTTTGGGTAAATAGGCTATATCTCTTGATTGGAGATGCTGTAGAGATTCTCTGGCCGTATTTAATTTTCAACATCAGTATAGTTAGATGAATGCTGTGGTATAGATGAGCAAAGGGTGCTATAGAACAGAGGATGGAAACCTAATTCAGCGTGAGGGAAGGGTCAAGGAAGGCTTCTTGGAGTTGGTAATGCTTTACGTAAGCCCTTTAAATAAAAGTATTATGTGATGGTGTGATTATAGAAAACATAAAGGTATGGCCGGGCGTGATGGCTCACACCTGTAATCCCAGCACTTGGGGAGGCCAAAGTGGGAGGATTGCTTGAGCTCAGGAGTTGAGACCAGCCTAGGCAATATAGTGAGAGCCCATCTCTTTATATAAAAAAAAAGTAGAGGTATATTTCTTTTTTCTTTTTAACCTAGTCATCCATAAGCAGGTATTTTTCGTAATAAAATGTTTTGACAACTCATATCAAAATGTGAGAACTTTCCATAAAAGCAGAACATGTATTTTCTCCATCTGACTGACTATATGTTCCTCTCAGTTGGGAATCTTAGCTCTTACCCAAAGATACTCTATAAATACTGGTTGGGGATGCGTTGATGAACTAGTGTTTCTTATGCAGAAAGATCAGTTACTTTTTTTTTTTTTTTGAGACGGAGTCTTGCTCTGCTGCCCAGGCTGGAGTGCAGTGGCATGATCCCTGCTCACTGCAAGCTCCACCTCTCGGGTTCACACCATTCCCCTGCCTCAGCCTCCCAGTAGCTGGGACTACAGGCGCCCACCACCATGCCCGGCTACTTTTTTGTATTTTTAGTAGAGATGGGGTTTCACCGTGTTAGCCAGGATGGTCTTGATCTGACCTCGTGATCCACCCGCCTCGGCCTCCCAAAGTGCTGGGATTATAGGCATGAGCCACTGAGCCCGGCCAGATCAGTTCATTTTTTAAACTCTTTGATCCTCATAGAGTTTTCTTCTTGAAAAATCTAATTGACATTATTTAGATGAAAGAAAATTGCCAAACTTTATTAAAATAGCAGATAACAAAAGTCACTCTGTCTCAGTAATGCCGAAACTAATCTTCTGATTTGGTTTCTGATACTGCTTTTTTAGAACCTGATAATCTGCTGGACATGGTGGCTCACGCCTGTAATCCCAGCACTTTGGGAGGCCGAGGTGGGCAGCTCACCTGAGGTCAGGAGTTTGAGACAAGCCCGGCCAACATGGCAAAACCCCATCTCTACTAAAAATACAAAAATTAGCTGGGCGTGGTGGCACGCACCTGTAATCCCAGCTACTCCGGAGGCTGAGGCAGGAGAATTGCTTGAACCCGGGAGGCGGAGGTTGCAGTGAGCTATAACGCCACTGCACTCCAGCCTGGGCGACGAGCGAAACTTCGTCTCAAACAAAAAAAAAGAAAAAAAGAACCTGGTGATCTTGTCCTCTGTAATGCAGATCTTTTATTCAGCAAAGTTACTGAACATGAGCTCAGTTTAATTAAGAGGGTTATAGTGGTGGTGGTGGTGGAGACACATCAGTAAATACGTCATCATGATACAATTCATCGTGTACTAGAATCTAGGTATGAGCGAACTGTGTGAGAATGTAATTGTTGCCTAAAGAAGAAAAGAAAGGTTATGTGTAGTAGGTGATAGTTGAGAAAATATTAAGAGTGCCCTGTACAAACAAGTGAGCCTGTAACGTGGTAAGATCCAGAAGCTTGAAAGAACATGAAGTCAGGACTACTGTAGATAGAAGAATTGATTGTATTTGCTTTTCTTTTCCTCCCAAGATGGAAATGGCTTTGTCTTTTTTTTTTTTTTTTTTAGTTATAATAATGTTTGCTTGATATAGAAAACCAGGCAGTAAGAGAAGTAACTAACCCAGGCATGGCCATATGCAGTGGCTCATGCCTGTAATCCCAACACACTTTGGGAGGTGGAGGCAAGAGGATTGCCTGAGCCCAGGAGTTCTAGACCAGCCTAGGTAACATGATGGGACCCTGTCTCTATTTTTAAAATAAAAAAATTAAAATAAAACCCATCCATAATCCCATTACTTAGTGAAACAGTTGTAAATGTTTTGGGCCTGTCTTCAGTTGACTTTTCAGGATAAATTCACAAGCTGCTGTTCTTTCCCGTCCTCTTTTTATTTTAAAGTAATACTGGAAATTCTAATGATAACTTTATGTTGTTTGGTTCTTCCTTCATAGAGTAAGATAAAAAGACTGATAATCAGAACAGCCATGGTTTATAAAGTAAATCATAAATTTACTGATTTAACAAAGATCACAGAATGAGTGTGTAAGCAGGTTTGAGATTAGTAACTAAATCTTCAAATATCCAAATTGGACTTTTGGTTATTTCGTGTCATGTATTCTGACACAGCTAAGGTTATTTAGTGTTATAAGTAACATACATACTTCTTAATTGCTCAGCTTTTACACTGAAGCTCAGCAATATTACTCAGTTTGAACCATTTTCATTTGTGTTTTTACTGCAGTAGGATTAAAATAGTGGAAACTGTAGATCATCAGGAATTTGTCTTTAATTTTCTGATCATCTAGGGACTTCTCAAGCACAAAGTGTCCCTTCCTAAGCATGTTTTCTTGAGGGCCTAAATATCCTTCAGAAAAGGATCCCAAACTGCCTGAAGTAGCTTTGTATAACTGGCAAATCAAGTGGGGCCAAGTTGGTATTGTTGCAGTGAAAGGAAACAAGGACTATAAAATTAGAAGTAGAAAATTGAGACCAGGAAATGACTCTGGATTTTGCCTTTGGAACATTTTGTCCTTTGGTTCCATAAATGCAGTTTTGCTCTCAAGGAAACAGACTTGTAGCCAATTCTACCGTATAAGATATTGCCCTTATTTGATATATTTAGAAAGGACAAATGTTATTCCAGTATGCTGCTTTTGTACATGAATAGTAGGTGTGTTCTTAGAGTTTCTTTGGGCCATGAAAAGTAGAACTACTTGCTTTCTAAGTTTATTGTTTTCAAACCTCAACTCTAATAGGTGGATCAGAGTTTCTTTAGAAAGAGCTGAGAGTGGGGTGGAGGAATACCAACACTTATTGGATGCTATTTGGCAGGTACTGTGGTGTGAGAGTTAAATGAGATAGTTCTGTAAAAACCACACGATACGGTGCCTGAAATATACGTAAGTGCCCAATAATGTTATCAAACCCTAATAACAATCCTGTGAGATAGATATTAACATCCTCATTTTAGAGATGAGACAGTTGGGGCTCCCAGACATTAATTTGCCCTCAGTTACAGAGTTAATGTCAGAGCAATGTCCCAAAGCCAGATATGTCTTACTTGGGAGCCCAAGTATGGCTACTAAGTTCAGTTGCATAGGCTTTGCACACTACAGTTCTAGTGAGAGCCATTCAGATAATCTATGCTGTGAATGGGGTGCCTCTTGGAGTTGTGCCACAAAACAACTCTGGGCCCAGTTTTTTTTAGTACCACCCTGCTATGTAAGCAGAATTATGAATAAACAATTCATCATGCAGTCTCCATCCCTGCAAACATTTATGTCATATGTTTACAGTAGCTGCTAAATGCTAAATTGGCCTTTTTATGTTTATTGTTTTCCTTAACAATTCAGGACTTTCCTAAAGAACTGTTCCTTTTAATGTAGAGTACATGGAAATAAACACAAATCTAAATGTAATTCTTAGTTATACTATTCATAAATATTTGTTTTGCTTTTTTTGTCTTCATATTTGTGCTAAATTACATTAGAAGTCTTTGTTGGACTTCAAAATATATTGTTTGTGTTTTGCACTGGGCTCTTTGCAGTGTTCTTACTGTAAATGTTAGCCCTTAATGATACTTGCTCAGAATAATGAAAACAGATGGTATTTGTTTTTGTTTTTGTATTTTAGTAGATAAAGCTAAAGTCATTCAGATTTCCTTTCTATAATTAAACCAAAATTTGTAGAATATTCAGTATCCAAGTAGGATAAAATCATACTGCTTTGGCTTCCATTCTTTGCATTTGTAACATTCAGTTCAGTAAATATGTATTTCAGGTGCATTCTGTCCCAGTCACTATCTGAAGTTTTGGGGATATAAAGACAATTTAACGAACAGTCTCTGCCCAGTCTGGTTCAAGGGACTCTCTAAACAAATATTTTCTAAAACAAGTAGCAATGCTAGAATAAACATATATGCTAATATTATGGTAGCCCTGAGGAGGGAGTGATTAAATCCTATCTAGAACGGTTAAGATCTCCCAGAGGAGATAACAGAATTTAAGGTTGGTCTTAAAGAATACACAGGAGGAGAGGATGACTTTCCAGGAAGGGAAACACTCTATACAAAGTATGGGTGCTTGAAAGTTTATGGTGTGTCCTGGGAAAGTTGAGTAGTTTGCTGTGACTAAGTGACTGGAAAGGCAGATTGAGCAGAGTTGTGAAAAGACTAATAGGATATACTTATGAATTTGGGTTTTATCTTGTGGGCATTGAGGGACCATGGAAGGATTTAAAAACAAGGCAGTGCTTGATCACAACTAAGACTGGCAATTATAAGTTGAATGGTGGCCATATGTGAAAGAGAAGAGAGAGAAAGAAGGCAGGCAAACTACTAACTGCAGTAGGCTTACGTAAAATGAAAGAGGTTGTCTAAGGTATTAGCTATGCAGAGAAGATAGAAGGGAAAAATGGACAGACAAGGGTCAATAGGATTTGTGAGTTTTATGGGAATGAGAGAAATCAAGGATGATTGTAATTCTTAATTTGGCCATGGAGTGAATGGTAGTGCAACTCATTGATTAAAAAAGGATGCAGGAGGGCTGGGTGCGGTGGCTCATGCCTGCTAATCCCAACAGGGAGGCCAAGGTGGGCAGATACTTGAGGCCAGGAGTTTGAGACCAGCCTGGCCAACATGGTGAAACCCCATCTCTAACAAAAATACAAAAATCAGCTGGGCGTGATGGCGCATGCCTGTAATCTCAGCTACTCGGGAGGCTGAGACATGAGAATCGCTTGAACCCAGGAGACAGAGGTTGCAGTGAGCAGAGATTGCGCCACTGTACTACAACCTGGGCGGCAGAATGAGACTGTGTCTCAAAAAGAATAAAAAAAGCAGGAAGAGGATCAGTGGCTTAAGTTTTGGACAGAATAAGTTTGATGTATCCAACTGAAGGTCTCTATCCAGTAGACAGTTGAGGAAGGGATTGTAGATAGAGATTTGAGATTGTTTGTTGTTGGGAGTAGATACCATACAGTGGCACAGTAGAGTCTAATAACGTGAAGTTAATGCCAAAGACAGAATCCTGGATGAGCACCTTTAGTAGGGTACATAGAAAAAAAGGAACAGTTGTGTTCTCAAATTGCATCTTCTGTGGAAATCATACTTTTTCTGTTTTATTTTAGGTCAGATTTTTTGAGGTAAAATTTACACCAATAAAATGCAACCCTCTTAGTTGTACAGTCCTGAGTTTTAACAAATGTAGTCTCATGTAACGACCAGCACAGTCAAGATGGGGAATACTTTTATTACTCCCAAAAGTCCCCTCGTGCATCTATTTAGTCATACCTTTATTCCCCTTCCCTGATAACCAGTGATCTGATTTCTGTCCCTATAGTTTTGTCTTTTCCAGAATGCCAGGTATATGGAGTCATACAGTATGTAGTCTTTTTGTGTATGGCTTCTTTTACATAGAATAATGCTTTTGAGATTTGTCCATGTTATTGTGTGTATTAGTAGCTTATTCCTTTTTATTGCTTAGTAGTATTCCATTTTATAGATCTATAAGAATCTTTTTATTAATCCACTCACCAGTGAATAAACATTTGGGTTGTATTCAGTTTTTGGCTATTTTGAATAATGCATTAACATTTGCAGCCGGGCATTGGTGGCTCATTCCTGTAATCTCAGCAACTTGGGAGGCTGAGATGGGAAGGTCGCTTGAGCCCAGAAGTTTGAGGCTGCAGTGAGCTACGATCGTGCCACTCTCCTGCAGCTTGGTCAGCAGAGAAAAACCCTGTCTCTCAAAAAATAATTTGCAGACAGATTTTTGTGTAGACATGTGTTTTTATTTTTCTTGGGTAACTAATACCTAAGAGTGAGTCATATGGTAAGTGTAATGTTTAACCTTATAAAACTTTATAAAAAATGGATAATATGACTAGACCATTTTGCATTCCTACCAGCAATGTACGAGAGTTTTCTAGTTGCTCCTTATTCTTGCCAGCCCTTCCTACTGTCAGAGTTGTTTTGAATTTTAGTCATTCATTTTATTTTATTTTATTTTACTTTATTTTATTTTATTTTAAACAGGGTCTTGCTGTGTTGCCCAGGCTAGAGTTCAGTGGCATAATCTCACTGCAGCCTCAACCTCCTGGGTTCAAGTGATCCTCCCACCTCAGCCTCTTGAGTAGCTGAGACCAAGGTGTGTGCCAGTACTTCTGGCTAATTTTTAAAATTTTTGTAGAGTCGGGGTCTCACCATGTTGCCCAGGCTAGTTTCAAACTCCTAGAGACACACAGTCCACCTGCCTCAGCCTCCTAAATTGCTGGGATTATAGGCATGAACCACCACGCCCAGACTATAGTCATTCTTATAAGGGTATAGAGGCATCCTATTATAATTTCTATTTCCCTGATGGCTAGTAATGTTGAGTTTCTTTTTATGTGCTTATTTGCCATCTGTGTATCTTTGGTGAAATGCCCTTTTTAGTTGGGTAGTTTGTTTTCTTCTTGAGAGTTCTCTATATATTCTAGATATACGTCCTTCATCAGATATATGACTTGCAAATGTTTTCTCCAGGTCTGGCTTATCTTTTCATTCTCTTAAGAGTTTCTTTTGAGCAGAACTTTTTAATTTTAATTAAGTTCTCAAGTTTTTCTTTTATGATTCATACTTTTTATGTCCTAAGAAATCTCTATGTCACAAGATCAAAAAGATTTCTCCTGTGTTTTATTCTGTATGTTTTATAATTTTAGAGGACACTTAGGTTTGTAATCCTTTTTGAGTTAATTTTTTGTATATGATGTGAACTATTGAGATTCATGTACTTGCATATAGATGTCAGATTAATTGTTCCAGCTTCATTTGTTTTATTTGTCACTTTCTCCATTTAATAACCTTGACAGTTTTGTTGAAAATCAGTTGGCCATATATGTGTGCATCTGTTTCTGGACTCTGTTCTGTGCCATTGATCTTTATATTTGCCTCTTCACCAATACCACAATGTCTTCATTACTTTACCTGAAACTACATTTATTTTAGAGATAATTGTGGTATCTGTTAGGAATGCTATTGGCAGCAAGGAAGAGAGCCCTACTAAGAGTGGGTTTATTTTTCTGCTATGAGAAGTCTGGAGATAAGCAGTTGCTAGTTGGTTTAACTTGTTCATCCATACCAGGTTCAACAGACTATAGCCTGCTGGCCTAATCTGGTCTGCCACCTGTTTTTGTAAATAAAGTGTAATTGGAACATAGCCACATTAGTTTGTTTACACATTGTTTATGGCTGCTTTCATGCTACAAAGTCAGAGTTGAGTAGCTGCAAGAGAGACTACATATAAGGCCTGCAAAGCCTAAAATATTTATCATCTGGCCCTTTACAGAAAATGTTTCTTAACTTCTGATCTATACCATTAAGGACCCAATTTCTTTTATCCACTCATTCATTTTTGGCTCACTGACTCTTTTTTAAGACAAGGGGTCTCCTTATGTTGCCCAGGCTGGCCTCAAGTGATCCTTCCCCACAGCCTCCTGAGTAGCTGGGACTACAGGCACAGGCCACTGTGCTTGGCTTGGCTTACTGACATTTTGTTCTGTGTCACTTCATTGTAATAGTACATCCACCATGGTTCTATATTCATGTTCCAAGTCAAGAAGAAGAGAGAAAGGGGGTGACACCAGTCATGCTTGTTTCTTTTATTGGGAAAATCAACAGTCTTCCAGAAGCTTCCCAGCCAGTTTCTTTACATCTGAAAGGCTAAAATTATGTTATATGGTAAACCATAGCCGTAAGGGAGGCTGGAAACTAAGCAGTCAACTTTCCTAGCCTCTCTAGTGGAGATAGGCATGTGCCAAAAGTAAAAATCATTTGCAGTTAGTCGTTTTATCATGATGAACCATTCATATTAGAAAATAAATGAACTGTGTAAGTTCCTAGCCCAGTGATTTTCAAACTTTGTTACATGTGAACATCTCATGGGGTGCAAAATGTAGATTCTTGGGGCCCATGTACAGAGGTTTTTCTTGGGTGGAGTCAAGGGATTTGCATTTTCAGAAAGTACCAGAGATCATTTTGATGCCTATGTGGACCCTCTGGTAAATACTATTTTGGCATCGTAGTTTGGGATTTAGATTTGAGGCAGTGTTTCTCAATCCTGGTTGTATATCAGAATCATCTGTGGAGGTTTTTTGTTGTTGTTGTTGTTATTGTTGTTCTTGTTTGATAGAGTCTCATTCTGTCACCCAGGCTGGAGTGCAGTGGCACGATCTTGGCTCACTGCAACCTCTGCTCCCTGGGTTCAAGCGATTCTCCTCTGTAGTTGGGACTACAGGTGCATGCCACAATGCCTGGTTGATTTTTGTATTTTTTAGTAGAGACAGGGTTGCACCATGTTGGCCAGGCTGGTCTCGAACTCTGGCTTCAAGTAATCTGTCTGCCTTGGCCTCTCCAAGTGCTGGGATTATAGGTTTGAGCCACTGCACCCAGCAAAAAACCAACTTTTTAAAGCAGAACTTCTGAAAAAAGATAAATATGTATTAATGTTGACTATGTGACAGATGCCATGCTGTGTATTACATGCTTCTGTTCATTTCATACTCCCTAGTAATACTGATAATTTTTTTGGATAGTCATGGTCAAAAATCATTAATCTAAGATTGTTTCTCAGAGTGCAGTTCCCAGACTAGCAACATCACTATGATCTGGGAGTTTTTTAGAAATTCAAATTATTGAGTACCACCCCAGACTTAGTTAATTGGAAACTCAGGTAGGGCCCAACAGTCTGTCTTAGCAAGCTCTCCTGGTGATTCTGATGCATGTCAAAGTTTCAGAACCTTGAAAGGCACTGCTGAATGTTTCCCAGCTTGGTTTAGACAAAATTAGTTGACTGTCTTAAAAATAAAAAAGAACTTAATTGATTAAAGTATGCAGGCCGGGTGTAGTGGCTCATGACTGTAATCCTAGCACTTTGGGAGGCCAAGGTGGGTGGATCACTTGAGGTCAGGAGTTCAAGACCAGCCTGGCCAACATGGCAAAACGCTGTCTCTACTAAAAATACAAAAACTAGCTGGGTGTGTTGGCACGCACCTGTGATCCCAGCTACTTGGGAGGTTGAGGCAGAAGAATTGCCTGAACCTGGGAGGCAGAGGTTGCAGTAAGCTGAGATTGTGTTGCTGCACTCCAGCCTGGGCAACAGAGCAAGACTCTGTCTCAAAAAAAAAAAAAAAGTATGTGTACTATACTGTCACAGGCAGTAATTTGGAATTGGATTGAAGGTTCACAAATGATCTAACATGATAATTGTTGAGTATTGTATTTGATAAGATTATTCAAGGCATTTGTTAGGTTACTATTTTTAAACCACTCTTAAAACTGTTTTGTGTGTGTACATTACTTTTTCCTAGTTTTTAAGGAAGAGTTAAGGACATTGAAGACAGTTCTTATGTTTATAAAATTTATAAAGTAGGGAAGAATGCAAGATAAACATGTGTAAACACAAGACAAAGGTATAAACATGTTTTCTTTTAGGGTTAGCTACATTTCTGTGATTGATAAGTATATTACAACGTAGGCAGCCTATCCCAACAGAAAACTTAGGTTTACTTATGTGCCAAAGATCAAAACAGTACTTCATAGCATGTAATATGTCTTTCTTCAATTCCAGTTGCATTCCCAGTTGTAATTACTAATTGCTTCAACAGGGAATCTAATATCTTCTCTCATCTGTTTTTGGGAAGCTATATAACTCTATTCCTATATGTTGTTTCTCCCTACCCTTGGAAAAATTAGTTTAGGTTCACTTGGGCTGTCTTTTGCTTACTGCAGGTGATACAGTATTTCTTCTCCAGTTTTGAAAAGATAAGAGGCTAATTGGATCTAAGCTTTAGTTGGATTTTTAGGTGCTTTAAAAATTTTTTAAGCTGGGCATGGTGGCACTGCCTGTAGTCACAGTTACTCGGGAGGCTGATGAGGGAGGATCAGTTGAGCCCAGGAGTTCAAGTCCACGCTGGGCAACATAGTGATATGATGTCACTTTTAAAAAAAAGTTTTTGAGACAGGGTTTTGCTCTATCACCCAGGCTGGAGTGCAGTGGCGTGATCTCGGGTCACTGCAGCCTCAATTTCTGGGCTCCAGCGATCCTCCCACCTCAGCCTCCCAGTAGCTGGGACCATAGGCACATGCTACCATGCACGGCTAATTTTTGTGTTTTTGGTAGAGATGGGGTTTCACTGTGTTGCCCAGGCTGGTCTCGAACTCCTGAGGTCAAGCAGTCTGTCCACCTCAGCCTCCCAAGGTGCTGGGATTATAGGCGTGAGCCACTGTGCCCAGCAAAAAAAAAAAAAAAAAAAAAAAAAAACTTTTTAAAGCAGAACTTCTAAAAAAAGAAATTCAGTTGCACTTGTGTATGTGTAGAATCTGATTTAACAAAGGGTTAAAATTACTCGGCCCACTTGTAATTCCATTAGCAATAACTCCAAACATAAAATGAAATTCACAGAAACAGAAATTGTCACTGAAGCCAAGAAAGAGGTCTTTATTTCTAAGGCAAAAGTAGTTGAAGTGTTGGAATTTCCTTGGGAAAATGTCTGCAAAAAAGACTTGTCTTTTTCTCAATTATAATTTGCAGCACAAGAGACTTGAAGTTTATAGAATTATAAAAGCCTGAATCAATAAAAGTACTTGAATTGGATTTCTTGGTAGCCCAGAGGTACCTACCTCTGTTATTGGAATTTTGCTTCCTAGCATCTGTGTTAATTTTGCTAGGGTAGGCCTCATTCTCTTAGCCCTGCCCAATTTAACTTTTTGTTAGGTTTTAGTCTTCAGAAAGCCTCCTAAATCAGGGCTCCCTCTTTTTTCCCATGACTTTGTTTTTCTAACTCAATTCTTTTGTTAATTTTTTTAGTATTTCTTAAGCATTTAGTGACAATACTGCATTATGTCACTTGTGGTTTTCCTTGGCATTGGGCAGTCTCCACTGGATTTTGCACTTACTTGCTTCCTTGTTGAGGAACTAGTAATAACCCATCATGATTCCATAGAATTACTTGATATTATTGAAATAGAGTGCTTTTATTTCTCAGGACTATTTTGTACATTCATGTCAGCTTTACTCAAGTGTTTCAGAACTTTCAGAACCTGTTCATATCATATAAGTCTTCCTCAGAAATACAAGAGACTTGCATATGACTGGAGTGGTAAAATACCTGTGGAAATGTATTGCCTAATATGTATGTTTCTGTTGATATCTTTTGGAAGCAAGCACATTTTTCCTTTTTTCTTAAGGGCTAGAGGAGACACTAAGATGTTCTTCTTAAAAGCGTTATTTCTTATCAGACAAAATTATAGATCCTTTAATTATTGTTAGTTTAGGACACAGTAAAAGACTTTAATAACATTGGCAGGCTATTGCATATATTTCTGGGTATTAGTCTCAAGTTCACTATGTACTTTTTCATGAAAAACTATGTAATTGAGAGAGCAGCTGCACCCTTATTTGTTGCAGATCTTGATTTATTCTATTTTTAAAAAAAACATTCAGAAGATATCTTTGTATCAAAAGAAATGCTAATGATTTTCTTTAGAATGTGAACCCATTTTAATCAATACTGGCCAATCTTTCTCACTTTGCTGATTGCATGTATTTGTGACCCTTAGATTGTAGGGAATGGAAGTGAACAGCAGCTGCAAAAAGAGCTAGCAGATGTACTGATGGATCCTCCAATGGACGACCAGCCAGGGGAAAAGGAGCTTGTGAAAAGGTCACAACTGGATGGTGAAGGAGATGGGCCTCTTTCTAATCAGCTCTCCGCTTCATCCACCATTAACCCTGTGCCATTAGTAGGGCTCCAAAAACCAGAGATGAGCCTACCAGTGAAACCTGGACAAGGAGGTTAGGATTGCTGCATTGCTTGCGTAACTGAAGGTTATTGTTTTTAATATGTGAGTGTCCACCCTGTACTAGGTTTTATTTAGAACAGGCAAAACCATTGTCTACAAAAACAGGCAAAAACATTCTCTAGAATCTCTGAATTCTAAATCTAAGGGGATGTGAGAGGAGTAAAAATATATATACCATTCTGATTTCCTTTTACATGTACTTCACTTGTACCAAGGAAAGAGAAAACATGGCTAAAGGACACAGAGGGAGTCTTTTTTTTTTTTTCCCCCAGAATGCTTAAAGATTTTTCAAAGAAAGAAGGAATATGAGTACAATAGTAGAGAAATGGAGGGATAATTCTGGGTGAACAGATGTTTGCTCCAGACCTATATAGCTCTATGGGAGCAGTTGCCAAGTTGAAAAAGGAAGACTAGAACATGGGACAGAAAGACATAGCATGGGAGGAGAAGGACAACTTAAAAGACTCATTTGGAAAAGCAGATGCTAAAACTATAGATGTTATTGGGAAAGGAAAGCCAAAGGGATTAAGAGAACATAATGAAGTGGCTAAGATGATGAATTAGAGAAGTAATTGTAACAGTGCAGCTCAGAAAGATGACAGTTAGGCCGGGCACAGTGGCTCACGCCTGTAATCTCAGCACATTGGGAGGCCAAGGCAGGTGGATCACAAGGTCAGGAGATCGAGACCATCTGGCCAACATGGTGAAACCCTGTCTCTATTAAAATACAAAAAATTAGCCAGGTGTGGTGGCACGCACCTGTAGTCACAGCTACTTGGGAGGCTGAGGCAGGGGGAATTGCTTGAAACTGGGAGGTGGAGGTTGCAGTGAGCCGAGATTGTTCCACTGCACTTCAGCCTGGCGACAGAGTGAGACTCCGTCTCAAAAAGAAAAAAAAAAGATGACAGTCAGAGATAGGAGTTTCAGAGTGAAGAAATACTAAATGTATATTCGACCTAAATGTAAATTACAAAGTCAAAACAAATTAGAAGAGGCAGAAAAGTGAATCAAATCTGAGTCTGATTGAGACTGACTCTAATAGCACTATATTTTGAGTATCCTTTGTCTGAAATGCTTGGGACCAGAAGTGTTTCAGATTTCAGATGTTTTTGGATTTTGGAATATGCATATGATTACCTGCTGAGCACCCCGAATCCAATAATTCAAAAACTGAAATGCCCCAAATAGTACTTCTTTTAAGTGTCATGTAGGTGCTCAAAAGGTTTTGAAATTTGAAGCATTTCATGTTTCAGATTTTTGAATTTAGGATGCTCAACCTGTACCTAAAAATCTTGGTGTTTCTGACAGAGTTCTAATGTGAGATTTCTGGTTTTCATGGGCATTTCTTTTAGGGTATGGCATATTATCTCATTAATACTTAATTTTAGACCTTAAATGTTACTTGCAGATTTTTACTTGCTAATCATATCAACAAAATATCAAAGTGAAAGTAATCACTTCCTTATTCATTGTTTCTTTCAGATTCTGAAGCTTCAAGTCCTTTCACACCAGTGGCCGATGAGGACAGCGTAGTTTTCAGTAAACTGACTTACTTAGGCTGTGCCTCGGTAAATGCTCCCAGGAGTGAAGTGGAAGCCTTAAGGATGATGTCCATCTTAAGAAGCCAGTGTCAGATTTCACTAGATGTTACCCTTTCAGTGCCGAATGTGTCTGAAGGAATTGTGAGGTGAGACTGGTTTATTGAAATATTTCGATATTTACATCAGATCTCTGACCTGTTGCTTCAGAAAGAAGCAATAGTGAATAAAATACATATTAATAGTTATTTTACTTGTGTAACGTTTCATTTACCTGGCACTCATGTCTCCCAAGGACTGTGACCTTTGTGAAAAATGGTTGCTTATTTGTAATAAAGTTTTTCGTACTCTTCCCGATCATGCGTAGTACATTAGGCATTTAATGTTTTGGGGATAAATGAAATATATTGACATGAGTCAGCCTAAAAGATTATATTTTCCATGTTCCTTTGATGAAAATACAAGCTTGACACATTATTTCAAAATGGAGTTTCATGTTGAGTTTGAAAGTTACAAAAATTTATTATTAAATATTAACTATACCAGTACACCCCTTAATTTTTATGATGAGAAAACTGGCTAGGTGCAGTGGTTCATGCCTGTAATCCCAGCATTTTGGGAGGCTGAGACGGGTTGATCACTTAAGTTCAGGGGTTCGAGACCAGCCTGGGCAACATGGTGAAACCCTGTCTGTACAAAACATACAAAAATTAGCCACGCATGGTCGCACACACCTGTAGTCCCAGCTACTCAGGAGGCTGAAATGGGAGGATCACCTGAGCCTGGGAGTTCAAGGCTGCAGTGAGCTGTGATCATGCCACTTCACTCCAGACTGAGTGACAAAGTGAGACCCTGTCTCAACAAAACAAAATGAAAAAAAAAGATGAGAAAACTGAGGCACAGAGAAGCCTCTAGCTGTTTATACTAATAGAACAAATAACAATTGCAGATAGCTAATCAGATGTCTGTATCAACCAGCTAAATATACTGTTGCTCAATAAGTCAGATGAGTGCAGGTAAAATAAATTTTATTTCCCTATTACCAAAGATACATGCTTATTTAAAAAAATTGCCACATAAAAATAGCCTTAATTCTACTCTACCACTAATAAATACAGTTAACATCTTGGCTTATTAAGATCTTCTTTGCATATTGGTATATGTATATGTCTAGGTATATGTGAATATGCCTGCATATATATACATACATAATTTACAACTGTTAGAATCAACTTTTTTTTAACAGCAATGGACCTGTACATACCATCTTGTACTTAGTTTTATAACATAAACCTCTTTTCATGCCAGTAAATATTATTAAAAATTTTAATTTATGATGGCATATGAATGGGTTATAAATAAATAACCCATCTCTTATATTAGACATTTTAAGGCTTTTATCTTTCAGAGAAAAAAGCATGAATGATGATAGCTAATTTTAATTATATGGGAATATCAGTGTTTTATAAATAGGTATCTTCGAGCTCAATCTTTTTAGACTTCTGTTGATTTCCTTAGGATAAATTCCTAGAAGTAAACTTATTGAGTTTGTCTATTTTTATTGCTTCTAATAACATTGCCAACTAGCCATCTAGAAATATTGATCTAGTTTATACTTTTATCAGCAGTATATAGAATATCCATTTCTCAGTATCCTCAGAAGTATTTTGGACTTTGATGGTGACAGAGTAATAGCTGTATGTTGATTGTAGTAAAATAATCTGTATATGTAATTTTTCCCCTTAAGTATTTAAATAACTATTTTGCAAAGACTCACAAATTCTATTTATTAATGATAAACTATTAATGTGTTTATCACTCATTTCTATATGTTTCTTAGTCAATACTCATTCCTCTAACTGAAGTTACACTTTAATATATTTTTAATTCTATAAAAGAAGTTAGAAAGCTAGTCGGTTTTACTCCACGTTTTTAGAGTTTTCATAAAAGTGCTTTCAAACCTGTGTTAGATCCTCTTCCTGGGTATTTCCGTGATGAGCAAGGCCTTCTAGGCTTTCCCATTAATGGCTCTACCCACGTAGTGTTGAAATTGCATAGTTTCTTTTTAGACCTTCCATAGTTGTGCCTTACTGCCCTGATCAGAGTCTGGAATGTTGTAGGTATCACATAAATATCTGTTGAATAAGTAGATTTTTGAATGAATGCTATCCCTTTGATTTTTTACTGAATGGCATCCTTTTGCTCTTATTCTTGATTTTTTTTTTTTGAGGAGTTAACATTTTGTATAATTTCTGTCCTTATTTTCCATGAATCAAAAAAAAACTTGTTTCAGTCTGAGAAAAAGCATCAGTTTTTTGTTTTTTATTTTTTCATAACAGATTAGATCATTTTTAAAGGAGATAATTAGAAGCCCAGCTTTGCCCAGGTGTGGTGGCTTATGCCTGTAATCCCAGCACTTTGGGAGGCCTAGGTGGGCGGATCACCTGAGGTCGGAAGATTGAGACCATTCTGGCTAACCTGCCCTGTCTCTACTAAAAATACAAAAAATTAGCTGGGCATGGTGGCACATCCCTGTAATCCCAGCTACTTGGGAGGCTGAGGCAGGAGAATCACTTGAACCCAGGAGGCGGAGGTTGTGGTGAGCTGAGATTGCGCCATTGCACTCCAGCCTGGGCAACAAGAGCGAAACTTGTCTAAAAAAAAAAAAAAAAAAGCACAGCTTCAGTGATGTATTTTGGTAGTCTAATTTACGTATTAGTCTTGTCTTTATTTTGTTGCAGACTGTATAAGAAATGTGCTTATTGATAATGTTTATACCTTTCTGTTTGCCTCCCTAAAACATGATACCATATGGTTTTTAGTACTATGGAATTACATAATCAATAGCTTCCAGAATTCACATATGAGTTACTTATTAAAATTTAAGGTTAATATCAGCATACCAAATATATGATCTTCTTACTAGAAAGAATGAGTCTCACATCTTAATATAAACGTAGTGCAGATTGTTCATAATTCCTCTAATCTCTCTGTATCTTTTTCTCTGAACAGACTCTTAGATCCTCAGACAAACACTGAAATAGCAAACTACCCTATCTACAAAATCCTCTTCTGTGTCAGAGGGCATGATGGAACTCCTGAGAGTGACTGTTTTGCTTTCACTGAAAGTCATTACAATGCAGAGCTCTTCAGAATACACGTCTTCCGGTGTGAAATACAAGAAGCTGTAAGTCCTCAAGAGAAAACTCTCTGCAAATGAAACTTCACCAGTGCCCTCACTAGGTTGAAATGATTATGGTATTTATTATGATCACTCATAAGCCAGATGAAATCCTCTGCTAGTGTTTTAGTGATTCTAGCTAGCCTCATGGGCCAAAATATAAATTAACTAAAAATTTGATTAACTAGAACTTTGTTACTACTACTAAGAATGTCAGAGGAGATCTGTTGGCTACTTTTGATTGGGTTAAGTAGGCATTCTGGTTCTAGCATTGACAGATTTGCAAACCATTCTTTTAAATCAAAACTTGTTAGGACTGTTTTCATTGTAATATCTTCAGATAGTTTCTAACAATTTAGGAAATGATTTTTAAATTGGATTTATAGTGCTTACAACCATTTCTTTTTTAAAACCCCTTGTCTGGACATTTTTAGTGTTGCTTGCTTTATAGGCCTAACAAATTAGGTAATTTACCAAAAGAAATAAGTGGGATAAAGATAATTATTGCCCTCCAAAGTAGGTAACCTTCCAGCCTTAATAAAGGTATTTTATATCTTTTGATAACAGCCTATTTCCTAACATGTCTGGTTGTAGGTAAGCCGGATACTTTACAGTTTTGCCACTGCCTTCCGCCGTTCTGCCAAGCAAACCCCACTTTCAGCCACTGCTGCACCCCAGACTCCTGACAGTGACATCTTTACCTTCTCTGTGTCTTTAGAAATAAAAGAAGATGATGGTAAAGGTTATTTTAGGTAGGGAATCTTATTTTATTCATGTATTAACATGCTGTGGTTCAGGGGAAATTCTAGGTCAGATTATAACTTTCATACCATAAAATGATTGCTTTTAAAGGGAGGGCTTTTAAAAAAAATGTGGATGATAAAGGAAAATAAATACATAAATTTAACAGAGGCAAAGTTTGAAGAATTTTAAAGCAATTAAAAAAATTGTCATATTGGGAACATGTTGCTACCTTCTTTTAGTCAGATACCAAGTGGCTAACTGCTCATAAAAATATGGCCAAAGCGCCAGGCGCTGTGGCTCACACCTGTAATCCCAGCTCTTTGGGTGGCTGAGGCAGACGGATCACCTGAGGTCGGGAGTTCGAGACGAGCCTGACCAACATGGAGAAACCTTGTCTCTACTAAAAATACAAAATTAGCCGGGCGTGATGGCGGGTGCCTGTAATCCCAGCTACTTGGGAGGTTGGGGCAGGAGAATCGCTTGAACCCGGGAGGCAGAGGTTGCAGTGAGCCGAGATCCTGCCACTGCACTCCAGCCTGGGCAACAAGAACGAAACTCCATCTCAAAAAAAAAAAAAAAAAAAATATATATATATATGTATATATATATGGCCAAAGCTTAGTCAGCTGGATTTGTAGCTATATTTGTTTTGCTGATTGTATTTGCTTGTTTTAGTTGGTTGATTTACTTGTATTAATAATCTAAAAATCTTAAGCCTTTGCAAGTTTTCCCAGTAAAGTTATCTGCATACATTGGAAGGGGAGAAATAAGGTCTGTGTCTGAAGTCTAATCTTTTGTAGGGTTAGAAGTGACTGATTTTAATTTTTAAATATAATGATAATCCTTTGAGTGGTGGAAAGAACCATGGAATAGTAGTCAAAACTTAGCTTTAGTTTAATTATTGTTACTATTAACAATGTCCCCGTTTCCAAGTTTCTTTACATCTGTCAGTAGTTTCCTCATTTATTAAATGAGGTGGCTAGACTCTAAAACCCTTTCTCACTTTAAAATTTTATGGTTGCAAGATGACTTGATTTTTTTAAAATTATAGCCCATGTCACAAAATGATTGTATTATAATCAGTAATTGCATGTAGAAGTCTGTTTCCTCCATGACTACCTCATTAAATTGGTAAAACGAAGTTATATAAAAATATGAATATTTCTAATATTTTGCTTTTAAATTAAGCACAGTGATTGGTTTATTAGATTATTAGAAAAACTGATAATTTTTAGTCTTTCTTCAGACTTTGGAATTGTCATGCCATCTGGTGGCCAATTTAGTGTATAGTGCAGCTTAAACTTTGAGGAGTAAAGTATGACTCATTGTGCTCTGTGCTTTCTAATTAGATAGATTTCTATTCTCTCTCTCTTTTGTTTTTTTTGAGATACTCCTCACGCTGTTGCTCAGGCTTGAATGCAATGGTACAAACATGACTCACTGCAGCCTCAACCTTCTGGTCTCAAGCAGTCCTCCCACCTCGCCCTCCTGAGTAGCTGGGACCACGGATGCAGGCCACTATGTCTGGCTAATTTTTTTTTAAGTTTTTCTAGAGATGGGGTCTTGCCACATTGCCCAGGTTGGTCTTGAACTCGTGGTCTCAAGTGATAGTCTCGGCTTGTCAAAGTGTTGGGATTACAGGCATGAGCCACCCATTCCTGACTATTTCTATTCTCAAAGCAATGCTGTGAGGTAGTCCTTCCTGCAATGTACCTTCCTGCCCTGCAAAGTGAAAATTATAATCTGTATAATTTTAAGTAGTTTTTTACCTTGTTAAGCAACCTTTAAACTAAATATATTTTCTTTCTTTTTTTTTTTTGGGACAGAGCCTTGCTCTGTCACCAAGGCTGGAATGCAGTGGCACGATCACGGTTCACTGCAACCTCTGTCTCCCAGGTTCAAGCAATTCTCATGCCTCAGCCTCCTGAGTAGCTGGGATTACAAGCATCTGCCACCATACCCGGCTAATTTTTTCTATTTTTTAGTAGAGACAGGGTTTCGCCGTGTTGGCCAGGCTGGTCTCAAACTCCCGGCCTCAAGTGATCCATTTACCTTGGCCTCCCAGAGTGCTGGGATTATAGGCATGATTCACCATGCCTGGCCTTTTTTTCTTTATTGAAAATATTTATGTAGTTTTGGTCTGTAAATTCTAATTATTAAATAGGAAAGATTAAGATCCCTCAGAAGTATCAGTATAACTTCCCTTCCTTCTGAAATCAGGCATATTCAAGGTAGAATGGTCATAAACATCTCTGTTCTATTTGTTAATACTGACAAAGTGCTATTACAGAAAATCCCTGGATGGTCAGATTTGCTTTTCACATTTGTTAGGACTTTGTTCTCCTTTTGCTACATGGCTTTACTGAATTTCTGGTTTATAATAAATACTGTTATGTTAACTTAAATATATTATTTAAGTATAATGATCAATATACCTAAATATATTAGGTTAATATATATTATTTAGGTATAATAATAATTATATATTATACATATAAATTATTTATGTAATAGTTGTATACCTATTATTATATAAGACCTATTATATACTATTATACCTAAATATTTATTTTATCTAAATATTATACCAAAATAATTATTATACCTAAATATATTAGGTTAACACAACAGTACTTTAGATGTATGAAATCCTAGCAAAATATACCTTGGTTTGTCAGATTTAAACTTGTCAAATGTAGTTCCTCTTATCCAGTAATTCTGTAATATGTATGGAAATTTATCTGCAGAAATAATCATTGAGGTTTTCAAAGAATTATTATTATGAATGTTCTCCAACATACTGTGTATAATATTCATAGCAAATTTTAAAAGTAGAAATTAAATGTTGAATAGAGTACTAAAACATGTTGGTTTATGGATATTACTTATCCCCTGTCCAACTCATATTTGTGTATAACACAAGATTTACTGTGGTTTTACTTTAACATAAATATAGACAAAGTATGATGAGAATAATTAATGCTCTTCTCATTTCTGAAAAAGTATAATTTTTAAATTATTATTATTATTATTTTGAGACGGAGTTTTGCTCTTGTCACTCAGGCTGGAGTGCAATGGCGCGATCTTGGCTCATTGCAACCTCCTTCTCCCGGGTTCAAGTGATTCTACTGCTTCAACCTCCCGAGTAGCTGGAATTATAGGTGCCTGCCGCCACGCCTGGCTACTTTTTGTACTTTTAGTAGAGACGGGGTTTCACCATGTTGGCCAGGCTGGTCTCGAACTCCTGACCTCAGGTGATCCACCCGCCTCAGCCTCCCAAATTGCTGGGATTACAGGCGTGAGCCACCATGCCTGGCCAATTTTTAAATTATTATAATTAGAAACCTGCTTCTCCATTTTGCCCATGGGAAAACTGAGCATTTGTTTGTTTGTTGTTGAGACAGGGTCTCACACTTTTTTTTCTTTTTGAGACGGAGTCTCACTCTGTCACCCACGCTGGCGTACAGTGGCGCAGTCTCGGCTCACTGCAACCTCTGCCTCCCAGGTTCAAGTGATTCTCCTGCCTCAGCCTCCTAAGTAGCTGGGATTACAGACATGTGCTGCCACGCCCGGCTAATTTTTGTACTTTCAATAGAGACAGGGTTTTACCGTGTTGGCCAGGCTGGTCTCGAACTCCTGACCTCAAATGATCCACCTGCCTCGGCCTCCCAAAGTGCTGGGATTCCAAGCATGAGCCACTGTGCCCGACCTAAATTGAGCATTTTCATTCAAAGTACCATTCAAAACACTTCTTTTTTGTTTTACTTAATCCACTAACCGTCCTCATGAGATAAATTGGGTAGTTTATATTGTGCTTATTTATAGGTAAAGCCAGGGAAATTAAGCCTGTACTTCAGTTTCTTATTTTATACAATAGAAATTAAATACTAAATTCCCTACTTGGATACATTCACATGATGTATTTATTAGACCAGAAATATAATCTAGGACCCTGACATTCAGTGAGGTGAACACCCACTGATTACACTCTCCATTCTGCTTCCTCTTACTGCAGCCCTGTAGATTCGGAACACCAGAGACAACTTTCTGTCTATTGTTGTTGTTTTAAACTGCTAAACAGTGGGATTATATTTACTTGAGCATCCAAAGAACATAGAGACCAGTGTATCTATTACAAGTTGAAAATTGAGACCCTTCCATTTCCTTATAGGTGAAAACTCTGTCACAAATATTTAACAGTTTGGTATGCAAAAATTTTCTTTGAACATTTTTGACATTTTTAGAGTTCTTTGCTAAGATTCTTTGATTTTCTAATGGAAGTATTCAAAAATGTTCTTGAATTAGTATAAATAGTAATAAAGTGCAGAAGAGCTTCAAATTAGTATTTCTTTAGGGCTACCTTTAAGTTTGAGTAGGTGTTCAGAGCTTTTATCTAGCCATTTACGGTAGCGACTAATGGTTCTATTGCCATTATCTTAAAGTTATACAGAAATAAGATACAATTTAGATTTTTTGCATATTGGCTGATGGCCACAGACAGATGTTTACCTTTGAGAACAATGAGCTAGAGAAAGTGGTGTGTGGGAGAACAGGGGATTATTTTGTTAAACTGTCATTTTAAGAACTTTGCTGTGGCTTACATCTGTAATCTCAGTACTTGGGGAGGCTGAGGTGGGAGGATTGCTTGAGCCCATGAGTTTGAGACCAGCCTGGGCAACATAGCAAGATCCATCTCTACCAAAAATTTAAAAAATTAGCTAGGCATGGTGGCATGTACCTGTAATCCTAGGTATCCTGGAGGTTGAGGCAGGAAGATAGCTTGAGCCCAGGAGTTTGAGGCTGTAGTGAACTATGAGATTGTGCCACTGTGCTGCAACCTGGGCGACAGAACAAGATCCTGCCTCAAAAAAAGAAAAAGAATATTTTTACCTTTTTAATTAAGCTGATGTTTATTAACCTTATCACTAGTTAGTATTTTATAATTATTACACTGGTTTATAATAAAGTTAACAGTGCTTAAGGGAAGTGTTGGGCAACAGCTTATTGGCCATATCTTCCTCATTTCTATTACTTTTTAAAGATACCTTGCTTTGAAACTCAAAAGATCTATGATTAAGTATCTTTTTCTTCATTATATGTTTAAGCAAAGAAGGTGATAATAATCTATCTGTAAAGCTCAGTGATAAATATAAAGGAAAGAATACTTACTTTTTTTTGAGTTCTGTATGTCAGATGCCATGAAACATGCTTTACAGCAACAAAAGAGAAAATTAAGGTTATGTTTTAGGGGGCATAGGAGTGATTTTTCTAGCTTTATAAATGCTTTAGTGGTTTACCTGCAAATATCAAATGATTTTTTTTTTTTTTTTTTGAGATGTAGTCTCGCTCTGTCACCCATGCTGGAGTGTAGTGGCGCAATCTTGGCTCAGTGCAACCTCTGCCTCCCTGGTTCAAGCGATTCTCCTGCCTCAGCCTCCCGAATAGCTAGGACTGTAGGCATGTGCCATCACACCCAGCTAATTTTTGTATTTTTAATAGAGATGGGGTTTTACCATGTTGCTCAGGCTGGTCTCGAACTCCTGACCTCAAGTGATCCACTCACCTCTGTCTCCCAAAGTTCTGGGATTACAGGTGTAAGCCATAGTGCCTAGACTCAAATGATGTTTTCACATCAAGAGGCATACAATGATTTTTTTCTTTTTTGTTATTATTTGCAAACTATGCACAGAAAAGAATCAGAGATTTGAGGTCTTTGTTTAAAAAAATGGTTCTAGTATGTGACAAGAAAATGCTTTGCAAAATTAATGAAACATGTTGGTCTACAGTGCAGTTCCCAAAGATAAGGACAGACAGTGCTTTAAACTACGCCAAGGAATTGATAAGAAGATTGTCATCTATGTGCAGCAAACAACTAATAAAGAACTTGCCATTGAAAGGTAAGCATTTTTAGTAAGTTTAGCTTAAATATAAATTTTGGCTTTTATCAATCTAATGGCATAGTTTTACACTGTATTAAAAAATGTATTTCCAAAGAATTTTGTTCCCTAGGAAATTATTTTGTTACTGAAGTCAGTGCTTCATTACTTTGAAATAGCTACTATAAATAATCAGCTAATACACTCTCTTCAACTATGTGGTAATAAAAGGCAAACAGAATTAGCTGATCTTGAAGGAAGGATTATTATTTTAGCAACACAAATTTATTGATAATTCTAATGTGTTCTCTTTTCTATCAGCAAGAATTTGTTTTTAAAGTGGCCTAATTTAAACGTTCTTTTGTGTTATCTTTTTTCTTAAATTTATGTCAATTCTTTTTTTGTAGGTGTTTTGGTCTTCTCCTTAGTCCAGGAAAAGATGTACGAAATAGTGACATGCACTTACTAGATTTGGTAAGAATTTATTTTTATTAGAAAGTTACATACTGTTTCTTCAGTAAAGGTTGTTTCACTTTTTCTCATCTGAATCTAGTGTTAAAACATGTTTAAGAAGGTGATCTTGTAAGCTATAAAAACAACATGCAAAGATAAGATAATTTCCTTTTTCCTGACTAGCTATTTACAAGTCTGACTTTGGATAAGCCTTGGTCTGTTAACTGTGTGGTGGTGATAAAATTCTTGTTTAAATATTTGAGTACAGTTGATGTGATAATCAAAAGAGAAAATTTATTAAAGAATTATAGACTGTCATGTATCTTACCAATAGTAGGAGTTATTAGTATTATTCCCATTATCTGAAAATATTTTCAAAACTAAAAATTATATGATAATTCACATGAAAGAAGAATTCAACATTGGATTTAGGTTGTGGATTTTCTTAATGTGTATACAATTTGATATTCATAAGCATTTACATATAACTTCAGGACAGTTGCATAAATAATTGTCACATTTTTTACCATAAATGTAATCATTCACATACACTTATCCTCTTCCATATTCTTATATTTTTGCAGCTTCTGGTTTTTAAAGGCAGCAAGATGGGGGTTAACTGTTGTTCACTCACTGTGGCATTCGGGTTTATTTTTACTCTTTTTTTCTAGGAATCTATGGGCAAAAGTTCAGATGGAAAGTCGTATGTTATTACGGGGAGCTGGAATCCAAAATCCCCACATTTTCAAGTTGTAAATGAAGAAACTCCTAAAGGTGATACAGATTGTTGACATCATGAACAGAAATTTTAGTCTCAAGAAGAGATGCAAAACTAAGGACCCCTTCTTTGACCAATATCCAGTGTTTACCTAATTCTGATGAAACCGAAGAATTTGAATAGTTCTTCACTTTATTATTAAATTTGACCTATAAGCAAAGTATCACTTTTTCCCACTTTTCCATCCTTTTTTTCATTTTTTCCTTCCCCTCTTTCTTTTCTTTCTTTCTATTTATATGCTTATTTACTTACAGACTTATAAGTTTTATTTTTGTACAGAGGTAATCCATGCACATAAATGGTTAAAAATTTCAAAGGATTTATAGGGGGAAGTGAGTCTACCACAGTCCCCAGGGCTCTGTCCCAAAGGAATCACTGTTAGCAGTTTCTTGTGTAGCTCTTCAAATACTCTATGCATAAAGTATCTGGAAGATATTTCATATGCTCTTTGAATGGCATTTAATAGCTGCATATTATCCCATTCTGAAAATGTAATTTGCTTAATAAATGCCTCTTATTGAGCATTTTTCCCCTCTTCAGTTTTTTGTTATTAATAGCACTATAGATAAATAAAGGATGTAAACAGACCATTCAAATACCATTGTTAACCAAATTTAAAAATTGAGAAGTTTCAGTGTTGATGAGGGTGACATAAAGAAGTCATATGCCACTTGTGCAGAACAATCTGACAGTACAGTGGTGTTTTTATTTTATTTTATTTTATTTTATTTATTTATTTATTTATTTATTTATTTATTTATTTATTTATTTTTGAGACAGAGTCTTACTCTGTCACCCAGGCTGGAATGCAGTGGCACAATCTTGGCTCACTGCGGCCTGCACCTCCCGGGTTTAAGTGGTTCTCCTACCTCAGCCTCCCAAATATCTGGGACTACAGGCATGTGCCAACATACCTGGCTAATTTTTGTATTTTTAGTAGAGACAAGGTTTTACCATGTTGGCCAGGCTGGTCTCATGGGCTCAAGTGATCTGCCTGCCTTGGTCTCCTGATGACAGTACAGTTTTAAAAGCTTTACAGTGTATACTACTGTCAGTTACTTTAAAATAATTCTCAATATGGAATTTGTTTTTGAAACCAGTTATTTGTCTAGTTATTTTACATGTTTAATTGATGGTTCACTTAAGGTATTTTGAAAGTTTATAATAAAAGTAATAGCTTTTATGGAATCTTATGAGCAAATATATTTGTGTTTCTGATTTACCTCTTCAGCCTCTCTCTTTCTTTGTTTAGATAAAGTCCTGTTTATGACCACAGCTGTAGATTTGGTAATAACAGAAGTACAGGAGCCTGTTCGATTTCTCCTGGAGACAAAAGTCCGCGTTTGCTCACCTAATGAAAGATTATTCTGGCCCTTCAGCAAACGTAGTACTACTGAAAATTTCTTTTTGAAACTAAAACAGGTACTGTATTTTTCTATTAATATAGAAGGGGGAATAAGAAAGGAGAAATCACATCTGAGGCTGATTTCTAAGCCCTCAGATCTTTAAACAGTCATGTGTATTTTAAATATATTAAGAGGAAAAATTATATTTTTCATATTTACCCACCTACTTGTCATTTTCATTGCTCTTTGTTTCTTCCCAAAGATCCACATTTCCATTTGGTCTCATTTACTTTCAACCCGAAGAACAGCATTTCTTTAAGTATAGATCTGCTAAAGATGTATTCTCTTAAACTTCTCTAGATGAAAATGTCTGTTTTTGGCTTTCATCCCGGTAGGGTATTTTCACTGGATAGGATTCTGGTTGACTTTTTTTTCTTTAAAGATGTCATTCCTATTCTTCTGGCTTTCATTTTTATTGTTGTTGTTGTTGTTTGTTTGTTTGTTTTTGAGATGAAGTCTCGCTCTGTCACCACCCAGGCTGGAGTGCAGTGGCGCAATCTTGGCTCACTGCAACCTCTGCCTCCCGGGTTCAAGTGATTTTCCTGCCTCAGCCTCCCAAGTAGCTGGGACTACAAGTGTATGCCAGCATGCCCGGCTAATTTTTTTTTTTTGTATTTTTAGTAAAGACAGCGTTTCACTGTGTTGGCCAGGCTGGTCTCGGACTCCTCACCTCAGGTGATCCGCCCACCTCAGCCTCCCAAAGTCCTGGGATTACAGACGTGAGCCACCTTGCCCAGCCAGCCCTTCCATTGTTTTTGATGAGAAGTCAGCATTCATTTATGTTATTGTTCCTCTGGGTATAATGTGTCATTTTCTTCTTGCTGCTTTTAAGATTATTCATCTTTGGTTTTCAGATGTTTAACTGTGACATGATTAGGTACGGTTTTCTTTCCGTTTATCCTGCTTGGGATTTGTTGGGGTTCTTGCGTTTTTAAATTTATGCTTTTATTTTTAATTTTAAAATTTTTTTTTTTTTAACCAGATTTGGGGGAAATCTGGCCCATTATTTCTTAAACTTTTTTTCCTGCCCATCTCTCTTCTCTTTGATTCTGGGGTTGTAATTATGTATATTTTAGAACTTTTGATATCTCTGAGGCTCTATTTTTTCCCAGTCTTTTTTCTGTTTTCTTCAGATGGGATACTTTCTATTAATATGTCTTTAAGTTCACTGATTTTTATGAACTTCTAATCTGTTAGAGTCATTCAATGAATTTTAAAAACATTTTCTATATTTTTTGTTTTTAAAATGTCTGTGTGGGTTTTTTTTTTTATCTCTGTTGTCTCTTGATTTCCTGTTTGTTCTTTTACATTGAGCAGGTTTTCTTTTAAATCCTTAAGCATAATTACAGTACAGCCACTTTAGAATTTTGCCTGCTAATTTTCATGTATGATGATGCACATTTTTGTTTCTTTGTAATTTTGGATTACAAGTTAAACGTCTTAAGTGATGCATTGTAGAGACTGTATTCTGTTACTTTCTTCTGAAGAGTCTTGATTTTTTTTTTTCTTAAATCAGGCAGTTAACTTGATCAAAGTTAAACTTCATACTCTGTCTTTTTTGTGGGTGGGTAGCAGCCAAAATCTCTGTTCCAATCTTTTACTCTTCTTTGGCCCCCAGTTGTTCTACCACCTACTGCTTCCATTTTTACTTTCCTTTGTAGCAAAACTCCTTGGAAGATATCAAGGTCACCACTGATTTAAATTGCTAATCTGAGTCCTCATCTTGACCTGTCTGTAGCATTTGCTTTAGATGATGACTTTCTTTTCCTTACTTTCTTTTCCTTAAAGCTCCTCTTTATCTTGGTTCTCAGGACATCTCAAACTTAACATGTCCAAAAAGGTTTATTATCTCATCTCCATCTAATCACTTCTCACCAGCTAGAGTACAATAGTCCTCATCTGAGTCATCATTTATAGCAATAGCCTTTTTTTTTTTTTCTTTTTTAAAATATAGATGGGGATTTGCCATGTTGTCCAGGCTGGTCTTGACCTCCTGGGCTCCAGAAGTCTGCCTACCTCAGCCTCCCAAAGTGCTGGGATTATAAGGCATGAGCCAGCACACCTGGCCTAGCAGTAACCTCTTTACCCATCATACTGTTTCTGTCTTTGTCCCCTCTTGATTTCTTTTCAACATAATAGTAGCCTAAGATCAGATCTTATCACTTTTCTGCATAAAACCCTCCAGCCTTGTTTTACTCAATAAAAGCCAAAGTTTTACTCAATAAAAGCCAAAGTTTTACTCAGTAAAAGCCAAAGTGCTGGGATAACAGGCTTGAGCCACTGTGCCTGACCTTATTTTTTATTTAGTAGAGATGGGGTTTCACTATGTTGGCCAGGCTGGTCTCGAACTCCTGACCTCGTGATCCGCCTGCCTCGGCCTCCCAAAGTGCTGGGATTACAGGTGGGAGCCACCGCGCCTGGCCCTATTTTTTATTTTTTTAACCAGACTTTTACATACCGATAATGCCATGTAACATACTTTTATATTGTTTATTATCTATTTTGAATGTTAGAGTCCTCTACTAAGGAGAGATTCTTAATCTGTCTTATTTGGTGACTTATCCCAAGTACCTGGAACATAGTAGTTCTCAATAAATATACGTTGAATTGATTTTATTTACATGCAACTTCTGTTTTCTGTTATATAAAATGAAAGTGTTGTATGTGGGGCTTACTTGAATATACTTTTCCATATTACATTTTTTTATTTCGATAGCAAGAATTTTGATTCTAGTACACCCAAGTTAGCCCTATTGGGTATATTTAGAAAAAGGAAATAAGCAGAGCAGGCATGGACACTTCTTTTCAGTGTTGTCCTAAGAGACAAAGTAAAGCTGAGTCCCAGCACTATTCTCCCAGCTCTTCATTGTAGCAGGAGCAGAGGATTAGCATGGGGTCGTCATCTAGAACTTGAATTTGGAGTCAGAGCACATGGATTTTACCGCTAGCTTGTTAACTTTGAGCAAGTTCCCTCAACTCTCTGAGTCTCAGTTTATAAATTGTAAATTGTCAGCATAATAGAATCTTCCTCATAGTGCTATTGTGTCATTAAATTAAAAACTATACAACATGCTTAGAATAGTTCCCAGTACATAGTAAGTTCTCCCTACATATTTGCTGTTACTATTGAGAAGGATTATACAACCTCTCTGGGACACCAAATTAATAAAAAAAGCACTAAGTCATGAAATCAGAACAGCATTGATTATTTAGATGGAGGGTGAGCCCCGGGAGAAGAACTCATCAGAAATTAAACTAGTTTACAAACACCACTTTGAAAGTTTAGAGATTAAGAGAGAATGATCTTTAAATGTTTCTAGATGGTCTGTAATCCCAGCCTTTGGGAGGCCGAGGCGGGCGGATCACCTGAGGTTGGGAGTTTGAAACCAGCCTGACCAACATGGAGAAACCCCGTCTCTACTAAAAATACAAAATTAGCCAGGCGTAGTGGTGCATGCCTGTAATCCCAGCTACTTGGGAGGCTGAAACAGGAGAATTGCTTGAACCCGGGAGGTGGAGGTTGCATTGAGCTAAGATCACACCATCGCACTCCAGCCTGGGCAACAAGAGCAAAACTCCGTCAAAAAAAAAAAAAAAGTTCCTAGATGGTAAATAGAAATTAGTTGTATATATATTTTTATTATATATATATATTTTTTTTACTTACTGGCCTGAGAATAGTTGTATAATAATTTTCAGTAAAAGTTGTATGTAAAAAATAGTTCTGTTTAATTAGCGTTCGAACCCTTTAATCTCATTTTAGTGAACATAAATAAGATTCCCCTGATCTTGCATTTCCTTTTGACATCTAATGTTATACAACCTTGGATTCAAAGACTGCATGGGTTTACAAGGTTTTGTGGTTGGGTATAGAAGAATATATCTTTCTATGGAAACAAATTTATTTAATTTTATTTTTAAAAATTTATTTTTTATTTTTAGCAACCATAATCAGAGCTACATGTTAATTCAATGTAAAACTTTTAAAATATTCTCATACAGTATGTTATTCAAATAATAACATAACTTCTATTAATAACTTAATTTTTTTTTAGTTAGGCTAAAAAATGACTTGACAGGGTAAACTAGCCAAAAACATACCTGAAATGCAGCCTAAGAGACTGCTCTGGACTCTTTGTTAAGGCTACAAACTAAACATAAGCTGAGTTTTCACTGTTTTCTTTGCAAAAAGCAGAAGTGTGTATGTGGAGGCTCGGGGGAGAGCAGGAAATTCCCGATGATAATCTTTTATTTTTCTCCTTATTTGGATAAGTCTTTGTGTTTGTGTGGGGATTTAGGGGGAGTGCTAGGGAGTGGGAAAGGAGAGGTAGAATGGGAAGAATTTGAACAACTTTTCGCTGTCTTAAAGCATTTAGAACACTGTTAATCTCACCCCTTGTAACTTAATAAACTAAATTTATTCCCTCTTTTATATTCATGGCATTAAAAAGTATTTGAGGTTCAACTGTGACCATCATTGTCTTGGCTACTTCACTTTTTAAAATCTTATGTAGTTTTCACAGTGATTCAATGAGGATAAATAGTATTTTCACTTTATAGATGAGGAAACTGAGATCCAAAGATATTTAGCAGTAGATTTCTATGGGATGTTATATGAACAAAACATATATCTAAGCCTTTTAAAAGTCTCCGCCAGGACACTCTCCAGAGAAACATGCTACTTTTTTCTTTTCATCTATAAGAGTATTTTTAGGATTTACTGAAATTAAGCATAATTTAAAATTTTAACCATTTTCCGTTCTCCTTAGACTGAAAAGGAAACAATGCTACAAAGCAAATTTAAGAATATACAACATACAGCATTTCTGTTTTTTGCTGCCAGTATAGGAAAACAATATGTAAATGCTTTTTAAGACGTGTTTAAAAATTGATTCTTTTTCCTTTCACTAAAATTATCTGGTGACTCAGCAATTACTTTTATCCTGGAAGCCTTCCCATCTGTGAGACTGTTATATTAAGATAGCATCATAGTAGAGAAGAAACTAAACATTAGTAGGGACAGGAGGATTGCTTTCTTGGACTTAAATTTTCTTATACTACTTACTGAAAGAGCAAGAAAATGATCTAATGAATAGATTTTCCAATAGTGACATAAGGCGAACAAAAGACCAATTAAACATTCTTATAACTATAGAATAATGTCATTTTTATTGCCAATTAAACTATAGGGGTCTTAAAATCTTTCATAAAATTACTGTTTTATAAATGAAGAAGCTGATATCTGAAAGACTAAGTGGTATGGCCAATGTTGTACAGATAATTAGTGTAACTATAACTGGATACCCGGGCCTCTTATTTTAATTTGCTGAGAGTGTATGTGTGTGGTACACACATTCCTCTCAAGATAAAAATATACAAATGCTTTCCATTCCACTGCTGAATTGAGAGGTGTGTGATATTAGGTTGTTCCAGTATTTCTGATGGGAAGTGTGATCACTTAATTAAGGTGGTGACCACTGGATCTCTCCTTTGTAAAATAGGGTTTTTCTTGACACTTAGCAAGTAATCTTTGGGGGTGATGCTTTGGCAACTTCCAAATATCCTGTTTCTCAACAACGTCTTTTTTGTTTTTTTTTTCCTTCACTCTGCAGCCCAGCCTGGAGTGCAGTGTCAAAAGCACGGCTTGCTACAGCCTTGACCTCCTGGGCTCAAGTGATCCTCCTACATCAGCCTCCCAAGTAGCTGGGATCAAGGTGCACTACCATGCCTGGCTAATTTTTTAATTTTTTGGAGAGACGGAGTTTCACCATGTTACCCAGGCTGGTCTCAAACTGGAGTTCAAATGATACTCCCACCTCAGCCTCCCAAAGTGCTGAGATTATAGGCATGAGCCACTATGCCCAGCCAATAACTAATTAAGTAATATTTTTAGTATCTGTTGGTGATATTTACCTGATTCAGTTGAGTTCATTCACGTATTTTCAATAATAATTTGCCATTACAGGATTTTCTTTTTAAAATATTTATATGCATATATTTTATTTACAGCAACAGTAAATAATTTATTTGCCTTATCTTCATCAAAATCTAAAAAAGTCAGCCAGGCACGGTGGCTTATGCCTGTAATCCCAGCACTTTGGGAGGCCGAGGCAGATGGATCACCTGAGGTCAGGAGTTCAAGACCAGCCTGACCAACATGGCGAAACCCTGTCTCTATTAAAAATACAAAATTACCTGGGTGTGGTGGTGCACATCCGTAATCCCAGCTACTCGGGAGGCTGAGGCAGGAGAATCACTTGAACCTGGGAGGTAGAAGTTGCAGTGAGCCGAGATCGCGCCATTGCACTCCAGCCTGGGCAACAAGAGTGAAACTCCATCTCAGAAAAAAAAAAAAAAAACTAAACTAAAAAAGTCTTGCAGTTAATAATAGAATTATTGGGTGAAATTTAAGATTTTATGGAACTTCTTTTTGTCCTTTGAATATGTTTCAGTAAGATTATAAAATGGTTGCTGTTTAAAAATCACTGGGAATAATTTTTTATTGTGGTTCTGTTACCATTTGACATATAGTTAGGTTCATTTGTTTCCATTTATTTTAGCTTAGGGGCTTGGGATTTTTTTTTCCTTTTTTTTTTTTTGAATATATAAAATACTTATAAATGTCATAATTATGTAGAAATGTATACTCGGAAGTCTGCTTCCATTTGTATCTCCTTACCCCCATACCCATAGATAACAATTATTATTGGTTTATGGTTTATTATCCTGATTTCATTTTTGTGAAGATAAAATTCTGTATATTTTTAACTTCCTTCTGAAATAAAAATTAGCATACTCCATATGTCTTATCCTATACATTGCTTTTTAAACTTAATATATCCTGGGGATCATTCCACATCAGTGCATAGAGATTTCCTCATTTCCGATTTAATGGCTATTTAGTACTGTCCTATTTGGATGAACTATGGGCTTTTCAACCAGTCTGCTATTGATGGACACTTGGACTGGTTTCCAGTCGTTTGCTGTTCCAAATAATGTTGCAGTGTGGAATCTTATGTATGTGTTATTTTGATTTTATGAAAGTGCATCTTAGAATAGACTCCTATTAGTACAATCACTGACACATAAGGTGAATGTACATATGCTATTGTTATATTTGCCAAATTCCCTTCGTAGAAGGTGTAACCATGGACAGGGTATGAGAATACCTGTTTCTCTGCAGGGTTGTCGAGTGTGTTGTCAGACTTAAGGATCTGTGAGGCAGTGGTGTCTAAGAATAGTTTTAGTTTATCCTCTGCCTTTTTAATGTATAAGGGTGAGTTTTCTGTGAATTTTCTATTCATATCTTTTGCTCATTTTTCTCTTTGACTTTGGTCTTTTTCGTCTTTATTTTCAGAACCTCTTTGTATATTCAAGAGAGATTAACCCTTGGAGATATGATAGTCCTCCCAGTTTGTCACTTATCTTTTAGCTTACATCATGGTGATTCTTTTTGGGTTTGTCATGCAGTTTCTTCTTATGTACTTGAATATATCAATATTTTCTTTTAAACCTTTCTGGATTTGAGATCATAGTTAGAAAGGCTTTCCTAACTCCCAAGTTACAAAAAGAATACACTCTTCTGTTACTCTCCTGTTACTTATATGGTTTCATTTTACTCTTTTAGATTTCTGATTCATTAGTATTTTATTCCGATGTACTCTGGTATATAGCGTAAAGTGTGGATTTGATTTAATCTTTTTCAAAATGGCTATTCTCTTGTCCCAACACCATTCATTAAAAACGATTAACTTTTCTACCCGGTGATTTGAAATGCTACACTTATCATATATGAAATTTCCCTGTGTGTTTGAACCTCTTTCTGGTATTTATATTCTGTTCCTCTGGTCTTGCATTAGAATCACATGGTTGTAATTATGTAGACTTTATTTTTATTTATTTATTTATTTATTTTGAGATGGGGTCTCACTCTGTCAACCCAGGCTAGAGTGCAATGGTGCGATCTCAGCTCACTGCAGCCTCCACCTCCCTGGTTCAAGCAATTCTCCCACCTCAGCTTCCCGAGTAGCTGGGATTACAGGGTTGCACCACCACGCCTGGCTAATTTCTTGCATTTTTAATAGAGACTAGGTTTTACCATGTTGGTTAGGGTAGTCTCGAACTCCTGACCTCAGGTGATCCACCAGCCTCAGCCTCCTAAAGTACTGGGATTACAGGCGTGAGCCACTGCACCTGACAATGTGTAGACTTTATAATATGTTTTTATATCTGGTAGGTCTACCTTCCCTCCTCAAATACTCCTTTTTGTGGGTTTTCCTGGATTTTCTTGTTTATTTTTCATATAAACTTTATGTTCAACTTGTGTAGCTCTGGAAAAAAAAAAAACTACTGGTGTTTTTCATTTGTTTGTGGGTTTTTTTTTAAAATTTTTTTTAGACAGAGTCTCGCTATGGAGTGCAGTGGCATGATCCTGGCTCACTGCAACCTCCGCCTCCCAGGTTCAAGTGATTCTCCTGCCTCAGCCTCCAGAGTAGCTGGGATTACAGGCATGTGCTGCCAGGCCCAGCTAATTTTTTGTATTTTTAGTACAGATGGGCTTTCACCATGTTGGCCAGGCTAGTCTTGAACTCCTGGCCTCAAGTAATCTACTTGCCTAGGCCTCCCAAATTGCTGGGATTATAGGCGTGAGCTACTGAGCCTGGCTTTTTTTTTTTTTTCCAAGACAGAGTCTTGCTCTATTACATAGGCTGGAGTACAGTGGAACGATCTCAGCTCACTGCAGCCTCTGCCTCCCGGGCCCAAGTGATCCTCCTGTCTCAGCCTCCTGAGTAGCTGGGACCACAGGTGCGCACCACCACACCTGGCTAAGTTTTTGTATTTTTTTTTTTTTTTTTTTTTTTTAAGAAAGATGGGCTTTTGCCTTTGTTGCTCAGGCTGATCTCAAACACCTGGGCTCAGGTGAGCTGCCCACCTTCGTTTCCCAAAATGCGCAACCTCCCAAAGTATTGGGATTACAGGCATGAGCCATCATGCCTGGCCACTACTGATGTTTTTATTGGGGAAAATTGACATCTTTATGATGTTGAGTCATCTTATCCAGGAACATGGGATGTCTTTCCATTTATTCAAGTCTACCCTTTTTTGTCTCATCTGACTGCTTTTAATTATTTTATATGTTTATAACATATATATTTCATAAATATAAGATATCTAATTTAAAAACCTGTTTAAATTATATATATAATTTAAAACCTATGTTTAAATTATATATATAATTAAAACCTATGTTTAAATTATATATATAATTTAAAACCTATGTTTAAATTATATATATAATTTAAAACCTATGTTTAAATTATATATATATTTAAAACCTATGTTTAAATTATATATATATTTAAAACCTATGTTTAAATTATATATATATTTAAAACCTATGTTTAAATTATATATATAATTTAAAACCTATGTTTAAATTATATATATAATTTAAAACCTATGTTTAAATTATATATATAATTTAAAACCTATGTTTAAATTATGTATAATTTAATATATAAAAGTTTTATATTTAACATATATAATTCAAAAAGCTTTTTACTATAGAAAATTCAAACATATGCAGAAATTGTAAAATAGTATAACGAATCCCCATGTACTATTACCCAGCTTCAACAATTAACATTTTTCATAGTTAGAGTCCTTGACTTACAAGTTTGGTCCAGTAATTGACTGTATTTATCTGACTTCAAAAGGCAGCGTGTCCTTTGGTCATTATGACATACAGAAGAGTTTCTAAGTGGACCACGTTGGTTTGTTTATTTTTAAGATAAAGAGCTATTGCTGGCCGGGCACGGTGGCTCATGTCTGTAATCCCAACACTTCGGGAGGCTGAGGCAGGTAAATCGTGAGACCAGCCTGGCCAACATGGTGAAACCCCGTCTCCACTAAAAATACAAAAAATTAGCTGGGCATAGTGGCGGGCTCCTGTAATCCCAGCTAATTGGGAGGCTGAGACAGGAGAATCGCTTGAACCCAGGAAGCGGAGGTTGCAGTGAGCCGAGATCATGCCATTGCACTCCAGCCCTGGCGACAGAGGGAGACTCCATCTCAAAAAAAAAAAAAAAAAAAAGAGCTATTGCTGATCTTTGAACTGTTTAGGATACCAATTGTCTGATGTTTCAAAGAGCAATTTATAACAAAACAAAAATTTTAAATTCTCTTTCTTATTAAAGTATAATTTTCAAGAGTTAAAAATCATAATTATCAATTTAGAATGAACATGTATCAAATATTCTAATTCAGTGTATTAATTAATGAGAGAACCAGAAAGGTAGCAAAACTCTGAGTACTTGTGGAACTTGGATTTACATGGTCCTTCCTTTCAAAAAAACGAATGTTACAATAAGATTACTAGATTAGAAATAAAACTGGTTAATGTCCTTTAGGTAACTTTTGGGTTATATTTTCTCTTGGACAGAAATCATTTGCATATCTCCTGGACACAAATCTATAGGTTAACATGTAACTTCAGAGTCTGAGTCCTTAATTAATAGTAAGTAGCTAAGTCAAAATGGCATATTCATCTAGAAAATTAAGTAATCCTTGGGTGGACATGTTAAACCAAAGTTGACAGACAGGCCTGTAGGTCAAACCTGGCCTGTCACTTGTTTTTGTAAATAAAGTTCTGTTGGAACACAGCCAAACTCACTCATTTATTGCCTGGCTGCTTTTGCACTATAACAGCAGAGTTGTGTAGTTTTAATAGAGACAACTGGCCCATATAGCTTAAAATGTTTACTATTTGGCCCTTTACAGAAAAGTTTACTGACTTCTATATTAAACAGTGCTTCAAGATGATATTGAAAGAGCGTGTTGCCACTATCATGGCCTTACTTCCATGATAGGGTTAATTTATTTTAAGAACCCAAATGAACATTGCAATGATAAAAATCTGCTCTGGCTGATATTTCTATAGCTCATGAACATCTTATTCCCCCATCTCCCTTTCTGTGTTTTTACTTTAGTATGTGTGTATATATATATTTTTGTATAGCCACCTTTCTGGTTTTCTCTGTACCTTTTCCTATAGCTCTCCCCTTTTATTCTTCCGTATATTTCATGCTACCTTCCTTATATGGAAGGAAGAATGTTAGTATACTTACTTACATGTAATATGGAATGTTAATGTACTTATAATGTGTATTGTAGTGTAAAGTTTTATATTCCTGGTTTAAATTTTTAATTTAGGTCAGCTTAAATTATATGTTTGCCTCAAAATAAAACTAAAATACAATCAATTGGAGTAATCAACATTTTTGTGGTTACTGTTGATGTGTTCTCTGCCATTCACCTCCCCCTGACCCCACCACAACTCCAAGTTGTAGCTTTCAGTTGAAGAAAAAGTTCTCTACACTGTTTTAAGCAAAAGGAGTGGGGATAAAACACTAGAACATTAGAAGTAAGAATTTTCTTAGTCTTGAAGTTTATGTTTTAGAGTAATTTAAAACACTTTTTCTGTATAGTTTTATATAGGAAACCTTGAAGGATGCCTTAACTAATTTGGGAGATACAGAACTGTTAGCTCTTTAGTTGACACTGGTTAAACATTGGTAGTTGGATACTTGACAATATGGTTTGAAGACAAACCAATATGGTTTGAAGCAGAACTAGAGTACTGCTCAGTAAATGCCCAATTTTCCTAAGAATTTTAAGATCTAAACATATGCTTTTCTGTTTTAAAAAGTTACTTCTAATGTAGATACTAAAAAAAAAATCATTTATTTTCACATCCTGTATGAAATCAGAAGTGATTGCAGTGAGCCGAGATCACTACAATTAAAAACATTAAAAACACTGCAATTAATTAAAAACATAAAGAATTTTACTGCTTAATAAATAATATTTTTTCATCTTCAAGATAAAGCAAAGGGAGAGAAAGAATAATACTGACACTTTATATGAAGTTGTATGCTTGGAAAGTGAATCAGAAAGAGAGAGGAGGAAAACTACAGCCAGTCCTTCAGTTCGCCTGCCACAATCTGGATCGCAAAGTTCAGTGATACCTTCTCCTCCAGAAGATGATGAAGAGGAAGGTAAACTGTAGGGATAGCTTAATTTATTTTTGGGGGTGGAAGACCATGCAAACTATTAAAATCGTATCAGGGGATTGATAATGTGATACGGCATTTATAATTCATTTAATGAATTCCTTATGAGAGTTTACTATGTGTAAGTAGCTGTGGGAGATTTAAAAATGATTAACATTGAGTTTTCTTTAAGATACTTGTAACCCAGTTGGAAAAATGAGATTTATAATTAGCTCCTTTTAAACAATCAGTGTAGTGCTAGCTTGGTATATTAGTACATTTTTTTTTAGAACAAGTTTGACACAGCTTGCACCTAAAGAAATGTTCCTATCTCAACACATTCATTTTGCAGGAACAAATTCACTGTGCCAAAATGTGGCTTGCACACATGACCCTTTTTACCAAATATATTTATAAATATATACATTTATATATTACTGTGTTTTACACTGATAAACGTTAAGAATCCACTGGTTCTTTGTTTCTTTTTTTTTTCTGGCTAAATCTATTGAATTAATCTGTCATTCTCTATTAAAAGATATAATTACCTTTTAATGAGGCATGAAGGAAGGGGGCCACAGGAAACATGAATGAGAGTCGTTTTCTAATTTCTAACTTAGTACCAGGGCTTCGACTTTAATGGAAGAAAACCTGATTACAATATAAGATCATGTGAGCCATGTATCTATATGTGAAGCTCACAGGAAATGTTCTGGAAATTCATAGAGGAGAATTTGGTTTTCATTGTGGGGAATGTTGTGGGGCATCATAAAGAGTAGTTTTTCAGTTGGGACTTTTAAGTGCAAGGAGAATCTAGTAGTCATCAGTGGAGTTCCTTGGAATTTCTAGTTAAGAAGTTGCATTAACAAAAGCATGGGGATGGCAAGAATGATTGATTTGGTTAAATGAAACGTATCCATGTACTTTCTTCAAGTTTAGAGTGAGCACTCACTTTCTTCATGTTTAGAGTGAGCACTGAGTTTCCAATACCTACTGTTTGCTATAACTCCCATTGCCCTTATGATTAATCAATTTAGCATCATTTATTAGTAATACTAATGGCCACCAATTACTGTGCTTAATATAATCCTCATAATAATCCTGAAAAATAGGATTTATTGTTAACCTAACTTTGCACATAAATGGAATCTGGCCAGGCACGGTGGCTCATGGCTGTAATCCCAGCATGGGAGGCTGAGGTGGGAGGATCACTTGAAGTCAGGAGTTCGAGACCAGTCTGGCCAACATGGTGAAACCCTGTCTCTACTAAATACAAAAAATTAGCTGGGTGTGATGGCGCATGCCTGTAATCCTAGCTACTTGGGAGGCTGAGGCAGGAGAGTTTATTGTATCCAGGAGGTGGAGGTTGCAGTGAGGCAAGGCTGCGCCATTGCACTCCAGCCTGGGCAACAAGAGCAAAACTCTGTGTCAACAACAACAACAACAACAACAACAACAACAACAACAAAAGAAATGGAATCTCAGCAAAGTGAATTTGCCCAAGGTTACACAGCTAGAAATTGGCAGAGTCAGGATTTGGATCTAGGTCTGTGAGTCCACAGTCATAGCTGTAGTCTATCATCATCTCTTGCATTTAGTTCACATAAAGCATTTTGAAGTATGGAAAAAGCACATGTATTGTTTTTGATGTCAGAGATGCAATTCAGAGTCCCCCTGGAGAGCCAATTTAAGTCATATGTTATATCTGGGAAAGGTGGATTGTTCCCACTGTTTGAAATTGTCTGTTGTGTAACAGTCTTGATTGAGGTTTGCAGTTTCTCTTCTAGGTCAACACTGGTTAAGATGACAGAGTGGGTAAAAGTTTACATAACTTTCCTCTCTTAACACTCAGCGATAAAAACAAAACAAAACAAACACAAAAATTGAGAAAGACACTATTACGAAACCAGAGAATGCTCAAATCTTCATACCATAGATTTTGAGGAATATCTGCTGGTTACAAAGAAATCTGGGCCCGACTAAAGGTTCCTCAGGACTGACATCAAGTTTTAATTTATAGCAGACATACCTTTTTTAAAAATAAAATTTTAGGGGGTTCAGAAGGCCTCTACTGATAGTTCTTAACTAGGGAGAGATAAGGACTAATGGCAGTGTGTACCCCTTGGGGGAAATCATGGAACACTAGAACATAAGCTCTGTGAAGGAAAAGAGTGTGTCTGCTTTTGCCTCATGTTGTTCCCTAGCGTATACCACAACATCTGATATGTAGTTGGTGCTCAGTAAATATTGGCAGTATGGGTAACCCCCTAGAATTCATTTTTATAGTGAAGAGTTAATAACAGGAGAACTGGGACTAAAGAAAACTGTGTAGCCATGCTATCTTTTAATTCTCCCTAACCCAGTGTACAAACCAGAGAAACCATTCCTGCTGTGATTGTTTGCTTCCAGGGAAGAAATGATTACATTTCTCTCGAGAGGCTTCTTACCCATAAGACATTTGGCAGAAACCCAGAAATTATAAAGGGGACATGTTTAGAAGCATCATTCTGAAACTGAGATGCCTGTCCTACCCCACCTTAGGCAGATGGGTTCTTAACACAGATTTTAAACTACTACTACCCAGATTTATTGAAAGTATCCAAAATGTGAAAGAGAATTTTGTAAGAAAAGTTTTTCTAATATTTTTGAAGAAATTACCATCCCTTCTAAATTTTAGTACATTTTTCATAGCCACCTTTCCCCAAAGAGTTGTATTTGGTATATTGGTGTTTTAATAAATAGAAAATTACTTGAGAGATTAGAAAGTAGGGCCAGTCTTGCAAGGTAGTGAAGCTGGGGACATTTACCTTAGTGTCCTTGAGCCTTTCTTTTTTTTTTTGAGATGGAGTCTCACTGTGTCACCCAGACTGGAGTACAATGGCACAATTTCGGCTCACTGCAACCTCCGCCTCCTGGGTTCAAGTGATTCTCCTGCCTCAGCCTCCTGAGTAGCTGGGATTACAGGTGCCCACACCACGCCTAGCTAATTTTTGTATGTTTTAGTAGAGATGGGGTTTCACCAGGTTGGCCAGGCTTGTCTCAAACTCCTGACCTCAGATGATCCACCCACTTTGGCCTCCCAAAGTGCTGGGATTACAGGTGTGAGCCACCGTGCCGGGCCTAGCCTTTTCTCTTCTTTACCTTATTCATCCATATATAGAAGATCTCTCACATTCTATCATCTTCTGTGTCTCACCAGCAAAACTGATGATAATGTCCAAAGCATTATAATATAAAGTTCAATAAGAAGTATCACAGATTTCTGAGTCTTTAAAATTAGTGCTTTCAGATGATTGCTGTCTCTGTTGGAGATGCAGATTCAACATGTAGTCATTAGAGGTGTAAAGATCCAAACTTTGTTTAGGCAAGTTAAGCTAAAAAATAAAAACAAACAAAATCTAGAAAGAGCATCGGTAAAGATCGATGGAAACAAGTACTGTTGTAACCCAGTTAGTGGAACTGTAAATTGGTAGAACATTTTGGAAGTCAGTTTGTCGGAAATTTTCAGTATTCTTAAAAATAATGCATTCTTTTTAAAACTGAGAAAGTCAGTTTCTGCACATAAACCCGATGAAAGCAATGAGATATATTCATCCTGATTCCGTTTGTAGCAAAAAGTTAAAAACTCCCTGAGTGTCAAGCAAGAGGATTAAGTAGATATCTTACTCCATGTTTATTCTCTGCTTTTATTATGCTTTTTAGTTCCTCTCATGCCTTGATCAGTGCCACTTTTTTCACTGTCTTCATATCTTATAATTTCTAACTTCTGACTTGAATTTACTTTCCTTAATTGAATTAAATTAGAAATGATTTAATTTGGCCTTTTAAAGTATGTTTGTGTTTTCTTTTATAAATTAATATTTCCCATTTTAGAAAATTTAGAAAGTCATAAAAACATAAAAGAGCAGAGAAAAATACCAATCATAACTTCATCACTCAGAGGGAGCAATTGTTAGTGTTTGGTATAGTTAGATCATAATTAGATCTATTAGATTAGATTAGATCATAATGAATATTAAGCTCTTTTTATTTTCATTTTATAACGTATTTTGCCGTATCATCTGTATTAGTCTGTTCTCATACTGCTAATAAAGACATACCCGACCGAGACTGAGTAATTTATAAAGAAAAGAGGTTTAATTTTAATTTTTTTTTTTGAGACGGAGTCTTGCTCTGTTGCCCACACTGGAGTTCTGTGGTGCGATCTTGGCTCACTGCAAAATTTATAAAGAAAAGAGGCTTAATTAACTCACAGTTCTGCAGGGCTGGGGAGACTTCAGGAAACTTAGAATCATGGCAGAAGGGGAAGCAAAACATGTCCTTCTTCACAAGGCAGCAGGAAAGAGAAGAATGAGTGCCAGCAGGGGAAATGCCAGATGCTTATAAAACCATCAGATCTCATGAGAACTCACTGTCACGAGAACAGCATGGGGGAAACCACCCCCATGATTCAGTTACCTCCCTTTGGGTCCTTCCCATGACACGTGGGATTATGGGAACTACAATTCAAGATGAGATTTGGGTGGGGACACAGAGCCAAACTATATCATTATTATATAAACATAAATGTCAACATGCAGTTGCATTATATACATATATTATAATTTCTTCAACCATTCTCTACTCCTATTGTTGGACAGTTAGGTAGTTTGAAATTTTTTAAGTGTTTTAAATAAGACATATATTTTCATGCGTAAAGCTGTTTGCTTTGGAAAATGAGAGAAAATACCATATTTTGAATCCTATAGTTTTATAATTAAATAGCTCCTTTTTTTTTTTTGCAATTGACATAATATGGACCTATGTGGAAAACAAAAGAGAATTAAAGAGGTTACAGCATTTTACCTAGAACTATTTTTATTTTCTTTGTACTTATCCATAAATACTAAAAGAGAAATTATGACTTTATGCTCCCAGTAAAGTCTTTCAAATTTGACTCTTAACATTCCAGTGTTCTTCTGGCTAGCACAGCCATCTCTGTTACCGTTTTTGTGTGTTTTGTTTATTATAGATAATGATGAACCTCTCCTGAGTGGATCTGGTGATGTATCCAAAGAATGTGCAGAAAAAATTCTTGAAACATGGGGAGAACTGTTGTCAAAATGGTAAGTTATGATAGAATAGTTTTTTTATCTGCAATTCTCATTTTATGGGTAGAGAATCTTACCTAACTATAATCAATTTTGGAACCAGTAGTAGAAACCTAAGCGCAATGTTTGCATTCTGTGATCTATTTTAGGGATTTATATGAGTAGAAGTAGAGAATTTAAATCAATTTTCAGAATATCAGGAACCTAATAAGTTCTCATTGCTGGAGAAAATATTTATCCAAATGTGGAATTCATGTACAGAATAAATAAGAAAAGTATCTTTTATATTGAAGAGGTTAGGAACCACTGAGTGGTTCAGATAATACACAACAGTCAGTTTAGAGGGTGTTCACACAATGCATAGAGCCATGGTAGAGACCCCAGGTAGGATTTTTCCCTTATCTGTGATAAGTATCTAGAATGACAGAGCAAAGTGTCATAAGCATGGTATATATTACCTGCTCTATCGATTACTATCTCTTATAAAATTCCTACTAACACTTACAAATTTTAGGAATTTCTCATCAGCTCAAGAGATGGTTTGACAGCAGTGTTAAGAAGCACTATCCTATAGGCTATCTAAAAAGAATACATTGCCTTCAGGATGGGTGTAGTGGTTCACGCCTGTAATCTCAGCCTTTTGGAGGTCAAGGCAGGAGGATTGCTTGAGCCCAGGAATTCAAGACCAGCCTGGACAACTTGGTGAAACCCCATCTCTACAAAAAATGAAAAAGTTAACTGGGCGTGGTGATGCGCACCTGTGGTTCCAGCTACTCTGGAGGCTGAGGCAGGAGGATCACTTGAGCATAGGAGTTCGAGGCTCTAGTGAGCCTTGATTGCACCACTGCACTCCATCCTGGGTGACAGAGTTGAGACCCTTTCTCCAAAACACAAAAAAGAAAAAATACCAAACAAAAAGAATACATTGCCTTTAGGTATTTATTAACATGACCACAGATATTCTGGTAAGTCAGGTTGGTGAGACATTTATGCAGTTTCCTTTTCTCCTTGAGTAGGATGCCAGTATATGCTGAAAAAAGCTGAGCTTGGAAGTGATCTGAACACTTCTCTATTTCTGACATTCTGATTACTAGGGTTGTCATATAAACTCCCTATTGGCCTGTTACTTTGGGGTTTGATTTTTCTCAGACATTTTAACTGTTGAAGTATTTCACTGCATTGTTAGAATAAAGCTGTGTCTCAGAATTTTAAAGCATTGTGTCATGCCCTTAAGGGATAGGACTACAAATGGGCATTATCTGCTTTTATATTACTCTCACAATGCTTTACACTTTTGACAAAACACTCTCCACACTGGAAAATGTCAAATGTGTACAGGAGAAAAAAGCAAACCAAAGCACGATTTATCTTTACACAAGTTGTTTTAATAAATGAACTCTGCAAAAAAACCAGAGTAATAGTTTTCTTATATTTTTGGTATTTCTTTACATCAGGAGACAAAACTTCTGGTGCTCTTGTCACAATAATATTTTCAGTTCACTGAGTTTGGAGTGTTTGGGATGCTGCTGGCAGGAATTTTATCTGTATAAAAAGGTTTCTGCTCTAAAACAGAAACGTAATTGAGTTTTGACGTGGTTGCATAATATATTTAAAATCATGTAGATATAGCATTAAGACTCTAGTTAGATTTTATTACACGAACCCATCAGCATCTTATACAACTTGGAATTCGTTTTGTTATCAAGCTTTGTTATTCATTTAATTAACATGTCTTCTATTCCCTCAAATGTATTTGTTGAGTTTCCATCTGTGTCTGCCATCTTTCAGGGTATTTAAACTATTTTTGCTTGCTTTAGTCATGTCTTCAGATATAATATAATAGTGTCTCTTCTTTAGCTCATTACATCATTATTTTTTCTCATTATTATTTGTGTTCTATGGATATGTGTTCTATGGATAAGAAGCATTGTAATAATGGAATTTTAAAGCCTGGTAGACCTGGTTTCAAATTCTGCCTCTCCTACTTTTAAGCTGTGTGGTCTTAGACAAGTCACTTAACTCTTTTGAGTCTGTTTCTTCATTTAGAAAATAGAAGTCTATAAAATTACCATTTGTAATTATTATAGATTAAAAATAATGGATGCCATGGTTGTAGTTATAGTAACATAGAACTAATGAATTTACCATATTTTAGGCACTGTGCTGTTATGTGCTCTATGTCAACTCTAACAACCTTATAAAGTATTTGTTTTTTACAGATGAGACTGGTGCATAGGTTAAGGCATTCTAGTTAGTAAATGTCACAACCAGAATTTTTAACACAGTCAAGGCTGATCCCAAGGCTGGTTTATTTAACTCTACATTAGATTTTAGTGGTAGTATTAATAGTATCTTTGAGCTCTAATTCTCCAAGTTCATTTTTTTTGTTTGTTTTTTGAGACGGAGTCTCGCTGTCGCCCAGGCTGGAGTGCAGTGGTGCGATCTCGGCTCACTGCAGGCTCTGCCCCCCGGGGTTCACGCCATTCTCCTGCCTCAGCCTCCTGAGTAGCTGGGACTACAGGTGCCCGCCACCTCGTCCGGCTAATTTTTTGTATTTTTAGTAGAGACGGGGTTTCACCGTGTTAGCCAGGATGGTCTCGATCTCCTGACCTCGTGACAAGTTCATTTTAATATGACTCTTAATGGATAAGAGAACTAATGTCAGTATAAAATAGGTTGCTAAGTTGGATAAAGTTAATATTATCAATGAGATGAAATTATTCTGAAAGTAATTTTATCAATGTAAATTAAGCTAGTAAGGTTAGCAGGCTTTGTCTGTAAAGAGCCAAATAATAAATATTTTAGGTTTTGCAGGCTAATAGTCTGTCACAGCTACTCAGTTCTACTATTGTAATGCAGAAGCTATCATACACAATACTTAGACAAATAAGCATGACTGTGTTTCAGTAAAAGTTTATTTACAAGAACAGGTGATAGTTAGGCCCAGTGTGGCCCACAGGCCATAGCATACCAGGGATTGGGTTAGCAGCAGAACCATGTCTGTTCTTTCTGCTCATAACTTTTCAGCTTTTATATAATGTTTTTATCTAAACAAGGAGAAAACTATTGAACTGTCTATAGCACTTGCATTAGGGCACCAGTGTCACAGAATAAATCACTTTTAAATGTGCTGTGCAGAATTCTTATGGGATTCTTTGAACATTTTGAGAAAAATCACAGGCCTTTTTAAAATTTGATAGTGGTTATTTTGTATCAGTAACTTCTGCTTACGTCTGATAGCCACAGCATCTTCTTAATGTCAGGATCCTGTTTTATTGACTCAGTAATGGTGGCTCTCAAGTCACAAACCAGCTGCTCTATAACAGAGCATTCATTAGTCTTAAGAATTTGAGGACTACCTCAGTCATTTAATTGACTTCCCTGAAATTTTTTCTGCATCTGTAAAACTAGAGGTACTACCATTACCTCAGATGGTTGTTCTGAAGGTCAAATAAGATACTGTATGCAGAAGCACATTGTACATTTATACCAACATTTCAAGGCTAGTTTAATTTTCCCCATTTTATAGGTGACATAAATGAAGTCCAAAGATTTCGGTAACTTGTAGTGATATAGTAGTTCAGTGGAAATGTTATTAGCCACCATAAACATTCAGAAAAGTTATTTGAAGGAAAGCATCATAAAAACTGTTGGAAACATACTTGAGATATTTTATTTTAACTTAGAACATATAAATATACAATATTCTTGTCAATTTTTTTTTTCTAGACAAAGTCTGTCTCTGTCACCCAGGCTGGAGTGCAGTGGTGCGGTCTCTCACTGCAGCCTTGAACTCCTAGGCTCAAGCGATCTTCTTGCCTCAGCCTCCCAAGTAGCTAGGAATATAACCATCATGCCAGCTTATTTTTATTTTTCTGTAGACACGGGGTTCTTGCTATATTACCTAGGCTGGTCCAGAACTCCTGGGTTCAAGAAATCTTCCCACCTTGGCCTCTCAAAGCAGTGGAACTACATGAGTCACCATGCCTTGCTGACCACTTGTCAATTTGATGTAGAGCTAGGTTCTTGTCATTTATTATATGTCCACTGATTGGAATTTTGCTCTTTTTTTGTTTGTTTGTTTGTTTTGAGACAGTCTCGCTCTGTCACCCAGGCTGGAGTGCGGTGGTGCAATCTTGGCTTACTGCAACCTCCGCCTCCCGGTTCAAGCAGTTCTTCTGCCTCAGTCTCTTGAATAGCTGGAATTACAGGCATGTGCCACCATGATGGGCTAATTTTTTGTATTTAGATGGGGTTTCACCATGGCGCCCAGGCTGCTCTTGAACTCCTGACCTCAGGTGATATACCCACCTCGGCCTCCCGAAGTGCTGGGATTACAGGCGTGAGTTACCGCGCCCGGCCATCTTTTTTATATAAACCATAGCTATAGAGCATCATCTGTGATTTCCAGTTTTGCTTTTTGTTTTTTTTTTTTAAAGTAGAGAAATAATTTAAAGATACTTAAGAAGCCTTTTGCAGAATCTGTGTGGATTTTTATTTTCTTCCACCCAATCTCTCATAGTTATCTTGGCCTCATCTAATTCAGAAGCACTTTTTTTTCCCTTTATTACTTTGTTACCTTGTCACGTATTTGTAAGCCATTTAAATTGACTTTGATAAAAGTAACATTCTTTAGAGAATCTTCCTTTTATGATTTATGGTTTATGGCTTTATTTTTAGGCATCTCAACTTGAATGTGAGACCGAAGCAGTTGTCATCCTTAGTAAGAAACGGTGTCCCTGAAGCTCTTCGAGGAGAAGTCTGGCAGCTGCTAGCAGGCTGTCATAACAATGACCACCTGGTAGAGAAATACCGCATTCTTATCACAAAGGTAAGGGGGGTGATAATTCAGCTTCAGCATTAATCCTTTTAGAGATTTGTGATGAAAAGATCATTGTAGTTATTTGACTTATAAGAAGTGTTTATTATTAATTTATTTAAGAATAGAACTGTTAATACTTCCAGCTCTAACATGTTTTTTCTGTTGCACGAAGAAGTCATAGTTTTTTCTCCTTGGTTCCTATCACCTCAGAGACCAAAGGTGTCTTCTAGCCCATTGTATATCCAGATTCTTTTTTGACTGTAAATAACATTTTTAGTCAAACCACTTGTGCTATGCAATGTGTAAAAATTTTCTTTTGATTATTTTAATACTTTTCACATTTTACAGAAATGTGCTGTTGGTAGGAAAGGCTTAGTTCTTCTTAATTCTTCTGCAACTGTAAGAAAATAATTCTTTAATCTTAAACCATATTCTCTTTTAGCTCATTCCTCTAAAGTGAAAAAAATCTCATTTGTATGGTGTTCCCCTTCTGAAGTTCATGCATTCCTCAAAGTTTTGCAAGCAAAACAAGAAAAACTATTTCTTCTACAAGCATATCAGGATTTAAAGTAATTTTCTGCAATGTTAGGCAATGTTTTGTGCCTTTGTGTTCATGTTTTCGGTTTTAGTTTTAATTTTCTCAAATTCTTGAAGTGTTTATCTTCAGGAAGCAGTTTCTCCAATAGTATGCAAATCCCAAACCTGGGTCGTGTATGTATTGCTCAGAATCTTCAAGAATATAGGAAATTTTTCAATGTGACAGAAGGTAAAACTTCGTCTTAAAAAAGAAAAAAAGTTAAAACCTTATAAATTATGAATGATATCTCTCTATAAAGCTGTTATTTAAAAAAAAAAAACCTTATAAGGGAAGAGCAGGCTTTTTTTTTTTTTTTTGAAATAGAGTCTTGCCCAGGCTGGAGTGCAGTGGCATGATCTAGGCTCACCGCAACCTCCGCCTCCCAGCTTTAAGCAATTGTTGTGCCTCCGTCTCCCAAGAAGCTGGGATTACAGGTGCTCACCACCACGCCTGACTAATTTTTGTATTTTTAGTAGAGAGTAGGGTTTCTCCATTTTGGCCAGACTGGTATTGAATTCCTGGCCTCAAGCAATCCAACTGTCTTGGCCTCCCAAAGTGCTGGAATTACAGGTGTGAGCCGCCTCACCTGGCCTGGAAAAACAGCATTCAAACATGAGATAGGACCTTCACCAGAAAATGACTTTTATGTCTTCAGAATATTAATGTTCTTTCTCATCATCCTATATCCAGACAGATTTTTTTTGTTTCAGTAAGTATTCTGATTCCTTCCATTAAGTTGATATAATTGTTTAACTAGTATTTATTGTTGAGTAACTGTTACAACCACAGTGTTGGAGCTGGGAGGTTAAACACAAAAGCAAGTAGCTGTCTTATGATAGAATGTGTCTGAAAAAGCACAGTGGGAGCCATCAAAAGAAGTTATCAATTCTATCTAGGAGAACAGAGGAGTCTTTATCAGGAATATAACATTTGAGATGAATTCCAGGTATAGAAAGATGGGTACAGCATTGTACTCATAGTATGAACAGAGCCACTGAAGAATAAGGTTATATAACATGTATATCTAGCAGAGATACACCTAGTTTTTATTTTCTTTTGTTGGCAAATCATATTTTGGATTTGTAACACTACTTATTTTTTTTGAAGTCCTTTGAAATGTTTGGTCAAAAATGATTCTTAAGAGCTTATTGCTTTAAACGAAATATTTTGGTAAGACTATTCATAAGACATGAAGTGTCTGTAACTGAATGGATTCTGTTTTTCTGGTTCCTTGAAAGTGGTGACGTCTGTTGATAGAAAAGGAACCTGGTAGTTATATGATATGTAAAAGAAAGACTATTAACAAAATATGAAACATTTGATTGATTTGTATATACTGGTGATGTGTACTTTATATTTCACATTAAACTTACAATTTTTTTTTCTTTTTGAGACGGAGTCTAGCTCTGTCACCCTGGCTAGAGTGCAGTGCAGTGGTACGATCTCGGCTCACTGCAACCTCTGCCTCCTGGGTTTAAGCGATTCTCCTGCCTCAGCCTCCTGAGTAGGTGGGATTACAGGCACCTGCCACCACTCCCAGCTAATTTTTTAATTTTTAGTAGAGATGGGGTTTCACCATATTGGCCGGGCTGGTCTCGAACTCCTGACCTCATGATCCGCCCGCCTCGACCTCCCAAAGTGCTGGGATTACAAGTGTGAGCCACCACGCCCAGCCCCCCAAATTTTTTAATGAATATATATTAATTTAAATTGCTAGTAGATGATCAGAAAATAGAAATTATTTAACCACCATAATATTTGTGAATTTAAAAAAATGACAGTGATAGCTAACGTAAGTTGGTATTGCTTTTCTTTTCTGTCTTCCTGGAATTAAGAGTTATCATTGTATGGGAATGGTAATTGACATCTTTTAACTTACTCTGAAATGTTTTTGGGGGGAGTAAGGTACTTTTTACAGTCTACTCTACCATCTGAGCTATCAAAGTTTGCATATAAGTTACTTTTTTAAAAATAGCTCCATGACATTTTACATATAAATACACTACGGTGACCACTATCAAGAGCAAGAACATATCCATAACCCCCAAAAGTTATTCATGTACCTTTCTAGTCATAAATACCCTTACTACACCCCTGAGTAATCATTATTCTGGCTTTTCTCTCCTTAGGTTAGTTTTGATTGTTCTTGAATTTTTTCTGTTTTGGAGATGGAGTCTTGCCCTGTCACCCAGGCTGGAGTGCAGTGGCATGATCTCAGCTCACTGCAACCTCTGCCTCCTGGATTAAAGCGATTCTCCTGCATCAGCCTCCCAAGTAGCTGGGATTACAGGCACACACCACCAAGCCTGCCTAATTTTTGTATTTTTAGTAGAGACAGGGTATCCCCATGTTGGCTAGGCTCGTCTTGAACTCCTGACCTCAGGTGATCCCCCCATCCCTGGCCTCCCAAAGTGCTGGGATTACAGACGTGAGCCACCACACCCATCCTTGAATTTAATTTAAATGCAGTTATACAGTCACACAGCACATGCTCATTTGTATCTCACTTCTTTCGCTCATCTATTTTGAGAGTGTATCAGTAGCTTGTTTTTTGTCGTCTTTTTAAAAAATTGTTTAGAGTATTCCATTATATGAATAAATTACACTTTAAAAATATATTCGGCTATTACAAATGTTTGTTTTTTTTCCAGTTTTAGCTATTATGAATAAAACTGCTATAAACATTCTTGCACACAGCAGGATTTGTACATATTATACTTATTTAGACAATATTTGTGTATATATATATACACACTACTAATTTCTATAAAGTGTTTATTCTGAACATGGCTTCTTTGCCAGATATATGCGTTGTGTTCTGAAATTTTACATATAATATTACTTTGAGATTTTTTTTTTGCTTAGCTTCTTCAAAGACTAGAGCAGGAAAGAGTGACTTGATTTATAGAGTGAAGATCAAAAAAATTAACCTGGCAAACAAAACTGATTAATGTCTTTGTCATCATCTTGCATTAGTTGTCAAGCCTGTCTTGTATGGGGTACATGTGGGAATTTTTCAATATACCATTTTAACCCAAGGACAAATGACCTTTCAATAACATAAAATACATAGTATGCTTTTAAAGGTGTTTCTTATTTCAATAAGCAATGGAGTTAGTTTCTTCTTCCCGTTTTGCTTTTTAAAGTGAAAATTTTTTAGGTTTTTAAATTTCAGTAGGGATCCAGAAGGGAAATAATAGAACAATAGTAATAGCTACCTTTTTTAGCACTAAGTATGTGTCAGATACTGTGCAGTGCACTTGGATGTGACAATTCACAGTTCCACCAGCAATGTAGTTGCATATAGTTGTACCAGCAAAGTACCTGCTGCCCCATATCCCAACCAGTATTAGTTATTATATTTAATTTTTACTATCAGTGGATGTAAGTGATGCCAGCATATCTTTTTTTTTTTTTTTTTTTTGAGACAGAGTCTTGCTCTGTCTGTCGCCCAGGCTGGAGTACAGTGGCACGATCTCGGCTCACTGCAACCTCCGCCTCCCGGGTTCAAACGATTCTCCTGCCTTAGCCTCCTGAGTAGCTGGGATTACAGGTGCACGCCACCGTGCCTGGCTAATTTTTGTATTTTTAGTAGAGACTGAGTTTCACCATGTTGGTTAGGCTGGTTTTGAACTCCCGACCTCGTGATCCTCCCACCTTGGCCTCCCAAAGTTCTGGGATTACAGGCATGAGCCACTACATGTGGCCTAGCATATCATTAGTTTGCAATTCTCTGGCTACCAGTAAATTTGAATGATCTGCTCTTCTATTTATGTTCTTTGTACATTTATCTATGAAGTCTTTTTAAGATAACAGTTTCTAAACACTCTCCATATATTGTTTACTAATCCTTTTCATATGCATTATAAATATATTTTTTAATGATTTTATTTATGGTTTTATGCCATACAAGACACTTTCAGTTTTTATGTAGAAAATTGTGTCTTGGTTAAGACCTCTTCTGTCTCTATATTTTGTAAATGTGGTTTCCAACATTTTCTTGCAAGATTTTTATTCTGTGTGTTAATTTTTATGTCTTTAATCCATCTGGAATTTATTTTTGTATGTGGCATGAGAAAGCAGTTCGATTTTACTTTCTTCCAGATGGATAACCAGTTGTGCTACTCCTATTTTCCTACTCAGTAGAACTACCATCTTTGTCATATTTTAAATTCTCATATATGCTGGGATTGATTTCTAGATTGTTCTTTGTATTATTTGTTTGCATATTCCTGTCCCCACACTGTTTTGATTAAAAAGGCTTTGTATTATTTCTGATAGCTGTGAAAGCAAATCTTTGTTTTCTATCTCATACCTTACTTGACTATTCTGCAAATTTAATCTGCCATAAAAACCTTAAAATCTTTTATCCAATCTCACTACCACCATCACCCTATAAGGTTATGTGGAGATTGTTATTTGAATTGCATTTAATTTACATACCAGTTGAGGGTATAAGTTTAACATGTGAGAATGCAGTATGTCTTTTTATTTGTTCAGATCTTTCTTTTCTTTTTTTTTTGCCTTCAACAATTCTGAATTGCCTTCATAGGGATCTTGTAGCTTTATTGTTAAATTGGTTCCTAAGAATTAACTTAGCATGTTCACACTACAGCAAATGGAATAGTTTTGTCAGTTTCCATTTGTAGGTGCTAACTGCTACAATAGGGAAAAAGAGAGTGATTTTTACATTTTTTCTATTTGCCTCTTAATATTTTGATTAATTGTCCTAACTTTATATTGTCATCTTTTGAGATTTTCAGGTGTGTAATAATATCAGCAGTAAAGACGGTTTTACCTCTTTACAATGTTTATGCAGCCTACTACATTTTCTTGGTTTTGTCTTTATATTTTATAGAAGCATTAAGACAATGTTAAATGATGATGGTGATAACTAGCACCCCCATCTAATTCCTGAATTTAATTAAAATGGTTTTAGTTTTTCAATCTTTTGGAAAACATATTCTTTTTTTTTTTTTGGTAAACAATTTGTTTTTGGCCGGGCGCAGTGGCTCACGCCTGTAATCCCAACACTTTCGAAGACCGAGGCTGGTGGATTACCTGAGGTCAGGAGTTTGAGACCAGCCTGGGGAACATGGCAAAATCCCGTCTCTACTAAAAAAATACAAGAATTAGCCGGCCGTGGTGGCGGGCACCTATAATCACAGCTACTTGGGAGCCTGAGGCAGGAGAATTGCTTGAACCCCGGAGGCAGAGGTTGCAGTGAGCCAAAATAGTGCCACTGCACTTCAGCCCAGGTGACAGAGTGAGACTTAAAATAATAATAAATTGTGTTTCATTTAAGTGGTTTCCTTCTATCCCTGCTTTGGATTTTTTATTAGGAATGTTACTGAATTTTATCAGCTTTTTCAGGACTATTACTGATTTTCTTTAATTTGTTAATGGAGTAAGTTACATAATCTATCAACATGTGATAGACTTCTTATATTGAACTACTACCCTTGGCTTCATGGAATAAATTTTTATAGACCAAGCACCCCTGGTAGTCTTTGTCTTCTGGTGTTTGATTAAGAGCTCCTCAACCCTGGCCTCTAGGTAGAACTTGTCAGACTCAGAGGGAAGAAAGCTTAATAAGTAATCCACAGAGACTCTCATGGCTTCTCTTACCTTCAGTTGCCTGTAATTCTTACAGCTGTTTGGATCTTGTGAATCAAATAAGTTGGAGTTGAAAATGAAGGGGAAACAAAGGCACTTTCTTGTTCCCGGCTTCCAGAATCCTCTTCTGTCCCTTCTTTCTGATGGTTATTTTTATTTTTTTTTTTTTTGAGACGGAGTCTCGCTCTGTTGCCCAGGCTGGAGTGCAGTGGCGCGATCTCGGCTCACTGCAAGCTCCGCCTCCTGGGTTCATGCCATTCTCCTGCCTCAGCCTCCCGAGTAGCTGGGACTACAGGCGCCCGCCACCACGCCTGGCTAATTTTTAGTATTTTTCGTAGAGACGGGGTTTCACCGTGTTAGCCAGGATGGTCTCGATCTCCTGACCTCGTGATCCACCCGCCTCGGCCTCCCAAAGTGCTGGGATTACAGGCGTGAGCCACCGCGCCCGGCCTGATGGTTATTTTTTACCTTTTGTGTTGGTGGCTTAGCTTCTTATAATTCAGTGCTTAGTAGCAAAAATTTACAGCAAACTGCTTCTTCAGTAGATCATTTTAATAATGAGAGAATAATGAAATAGCAATCTATTCTGATGTTTTTCTTTCCTTCCATCCACTTGGCCTTGCTTATCTTTTCTTAAACTTATTTGCGTCATTTTCTCTAGTTTCAACTTCAGTGATAAGAATCTTTTCCCACAAACAGCAAGCTTTTATCCAGAAGCAAACTAGTAGCAAGCTCATATAACCAATATTTACATTTCTTTTTTTCTTTTTCTTTTTTTTTTTTTTTTTTGAGACGGAGTCTCGCTCTTTCGCTCTGTTGCCAGGCTGGAATGCAGTGGCACGATCTTGGCTCACTGGAACTTCCGCCTCCCAGGTTCAGTGATTCTCCTGTCACAGCCTCCCGAGTAGCTGGGACTACAGGCATGTGCCACCATGCCCAGCTAATTTTTGTATTTTTAGTAGAGACGGGGTTTCACCATGTTGGCCAGGATGGCCTCGATCTCTTGACCTTGTGATTCCCCCCAGCTTGGCCTTCCAAAGTGCTGGGATTACAGGTGTGAGCCACCGTGCCCTGCCAACCGATATTTACATTTCTAATTGTTGAAAGGAATCCCTGGAGGCCCAGCCACATTTTGCTAGTCTGGAAAAAATAATGTATTCAATTATTATGTTATTACTAAGCAGATTGTTTTGCTTTTTAATTAACAACTTCTGTCTGGTAGGTTTGTAATAGGTAAGAATTGAATAATATTTAATCATAAGAATATGCCTGTGGATACCCAACAATAAAAGGAGATCGATTTAGCAAAAAAGAATGTTGGCCATGGAGGAGGAAACCTGGGTACTAGTTTCAGTTCTGCCACTTCATTTCCTCTTCTCTGAACTGAGGTAGCTGAGGTAGCCTGTTGATTTTTCCTTAAGCTTTGACATTCTGGAAAATCAGACAGTGTGTTTGAGTCCTGCCCTCCAAAATAGGCCATAATTCCATTTTTTCACAACTGAGCACTCTTGCTGCCTTGTTCTACATGAAAATAGTGGCTGGTGGATGTTAGAACTGTATTGTCTGCTGTCATACAGCAATTGCTACAGTAGGTCCCTCTAAATTATTACTTGTGAACATAATTTTAAGCCCTATGTCTTATCCCTGTGAAGTTATTTTCCTTTGTGCGAGTTTATGTAAGTCATACTTGCTGGGAGTTCTAAAGGTTTCCTGAATTATAAGACTGGAAATATATTTGGTTTGTCCATGTTAAAATTGCTATTTGACAGTTTTTGACCCACAAATAGGCAATTTCATATGCCTCGACCTAATAATTATAGGTGAGTTAAACAGTTAACCATACTGGGGTTTTACTTGAAAGATCTTTCAACTTAGAAGCAGAATTGCCTTTTGTTTCATTGGACATTCATTGTTTATTCAATAAAAAATACCTTTTGAATGCCTACCCTGTGCCAACCCTGTGGTAGGCCTCATGGATATGCCCATAAATAAAATAAACTTGTTCACTGGTTTCAGGAAGTCTGCAGTCTAATGAAGGAAATAGACAGTTAACTATAAACAATCATAAAGTTGCATGGGAATTGTAGAAGAAAAAATATATACTGCTGTACTGCATATGACATGAAGGATTTCTCACCTAAGTGTTCTAAAAGGTCTCTTGCTCAGAAATTAGCCAGGGGTTGGATAGTTGGGGTGGGATAGGGTGCTGCATAGCAGATGTGGTCTTAAAAGTCAGAGAGAACAGCGTGTACTCAAGGGTGAGAAAAAGCTTGGCAGTTCCATAGAGTGTGAATGGAGGTAAGACCAGAGAGGTGGTAGATAGGCAACAGATCTTTGAAAGCTTCAGAAGGCATATTTAAGGTTTTGGGCAACAGAAGTGAATGAAGCATTTTAAGCAGGCAGGTTATATATTCCGGTTTATAAGGCAGTATGCAAAGTGGTTTCCATCTAAAGGCAAATTGTCTTAATTCAGATCCTAGTTCTGCTGTATTCTAGCCATTGAAATTGGGCAATTTAACATTCATAGGCTTTGGTTTCCCTATCTGTAAAATGGAATAATGATAGTTGTAGAGTTGTTAGAATTAACTTAATGTGTGAAAACTCTTAGTATAATCCATAGTCCATACTAAGTGTAAATAACTTAATATTATATATTTTTTTGCTTATTATCTGTATTATCAGGCTTAGAAAGATCACTCTGTTACTTGGGCTAGCATGGAGTAAGAATAATTGCAGCGAGACCCGTTAATAATTCAGGCAAGAGATAATTTCAACTTGGATTGGGGTGTAGTGGCAAAGGGATGGGGGAAAAGATGCTATTTAAGAGGATTTCAGAGGTAGAATCCTTGGCACCCACTTGATGACTGAATGAATGTGGGAGATGAGGGCGAGGGAGGAATAAAAGATGAGTCAAAGTATCTCAAATCATTTTTGGAATGACAGTTACATAAATAAACTCACATCAGCTGCACTAAAATAATATGTTAATTAATCAATGTTTAAAGCTCATTTTTTTTTTTTACTTAATAAAGTTATTTTTCCAAATGTAGAGTTGCTTGGACCTGTTCATGCATCTTCACCAGCAGCTGGAGCATCTCTGCCCTTGGTATTTCTGGTGTAAATTACTTGAGCTCTGTGCTTTGAAAGCAGTTTGATAAGTCCTTTACTAAGGAGCTCCAGAAGGGCTGCCCTGGCCAGGGAACCTCAAATCTTCAGTCTCTTAGAGACCACAACTGGAGTTATAAGTTTATAGTTGGGAACTTCCTTACAGAGTTTGTCATATGTAGCTTTGTCAAACAAGACAAGGTATTGAGCTTGTCCCTAACTTTGCCTTTGGACCATTTCTTCTTTTTGGCCTTGCCCCCGGGTTTGTTCACTGGGTCTTTGTCTTTCTTGGCTGACTTTCCAGTGTCTGTCTTCTTCTTGTAGTCCTTGGGTGGCATTGTGAAGCTCGGAGAGCAGTGGCGAACACTGCAGCCTTGCTAAGATGTCAGACAAAAAGTGAAGCTCATTTTTACCAAATAATAAGTGGTAGTTGACACTAATGCCCAGAGGTGAAGCTTAGGAATTTGAAGAACTGAGATAATTTCTCATCTACAAGTAGTTAAGTCTCTGAATAGGTTGGGAGAAAAAGAAATATAATTTGAACAGGTCTTTTCCTTTTTTTGTTACATTTCATTTCTCGTTCTGCTTTTCTTTTTAAGCCTGTCATTTTGTTATTTTAATTATTTTGGCTTTTAAAGTTGTTTTAATTTCATTAAGTTGAACCATATAGAAGTTGGCATGTTTGCAGTTCAGAAAGTATTTAGCTAGCAATGAAATGGTTAAGTATCGGTAAGTTCGTAATTATATTCTTGTTCTGTAAGAGGTTTTAACTGACATTTTGGGAGTCCATTTTGAGTTAGATTGAGTACCAAAGACTGTCTGAAGGAATGTTGCTCTGATGGCATAAGAACAAGTGGAACAGAGCCCCATGAAGTAGACAACTTCAACCCAGCATCATTCTATCTTGCTAAATCAATATGGTTCTGAGAGTATATAGAAATTTGAAAATTCAGAAAATATAGAAAGCTATAAAGAAGAAAGATTTTTTAATGAATGTTATCCCACCATCCAATAATAGTGTTGATTTTTAATGTATTTCCTTTTAGTCATATATACATAGAAAGTTACTCAGCCTTCAAAGTAAATATAGAGAGAATATATCATGAGACTGCATTATTTTATTTTTTATTGTATTTTTAAATCAGCATATAACATACATACTTATGAGGTATATAAAGATGTTTTGATACATATAGTATATACTGATCAGATCATGGTAATTGTGCACATACCCATCATCTCTAACATTTATCAACATTTATCATTTCTCTGTGTTGGGAACATTCAGTAACCTCCTTCTAGCTATTTGAAACTACATAGTATTAACTGTAGTCTTCCTAGAGTGGTATGGAACACTAGAATGAGTCTATGTTATGGTTAAAGACCAAATGTACATATGGATTTCTGTAAGGATACAAATTTATAGAGCCTCCCCAAGTTGTTAATAAATTGTGTCTTTTGAAGAAAATGTTTTTCTTTAATCCAAAGCAAAACATTTAATTCCTGATTGATTCAGTTAAATGTGGCTATTAGTCTTTTTTTTTTAAGTTTCTTAAATGAATATTTTGATTTTAGCTCCTAGAGTGGTTTCACTAAAATAGAGACAAAGTTGAAAGAACTGTTACTGTACTAATGGCAGTAATGTAACAGCTTGTAGTTTTGTTGCAATTTTATAAATTTTGAATTCTTTCAAATTTTCAGCCATTGTATCGTCTGTTTTTATCAGCGTAACTGTCTTGTTTTATACATGGGAAACCACAGAGAGAATAAGTTACATGCCCAAATTCACAAGTAGTAGTAGAAAAGCCTAGACTTTTGACTTTGGTGAACACTTTTTCTGTTTATTGAAATACAGCAGTAACTCTCAAAAATCACTCGTTTATTCCGTATTTATTAAGGTGCTCAGTAAATATGGTTTAAAAATAAAGTCTATGGCAAGTATATAGAAGTAATCTGATTTGGCTGGAGGGCAGGTTATTTGGGGGAAGTAAAACAATTGAGATCAGACTAGAAAGGCAGTAAAAGAGCCATTGACTCTTGAACAATGGGGTACAATAATAAAATGTACATTTTGGATATTTAACCAGGCAGAAAAGAAAAAATTAGAAAAATGAACAAAACTGTAGGTTTAGGTGGTAATCATCTTCTATGGTAAGTGTATTAAAAATTGAAAGGAGGAAATGCATTTGAGAACTATTGTGGAAATACATTTTCAGGACTTGGTGACTCAGAACTAAGTGCTTTGAGGGAGAGAGTGGTCAAGGTGACTGATTCCTAAGTTTCATACCGGAGTGCCTGGGAAAATGTTGGAAAAATACAGAGGCTTATTTGGTGGGAAAAAGGTTTTTGATTTTAGACATGCTGTGGTTGAAATCTCTACAGGACATGTACAGGACATCTTCCATCTACTGGTGGAAAATGTGTGACTAGCAGGCAAATTGTAGATGGAAAAGGGAGCTTAGGAGTGAAGTCAGGGCTGGAGACCTAGGCAGAGAAATTATTTATGTTGAGGGAATAATTGACGCCATGTCATCATTCCTTCTTTTCAGCTACCTTCAGTGCTTTGTATATGCATAGCCTCAATGTATTTGAGTAATGTGTGACAGCACTGTATTCAGATAGCTGTTGTATGACCTAGAACTGTATAGCCTCAGTAAGAGCAGGCCCTTCAGGATTCAGAGGAGCGCAGCCTTAAGCATTTCAACATGATGGGCAGGAAAACACTGGCTCTTTAGGAAGGCTATTTTAGTTGTAGGAGCAGAAAGTGAGTAAAGTTATATACCCCCTCTGTGCTAGGTGTTGGTAAGCCTTTTTTATATACTTTATTTCTCAACAACCCCTTTTATATACTTTATTTCTCAACAACCCCGTGAAGTAAGGAGTGTTGTTCTCATTTTACAGATGATGAAACAGAGGCTTAAGAGAGGATAAGTAATATTAGAGCAAGAATTTGAACCTGATTATTGTTCCTTCGATGCTATTGGTCTTTTTACTGTGCCACACACTTCGCTCTGTTTCCCAATAAGACCTGTCAAATATTACTATCAGGATTACGGTTAAATAGGTTTTTTATTTTGGGGCTATGGCCGTGTCTGGGACTGGCCAGACAACTGCTGCTGCTTCAGATTTAAAATGTAATTCATTGCATTCTGGTTATGGGTGGCCATTTGTCTGTAATAAGAAAGCATGTGTATAAAATGAATAAAAATGAAAGTTGGATCACATGTTTTTACTCAGTTGCCTACCTCTTGGAATGCTTTCAAATGCCGGCATTTGTTTATTGTCTTTTATTCTGCTGGATACTTTCAATTAATCCTTCTAAATAAAGATACTAAAATTACACATTTTCATAGCACCCAACTCTGTTAGCTGAAAATTGTCATCATTTATGACATTACCAGGAAAACCACAATATAATATAATACAGTTTGCATTGTTTTAAATAGGCAGAAGCAAGATTGTATATTCTAAGATACAAAGGCTTATTTGTACCATGAAACTTCCTGTAATATCCATGCCTGAGTAGAAGGTACATTTACTTTTCTATCTTTTGTTTGTATTCTTGTATACTGCTCAGCAAATTAGAAGCAAGAAATGCATCTCAAAATTATAGCGTAGTGTCAAATATGGGAACAGTGTAATTTATCTATGCTATTTGTGTAGTATTCAGAATGGGAGATACTTTATTTTTCTCTTGAAAAAGTGATCTTAAAGTTTCTTGGCCAATATTCAGTGAATCATGAGAGACAAAATTAATGGTGAATAGCCTTCTAGCTAGAACTTCTTGTGCAGCTGAATTATGATTCTCAGTTGCCATACGCCATACACTTAAAGGAAGTTAACATACTTCCTTTCTTTAATATTGCTCTTTGTTCTTTGGGAAAATGCCGTGAGAAAATAGAATACCCCTCTGGTAGTGTGTTTCAGTCTAATTCCTGACACCCTGTTCTGTTACTACCCCTTCTCCTTGCTAGCAGCCTGAATTCTGCTTATCTACTAAAAGGGGGATTCCAGACAGACGAGGAAACAGCCTTCAAATGATGCACTGCAGGCATAGCAAGCCATTCCCACACTGTGCAGTCTGGAAATCAGGGCACCTCTCTGACGATGAATTCCAATTAGTTGCTAAAGATGCCAGAGTGTGTGCACGTACAGGCTTTTTCTTTCCCCTCCCCCTTTCTTCCTTTTCCCAAGCCCCCTCTTCTCCCTGTTTCCCCTCCTACTCCTTTATCTCCTCCCTCCGTGTCTCAGTTCTGCAGTACGCGGGTTGAAGCACATTCCTGCTTTGCAAGGCTTTCTGCTAAGGATGTATTGTGGCTTTTGTTTGGATTGCAGCATGCAGAATTACAGGTAACATTCTGAAATTGAACTAAACAGTAAATTCTGTTGAAATGTTTTCAAAGAGGCAAAATATTATATTGGAATCAATGAAGAAAGTAAATTATCTTGGCTAATTTTATTAGTGGTAATTTTAGTGAAAGGTTTTCCTAAATATTATAAGCAAATTCCTTTTCTCCCCCGTCTCAAATGAAAGGAAATGGGGGTAAATTAATCTGACTGTGATTGGTTTTGTTTTATGCTGATCTTGAAAGCTTGATGTTGCTGCTGCTCCTCTATACAGTACAGATCAGTTGTGTGGGGTGCTATTGAGGGTAGCTGTGAATAGTGGTGCCAGTAGGGGTGGAGTGGGAGGGATGATGCCAGCCTGAGCTAGCCAGGTTCTTTGATTAGGGCATTGGATGTGAAATGTAAAATGCTCTCTCCTTTTCTTCTATCAGCTGTTCAGAGGAGACTCATTACAACTCCTGCTGAAGCTCCTAATCTTCTTCCCTTCTCTTCTACCCTTTCCCCCTACCCTCACTTGGCCTGAAGACGTTCTCCCCAGAGTTTACCTTGCTCCCCTGGTGCTATGTGTATGGTGAACCTGGCACTATGGCCGCGTCTGGGACTGGCCAGACAACTGCTGCTGGCTCTCCTTATTCCAGGAAGGATGTAAAGGGGAATTGCACTGCAGGCAATGCACCAGAGCAGCAGCATCAGGAGCTTGGGGAGTAAGGCTCCTCTGGCATTATTACACACATGCAAAGCTGACCGCAATGACAGCAGCTGCTTCTTTGAACTGTTGGCAGCAGCCAAGCGGCAGCATGAAGTGACAGATCACTCCTGAGCTCAAGATGAACTCCACCTTGGATGGTAATCAGAGCAGCCACCCTTTTTGCCTCTTGGCATTTGGCTATTTGGAAACTGTCAATTTTTGCCTTTTGGAAGTATTGATTATTGTCTTTCTAACTGTATTGATTATTTCTGGCAACATCATTGTGATTTTTGTATTTCACTGTGCACCTTTGTTGAACCATCACACAACAAGTTATTTTATCCAGACTATGGCATATGCTGACCTTTTTGTTGGGGTGAGCTGCGTGGTCCCTTCTTTATCACTCCTCCATCACTCCCTTCCAGTAGAGGAGTCCTTGACTTGCCAGATATTTGGTTTTGTAGTATCAGTTCTGAAGAGCGTCTCCATGGCTTCTCTGGCCTGTATCAGCATTGATAGATACATTGCCATTACTAAACCTTTAACCTATAATACTCTGGTTACACCTTGGAGACTACGCCTGTGTATTTTCCTGATTTGGCTATACTCGACCCTGGTCTTCCTGCCTTCCTTTTTCCACTGGGGCAAACCTGGATATCATGGAGATGTGTTTCAGTGGTGTGCGGAGTCCTGGCACACCGACTCCTACTTCACCCTGTTCATCGTGATGATGTTATATGCCCCAGCAGCCCTTATTGTCTGCTTCACCTATTTCAACATCTTCCGCATCTGCCAACAGCACACAAAGGAAATCAGCGAAAGGCAAGCCCGCTTCAGCAGCCAGAGTGGGGAGACTGGGGAAGTGCAGGCCTGTCCTGATAAGCGCTATGCCATGGTCCTGTTTCGAATCACTAGTGTATTTTACATCCTCTGGTTGCCATATATCATCTACTTCTTGTTGGAAAGCTCCACTGGCCACAGCAACCGCTTCGCATCCTTCTTGACCACCTGGCTTGCTATTAGTAACAGTTTCTGCAACTGTGTCATTTATAGTCTCTCCAACAGTGTATTCCAAAGAGGACTAAAGCGCCTCTCAGGGGCTATGTGTACTTCTTGTGCAAGTCAGACTACAGCCAACGACCCTTACACAGTTAGAAGCAAAGGCCCTCTTAATGGATGTCATATCTGAAGTGGCTCAGTTACGGGGTTCCCGTGTGTGGTGTGTGTGTGTGTGTGTGTATTTTATCTCTTAAGTATTCCTAATTCACTAGGAAATCTGGGACAGAATACTTTGACTCTAAGCAATAGCATACAAATTATTCGTATGGATACCTTCTAAGTTTGTAGAAATGGTTTTCAAAAGTGCTTGTGAATTAGAAGACTCAAGATCATGAAGACAAATTGCTCTTGCTCTCAATTTTTGAAATGTCTTGGAAATGACTACAGTTCTCAGATTTAAAATGAATAAAGCCATATCTAACACCTCTTTCCAGCTGGCATGACTGAACCTGAGTGTGAAAAGCTTCAGCATTTTAAAAAGTCATCATTTTGTTGTCACTTTCTGGGTTCTTTCCAGCTATTTGGGCTTCATGTGCAATTGATTTCTTCTAACAGGGAATAGTAAAATATAAATGAAAAGGTTTTAGAAATTACTTTTTATGTATGCCAAAGCATAACTACACTGCAAGTTTCAACACTGTCATTTAGAAAGCCAAATGTTCTGTGTTTTATTCTCTTGAGAGAATTCTCAGTAGGGTGAATAATGTGAACACATAAACATTAATTTTAGAATTTTACAGTGAACCATGAAGCAAAAGTACAATCAAATTATACAATTTATGAAAAACTGGGCTACTTTTTGTGCCATGCTTCACAGAGATCTAAAGATATGTGTGCATAGAAGTAATCGTGTAGTACTTTTGCCCATGCCTTTGTGTTATGTCTATATTTAGAATATCTGAATTGTTAGATTTCTCTTTTACAGCAAAATGTGCTTAAGCTAAAAAGTAATTCAGTGATAGGCTGTTGGCTGTCCATTTTATAATGGTGACTATATACAAAAATGTGTCTTTAATATTGTCTGTTCTTTCTATTCAAAGACTTACGAAATATTAGAACATCAGGGAGAAGGGTGTCGGTCATAAGCAACTGAGTCAGAAAGTATACCGTAGTATACAGATTGTTTTTTTAAAATACAAGGGAGTTGAGACATTTTCTTTGTGGTTAAATGGAATCAACTAGTTATTTTTGAAAAGTATTCTTTCATTTAGTGCTAAGGAATCCACATTTGAAGAGGAGAAGGGGAAACACTTAAGTCTCTTATTGCTATTTTCTCTCTGGAAAAAAAATCCTTTGGCATACAGTTCTTAATGGTCTTTTTTTTTTTTCCTGCCAAAGTACTAGAAAAACCTATAGGATTTTATAATTCTTCTATAGAATTATTATTGAGAGTTATGTGTGTTTGTATGTAGTAGTGATGTTTGTTCTTAAAAGTGATTATCTTTAGAGCAAGAGGTTTATTTTTCTAAAAGGAGAGAAGGAATTCCGGCAGCTCCAGGCACGAGAGTATTTCCTCTACTTTTCTGCTGTTCTGGAAATGTTCTGGAAATCTTCAAGGGACTTACTTGATCTCTGCCTTTGGCTAGAGGTTGTAATCTGAATGCGACAGTGGTGTTCAGTGAGATGGAAGATGGAAGAAACCCAGGGGACATGGGTTAAAGTGGATTTCTGAATCCAAGAAAGGACATGGATATTTATAAAGCAGGCAGATAAGCTTTGGTTTTCCATCATGATGCCAGTGTTCTTACGATTTTAGGCTTTAGACATCAGCTTGATTTTAACCTCAGTTGTGTTCTATTTAAACTTTTTTATTTTAAGTGACTAAGCATTACATAAACATTCAAACTTCAGATTCTGGGTTTTTCCCAAAGCCTTGCTTGCTCTTTATGTTTAGTGTTAGCAAATTTTATTCTAAGCTGCTTCAAAATTTAGAACTCATACTGAAATTGCAAGTTATGTTAGAAATGGCTTGGTTAAATTGCCATTTCAAATGGGAAACCTTTTCTGTTAGATTCTGAAAAATGGTTGTATATATTTTCCCTTTAAGTGGTACAGATCTAAAAAACCAAAATTTACCTTTTTTCATATATGTTAGAGAATGTAACCTGTTCACATTTGCAGTTTGCTTATGAATTTTTAGTTTAGAAAATATGGCAATTTTAAACACTTAATTTTTGTTGAAAAATTGATATTAAATCAGTAGGTTTGATCTTATTTTGTTGTGTGTGTATGTGTTGGGAGAGAGGAGATGCTCCTGGACACAGTAGTGTCCTCTTTAGTGGCTGGGGGTGTTTTCTATGTGATATGTTTGGAAAGTTCATGTTTAACTGAACTTTTCATCCTGGCATATTTAATGCAACATTTGATGATATTTAGTTTAAATACCAGTCTGACTTCAAAAAAAGTGTATTTTTAGATTCAGTTACCATGGCATTGGCAGGATAGCTCATTTAACTTTATATGGCATGTGACTGGTATCAGAGGAAACATATACTTTTGGTGATTATGTTGAAATTATTTCATAGTAAATTTTAAAGTAGGATTATACTGATGTTATATTTGTAAACTAGTTGTATTTTTTAATGCAGTGATTTCAGTGAAGGTGGTTTTTTCCCCCTTAGAGTAGAAAAGCAATTACAAATGGACTAGTGTGCTCAACTTTAGTGAGAGCATTATCCTGACACTAGATTGGATATTTGCGTTTTTTTCACGGGCCTATTGACTCTTACTCAAAATTCCATTTTGGAAAAGGTTTTCTTTAAGCTTTATTGCTAGATAAATTCTTTTCAAGCCTTTTATAATGGCTTTTACTTTTTACTTGAATAATGGTCTCAGTATTTTAAGGATTGGGAAAACTTGAATTTTTTTTACCGTAAATGCATTGCCCACCTCCTTGAACTTGAAAATGAAGCAACAGGGTTAGACTCCCAGATGGCCCAGATGGTGGAGTGGTTTCTAGGAGGGTTTCCTCAGCTTTTCAGGTTTGTTTGAAAAATCTGCACGTTGACTTGGTATAGGAATTGTCTTAATTTCACTGAGTATGTTTTTGTTTCATAGTTGTTGGTGAAATTATCAGCAAGCCAAAATTTATTGTTATATAAGCAAATTTTGGGAAATTTAAGAATGGGAAAACTGTGGCATTGAGATTTTTTGAAGTCCTCATAAATCATTTTGTGTGTTGACTTTTGTGTAATTTTTTTCACTTCAGGTTGAAGAAAAACTAAATATTAAGTATTTATATTAAATTTATATATTATTAATATTATGTTGCAGACCTTGGAAATATTGTAGACATTTCTTATGGCTGTAAACAAGTCATTTGGCCTTTCTTCAAAATTTGCGTGACAAAAGGGCATCATATAGTAAAAATGAAGTTGGAACTGAGAATAAAAAGATGTAGGCTTCTGTTTCTAATTAAGTAGTTTTGTAAATGAGGGCAAGTCACTTCTCTAAATGCTTAATTTCTCCTAGAAGGAAATATTGATCCCTTCATACCTCATAGGGTTAGTTTGGGGCTTGCATTAGATAATAGATGTGAAAGTACTTTGTAAATTGTAAAGTGCTTTGCAAATAAAAATCATTACTGTTATTTGTATCTGCCATTCTTCTACATGTAAGGAAGCCATACATCATGATGTGTTCCCCCACACTTTGATCTTTGAAGCTCAATGCTACACCACTACTCTGTGCTACTTAGCAATCCCAGACTTGAGAAGAGAAGCAAAATAAATGCTCATCCTCCTAAAATGACAGTAGCCTTAAATTCAACATAAAATTGCTTTGATTTACTTCCTTTACTTGTCATCAAACTCTCTGAAGGCAAGGGACAGTGTCTCTTATCTGTCTGGTTAATATCTTTATCCCCACAATCTGACCCAGGACCTGGCTCAGAGCGGAAGTTTTAGTAAGTTTTATAGAATGAATAAATGACTCTGTAATTATTGCATGTAGTCACACCAGCCTTCTCCCTTCTGTAAGGTATTATAGGGCAGTGATGTTTGAAAGGTAGTCCAGAGCCTCATAAGCAACCTTCCATTTGGTCTAGGTTATTCTAGATTTTAAATAATAAATAATATCTCTTTTTGGTATCAAGAGATTAATGTGGTAATGTGAGTCCTCTATATACTTAGATAACTTTGCTTCTGGAAACTGTGTAGCTTCGGCCCAGAGAACTTCAGGCAGTGCTTTCAAATTGCCAGTTTTTCACAGAATGGATTAGGAAATATGTAGTTGGATCACACCTTCTTGGCTCTGGATCCAGATAAAGCTCTGTAAAACTGGTCACAAGGCCAAAGGAACTATAGAAAGCCTTGATGAAAGAAACTTCCTATGTGGTTTTGCTTTGTCTCCCTTTCAGCCTTTCCCAGTTTTCTAGCTCTGTCTTTCCTTCTTCCTTCCTTTTCTTACCTCACTATTGGTCATGTATCCAGAAAGAAGTATTTCCTTGATACTGCCATAGGGTATGGAAAATTGTATTATGTAAGAGCAGTGGCTTTTAGGGAAAGTTTAAGCAATCAAGAAGCACTTATCTAGTAAGTTCTGCTGTGTGCCAGGTAGTATAACTAGCCTCAGAGAGGGATCAAAGAAGGATCATTCCTTTCTTGTAGAACTATATAGTCTTTAGGTGTTTCTTGTGGAAAAATTCTGTGATTATCTGTCTTCCAGGGAGCCTCACTGTTCTCTACTTTATCTGGAAGAATGTACCAAGGCTTCCTGGTGGGCCACCCCCACAGCACTGTTTTTTGTGGGGTACAATCATATGATGCTGGTATATAAAATCATGTCACTTTATTAGTTTAAGAAGTAGATGCTGGTAATTGAGAGCAGTCTTCTCTATTAGCAGATATTTATGGGAAGCCAAACTGTATTCAGAAGCTTGCTTGGTGGGAATGGAATCTCAGAACATGGTTCTGTAATGTGAACATTATTGAGATCATAGTAAAAGATGAAATCATCCCTGCTTCCATTATCGGCTAACCTACCTTCTCATTGACATATTACGGTATTTCTTTAGTTCAATTAACTTCTGTTACTTGTCTTTTAGTCAGATTCCTTGCAAGTCTTGGTAGTCTGCAAGCCTGCAACTCATTCTTTCTCTTTAAGGTGCTTTTTATATCCCCAGCCTTATCTTTTATCATAAAACATACTAGTTTTATGATTTTTTATTATTCAAAACACATCTTTGTTTTTTACGTTAGTTTGAGGGAGCCGCTCATCTTAGTTTTCATGTAGTTCCTAGTTAGAAAAGCAAAATACATGAAACTACCTATAAAAATTAATAGCATCAGATAATTAGGGATGTGATATTCATGTCAGATAATGTCTAGCAAAGGAGGCAGGGAGAGGCAGATGAGTTGGAAAGGACCTTAGGAATCATTTGGTCTGATTCTGTTATTTTGCAGAGGAGAAACCAGCCCAGTGGCCACTGGGTTATCTATTTATGGTAATACCCAGACTTCATACTTCCTAATCCGTTGCTCTTTTCTAGTATATCATATTGCTTTTGCAGAGGAGTTGGAATTTGACTTGACTCAGCCATGCCATGGGGTGGGCACATGTGTATGTGTGTAATTCTAAGGGTAAGAAGTGTGAGCAATAATATAAATGTTAATTGAGACTCTTTATGTTTCAGGAGAATTTTATAAACTTTATGTTAATACTTCCAACACTGTAAGAGCTAGTGACTGTTATTAATCCCATTATACAGATGAAACAGATTTTGAGGTGCCAGAGTCAGACAGCTTATAAGTGGAAGATCTGGGATTCAAACCTAGGACTTCCTGACTCCAAAGCCTATGTTCTTGCCTTAATTTTTTCTTACATTCTACATTTAATTTTCACAGCAGCCTATCAGGTAGTTATTTTGAATTTTCCTATTTTGTAGGTGAGGAAACATAGGCTTAGAGAGGTTAAGAAGCTTCTAAGGTTACATACATAGTAAGTGTTATGATTCAAACCCAATTCTTTGACTCTAAAGCTTGTGTTCTGTACCATTATGTAAGCCTAGGCTTTAGAAACATATGACAGACCTCCTGCTAAATGTAGCAGATTGAATATGCATATTTCTGTTAACTCCACTATAAAGAATAGCAAACGTATAATATGGATAAAAAGAAGGAGAACAGAGATGATGACAGACAGTGATGCCAGCAGAATTTTGGAATATGGAAATTCAGTGGATGAGTAGTAACTGACTCAGCAGAATCAACAGAGCTGCTTTCTAAAGTCAAATGAGGAAGAGGAGCAAAAAGAAACAGCCTGATTCGTCTATTGACCACAGTAACTACTTGGGAATTGGATTGCTAAGATGCCCCTATAAGCATAGAGACTGAAAAACAAGAATTGATAGAAGCTGAAAAACAGAATAATTGATAGAAAGTTTATATAAGCAATATTTAGACATCATCACCCCTTACTCCTCTTCCCCATCCCACCTGAATCCCCATCCCAAGCAGGCAACTGGTTTTCACCATTGCAGCAGAAGGTGGGAGATTTACTCTTTGGAAAAGCTGAACCACTCTAGATGCCAGGCATAGCTGAGAATGGAACTAAAGGTGTGCTTTGTTGCAAACATGACTGCTATAAGAAAGTCTGTGTGTTAAATAATCAGCCCCCTTAACACACTACACTCTCAGAATGTTCTAAGCAGGATATGAGAGGAGTGTATTCTGGGGGCTGACATTTGAGGGCTCAGAAACAAAATAGCCACATTCCCTGCCTGGTCACTTTAAGGTGATGCCCATCAATCAACACATCCCACCCATGCACACAGAGCTCACAGTTTTTTATTGCTTCACTTTTAATATTAACAGACAGCCAGAGATAATTGCACTTTTGAGAAAAAGTTCTCACATAAAGTACAGAGCCCAAAACAATCAAGCAAATGACAGAAATCAGAAGAAACAGAAAGAATGTAGGTTGCTCAAGAAAACAACCAAAAAACCCAACTGTAACTAACATTCTCAGAGAAGATTTTGTATCCATTAAAGCAGGGGAGAACAGAGTGCAGTAAAAATGAATAGGAAGAGAACAAGAAAGAACTCTTGCAATTTAAAGTATAATAAGTTTTTTTTTTTTTCAGTAAGCAGGCTAGAAAATGAAGTAGGCCAGATAGTGAAAGAAAAAGGCAGAGAGACAGAAAATAGATGAAAAAGCAAAACAGTCGGAGGTTTAATCAGGGAACCCAATAGCTGACTAACAGAATCTTCAGAAACAGAATAGAGGAAAAGAAAGGAAGAAATTATTAAATATCACAAGAAAATTTTCCAGTGCTGAAAGATACGTGTTTTCATAATGAAAAGGCCCATTTCAGTGTAATAAAAAGATTCACATGATGGCAAATTGTTATAAAATTTCAGAACAATGGGGATAAAAATTCCTAAAAGCTTCTTGAATGGGGTGGGGAGGGATGGTGGAGTCTAAACATACAAAGTATAGGGATTTGAGTAGCAGAGGACTTTTTGCCATAATAAAGCTAGAAGATAATGGGTAATAGCTTCAGAATTTTGAGGAGAAGTGATTTCCAATCCACAATTTTATGCCCAAACTGTCATTCAAGTGTGAGGGTAAACTAAACTCATTTTGAGGTCTGCAAAATCACAAAATATTCACCTGCCTTAACGTACTTTCTCGGGAAGTTACTGAAGGATATGCTTCTCCAGAATGAGGGAGGAAATAAATAAAGAGATACAGAATCCAGGAAACAGGGTCTCTGACACAGGAGGATGGTGAAAACAATTCCCACAGGAAGGAAAGCTCTATGAAAGCAACTATGCAGGAGACCTAGAGAGCAGCCAGTCTAAATAGGAGCAGGAACAAAGAAGGCACTAGGAGGTATGTCTCTAGGAAAATATAGTTGGGATTTTCACCATGGTGAGAAGAATTTAGTTTTGTGAGATTTTTAGGGGAAGAATTGGTGATAGATACATAGAAAACCAAGGAAAAGAAAAAGATAGGCAATTAATAACTTCAGAAAAAAATAGAAAATTGAAGAAAGGAAATAAGATCGTGACATACTCTGATTCAGTTATGTGTTGCTGTGTATAGTTTGGTGTTTAGCCAAAAATGATAGCAACACTGTTGACAGGGTGAGGGGAAGGGAAGTGTTTTGGGGGTGAGGGGAAGGAGGGTGGGTGTAACAGAGCTACAGTAGCATCTTCCATAGTGTAAACTCTGAAACTGATGTCTAAAGTGGAAAAACCCAGAAAATAGCAACTTAAGCATTTTATTCAGAAATATGAATTAAAAACAAACAGCTTTAAAAAAAGGAGAGGTGAAAATGGTTGCCTCTAAGGAATAGGGTATGAGGAGTAAAGGGAATTTCATTGTAAGCTTTGTACTGTTTGACCTTTTCACTTACGTAGGTGTATTATTTTCTTTCTTTTTTTTTTTTTTTGAGACGGAGTCTCACTCAGTCACCCAGGCTGGAGTGCAATGGCGCGATCTCGGCTCACTGCAAGCTCCGCCTCCCGGGTTCAGGCCATTCTCCTGCCTCAGCCTCCCGAGTAGCTGGGACTACAGGCGCCCGCCACCATGCATGGCTAGTTTTTTTTTGTATTTTTAGTAGAGATGGGGTTTCACCATGTTATCCAAGATGGTCTCGATCTTCTGACCTCGTGATCCGCCCATCTCGGCCTCCCAAAGTGGTAGGATTACAGGCGTGAGCCACCGCACCCAGCCAGGTGTATTATTTTCTATGAAAAGCGTAGACCACATTTAGGAAAAGAGATGTATTTTAACAGAAGTAAAGGGAAATCGGGAAGGAGACCCAGGTATAGAACATTACTGAAATAGTAAATGGGGGCATAATAGCACTATTTTACCTATGGTTCTTTACAAAGCCATTTCCTATTAATTGTCTCATTTAATCCCCCTAGAAGTATAGGCAAAGTTAATATTGTCCCTCTTTTCCAATTATGGGAATGGAGTTTTGGGTCTATAAGACCTTTTTGGTTTCCAGTCTGCTGTATCACTACGCCTCCATAGGTGTCTGTTTGGAACTTTTCAGATTTTGTAATTTTGTTTTTTACCAAGAGAAGACAGAAGGTGCTGGAATGCATCCTTCTTTGACATCGTGGGAAGGAATATAGGAAAACACACGTGTGTGTGCGTGTGTGTGTGTGTGTGTGTGTATGTATATGAGTATGTGTGCTGGTACATGAGTATAATACAAGACATGGTATTGTGAAATGATGAGAGGAATGCAAAATGCCATGTAGTGTTCAAAGGCAAGGAGGTGCCTGTTAAATAGATTTCCTTAGAAGGCAGTGTGAGAGATGGGCTAGGCTCAGGGTAGAGTAGAATTCCTATAGTCTGATTCCTCTCCTCACCCCAGACACCCTCCTTGAATGAGATTTCGTAAAGTATCCAGCTGGACAGAATTAAAGGAACCCAAAGGATCAATAGACTAAAGACTGTAATGAAGTGATCTACAATTTAACAAACAATATATGACATGAGAAAGCCCTTTGCAAATTAAAAAACCTATCTTTACAAGAAATTATTATGATTGTAGTCACTTAATGAAAGATTTGTTGGCTTGTTAACAAAACGACTGAATTAGCTTTGAGCAAAATATAAAAGTAATCATATTTTCAAAGTAAAGTTTTAAATTCTGTGTCTATCAGCTTTCAGCAAATACTTACTGAGTTGAATTGTTAAGGCAATATTTTGGGGAGAAAGACAAAAGTTATAGCATTTAAATAGCATTATTTATTTTGAAAATTTCTTCCAGAAAAACAGAGGAAACCTCCACTGCCAAAGCCATTTATTTTTAGCTAGACCAAAAAATAAAGTTTAAGAAGGCCATTTGTGGGTCTCTTGTCTTTATTGCCTCTGGGGAACTGAATCAGACTAAAGCCTTTTTTCATTTATAAAAGTTCCCCTTCTTCGTGGTATGTATTCGTAGGAATCTAAATCATTCCTACTTAAGTTTTGTTAACATTATATATCATTAACATCATTTTATAATACTGAGGATGTGTATTGTAGCCTATAGAACACTGGAAATAAAGTTAAAACAAAATGTAGATCCTAGTTCTGGCAGTTAATTAGGTAATCTTAATCTGTCTGAATGTTAGAAGGATCTTCATCTTTGAATGAAGATGACAGCAGTATTATAGGAGTTGGTTTAAGATCAGTTGCATATTATGTTAATAGTAAGGCTTTTAAAGTTGTCACTGTGATTACTTCGTACTCTTGGATCATTTTTTTCCTCTGAGATAAAGAGGAAGGTAGTGAAAAGAGCATGGATTTTTGGAGTCTTTGGCCCTTGGTTTTCTACTCTGCAAAATGGGATAATACTACCTCATTAGAATTATTGTGAAAATTAGGTACTATCATATCTAAAGTATGTAAAATTGTACTTGGGGGCATTGTAGGAACTCAGTAAAAGATTTCAGCTATTATTTCTTTGCCACACAGAGGTCAGATTCTCCCAATGACTTCCAGGTCCTGCAAATTGGCACATACCATCAGAGGAAAGGCCTTGGGTGAATGTGGAGTGGCCTGGTGTGCTTCCTTCTCTCAGGGTTGGTAAATCCCTTAAGTACTGCCTTGATAGTTAGCTCCAGTTCTTCAACTGATGTTTTATGTATTTTGTCCTGCTTTTGTAATACATTTTGCAGTAGGGTTAGTCCTATACAAATCTCGGACATTAAGATACACATACAATACTTGGATGTACTTCATCAAGGGAATAATAAGTCATTGGGGTTTACGGTAAGAATTTTAAATACTTCAGGAGGTGGAAAGGAAATTTGAGGCTGAAGCGGTAAAGAGGGGTCACTTTAACCAAACTTTAAAAATGAGTTGGTCTTATGCAGAAAATACAATTTTGGCAGCTCCTATTTTAGGCTTAAAAGGCCTGATGAAGGGGGGCTGTTTATATACTTAAGGAATAAGGAGACGGTGTAATGTGTAGTGGCCAAAAGTATGTGCTTGAGAGGCAGACAGACCTGGGTTTGAATCCTAGCCCTGCCACTTACTAGCTGTGAGACCTGGGGGCAAAGTACATAATCATTCTTAGTCTCAGTTGTCTTAACTAGTGACACTGTCTCATGTGAGTATTGTAAAGATTAAATGAGCTAATGCATGTGAAGCTCTTAGCATAGTGCTTGGCATGCAGTAAGCACTCAGTACATGTTAGCTGGTACAGCTGTCTTGTGAATAGGGTAGTATTGATGAAGCAGAAGTTTTAAGTTGAGATATAAGGGAGAATAAATTCAGAAAGATAAACTGGTGATAGCTGGTCTGGAATACATGGCTAAGGGATTTAATTCTATTTAGGAATTGGAGGTAGACTTAAGACTTCTGAGAAAATGAATGACATAAATATAGAATCCTCAAGTGACAGAGCTTAGAAGATCCCTTAGCAGGCATAATCTGGACTCCTACTTTCACAGACAGGGAAAGAGAGACCCAGAATAGTGACAGAGTTAATTATTTGCAGAACTAGGACTAGAATCCAGGTATTAAACCTCCTTTAGACTCAGTCATTCCACTAGAATAAGTCCAAAGGGTTATTCAGCATTTGTCAAGTGCTTAGAAAATAGGAGTTTTCAGCAGGTTTGGAAAAAAAGGAAACAACTGTTCAGATTTTGGTTTGTGTTAAGTAAAATCAAAGAATTGTCTTTCCATTGGTACTTTCAGCCAAACGAGTTAAGATTTTCTTTCAATACTAATCAAAATGTTCTCTTGATCACTAGTAACAACCTCAGAAATGTTTGTTCGAGGAGGTAAAAAATAAATGGGTATTTCTAGAATTCCTTCATTGGTATTTATAATTGTACTGCTAGTGAGTTTGAAGGGTAAAGTTTTTGCTTAAATAAAATGGAAGATCATAAGTTGTCTAGTAACTTTTAAAGTAGCTGTTTCCCAAGAATTTTAAATAGGAAAATATAAAAAGTTTAATTCTAGGAGAGTCCTTTAAGGCATTACTACATAGATACTAATATACTTTGCTTGGGATTATTTCCTATGTGCTGATAAGTTTTAAGTTTTTTAGTTAATAGAAAAAGATCTGGTTTACTTATAGCTTTATACTTTACTTCTAAAATAAGATAGCTTTTAAGTATTGTTTTTTGATACTTATTAAGATTCTTCCATAGAAAAATTAAAATCTTCAATATGATTTTTCTTATATGTTGAGCTCAAGAAAATATTTTTGCCTAAAAGCTTTATAAAAATTCAAAATTAAAATAAAGGACTGAAACCTCAGAATATATACCTGTAGCCTTTGAATATGGGTGTGAATGCAGACCTCTTACGGAATTCTTAATGCAGTGCAGCAGTTCACTGATGGAGGTGTTACATGACTGGTATCATTCAAACACAGATTTTCATTTAATATTTGTTAATTGTTATAAGAGCAAGAAACTTCCATAGAATTAAATATATCTAGCCATTTTACAGCTGCTGGGTTTTTTTTTTTTTTTTTTTTTTGAGACGGAGTCTTGCTCTTGCTGCCCAGGCTGGAGTGCAATGGCGTGATCTCGGCTCACTGCGAACCTCCGCCTCCCAGGTTCAAGCGATTCTCCTGCCTTAGCCTCCTGAGAAGCCGGGATTACAGGTGTGCATCACCACGCCCAGCTAATTTTGTATTTTTAGTAGAGATGGGGTTTCACCATGTTGGCCAGGCTGGTCTCGAACTCCTGACCTCAGGTGATCCGTCCACCTTGGCCTCCCAAAGTGTTAGGATTACAGGCGTGAGCCATCATGCCCAGTCAACTGCTGTATATTTTTGCTACTCAATAGACACATTTAAATCTCTGATTTGAGACTTATTTCAGAAGAGAAGCTAACTTTGTAAAGTAAAACTGAGTATTTGTTAGCATTTTGAAGCATTTATAAGCATTTTCTTGGAAATAATTTAATCCATTGATTCGATTATTTAAAAATATAACTTGAGTAATATGAGACTTGGTCCTCTGTGTGTGTCTGTGTGTTGTATGTTATTAGTAGGTGATTTTGAGAAGATTTTATCCATAGCATACAACGCTTTACAAAATCTTTAAACAAATAGTACAAGTCAAACAATACAATACGTATTAAGCTGTACTAAGAGAGCATTTGATATGCAGTTTACTTGGTAATAATACAATGAAATAAGTATTTGGAAGTTCATCACAGTTATCAGAAACATTTGTTTGGAATATGACTTTGCATATAATAATTTTATGTCTTAGTTCACCCATAAATTACCTTCCCCCTTTGACTATCACCACCTCTTTAATCAAAATGATATTTTGTGTGTTCACTTTTGTCAGGTAACAGTACTTGAGTATTTCCTGCTTCTTGGGCCTCTCCATGATGGATTGCTGTGAAGGAGAATCAACAGTAGCAAACCAGGAAAAGGTTGACAGTGCAGTTAGCATTTATGTCTTATCTATACATGATTTGGGACCGTTTTGCCAAACATTGAATAATTTTCCTGTGGGAAACTTGAGCCCTAAAAGGAAATGAACATAGCTAAAAGGCTGCATATCACATGGGACTTAGATTTATTTTTAGAATGGCACTATAATGCCATATTTGGATTGAAACAATTTGATAGCAGTACAATATTTCATTAAATAAAGAGCCATCTTTTCTGAGGAAGTCATCTGCTTTTCTATTTCAACGTGTGGTATAGATTGAACATAATACTTTCATTCAGCTAATATAATTCTAAAGTATATGTTAAAGTTAGAGGAGCTTATTTGGCAAACATTTCTAGAGCCAGCTTATTGAGTCTGGTGTAGTAAAGGTTCTGTGACAGTTCAATGATTACAGCATGTGGTGTTTCTTGTTGTTGTTGTTGTTGTTGTTTTGTATGTTTGGAGTAAGTTGTTTGGAGGGGAAAAGAGTAAAGGGAGTAGAGTCATTTGGAATGTTTATACTATTTTTCTTGAAATGGATGAACTCCTTACTAAATTAGACAATGATAATAGAGAAACCTAGATGGATTTTTGCTTCTGAGAAATGATTTTGGAAGAAAAAAGATAATCAGCAAAGGTATTTAATATTGAGCTCTACAGTGTTTTCATTAGTATGGTTCATAGGCTAAAAAACAAAATACTCTTATTGTATCACTTATGTTTCAAGTATCAGTTTTTCTGCCACCTGATTTCTTTATAATTTCATTTGGTTTAAATGTGATGTTCATAACATTCAGGAGATTTTTCAACTGTATACTGTCTAATTGCAGATCCCCGACAGGGCATTAAGTCCCAAACAGGAAAACTTGCCAAATACAGATTTTGTCCCTTGGCTTCTCTCCCAAGGTGGGAAATATGCCAGCATCATAAATCTCAAGTCTGTTGAGAAAGAGCTACCGCTGATATACCAGGCCTTAAGCCACCAGCTTTCCATGCAGTATTTCATTTGCTTCTCATAAACTGTGAGGCAGGGACATTGCATAGATTTTATAGATAGGTATGTTAAGGTTCAGATTAGTTAAATGACTTGCCCAAGGTCACACAAATTAGTAAGTGGGAGAGGCAGTACCCAGAGACAGAACAGCCTGGCCTTAGACTTTGTGTTCTGTTGGTTGCATTGTGATCTAAGTAAAGCACCTAAAGTCCATCATCTGCATTCTTTGTCAAAAGTCCAACTCCAGTCTCCACACAATTATGACCAGATTCTGAAATGCCTTTAGTTACCTCCATGTTCATGGGTATCTAATTCCAGTCTGCTCTGTGTGATGTGTTGGAGCTTTAGAGTAGAAATTTTAAAGCATTAATTACTGAATACCTAAACAATATGTCATGTATTTAAATGTATAGAGATCAGTTTACTATTTCTTTTTGGTCCAGGTTTTGAATTGTTATTGTTAATCAGTGGCAGTTTTACTGCAAGTATGGTTTTTGCCTTCAAGAGCAAATCACCAGGGTAAATATACAAAGCAATATCTACACACAAATCCAACTTCCACTAAAATCCCTGCTGTTGCATTGGTGTGGAAGAACAGCACCACAGGACAGAGAGGTCCCATGGTTCCTAGTTGAAAATACTGACTTAAAGGGCAGTGTTGCTAGTCATGTAGGGACAAGTAAAAATGTGTTTGTTTTATATAATTACATTCTTCAGAGCTAAATTAAGATGAAGATGTTTTTGTATTGTCAGTGTTAAGTGAGCCCACCAATCGATACCTATTTCTATAATTCTTACTGATTTGACTATGTAATTGACTTTGAGAGGCTTTAATTTGTTTGATACAAATATACTATAATTCCTATTACTGATATACAGGCTATGAGGTCCTGTATTATGTAAGATTGAGCTGCAGATTTGATTCTGAGCCTCCTGAAGGCCGAAGCAAAAATGAACATTGGATCATTTCCATGGGGAAAAAATATGTATAATTTTTTAGGAGAAACGGTTTTTTGATGGGGGCACTGAGTAAAGTGGTAGATGTCCTCACCACCATGAAATACAAAGTTTCAAAAGCAGGGTTTTTTTTGTTTGTTTGTTTTCTTTTTTTTGACAGGGTCTTAGAACATGCTAATACCACAACTTAGTGAAGGTAGTTCTGTGAAAGGCCAAGATATTGTGATCTAAAAATGTATCTATCTGGTGGTCAGCCTTGAAGAAAAAAACTCAGAACATTTAAAAGAATACTCAATTTTTTTTTTTTTTTTAGGATCTGAAATGGTTAAGATACATGCCCCCAGTATTCAGCGACTGTGCCTTTTCTTTTTCTTTGAATAACTTACAGAGGAGCCACATGTTGTGATTTTATTCACCTTGTTTTTTTTTTTTGAGACGGAGTTTCACTCTTACTGCCCAGGCTGGAGTGCAATGGCGCGATCTTGGCCCACTGCAACCTCCACCTCCCAGGTTTAAGGGCTTCTCCTGCCTCAGCCTTCTGAGTTGCTGGGATTACAGGCATGTGCCACCACACCTGGCTAATTTTGTATTTTTAGTAGAGATGGGGTTTCTCCACGTTGATCAGACTGGTCTCGAACTCCCGACCTTAGGTGATCTGCCCGCCTCGACATCCCAAAGTGCTGGGATTACAGGCATGAGCCACCACGCCTGGCCTCACCTTGGTTTTATGTTTAAGAGTGTCATATATTTCTCTGGCTACATGTTACTAGGGCCTTTAGTTATTTCTGTTTTTCATAAACACTGAGCAGCCTTCATACAAGCAAGCATGTTCAAATGAGTAAAAAGGAAAGCTTATTTTCAAAGTCTGTGTCATACCAATTTTAGTTATAAGAGTCTAGAAGAGAAAAGCATTTTATTTTATTTTATTTTATTTTATTTTATTTTATTATTATCTTTTTATGAGATGGAGCCTTGCTCTGTCATCCAGGATGGAGTGCAGTGGCGCAGTCTTGGCTCACTGCAAGCTCCGCCTCCTGGGTTCATGCCATTCTCCTGCCTCAGCCTCCCAAGTAGCTGGGACTACAGGCACCTGCCACCACGCCCGGCTAATTTTTTTTTTTTTTTGTATTATTAGTAGGGACGGAGTTTCACCGTATTAGCCAGAATGGTCTCGATCTCCTGATCTTGTGATCTGCCCATATCGACCTCCCAAAGTGCTGGGATTACAGGCGTGAGCCACCACGCCCAGCCACAAGAAAAGCATTTTAAAAAATATATTAGAAATTATAACTCCAACTCAGTACTGATAAGAGAATATTTTCACTTTTACAATATGTTCATTTTGATTAAGAAGGTGAGCTAGGAAGCCAGACCAGCTGGGTTCCAGACCTAGCTTCCCACTTTCTAGCCAAGTGATTTAACATTTTTCCTCATTTGTCAAGTGGGGGAGATAATAGAACCCACTTCAAAAGGTTGTTAAGATAGACCTACATGTTGTTACTTAAATAATTATTTTTAGGTCTGTGAAAGTACAGCTGGCAATAGAAAATTTCTTTTAGATCTTTTAGATAAGTGGCTCTGAACCTTATTATGTGTCATACATCCTTTTGAGAATTAATTTATTCAGTAAGTTTTTATCGGGTGCCTACTTTGTGTCAGATACTCTTCTCTGGGCTTAGAGATATACGTGAACAAAACAGAAATCTCTGTCTTCATGAAGCTTAACATTCTAGTGAATATGTTTAAAACCCTGAGCACTCTTCTGAGAAAAATGTGCACAAAACTTTGCATACAGGCTGGGTGCGGTGGCCCACGCCTGTAATCCCAGCACTTTGGGAGGCTGAGGTGAGCAGATCACTTGAGGCTAGGAGTTCGAGACCAGCCTGGCCAACATGGCGAAACCCCATCTCTACCAAAAAAAGAAAAAAAAAAAAAAGAAATTAGCTGGGCATGATGGTGCACGCCTGTAATCCCAGCTACTTGGGAGGCTGAGGCAGGAAAATCTCTTGAACCTGGGAGGTAGAGGTTGCAGTGAGCCAAGATCACGCCACTGCACTCCAGCCTGGGCAACAGAGTGCGACTGTGTCTCAAAAACAAAACAAAATGAAACAAAAAACTTTGCATACAGAGTCAGATAATTTATGGAAACCCATAAGTCTGTTTATTAAATCTCAGGCTAAGAATACTATACACACCTTTTTATTTTGTCATAATTCTTGTGAGGCATTCCTTAGATGGGTTCAGTATTTAATTTTAAAAGACAAAGCTATTAAGAGAAAACATAATGTTACTGGGTTTTTTTGTCACTTTTCTTGGCTCTGTCACATTAGAAGTGCTTGAGATGTGACATGACCAATTGAATAACATTTCCAGATTTTGCAGACTTTTGTAGGACCATCTTGGTTTTACCCAAACATAAGACGTCTGTTTTCATAGGCTTAACAGTCTTATTCTCATTCTTTATTTTGCTCAGTTCTACTTCCAAACATATGAAATGAAATGACAAATGACATGAGTGCTATGTAATTAGGAGAGAATTATTTTACCTCAGAGAGATTTTTCATCCTCATTTATTTTATATTAAGCATAGCACACTTTCAATTTCATTTTCCTTCTTTTGAATTTTTATCCCATCTGTTTAGGGGATTTTAAAAACTTAGTCTTTAAAATGACTTCTGATAAGCAGTAGCTGACTTTTTTAAAAGAAAATGTAACCAAAAATTGTTACTTTATTCCTGTGAAGTATATTGTAAAGATAGGACATGGTATAATGTATTGGAGTGGGTTTTGGTGGTGTTTTTGTTTTATTCTGTTTTCTTAACTATTACATGATGGCATTTAATAAAGCATCTGTAACATTCTGGATTAATCTTAAGAAGAACTAACTTTTTCTTTGGGCAACAAGCTACTCTGGAAATAATAATTTTCCCTATGCTGGTTATTTTTCATGGCAGCCTTCCACTGCATTTTCTTTGTTTGGGTACTTTCTTTTCTTCCTGCCATTCTTAGCTTTCTATTTTTCAACTTGAGTTTACAAAAGGATGTGTATTCAAAGGGTTTCCTACAGTTCCCAGTACCTTGTTAATCCTGAGAAATTACCCAGTGAGCCAATTCTCACAGTAAGGTATAAAAATAGTCATCCAGAAAGATTACAGAATGTGGTACCACTGTGGTTTTAACTAATGGAAGACTTTTAAAACCAAGATGGGGAGAAGAAAACAGCACAAATGTTACTATTTCCTTAGATTTTTATCTGCACAATCTATTTTAGGAGAGCCTTCAAATTTAAAAAAGTAATAGAGCTTCACCACTGCTTTATTGGATACACTCAAAGATCATCATAATTGGGGACAAGAAAGAAATCACCTGCAAATAAATCACAAGAACAGAGCCTACCTGTGATTACTATTGAGCATATATCCACAATGTTCATTTAACCAATTTTATTCCATAAATTTAGTCCAGCATTTTATTGAGTGCTTTAATAAGTTCTGATGTGTGAAGTTGGGTGGCTTAACTTCTCTAAGTCTGAATTTCCATATTGTAGAATAAGGAAGTAATTAACCTTTTTTTATTTTAATAAACTTTATTTTCAAGAACAGTTTTAGATTTATAGAAATACTGTAAAAATAGTACAAAGAATTCCTGTATACTCTGTTATTAACTCTATTATTATTACCTTGTATTATTATGGTACATTTATTATAATAAATAACTCAATATTGAGATGTTGTTAACTAAATCCCAAACTTTATTTACATTTCTTTAGTTTTTATCTAATATCCTTTTTCTGCTCCAGGATTCCCTCCAGGCGAGTGCACTACATTTAGTCCTCATGTTTCCTTAGGTTCCTGTTGACTATAACAGTTTCTTAGGCTTGCATTGTTTTTGATGACTTTGACAGTTTTAAGGAATACTGCTCAGATATTTTGTAGAATATCCCTCAAGTGAAATTTGTCTGATTTTTTTTTTCATGAAGTCATGAATTTTGAGGAGGAAGAACACAGAGGTAAAGTGCCATTTTTATGACATTAAGGGTACATGCTGTCAGCGTGACATCACTGTTGACCTCAATCATCTGGCCAAGGTCATCTTTGTCAGTTTTCTTCACCATAAAGTTTCTTTTCTCCACCGTGTCATACTGTACTGTATTCTTCTGAAGGAAGTCACTGTGCACAGCCCACACTTCAGGAGTGGGGAGTTTTGCTCCCCTTCCTTGAAGGTGAGGTATCTACATAAATTATTTGGGATTCTTCTGCATGGAGGATTTGTCTCTTCTCCTCCATTTATTTATTCAATCATTTATTTATGTAAGTATGGACTCCTGGATATTTCTTTTATTGATTGATTGACTGAAAATAGGGTCTTGTTCTGTCACAGAGGCTGGAATGCAATGGCACGATCACAGCTCACTGCAGCTTTGACCCCCCAGGCTCAAGCAGTCCTCCCACCCCAGCCTCCTGAGTAGCTGGGACTACAAGTGCTGCCATGCCTAGTTAATTTTTTTGTGTTTTTGGTTTGCTTGTTTTGTTGAGGTTTTATTTATTTATTTATTTTTGTAGAGACGGCATTTCACCATGTTGCCCAGGCTGATCTTGAACTCCTTGGTTCACGCAGTCCTCCTGCCTTGGCCTCCTAAAGTGCTGGAATTACAGGTGTGAGCCATCATGCCCAGCCAGATATTTCTTCTTCTTCTTTTTTTTTTTTTTTGAGATGGAGTTTAGCTCTTGTCGCCCAGGCTGGAGTGCAGTGGTGTGATCTTGGCTCACTGCAACTTGCGCCTCCTGGGTTCAAGTGATTCTTCTGCCTCAGCCTCCTGAGTAGCTGGGATTACAGGCTCCTGCCATCACGCCCAGCTAATTTTTGTATTTTTAGTAGAGACAGGGTTTTGCCATGTTGGCCAGGCTGGTCTTGAACTCCTGACCTCAGGTGATCTGACCACCTTGGCCTCCCAGAGTGCTGGGAGTACAGGCGTGAGCCACCATGCCTGGCCATTTATTTTATACTTATATAACCCAGTTTATTTTGTTGCTCAAATTGCTCCAGCTTTGACCATCGGGAACTCTTTCACTTGGCTCCCACGTCCCTTTGGCATACCCCTATCAATGTAGGTTTGTTTTCTTTGTGGTGGGGGTGAAGGGAGACTATTTCCTATTTTTGGCCAATACAAGATGTTCCAGGCTATCTGCCCTGGTCCTAGAATCAGCCAGCCATTTCTCCAAGGAGGGTTGGTTCCTTTTGTTAGTAAATGGTATTAGATACCAAAATATAGATGCTAGGTGTGCTCGTTGCTACTGGATGTTATTGCTTCTAGGCCCTCTCAACTGATAGAGCAAGCAAATATATGTATGGTAATACCTTTTTAAATGTTGACAGCAAATCATGTATTGCAGTTAGAATAGGATGGAGTCAATAAACTTTATGTGCAATTTTTTGCAACTTTAGATTCAATTCTTATAGACTAGAAGGAGCATAGGACTAGTATACAAATGACTATTCAGAAACAGAGTAATTGCTGTAAGAGTGGTATCAATGTGGTTTGTAAGTTGGTACAACTTTTCTGGAGGACAAATTGGCAGGGCCACTCAAAATCCAAAAACAAGGATTATGCTGTTTCTTTAGGGAAATTGAGTGATTGTGGAAACTGTCTTTTCTCCCTTAAGAATCACTGCTCTACTTTACAGCCTTGTTTATAGCAAAAGGGGTAGAATAGCTGCATATCCCAAAGCTGGAGATTTTGGCAGAGTAAATTATGGTATAATAATGTGACAGGTTACTGTGCATTAAAAATACTAAGGTAGGATAATGGCCAAATAATATGAAAAGATACAATATTTTGTAGTTAGCAAAAAAAATTTTTTCTAAAATCTAAACTCATTTTATAAAAATAAATGGTTATAACCTAAAAAGTTTGGCATATGCGAACCAAATATTAGCCATAGTTATTATCTGAATGGTAAAATTATTCTTTTTCCTTCCAGTATTATTGTTACAAAAAAGCAAAACAATTTTATTAAAATAAGAAAACAAAAAGGTTTTATTATACTAAGAAAGCCAAAAGTTAGATTTTTTTTTTCCTTTTAAAATGCAGTAAGGTATATCATTAATTTTAGGTTATGTTTGGGAAAGAGATTTGGATTTTAGCATGAGGCGTTAATTCTCAGTATTTGTTTAGTGAATAAATTTAAGAAGTGCTGATATTTTACAGTATAGTTTTAAATAGAATTACTTCCAACAATGCCCAAATTGTGCCATGCCAGTCACCCCTTTTTCTCTTGAAGTTTTCAAAGAAATATAAACACAAGGAAGAGTGACAAGTGGAAAACAAGGTTTAATTTTTTACTGGGAGCCACCAGCAACATTGGACTTGAATATATGTCTGGGTTTAAAGGCCTTTCTCTTCGTAATGCTCCAGTCTTCCCCCAGCATGCCCCAGATACTCAGGATATTGCAGCATGCATTTGAGAGAGAACAAGATGTCCTGGGTGCCTTTGTCAGCAGTGACCCTACTTACTACATGGTTCAAGTGGTATTCTGAAATCAGATTAGTGTTCAGTCTACTTGTGAAGTGGTCAGTATGAAGGAGAAGGCATGGACCTCCTCCTGTGTTCATAGTAATAATGACTCATAAAAGTTTATGACCAGCAAAATGATCTGATTGGTCCATGCATTTCAGAAAAATTAATCGGACACGGTTGTGCCAGTAGAAGTAAAGAGATAAAGGAAGATCAGTGTTATGGTCTGAATGTTTATGTCCCCCCAAAATTCATATGTTAAAACCTAACCATGGCTAGGCAAGGTGGCTCACACCTGTAATCCCAGCACTTTGGGAGGCCGAGGCAGGCGGATCACGAGGTCAGGAGATCGAGACCATCCTGACTAACACAGTGAAACCCCGTCTCTACTAAATAATTAAAAATTAGCCAGGCATGGTGGCGGGCACCTGTAGTACCAGCTACTCAGGAGGCTGAGGCGGGAGAATGGCGTGAACCCGGGAGGCGGAGGTTGCGGTGAGGCGAGATTGCGCCACTGCACTCCAGCCTGGGTGACAGAGCGATACTCCGTCTCAAAATAAATAAAAATTCAAAAACAAAAACAAAAAAAACTAATCACTAATGTGATGCTGTTAGGAGATGGGGCCTTTGGGAGGTGATTAGGTCATGAGGGCAAAGTCCTTATGCATGGGATTTGTGCTCTTATAAAGAAGAGACCTAGAGAGCTGCCCTGCCCCATATGAGAACACAGCGAGCACATGCCACCTATGAGCTGCAAAGCGAGCCTTCACCAAACACTGAATTTTCCCGCATCTTGATCTTGGAATTTCCAGCCTCCCAGACTGTAAAAACAATTCCTGTTGTTTATAAGCCACCCAGTTTGTAGTATTTTGTTAGAGTAGCCCAAAGCGACTAAGACAATCATTTAGGCTGTTATGTTAGTCTTGGTAAGATGAAGCATGGGTCTGCCTTTGGGTGATGCACTAGAAGTGGAAAGGAAGAGACAGAATCCAGACTCTGCAGAAAGATCTCCAGATCAGTGATGATTCATGGTACTTAGAATCAGAAACAAGGTGGTAAAACCTGCCGCCATTCACAAGAATAGAGAACTGTTGAGAAACGTTGGTGGAGGGAGGTGGGGAATGTGAGATTACAGTTTTTGTGAGTGTAGTATAATTTACATACAATAAACATACACCTTATGTGTTCATTTTGATGAGTTTTGACAATTTCTTATATTTGTGTAAACACCAAAGAAAATATAAACATTTCTGTCATCTCAGAAAGTTCCCTTATGCCCCTTTTCAGTTGATTTCCCTCCCACCCCCAGGTAACCATTTCGGTTTCTGTCACCATGGGCTTTTGCTCAACATAATGTTTTTGAGATTTATTGGTGTTGTTTCATGTATTAGAGGTTCATTTGTATTGCTGGGTAGTATTCCATTAGATGGATATACCATAATTTATCACTTTTTCTGTAGATGGACATTTGAGGTTTCTAGTTGGGCTATTACACATGAGGGTATTAGGAATGGAATTTTGGGTCATGGTAGTTAGATATATATTTAACTTTCTGGGAAACTGCCATGTTCTTTACCAAAGTGGTTGTATCATTTACACACCCATTAGCAACCATTGAGAGTTCCAGTAATTTCATATTCTCACCAACATTTGGTATTTTTATTTTAGCCAGTCTCATGTGTGTCAGTTTATGTGTTTATAATTTGTGAGCTGTATATACTGTTTATTTTGCTGCTTGAAATGTCAGGGACTATATACCACAACAATTACAGGGTTTTATTTAAACGTGTACTACACTGCATAGACAGGAATATACAGACTTTTGCAAAATGCAGCAAACATTTTTAACATTTGTTACTATGTGAAAAAAGTACAAAAGTGTTCAAAGAGATACACATTTCAAGTTGTAGCAGGTTGTGACAAAGTTTCTGAGGGCAAAGCATGTATAAAATTAATAACATGTTAGTATATTTAAAATCATAACAAAAATCTTCTCTCTGGTCATGCTGACCATAACAAATTACTGTGTTGTAGTATACTTATAACAAGGGTTAACAAACTACCACCTCAGGGCCAGGTTCAGTTTGCCTCTCACTTTTGTTCATTTTTGTTGTTGTTGTTATTGTTGTATAAGACAGGCTCTCTCTCTTACTGCCCAGGCTGGAGCACAGTGGCACAGTCTTGGCTGACTGCAACCTCTACCTCCTGGGCTCAAGGGATCCTCTTGCTTCAGCCTCCCGAATAGCTAAGACAGGTGTATGCCAGCACGCCCAGCTAATTTTTGTATTTTTGTAGAGATGAGATCTTGCCATGTTGCCCAGGCTGGTCTCCATCTCCTGGGCTCAAGTGGTTTACTTGCCTCTGCCTCCCAAAGTGCTAGGATTACAGGCATGAGCTACTGCGCCTGGCGTGCGCTTGCTTTTATAAATAAAGTTTTGTTAGGACACAGCAGTGCTTGTTTATTTACATATTGTCTATGGCTGCTCTACAAGGGAAGAGTTGAATAACTGCAGCACTGAATGGCTTGCAAAGCCAAAAATTTTTACCTGACCCTTTATAGAAGAAGTTTGCAAGATGGCAATAGTGCATAATCCTATTGCATTTTTGTTTTCTTCTGGAGATTAAAGGTGTTTTTCTTGGGATAAATGAATTAGCCAAAACACAAAACCAGTTGATCCAAAAAAACAAACAAACAAACAAACAAAACAACCCACCTCTCTTATAACAGCAGTAATTTTCAGAACGTAACAACTGACAATACTTTTGCCATTCATTCCGTGTTCTTTTAAAGTCACCATCTGTGCACTGTTGCCGTAAATACATTTATAAAAACTTGTCTGTTAAGCCATTTTACTAACTACAGCCTCCTTAAGAGGATGTATTTGGTTAACTTGATCAGTTTGGCCACGAATAGTGTTACATGTGTTGCATTGGCAGGCTCTCTACATCAGTTACATTTATGTTTAACTCCTTAGAAATAAAAGGAATATGGCCGGGTGTGGTGGCTCACAGCTGTAATCCCAACACTTTGGGAGGTCAAGGCGGGCGCATCACCTGAGGTCAGTTGAAAACCAGCCTGACCAACGTGGAGAAAACCCGTCTCTACTAAAAATACAAAAATTAGCTGGGCGTGGTGGCACATGCCTGTAATCCCAGCTACTTGGGAGGCTGAGGCAGGAGAATCGCTTGAATCAGGGAGGCGGAGGTTGCGGTGAGCCCAGATTGCTCCATTGCACTCCAGCCTGGGCGACAAGAGCGAAACAAGAAAGAAAAGGAATATATATTGTTGTATAAAGCTTAATTTTATAAGCACTTGCTTTGACTATTTTGAAAAGCTCTTTGCTTTTTTTCTCTTAGGGGATCATCCATAATGTTGCTGTGTTTTATTTTCAGAACCTTTTGAAATTTAATGTCATTCTGATAGGAACTTACTAAACTCATCATTATTAGAATTTCTGCATCACTTTTGCATGATGTGGCCTCCAGCAAGTCAAATGAATTTATTCCAAGTTCTTCAGCATATTTCCTAAGGCCAAATATTTTAAGCAAATGATTCACATGGAACTCCTCAATTTATTATCATTCTTGAAGGCATCAAAAATTGAGTGTGAATTTTCAAAATGACCTTCTTTTAAGGGCATTTTGCCCCTTCATTCTCTGATAATTCCATGATTAATGGATATGGGATGGCAAATTGACAAGAACTGGCCCAGTTACAGAGAGTACTTTCAGTTTTTTGTTATTTTTTACATCCTGTGTACAGTTGAATTTCTAAATCTCATCTCCTCTCTCTCTCTCTTTTTTTTAATTGAGACAGGTCTCGCTGTGTCGCCCAGGCTGGAGTGCAGTGCCACGATGTTGGCTCACTATAGCCTCTGCTTCACGGGCTCAAGCGATTCTCATGCCTCAGCCTTCCAAGTAGCTGGGATTACAGGCACCTGCCACCATGCCTGGCTAATTTTTGTATTTGTAGTCAGAGACAGGGTTTCACCATGTTGCCAGGCTGGTCTCAAACTCCTGGCCTCAAGTGATCCACCTGTCTCAGCCTCTGAAAGTGCTGGGATTACAGGCATGAGCTACCATGCCCAACCCAAATCTCATATCTCTAATAACTGTATCCTTTTTCAGGTTGTCATCTCCGTCATCAGTGTGATATGATTGATGTAACTGGTGTAAAATATTTTAAACGTTTCCATATTCCTCTCCATTCTCAATTTAATTTCCTAACCTTCATAGTTGTCTTAAACCACAGTTTATCATTCTTAGCATTTTTTAGAGCTTCTGTTGTTGTTTTATAGAATTCCTAAATTCATCTGATTCTCTCTGGATTGTTTCCAGTTTTGGCTGTTAGGAATAAAGCTGCTCTAAACATTTGAGTTTAAGTCTTTTCATGCATTTATATTTTCAGTTCTCTTTGGTAAATACCTAGGAATGGAATCACTGGGTTGTATGGTAATTATGTGTTTACTATTGTAAGAAACCGCCAAACTGTTTACAAAGTGTTTGTACCATTTTGCATTGTATAGGAGTTCCAGTTGTTTCTTATCCTTTGCCAACACTTCTTAATTTTAGCATTTTGTAGATATGTAGTGGAATCTCATTGTGGTTTTAATTTGCACTGCCCTGAGGGCTAGTAATGTTGACATCTTTTCAAGTGCTTATTTGCCATGTGTTATATCTTCCTTAATGAAACACCTCAATCATTTACACATTCCCACTTTAAAAAATTGTCTTTCCCATTAATTTGGAGAGTTACATATTCTGGATACAACTCCAACTTTATTATCAGATATGTTTTGTAGGCATTGTGTCCTGGCCTGTGACTTACCTTTTCATATTTTAAACAGTTTTTTGAATAGTAAGATTTTTAAATTTTGATGAAGTGTCCAGCTTGTCGTTTATTTATGATTCATATCTCATAGCGACTCCTCTTCTAACTCTTCAGCTCTCTGTTCAGCATATTCCTCGCTAGCACTCTACCCTACAATTGTAGTTACCTTGCCCGCCCCAAAATCTGTGTGCATGCTCTCTCACTCTCTCGCTCACTTTGCTCGCTCTCTCACTTTCTCACTCTCGCTTGCTCTCCCTCTCTCTCCCACTTTCTCAACTTTTGGAGATACCTCCAACGCCGAGCTCTAATTCAGTCTGGAAGCTGCCACCATGTAATTAGCCGCTGTAGTCATAGATCTCCCTTGGATTTTTTCCTTTTGTTGAAGAGCACCACAGTCCTGAGCTGCCATTAACTGTTAAGACTATGTTAATAACTAGAAGTAACATATGCCACTAAAGCTCTTTGAAAAGCAATTTGGCGACATCCTTGAAGGTATAAATAGTTTACTGTTTAAGAAGGAGCATAGGCTTTAAAGTTAGTTCAGATCCCACAACTATAAAATATTCATGGCCTTCGGAACATGATTTACCCAAAAGGCTAGAGAAATTATTGGACAAGAGAAGAACATCACTTGCATTTTTCATCTTAAAACAGAGGTATCTTGTTCTTTGGTAGTATACTGATTATGATGTATTCTTACCAAGGGGAATCAACTCTATTGTCTTAGCTATGAAGACACTGCATTGTTAAAGTAGAAGGTCATATTTCTGTGTTCCAGTTCTTTACTGTGTCAGCAAATGAAATTTAACAAGGGGAGAATATTAGAAATAGCTGGGTGCTTGGTGTATTTTACAAAGGTTTGTTGACATTATTGACATTTGTTCCGTTTTAGTTAACTCATTATAGAAGAGGAAACAGTTTTTGTCCATTGGAAAAAGCAAAGGATATTTTCCCATAGCCTGTTTGAATCCCTTGGCATTTGGTGGTCTTGTTCATACTGAGTAGATTGCTTTGTGCATTCTTATGCCATTTGCCTCTAGGACAAATCCCAATTAAGTAACTACTCTTTTCCATTTGAAAACTGGCATATGGGCTTCATTCCAGAGCATCAATTAAAGCAGCAGTTTTTCTACTGGGAGCACTTTACCTCCTCCTTTTGCGATTAGTTTGAGTATTTTCCTATAGGAAATCCATTCTTAATAGCACATTTTCCATCTTACAATAGAAGGGTCACCAGCTGCAGTTCTTTGCAGTAAGGATGGAGTATAATATGGAAGTGTATAGAGTGAAATGGGTTGCTTTTCTTCCATCTTTTTTCCCCCTTTACATTTGCTTTTGCTTGAGTGGTTGGTCCCTGAAGAGGCAGTAACTATGGGCATGCATATGTGTATGTATGTCCCTGCAACATTTAAAGTGTGTAAATGAGAAGACCTTGCCTAAACCTGAATAAGAGTTTACATGATTAACCTAACTAAACCCTCTCTTTCCTTATGTTTCCACAGGAGTCTCCCCAGGACAGTGCTATCACCCGGGATATTAACCGAACATTCCCAGCCCATGACTACTTTAAGGACACAGGAGGAGATGGACAAGATTCCTTATATAAAATATGCAAGGTATTTCATGTCAAAAAAAAAAAAGGACTCAATTCTGAGTGGTGGTTCTACTTTGAAATTACATAAGAAACAACTACAAAGTGTAATTTGTATTTGATGTTCAAGAATTCCAAAAAGAGAAGAGACATTGCAAAGTCAAAGGTGAGAACACAATTTTAGATTCATTAAAGAGTAGAAAATAATAAGAAATAAAATGGTAGGGTTTCCTTTCCCCTTCTAATCAGGATTTTTAGATGACAGTTCCCTGGCTCCACATTTAGACTTTCAAAATTTGTTTTTATGTTAAGAACCTCTGAGCCCTGTGACACTGCAGACTCCTTTTCAGTATTAACTTTATAAGTGATGAACTTGGCACCTACGGTACAGTCTCACAGTGGGAAGTGTCATTGCCCATCCAGGTGTACTTATAGCACTGCAGCATAGTAAATGATGGAAGATTCTGATTTCTCTCAAAAGGTCTGTACCCGAACACTAAAGGAAGTGATAGCCTGTTCAATTTCCGTATTCCATTTTCAAATAGATTTGGCACATTAGAGCTATTGGGTTATAAAAGGAGGAGATAGGACCAGAGTTTTTCAGTCTTCATCTGTTCTCAGAATTAGTCTTCAGTCTTTTCCTCCCAAAAGTAATCAAGTACTTATTTAGCATCTCCTATGTAGTAAGTACAGGTAAGGCATGAGACATGTCCCTAATGCTATATGACAACTGGTTTTAGGACAGACTAGCAATAAAGGATAGGCTCGCCAATGAAAAATTCGATGATTTAAACTACAAGGACAGTTGAGTTTAGAGAAATATTTTTTAGATTTCATTTTAACTTTTACATAGGATACATAAAGCTACGATTTCTGTGGTAATCTTCCTTTCTGATCATCCTTTTTTAGCCCCTTCTCAGTTTTATTTCCTGCTTAAGCAGTGACCCCTGCCATCTCTCACTTTACTACAGAAATTCCTAGAAAGAAACGCTGTGTCCACTGCCTCTGGTCCCTCGTCACATACTTTTGACTCCACTATATTCTAGTTCCTATTTCATGGTGCTCTTCCTTGCAGAGCTTTCTGCTCTTGAGCATAAGACATGTCACTCTCTTGGGTACGGGCTCACTCTCATGCCTTCACTGACTTCATCATTTTATCTCACACTACCTGCCCCTAAACCAGAGGCCTTCCTCTGGGTGCTCAGTTGGGTAGTTTCGCCAGCTCTACACCATCTCCCTGGGTGATCCCTTCTACCTCCAAAGCTTCAGCTATCATCACTGTACAGATGTTCACAAATCTACGTTAACTCAAGGTCTAAATTTCCAGCAGACAATTAGTCTCCATGTAAAAGTCTGTCAATTGTATCAAACAGAATGGGTTTAAAAATACAGTTCATTTTAAAACATGGTTTATTATGAAAAATTTCAAACATAAACATTAATTAGTATAATGATTAGTCTAACTGATAAGTATAGTTAATATCCCCTACACTAATTATTTATCAATGTATTGTCACAGTTGCTTCATCTTTTTTTTCCTTTTTCCTGAAGTACTTTAAAACAAATCTTAGGCATCATGATCCTAATTTTTTAATACTACATCTCTAAAAAATAAGTTTATCCATCTTTACCAATTAATTAGTAGCTACTCCACATTCAAATATCCTTAATACGGCTAGTTAGAATCAAGAGCCAACAAGACCCACATTACATTAAGTTGTTGTATCTTTTTAAATTAAACATAGTCCTCCTTTTCTCCCATACCATTGTCCTGCTGCAGACAATCATTTCTGTTGGTTTTCAGTCCTGTCTTTGTCTAGGTTGAGTTAGATATGACTGATGTCTCTCTTAGCTTCATTCTCTCTCTTCACTGCCCTGGTACAGGCCAGTATCTTACGTTGCTGGCAGTTTTACAAAAGCTGCTCTGCCTTTGGGTGCTAGCCTGTTTATTCTTTGCTCCTTGCCTAACGCAGAATTAGATCATTTCAGTGGCCTCCACAGAAACCTTTATAACTGCTACTTTATAACCCATGGAATTAAATGAAAAGTCCTAGCTCATTTCCCTGGATTCCTTAGCTTAGTGTTGAAGATATTTTGTATTATATCCTGACTTAGCCCTTATTGCTGCTTCTCCAAATATTGTATGCATTAACTACATTGAACTTCTCACTGTGCTCTGGTTGATTCACTTGTCTAACTTCCCCACTGAACCGTGATGTCTTCAAGGGCAGGGATCATTTCTTAGATATGGTAGCATCTGTAGCACTTGGCACAGTGCTTGGTCTATAGTAGGTGTTCATTAAGTGTTGATGCATTAGTGAAATGTCTTTTCTTCCCCCAGATTTCATTACAGCCAACATGAAACTTATACTCCAAACGTTTTCCAAATGTATCATATAATTTCACACGTATATGATTCCTTTATCGTCCATCAGCCTGAAAAATATGCTCCCCTCCATTTTCTACCTATAGAAATTCAGTACAGTTTCATCCTATTATTAATGCATAATTGGTGAAGCTCTGTGCTGAGCATGTTAAATGAGAGGACTAAATGAGAAGAATACATGAACTCTGTGTTATTAATACTAGGCTTATTCTCTTATTACAAATAAAGTAAGTTACATGCTCAAGATTCATATCTAGGCTGGGCGCGGTGGCTTACGCTTGCAATCCCAGGACTTTGGGAAGCCAGGGTGGGTGGATCACCTGAGGTCAGGAGTTCGAGATCAGCCTGGCCAACATGATGAAACCCCATCTCTACTAAAACTACAAAAAATAGCTGGGCGTGGTGGTGGGCATATGTAATCCCAGCTATTTGGGAGGCTGAGGCAGGAGAATTGCTTGAACCTGAGAGGCAGAGGTTGCAGTGAGCCAAGATTGCGCCACTGCATTCCACCTCGGGTGACAGAGGAGACTCCATCTCAAAAAAAAAAAAAAAAAGAAAAAATCCATATCTAGACATTGGGAGTTGTGGGATTTTAACCCAAGTCTGACTAACTCTAAAGCCTCTGTTCTTTTGTAACTGATAAAACTGTTAATGGATATCTTCAAAGACATTGCCTGTTTTCGAGAGAGCTGTGTTAGCATATATTACTACTCATTTTTAACACAGTATTAATACTGGTAATAACATTTGTTAATTGTTATTAATTTGATAGGAAAGTGGTGCCTCGTATTATAAACTGATCATTTCTAAAGCCCTTTTTGCACATCTTGTCTCTGGAAAAGTATGTATGTTTCTCATCCTGTAGCCTTCTTATCAGATAAACTGTGATGAAATGGGTGTGGTATAATAAGATTACATTGAATTCTATGAAAATTTATGAATGCGTGATCATAATATATGTATTCTTAAAAGCTATAGTTTCACCAAAGCTGGTGATAAAACTTGGTTGCATATTAACTTGACTAGCATCTAATAAGTATTGGCACTATATTTTGCTAAGAGTTATATATTCTAAACATACCCAATTCTAAGTTGCTTTCTTGGGACACAGAGCAACCTTGGCACAAAAAATAAGTGGAAAACAAAGGGAGTTTCACAAGAAATAAATTTGTCAAACAAGGAATAGCATCTTGAAGCTATAGGAATTTCCCTTTCTACCACATTTACATGAGAACTGCAAATACCAGTCATAAAAACAGAACTCTGAAAAAGAACTAAAAAACCAAAGAGTAAACCATGAAGAATGTTAGATGTCAATATTCTATTCAAAATAATGTTCAGAGGAGATGGGTAGTAATCATTTGCTGCCAAGAAAAATAAAAATAAGAATTCCAGAGGAACCCACAAATGGTTTCAGAGTAATCTCACTTATCAGAAAAGTTATTACTGGTATTGTGGAAAGAATTATATTTTGGTGTCTTTGCCAAAAGAGCTTTTCCCAGAAAGAAAAATGAATAACATTAACAGTGTTTCGTGAGCGCATGCTGTATATGAGGTGCTGACTCAAGGTTGAATAGAACATCACCCTGTCCCTCACAAAGCCTAGCATCTGGCAGAGAAGATGGACATGTAAAATGCAGTGTGGGGCTGGACTTGGTGGCTCACGCCTGTAATCCTAGCAGTTTGTGAGGCTGAGGCAGGAGGATCACTTGAGCTTAGGAGTTTGAGACCAGCCTGGGCAACATAGTGAGACCCTGTCTCTATTAAAAAAAAAAAAATGCAGTGTGGGCCAGGCACATTGGCTCACACCTGTAATCCCAGTACTTTGGGAGTCCAAGGTAGGAGGATAGTCTGAGCCTAGGGGTTAGAGACCAGCCTGGGCAACATAGTTGAGATCCCATTTCTATAAAAAAAATTTTAAAAATTAGGCAGGCATGGTGGTGCAAGCCTGTGGTCCATGCTACTCAGGAGGCTGATGGGGCAGGATCCCTTGAGCCCAGGAGGTTGAGGCTGCGGTGAGCCATGATTGTACCACTGCACTCCAGCCTGAGCAACAGAGCAAGACCCTGTCTCTAAAAATAAAATAAAATGCAATGTGGTAATAATATAATAATAACCATGCATGTATAGCAGGTGCCATAGAGGCAGAGAAGAGAGGAATTCATTCTGGGGGAATTGAAATAAGTTTGGTGCCTGAAGGAAGAGTGCATGTTTCAGGCAGAGAGGGAAAGGACATCCCAAGGAGAGGGAACATCATGAACAACAACAAGGAAATACGAAGTTTTTTTTAGTGCAGAAGTGGTTTTTGCTTAATCTTCCCTACTCCTTCACCACAGGAAATGCAGTGGTGATAGCTGTATTCATTGTAAAAAAAAAGTGAAGATTGGAGAGAAGTATTGGCACCACTTACTGTCTGTCAAAATGCTGTCCCAGTGTGGGTAGCATCCTCCAGGGTTCTGTATTCAAGGTCCTATAGTGCCACCATGGCCCACAAGTGGCTACATTCATTTACATTTCCTCTGTGTGTTTTATTTTCCAGGCTTATTCTGTGTATGATGAAGAGATTGGTTATTGCCAGGGCCAGTCATTTCTTGCTGCTGTGCTCCTTCTCCATGTGAGTAATTAGGTTTCTGTTATGACTTAACACATGGCCTCCCTCAGCTTATACTAACCTTAGGCTTGAGCATGGTTTTATATTGGGTTTGGACAGACTCTTAAGGCATGAATTTTAACGCCTATAGCTGGAAACTTTTTCCTTAAATTAACTTAATGTCATTGTGGAGGAGATAGATGATGAGAATAAATGGCAATGTTGAAAACTAGTACAGGGGTAGACTTCCTTTTTATTAATAGGATGGTTGGAGAGACTTTAATGTTGGTTGAACTCTTGGGGACGTTTTATCTTCTCTAAAGTAGCCGCTGTCATTAATACTTGTTTTGAGATTTAGGTATTGGGTAGGAGGAAGGCAGAAAAGTTGGTTTTCTTTTAGTACCATTTTATTCATTCATTGGCTTAGCAAACACCTTTGCCCTCCACCTTTTTTATTTTCTTTCAAATCCACAGAAAACTCTAAACAGTGTTAAGGTGAACAGTCTTTATCTAGTTTACCAATTAATATTTTCCACACTGCTTTTTCTGTTTGTCTCCCTCTGCATCTCTCTTTTTCTCTTTTCTGCATAACACACATTTTCTTTTTTACTTAAATTTTTTTTTGAAATTATTCTTGAAAGTAAATAACAAACATCAAGACTTCTAAATACTTGATCATATATATGCCTTCTGGGAGCACAGAATTCTGTATCATAATCATAATACCATGATCACATCCAAGAAATTCCACATTGATTCAGTAATGTCTGATACACAATACACATTCAATTTTCTCCCAATTGTCTACTCCATAGAATCTAGCTTTTTTTCTAATCAAGATCTAATGAAGATTCAAATATTGAATTGTCATTTCTCTTTATTCTTTTAATCTAAATTACTCCTTTGCCTTTTTTTGTGTTTCATGCCATTGATAGTTTTGAAAAATTCAGACAAATTGTCATATAAAATGTCCCACATTCTTGATTTGTCTCATTTTCTCATGATTCAGTTTAAAATGCTTGGCAAGAATACCACACAGGTGATGTCAGCAAAGAGTTTTGAGTACCTGTTATGATCTGTACTGTGCTGAAGATCAGAGGTAAATAAGAGACATGGTCTCAATCCTCGTGGATACAGAGCTTGTGAATCCAACTAGCTTTAAGCAAATAATCACACAAGTATATCATTTATTACTTTCAGTGGTGCTATTAAGGTATAATAAAAAGTTTGGTGTAAGATTGTAACAAGGGAGTCTTACTTAGATTAAAGGCTTCTCAGGGGAAGTGACCTGTAAGGAGCAGCCTGGAAAATGATAAGGGATATCATTTTCTTTTGTACTTTTCTGTGTTAACTTTTCAAAATGTTGTTATGAAAATAATAGATCTATTTGAAAAGGGAGTAGAGAATAGAGTGTTAATGGGAAAGTGAATGGTACAGTATACTTAAGTCCTAAATTGGGGAAACACTTGGTGTATGGGAGGAACTGCAAGGAGGACAGTGTGACTGGAGTATCCTGAGTGACTGGGAGTTGAGGAGAGAGCTAGGGAGAGCTTTGAAGCCCAGATAAGGAGTCTGAATCTTGCTTTTCTAAGCAACAGGTATTCAAGGGTATTAAGCCATTTTGTGTAGATTGCAATACAAGTTTGAGTATCCCTTATTTGAAATGCTTGGGACCGGAAGTGTTGTGGATTTTGGATTTGGGAATATTTGCATTATACCGGTTGAGCATCCCAAATCCAAAAATCCAAAGTGTTCCAATGAGCATTTCCTTTTAGCATCATGTCAGTGTTTAAAAAGTTTCAGATTTTGGAGCATTTTGTATTTTCAGATATGGGTTGCTCAACCTGTACAAGTAAAACAAAAACCACTTTGGTTTTTCTTAACTGAACCCAGCTTGTTGCTATTGGTAGTCATGTAAAAATATGATAAAGCTATGACATGAATAAAGAGGTTGACTTTTTATTTTGTTTTGTTGTTTTAATGAGACTTTATATCTCAAAGTCCCACAAGCCTGGGTGATTTATCTTCGTTCTCACCTTCAGTTCAAGGACATTTATCCCCTTGAAAATGGGTTTTCCAATCAGACCCTCCATGTCTTGTTTTGAACTCTTGCTGCTTGCCAGAGTGTTATAAGTGCTTGTTTAGAGTGAGGGGAGATGGGCTACTTAGCATCAGAATCACCACTGTGGGTTAGGCCACATCTCCTTGCATGTGGCAAAGTGAAGTTGCCTTCCATGACAAAGACTTCAAAGATCTGGGCTTTTGCCCCAGATACTCTTAACTTTCCAGTAATGATCTGCTATGCTTTTCTCACTTATTACTTAATCTGATTTGCTCTTTAGTTCTGCTTTCTTCTCAGTGATTTCTGTGCTCAGCCCGCCTCCATCATCTTGTTCCACAGAAGCCTGCCCACCTTCTTGACTTTTTTGAAGGCTTGCTACATTCACACCAATCCTTAAATAACATTTCCAGTGCTTCTTTTTTCTCTTTTGAAAATATCTTGCCAAGTTCTCAGGGAAATAATTATCCATGAAACTATGGAAAATGTAGGTATTATTATAAATGTAAATAGAAGTGAAGGAGGCTTTTGTAGTACTTTAAGCATTACTGCAAGCCTTAGAATATGTAAGGTTCTTCTAAAACAAGCTATATTTTTAACAGCGAGGAAGAAAAACAATTTTGCTAGAATGAAATAGCAGCTAAGGGAGGAAAAATGGTTAAACAGAGGTCCGAGGATTTGGGAAAGATGACACCTACACTGTATATCAGCCTATTTCTGCTCAGCTCAAATTCTGTCCTTTCTACAAAGTCTGTTTCTGACTGCCTTAGGCAGATACAGGCCTTCCTGTTCTTGTATTATCACTGATGTCTAATTCCTATTACAGTTATTTTAATACTGGCTGTGTGAGAGACTCCTTGAGGACAGGAACCATGCTGACAAAGAGTAGTAATTGTTAACTATTCCTTGTCTGAGTGAATAAATGTTTTAAACACAACCTTAGGCCTGAGTTTCTGCATAACACTAAATTTTCTGGTAAGGCAATAATATAAAGCTGGATTTAATATCCTGAGAAAACTTCTGTATGTTTTGTGATTCCCCACCGCCATCCTCCCTACCCAACAACTTGCCTATCTGTTACAGATGCCTGAAGAACAGGCATTCAGTGTTCTGGTCAAGATCATGTTTGACTATGGGCTCAGGGAACTTTTCAAGCAAAACTTTGAAGATTTGCATTGCAAATTTTACCAGTTGGAGCGCCTCATGCAGGTAAAAAGAGAAACCAGCTTGTGTTTGACAAAAAGAGTACAGGACTAAGGAGCACCAAATTGAGGAAATGGTGCCAGGGAGCATTGGTAATTGCCTTAGCGATCCGTGGCTAAGGATGGGTTTCATTTTTATCCTTTATCACTATGTGATTATGATGCAAAGATTAACAAAGTGTTAAACTTTCACACCTCATGGATGTGAGCTGATAAACTCCCAAAAGATCAGATGACTTTGTAGGGGTCTTTTCCACAGCTAACTCAGTCAAGAAGTACTCCCCAAGGCTCTGAAGCTGACTGGTTAGGAATCTCATAACAAAAGTGAAACAAACTTTCCCAAATGTTTTTTAATTTGGAGAGAAAAACAGGCTTTCCAAATACTTGTCACCATTTTGGGGATTCCTCTTTCTTTAGAACTAGTTTGTGGTCTGGAAAAAAGAGTTGAGTGCCAGCTTAATACCAGATGATAAGTGTTCTAAGCACTTTGGAGATTTTTAGAAAAACACAAGTATTTTACTTTTTTGGCCTATTCCTGGTAGATTTATGAGCCTCCTTAGTGGGAATTGGACAGATGCATATGTGCCCAGAACTAATTGGTTTGCTATTTCAGGAATACATTCCTGACCTGTACAACCACTTCCTGGATATAAGCCTTGAAGCGCACATGTATGCCTCCCAGTGGTTTCTTACTCTTTTCACTGCAAAATTCCCTCTCTACATGGTCTTCCATATCATCGACCTGCTTTTATGTGAGGTATGTATCAGAGGCCACAGCACTTTGGCTTTTGTTTGCAGTGTACTTGAGGAGAACAGATTCTGTTTTGAGTGTCAGCTCTGTCAAAACAGAATTGGTCTCTTTAATTATTTTGTTTTATTGCTAGGAAATCTAGGTTTAAGTGACTTCCTTGGACTAAAGCTAATGATCGTATTTGTTAAAGGTGTACTCTGAAAAGACGTACTGAATTAGACATTTGTATTAGTTCATATTAGGTTTGGCTGTATTGAATGAAGAAACCCAAAGTAACAGTGATTTTAAAAAATAGCTTTTTGCCCTCTTGTGAAAAAAAGTCAATGTTGGCAGTAGCGTGCCTTCCCCTCACTCTGGCTGTTAGCTGTATGGAGGAGTAGCACACCAGCCATTATATCATATTCAAGCCAGGAGGATTAGAGGATGGGAGAGGGTGCCTCCTCTGTTTTCAAAAGAGACTTCCTGGAAGTTCCATCCAGTATTTCCACTTTATGGTCAGAACTTAGTTACATGACCACACCTAGCTGCAAGGGAGACTTTTTAAAAAATAAGCTGAGCAGGAATTTGCTAAAAATTAGAGATTTATTACTAAAGAGAAAATAAAATATTAGAGTAAATAACAGTCTTTGCCATGACGTAATTTTGGATTTTGTGTGGTGTGTTTAAGAAAAACATAATTATAAAAATAATATATGTTTATAGAAAATATAAGTAAAAATAATTTAAACTACTACAAATCCCACTGTCTATAGGTTACCTCCTTTAACAGTTTGGTTAAAAGTAGTATCCTTTCAGCCTTTTTTGTGTGTTCATATATGTGTATGTATAATTACTATACAGAATAGTATGGTTTCCATATGGATGGAACACTGTATATATTATGGTTTTCCTATGTGTATATTTAAAAATATGATTGTTATTTATACTCTTTGGTATCCCCTTTTTAAATTTCATATACTTGAACATACACATCTGTACTATCCTTTTTAATTATGCTATATTCAAAACATACAAAAATTCATAAAGAATTTGTATCTACCACTCAGCTTGAAATATTCTAAGAAACAGAAGAAATAAATATTACCAAATATGCCATTTTTCTTAGTTGCTGCCAAGTATCCCATTATTTGGATGTGCTATACTTTATGTAACCAATTTCTAATCACAAACCTTTAAATTGTTTCTAGCTTTTTACTAGTATAAACAACCATCTGTTAAGTAGCTACTAAAGGCCAGGTGGCATGCTAAGTAATTTACATAAACTTTTCAGCTAATTATCTCAGAAAACCCATAGGAGAGTATTAGTTATGGAAACTGAGGCCCAGCAGCTTAAGCAGTTTAACTTGATCAACAGATGTTAGTGCTTCCTCTCCTTTGTTCTTGGCCCCAGGATTTGCAGAATGGAGGGAGCCATGAGCAGATTCAGTTCTGGAATATAGGGCTTATCGACAGAGTGGTTGCTGTGCATGGATTGGGACAGCACAAGATAAAGGAAAAGTTCCCCAGGAGTTATTTCCTGAGAGATCACAACTTTATGACTGATCTTTTGGTTTGGAAGCATGGAATGCTTTGGAAAAGCATTTCTTATTATTGAATATGAGAACAGGGCAAGAAAAGCTCTTCTCTCAGAAAAAGGGGAAACTGGGTCTTTAAGCAGCTTTTCAATGGCCCTTTAGTTTTTATTTTTCAAGGTAGTTCTGAGATAATTCATTTCCTTCCTTAAGTTTTCACAATTTCTTTAAAAATGTGGGGTATTCTGAGGACAAATAGCATAATAGTCGAGATATAAAAACTGACAGTGTTCTTTTTGTCTGTTCTCTTTCAGGGAATAAGTGTTATTTTTAATGTCGCCCTTGGATTATTAAAGGTACTCATTTATTTATTAGCTGAGTTATCTGTCATTCCCTGCTCTGCACTTGGAATACATTGGTTGTAGTCTCATTCTGAGCAGTCACTGTGCACTAGCATTACCCATGACAGTGGATGTATGCAGGTGGCTCTGACAAAAGCGAAGAAATATCTTCTGGGGATTATAAAAGTGCTGGAAATCTAGCATTACCCCTAACAGTGGATGTATGCAGGTGGCTCTGACAAAAGCTAAGAAGTATCTTCTGGGGATTGTAAAAGTGCTGAAAAGTGCTGAGAATATAAAAAACTTCTTGTGCATCCTTATAGCAACACATTTTTTCTATATGTGTTTGTATTTTCTTCAAGACTTCGAAAGATGACCTGCTGTTGACAGACTTTGAAGGTGCCTTGAAGTTCTTTAGGGTTCAGCTTCCTAAGAGATACCGCTCAGAAGAAAATGCAAAAAAACTAATGGAATTAGCCTGCAACATGAAGGTAAAATAATTTTGCATTAGTTAAGATTCTGTTTTTCACTTAGTGTCTCACTATTCCTGATCATTTATAATACATAATTATTTATGTATTATATTTATAACATTTATAATACATATTAATGTTAACATTTATAATATAAATAATATTAATGATGTTTTCTTCTGTATTATATAACTCTTAACCTTTTTTTCCCCGAAATACTTTCCATATATTATAATCCTATGAATGAAATCTCGTTGTCCCCCCCAACTGCCAAACTATAGGAAGAGTATTAATATCCCTGTTTTGAAGACAAATCAAAACAAAAAGAGGTTGTAGTTCCCTAGTCGTACACCTGGTTAGTGGCAGAATTCAGGTTTCAGGTTTCATGATTTCTTCTACTGTGCTGGTTTTTTGTTTTTGTTTTTGTTTTTTTCTTTTTTTTGAGACAAGGCTAGAGTGCAGTGGCACAATCATAGCTCATTGCAGCCTGGACCTCCCAGGCTCAAGCGGTCCTCTCACCTCAGCCTCCTGAGTAGCTGGGACTACAGGTATGTGCCACTACACCCAGCTAATTTTTAACTTTTTTTTTGTAGATTTGGGTTCTCACTATGTTGCCCAGGCTAGTCTCAAACTCCTAGGCTCAAGTGATCCTCCCACATTGGCCTCCTAAAGTGCTGGAATTACAGGAGTGAGCCACCACGCCTGGCCTTAACTTTCAACATTTGTTCTGGTCAGAAGTTCCCTAAAACGAAGCTAATAATACATGAAGAAAACTCAGTTTTATCACTTCAAGTGGCATTTGTGATTCGCACAATTTTTTTTAAAGTAAAAAGGTATAGGATCTTCTTGTGTTCATGTTATCATAGCATTGTATTGTATTGTATTGTAGTGTAGTGTAGTGTAGTGTAGTGTAGTGTAGTGTAGTGTAGTGTATTGTATTTATTTTCTGTGGGGCTTTTTTGAGACAGGGTCTCACTCTTGTTACCCAGGCTGGAGTGCAGTGGTGCAGTCACAGCTCACTGTAGCCTCAACCTCCCTGGGCTCACTTATTTAGGGCTCAGTTTCTGCTTTTGTAAAATAATATTTTACTTCTCATTCTGGTTATGTGTCAGACTGAGCTAACTCAGATTACCCTTCTTTTAACACATAGAGAGGCTAAATAAAATATACCCCAAGAAATGTTTAAATGCCTGGAAGAACCTGAAATAGAAATGCACAGGTATTTAAAACAAAGTAGCTCAACTAGTGTGTGTAAACTGATATAACACATCTCAGGGGAGTATGGAACTATGTGTAGCTATTAGGGGTTTAATGCTCACACAGACATAGTGGATATGATTTTGGGCCTTTAGGAGGCAGCTGAAAAGTGAGGCCTTTTCATAAAGTTAGGACCTCTGAATGGCTCCCCTATCTGTTAAAGGAGGAATACAAAAACTACCTATTAGCCTGAGAAACAGTAGAAATCATAATATAAAATGAATAGTGGATTAGAAAAAAAAGGAAATAGAACTTCTGGTAATTAAAATAATCATCAGAGTTTACATTCTATTTAAAATGTTACATACTTCATAGATATTACGGCTAACGGTTAATGATAGTTTACCATGTGCTTGGTACTATGGTTAAGTGCTTTTATATGTGGGGATTAGCGACGATATCGCATGTACAGTGTTTAACATAGTGCCTGGTAGTTAGTAAGGGTTCAAGAAATGATGGCTACAACTATAATTATTTCCTCCCTGATCGTTAAGTAGAGAACAAACATTTTACAGTAATATTTTCAAAGAGAATAGGTTTGCACAAAGCATAGATAGAACCAAGTGAGTTCTGAGATTCTTTGAGTCACTCTTCCCACCTCAGCCTGGTTCAGCACACAAGTGGATGCTGCCTCTTTTTTGTTCATGATTTCTTTGCCTCCAAAATCCCCTTTCTCAGTGTCCCCATCTCAATTAGGGGTACCTGGTTGCTCAGGCCAAAAACCTTGCCATCCTCTTGACTCCTCTCTTTCTCACACTCCACGTTCTATGCTTGTCGTCAGAATATATCCTGACTCTGATCACCGCCACCTTCATTATTAACATCCTAATCTAACCATCATCATCCTTTCCTGTTTCCACAGTGGCTCCCTCCCTGGCTTTTCTCTATCACATGTCTCCTTTGCTGAAAACTCACGTTTCCACCATCCAGAGGCATCCTGCATTCAATTTTGCTCCTTTTCTTTCCAAATGTTTTTTATGCATTCTTAAATAATTGAGTTCATATAGTCAGTATCATTTTTCTTCCTGTTTCATGCAATTACACGGATTTTCCTCACTGAGATATTGTGTGTAAATAATCAGTTGTAAATGGTTATATAATTCCTCTGCTTGAATTTGCCTCACTGTGCTACAGTTTATTTAACTGTGCCCCCTTGTTTGTTTTTTTTTTTAAATTTGTTTGCTTTTGTTGTTGTTTGTTGTTTGTTGTTGTTTTTTTTTGTTTTTTTTTTTGTTTTTTTTTTTTTGAGACAGGGTCTCGCTTTGTCACCCAGGCCGGAGTGCAGTGGCGCAATCTCAGCTCACTGAAACCTCCGCCTCCCGGGTTCAAGTAATTCTCCTGTTTCAACCTCCCAAGTAACTGAGATTACAGGTGCACCACCATGCCCAGCCACTTTTTTGTATTTTTAGTAGAGACAGCGTTTCGCCATGTTGGCCAGGCTGGTCTCAAATTCCTGACCTCAAGTGGTCCACCCGCCTCAGCCTCCCAGAGTGCTGGGATTACAGGTGTGAGCCACCACACCCGGCCCGCCACTCTTGTTTAAATTTTTATTGTTGTGATGTGAACGGTTTTATACATAAAGATTCATTGGATTTTAGAGTTTTTCCTTAAACTCTGATTCTTTCTCCTACTACGTTTCCCCCTTCTCCTTCCAATTCAGACACGCTGGCCTCCTTGCTGTTCTCAGACCTTTGCACTGGTCAGTCTCTCTGCATGTAATGTTCTCCTGAATGTCTGCATGGCTTCACTGTCCCCTCATCCAGTCTTCGGCTCATATATCCACAGCTTCTCAAATTGCAGTATCTAAAGTAGCAGCTCCCCCAACCTTTATGCCATTACGTCCTTACCCTATCTTATTTTTCCCTACTGGAATGGAGGCTGTGCAGCAGAAGAGACAATCTCTTTGGCTTACTGCTGAATCCACAGTACCAGGAACAGGATCTCGCTTATAAATACTGATTGAATAAGTGAATGAATAAATACACTGTTGAGTGTCTACCATGTGTTTTACAAAGAAGAGTTAACATGGATTTGGGCAAAGCTTAATAGTTTCCAGCCAGAAGTTTTACCTTTTGGATTCCCATTAGCTTGAAACACTTTAATAATATATGGATCCTTTATTTCCATATATGGAAAGGTGGGGAAAGTCCAGATAGGAGGTATCTAATGTCTTTTTTTTCTTGCCTATGCCTTCAATGAGTTAAGTCTGACAAGGCTGGCTTCAGTGTGTCTGCACAGCACATATATTTTGTGCTTAGATATATAATTCCTTCTAGACCTGGAGAACTTTGCATGTTTAGGGTACACTTTGGATGTTTCCCCCTATTTGCACATGATTTCAGGTGAGATAGTAGTTTTTCTTGAAATCGGCTCATAGCCTGAAAAGAGTACAGATTCACCAGAACATAAGAGAATGGGATTTTTCTGCCAGAAGGTGAGCAATGGTATGTACAGTTTAGTTAGTGATGATTGGTTGTCTTCTGGCAGCTATACTTAATACCAAAAAATTTTTTAAGAGAGATACACACAGTAGTTGAACCTGTTATTGGCAAAGTGGTAATTCAGTGGTAACTTGCCAGTTCAAAATTAGGAAGTCATTGGCAAGTGCATCCTGAGCCCTGCATTCTGTGGCTTGCGTGAGGTACGAGTACACATGATGATCTGTGGTTTGAGCCCATTAGACCTCGAAAGGGTGGTTCATGATATGTGGTTCCAAAAGCTTGTTTGGAAACAAGCTTTTGAACTTTTTCGTGTGGAATTTACAAAGGTAACTTTTGCTCTGCAACTCACTGAAATCCCTTTCCATTATTTTTTAAATGTTTGTAAATTGTGGCTTGGTTTACTCAGTTGTACAGTTGACCTTTGAACAACATGGTATGAACCGCATGGGTCCACTTATACGTGGATTTTTTTCAATAAAAGTTATACCAACTATGCCTCCTGTCTCCCCTTCTACCTCTGCCTCCTCCACTTCTGCCTCTGCTACCTTTGAGACAGAAAGACCAACCCCTCTTCCTCCTCCTCCTCAGCCTACGCATCATGATGACAACCAGGATGAAGACCTTTATGATGATCCACTTCCACTTAGTGAATAGTAAATATATTTTCTCTTCCTTACGATTTTCTTAATATTTTCTCTAGCTTGTTATATTGTAGGAATTCAGTACATAATACCTATAATGTACAAAATATGTATTAATTGACTTTATGTTTTCAGTATGGCTTCTGGTAAATAGTAAGCCATTAGTAAGTAAATTCTGGGGGAGTCAGAAGTTACACGTGGATTTTCAGGTGCGCAGGGCGTCAGTGCCCCTAACTCGTGTTGTTCAAGGGTTAACTGTACTTCCTGATAATCAAGGTGAGAATTGGAAATATTTTGCCTCACATGCCAGTCTAGGAAAAAGATAGCTACTTTTGTTGTCATTGTTGTGATATTTGGTCTTTTGAGAAGGGTCTTGCTCTGTCACCCTGGCTGGACTGTAGCGGCACAATCATGGCTCACTGCAGCCTCAACCTCCCAGACTCAAACGATCCTCCCATGTCAGCCTCTCAAGTAGCTGCGAGTACAGGCATGCGCCACCATTTCCTGGCTAATTTTTTTTTTTTATTTTGTGTAGAGACAAGGTCTCTTTGTGTTGCCCAGGCTGGTCTCGAACTCCTGGACTCAAGTGATCAACCCACCTCTCCCTCCCAAAGTGCTGGGATCACAGGTGTGCGCCACTGCACCGACCATTGTTGTGTTTTAATATTATGATATTGTTGTAATTTGTAGTATTGATATAGTTTTTAAAAGCATCTTATTTCTTCCTCACAATACCCTGTGAGATACAATAGGGCACATCAAGTGACTTACCCAAGTCATACCAGCTGTATAGTGACAGAGCACCCTAGTAGAACTGAGGCCTCTGACTCTTATGTTCCCAATGCTTTTCAACCCATTCCACTGTCTCTTACCATTGCGAAGGTTCAAGAATTAAATTTGGTGTGGCAGTATCTGAAATGGCCACAAGATGGGTGTGTTGCTCAAAAATGTCTATATTCTTCTCGGTGCCCTTGGAAATTTTTTTTTTCTTTATAAATCTTTGTCTGTCTCTGTCCTTACTTGCCTCTCTCTACTTTTGTTTTTTTCAGGCCTTTTACTTCTCCTATTCTCCCTCTTTCTCCTTAAAGTGAACTTATTATGGAACTGAAATGTTTTACTTATTTCTTGAGGAGTTTAGATCCCCTGCTCCTAATCTAAAATTTAACAGTGTACCTCAAAACTCATTTAGCTATCCATTGAACTTCTCCCCCTTTATGGGTCAGTGACCTGAGATAGAAAAATTGTTCCACTTCTGATAGAGGTTATCTAAAAGGAATTCCATTCTAAATAGATTATTCTAGAAGATCATTTATGGACCTGGGAGCCCCACAGCCCTTTCATACAACTGCACCTTGCATAGTCTTTAGAGGGGAATATTGAAAGGTCTTTTAGATTTTTGATTCAAGAAATATGCGAGGGAAGCTCTTTCTTCATGTCTGTATAGGCATTTTTGAGAACAAGTGAGACATATGAGGCTAGTTTAGAAGACCCAAGAATCATGCTCTAAGAGATGGCCCAGTGAGTTTCCTAGATCAGACCTGAAGACTTGGCCATTTTGCCATAGAATCCTGCTTGAGGTGAAATGGAATTGCTGAACCATTGCTTCATTTGAACGTGTCATTTTAAACACAACGTGAATGTGCCAGACTTCAAACTATTTGTAAGAAAAGATACTAGTACAAAAACCAAATAGCAGTGTCTCCAAATTAATATAATTCTTAACCATTTGCTATTTGGAGAAACAGAAAACTCTTCAGCATTTGCCCTTGGGGGATATTTTTATTCCAGAGCTTAAAAACAACACTAGTTTGAACTTCATTCTCTGTTCAAATTGTTTGTGTAGTTAGTATGTATCAGATTTAAGCTCTCTGAGGGCAGCGACTTCATCCGTCTTGTTTGTTGATGGATTCGCAGAATCATACACAGTGCTCTCATATAGTGAAATAATCCTCACAGTTACCATATGAGGGCCTTTTAGGGATGTGCATACTGAGACATAGAGAATTGATGTAAACTCTCAAAGGATATAAAGTTAGTAACTAATGGAGTTGGGATTAGATCCCAAGAGTTTCAGACTCTGAAGTCAATTCTTATGGGCATTCTGCTTTACTGTAAATGATGGATTGAATGAATGGGACAGGAGCCATTTGTGTGTTATCCCTTTTTAGTGATGTTAGTAATGTAATCTCAATCTCTGTGTCAGAGTTGAAACTTATTCTCTATACACTACACAAAGTTCAGCTTTCCTTATAACTAGACCAGACTGTAGTTTTATTTCTTTGCTTGTTCCTACCTTTTAGAATCAGATTTTATGAGGAAACTTCTGAATGGGTGCTCTCTCTGTAATGAACCCTAAATTTTGCCAGTTGTTGCAAGGGTAGCAGTGGGCACTGCCTTCTTTTAATAAGCTGGTCTCCCTTAGTCCTTATCTGTTTGGGTTCTCTGCTACTAATTTGCTTCTTCCATTTTAGAAAAACACTCTGGTGGTAGAACCAGAATACCTAATTGTACTTAGTGATCTTTGAAGGAGTTTGAGTATTAACTGTTTGAACAAATTAAATAAAAAGGCTCAGAAATTAAATAGAATGTTTATTTCCATTGGTGAAGAATGCAGACCTTCGAGACCCACAGACCTTGGCTTTTATCCTGGCTCCACCTCTGCTGTGTGACCCCAGGATAGGTTAACATCGCAGGGTTGTGACAGAATAAGATGATGCCTTTAAAGTGGCTGCTGCTTGCATCCCTCAAATACGAGTGTTCTTCTGGCCTGCCCTGTTTTGACCTTTGCCCAGGCATCCAGAGTACTTTCCTTAAGTCAGTTCAAGTCAACAAACGCTTGTAGATTTTCTTATGTGTTCAGCACTGAGCAGGCCACAGAGATAAATAAGAAACAGGAATCACCCCAAACTTGCATTCTTATGCTGGCATTGCCACTTAACACTGGGTCCTTAACTTTGGACAAGTCACCTATCTATGGTACGGGATGATGTGAGCCATCTGTGATATGATAAGTATCACCTGTGATATGATCTATGATAGAGTAAAATGAGGGAGACAATCCCTGCTCTACTCATCTCAATAAGTTGTTTTGAGAAGTAAATAAAATAGTAGATATGTAGGCATCTTGTTATCTTGAAAGTCCTGAGTAAATCTCAGGTTCTTTTTATCAGTAACTAAAAATCAGTCCCTGTCCTGAATTAAACAGGAAGATAGACTTGTGTCAGATTTCTTTATTTAGCTTTCTGATAGTCCTACCACATGAAGCAATGAAGACTTTGGAGTCAGGATCTCCTTAATGTACCAGACTCTTTCTTACCCCCCACTGTCTACCCACTCACCCAACAACATGCTTCTCTCTCGCCATGCAGAGCTACTAATGTTCAACCTCCCACTTCACTGGATTCCCTATGACTCCAGCTCAACAGAGATTCTGATTTTGGCAACACTTTTTTAAGCCAAACTTTGAAAGCAGCACCACTTCCAGTGGGTAGTCTGTTTCATGCTTTTCTGTGTTAAATTGACTTTGTTTAAAATGGCTCTTTGTTTGCAGCACATGTTCAGAGTTGTAGCTGTGTCTCTTGATTCAGGACGGGATGCCAGGTAATAACGACAAATAGTAGCTAAAATTTATTGAAAATACTTCACTGTGTGCTAGGAACTTTTCTGAGGACTTTATATGTATTTGATGTTTTTTGATCTTCATAACAGTAGTCTTCATAAGGACTGTTACGATTTTTACAGATGAGGAAATAGAGGCTTAAGATTAGGCAGCTTGCCCTTGGTCACACAGTAAGTCATTGGCAGAGCCAGGACTCCAGCCTTGGTCCGTTCCACCTGCACAGCCCAAGCTCTTAGTGGGCAGGTTGTACCACGTCGCGCCTGCCCAGGTGAGCAGCCACTCTCATTCTTTCTCCATGTGTGTTGCCCTTGCCGTCCCTGTCTGTTCTAGGGGCTGATCAGAGACCAGCTTCCCCAGGGCAAGTGGCATAGATTTTAAGAAAGCACATTATCTAGTTCCTGTGACAGATTAATGACAAGTGAGTGACCAAAGGAGAGATGTTTTGGACTGAATTTGTGCTTCTATCAAAATAACAAACTGGCATGTATCAAGTCTTCCTTCTCTCTAATTTAAGGTTTCTTAACCTGGGACAATGGACAGGCCTCAGGGGGCCCATGAGCCCTCTGAAATGGTATGTAGAATGTTTTGATTGTGAAGGGAGAGGGGAAGTTGGCTTCTGTGCATTCTTTATTGGAGAGGAACCATGGCTCTCAGGAGACTTTCAAAGTAGTGCTATTTCTAACGGTGTTAAGAACCCCTGTGCTAATACAGTGGGGTATAAGGTTGGTTTTACCAACAAACCCAATCTTATGCTAAGTATTTGTTAGGCTTCTTTTCCCCCCACAAAGTATATTTAAACAGAACAAGGATTGAATTTCAAATTTAATTTTCTTTGAGGGCAAAAATACCTCTGTGTGAAGCTGTGATTTCCAAAGCCTTCTGATAGGAATCAGTGAACAGCGGGTATGATTCAGAGCTCTGAGTCTAAATCCATAGCTTCCCTTGCTTCCCGAATTCAATTAAAAGTTAAAAGTAAGAGAAAAAGTGAGTCTTGGACTTCTAAGTCTCTGTTCATTAAGTGTTTTCATGCTTATTGTGTGAAACGCATTAGGAATTTCACAATGAATAGGACTTCCTGCCCTCATGGAGTTTGTACGTTGGCACCTATATATATCTTTGTATTGCTAATGCCACTGCACATAGTAGTGCTTAACTGTTGGTTAAATAAATGTCCCTACTGCATCGTTATTAAGGTAAAAAGGAAGGCTTTGGCTTTGATTTGTTTAACATCCTATTTTTATGAGTCCCAATTACTTTCCAAGCATTGAGCGCTGGAGATACAATAGTAAGCATAACAGATACGGCCTGTCTCCTGGTGGGAAGACAGACAATTAAGTAGAAACCTAAGTAATCGTGAGCTTGGATTGGTGCCATGGATGAATTGACTTGATGCTATGAGAATAGTTACATAACTGAAAGAACTGGCCTGACAGGACGAGAGTATGAGGGAAGGGTTTGCTAAAGAAGGGGTGTTGGAACTGCAATCCCAAAGGTGAATAGGAGTGAGCCAGGTATGAGGTTGTCCAGGCAGAAGGAACATGCTTGCATTGCATGTCCACTTTGGTTGCCATTTCCATTCAGAAGAAAAGTCAATGCAAGGAAAAGAGAGTCCTTCCTTTCTCAGTAATTCAGCAAGCATTTCTGGGTACTTGCTATACATGAACAGGGGACAACAATGAGTGAGAGACAGTTCTGGCCTGGAGAAGACATTCATAATGGCATAGGCAGGCTGGGGAGGTGCTGGCCTCTCCCAGATATGGCCTCAAAAGGAGGCTTAAAATGCCCCTGCTGCTGCTGGCACCTTCTGGTTCCCCATTCGGGTTTCAGGCATCAGTCTTTATCTTGGAATTGGTGCCTCAGAGGCAGCCTAAACTAGTTGGGTTTGGTATGCAGCCACCCATGCTGCAAAAGTCAGCATCAGCCGTGAACCCATGAGAAGCTATGGTGTTTTTATTGATTTTGTTTTTGTGGGAGTGTTTAAGGGAGAGAGGGAGGGTGGGAGGGAGAAAGAGAGAGACTGAGAAGAGGTGAGGGTGAAGACTGGGAAAAGACTGAGCTGGTGAAGAAGTCAGGACTCTGGACCAGCAAAGTCTGTGAAGACAGCAGAGCTTTGTGTACACCCATTCCTGAGAGGTGACCCCTGAGGACTGATTGGGAAGTAAATGAAGACCATCAGCTAGAGAAACAAGCAGAGCTCTTAGAGAAACCCTGTATAATTATGAAAATGATACTTAAACAGCATTCTGTTTTTCCTAATTATAAAAATAATTCATACTCAATGCAGAATACTTGGAAGACATGGGAAAAATGAAAAGAAACACCCATATCCTATCATGAAAATGTAAGAAGCAAATGAGATGTTGGTCCGTGTAAAAGTTCTATTATTTACCAGGTACTTATCACACACCAACTCTTGTTATATATGATACTGAGGGAGAATCAACCCTATTACTGTGAGGGTGAGGCAGCTATAATAAGGGTTAATGAAATATAGAAGACATTGTTTTGTAATTAGCCTATTAAAACATATATCTATGGGGAAAAATGTTAATTCTTCCTTACCCCAGCAAAAGAATGAAAAGTTGAAGAAACTTGAAGATTTGTGAAAATGTTTTACAGGATTTGGTGTCAATTCGTTTTTTTTTTTAATAAAGTGCCATGGGAGCCTCATAACCACTGCCCTTCCTCTCATTTATTCAGAATGCGAAAGCACTGGGATGAAGTGTTTGCTGTTCGCAGCCGCATTTATTTTCTGTTCCACTACTCTTGATCTGTTAGGATTGTCTATACACTTACTGATTGCATAGACATTTTACTTAGGTGCTTTCTTTGTGAGTCACTTAGGTACACAATAAAAGTTTACCCTAGCATTGGCCCTAAACTGCAGAAGATCTCAGCGTAAAGATGTCCTGCTCCAGTTTGTGGCCTCACCCCAGGTGTTGAGTGAGCATCTTTCTGTAGAGGTCAGCTGGAGCAGAATGCTGTCTTCCTGGCTGTCTAACCTTGGGCAGCAGCCAGACTCCAGGAATAGAGCTGTGACTGAGGCAGACCTGCAAACAGCCTGACTAGGGGAGGTGTCCACAGTCAATGGGAGAGGAACACACTCTCCCACTGAGAGCATCTGGAGACACTGACACCAACATGCAGCAAATGTGGGCCTATCCTGTTCCCTTTCTAGGTCTTATTTCTTCATCTGTAAAATAAGAAAGTTAGAGTGGAGTAGATCTGAGAGTCCTAGTTACCTGGACCTGGGGACTAACAGGCAGATTTTCATGTCAGCACTTTAGTGCTGATTACTGAAGTTTCAGGAAGGGATTACCATTAGTTAGTTTCATATTCTTTTTTTTTTTTTAATTATTTAGATGGGGTCTCTCTCTTGTCACCCAGATTGGGACACAGTGGTGCAGTCTTGGCTTGGCTCACTCCATTCTCAACCTCCTTGGCTCAAGGGATCCTCCCACCTCAGCCTCCAGAGTAGCTGGGACTACAGGCACATGCCACCATACCTGGCCAATTTTTATATTTTTTTGTAGAGACAGTCTTGCTGTGTTGCCCAGGCTGGTTTCAAACTCCTGGCCTCAAGTGATCCTTCTGCCTTGGCCTCCCAAAGTGCTGAGATTACAGGTGTGAGCCACTGCACCCAGCCATAATCAGTCTTTAAATTGCACACATCTGTTTTTTTTTTTATCACTTTTCTATTATATCTCATAACTTTTGAACATGTAATTTAAAACAATGCCAATGCCATAGGGAATGGCTAGCTGTTCAGAGGAAGGAAAGATAGTCACCCAGCCTGGGCAACATAGCAAAACTCCATCCCTACAAAAAATAAAAATCAGCCAGGTGTGGTGTCGTGTGCCTGTAGTCCCAGCTCCTTGGGAGGCTGGGGCAGGAGGATCAACTTGCCACAGGATGTCAAGGCTGCAGTGAGCTGAGATCACACTACTGCACTCCAGCTTGGGTGACAGAGACCCTGTCTCAAAGAGGAAAAAAAAGGCAGTTGCATCTTGAAGGTATGTTGCCCTTGGTTATAGTTTAGCTTGAAGAGGGAGACAGAGCCAACCAGTAAAGAGGGGGAAAGCCTGTTACCTAGAAGGAAAGCCAAGAGAATAAAGGGAGAAAAGATTTTCTAGAAGAAAGCAGAGAAGATTGGTCATGTTAAAGCATGAAAGTCAGGGAGTTTTGAAGTTTAGTTGGGGAGATGTAAGACCACTAGACAGAGGAAAAAGACACCACTGGTGACCTTCAAGAGGGTTCTTTCATAGAGTAGTCAGAGCAGAGGCCTGACTTACATTAAGGAGGGGCAGGTCTTGAAGCAACGGAGGTGAAGATATAGGCCTGTGGTTTGCAATGGTGGGTAAGAAAAGGCTTGAGAGAAAGAGAACAATAATCTGATGGGGTGAGAGGGCATCTAAGCAGAGTAGTCAGCAGAGCTGTGTTTTTAAGGGTAGAGGTAACTGTCTATTTGAAAGCAGCACAGAAGGAGGTAGGAGAGAGGAAAGGGAGGGGATAGAGAGGTGCTAGGATAGGGAGGACTTTGGATGGAGTCCAACTGCCAGGGCTCAAATCCCAGATCTCCCAGTCCCTTATTGTGTGACTTTGGTCAAGTTACATAACCAATCTCCTTATACCTCAGTTAACTTGCCTATAAGATGAGGATGAGAATAGCACACCTCGTAGAGGTGCTGTGAGATCACAGATTTAAAGGATTTAGCAGCAGCACTGGTATATGCTAAATAAAATGGTGGCATTATTATTATTAGGGACAAATAGGACCCAGAACTTGTAGGAGGAGCCGTCTGTAGGGTGTTCATTCTAATACTGTCAGTTAAAGCCTTAGGACCCAAACATCTCCAACAGAACTCTAAATGCATTGAGAATTTGGGGTCCTGGGTTTATACCCTACTCTGATGATTTCCCTCCAAAAAAATAGGAAATACCACATCCATAATGACTGAGATTGCCCAGGCCACCAGAAGTCTTGGTCTTCAGTGCAGGCACTGAAGCACCCACTACTTTCTAATACTTAATTTACCCTATGATTTATCCTACAGATTAGTCAGAAGAAGTTGAAAAAATATGAGAAAGAATATCACACCATGAGGGAACAGCAGGCCCAGCAAGAAGACCCCATCGAGCGATTTGAGGTTTGTTTGCTTATGGCCTACGTGTGAGGAGCTCCCAGGCTTTCATTTCATATGATTGCGCCTGTAACTAGCTTTATTGAGTCCTTTTTAAAATTCAATTCCTCTGTAGGTTCAGGTTTGAGTTTGCAAATTAGCAAGCAAGATCTGTTTTTGCTTCAAACCAGCTGCCTGGTTTGTTACAGTTCAGTGGCTTTTTGTCACAGTTAACAAATAGTAGGTGCTTGACAAAGTCACTTGAATCAGTTAAGTATTTCTTTATGGAGCTAGAAAATAAGAAATTGTTGATTTGGAAACACATCAGGTCCAGCCATTTCTCTTATTGTTTCCATAGGACTTAGAAATTTATTTTGAGGTTTAGCCCTGAGAAATTTCCATTTCCATCTGATTTTTATGTGTCTGTAACTGGTTTCTTTCTACCCTTCAGCGGGAGAATAGGCGTCTACAAGAAGCTAACATGAGGTTGGAACAGGAAAACGATGACTTAGCCCATGAGCTGGTGACCAGCAAGATTGCACTACGGAAGGACCTGGATAACGTAAGTCCAACGGGTCTGAAGGGAAAGATCTCACTGAGACACTTGACTTTTCCCCTCAAGAGAAATCCTGGAATTTTAGTGATTGTTATTCTAGCCACCTGTAAAGTTTCCCGCTTGTGATACAACTTGCTTGTCAGTGTCACTTCCCTCCTTTCCTTCAGGAATTATCTCTTGTCTCACAAAGCCCTCCTTACCACATTCTTTTCTCATTGTGCACATAATCCTTGAGCTTCTTTCCCAAACATCATTTCATTAAGAGACCTTGTGGTTAATTCTTACATTACTATAATTGGCAGGAGCATTTAATCATTATAATTACCTTAACCTCCCCCTCAGACAAGAAGAGATTTTGTTATCCTACATATTTGGTGCCTGTTGAAAAAGCATTGCCAGTTGGAATGCAGCTCAGTACCTCAGCAACTTGCAGTTTCATCAGGAGTTTCTGTTGACAGATGTTTCATTTTTCTTTGCTTCTCCTAATCTTAACAATTTTGGAATGATGTCTTTCCTGGCAGAAACCCTTTTCTATTTTCTGTACTACAAACTAACCTTAGAAGAAATGGTATAACCTGTCGATCATGGTTTAGGTCAGAAGTTGGCAAACATTTTCTGTAAAGGGATGGATAATAAGTGTTCGAGGCTTATGGCCCTGCAGTCTTCATTGCTACTACTTAGCAAAAGCAGACATAGATGATATGCAAATGAATGAGCATGGCTACGTTCCAGTTAAAAGCTTTATTTACAAAAACAAGTGACAGGCTGGATTTGGTCCTTGGACTGTAGTTTGCCAACCCTTTAGGTTTCCCTGCTAGGCTCCTAGGATTACCTTTCTGCTCATTGGTTTCCTAAAGTTCCAGGGATGGGCTCAGGCTGTTGAGGATTTTTACGGGGGTCTTACATTATATGCACTGAAATAGGGTCCATGAATTTCAGGATGTCCTTGACATCCACCAGAAGCTTACAAAAATTTTGTGTACTCATGCATTTCCTTGAAAGGCTATGCTTTCATTTAGTTCTTCTAGGTAGAAAGACTATGGTTTCATCAGATTCTCAAAGTGGTTAACAGGTGAGACAGAGACCACAGTATCTACCCGTTCAGAAAATGTAGGATGGACCTGGATTCTAATGCCAGCTACTCTGCTTTCAGCTCACCTTGGACACCTTGTAAAATGAGGGGTGGTAAAATAATAGCTATGTCACAGGGTATAGAGAGAATTACATAATTAGATGTATATGAAAGCATCATTTTAAAAAAATGGCACAGGCATTGTTAGCTCCCTCTGCTTGTCTGCTTGTCATCTACAAATAACTGAATTTAACAGGGAAGGCTCCTCTTTGCAGTTTTTGCAGGGAGAATGTTTCAAGGTCATTAGCCCTCAATGACCAGAACCTGAGGTGTTTTGATGGCTTTTTGGCTTACCACAGTCTGCTCATCAGGGTTGAGTTTCCTCCTTACGGTGCAAATTCCCAGCATATCCTCTGTTACTCTTTGTAGAAACACTATATGGGTCATTCTCTCCCTGTTCGGGTATTTCTGCCTAGTGAGTGGAGGGAGGCAGGTGTACAAGGAGCAGGGACTGCTGAAGCAGGGCCAGAGGTGTGCGCCTAACACAGCCCTCATAACAGCCGTGGGTCATGCAGAAAGGAGGAAAAAAAGGAAAAGAAAAAAAAATATGGGTCTTGAACAGGAGCCTTTGTGTCCTACAATGAAATTAAGAGGCATCTTAGGCTAAAATTCCAGGTGGATTTTTAGTTTGAGCTGTTGCATTTTCCAGTCTAACAGGCCCAGTATTAACAGTGACACCCACTAGTGAGTCGTAGACTACTTATGTTCTTAAAACCTGCCCCTAAACAGTATAAACCCTTTTTCAAGTCATCTTATCCTGACACAGTAGTGAGAGAACCAGGTTTCATTCCTGATATTAGGAGTGCAAAATAATAAGAATTATAATATGAGCTCCCATTTACTGGTGATTTGTGGTGCTAGGCACTATGATAAGCATTTTACTAAACTTTGATCTCTCTTACCCTTACCTCAGCCTTGAGAGAACAGTAATGTAAGTTCCATTTATGGATGAGGATTTTTTTTTTTTAACAGCTATAAAACTTGAGATTCAGTTGAAGGTACCCAGGAAGAAGCAGAGCCAGGCCCATGGAACTGGAATGCCCAGGCTTTTTTTTTTTTTTTTTACAGTGCCAGCCTGTTTCCACAGTAAATATGGGACAAGGAGCTATGAATCAATGTCATAACCATATCAAAAACATGAGGACCAGGGATTGTGACGTAAGAGCTAACATTTCTTGAGCACTTACCAAGTGCTAGGCACTGTTCTAAGTGCTTTCTATATATTATCAAATCCTCAGAGTAGCCCGTGTTGTAGAAGGGATATAATTATGATCCCCATTTTACTGATGAGGAAACTGAAGCAAAAAGAGGTTAAATATCCCACACAGATCACCCAGCTAGTGGCCAAGCCCTCAAATTGAAGGCCTGACACCAGAGCTCACCCTCCTAAGCAGGCGGCGGGGCTCAGGAGCGTCACACCAGGGCCCATCCTGCAGTCATCTAAAATGCTGCAGACACACCTTTCCCACACTCACTTTCCCTTCCCAAGTTAGACTTCTCTCTGTAGTTTCTTCTGAATCATCACTGAAAATCAGCTAGATTCTTCCTCACTGAAGGGAGGAGTGTGGGGCCCTTTCATTATTTTTTTACTTTAGGGACTTAGGTTTTTGAAAGAACGTCATTCTTTTGAGCTCTTTCCTTCCTGCATCTCAGAGAAAAGCTCTGGTGTGAGGCTTTAAAATTTCCAGAGCCCTCTTGTATTTTCGGTTGATTATACATCACTTTTGTTATTCATCACCTGTCACTTTTGCTGTTCTTCACACAGCAGCTGTGGAGAAATTCCATGCCAGCCACTTAATTCCTAGGTGACCCCAATCAAGCTTTCTGTATGAAATGGGAGTAATGACTAGACCTGACACTGGTGCTAAAAGGATGAGGGGAAGCTATGGAAGGTCCCTGCAGAGCTGATAGGACCATGTCCGATTCCCCTCTAGCAGGGTCACTCCTCTGTGTTGAGACAGACGTGAGAGTGAAGGAAACTTGCTGGTGAGCCCACCTGCTGTCCAGCAGGATGTGAACTCTGCCTCGGCTCCTTATTAGTTCTGTGACATTTTGCAGATTGCTGAACTTGCCCCATTGAGTTAGCTTGGCCCCTTTATTAAAAATCAATTGACCCTAAATTGGCGGGTTCACTTCTTGATTCTGTCTGCTCCGTCTATTTCTGTGTCTATCCTTAAGCCAATACCACACTGTCTTGCTTACTGTAGCTTTATAATAAATCTTAAAATCAGTTCATGTGAGTCCTCTGACTTTGTTGTTCTTTGCATTTCTGTATCAGTGTTAGAATCAGCTTATGAATATCTAGAAATAAAAGCCTCTGGCTTTTGAGTGAGGTTCATGGAATCTGTAGATCAATTTGGGGAGAATTGACATCTGAACAACAGTTGAAGCATTCAATCCAGAACATGTTAAAATTTTCCTTTATTAAGATCTTTTTCAGTTTCTCTCAGTAGCAATGTTTTTTATGTTCAATTTACAAGACGTGCATGTTTTAATCTATTTTTGTAAAGTGGTATTGTTTTTTAAATTTCATTTTCCAGTTGTGTATTGCTAGTCTCTAGAGATGCAGTTGGTTTTTGTGTTGTGACCTTGTATCCTGTGACCTTGTAAAAACTCATTTGTTAGTCTGGCAGCTTTTTAAATATATTTTTTGGGATTTTCCACATATACAATCATATCTCTGAATACAGTTTTTCTTCCTTTCATATTTATCTGCCTCTCTTTTTCTTGTCTCACTGCACTGACTAGCATCTTCAGAACGATGCTGAATGGTTAGAGTGGACATCATTGCCTGGTTCTGGACATTAGCTGTAGGTTTTTCGTAGAGTAGGTTGAGGAAATAAATTCTCCTCTGTTCCTGTTTGCTGAGTTTTTGTCATGAATGGGTGTTGAATTTTGTCAAATGCTTTTCCTGTGTCTGTTGAGATAATCATTTGGTACTTCTCCTTAATTCTGTTAATACAGTGAAATAAATTCACTTTTCAATGTAAACCAACCTTGCATTCCTAGGATAAACTCCAGTTGGGGTTTCTATTTTTTATTAAAGATTTTAATTCTTATTAAATATTTATATGTTCATAAGGAATATTTGTCTGGAGTTTTATTTAATGTTTTTGTCTGGTTTTGTCATTAGGGAATGCTGGCCTCATAAAATGAAGTGAGAAGTGTTCCCTCTTGTTTTCTTGAGGACTTTGTATATGATTGTTCTTTGATTAAATCTTTAGTTCCCTAGTGAAGTCATGCAGACCTGAAATTTTCTTTGCAGGAAATTAATTGTGAATTCTTTTTCTTTTCTAGATATGGAGCTATGCAAATTTTCTAATTTTTCGTGTGTCTGTTGTTATAATTTGTGCTTTCAAGTAATATATCCATTTCATCTTAAGTATGTTGATATAAGGTTGTTTGTATTCTTTTAATATTTATAAGATATGTAGAGATGTTTCATTTTCATTCCTGATGTACGTCATTTCTTTTTCCCATTTTTCCATAACCAACTTAGCTAGAAGTTTATCAGTTGTGTTGATCTTTTCAAAAGCCAGCTTTAGCCTGGGCAACATGGCAAAAATTAGCTGGCTGTGGTGTCACATGCCTATATTCCCAGCTACATAGGAGGCTTAGGTGAGAGGATCACTTGAACCCGGGAGGCAGGGGCTGCAGTGAACCGAGATCATGCCACTGCACTCCAGCCTGGGTGACAGAGTGAAACCTTGTCTCAGAAGAAAAGAAAAAAAAGAAAAGCCAGCTTTTGGTTTTATTGAGTTTTCTCTGTTGTCTTGTTTCATTGATTTCTGCTTTTACTTTCTTTGGGTTTCATTTGCTCTTTTTCTGGCTTCTTAAAGAGGAAGTTTGAATAACTCTGGACCTTTCTTCTTTTCTAAAATAAGCATTTAAAGTTATTAATCTCAGCCAGGCACAATGGCTCATGCCTGTAATCCCAGCACTTTGGAGGCCAAAGCAGGAAGATTGCTTGAGCCCAAGAGTTCAAGACCAGCCTGGGCAATATAGCAAGAATTTGTCTCTACAAAAAATTTTTGAAAAATAGCTGAGCATAGTGACACATGCCTGTAGTCCCAGCTGCTTGGGAGGCTGAGATGGGAGTATTGTTTGAGTGCAGGAGTTCAAGGTTACGGTGAGCTATGATCGTACCACTGCATTTTAGCCTGGGCAACAGAATGTGACCCTGTGTCTTTGAAGAAAAAGAAAAAATCAGAAATCTCCATGTAAGCACTATTTTCAGCTGCATTCCACATACTCTGATATGTTGTGCTTTTATTTTCATTCAGTTCTTGTGATTTATTCTTTCACTTATATAAGTTTATTAGTAGTATGTAATTTAATTTCCAACTATTGTTTTTCCCAGAAACTTTTCTGTTATTTTTCATTTATTTCTGTTGTGATCAGAGATTATATCCTGCCTGATTTTAATCCTTTTAGAATATACCATTACTTATTTTATGGCTTATCATATAATCTATTTGGGTGAATGTACCACATACACTTGGAAAGTATGTATGTTCTGTTGTGAGTGGAGTGTACTGTGTCAATTAGGCCAAATTGGTTGATAGTGCTCAAGTCTTATGTAGAACAACTTGATTTTCTCTGCTTGTTCTGTCGCTTCCTGAGAGAGCACAGTAGAAGGTTCTGTGACTCTAATTGTGCATTTTTCTTTTTCTCCTTTTAGTTGTGTAGGGATTTGTTTCATGTAATTTGAATTTCTGCATACATTTTGCATTGTTACACCTTCAAAGGGTATTACCAAGGACAAAGAGGGACATTTCATAATGATAAAAGAGTCACTCTTTTACCGAAGTAAACAGATGGAAAAAGATGTACATACCACACAATACCATGAAAACTGGACTGGCTATAGAAATGTCAGATAAAGTAGATTTCAGGACAAAGGGTGTTACCGAGGACAAAGGGTATTACCAAGGACAAAGAGGGACATTTCCTAATGATAAAAGAGTCACGCAATTTAATTGCGTGCATTTGCAGTTTGCCAGTAATTAATGGCCTTTTGAATCTGCGTATCATGCCATTCTCAGTTCCCCCTTTTTTTTCTCTCTCTTTTGAGACTGAGTCTCACACTGTTGCCCAGGCTGGAGTGCAATGGTGCGATCTCGGCTCACTGCAACCTCAGCCTCCTGGGTTCAAGCTATTTTGCTGCCCTAGCCTCCCAAGTATCTGGGATTACAGGCGCCTGCCACCACGCCTGGCTAATTTTTTGTATATTTTTAGTAGGAACAGGGTTTCACTATGTTGGCCAGGCTGTTCTCAAATTCCTCACCTTGTGATCTGCCCACCTTGGCCTCCCAAAGTGCTGGGATTACAGGCGTGAGGCACCGCACCTGGCCCAGTTCCCCATTTAAGGACCCAGCTCTCTGGAACCTGTTTCTTCCAAAGAAGATACAGGAAAGGAAATAGAGTATAGTGGAAAACTCAGTGGCCCAGTTACACTACTTTAGGTGATGTCAGAATTTCAGGGAAATCCTATCCATATCAGGAGCCCAGCAGAGACCCTCTGTATTTAGTCCTTGAGTCTTCTCTAATATGGTATAATCAGTCCTTCTTCAGTTATCCTTGGAGTGACCAGCACCAGGAACTCGTATGTCAGGCAGAAGTATATCATTTTCACTAGAACTCACAGATACGCCCACTAGACCTTTTGCATGCTTTAGAAAAAGACTGGAGTGGAGAGTGGCCATTAAAGATAAGAAAAAGTGCCAGGAAAGGGGCAGCCTCCTTTATCAGGTAATAACAAGAGAAAAATGCCAGACAGGTTGGATGAAGCAGAGGAAACACAGCTTGGAGGAAGAAAACCAGTTTATTAATAATAATAATGATGGCTACCTTTTATTGGTGTTTACTGTATTCCAGGCACTGTGCTGAATGCTTTTCTTGCCTTATCCCTCAGATGAAGAGCCGGAAGCTTAGAGAGGTTCTCAATGACTTGTCCAAGTGGCACATGGTCAGTGAACAATGGGCGATGAGTCCAGGCTGTCTGATGCCAAAGGCTAAGCTCCTAAGTACTGCCCTGCACTACCTCTGAGCAAGAGACTGGGACAGGCACTTTTGCATGAGTGTATTCTCATTGTGACCCTGGGGATATAATTTCCCCTCTCTGAATCAGAGTTTCCCCATCATCTTAAAATGGGATTATGCTAAGTAATGGAAATCCTTTGCAGTTCCCAATTCTTGTTTTGTGACAGCATATCTTAAATGTTTCAGGCTGAGGAAAAGGCAGATGCTCTGAATAAGGAGCTGCTGATGACCAAACAGAAGTTGATTGATGCAGAAGAAGAGAAAAGACGGCTGGAAGAAGAGTCTGCTCAGGTAAGGGAGCTCTCCCACATTCCTCTGTCTTGCAAATGCTTGAGAACTGGGAGTTCAGCTGGTGGCTTCCTGTTGGCACTAGAAAACCTAGAGACATCTGGCTTCAGTTTCTTTCCAAAGACCTTTTTTTTTTTCCCCCTACTGTGTAAAGTCCAATGGTTCCTAATTAAAGTCTAGGAGGAGACAGTGGGTTGAAGCCCATCCTTTGTTGGGGCAGGAGAATTTCTGTGTATAGGCATCTGAGCATAACAAAGAAGAGGGGGTAGAATTTCTGCAGAAGGAAAGCACACATCATATAATGCCTGGCTGTTTCCCTACTTGTCCTCTGCTGTCTCCCTCATAGAGCAAGCTTGGGAAGTCTTGTTCTGAGCCAGTGCTCCGTAGTCATTGGAGACACAGACCTGCAGGCATGGGAAGAGCTCTGGGTGCTGTGCGCCCGGGAACAGTCCCCTCCCCTGTCGCACCACGGTCGTCCAGGAGGCAGGACTGGCTGGGGTGAGAGACTGCAAAGCCCTTTCTACAGAAGCCATGAGATGCTGAAAACCCGCAGTCCTCTTATGAGCTCTTTGGTTTGTGTCTGGTCTGTCAGTGAAGGTCCACAGGTTGGCTTGTACTGGCAGGGAAGACCTTCAGCAGAAGCCTCAATCTGAAATGGGGTCTGACGTTTTTGGAAGTTTTAACTGTTCTCTCCCTCTCCTGCATCAGGAACAGGGGATTAGTGCTGCCAAGATTGAAGGAAGAAAGTAGCTGAATTAGAGGACTTCCAGGGTTTGGTTCAGCAGTTTTTGGGAAGCCTAGCACTAAGCGGTTGGTGGCAGAACTTACTTTATTTTTCTGTTAACATAGTCCCTTTTGTTTTTTTATGTGTGCAGTTAAAAGAAATGTGCCGTCGGGAACTCGACAAGGCAGAATCTGAGATTAAAAAAAACAGTTCTATCATTGGTGACTATAAGCAGGTAGGTTCTAGTACCCTGGGATTGGGCTGTGTAATCTGGGAGCCCCTAGTCTGGATAAAATGTATACCCGCCCCCCACCCCCAAACCCAAATGCAAGCACCCTGGTTTCAGATCCTGGCTCTGCCCCTGCACTGACAAGTGGCTTCACTTATTCTCAGTTGTAAAAGAAGGAAAATCATCCCTGCCTAGGAAGGTTGTTACGAGGATTTAAAGAGACCATGTTTGTAGAGTGCCTGGCAGTGCCCAGCACATAGTAGGTACTTAAAACCACAGTATGTTTTGGTATGTATTTCAGATTCAGAATTACGAACTTTTGTTTACGTGTAGTTTTAAACCGGTTATTTCCCTGACTGGTTGAGTTTTAAGAACATAACGGAATGGTCTTGTTCCCTCCTACACTAGGATCTCTTGCTGGCTCATGAGTCTGGCAGGTGTTCAGAAACCATTGGCCATTGAGTGTGGTGCTGCTTGTTTTCTGCAAGTCCTAGGCCGGTGAACGCAGAGGCGGCATAGCTAGAAGAACCCCTGCTTATCCATCGACTTCATATCCCCTCCTGAGCGGTAGCAGGCTATTTGCTACTATGTTAATTCCAATTTTTATATTCCAGCTTCCACTACGGAATTTATGCAGATGATTACAATTGCTCAAGAGATTGTTGTTTTATATTTGTTTCTTTAGATTTGTTCTCAGTTGAGTGAAAGATTGGAGAAGCAGCAGACAGCCAATAAGGTGGAAATTGAGAAAATTCGGGTAAGACTTCTCTTTACCTAAAAGATTTTATACCACCTACTTCATTTTATGGCTGTATAAACAGGTTTTGGGAGGAGGCAGTTGATTTCAAAAGTGAGAGAATCTAAGCAATAAGGCACCTGTCACAGGTCCTGGCTCAGTAGTTGACAACTAACACTACACCTGTTTTCTCTGGAAGGGTATACAGATGAAATCAAACAAGCTCTGGCTTTAGATCTCAAAGTGCAAGTGCCCCACAATTTCCAAATGTCTGTAAGGCAGTCGATGTCAGCAGTGTGATGCTGAGGAGAAGGAGTCATGCAAGTGATAGGTCTTGCTTGAGGTGATGGGAGTGCAGAGGTCAGAATCATGTGCTGTGGCTTGTCACTTTCCAGTGTTATTCTGAGTTCATGCCTTCTGCTGTAACACATCCAAGTACAATGAGGACCTTAGTTTATTTTTATTTTTTTTATTTTTAGAGACAGGGTCTCACTATGTTGCCCAGGCTGGCCTTGAAATCCTGGGCTCAAGCGAAATCCCTACCTCAGCCTGAGCTGCTGGACTCCAGGTGGGCACCATTGTGCCCAGTTTAGAACTTTAATTGTTTAATGTTTTGTTGGCAGCTTAGGAGTTTTTATAACATGGTGCTTTCTTTCTTTAAGCTCTACCTGTATTACAGAACTTGTCAGATTTTACTAAGATAAGCAATGTACTGAAAAGTGCCTCACCAACATATTTACAGCTCAGAAGACAGGAACTTGGGAAAGTTCTGTGCTCATGGCCATGTTTGCGCAAAGCAACATTACCTAGAGCAGGATGACACTGGCCTTCGTCATAATTAATGTTTAACCAGATGTATGTGTGTGTGTGTATGTGTGTTTGAGACAGAGTCTTGCTCTGTCATCCAGGCTAGAGTGCATTGGCGCCATCTCGGCTCACTGCAACCTCCGCCTCCCAGGTTCAAGCTATTCTCCTTCCTCACCTCCCAGCTAGCTGGGATTACAGGCTTGTGCCACCGCGCCAGCTAATTTTTCGATTTTTAGTAGAGATAGGGTTTCACCATCTTGGCCAGGCTGGTCTCGAACTCCTGACCTTGTGATCCACCCGCCTTGGCCTCCCAAAGTGCTGGGATTACAGCTGTGAGCCACTGCGCCTGGCCAACCAGATCTGGTTTTTAAACAGAACTTATTTTCTGATTCTAAAACTTTAATATTCTTGCAGAAAATTTGGAAAAGAAGAGTAAATAAGGGAAAAAAGCCCTTATGATCCACTTTCCACATATAACATCTTTATTAATACTGTGGTGTGTATTCTTTCAGTCTTTGTTCAGTGTTTAACATCTAAAATTTCATTCATTCTGAGATAAGCATTTTTTTCACATTTACATCTCTGAAAGTGGGATGTTTTATAATTGGCTTTTTGTGGTTTAATTGGCAGAATGTTTTCTTAGAGGAACATAAAATGACATTTCTTACAGTTAATGGCATCTTATTTTGATGAAATGTGGAATACATTTTATTTGTAATCATAGTTTATGTACATTTTTGTGTTCTATTTCAACCAGCATGCATCCATTTTCCAATGTTATAAAAGTTCCTCAAAAACCTTTTAGAGGCTGTGTACTTCCTTGTATAAATATAGCACAGTATATTTAATATTTAATTGTTTTTGAATAGTTTATCCCCCGCTTTTTTGCCTGTCTCCAATTCTACAGTGAAAATTTTTGTAAATTTTTATCTAGTTACAGCTTCATTTTTCAGCCTGGGTTCCTAGAAGTGAGATTACTGAATCAAGACAATGATAATTTTATTATTTTTGGTGTATAATACCAAGTGGCTTTTCCAGTAGGTTATCTGCCAGTTTACAAAGAGCACAGGTTTTCAGAAACTGTAGTGCTCAACAGAGAAGCCATCTCTTGGTGTCCCCCAAAGGAGATGCTCACACCATCCTAAAGGGCCAGTTCCTCTTCTTTGCCTCTTCACATCTAACATTCAATTTCAGCAAAAAGTGGATGACTGTGAGCGGTGCCGGGAATTTTTCAACAAAGAAGGGCGTGTAAAAGGCATAAGCTCAACCAAGGAGGTTTTAGATGAGGACACGGATGAAGAGAAAGAGACGCTCAAGAACCAGCTGAGAGAGATGGAGCTAGAACTGGCACAGACCAAACTCCAGCTGGTGGAGGCCGAGTGTAAGATACAGGTAACAGCAGCAGAGCTCAGACATGTGCCTGCGGGCTGGGTTTCCTGATGTGCACTAGAGACCCCAGAAATTATCTTTATGGTTTGGGGTTTTTCCCCACCTTTTAAACTTTGGTCACAGTTGTCATGAGAAGAAATATAGGACTTGTTACTGGCCAGTGGATGTCTCATCAGTATTTGGCCTGTCTTGAGGATTTCCACTGTCATATTGAGAATAATACACAAAAGCTTGGAATCTTTTGATAGGATGAGGAGACAGTGCTTTAGAAACACAGCTCTACCACTGAACTGTTTGACCTTGGGTTAGTAACCTCCCTACATCTCAGGTTCCTTATCTACAAATGGAAATGATGAGAGTCCCTATCTGATAGGTTGGTTTGAGGACTAAGTAAGATAGTGTGCACAAATGGCTTGGCAGAATGTCGAGGGGCTTTATAACTGCAAGCTTTTGTTCTTCCAGTTCCCACCACTTAACTAGCTTTGTGACTGTGAATATACTACCTATCTGAGCCTCCTTTCCTGATAAAGAAGTTAGGGCTTGTTTTGGTCATCTTTATACACATTGCTAGGTCCACCAGCACCACTAAACCCTAAGCACTGTTTATGGAGGGAAACAAGTTCAGGATAAAAGCTTTAGGGCTGATTCTCCCTCATGGCACACATTCACTGGGCATCTGCTCTTTGGCAGGCCCTGTTATAGGTCTGGGACTGCAAAGCTAAGGCCTGGTAGTGTGACTACCCGGAATAATCAGGAAAGGCATCACCAAGGCAGCAGTAGCTGTGCTGTGATCAAAGAATGCACAGGGGTTGTAGCTACAGGAGAGAGAGAACAGTGGCAATTCCAGGCAGAGGGAGTGGCATGTTCAGCAGCACAAGGAGGAGAGTGGCTGCCCAGGAAGGACCCTCAGGAGTTCTTTCCTTGCAGTAGGGGATGGAGGTGGCGCTAAGGCTGGAAGAGAGTGTGTGGATCCAGATTGCGAAGCATTTCAAATGCCATGCTAAGGAGTTTAAAGATTTTTGCCAAAATGAAATGATGTCATCAGAAATAGAGCATTAGCTGTCTGCCTGGTGTGCATTAGGTGGACAGAAGAGGGAGACATAGAAAGTAGAAGACTGTTTTAATAAATAGACCAGGCAAGAAATTAGATCTTAACTAAAAGCTCCCAAATCTTTAGGCATTCCAGGCATTTCTATGCCAGTTTGAGACTGGGGGAATTTCCTGAGGCCTCTCCAGAGTAAATAGACTGCATTCTTGTCTTGGTTCTCCTCTGGGGAGCCAGTGTCATTGACACTGAGCCCAGCATCCTCATGCGCACTGTTCCTCTTGCAGGACTTGGAACACCATTTAGGGCTTGCCCTCAATGAGGTGCAGGCAGCCAAGAAGACGTGGTTTAACCGAACACTGAGCTCCATAAAGACAGCAACCGGGGTTCAAGGGAAAGAGACTTGCTGAGAGCAGCTGCCGCCTCCCGACACCTTCAGAAAACACGACACCTTTTGTTGCCTTCTTTGGCCAGATGTGTGATTCTGTGACTTGTCCCAGGACCAGAATGTACCTAAGTCAGATCCATAGACGCATGTTGGTAGGTCACTGGACCAGAGCTTGTGAAGCAGGCAACCTCTGGGGTAAGACTACTGATACTAACAGGCCTGCTAGCTCAGCCGATGCTCTGGACACTCTAGAAATCACTCCTCAGTGTGACCTCCCAGGCCTCTTCCCCGTGACGTCAACACCTCACCCAGCCTAAAGGCTGAGTTTACATGATCAGAGTTAGGGGATCCTTCAGTCTGTTGATTTTTTTTCTAAACCTTTTTTTTTTTAAATATACATATATATATATTGTGGGGGTGGGGCAAGGGATCAGAAATTCAAATAATTCTTTTCTGCTTCAATGCCAGCAGAAGGTCCCCCAGGTAGACATGGAGAAGCACTTTGTTTTAAATAGGAGGGTTTCATAGTTGCATCTGAAGCCACCTGGTTCTGTTAAACTGTATTGTGCAGGTTTTGGGTTTGGCATTATTCATGTTTCTGATCAATTCTATGCAACTCTCATAGTTCCTGTTACTTTTTAGCATTAGCTGCCAAATGACTTCAAAAGGCTGGGGTGGGTGACTTGACTGTGAGACTGGATTATAACATGGACAAATCTTATTTTGCTTAATGTGTTTGTGTGTGTGTGTGTATGTATATATATATATAAATATCTTTCCCAATATGCCCCGTTGACAGTGTTTAAATTCCAGACTAGGACTGCTGATCTGCACAATTTAATTATGTGGTTATTCGAGCACTTAATTTCACTCAAGGTTCATTGGGGTCTGCTCTCCTCCCTGCCATTACGGGAGCTGTGGACAGAGCTCCCTCACTTCAAGATTCCTAGTGTTTTTGCACAACAGGTTGTCCAAGTGAGAAAGACTGAGTTGCGTGTCTGTAAATGTCTGCGCAGGGTGCACATGCTGCGAGGTCTCCATCCTCCGGGCCTGTCCCTCCCAGATGGGCTCGGCCTTTGGGCCCTCCTCAGAGTATGCCTGGGTTCAGATGGGCTGTAAGTTCTCACTTCAAAGCTACGGAATGGATTTTAGCACCTTTAAAAAAAAAAAAAAAAACTTTGACTTTTAATTTATATAGTGCTATGCTGACAGGCTGACACGCAGATGGTTTTGTCCTCTTTTCTGCGTTCAGTGTTGAGGTGGCTGCTTACAAGAGGCACTGGTTTTGTATATAAAGACACTCGGGTTGTTTTGTAGCTCTTTTTCTTACTGGCTGTACTAACGCTTGCTGAGGTTATCTGTAATAAGGGAGGTAACAAGTGGCAACCCCCTCCCCACCAACCATCCCCTTTGCTGCTTTCTGTGTCTTTCTTGTTCAGTTACCAAAATAGCTGTAAGCCTATCTAATGCTAGGTGTGTGGACATTGTGCTAAGGTAGTTTCAGTGTGTCAGCTTTATGAATTGAAATATAAACCAGTAAAATTGTATTACTTTTTCTTTTGTTGGTTTTATTTTAACAGCATATTGATTAAATATTTTGGTACAAACAGCATTGCTTTGTAAAAACCAGTTTTGTCATCACGTATTCCTGTCGCCTCCCCTTCTTCCCTCATCCCCTGCGCACAGAAGCAGAGTCAGAGAAGACTACTGTGTGTGCTGTAAGAGAGGCATGTGTGAGCGCGAGGCAGCCCCTCACCTACCTGTTGAGACGTATGGAGGAGTGGTAGGGTGTGGCAGGCCACATGGGGCAAGAAGATGACGTTGATGCCTCTGTGTTTATGATGAACATTGCCCCTCTGAGAAATAACGTGCTGTAGTAGCAGGGATGAGGGACACTTGGTGTTTTTGAGGCTTAAGGAAGCCTTACAGGAGGTAAGGGTCAAATTAGACCTTCAAAGGCAAAAGCATCTCACCAGGCAGAGATGGAAGAGGGAATTCCAGGGCCAAAGTGTGCATGTGCAGGGGAAACAGCTGAAGAGTAGAAAGGCAGGCTGAGCACCTGGGGGCCGGCTGTGGTCTGCTAAAAGCTTTAAAAGCAGTGACATGGAGTTGTTATCTTTTCAGAGCCTCTTTCTTCCTATTGCCTGTCCTCCACATCCCTGCACCATACAGATGAGGCTCCCAGGCCTTCTGCTGCCCCTCTTCACCACCTCAACCCCCTTCTCCATAGCAGGAAGAAGAATGATGCTTCCCTAATCTTACGGTTCCCCCTTCCCACTTGACCTGCCCTCTAGGGCCCCACCTATGCCTAGCCTTTAAACGGATGCAGGCTAAACAGACCATAGCTTCATGCCTGCAAGAAGGATGACTGGATGGATGGCTGGATGGACAGACAGACAGATAAATGTAGATTAGATAGATAAAATAGATGAGATAGATAAAATAATAGATGAGATAGATGATAAGATGGATAGATAGATGATAGATAGATTAGATAGATAGATGATAGGGATAGATACAGATTAGACAGAGAGCAGGTGGGCCCCTGCCCTGTCTGTCTTTCTCCACTGCAACGAAACTAGGAAAGTTCCTAGCATAGGGCTCAGCCCCTGGCAGGTACTCTTGCAGAAGCCAGGACTGTGGCTCCAGAGCACAGCTAGGTCCCTTTGATGCTCATAGGCTGCAGGCTGGAGGACATGTTTCTGGGATCCACATTCTGGATCAGCCTGCTCCATGCTTTTCCTGTCCCATGGCTTCTGTGTTCAGTAGTGCAGGGACTCAGCAGAATCCTCATCCCTGTAGCTGCGTACTGGCCCAAGAAAAGGAGTCCATATTACTATTTAGTCTTGGCACACAGGCCTCAAATGACTCGGATGAGGGTTCTGCTTTTGGGGAGGTCCCCTGGTTATATTGAGGCTGAGACTGAGAATAATAATAGTGACACCGTATGGTAAGTCGTGTACAGGTGCATGGGATCCTGTGGGAAGGTTATGTATAAATGCAGGAGGGACAAAGTGGTAGTGACAGTTGTGACTGACAACTAAGGGACTTGCTAGCCAGGCAGAGGAGCAGCAAGAGGACAGCGGCATTTAGGTGGGAAGAACAGTAGTAAAGTCGGTTTGAGGTGGGGTGATGAGAGATGAAACTGGGTAATGAGGTTGCGGCCATGCCAGGGAGTCTGGAGCTGATAAGGAGTCACTGGAGAGTTTTAACCCATTTATACCAGAGGTTACAAATTTTTTTGTGTGAAAAATCAGACCTTGGTGATGACCTTAAGTAGTAGGATATAAATACAAGCTTAGCGTTCCAATAATGGAACACTAGGCATAAATGGGTTAAGCTAACTTGCACTTTGAGTGGTTCCCTGCTGATCCTTTAGGAAGAAAAATCGGGAGGAGAAGAAATTAAGGGTGTGAGCAGAGGTGACAGATGATAGAATAAGGAATGGAGAACGGAGTCAGTGAAATTTAGGGAGAGTGACGACACACCAGGAAGATAAATTTAGCTGTCGGGGTATAGATTTGAAATAGTCTGGGACTTGCAGGTTGGAGATGCTGGCAATCCACAGCTGCTCAGTTGTTGGTTTGGCATCTCTAGCGCAGGGTTTCTGGACCTCATTGTTGATGATTTGGCTGATTGATTGATTGATTGATACTTTTGTGCTGTAGGGGGTCTGTCCTGTGTAATCCCAGCAGCATCCCTGGCCTCTATCCACTGGATGCTAGTGCATTACCCCACGCCAAGTGGCACAACCAAAAATGTCTTCAGGTATTGCCGAATATTCCCTGAGGGGGCCAAATCACCCTTGATTGATTGAGAACCATTGCTCGAGCAAGCTGAAGCTAGGAGCCTGCAGAGACTGCCCAGATAATGTACAGCTTAAACAAGGGCTAGGAGCCGCCATTCAAGGAGCAGGAGAGAAGACATGGAGAATGGAGCATGGACGGCCAGAGAAGAGCAAGAGCTACCTTGGGGTGGGGATGAGGGCAGGACTGGAAAGCTTCATTGGATTTGGGAGCTGGAAGGTTGTTAGGGCAGTGGCCACTACAGTTGAGATGATGGGAGGGCAGGAGGCAGACAAGCAAGTATAGATTTTAAGAAACCTGGCTGTGAGGGAAGTGGGCAAGCAAGGCCAGTGGTCAGAGGGGACTGTGGCAGGAAGAGCAGTTGTGCTGGGCCACTCAGACTGTGGTTCCAACCTTGGGCACCTGTTGTCTCCTGCTCACGAGGTCAGCAAGCATGCAGCGCAGGCTGAGTGGACCTTCTTTGGCAGGCCCTGCTACAAACCAAGCTGATTTCCAGGGCCTTGATAATTCTTAGTGGGGAGGCAGCGGCTCAGACCGAATGGCAGGAGCTATCAGCCCCAAAGTGTCTGCACCTCTTCTGAATTCCAAGTCCCAGGGGCAGGGGCTGAGTAGTGAGGAGGGTGAAGAAGAGAGCCACCGGCTACCCGAATAAGCCCAGAACACAACTCCCATGTTTGAGCTGACCCATCAGTTGTGAAAACCAGAGCCCATGCAGAGGGGAGCGCAACGGGTGACATGGGCCCCTTGTGGCCTTGGAGAGTCACTTCACTGCTCAGAGACATGCCTGATTCTGACACTGGGATTTAAATCCTCTTCTAAGATTCATTTGGGGGGTGATGATGAAAGAACAGGAACGCTGGAGCAGGCAGATATGAGGACTGGAGCTGCCCAGAATGGGCACTGAGGCACTCCCAGAACAACAGACATGAGTGCTGAGTTCTCTGCCCTCCCCATTTGATTGATAGGTGAAGAGAGATGGGCTCAGAGAGACGGCTGGGATGTTGACTCGTACTTCTGTCAGTAACCAGCAGGGTAGCTGCTTAAAGATGACCGTGTGGAAGCAGGTAGGTAAACCGTCACAGCACTGTACTGCAAGCCACACACACAGAAACTCAGGGTTCAAGGCCAGGCCATACCCTTGGACGTACATTTCACTTAACCTTCCTGAGTTCTGATCTGTGCAGTGGGTCTGGTACCTGGCTCGTCAGGGCTGCTGGGTTCTCCTGTGACGCCCTTGGCTCTTTTCCTGTATTCTTCTCCCTCCAGTCATCAGAACACCCCTGAGTTCAGTGATGTTATTCCCAAATTTGAAAGTGAAGGTGAAAAGTCTGCCTGTGACCACACCATCGGGGAGTTAGTTTTCATACCACATACCACCACCTTCACCTTCTCTTTCAGGGCCCCAAGAGCAAGAAAGACAATGCTCCCTCCCTCCCTCTCTCCCAGTTCCACCTCAACAACCTGTCTCCTGTGCAGCTGAGGCCTGTGGCAATTGTGAACAAGAAAGCCGAGCCATCCCTCAATCTCAGAAAGGCCAACCTGGGAATGAGGATGGGAACAGCAGAGAGCCGGCCCGGCCGGCTCTTCTTTCAGTCAATTCTTGTGTCGTCGTAGATCCAGCCTGATGATGTATAGGGAGAAGGCGGGGCCCTGAGTTATAAAGTGAGGCAAAAACAGCCGGCGCCATTGCCCACACAACTCTCCACTTACCTGGAGGCAGCAGCAGCAGCCCCTGGCCCGATTCCCCACCAGGACACTTCCCTAGGCTGCCGGACCTTCTTCATCCTCGTCCTTCCAAGTGGACTGGGACTACATTGTGGTCTTGAGCTCTCAGTTACTAGGGCAGCTCAACTGCAGAAGCCTTGCAGAGAACCAGGCAGCAGGAAGAGGAGCCTTAGCTTTGGGTTCCAATTGCTGCCGCCCTCTAGAAGCTCGACACCATTGGGCAGGGTCCTTTAACCCTGAGCCTCGGTTTCCGATCTGTATTGTCTGTCTGGGTGTTACTGACCCCGCGAACAGGTGTGACGATTAAGAGGTCAGCACTCACTCAACATGACATCACTTACCACTCACTATGCCAGGGCGCCAGGTTCATGTTTCATGTTGAGGAAACTTCACACCACAGAGAGGCAGGGTTTTAAGGACCATAACGGGATCATGAATTAGGCCCTGGCCCCACCCAAATCACTGTCCATTATCAGGAGCCATCCACCCCCCTTCAAATGTCCTCGGCCCCTCCATCCGTTTGCATGAAGGGAAGAACCTGTAACATGTACTGAACTAGAGCCTTAAGGGCCAGGAAAAGGGAGCCTGCACTTGAACCTTTCACCAAAGCTGTATCCTTCATTTTATCAGTGGGTCCTGCACAGAACAGTCCATTACTGTGTGTGACAGAAGCATTTGTTTTTATTTATCCAAATGGGGAGAATGCAACATGTCAGGGCATTACAGACAAACTGCAGCAGCCAGACAAGAGGGTCAGTCTATGGCAGAGTCCAACATACTCAGTGCGAAGGAGCCACAGTGCGGGTGCTGCCTGGAGGACTTGGGGCAGCAGGGTCCCTTTGGATGAAGGCCAGGCATCTCTGGGCGAGGCACTGATGACCATCCACATGTGCAGGCTGCTGCTTCAGTCACGCTGAAGGTTTAAAGTTCAGAGTCCTACATGTAATAATTGCCTCAGAGGGGAAGGGCAGTCCATGGTGGTCGCGGTTTCCAGTGTTTTTAAACATAATACACAAAGTTATTGCCAAGGATTTTGCACTGCAAATTATACTATTTACACTTGCGTATTCAGAAAAACACAGTAAATAGATACATGATAGATATTTTAAATAGATTTCTAAAAACTAACTTGGTCTTCAGTAGACCCGAGTGAGCTACAGCCAGGAGTCCAATGCCATGTGTGTAACCGTGCGGTAGGGAAAGGTTTCTATCCATGACTACACTCAGCCGCCTCCTGCCTCCCCCACCCTTGGGGCTGACGAAGGGCCAAGGCTGAGCAGGCCTACCTTAGTCCTTCGTGTGAGGGCTTCAGGTCTAGACTGGCTGCACCTCCCACCTTCCCAGACAGTTCTGCTTGGAGCCGGTGAGAAGCAAGTCCTACAGGCTCCACTCCTGCAGGACCACTACACGGCGGGTAAACCAGGACACAAAGGCATGGGGCTGTAGGGCTAATGGTACGATGAACCTGGCCCTAGGCCAGCCCCTTCCCCAGCACCCCCTGCCAAAGTACCCTTGGGAACAGGCCCATCGGCCTCACTGTTCCTGGAAGTACGATTGCCCTAATTTATGGTTACCTCAGGAAACCTTCTTTTGAAGAAGTGGCTGGGACCAACCAACCACTTAGACCAAAGGCTCAGCACAACAGGCCAGACAGATGGGTCCAGGATGAAAGGCCTGAGTCCAAGGATGCTTTGGGGAAAACAGGATAAACACTGCTAGGAGCTAAAAAGTATATGGTGTCTGCCCAAGGAAAGGACAACAGTAAGGAGTTCCCACGTGGACCAGCTTTCATTTTGCCTCCATAAGCCCTGGTATGCTGGAAAGGACGTCCACCTGGAGGCTGGAGACAGCTCCTCAGAGAGCCAGAGCTACCCTTGGTTCCTGGGAGATGGAGAGAGCGAGGCCCTCTGGTCGGATGCCTACAATTTGGCTCCCCAGTAACGTTTCTAAAAATGAGCCCTCCTCCCTCGGAAAGGTAGTAAGTAGTAGCAAAGCATCTCCCACAGCCATGGTAGGTCCCATCCCTGAGAAGCTGCCACATGAAGTGAGCTAAGGGAAAAGCAGTGCTCAGTACCCCATCTAAGAAATGGGGGTGCGGAGTGAACAGAACCTGCTTGTGCAAGGCCGGCCTGACCATGAAAAGTGATCGGGGGTAAGTAGAGGGATGCGTCTAATGGCAGCGGCCTCTGGCCTGCTGTCGGAATAGAAGAGGTATTTTTTGCAACCAGGGCTTGCCTGGCTACTTCCAAGTCAAACCTCATGCACTAGCTGCCATCACTACCTTGGGGGTCAGGGCTGCAGCCTGAGGGAGCCAGTGAAGTGATATCCGCACACAAGGAGGCTTGGTAAGTGACATGGAAGTGCCTCGGAAATGCGTGTGTCTGGATCGAGTGTCTTGCCACTGACCCACCACACCAAAATCCCTAAAGGGTGGAGAGCACGAGATACCCAGAACAGAGGAAAGAGGCTGGAAACCTAAGACACGACTTGTAAATTACAGGTGGAGACGGAACTTCTCACCACCTCCCTAGCTATCTAAAACTCCTACTCCTTGATCCATTTCCATGAACAATGAAAAGAAAAAGAGTCTGACTCGCAAAAGCGGCAGAAATATTTAGGTTAGAGTCAAGAAACTTTCTGACCATCTTGGTTCCCTAAGCAGGAAAACGGGACAGATGGCAAAGCACCTGTGCCTGTAGGCAGGGGCAGGGCTGGCCTGAGCAAGGCTCTTGTCTGTAAGTAACTCCACTGCCTGACAGACAAGAGCCTTCCTATGAAGCTGGAGCCACAGCACGTGACTTGCTGCCACATGAAAGGCCACACCTGGCACTGCAGCCAGGGACAGGCTGCATTCTCTTTACCCAATGTCCATCTGTGCCGGCTCCAGTTTGTCAGTTTCCCTTCCATAAACCCAGAAACTTCACTAGACAATGCAAGAAGTGTTCCTTCTTAGAGCTGTACCATAAGAGCCTGAGAGCCACTCCATGTCCATAAGAGAGAAGACCAGGCAGCAAAATCCGAGAGGCACTTCTGTACCAGAGGGAGCCCGACAAGTCTAAAGACAGCAGCCACCCAGGGGCAACTCTTCCTTCTGTATCCCTGACCTGATTATCAGAGATTAGCAAAACACAACTTCACTGAGAGGAAGCAGCACCCAGTTTCTGAAGTTTGCAGTGGCTTCCTGCCTCTCCAGGGCCTGCCAGGCTGCTCAGAGCACAGCACACCTCCCTCCTGCCTTTCCCCACACCTGGCCCGACTGTGCTGGGGCAGCAACATAGCCCTCACCTCCTGACTCAGTCCCGGAAGGCCAGAAACAAGGCTGGGCCCTGTGAAAGGGGGTCACAGTGCAGCGCTGCCGGCCTGTGGCTGGTCCCGCCTCGTCAGCATCCTGGGACAGCCCTGTGTGCAGCTGGCCACCACCTCCCAGCTCAGGCAGAGGGGCAAGTGCCTTCTCTTCTCCGAGCTGCATGCGATCCTCACCTACCCCGCGGGGCTGTTGGGGCTTCACTGAATCAGCACCTGTGGAGGCGCTTGTATTAGGCCATCTTTCTCCAGCCCTACCCGCCCCTTCACAGCGGACACTGTGCTCCTATCAACGCACAGCAACACTAGCTACTCCCAGCTTCTGTTCATGTCAAACTGGCAGCAGCTCACGTCCCTGGCACCTCTCCGATGCTCTGAATGGCAGCTCCGTTCAATGTGCCTAGAAACCCCTCTGAGAGGAAAGACCATGCTCAGCAGAAAGCGCTACAAACAGCCGTGGGTTTTTTCATCACCCCAACTACACTGAACATTCCTCAATGCAGCCACCATGTCTGATTCACCTCAGTCCCCTACGCCTGACGTCAGGCCGGGCCCAGAGCAGTCCACCCCCAGGGGTAGTCGCTTCCACCTCCCTTAGTAGCTGGCAGCCTCTGGAGACGAGAGGCCAGCACCTCTGCTTCTCTGAGGCCTGCTGAACACGGGCCTAGGGCATGTACAAAGGAAGCAATCTGCTCCATAGAGCGTTCCCGCCATGTGACTTGATTCTGAAGCAAGAGGCAGTCAGTCCGTCCCCGCCCCTTTACCTTCATATTCTGAGGCCCCAAGCCGAACTTAGATTGGAGACAGAATGTTTCATTTATCCTGCCCTTGTACGTGAATCTTTAGGATAGCAGGAAAGAAAACGCCTGAAGAAGGAAGATTCTGTAAAGCTCTGTCATGTCAAAATAAAGGTGGGGTGCTCACTGACTATAAGCCAGTGGTCAGAAAACCTGTCCAACTCTCTGGGCCTCTCTTCCCCACTCTAATACCAAAAGTACCTTGACCAAGAAGTCCAGACTAAACGGAAAGGCGTTAACTTATAACCACAGACATGGTCCTCCATAGCCAGTGACATTTCTAATAAGCATTTGTGATCACATGACCCTCCTGAGCACAGCTGTCCAATGGCTCCCTACTGCCCAGAGAATCCAGTCCACACTCCTGAGCCTGGCCCTCCTGGTCCTTTACGAGCAGACCCCATGTGCCTGTGTGACTATGCAGGCCTCCTCATTGTTTGACACAATCTCATCCATTATCTGGTCCTGTTTCCCTTCCTGGAGAACTGCAGCCTCCTCGTCTAAACCTGACTCCAGAGCTGCCTGCCTTCAGGGCTTTCCTGATTCACCCTCAGCCCTTCTCTCTGAGATTCTACCACCTGGGACTTCCCTGAGCCCTGTTCTGTATGATGCTCTTTAGCCACCTGCTCTCCTCTTTCAATGTCCCACGTGTCACTCAAAACCTAAGTTCTATATGGGCAGGAACTACATCGTCCTGTGCATTGAGCCAGTGCTCACACAGAGGAGATGCTCAGGAAGCCTTTGTGGGGAGGTGGATGGATCCAGGCAGTGGATGGGTCCAGGCAGTGGATGGGTCCAGGCAGTGGATGGGAAGGAAGTTTCCAGTCATGATTAAGCCAAAGGGTAAGTCATCTCTATAGTCTAAGGGGTTGGTGAAATACAGCGAACTTTGGCAAAATACTCCCTACTTTGCAGGGGTTGGCAAACTACAGCCCTGTGTATTTGTAAGTGAAGCTTCATCAGAACACAGCCATGCTATCTATTTACGCACTGTCTCTGGCTGCTTTTGTGCTACAGTGGCAGAGCTGAGCAGTTGTGGCAGAGACCACATGGTCCATAAAGCCTGAAATGCTATCTGGCCCTTTACAGAAAGGATTTGTGGACACAGGGCTAAGGCGGTGCTTCCCATATATTTTCACATTTCACCTCTTTAGAGGTGAGATTTGTGTAGCCTGTTGATTAACAGTGAAGGCTGCTTGCAGCTAAGAGACACCTGGCCTTGGAACTCTGGCCACCCAAAGGCTGACAGGATCCGTGTCCACAGCTGCCACCTGAGCCACAGTCCCCAGCAGAGCTGTAGGAAACAGGTGCAGAAACCCATGCTGGCCTTCAGCTCTCCCTGTCCATTTCAAAGCAAAAGTGGCAGCACTGGGACAGACACAAAACTGACACCCAAAACCAATCCTCCGGTCACCTCACAAGTTCATGGTCCTTTCCATCCTTCAAGAACTTGGGAAAGAATGTCCACGTCTTCCCATGGGCTACAGACTGTGTTCCACAGATGCTGAATCCAACAAGCTCCAACCCTTGCTTAGGTTAAAAATGAACACAAATGGATTAACTTTTTGCCAAGCAAAAGGCCTCAGCATGAACAACCACCTGGTACCTGTGACTCCTGGCTGGAGAGCCCAGCCTGGCGGAAACTTGGAAAGGGTGAAGATGCTGATAGGTCACAAGCCCCTCCCCACTGCCAATGGAGATGCCAGAGTGCTCCAGCACAATGGAGTGTGGCCCACCAAAGCCCCATTTCCTAGCCCGGTGGAGATGGCCCTCACTCCATTCTACCTCCTCTGTACCCTGTCAGTATCTTCCTCCATTCCCCTGCCTTCCCCCATCCTGGTCAGAAACACCATTGTTCCCTCTATTGCCCACTGAGCAGTGGTCCAGGAGAAGTACTCCAGCAGGTCCCCCGCCCCCGGATGGGTGCTATTGTTCCTTGGCCCAGGGTTGGGGGCCATCATCTTCCCGTCCCTACCCAATCCGGCAGAGGAGCCTGGCCTGTGAGGAGATGCCATTCCTGCCTCTCCATCCCTCTGCTGCTGCGCTCCATCAGCCTCCCTCACGCCTCGCCTGGCCAATGGCAACAGCCTCTTGCTCATCAGCCCTGCCTCCTGACTCTGGTCCTTGGCTATCCAACTGTCCCCATCGACCCTCTGGAACTCACTATCGTGGACAATGGTCATCACTGAAGGACACACCACCCAGGGCCTTTCAAGAAGTGACTGCAGACTGTGTGTCCCACCTGCTACTTGACTCTGCTCATCCTCTCGGGTCCCACAGCAAGGCCCTTCACGCTCCCCAAGTGGGCACACTCTCTCTGTGCATGCATGCCAGGCCCGCCTCTGACTCCCCTCCTGGGGATCCCGTCTGGCTCAGTGGGAAGCCTATCGCTCTTGGGAAATTACTCAGTAAGCACTTCTCTCCTGAGGCCTGGCTCCTCTCCTGCCCTCGGCGGGAGACCTGGGAATGGGCCTGCCAGCCCCCAGCCCAGGGCTGGCAAGGAGGATCCCTAGCAGGGAGGGGGAGACCCACTGAAGCCATTCTCCCTGCACAGAGGAGGACTCTCATTCTGTTCAAATCCTCTGCGCCTCTTTCTTCTCCTCCCTGTACTCTCCATCTGGGTCAATGATTTCACCTTCTACTCAGTTGTCTAAGCTGCAGATTCTGACATTTTCTCCAACTGCTCCTTCTCCCCCAACACAGAGCCTGGTAAGAAGCAGTAGGTGACAGTGAATGGTTTTTCTCAATAAATCTACGTGCCCAAGAAGGGAGACATGGTCTTGGCAGCATCACCAGTCACATCAGAGTTCGTCCAAACTGACATTCCACAGCATTTCCTCTTTGCCGTCCACACAAGCGGCTTCTTGCTTGAACATGCTGGTTACAGGGAGCTCATGTTGCACCTCAGCTGCTCTCTCAAGGCTGCGTCTGTCATCGCGGGAGGTGTATTTTAGCTCAAATTGCCCCACTGGCTTCCCATAATTGTCTTTCACCCTTTGGAACCACATACAACAAATAAATATAATCCCTTAAAAATACCTGGCAGGAGTGCCCACATTCTCTCCAGGTCTCCTCTTCACCAGCCTTAACCTTCTGGTCCTTCCATCTCATTTCAAGGTGCTTTCAGCTTTCCTGAGTTCCCCAGGTGCCAATTTCCATAGGTTTTTTACCTCCCAGATGATGGCTACCATATTCCTTTAACGTAGCCTCTGCAGGAATGAGGGATTTTTAGAAAGCTGAGACTTCCGAGAAGTCTCATGATGGAAGAATCCAAGGGGATCCCAACACCAGATTGCTCTGGAAAATGTGTTACCATGACGGTGATCCCATGGGTTAGAGCACATGTTTGAAGGCCAAGCCAGGAATGGAGGATGTGGCCAAAAACCAAAGTGTGGATGAGGCTGAACATAAAACACATACTTCCAACAGCACATCCCCTGTCCTCCTTCCCACCCCTGAGGAGCTCTCCAAGTAGCAATTACTGAATTTGCACTTTATTATAGGGTTCAGTTACAGTATAAAATGATGGTCTGTAGAAATTAACCCCAACTGTGTAGCTGGCAAAAAAGAAAACAAAACAAAAAAACAGGCTGCCTGGCCCAGGGCTGACCAGTTGGTCACCTTGCCCAGTAGCACACTAACAAAGGAACCAGAAAAAGAACGAGCCCAGAAAGTCTGGATTTTAGGAGGCTGAGGAAGGATCAGGGAGATGTGGGTTGGTTTTTGCTTGGTTTCAAGGCGCACAGGGGGTAGCCCAGAAGCCTACAGGAAAGGTGAGCCGAACACATCACAGAGAGAGAAGCCACTGCTGCCAAGTGGGCTTGGAAGACAGAACGGACATTGGTGCATACTAGCGACGCAAACCACCTGCACACAGCACAGCCTCAGACGGGGTGAGCGCCACCACTCACCGCACTATAATTTGGGGCAAGTCACCTTATCTAAGCATCTATTTCCTCATCTGTAAAAGGAGAAAATTTCTAATTCCAGTTGTGGTGAAATTCAAAACTAATTCCTCAGAAAGGGCTGCTGTTACCTCTAAAAACAGTCTTAAGAAATGTTATTTCTTCTGGTGGTTAAAAACTCATTACGGGCCACAATGCTTTGCCACAAATAAGCAGTGTGGTTTGGAGAGATCTCTGGGCTCTACTCTCCCTGTCTGCAGGGTGGGAACAACGATCTATGCACTGCTGCTTCTCCAAGGGCCACCAGTACAGCAAGTCATGAAATGACAAACGGGAAAGGGCCTGAGAGAGGACTGTGTTCTATGAATGCCAGGCGCTCATTCTCCCTGACACAGTCATGCTCTAGAACACAACAGCCTGGGATTCAAAGGTTCCTTTTTCCTGCTCCCCTCCAGGATTACGGCAGGGTGCACAGAAACATTGCCAAGTGCCCAGAAAGAGGATGACTTGGGGTGGATGAGGAATACCTTGTCCTGAAAAGGATCCCGCAGCCATCCCCGCACCCACCCACGCCTGAGCAGAGACCCAGCTGTCATTCATTAGCCCAGGAGCTGGTAAAGTGGTTACAGCAGCAGAAGAATCCAACATGCTCAGCAGGGTGGTTCACAGGCAGCAATTTAGAGACCCCAAAGCCATCCAAGCAGGGCTTAACCATACACGGGTCCAACTTGGAGGGAAGACAGCAAACTCCAGGCTGGCAGTCTGCCCTGAGGCCTACTCCAAGGGAAACTCCTGGCAATGAACACTGACCTCTGCAATCTGCCACCACCCATCTCTACTGAGTACTCGTCCAGGGACACCCCCTTGCACTTATACCTCAGACCTGGGCTGCTGCCCCTCTGTGCTCCTCTTCCTTGTACCCAATGAGCCAAAGCCTCACCAGCCTGCCTTCAGAGTCTGGCTTAAATTGTTGAAGACACCCTCATGACCTATCTCAGGCCAGGCAGAGAACATGCACTCGGAAAATATAAGCTAAGTGAAAACACATACCTCAGATTTCACTGAAATTCAAAGAAAAACAAGCTTTAGATAAAAATGCTTCCTCTGTGGATACAGATGCAATGCAGCCCTTCAGTCTGTCCTTCCAGTATGTTAAATCGTTCTTCACAACCAATTTAAATGAAAAGAGCCCTATTTTAGGCCAGATTATCTGATCTGGAGTCACCTCAAGTCAGAGGGCCTAGCTACCAGCAGAGCCCATCCTGTCGGCCCCAGCCTTTTAATCCATAGCAGGATGGAATAGAAAAAGGCTTTAGAACAGAGCTAGGTTCCATTAATGGTTCTAGCACTTAACCTGGAGCATCAGTTTCTTTTGTAAACTAAGGATACTACTACTTCCAGAAAGGTAGCTGGAGAATTCAGAAGAATGTCCAAGTGCCTGGCACACAAGATACAAATGGTGGCATCTCTCCTTCCCCTTCCCTTCCTACTCCTTCAATCCACTGCTGCCCCAAATGACCTAAACTGAGGGCTGCTGTTCACCTCATTACTTGGGGCATTTAGCAGACACCTGCATGCAGACACCTTTTGTCCAGTGCTGAAACTGCCTGGGCAAACGGTGGCTATCTTCACTCTGCCCACCAGCAGGATGGCACAGTTCATCTGCAGAAATGGCAAAGTTCTGCCAAGAGAGACCAAGACCCTCCTCAGAAGGAGGCAAAAAAGAAGTCCTCCCTCAATGATGGCTGAACAAGGCAAAGACTCCACCAGACAGCCTCCCCTGGGGGGAATGTACCAACTTTTGCCAGGACATTAGCTAAACAAGTATTTCTTAGATTTAAGAAAAACCTCCTGACTACAAGGCAAATCTTATTTGCCTCCTTAAAGGTAACACTCAGTCCTTGTCTACACACAGTTTTTATAAACTTGGAGCATCTGAGGGCTCCAATCTATGTTCCCCACTTAGCTCACCTCTTACCAACAGCCAAGGATGCATCTGACCACCTTTCTGCAGAGGCTCCTGAAGTCTTTGTAGACACACAAAGGAATGGAAGATAAGACGTGCACCCTCTATTTAATCCAAAAGCATCAATTTCATCATGTACCCATTTTCCTCTTATCGAAAAACAGCAACTTCCCAACTGTGTCCAGACAGTAAATGGATAGACAAAAAGAAAGACGAATAGATGGGCAGATATGTTTTCTCTAAGACTAATAGGCAGAAGGGAGGCCTCATATGGTGTCGAGTGCAGATTTTTCCCCTCAAAATTATCAAAACAAACTAGAAGAGACAAGCTACAGGAGTGCTTTTCAGAGAAGCACCCTAGTCAACAGCCTTTTAAGCACACCAATCAGTTTCCTCCTTTCCTTTCTGTGCTTTAAAGGAACTTGCTTTCTACCTACTAAACACTGTTAAGCCCTGAAGGTTAGATTCCGGAGGCAGTTGTAACCAAACACCTTTTTAAAAAATTATTAATGCACTGGTTGGACACTTGGACTCAGCAGGTAGATATTCTAAGATCAGCCCTTATGAAGTTCTAAGCACCCTTAAATCCCCCCCCCCCCAAAAAACCAAGTATTTACAAACCCTTGGCAGCAGATTGGCTGGTAATTTAACTACTGTAACAGACACAGGAGCAACTTCCTTAAGCTTGGATCTGCAGCAACACCACCACACTAGCTCTCACCAGGTCTTTGGGGTGTGTTTCTTGTCTAACCCCTAGATACCAGGAGTCCTCTCCCAAAGCCTGGCAGCAGCTGACGCCTATCAGCACCAAGGAACTGACACAGCTCCACCCTGAGCAGGCCATGCACCTGCCTCTCCAACACCTGTTGGCAGAGCCTTGCCCTCCTCACGTTCATCCTCACCTCGCCAAACCACGGTAAGAACACTCAACATTCACTGAGTAGGTACTCTGCACCAGGTACTGTTCAAAACATATTATGTGTATTAACTCATCTAATTCCTGAGCCCCATGGGAATGTGCTGGAAGGAGAGAAATTCTTTGGCCCAGATTCCCGCATGGTTTCTAGTCTCTATTTCTAGCTGTGCTGTAAAGCTTACATAACCTAATTTGCATGATGGTACTATTTTTAAAAACCTCCAAAGATCGCTGCTTCAAAGCATCAATGGAATCTGTTAGTTCCTACCTAAAATGATAATGTGGGAAAGGATATCTATTCTTACAACCAACTCAACTGGAATTCTTGACTTAAAACAGTCTTTCGGGAAGAGGCTATTAAGAAAGGAAGGGACTCATTCTAAGTACTAGCTCTGTACTCTGTAAATAAGGGCTAGAGAGAAACACATCAATATTGAAACCCACCTCAGCAGTAGTTTCTTGGCTCTGCTGTTGTTATCCATTTACCACCCGTCTCCTTTCCAAGACTCCTAATAACACCGAGAAACCTGTGGTCACTGCACAGCATGGCGTCAGACTGTATAGAGTATGAGTTTGAATACACAGAACCTTTCTCATTCTGGATGATTCAGAGATAGCCCCCACCCTCTCTCAGGAGGCACTGGCATAAGATGAATGGGAATTAGGGGAAGACCATTCACAGAGCAGGTTGTTTTCAGCTTTAACTGCTCTTAATGACCCTGGTGTATAGGGCTCTGGATTGCTTGAAATATAATTGCTGGTGGGGGGGGGGGGAACAGGGGGGATCTCCTTAGTTCTTTCCTCTAACTCACTGCTGAAGATTTCCCTCCAGTTATTAATGAAATCTAGGAAACAGGGAAATTATGGTGAATGACTGATTATAAGGGTGAAACTTTCTCATCTGTCATTAAAAAAAATGTGCTCCGTGTTTAAATTAACCACTTTGTCCTTTGTTCTACTATAAAAACTACTTGGAAAGGACCGGAGTATTTGTTATGAATTCATTTCATTACGTTCACTTATTGGACAGAGGTCCATGAACATAAACCAGAGTAGGTTTCAGGCTCTCAAAACTGCCAGGGAAATATTTTAAATGAGTGAATTTCCAAGTGTCGCCTATTTTGGTGATGTCAGAGGGCCTACATTATTAAATAGTTTATAATTAAACTAATAACTGAGCTAATATTCTTTTTGCCACAGTTAACTAAGTATCTGGTTCCCAAAGTAGGATATTTGTAATAGGCCCAATTCCAACAACAAGGAGACTGTCAGAATTAAAATGCTTCCACTGGTCACAGCCTCTGTTCACTTGTACCCAGAAGAGGACCTGGTACCTAATAGGCACTGGGCTGTTTCAGCAGGACTGGATCGCACTCAGTACTAGTCAGCTATACCTCATACAACCTTTTATAGATGCCAAAGCCACATTAAATGTACATACAGATTCTGCATGGAAAAAAACAAGAGTCGTTCCAGCAACTTTAAAGTGAGTCATCAAAAGAAACTGCTACTTAGAAACAAATATGAAACATGAAATTCATTTTAATCTACATATATCAAATACAGCCTTAGCACACAACATCTAACACAATTAAATGCATTTATGGGACACACCTAAATGAAGCAAATCTTTATTAAAATGTCTGCCTAACCCTCACATCTTTACATGAACTCCATGATGGTTGAATAAGGTGGGAAATGAATAATCTAGCTACCTAACCTGGAAAAGACAGATGGATTGCTTTAAGTCTATTTGGTCTCTGCAGACTCGATATTCACCACCCGAGTCTTGCTGAAGTTGGTTCTGCAAATAATTAACTTAGCTCAGTCAATTATATACTTTTCCATAGTTACCATAATATTTTGTTTTGTTTTTTTTTTTCATTTTCTATTGCTTTTTTCTATGGCTTCTTGCTGTTGTTGTATTAGGGCATACAACACAGATCAGAGACTTTCATTTCTCGGAGAAGTTTTTCTCCTTGAGAAATTGGCACTTTGATCCTCAGCTTGTGTAACAGCTTACACATACGGATCCTACCAGCACTATTACCAACCTTGCTGCTTAGGAAATTCCACTGCTTTGGCCAAAAGAGTGCCCTGTCATTAAAATCTTCTTAGATGAACTGTTCCTATCACTGAATTCTTACATTTAAACAGGTATGTGTGTGTAATTTACATACGTGTTATATCCTAAGTTTCTACACACACACACACACACACACACACTTAGTGTAAGTGAAATGTCTGTCTTGAATAAAAAGCAGTTACAAGGGCATTAAAACAAATGTTGAAAAATAACTATTTTACATTTAGACCATACAATTTTTAAAGGTAATGCGATGACATATGACCTAAGAGATCAAATACATCATATATGATTGTCATATATGCATGTTGTCTTAATTGACTATTTTTCTCTTTAATCAGAAAATAAAAGAGCTTACCTTTGTATACTGAGATCACAGCTTACAGTCACTATATCTCAGCCTATTTTATACAAGTGATATGGCTACGGAGGTCCGAGGAGAACGAGAATAAAGTGAGATAAACGTGCTGAAAACTGCTTAAAAGTATTAACCTGAAATACACAGAGGGTCCAACACCAGTTTTAAAAATACATTAACGAGGTATTCCCAGCTCTTCAATTAATAACGGTGGCTGATTCATGATTTTCAAACATTCACCCAAAATTAAAAAAAAAAAAGAAAAGAAAAGGCCAATACCAGCAAAATCTCTCAGTGGTTTGTTCCCCAGGCTAACGATTTGAGAGAGACTACAAACGACTTCAGAACTATATAAACTCAACTCCTTACTTCACCACCCATGCACTTCATCTAGTCAGCATGAGGTATGTTGGAAATCTACTGGACCAATTACCTTGCACAAGAGATGGGGTACTCCTGCAGCCTGAAGAAACACAAGCTGCAAGCCACATCCCTGGCTAGGGGCCAGTCCCCGTGCAGAGGATATGGCTTCAAGGAGGACCCCTATCTCCAAGAAATTATAGTAATGCTAACTGACGCAGTCAGGAATGTAACTATTTATGTGCTAAAAAGTGTAAAAAACTGTCAGAACATAGCACAGCTCACACGCTAATTTTAAGCTCTACACTGATCTGTAAACTCCCTGACAAGAAACTATGCTAAAAAGGGGTTAAGTACAGATATTGCTAGGTTTCCAAAGGAAAAGTTTTAAAACAGACACCGTGGCTTTGAACAAAGTATTGCTCTTCTTTAAAATGATCAGTCATTGCTTTCAAAAAGAGGGTGTCAGAGTGGTGTGTCTGAAAGCTGGATAGCCTCAGGGTGTCACATTGCTCTTAAGACCAAGACATAGAAATTGCCATTTCAAGCCAGACAACCTGATGGTTCTAGAAGTCAGAGAAGAAATCTTGAGGGCCCAAGTGAATAATAAATGGTGCGACGCTCAGAGGCTGGCAATAGGGGCTGTCAATGAAAAAACCACCTACAGTGGAGAAAAGAGCAGAGAAGCAAAACTTTATGTTAATTTCAGGCAATTTGGTGAAGCCAAGAGCTTCATTTATATTTCTCTGCTCTTTCAGCTGTAAGTGGAATTTTCATTACAAAATGGAAGGGTGGGAAGGGCAACAGGTGGGGGGACACTTAATTCATTACAGAATTTAAACAGTTGAACTTGCATGGTTACCACTTCTAACAAAGGACTGACAGCTCGATTATTTTAAGTAAAGCAGAGAAATGTAAAAGTTTGCAGCAACTGGGCAGGTTTACAACATGGTTAGTAACTTCCAACAAACAACAAAATTAAAAAAAAAAAAAAAAAGACTTGGTAGAAACCATTTGAAATGACTGCCATCATGTTGGAAAACAGCACAGCTCCCTTTTCACCATTACAGAGCACGTGAGTTATGAAGCAGAGTCAGCTACTTCAAAAGAATTTTCTAACGAGAAATATCTAGAGATTCCAACGTGGAATCCAAATTTGATGACCAATTTCAAATAACAATACAGCCGCAGCTGCCAATTAATAGTATTCCAAAGACAATGAGGACTACTGTAAAGATTTAATTAATAAAAACTGGACACTATCAGCCATGCTTTTTCTTCTCAGTGATGGCTCTGTTTCATCCATAGGTCAGCAAAAGGCATCAATGAAACATGAAAACTCCCAGCTGAAATGGGCCCTCTTGTTTATGTCTAGCCACTAATGCACAGGATGAGAATGATAAGTTACAGCTATTTCCAGCAAGTGATGAGGTTTTATTAAAGTATCACCCACCACTAATAAAGACAAAAGACCAAGGAGAAGAAACAAACTAATCATTGTGTAATATATATCTGAGAAGTGACACTAACATTTGTTGTACATTGCCCATTTCACCTTTATTTAGTAGTCCCAAAGGAATTTGGTACATAAATTTGCCATATTTTGTGAAGCCCATTCTCATGGATGGGCCCTGTCAAGTTCCCAAAAGCAGAACTGAATAGGGAAAATGAAAGCTAATTCATACTAAAAACAGACATTTTTAAGACATGGTGCCTTATAAATATTGACAGGGGACCACACTGCTGCTCCTTCATGGGGGTGAGTACCTTAATGAAACCATTGACCTAGTAACATCATTGGCTTTCCAAACAAGGTGAGAATGCAAGTGGAGGACTTAGGTCTGCACCCTTTACAGAACAGCACAATGTTACCCACTGATCCATTTCCACCAGCATCATCAGGTGTCTTAAAAAGAAATGCTGACCCATGGCTGAAACCTGTCACTTTTCACAGCAGCACTCAACAAGAACTGGGACAATCGAAGAGCAAGTTTTTATGGGGACCCTGTTGCTGCTTTAGATTCTGATGTAATTGAAGAGGAAAGGAGACCCTTCAATGAATCCCAGAAAAATCGCTAATCTTCTATCTGCATGAAAAAAGCCAGGGAGTGAACACAATATCTTACAGAGTGAAGAAGGCCACAAGAACAAGAGAGGGTGATTGATTGATTAATTTATTATTTTTAAAAACTTGGAAATTCATAAACTAGGATAATCACATTCTCCTTCCCCATCTCTGGGTAGTGCCATCATTTTAATAAGCAATGCTCAAATAACAGAATGGAACCTTTATCATGGGGATGGCCCTTGTACAACAGGAGTACAAAGGGCTTACAAAGTGAGTAGACTGGCTCAAACTAACAATCACCTTTGCTTTGTTTTAGCACTTTGCTTACAAGTGAATGGGCTTCTAGGGCTAAGTTATTAGTTTTCAATTCCTTGTAATTTGATACCAAAACATATCAAAAATAATAAGCTAAAACAATATTCAAACCCATATTTTATTGGCTTTATTACACACTTCAATATTTACAAAGTTAAAGTTAAATGAAAAGTCTCTATTGTATTAAAAAAAATAACTACAGCCCAAATTAAAGTGCCCTGGGGCAAATACATATCAATCAACTAAGAATCAGTGACTGCATCAGGAACCAGGCAGTACTCTGTGTTACAACAAAGCAGTTTATTTGTGATCAGTGTTTGAGACTCTATACATCCTTCACAAATTTAATTTTACATAATCTGATACGTCTCTTAAAACTTAAACTTTGAACTGCTAGACTTTTATTTCCCTAGAACAGAAGGGCTGGTATAAGTTATTTTCCAGAAATGAGGTACCGTTTTCACAGAACTGGTTTCTTTTTTTTTTTTTTTTTTTCAAGTTTTAGAGAACTAAATTTGCATTTGTTAAAATCAAAAAGTAGGAAAGATGTTCTTTACAAATAATTTTGATCAAGTATGTGTTCAAAGAAAGCAGGATAAAAAGGCTTTTTCTCTAACATTCTGTATTGTACTGTATTGTTGTTCAATAGGAATTAGCTTCTGTCATTTGCTAAAAGAATGAGTAGTGGGGAACAGGATATGTTGGAAATTTCATAACGGGTAACAGAACCATTCTCTTGGGTAAACCTACAGAGAAAAGAAACGGAGAGGACTCCAAATAAGTTTTAATACTCCAATAAAAATTTCAGGTAAAAAAATATCTGACAGTAATTATCATTAACCTTTTCCAGATCAGTCAGTCAACATGTATACCATTTTGCAAGAGGCCCATAAATCGCTCACAGATCTATTTTGAAATTGCTCTTAATATTTTGATAAATAATATTTTCCAGTCTCAAAATCAGGATGGCTACATCTAGGAAGCAATTTCATTGAGTGAGCTACCATGAATTCTGAAAATCAAAAGCAATGCTATTGAATCATGTTCTAAATTGACTGTAGAAATCCATATTGGTTCTCAATGTGGCATATCACATATTCCAGGAGAAACAGGTTGTCAAGGTTCAAAGCATAGCTTTCCATGCAGACCTCAGCTCCAGCTGGAGCCATGGCCAGGCGTTTACTTAACTTCTTCATGGCTATGGCCAATATTGGCATGGCAAATCTGGAAAGATTAATTACTTTCTGAATTTGTAATTAATACGTTCTTGTGGCCTCACAGACTTCTGCATAGTCGAGCATGATTTGAAATCTGCTCCTCTTCCTATGCTAATATTTAACCTATGGAGAAATCACAAAGCAGCAACAGCAGGTATTCAAGAGCACCAGATGATCAGAGGGAAATTACCCCACATGCAACAGCTTTACAAAGGCCAAAAGACATATTTACCTTACAGCCAAAATAAAGCATCGTTTTAGTAGGTTTGCATCACAGTAACATTTAAAAACCAAATCTTTTATGTGAAAAATGGGGGCATCAAATTTCACCAGCTTTGGAAGTCAGTTATATGGCACATGGAAGAGAGGAGCTTTCTGATGTGGGGGCTCAGAGGGCACAGGGTGAAAGTATAATGTTAAAGGAGGAAAGGGAGGAACAAGAGAGAAAAAAAGACCAAGGAAAAACATGAATGTAACTTAGAATCTAGATATTAAAGTATTTTCAAAGGAAAAATCGAGCTCTAGCAAACCTTTACTGAAGAATCTGAAACTTACTGTATGTCTAAAAGAAAGACACAGATTTAAATATCTGCCCCAAGCGGCAGATGTTTTGGCACTTACACAAGACATAGTACAGTGAGTCTGGTGAGCCAAAATGTACTTGGATAAATGGACCAGACCTAAGTCACAGAGAGGATGAGATGGTCAGGAGACCCAGAAGCCAGCTGAATAGTTAAAAGCAAATGGCCAAACCCAAACCCAAAGGAACTAGAGAGTTTGAATTTAGAAGGAAACCTGGGTAAGCTTATTATTGCATTAGTCTCCAATTCCTAGTTACCCATACGGCTCAGTTCAAAATATGGGGAAGCCTTGACCACACCCGAGTGTGCCAGAGGATATAAAGGATATAGCTCCAGGCTCTGCACTTTGCCTAAAAGAAAATTTGCTCCGAAAGTTTGACCCTTGTAGCTTCACATATTTCTAGGATATAAACTATTTTAATGGGCAAAGTGGTCAAACTATTCACTTTCTACTTATGTCCACAGTTACGAAATCAGATGAAGGTTCAGTTTAGCAGTGTTTTAGGAACACAATTTTCATCCAAACAAAAATGGCAAAGCAGATGCGTGAAGAGAAAAAGCACAACGCGAAGGTCTGAGGCTCATGTAGAGGACTAATGCCAAAACTGGCAATACAGGAAGGGCCTTTCCCTTCTGTGTGGATGCACACCCAGCCTGGGGCATGCTGACACACACACTCTTGCACACACACTCTCTCATGCTCTCTTCTCTCACTGACAACACCCTACAGATGGCTGATTCTATAACATGTAGCACCTGAGTAGAAAAAAGTGTCTAAGAGCATATCACTGACTCCAAACCTATTGCCTCCATTGCCACATAAACCTCATTCAAAAGTTATCCAAAGGGCCACTGGGGTTCATTTATGCATTTGCTTTTATTTTTTATTTTAGAGGGGAGAAGAGAAACACCTATGATATTCTAGCATGTACTACAGACTTCCTGCAGTGAGCACTTAAGTAAGACTGCTGGTGAAACCCACTATCACTTCCTCTCTAGGTCCAATGATACCCATTTACTTCAACCCCAAAGCAACGTTATGGAAAAGAATGAAGGCTACAAATTTGAAGTGAGCAGTTCCTATTCTTGACTTAAGTTACCCACAACTCACACGGTTCCAAACCAGAAACTTAAGTGTGGCTTTATAACTGGTAGGCAGCCAAGCTAGCAACTGAGTATGGCCCTTCAGTAGCCTTTGAATGGAGTATCAGTTGGCTGTAAGAAGAACTACTTAAAGTATTTAATTTCAATATGGTCAGAAACAGGCAATTAGAACAAGCAGTCCTTCAATCAGGCAAAGCGGAGAGAAGAGCAACTCCAACCAAACCAAGAACCACAAGGTTGTGGCATTTTCAAAGGGAATTTAAGTTGGGTCACTAGAATGAATAAATCTGAGATCCTCCAATTAATTTACAAAAACCCTAGATAGAAACTGTGCTTTGGATTGCTGTGACAGTCGCTAAGAGGAGATATCAGTAAGATGGTGTACATACCATAGGCAGGGGCAGCTGTGCTGTAACCATATGGTGTTCCATAGCCTAGTGCAAAGAAGAAGAAGGCAGATCAGTCCAAGACCCAGGGCAATCATCACTGGCCCAATTCACAAGCACCACCTGCTCAGCACCCTGGGCCCAGAGGACTTCTTCCAGATGTTGGATGAATGAGAACCACTGCCAGAATGGTCCCAGTCTAGCCACTCTCTGTGTGCCTGCTTAAGATGTGGGAGCTCCTCACCATGGCCTACAAGGCTCTCCTAGATGTGCCAGACTGTCCTACATCTCTTTCTCACTGCACTCACTGACCCCACCGTCTATTTTAACTATCAGTTCCTTGTCTGGGTTCCCCACTAGAGTAGCATAGACCTGGTCAAACTTATCCGTCGTTGCATCATCTGAACCTAGCAGAATGTATGATATATATAGTAGCCACTCACTAAATATAATTTGTTGAACAAAAGAATACTTAAAACCACTCAAACTACCAATTTCTCAAAGTTAGCAAACAGAACTTTCCAACTATCTTCAGAAAGTAGTGAGAGAGCAGGCTGAGGTCTCAATGGCCATTAAAACAGGCATATGAGTCAGGTCGTGAGCCCAAGGGCAAGGTCTATGACTTGCTGATATTTCAATTTCTGGCCCAAGTACAGGGTCTCTCTGTAAATGCTGGTGAATTTGACATCAGCCTCTGGTACCTATGAAAAAGGCTCACATTATTAAGTAAAAGCAAATACAAAGAAGTTTTTATACCATATTAGTAGGGATTAGAAATATTACCTATATTAACAGAAGCTGCAATCTTTTTACTCTTTTAGTAAAACAGCTTAGATATAGGTAATATGTAAATAAAAATTACTTGGGGCCAGGTGTGGTGGCTCATGCCTGTAATCCCAGCAATTTTGTAGGCTATGGCAGGAGGACTGCTTGAACCTAGGAGTTAGAGACCAGCCTGGGCAATATAGTGAGACTCCATCTCTACAGAAAAACAAAAAATTAGCTGGGTATGGTGGTGCATGCCTGTAGTCCCAGCTCCTCAGGAGGCTGAGGTGGGAAGATCACTTAAGCCCAGGAGGTTGAGGCTGCAGTGAGCCATGATCACACCACTGCACTCCAGGCTGGGCAACAGAGAGAGATCATGTCTCAATAATAATAATAATAACAACAACTTCTTATTCATTTATAAATGAAAAAAATTTCTAAAGTAGAACAAGGGCACAAAATCACCATGGCACTTTTACACAGTACCCAAAACAAATGGAGCTTTTTCACATTACCACTCCTTTTTTTGTAACCACTTCTGCTATTCAGAATGATTTCATTCCCTCCTTCTCTGGATGACCAACTGCAACTCACCCTTGAGAACAGGATCAATTATCACCTCCCCTACAAAGTCTCCCAGACTTGCTGTTCTCTCTTTTGCCCAACCCATGTTATACTTGCATCATATTGCACTGTGTTTATTCAATTATCTGGTCCTACCCCAGGCAGTCACTGGGGCAGAGGCTAGGTCTTCTTTGAATGCCGAGTTCTAAATCTCCTGTTTGAGACAACGCATTCAAATGTATGCTGAAGAAGTAAACTGCTTTTAGGGACCAACTGAAACAGTTCTGAGGGATGAATAATTTTTACTTTTTAGTCTATAGTTAAGTCATATAACTCAGTCTGAGTGCTCACTAAATCATATTCAAGAGGACACATGTAGCTGAAATAAGCAGTAGGAAGAGGAGACAGATCAGAGGCCAAAAAAGAAATTAATGCTTAAAAAAGGTTAGCTATCAAATTTATTCCAGAAAACAGAAGCTGTTTGGCTAAGGCTGCAGTTCTAAGGATTATACCAAAACCTCCTTAAGAAGAAATGAGACCACAAGTACTAACTAGGTCATTCATCAGGACACTGGAGTCCTGATTCTAACTTCACCTTTTCCTAGCAAGGTATCTGTGAATGGCACCTGTTATTTAACCTCTCTGAGCTTCAGTGTTCTATGTACAGTAACTGAGTTGCTAGGGGAATTTAATTAAATAATACATGTAAATATACTGACAACAGTCCCTGGTGCATAGAATATACTGTGCAAATGGTATATAACCTATTCATAATCTAAAGGGACCTAATCTGAATCTTCTCTCGGCCATAAAATAACTTCATTTTTAAAAGCTTCAGGACACAGGCCTTTCAGGGAGGTCAATGCAATGACACAAGAGAGGAGTCACTATAGAGTAAAGCCTGGCAACGAGCGGCCATAAACGGTTCCTTTCATGATTACTGCCACTGGACCATAGCCATTTACCACTCTAGCAGGTGGTAAATGGTCCGCGGCAACAAGAGACGTGACCAGATTAAGCCCCAATAGAACACATCATCAAAGACAAGAAAGATAGTTGATCTCTATAACCCGCCTATTATTGTGAATGAAAGCTTTGCCCTTTCAATAATACACTGAATAAGGCTAAAATTATTAAATATCAGTAGAAGTAGTGAGACACACAGAAGACTGTCTTAATTTTAGACTCATAAACTATGTCACACCATAAGAAATTCATAACCTTTTCCTTTCCCCCAATGCTCCAGCTAAAAACCCTAGGAGCTGAGATATCCTTGAAACATCACTCTTCTTTCTATATATTCAATACATCAATTTTGCTTCCTTTATATTCCTCCCATCTGTTCTCTTCTGGTCTCCCCCTTTCTTCTTCCCTGCCTCCAGTAGCAATACTATCAATGTCTCTTGCCTGGGTTAGTAGTCTTCACTAGCCTTTTTTCAACTGAGGCATAATAGATGTACATTGTTCCGGGGTTCGTGTGATAATTTAATATACCCATGTAATTTATAAAGATCAAATCAGTGAACTTAGGATACCCATCATCTTAAATATTTGTCCTTTCTTTATGCTAGAACCATTTGAACTCTTCTAGCCAGTTTGAAATGTACAATACATTACTGTAAACTATATGCCTTCTAACTCATCTTGTCAATGCTCACACCTATCCCTACCTCCTGTTCTTCACACTATAGAAAGACTAACCTTCACAAATAAAGTCTGATCTTGTCACTGTTCTCCTTAGAACCCATCAAGACTTAACACTGTGCTTAGGGCTCTAAGACCAAAATCCAAACGACGGCCTCCAGGTCTGGGACTGAGTCGTCCAGCTTTAATTCACATCATTCCCCAGTCTCTCCACTTCTGCCACTCAGTGCTCACCACATTCCACACATTCTGGACTTCTGCTTCTTCAATTGAGCCAAATTCCCCAACAGCAACACAAGGTCTCTGCACATGCTGTTCCTTCTGTGTGCAACACTCTCCCATCCCAGTCTTCTTTGAGTTAACGCCTATTCATTCTTCAAAGCTCAATTCAAATGTCCCTTCTTCTGGGAAGCCTCCAGGGACCCACTAAACTAGACCAGGTTTCTCTGTTTAGCATGTCCTTCTTTTTCATCGTACTCATCTTTCTCGTTGTTATTACTTGATTAATCTACATCTCACCCTTCAGACTATAAGCTGCATGAGAACAAAATCCATGTCTGCTGTGTGCCAAAGCAGGCACACTCCTTGAGCAATTTACCTACTAGGATTAGCTTCTAGAAGAATCATTCCAAAGCCACATCGTAAAATTTCCCAAATGGCCTAGTCTTATTCTTTCTTAGAGGAAAGCACAAAGTGAACCCTTAGGGATGTTACCTAAAAAACAATGACTGGATAAGACCCAATCTTCATGACAATTTTATCTTGATCAGTATCTACAAGTGGTTTACTTGTCCAGTTAAAAGTACTATACTTTCAATATTGTGAAGAACTTGATTTTAACAAGACAGCTGGATAATCTACTGTTAAAATGACATAAGAATTAGAAGGGAAGGCAGAAGAGAGGGCATTCTCCCAAATCTTCTTTAAGCTATGTGGTGGAATGGAAAGAATATGAACTTTGGAAATGCAAACACCTACATTCAAATCCTTGCTCTGTGGTTTAGTGGTTGCTTCACCCTGAGCTATCTGCCTTATCTCCCTAAATCCCAGTTTCCTTCCTTGGAAAATAATTTCTACCTGATGAAACACTGTGAAGATTAAAAACAAATTAAATTAAATTAATTAAAAACAATTTAATAAGTAAAATTATTTACATGAAAATATCTAGTATATATAGTAAGCTCTGGATAAATTTTTTTTTCCTTTGTGTATTTCTTTAGCCTTTGATGGTTCCCAAACATTAAGTTTAACAAACACTAATAATGCCAGGCTTCACCCTAATTAAGTAACCTCTTAGCAGTTTTTCTCTCCTGTTATACCCAACCTGTCATCTATGTCCTCAATGAAAACACCCTGCTCACCCTTCTCAATCTATGGAATATCCTTTAATTCCTTGTCAAAATACAGTCCCACAACCAAATGCAATATTGCTCATCTGTCATCTCCCTCCAGGTAGCCTCTCCTCACTCAGCAGATTCCAGGAGAACACCTATGACATTCTGCCAATTCTCTACTTTTAAATTTCTGTGTACTTTCATGCCTGTGTTATATTTCCACAAACCCTGTACAACCTTAGAAAATGCAGGAGATGCTATTCTTTGAATTTCGGCCCAGTAAAGGGGGCCAATCTCTTACAGTTTGTACTATACCTGGAGCTATGTAGCCAGGAGCAGCTGTCGCCCCAACAAAAGCTCCCCTTGTTAGAGTTCCTCTTCCTCTGCCCCGAACAGCTTGGACTGCTGCAGACACAGCTGTATTCACAACACCCTTTGCCTGTTAAAATAACACATTTTCATTACTGAAAGAAGTAAGAACCATCTTATTTCTTCTATCATCTCTTCAACGCACAACAACTAGAGAAACTGTGAGCACGTGGTGAGACCATGAGCTGTCTGTGATCTTGAACCTTCAATTTATCATCTGAAAAACAAAAATGATACCTACCTTACAGAGATGTTAAGAGAATATGCAAATAACTTCTTTTCACTTGAGGTTTATCCAGAAAGAGTTCATTTTCTACACCAAATTTCAGTAATCAATTTATATCCAAAGTCATTTTAGGCCTTACTAAAGTAATCATACACACTTGGTACCTAGGTTCCAAATCCAGTAAATTATCTGCCGACAGGCAGAAAATATCTCAGCAACTAATTACATAGAATTAACTGCGAAACTGAGTGGGGCTAGTGGGGGGAAAACATAAAGGGCTAAGACAGGAGGACCAAAGATGAGGATGCCAGTTCCTGCTCTAAGTAACTGGGACCTCAGGAACGTAATATGATTTCTTGGAGCCCGATTCCTCTGCTGTTTGTGTATGTATCCACTACTAATTATCTTTTTCTGTTTTTTTGAGACGGAGTCTCACTCTGTCACCCAGGCTGGAGTGCAATGGTGCGATCTCGACTCACTGCAACCTCCACCTTCCCAGGTTCAAGTGATTCTCCTGCCTCAGCCTCCCAAGTAGCTGGAATTACAGGCACCCACCACCACGCCTGGCTAATTTTCGTATTTTTAGTAGAGACAGGGCTTCACCATGTTGAACAGGCTGGTCTTGACTCCTGACCTCAAGTGATCTGCCCACCTCAGCTTCCTTTCAAAGTGCTGGGATTACAGGTGTGAGCCACCGCACCTGGCCCCATTATTAAATAAATAAATACCACTTTGAAAGCCCCTTCTTGCTCTAAAATGCCATAATCTATGGAAATCTCCCCACTAATTAAAAATGTGGATAATGATACCCACTTTGTTTTCCTTAGAGTTGAAACAGTAACCGAGAATTATAAAATGAGAATAACGATACTTTGTTTTCCTTAGAGTAGAAAGAACAACGAGAGAACAGATATAAAAACATTCTAAAAGTACAACAGATAACACCGGGAGTAACAGTAAACAGGACTGTTGAAAAACCTCTTTTCCAAACTAAATTTTAAGAAAATCAAAAGGTGTCTAGTTTCAAATTGAATATTATACTTATAGAAATGCAACAAAAACTCAAGCTAGAAACAATTAAGATTCCCCACTATAACCAAGGTGCAAGAAAGTGGTGCAAAGCCTCAAAGCATACTCTATGATAAAGTCAACAGTGTCTAAGAAGCTGAAAGAGTCAGAATACATACACATTGGTTTATCTCACTTTGAAAATGCAACATCCTTTATTCTTTCCAGGATAACCTCTACCTCTAGTATGAATGGGCAGGAGACAAGTTTCAAGGTTAACTGTGTCATGCACAGGGACTGCCATTTTTGTTTTTCTCTGAAATAAACCAACCCACATATCCAAAATAGATTGCTTCTTGGCCGTCAAGCACATTGAACACATGAGTTTTATAGCTTATAGTATGGAAAATTTCTAAAAATGAGTGAACTTCATGTAGACATCTTTCTTTTTTTAACATGACTTAGTCAAAAGTAGTCAGCAAGCAACAATCTGGCAGTAGCAGAATGATTCCACACAAATCTAGCTCATGCCTAGTAGAAACAAACTTAACTACCTAATAAATATTTGCACATGGGCTTTTTAAACTAAAATTAACTGACCAAATATAAGGCGTAATATGGGAAAAAACACCATAAAACAAGCTCATAAAACAAGAATCATCTTTCAACTAATTTAGAACATACTTTGTTCTATGTTTACCAGAAGATTTTAGAAAATAAAATCTACTTGTTTTTGACATGCGTAATTTAAAGGCTTTAAAAATTTTTTCATCTCATTAAAATAAGTTTTCTCTACCTTTTGGATCCTAGAATTTAAGCAGTGTTTATTATAGCAAATACAAGAAATTTAAATGAATACAAAACAAATTTTGAGATGGATACAATATGCAATAGTAAAATGTCCATGGCCATTGGAAGAACTACCTGGTTCTAGAAGGAACCCCCACCATCAATTAGCTGTGTTACCACAGGCAAGTATTTCCATTTCTTTGGGCCTTGTTTCCTTACCTGTAAAATAAGATCAATTCTACCCTCCTACAATGGACATAGCATACATAATGGAATCTAAATATAATGTTTAATGTAGAATTAAACAATCTAAGCTTCTTTTTATTACTTTAAGCATTTTTAATTTCTATCATATAATATATTCAGATGTTATGTTATTATACCAGTACTCTCTATGAGGCACAATGTGTCTTATATTTACTTACTCTTTCCCTCACTATCAGGCATATGGTGTATGACTAGAAAATGTTTTTTGAATGCATAAATGAATGGATGGAAGAATCTCATATCCACAAGCATGTAATTAGAGGGCCATCTTTTCTAAATACCTTGCTAAGATCCTGGACATTCAGTAGCACTGACATTCCCAGTGTCAGTAATGAACAGACACAATACAGTGCCAAATTTTATGCGGTCGGCAAAGGAAACCCAAAATAAACAATGCAAAAGCACGAAACTGCAAAGGAACTGGAAGGGCACCCACAGGCTGATGAAAGCAAAGCCCCAGGTGCTCCTGGCAGCTTCCCCAAACTAAACTGCTTAGACCTCACTAAGGTCCAAATCACCTCAAAACCTGACTTCATCAAGAATGACCTCAACCCTCCAAATAATGCTAACAGCCTCATATATACATATAAATATACATGTACATATATATTTTGTTTAGAAAGTCCATAGAACATGAGACCACTAATCAGATTTATATTATTCATGACCTAACCCAAAGCAAAGGTCACGAAGTCCAAGAAAAAGAAACAACTTCAGAAAAAGCTAAAGTGGCACATGGACAGGAAAGAAAATTTAATTCCTGTAACATTTTTCACAGGTTCTGCAAAGGTTTAATGTTTACTCATACCTGAGGGATAATCTTCTTTTTCTTATTATTTGCCGCATTGGGTCCAGAAAACAGTTTCTCCAAGGCAGCTAAAGCTGCACTCGCCTTTGCCACTTTCTTATTTGGACCTGCGCCTCTGAATTTCTGTCCATCTACTTCTACCTACAATCAAGAATAACACCTTGCAATTATCCCATGCAATTCCTCTATGTCCTTTTAATTTAAATAGATTATGACACAGAAAACACCAAAAATCAAATAGTGCCACAAGAACTGACTCAGTCTAAAACTTTACATTAAGTTCAGGATATCCTATGTCTTTGAGAAGAAAGATAAGTCTGGCTTGTGTCTGGGTACACACCTCCATTACAAAGCGCTTGTCATGGCTTCCACCAGTCTCTGAGATGAGTTCATACTTGAGACCTCTTCTTTTTTCATTGAGCTCCATTACAGGGTTTTTGCCACTTGCTGTGAGGATAGGGCCCTGAGTTCTTACCTATAAGAGAAAGGGAATCTGAAGGTTCAATCAAGTAAGATTTTAGAATATTACATTTCTTATTAATACAATTATGCTAAGAAGGAGGCTCAAAAATTCTACTTCAAAGCACTCAGGGGCTAGAATGAGTCACCTCTTTACACAAATGGCAAAATATCATTAAAGCTGTAAAAACTCTACAAGCAGTAAACATTGCAGTCATCTGGCCAGCCTTCCTTCAAAGCAGTATTCAAGACCAATGCAACCTCACCACTGTGGGCCACTCCAGGCTCTGCTCTGTAGTGTTCGTGATCTAAGAATAATACTCTAAATTACTAATAACGAGAATAGAACAGTTTGTATTCACGTGATGCCTAAGGGTTCATCATTTTTCTTCTTTAGGGTTAGGAAGAAATAACTCAATTTGGGATGTTAGAGGGTAAATGTTCCCATACACCTCTCAGTCACTCTAAACAGATTTAAGGGGACCTAAGGTAAAAACAGTTGGCTATAGACTATGGATTCTGAAATTTTAAAATAACAATAAAGGCAGTCACTCTCTGCCCTCAAGGAGCTAGAGTGTAGTGGGAGGGACAGATATCATCACTGCAAAATAACGTATGTTAAAGAGCAGATACATGCTATGGAAATAACTGATTTGAGGAAGGATAAGAATAGAAGTAGTGAAATAATTCATGCAAGAGCATGAAGGTGCAAATGAAAACAGAGGCTAGCATCAAAAGCAAACTAACAAATAAATCCACAAAATACAACTATAATTTTGAGAAAGGAGAAACCAAAAGATAGGGCACTTTTTGAGGTCAGAGATCATGTCTGTAATTCCACCACACAAGAAATGCTGAACACACAAAATAAATGCCCAAAAGTGTTAATTTTTTTTTGTTTTTTGTTGTTGTTTTTGTTTTGAGACAGTCTCTCGCTCTGTGGCCCAGGCTGGAGTAAAGTGGTGCAATCTCGGCTCACTGCAACCTCCACCTCCTGGGTTCAGGTAATTCCTGCCTCAGCGTCCCAAGTAGCTGGAATTGCAGGCACCTGCCACCACACCCGGCTAATTTTTGTATTTTTAGTAGAGACAGGGTATCGCCACGTTGGCCAGGGTGCACTCAAACTCCTGACCTCAGGTGATCCGCCTGCCTCAGCCTCCCAAAGTGCTGGGATTACAGGTGTGCACCACCATGCCCAGCCCAAAATATTAAGTATTACGTATATAAACCTAATGAAAATCAAGATTCTCTTAGTAAAGTATTCCATGCAGGTTGGATAAGTGGTTGAAGCTTCAGACGTGAAACATCAGAGGACAATTTTTAAGGACAAGTTTAAAAACATCAGTAACATCAACAAACATCTCTTCTTGATGAGTTTTTATAATCTGCATTTTTTGAATTTCAAGGCAAATTTCTAGTCACTGTCTTTAAAAGATAATGAGTGATTTTTGAAACTAGGTCTATAGTAATCACTCTATGCTTTCCAAACCTGAAATCAGTCTACAAAAATGAGTCGAGACATAAAAATATCTGAATTTTAATAAAGTACTATTATTTTAAACGAAGAAATAAATAAGGGCTTTCTTTTCTCCTTGCTTCCCACCATTACTACAATATACAGAAACAAAGTATAAATGTAGTCACTACCAAAACTTTTTATGTCAGTGTAGCTGCTACTAGTGCAGCCCACACTGCTCTCTCCCTTTCTAATTACCTTTGTACTTAATGGTCTGGACCTCATAATTAATGAGCCCTTTTTTCTTTTAGTATATGTAACATTGTCAGCAAAACAACATCTTGACCTGTGACTGCCACCTGTGAATGACTGGTCCCTCTGAGCAGCCAGCCATGACATCATCTGTCCTCCACAGCATCACACAAAGTGCCAAGTGTGGCTTTCTCAGGCTTCAGCCCCATCAATCCTGGCCCACTTGGCACTTCTTAAACATTTACTTTCACAACTCAAAGTCATAACACCTCCTCGTCCTTCAGTCCAGAATGCTTTCTCTTCCCCACATGGCAAAGCTCATCATCTGAAGCCCTGCTCACAGTGGACTCCCTTTGATTTTACATGATTGTGTAAGTTATGTCTAAGAGTCTCACAACCCCTTCCTCCTTCAAGATTTGACATTATTATGTTCATTTTGCCATCACAGAGCTTATCGCATTATATTACCATTTGTAATAAACATGTCTTTTTGCCCTTTTAGCCTGGGAGCATCTCCAGGCTCTGCACACAATTTCTGAAACACCTGGCACTAAGCAGGTATTAAAAGGGATTTATGGACTGAAAAAATTAGTTTATTAATTAAGTCCTTAATAAATACGTATTCATACAAATGACAAACTAAGCCTTTTTTTCTAATGTAAGCTCTTGCTGTTACTTTAAAGCTAATGTTCTTTACATAGAATGCAGTAAACATGGGTTCCATGAACTCCCCAATGTACTGTGTATACTCAGTACTTGGATTTCATCCCATTCTATTATCTCCGACAATAAGTTCCAGTCAGGACTTAATTAGGGTCTGAGATACATACTGTGTCAGGCTATGCCTTCCTTCAGGGCTGGACCAAGTAAATGATGACCCAATGCACTCCATAGCTTAGCACAAACTTCCAATAATCCCAATTTCCTCCACTACATCTTGTAGTTTTCTGCCCATCAGTTATTGCTGATACTCTTGGTATATTCTGAAATATTGGAAGCAGCTTCCATGGCCAGCAACCAGGAAACACTAGTTAAATTAGGGTATATTCAAGTGTTCTGCAGTTTACAGATATTTTTAAAGTGAAAAAAATCAAGATGTAAAACTGCATGAAAAGATGACTGCCTTCATAGAGATTCATGAAAAAAACTGGATGGAAATAAACCAAAATAATAATTATGTCTGTCTCTGTAATTTATGTACAGGTTTGCATATGCTTTTGATTTTAGTTATACTTTTCCACATCTCTCAAATTTCCTACAATGCATATATATGTTATTTTTTTTCTGAGAAAAAAATAAGTATACCTCTAAGGTACTGGAGGTTTCAGTTGTAGAATTTCCAGTATTATTGCTTGAGTTTGAAGACACTGTTTCATTTTTACTTTCATTATCTGATTTTTCATCGGAACTCATACACTCAATATCTGCATCAAAGCCTGTTGGATATCCCATTGCCTGCAATACCTGTACAAATTACATTAAAATGCAGTTTTATTCAGACATGAGAAACCAGAGAATAGACAAAATATTGAGAACAAAAGTTTCAAATCCATAGTGTTTGAACCATAAAACACCTTGCAGGAAGAGCAAGATGGTACTAAATCTGTAAGTCCTTGGTTAAATATGGTATACCTACCAGGGTAGCACCATGGAAAAATGGGGAAAACCTCCTCAGGGTAATTGAGTTTAAATACAGGATGACAAATATAAACCTGACGCTATTCCTAGTTCATTTAATTTGGAGGTGAGAGGTAGAGAAAATAAACAGGACAGCTAGGTTCAAACCAATAGGATAAGGACAGAAGTAGCGTACTATAAAAAGTACCCTGGTCTAGAAAGGAAAAAATCTGAGAGTCTAATCCTGTATTTCTCCTCTGGCCCTCAATTTTCCAATCTACAAAACAGGAAGGCTATACTGGTTGACCTCTAAGTTATATGACTCAATCCATTAGGAGAAATTGGCCCAGAAAGGCAATCAAGAAATTTTTTATCTTTGAACCAACTTGCCTGTCAATTACAAAATAACATCTAAAACTTTCTACTTTGCTTCCAACATAGACCACAATCAAAACTTAAAAGATTCAGTCTCGGCCAGACGTGGTGGCTCAAGCCTGTAATCCCAGCACTTTGGGAAGCCAAGGCAGGTGGATCATTTGAGGTCAGGAGTTCGAGACCAGCCTGGCCAACATGGTAAGACCAGTCTCTACTAAAGATACAAAAATTAGCTGGGTGTGGCGGTGCACGCCTGTAATTCCAGCTACTTGGGATGTTAACGCAGGAGAATTGCTTGAACCTGGGAGGCGGAGGTTGCAGTGAGCCCAGATTGCGCCACTGCACTCCAGCCTGGGCAACAGAGCAAGACCTCTGTCTCAGAAAAACAAACAAACAAAAAAAACAAAAAAAAACAAGATTCAGTCTCTAGGTTTATTCTCTATACTAAGTAAGCCAGGAACAATTTTAGTCTTGTATTTCCATCCCTCTCTCTCAAGGGCTGATTATGGCTACCTCCAACATTCAAACTTCTTATACTTTCAGTCGATCCCCAGGATTTGTCTTACTTTTTTGAAATAAAGCTTTCAGAAGAATGTATATATGTGTGTGCATGATTGTGCACAGGCATGCTCACACACCTCCACACACGTGCCTTTTAATACCTTCCTGATTATACCACTTTTTAGATGTTTACAAGAGAATATGTTCACTTTTTGTAAGCCTCTTTCAAAGGAGGTTGATATAGCTTTGTCACTAATTAGAGGTTTACATCAGAGGATATAGGGACAGATTCCTAAAGACCCTTGCATTCGTTTCCATTTTTAACTGTTTTAAGTTGCTGAGATTTAAAAGCAACATCATATTTCTTTATAATAACAACTGTACATAATAGGTGTTCCAAAAAATGGTTATGGTGGCCACACAAATGAGAAGCCAGCCTTTATAAACAATTGCATCTTGTATAAAGGATTTTGCCAATATAGACAGTGTTACCCTAAACCAAAAAATCGACCTACATAGAAGTCTGTACCAAGAGAACTTGAAATTAATTCACACAATTCATATGGAGAACTTGGCATTCTTATCATAAATAAAATGTCTTGTATTTGCTTGGGAGTAAAGCCAAGAACGCTTTTTTAACATCTTAAGTTCTAAAAGTGCTCAGGTAATACTTTACACTAAGTACATTAACATCATTTGTTTATATACTTATTAATATTTTATTTTAAAAACACCTTCTCCACTGTCTGAGTCCTGTAAATATGCTCTCCCTGAGAAATCTCATCTCCGAGAACAGCTATCATTCCGAATTAACACTAGCCAACACAGGCTGCAAGTCAAAGCCAAACATCACAAATAAGTTTGATTTGTTTATTCCAATAAAAACTAAGGACATTCATCTTTTCTCGACTCAACATAGACAATAAAAATAGGCTAATATAAATTATTTAATACTTCTCTCCACCCTTTTCTCACATATCAGATTCACTTATTATTATTACAGCAACATATTTCAATACATTTACAAATATTTTATATAACTGGTGGATTATATCTCAGGGAAGTGTCCAACACAGTGTAACCAAAAAATTCAAATCAAATCATTTTTTATGCACAGTTATTCTAACAGTATTTACTAGCATATGCTAAGAAGTCAAAAAAGCAGGGAGTCCTCAGACCTCTGCAACTGATAAAGATTCTCTTCTTTTTTTTTTTTTTTTTTTTTTTTTTGAGACGGAGTCTCGCTCTGTCGCCCAGGCTGGAGTGCAGTGGCGCGATCTCAGCTCACTGCAAGCTCCGCCTCCTGGGTTCACGCCATTCTCCTGCCTCAGCCTCCCGAGTAGCTGGGACTACAGGCGCCCGCCACCACGCCCGGCTAATTTTTAGTATTTTTAGTAGAGACGGGGTTTCACCGTGTTAGCCAGGATGGTCTCGATCTCCTGACCTCGTGATCCACCCGCCTTGGCCTCCCAAAGTGCTGGGATTACAGGCGTGAGCCACCACGCCCGGCCAAGATTCTCTTCTTAACCAAACTCTAGACAGGATCCTCTGAGCCATGTTTTCATCAAGGCCCCATCCTTGGGCCTTGTCCTTAAGAGCCATGTTGTAGCAAGAATCCTGCTAAATTGGTTTAGCCAGAATCCCTCACCCTCAATATTTAATCACCCTCCATCACCCTTGGTATCTGATCAAATTTCCTCATCCCTCATTGATATGGTTTGTGTCCCCACCCAAATCTCATGTCAAATTGAAATCCCCAATGTTGGAGGTGGGGCCTGGTGGGAGGTGATTGGATCATAGGGGCAGTTTCTAATGGTTTAGTACCATCCCCTTAATGCTGTCTCATGACAGAGTTCTCAAGAGATCTGGTTGTTTAAAAGTATGTGGCACTTCCTCGCCCTTCTCACTTCCTCCTGCTCAGACCACATAAGATGTGCCTGCTTCCCCTTCCACCATGATTAAAAGTTTCCTGAGGCCTCCCTAGAAGTCACTATGCTTTCTGTACAGCCTGCAGAATCGTGAGCCAATTAAACCTATTTCCTTTATAAATTACCCAGTCTCAGGTACTTCTTTATAGCAGTGCAAGAATGGACTAATACGTCCATCACTGCCCAGGTGGTATCTGATCACCCTGGCCTGCTCTGAGCAAGAATCCTAATGGGTCCCGTTTAGCCAGAAATCCCCCTTCATCCTGATGTTTCCTCTTAGTAATTTTCCATCCACTGATCCATCCCTGTTCCTTGGCTACAAATCCTCACTTGTCCATGTTGAACTCAGAATTGAGCCCAGTTCTATACTGAGGTCTCTTTTCCCTATTGCAATAATAGTTCCTGATAACACACTTTTTTTTTTTTTTTTTTTTTTTTTACTGTTTTAACAACTGTCCAGCTCTGGTTTTCTTTGGCAGAACCAAGTTTGTTTGGAATCCATGTTAATGCTAAAAAACCAGTATACCAAAGAAAAGTGAATTTCAAGTATCTGGCAAACAAATTCAAACCTAATACATCAATTGAGCTTAAAAATGACAAGATCACTCATGGAAACAAGGTGACTGGGAAATCATCTGTGTGTAACCAAATCCCTTTCTTCCTGGAAGAGGGCAGAGGTTAGGAAAGGCTGTGACTGAGAAAGATGATACCCTCGAATACTAGGGGCCAAGAATGAAAAGAAAACGTGGCTTTCTACATCATGGCTCTCTACTCAAAAGAAAGTAACATCCATGGCTTCTGTATAATAGAGATCTGATTTCATCAGATTCTCAGGAAATCTGATGTCTCTAAGAACCTCTCCAAAGAACCTTCTCTTCACCTCCATCCCCTTCTAGCTGATCTTTTCCTCACAATGACTAAGATTCTTTTCATGTAATATGGATGATTATGACCCTAAAGGTATCCTTTGTGGGGGGCTGCCAGGATAGAGAAGTGGAAGAGTGAAGGGAAGCCTGGCCACTAATTCTCCACCACTTTAGGGTGCTTGCTGCTCTGCAGCCAGGCCAGACTCATGTGAAACTACTGATTTCTTCTTTTCTTTTGATTTGATTCTCTGATGTGATTTGTCTTAATAGGTACAAAACCCTCACCAAGCGATTGAGTAAGAACTAGAAGGACTTTTATTCAGTTGGACCTACTTTCATAAACACGTTAGATGCAAAATTCTTTCTCGCTCAATTATAAACAACGCATAACATGTGATATAACTTTTATGGATAACAATTTGGCAATATATGCCTGGCATAGAATAAGAATTCCAATGCGTTTTTTTAACAAATTAATGAATCACTAAAATGTATTGACCTTTTGACCCAATAATTCTATCTCTAGAATATATCTTAAGGGATCATCAGACAAGTTCAGAAAGATGTAAAGCAATAAAATGGAAGTATCTAAATCTAAAACGATTAGTTGCATTATGATAATGTAACAGACCATCTGCTAATAATGAAATGTTAGACCATCACTAACAATAAGAGCAATCTTTGAGTTAGCTATTTAAACATTCATAATATATTTTTAGATGAAGAGAGTATCGGCTGGGCACAGTGGCTCACACCTGTAATCCCAGCACTTTGAGGGGCCGAGGCAGCAGGATCACCTGAGGTCAGGAGTTCAAGACCAGCCTGGCCAACATGGCGAAACCCCGTCTCTACTAAAAATATAAAAATTAGCTGGGCGTGGTGGCAGTCTCCTGTAATCCCAGCTACCCAGGAGGCTGAGGCAGGAGAATCACTGGAACCCAGGAGGCAGAGGCTGCAGTGAGCTGAGATTGCACCACTGCCCTCCAGCCTGGGCAACAGATCAAGACTCCGTCTCAAAAAAAAAAAAAAAAAAAAAAAAAAGAAAGATCCTATTTTTAAAAAACATATTTTTACAGACATTATATAGGTTCACCATTCCTCATCTGAAACCCTTGGTGCCAGGTTGTTTTGAGAATTCATAATTTTTCAATTATGACATCTAATACAATACATATACCACATATTTTCCAAATCCCCAGTGGATTCTCAGGTGCTGCCCCATGTTTATGCAAAGGAACATATAAAATAATCCCACTAAATAGAATACTAAAGACTAAAAATAGCCCCATATCAATTCAGGTCATGTTTTGCCACCCAGTGAATTTGCATCAAACTTAGGGAAATTTTTTTCATTTTTAATGCTTTCTGAAGTTAGAACTGCAAGTTAAAATAAGAAGGCTTGGAAGAAAAAATACCAAAATGTTAATGGTTATTATTTCTACGTATCAGAACTATGAATTTTTTCCCCTCATTTTCTAAACCATTTATAACAAATACACATTATACATTTATAATAAGATTTCAAAAGCCAAAAGTAACTTTTAGAAAACAAGACATAACACAAAAAAATCTATGAAGACCTTAGGGAGAACAATCTACCTCAAAATAGCAAATTATGGAATAAAGCTATAGAGTCATAAACCTGAGATGTTAGAGGCCTAGAAAAGACTGCAGGCCACTTGAGACTGACAGCTAGTAATAGGTTTTCATATCCTATAGCTGATAAACCAAATAAAGTAAGCAGAGTTTTTCAAATCTTCAAAGCTAGTTTACTCTGATTCTTAATTCATTCTACCTGGATGGATCAAAGTTTAGTTTATCCCATTTTCGAAAAGGGCAAATCTTAAACTCTTCACAAATTTCAAATTTACTAGTTACTGCACATTCTACCCAAAATGCTACTCAAGGTAAATAAAAGTAAGAAGGTCATCTACCTGCCACACAAGTCACAAGAAACCATTAACAATTTCCTCAAATCCAGTGTCATTCAGATCGTAACTGATATCTACATTTCCGAAATTTGTCAGGGAGCTTAACTTAATCCCAAGCTTACAGCCCCTCCGTGTTTACCAAAAGCTCAGGTGAATAAAACATAATATTGGGAATTGAAGACAAAAGCAAATCCAGGCCAACCAAGTTCCATTATATCATTAAAATATATCACTGCATCAAATGAAAACAGCATCCAAATCTTGTCACATTGCAAAATGTGCCACTCTACTAGCTCTCCCAAATTTTACTGAATTGGAATTTGCTATGAGGCCACTAGCTTATGTTAAAGGTTACTGTACGAAACAACCCACAAAATGTATCACTGCATCATAGATTTAAAAGAGATCACTGATATCCTTGGTTTGTGAAGATCTACCCAAGGAGAAATGCCCACCCGATCAAATGCCACAACTGTGACTCTCATAACCAAACTCTCTGTTCTTAAGACAGAGAGAGTGAATTGTATATTTCACAAGCTTTTGGTGTCAGCTGCTACAGAACTTAGCTCTAAACTTGTGACACATTCTCAGTGTATGTTGTTATTAAACTATATGTTTAGTCTTATTCCTGGATTTACTTTTCCCCTCATTGTTGGTTTTCTTTTTCTACCTCATTTTAAATTCATACTCTTTCATCATACTTTAGATATCCCTTTTCCAATGAAGACAGAGCATAAGTAATATATAGTGTTTGACATTTTTACAGCTTAGTTATTGTTTTTCTGCATGCATTGTTCTGATCACTATCTGATGTTTACACACTTTGTTGTCTATCTTCCCATCCTATACACACTAGAATGTAAGCTCCATGAGAGCAGGAACTTTGTTTCATTAACTGCTATATCCCCAGTATCTAGGATGGTGTTTGCATCTACACTAATAATACATACAAAATGAAATGACCATGAAAATAGAGCAATTATATCATATGCCATACTGTTATATGAAAGAACTTTTAAGTGAATCTGATCTTCAGTCTACATGATCTTTAACATTTTTGCACTAGTCTGCAAGAGGTCAAATATACTTATAGAGAGATCCCATTACTTGGAAATTTTCTACAAACCTACATGCATAATTGGTCCAATCCTGGATATTATTCCCGATGGAAATATTCTAAAAATACAGACAAAACACCATATACAAAGATACTGATCAAATTTATAATAGAAACAATCTGGAATAAGCAAAATATCCAATGATAGGAGAATGTTTAAACAAATAGTTTACCCGTAGCATGTTAATCGTACAGCCATTAAAAATTATTTATGAAGATTTTCATAATGAGGAAAAACACTAATGAAACATTACATGAAAAAAAAATCAGAAGATAAAATTACATATATACTGTGAGCTCACTTAAAAAATAAACAGTAAAATAGAAAATGATGGGAAATAAACCAACATATACTAGATACAAATACGAATGGTCTTTGCTTCAAAAATGTTCAATTGACATATTTTAATTCTTTACTTCTTTCCGTATTTTCCAAATTTTGTAAGACTACCACATATTATTTTACAACAACAAAACCAACTTTGTTATCCAGAAGTAACAAAAGTCTATATATAATATTATTGCTATTAAAATGTTTTAAAAAATGATAATTTATTATAGGAAAATAAGCATATTATTTGGAACATAAAATAAGAAAGCATTGCAAAGTAAAACAAATACTGTACCTTCACCGCTACGTGAAGTTTTGCTGTTTTCTTGGATGGTCCTGAGGCTTCATATGTTGTGCCATCCACATCTACAGACATTGTGAAGACTGGGGCATGAACGGGGCCAGACTGAGATAAGAGCTTATACTGAAGCCCAGGCCTGATCTGATTTAGCCTCATTAGTGCATTCATAAGGTCTATTGCTTTACTATCCAGAACTGTTAAAGAAAGAGGAATGAGGTCAGAAATTAACTAGAAAGTAATTTTGCTTTATGCGTTTTTGGGGTTCCTAGTAACTACTGTAAATTCACCAAATTTTTTTTAAATGAGGATTTCAAAACACACAGATTAACCTCATAAGTAATTCTAAAATTATTATGCTAATATCACTATAAAAATAGTATGCATTATTTAACTACACATTAATTTTCGCTTGTCAATATAAATGCATCCTAAGCAAAAAAGCTTGGAAACAAAAAAGTTATCCAATTATCAATTGCTCAGTTAAGATCTAGTCTCAAAACTCTAATTCAAATCAATCAAATTCTTCACTTTTTGGCCAGGCACAGTCGCTCATATCTGTAATCCCAGCACTTGGAGAGGCCAAGGGGGGTGAATTGCTTGAACTCAGGAGTTCAAGACTAGCCTGGGCAACTTGGCAAAATCCTGTCTCTACCAAAAATACAAAAACTTAGCAGGGCGTGGTGGCACGCACCTGTGATCCCTACTATTTGAGAAGGCTGAGGTTGAAGGATCACTTGAGCCCAGGAGGTGGAGATTGCAGTGAGCCGAGATCGCACCACTGCACTCCAGTCTCGGTGACAGAGTGAGAACCGATCTCAAAAAAAAAACAAAAAAAAAACCCTTCACTTTTAATTTTTCTGTCTGAAGCTACAAGTCCTCTCTAGTTTGCATCTGTAAGAATAAAGGTTTTACACACTTTTCCTTAAGTTTCGTTTCATCTTCTTGTTGGGGTCTTTATCATCCCCTAATCCATCTTCAAATGGCCTCTTTAGAGCTGAAGACCCAGCACCTAAAAAAAATTATGAGGGATTCATTATCAGTCAAAACAACAATCCCCTTACCGTACCACATGTATCTAACATGTTCAGGTAGGAAAATCTTAGGAATCACACCAAGGACCATACAACTTTTTCACTGTTCAGTTAAATTACCATTATTTATAATCTAGAAAAGCAAAATTTTTTAAAGCAAATCTTGAAACAATATTATCACTTTTTATATTTATTTTTTCCCATTTATTCATATATACACACCAATATCTATGTCTATGATATGGTCTGAATGTGTCCCCCCAAAATTCGTATGTTGAAACTTAATCCCCAGTGCAGTGGGATTAGGTGGTGGGGAACCTGGAAGGTGATTAGGTTATGAGGGTGGAGCCCTTATCAGTTATAAAAGATGCCTGACAGAGACTGTTTGTCCCTTCTGCCATGTGGGGATACATAGCAGGCACCATCTATGAGCAATGAGCCCTCACAAGACAGCAAATCTGCTGAAGCCTTGATTTTGGACTTTCAAGCCCCTGAGGGCAATAAATTTCTGTTGCTTATAAGTTACCCAGTCTAAGGTATTTTGTTTTAGCAGCCGCACAGACAGCATATATTCACGTTATATGCATGAAGAGAAAAAGTCTAGAAGGCTATATATCAAAATGTTAAAAAGTAGCTACCTCTGGTAGGATTTATTTTTATTTAATATCATTTCAAACATCTCTATAATTTAACATTTATGACTTGTATAAACTTTAGAAGTCCACATGTTAAATCTTATACTTTTAGAAATCTGATTATCAAACTATAAAATATTCTTCTGCCTCTTCAAATCCTATTCAAAATTTTATTTACAGTTCACCTCCTCTATAAAAATGTTCTCTCATATCAGAGCTTTTATATCAGAAATGTAAAGTCTTGTATCATTGCCTATTTCATATATTCTTGTGTGTCTTCAGTGCTCTTTGAAGGTCAAAGATATTTTTTCCTTGTCTTGTATCTCACAAACTACCTTAACACAAGACTTAGAAGCAACATAATGGGCACTGAGCAAAAACTAACCGAACTGATTAATAATCAGTTTCTTGGATAAAGAAGCCACCAATTTATAATGTTGTCAAGCAAAAGGCTGTCCAAGTTAAAAATTATTAAAGTTCATCAACCTATTCAAGTACTTTAAAGATCTCTTTATGTCTTCACTTTAAAAGTTAGTTGTTTTTCCTAAGGAAAATTATGCTCAAGATACTCATGCCACAAGATTTCCAGATTCTTCTAGTGAAAGCCTATAATAATAATGAGATTAACTATGTATTTTCTGATCAAGATTTATTGTCCCTTGAGGTAAACACTGACTTCAGCATTTGCTTGGGTCAATATTTACCACTCAGGTTAATCAATCTTGATGTTCTCTTCAACAGAAGGCAACGTTGGCTGAGTATTATATTTCATTTGCATTACATACAACTATGAGTATGCCAGTCTCCCAGAATGCAGTCTTTAAGAGATAAAAGTTAAAAAGGAACTATGTCTATTCAATCACTCTTCTGCTCATTAAGTTACATTAAAAGCAACTCCTTGATTGCCTGGAAATCACAAGCTAGCTTAAATGCAGAGATCTCTTCTCTAAATCCTCCAGCTACATAGAGTTCTATGGATTAAGCTTCATTCTATCATAGCAGCCATTGGAAAGGGGCTGTAAAATGTGGGGCTAATCATAATAGCAACCTAAGGAGAAAAATGGTCTTGCTTTACAAAAAGCAGGTGGTTTTCAACCTTCACAATATCTAGTGATGAGAAGTGATCATTTCTGAGGCAACAATTTTTAAAAATAATATTTTCATATTTACCATATGCCTGACACTGTTAACATCTTACAGGTATTAACTTATTTAATCCTCATGAGCACCCTCATGAAGCCATTACCTTTACTGTCCCCATTATAAATTCATTCATATATTCATTCAACAATAAACAATAAATATTAATTGACATTTACTATGTGCAAGACAATTTTAGGCGCTAGACACATAGCAAGTAACAAAATAATCTCCCTTTTCTCAAAAAGCTTACATATACTGGCCAAAACTAATTACAACATATACTATGGTAGTGAGTGTAATGAAGGACAATTTATATGTCGTGCTCAGCAGAAAGGTATCACTAATGAGGAGACCTTTTGATGAAGACCTGAGAAAGTAAAACAGTGAACTATTCAGCCATTTGGAGAAAGAGTCCCAGGCAGAGAAAAATAAACAGCAACTACAAAAGTCTTAAGGCAGAAACATGCTAAGAAATGATGCAAAGGCCTGAGTGGTTGGAGTGAAACAAACAAGGAGAGGGTGCTAGCAGTAGGTGAGAAGAGCCAGGCAGTAGTTCTCAAACCCCAGTGCCATTAATTGACAAAATATCAAGGGTCCACTTCCAGTACGAGAGAGTAAATAAGTCAAAAAAGGCTTCCCAACTAGAGCAATTAGAAAAACTGGACAAAACAAACAATAAGTATCTGTTCCTGGGCAATGAAGAATTTTAAAATCAAGATCTGGGAGGTGAGCCTGGCACGGTGCCACATGCCTGTAGTCCCAGCTACTCAGGAGGCTGAGGCAGGAGGATTCATTGAGTCCAGGAGTTTGAGGTTAAAGTGGGCTATGACTGCACCTGCAAATAGCCACTGGACTCCAGCCTGGGCAACATAGCCAAGCTGTGTTTTCTTAAATAAATAAATTAATTAATTAAAATAAACAAAAAAAGATATGGAAGGTGAAAGAAATTCTCTGCATTGGGGGTTACATTAACCCTAGGGGCATCTTCCTAATCCAGAAGAGGTCACTAAGAACTGAAGAGAGTAATGTCAACAGGCTCCCAGGTCTCAAGGAGTCCAAAACTAAGTTCAAGGTCCAAGCAGAGAAGGGCTGGTGAACCCCCCACACTCTGGGTTGGGCCTCTGAAATGTTATACACTAGAAGTAAGATGAACAGGAAATATTTCTTCATCCTTGTGGCTCTCACAAGGATGAAAGCCCAGCTTCAAATTATCTTAATCCCTGACTACACTGAAATGATCTAAGACTGCCAATCTCATTAGCCACCTCCCAGAAACAAATATAAATCCTCCCTGGAGGAAGATATCATTACTCTACACTTTAAATTATCTACAATTTCTTATTTTAAAAATCCAGCACTCATAATAACCAGGCACATGAGAAGATAAGATATCATGATCAAAAATCAAGAGAAATCACACACAATAGAAACAGACCCAAAATGGACCCAGATCATGGACCTTTCAAAAACAAACTTTCTTAAAAATAATTTCAGGCAGAAAATCTGAAACAATAAAAGAGCCAAAAATCTATAAATGAAAAATATAAACTAAAACCAGGCTGGCCTGCAAGGGGAAATGACAAATCCACAATAGATGGGAACTGTCAGAGCTCTCTCAGTAATTAATAACAAACAACATCTGAAAAGCACAATGAACAAGTGACCTGACATGACCTAACACGAAAAAGATATTATGACCCTCAACTGCAGAATATACATTTTCAGAGCAAAAAACGACCATGTGCTGGGGCATAAAATAGGTCTCAAGAAGTATCAAAGGACAGAAATCATACAACACATGTTCTTCGATGACAGCAGAATAAGTAAAAACTCAAAAACAAAAGAGTTAACTACAAAATCTTCATTTGTCTGCAAATTAAGCAATGACATCTAAATACCCCATGGGTCAAAAAATTAGGAATAAAAGAAAGTAAAAAATAGCTTTAACTAAATGATTATAAACATACAAATGTCCAAAGACTGTGATGTACATAAATCTGTGTTTAAAGGGAAATTTACCATCTTAATAGTATATAAAATAAGAGGATGAAAAATCAACGATGTATTCATCCACCTCATAAAGTTTAAAAAGAGCAGCAAATTGAACCCAAAGAAAGTCATAAGGAAGGAAAACTACAGAAAAGAGCAGAAATCAATAAAACAGAACACAAACATACAACAGAAGACAATGAATAAAGCCAAAAGTTAATTTTCCTATAAAGATTAATAAAAATAATAATCCCCTAGGTGAGAGTCATTAGCAAAATAAAAGGTACAAAATGTATAAAAGAAGACATTACTACAAATACTACAGACAATAAAATGAGGATCTTATAAATTACTTTATTCCAAAATATTTTTAAATTTAGTTGAAATGGATAAATTCTTAGAAAAACATAGCTTACCAAAACTGTCCTAAGAAGATGGAAGTCCTATGCTTATTAAGGGAATCAGATCCGTAATTTAAAACATTTCCACAAAGAAAACACACGCCAATGGCTTCATTGATTAATTCTTCCAACAGTTAAAGAAAAGCTAACATCAAATTTATGCAAACTTTTCCAAACAATAGAAAAAGAAGGAATAGGTCCTAACTTACTTTATGAAGCCAGCATAACATTGAAGCCGAAACACAGGAGAATTGGTGACAAATGTAACACACGAATAACTGTGTTTTTGTGACTTGCCCACAAAAACCTAAATTTTATATATAAATATACACATGTGTATATATATATGATTGTTCATAGAAGCTTCAACTGTAAAAAGCCCAAACTGGAAACTAACTAAATGTCCTACAATAGGTAAACAGTTAAATAAACTCTAGCTCATTCATACCATGGAATACTACTGAACAAGAAGGTACAAACTATTGACACATACAACAACTTGGATGGACCCTAAGGGCATTATGCTGAGTGTTAAAAAAAAAAAATCGCAAAAGGTCACTTACTGTAGAATTCCATTTATATAAAATCATTGAAATTATAAAATTATGGAGATAGATAAATCTTAGTGGTTTCCAGGGATTAGGGATGGCTGAGCAGAGAGAGGCTGGTACGACTATAAAGGGGCAGCATGAAGGAGATCTTAATGGTGTTGGAACAGTTCTGTATGTTGATTGTGGAGGTGGCTACAGAAATCTACACACGTAATAAAATGGCATAAAACTTATACACACGCATTGTATCACTGTCAATTTCCTGGTTTTGATATTGTACTATAAATTTACATAGATGTAGCCATCAAGAGAAACTAGTTGAAGGGTAAATGGGATCTCTCCTTATCATCTTTGCAACTATGAATCTCCAAGTATTTTAAGATAAAAAGTTGAAGAGGGGTGGTGTTCTCCATAAAGAGAATTGCTTCTTTGTGGAGAACAGATAGAGGGGCAAGAACAGAAGCAAAAAGACCAGACCAGGAGGTGACTGCAATAATCCAGGTGAGAGATGATGGCAGCTTAGATAAGGATGTTAGCAGCGAAGAAGCTAAATTCTAGACTCATTTTTTTTTTTTTCTGAGACAGAGTCTCGCTCTGTCACCAAGGCTGGAGTGCAGTGGCATGATCTGGGCTCACTGCAACCTCTGCCTCCTGGATTCAAGCGATTCTCTTGCCTCAGCCTCCCGAGTAGCTTGGATTACAGGAGCATGCCACCACGCCCAGCTAATTTTTATGTTTTCAGTAGAGACAGGGTTTCGCCATGTTGGCCAGGCTGGTCTTGAACTCCTGGTCTCAAGTGATCTGCCCACCTCAGTCTCCCAAAGTGCTGGCATTACAGGTGTGAGCTACCACTGGCCTGGACACACTTTAAAAGCAAAAAGGATTTGCTGACGTTTGGGATATGGGTGAATGAAAGAGGGGATTCAAGGGCAACTCAAAGAATCCTGGCCTGAGCAAACGGAGAGTTTCCAATGACTGGGACAGGGATAACTATAGAAAGAGAAGAGCAAAGGGAGAGCGAGGGCAGGAGCTTAGATCTTAGACATCTTAAGTTTGAGATGTCTGCTGGACATCCATGTAGCAATATTGAGGAGGCATTTTGATATTTTGGTCTGAGTTCAAGAGCTGGTAGTCTGGGATGGAAGTATTAATTTGGGACAATCTTCAGTATAAAAAGGTATTTGAAGACAAGAGACTAAATGAGGTCCCCTAAAGCATCAGTGTAAAGAGAAAGGGTCTGAGGACTGAACCCTAGGACACTTTAACATTCAGAAGTCAGGAAGACGACAAAGAACAAAGACAGCTGAGGAGATGGCAACAGAGCTAGAAGAACAAAGGAAGCTGATGACCTGGAAGTCAAATGAAAAGTGGTATTTCATTTCAGAAAACATGGCAATACCAAATGTTTTTGAGGATACAGGGCAACAGGAATTTTCATATACTGCTGGTGGGAGTGTAAATTGGTATGTGCAACCATTTACTAGGTTGTTTATGTGTATACCTCAGGAGGTATGCAGAAGAATGCTCATGGCAACACGGTAAGTGGTTGTCAAAACTAAAGAACCTAAATGTCCTTCAAAAGTAGAATGAGTAAACTGTAGCATATTCATAGTGGATACTATATACCTATTAAAATGAACTATATCTATGTGCAGCAACATAAATCAATCCCAAAGAATGCTGAACAGAAAGAAGCCAGTCACGAAAGATTAAACTTAGAACCCATTTCTGGAAAGTTCCAGGCAAACTCAAATTATTTAGGAAAGCATACACAAGTGGGAAAGTGGGAAAGAAAATCTAGGAAATGATTTTCAGAAAAGTCAGAAATGGTATTTCTTGGTACAGGAAGGTAATGAGAAGGATAAAACGGATGGCTTCTCGGGCACTGATAGAATTCTGTTTCTTACCCATGGCACTGGTTTTATGGGTTTGAAAGAAATAATTATTTTTTAAACTGTATTTTTTGTACTTTTCTATATATGTGCTATATCTCATTATAAAATAAATATGGGAGAGAAAAGTGTTCCTCTGTATCAAATGTTGCTGAAAATGGCTAAGATGAGGACTGAAAACTAACCAGTGAATGTAGTAACGTGAAGGTCGCAAGGGATACTTCAGGCAAGTGGTGAGGAAGAAAACCTGATTAGAAATAGGTTCAACGAGAATTCAAAGTGAGGAAATGGAGAAAAGAGAAAAGGGCTGCTCTTTCCCAAAGTGCTGCTTATAAAGAGGAGAGAAATGCAACTCTGTTGCAGGACCTACAGAATCAAGGGAGAGTTTGTTTTGGCTTTGTCTTTCAGATGGGAGATACTGCAGCAGGTTTTTATGCTGATGAAAAGCATTCAGTAGACAGGGAGGAACTGACGCTGGTGAGAGAACAGATAATTGCTGGAATAATGTCCATTGGTAGGCAAGAGGGGATGTGATAGTGGGTAAGTAGAAAGGTCAGTCTTAAGAGGCGAGGCATTTTCTGCAGAGGCAAGGGAGGGAAAAGCAAAGATACGAGTTGATGCAGTGGGGCTTGGAGACAGTGATGAGAACATATACAAGTTATCTCTTAATATTTATCTGAGAAAATGGAAGCAAATAAGCTCATCAGATGAATAAGGAGGTAGAGAAGGAGGTGTGAAATGTGAGAAAATGTGAAACAGTTATCTAGGAAACTGGAGAAGTCTCAAACTTACAGGATTGCCCAGCAACACAAACAGCCCTATTAAATTAGTGTCACCGACTTAAAGGGAAAACAGTCAAGACGGCTGTTCTCCAACCATGTTGAGCAACCCAGTACAGACACAGAGAAGGTAGAGAGATGGATTTCAACCAGTTAGAATTTTGCCAGAAACAGAGAATCAAGGAAGTAAAGGTACGTGCTAGAGAGTGATAATCAAGGACCATGTAGTACAAGCACGGTAAGGACAGAAGGGAGAACACGAGGAGGATGAAGGACTATGCAAAGGTATTGGAAAAAAATGACAAGATTCAAGAACTGAAATAAGGGTAGGAGACACAGTAATGACAAGAGATTGGAAAGTGGGATTCTTGAAAACATGATTATGGAAACAATACAGGTACAGTTATTGATGAAGACAAGAACTAGGCTATGCCCATAGAATAAGTAACCAAGGAAAGGCAGAGGATAAAATATTTGTGAGAGAAGAAGTCACAGAACTGAGACATTAGTGTTGAAAAAAATCACCTGAGATGCATACGGAAATCACCGAGAATAACAGGAATAAAGTTTAAACGTGAATGTCAGGAAGATAGGTGCTAAAAGCATGAAAGTATTGGAGAGATCATTGTATAGCCAAAGCACAAAATGGTAAAGTGACTTGCCCAGGCCATATAACTTTGACAGAACTAGAACAGGAACACTGGCAGTCTGGTTCTATTTTATGCTATCAACTGAAAAAACAGCAGTTCCCAAACTTTTGAGAAAGATCTTTAAAGTTAAAAAAAAAAAAAAACTAAGTCACATAATAGTAAACATACTTTTACTATCTAGTGAAGGGGAAAATATAAAACCAAAAGAGTGGTTGTGAATTTGGTGATTGAAATAAAATTTTCTGATACTAATCATAAGAATCTAAATATATATATAACATTTTTATTCAATCATTCAATTCACAGACAATGCTTGGTGTCACATGGGTATGTAAATCCCTTTCAATAATTTCTTCACCACTAAGCAAGCACCTGCGGGAAGAAAATGGCCTTCATTCCTCAAGTTATATTGAGCATTGGTTTATAATAATCATAGGGTAGAATCTGGAGGATTCTTTCCCCTGAGGAGTTTACAGTGTGAGGCACTGATTCTCAAACTTTTTAGCTCAGGAGTACTTTACACTCTTAAAAAATTATTAAGCACCCAAAGTGCTATGCTTTGTGGGTAATATCTGTCAATACTGAGCATATTAAAAATAAAACAAAACAATTTTAAACACAAGGATGTAGAAAATAAAACATTCCATTAGCCATCAGAGCAACGATCTCATCACATGTCACATGTAGCCTCTGGAAAACTATACACTTAGGAAAGAAAGAGAGAAAAAGGCCAAAAAAAAAAAAAAACCCTTAATATTATTATTACTATTAAACAGCTTTGATGTTGTAGACTCTCTGAAAGTCTTCAGACCCACTAGAATTCTGCCATCTAAATAAACAGACTGGGCAACTGCACTATTTTTGTGATATCTAAAAGTAGAGTAATTTCCATTGTTAGAGGTAGGCTGCATTCCAGGTGAAGAATATCCGGTATTAAATATTCCACTTTCTAGTTTAAAAGGAGAGAAAGGGAGGGAAAAAAAATATTTTGAGGCCTAAGGAAGGCAGTAAGTGGATTCACATTTGAGTATCCACTGTATTCTAGGCAACAAGTCAGGCATTTTAACCGGACAAGAGTCAAAAAAATAAGAGGGTAATATCCCTAGTGAGAGAGATGAGCTAACTGCTCAAGGCCTAAAACTAGGAAGTGGTGGAGCTATGATTGGAACCCAGGTCATACTGAGCCCAAAACCTACATTTTTTCTGCTGAAACTCTGAATTCAACAGACTAATACAAATGGAAGATGGTCCTGAATTTTCCAATATGCTTTTCTTCTCCTCTGTATTTTTGTTCTTTCTTTCTCAGTTAGATAACATTTCCAAGCTTGAGAAAGATAATCAAACTGATTAGTGATAGTGATAACGTCTCCTCCTAGCTCATCGTTGATTTCTTCTCCTTAGACCAGGGGTTCTGAAAGTATAGTCTATGCAGTAATGGCATCTGGCCAACACAGCCAAATGAGTTAGTCACTAATAAGAAAACATGATTATGTTACATCAGCTGACATTACCTAATAGGAACAGAAGAGAAGAAAGTCAGTGTATTGGTCCATTCTATTTATTGTATTAGTTCATTCTCATGCTACTAATAAAGACATACCAGTGACTGGGTAATTTATGAAGGAAAGAGGTTTAATGGACTCACAGTTCCATATAACTGGGGAGGCCTCAGGAAACTTACAATCATGGCAGAAGGGGAAGCAAACACATCCTTCTTCACATGGTGGCAGACGTGCAGAGTGAAGTTGGGGAAAAGCCTCTTATAAAACCATCAGATCCTGTGAGAACTCACTATCACAACAACAGCACGGAGGTAACTGCCTCCATGATTCAATTACCTTCCACCGGTCCGTCCCACAACACCTAGGGATTACGGGAACTACAATTCAACATGAGATTCGGATGGGGACACAGCCAACCCATATCAGTCAGGAAGAAAGCTTTTTATACATGATTTGGATGCACAATTATTAAGTTCCCTAAGTTGTAATGAGAGATGAATCCCATGATTATCACTACCAGTGCCAACCCCTAACCCTAATAAAAAACTTCCATGCTCACCTTCTTTATCAGTAACTGACCAGGAATACTTCTGAAAAGGCTTACTAGATGGAAGGGGGTCCATCTCCAGCACTTTGTAAATCTGGCCAAAGGCTGATAGTCTGAGTGCATGCTAAAGAACAAAGTATTATATTTAATCACATTTCAATAGCCATTCATAAAGCCCTTAGAACATCTAGCTAAAATGACACTCATAAATTCTGACATTATAACAGCAGAAGTCCCTAACAACACACAAGAAAAAAGTGTTTGAACACAATTGAGAAAATCAAGTTATGTTATCTCGCTAATAAGTCAGAGTGGCATGCTCAATCTTCTACCTGTGCACTGTGGGTAATATCTTCTTTTTGCTGGATGGTCATATAGCTCAGAGCATCTGTTGGGTCTCGCTCACAAGGATCATGAAGACCAGGACCCCCTTTGGCAAAGGAAAAACACAAGTATCATTTAGAACTGAGTTTAGAATTCGGTAAACTAAAACAAAAGAGAGATGGCTGGGGAGAATGAAGAGAAAATGAAAAAAAAAAAACTGAGGAACTAAGTTAAAAGTCTGCTCAGTTAAGTGGAGTAAAAAGGACACACTCTCATTTTCAACATGTTAGCACTTGTATGTCCTTATTTTATACTGGAAGTCACTTGTATATCTAAGGCCCAAACTGAGTCTTACTCTGAGAATTTAGAAACAGCACAATGAATCAGCCCAAATCTTAAAAGGGATTACATATGGAAAATAAGACCAAATTTAATTTTTCCAAATTTAAAACCAGACTACAAACAGAATGAACTTCATACATTTTAACTAAACATCTGCAATTTCAAATTCAGAGTTCGAGGTAAAGCAAATTCAAAGCAGACACAATATATTATTAGTACCCTTTATGTTAGTATATATAAAACACAAATTATAATTATTGAAAAAGAGTTTTATAGCACTTTTCCAACACACATTCTAGTTGTCAAAATTCCAAGCAAAAGAACTCCTATGCATCATTTTCCTGTGTAGAGAACAAACTTAGCATATATTTAGAAAAATAAACTAAACTGAGATTTGCTGATTGTTCTGCTTCCAGAGTTTGAAACCCTTACCAGGAAGTAGTATTCCAGATGCCAAACACTCCATTACTCGTCTCAAGGCCTCCCCAGCGCCCAAAGGTCTATTACAAGTACCTATAGACTTTTCACATATAAGTTCTAGTGGCTAGAAGATATTAAATTACAAATTAGTACATGCACCAAGTGTTAAAAGGATTCCAGTTAAATGTGAGCTAACATTTCTATCTACAAGGGAGGCCAAAGAGTGAAATTCAATTTAACATTTAGGACCCACTTAACATTTTCCCCATGATTATTAACCTTTACCCTGGGAAGAGTTTTTAAATCAAGCAATTTTAAGATCATATCTTCAGAAGACATTTTTGTAACAAAAACTTTATACTTATTTACCCAGAAAGGATCACTAAAGAAACTATGGTCTCTAATTCATTTAATAAAGACTTAACAAGCCCTCATATAAGTTAGTAATAGCTAATAACTAGCCAGTGTACAAAACCCAGCCCACTTAATCTCCCACTTAGGAAGCACACAAACCACAAATATTTCAATATAATAATAAGACTTCATTTCAGACAGCTTGTCTTAAGTATTACCATTAGAATAAACAAACGACCAAATGTCCATGTTCAATAAACTAAGAACTCATGATATTTTGTCAAAGTAATCATTGCTACATTCATTTATAAAATGATCTTTCACGGCTTTATTTAAATTGTTTTATAATGTTCTTAAGTTGTCTTGATTGGAGCAGGCATAATTTCCAAGTTAAGTCAATTTTATAATATATATAAATGATATCCATATGGGCTTAAGTGTACTGTTTGCCTGACTTTAATTACTAACATGAACTTATTTGTAAATGTCTCCACTCAAAGAGAAAGCTACAGAGGTATAGGATCCTTATACCGGCCTATTGGGTAATTTTCATGGTAATGCAAGTGGGGGCACCAAAAGAGAAGTGGGTCAGCCAAGGAGACTTTTGTGGGCAGCAGGTGAACACTAAGTGATTAACCACCAGTGCAAAGACAAGTGTAAGAAGACACTCACTTCTAAAAGGTATAAAACCTTTTTGTCAGAAAAAAATATTTCAAGCTCTGTAACATGAATACAATGAGGTAGAAGAGGCAAGTTATATGCACAAAAGAAGAATTCACTTAAAAAGATGCTTTATTTTTTTTTCATGGCAAACATACATAATGCATGCCTTAGCTAACTTAGGAGATAGCCATTTTAAAGTAACATCTCATTTCTATAGGATTTTCTCTGCTGCAGCTTCCAAATTTGCTTTTAGCCATATTTAAGTACTTACCCATCCTTTCAATGGTGCCCATGTGGGGACTCTGTTGCACAAATCACGCAGAATGCGGAGGACAATTACACATGATTTTAATCCATTTGCCCTTGCCTAAAACAAACAAAATGATTCCAGATATCCCTATTGAGATCTATTCTTCATTTTGGGCAAGTTCTTTCAAGTGAATACTAAGTAGCAAATTATTCATCAGTTATCAGGCAAACAAAAAAAAATCAATTAATCACAAGTAGTAAAATTAAGGTTTAAAAAGGTACATTTTTAAAATAAAAGGACCATAATATTAAAATTAATTTTGTAGTCTCATGGCAACCCCACTCCAGGCAACTACCTAATTTAACCTTTAGCTTTTCTCACTCATGTTTGATTTTATAAGCAACCATCTGAAATTCAGAATACTAAGCCAAAAAGAATTATATGATAATAAAACATCATGAACTATAAAAGCTATACTAGGCACATATCTAAATTAACTCAATTACTCCAACAACCACACTATGAGCTAGAAAGCACCCCTCATTTTACGTAGTACACAGAAACCAATTAAGTGGCAGGTGTTCCAAATGAAACTTGGACAAACTTTAATAACAATAAGATAGTAACAAAAAGCCAACCTGAAACCATTTGGCATGTCGAAGAGACGCCAAGGCGTTCAGGCATTTCTGCCTGTCCAATAAGTCCGGAGGATCTTTCATCGAAACATTTTCTAACAGTAAAATGGGATAAAGAGAGACAGATACAATTTGACCAAGCGATTCCTATCAAATTATCAAACAATAAAAAATAAAAAGAATAACAGCATTTGAGTGAACTAATAAGACTCCCAGAAAATTTCCTGATTTGGCTGTGTTGCTTTTTAAAAAAATTATGTGCACTATGATTATTATTTAAGTAAACAGTCATCAGAGTAGTTCTGTGCACAAATACAATGAAGCATGAAAAATTCATTCAGTAAACAAATCAATGACAGCTGCTACTTACAATCTGGGATCTTATTAAGCATGTATAACATCACAGGGCACAAAATAAGTACAGAGCACTTTTTCCTTTGGCAGGATGCAAAGAAGGGAAATCTGGGACCAATAGCATTAACAATTTTTTTTAACAGAAGACATTTTGATCTCTAACCGTCTTTAAGGAAAACTGGAAATCAATTATGTCTCATATCAATGAGATATACTGAGAATAAACTGAGGATGACAATTTTTTTACACTAGATAAACTAATTCAACAAGATAACCATTAACAGAAACTTCACCCCATGATTGAGAACTCAAGTATCAGTTTGGAATTCCCTATTCTAAACCAAAATTATTAAAATTACAAATATAAAATACAGTGAACTATATTTCAAGTTTTATATGCCTTTTAAAAATAAAAAGCAACAAAGAACACTATTTAATTATGGCTATTCAGCTTGCCTTAATAATTTAAAGTTGGATTAAATGGCCCAAAGCAGCAAATACCCATATTTGAGAAGATGTCACATGACACTAAAGTCAAGTTTAGACAGCCAAATTTATCTCCTCTAAGCTACTGAAAAGTAGGCTTTTAAACTTTTGGGATTGGTACGTTCCATAAATGTACACAATATGCAAATGCTTCTTGAGTAATGATTCTTTGTTTAATACAATTAAGTCGGATTTACCATTCTTTTTAAGGATTCTCTTAAATATAAGACAGCCCACTAACACTTCTTCCCAGCATTATCATGATAGTAACAGATCGGATAGAGGTAGCGCATTTGTGTGGGCCAACTAATACAATGTATATATTTCTAAATGGGAGACAATAACAAAGATACTTTTTGATTTCTTCAGTTATCAGAGGATCCTATTACAACAATCAATGTTTATTCTGTGGTTTCTTTCTTTTTTTTTGAGACAGGTTCGTCCTTTGTCACCCAGGCTGGAGTGCACTGGCACGATCTCAGCTCACTGCAACCTCCTCCTCCCAGGCTCAAGCGATCCTCCCACCTCACCCTCCTGAGTAGCTGGGACTACAGGCATGTGCCACCATACCCAGCTAATTTTTCTGTAGATATGGGATCTCACTATGTTACCCAGGCTGGTTTCGAACTCCTGGACTCAAGCAATGTGCCTGCCTTGGCCTCCCAAAATGCTGCGACTACAGACATGAGCCACCACACCCAGCCAATGTTTATTCTAACTGATGAAATGTCATTAAAAAAGGCATAATGCCAATAGGAAACAAATCTATTAAAGGAAGAACTGTGGTTCTCTTTACTGGCCATGACACTGTAAAGGCTGAAGTGCTACACACTTATTTTCTGACCAGGTGAGCTGTACACCAGTTATTTGCATTGTTTCCCATTAACCACTGCTAACAAAATCAGAATATAATGTTTCATTACTCCCTTTTACTCATAAAATGGGAAGCCTCAAAAAGGATTATTACTCTGATTTATAAATATAAACAAATGTACCACGGGTATTCATTTCATAGGTGATATAGCTCAATTTTGTCTTTATAGTGATACAAAATATACAAGTAGCTCACTTTAATGTTTCTATGTCAAAATGCTTAACTGTGGTCAATACAAGCATCTGTGTAAAGCTCACATATCAGATAAAACAAACTACTGTAAATGAATGTTTACATTCTCTTAAAAGTTAGACATAACAAAGGTTGACTACTAAGTAATGTAATCCCAATAAATAGTATGGAACTTATTTTTTAAGATGTCAATTTTTAAATGAATAGTATGACAAGCTAAATTTTATTCCATCATCTTACCAAGTAGGAATGTCAGGAAGAGGGAGACAATGGAAGAGGGAAGTAACACAGAGGATAGGAAAAGGCAAGGCAAGCCAAAATTCTTCTTGTACTTTCTAATACTTTCATCCAGGGATCAGAGCTTGTAATTAGCATCTTACTCTGATTGTAACACAGATATTTTTAATGGGAGACAATGGCAAAAATATTTTGATAAATTATTTCATCCCAAAGTCAGATTGTAACCACAAACTCTTATTTTAGAAAACTGAGACACTGGCTTGCTACAGACAGTCAACATTTGAAGACAACACATTCTATGAAAATGAGATGAAAGGGACAGGCACTGAACAGAAGACTTGCACCAGGTTCCCTTTTCCATCACCATCAGAATGACCATGTTTCTTCATGCTCTGATAGTCAGAAAATCAAAAGATCCAAAATGGCTTCAATATTCAGGAGGTAGAAAACAGTAGAGGAGATATAATAATTCATCTCATTTTATCTTTTTCAAAGTTCTTAATATTAAAACAATACAAATTCATATGGTAGTACAGTGCTATTTATAAGCATAGATTGCCTGTTTCCTTTATATAATTAATAATATACAGTTTTATGTATGTTTTCATTCCTTTGAAAAAACTTCATTTAATGTGACAATCGCAAAGCTGCTGCTGGGAAAACACTGCTACCCTTGGTAGTAGAATCTTAACTTTAATATTTCTGAACTTTAATGTAGGCGTTTAAATTTTGAGGAGGATCAAAACTTTCCTGATAACACATCTTGGAGTTCTTAATTAGAAACAATAGAACTGTGAGCCATTTCATTATCTCCTAGAATGACCAGTGAAACAGATAAGAAACAGCATGGGAGGCAGGAGTTGGAAGGTGATAAAAATGTCAAAAGCAAAGAAATATAGCATTTTTTTGTTTGCTTGTTTTTGTTTTGTTTTTTGTTTTTTGAGACAGAATCTCACTCTGTAGCCCAGCTGGAGTGCAGTGGCATGATCTCGGCTCACTGCAACCTCCGCCTCCCAGGCTCAAGCAATTCCCATGCCTTGGCCTCCCGAACAGCTGGGACTACAGGTGCGTGCCACCATGCCCTGCTAATTTTTGTTATTTTTAGTAGAGATGGGGTTTCACCATGTTGGCCAGACTGGTCTCGAACTCCTGACCTCAGGTGATCTGCCCGCCTCAGCCTCCCAAAGTGCTGCAATTACAGGTGTGAGCCACCACACCCAGCCAGAAATACAGCTTTTAAGAAAATCTATTACTCAGTAACCTAGCATCAGGGCATGAAGGTACATACAACATTCTGGCAACAGAAACACTAGAAAGTCTACTACTATGCCTAACCATGTTCATTTGGTTAGAGATTAAATCAGTGACCAGAATCACACCATACCACAGGAAATGTTGGTCAGTTTCTCTCAATGCCTTACATGCAAGCTAGCTATCTGTCCCTGTTAACAAAACACCAGCCTGGAGATGGGGCCAGCAAAAAAACAAAACATGATTGCATTAAACAGGAGTTATATGTCTGGAACCTAGGCTCTTCAAAGTTAAAATAATTGAGCTCAGTATCATGAGGGGCTCCTTGACAATCAGGATGAAACTGAGCTACTAAGTCTATGCTGACAGAATTTTCTAATTAGCCTAAGAATATCCTGGCAGCCCCTTCTCTCTCAATTCCTTGAAGCTTTCTGGAGAGAAGACATGCCCCAAACCACTGTCCATGCAAAACACAGGCACATAATAACATAAACAGGTAAATGTAGCAATAAGGTAGAACAGAGAAAGCACTGTTCTCCTAATTTATGTGACTAATGTCACTCGGTATGACTTTTCTTCAGTGGCAGTCTGCCACTGGAAAGACAGTGCCTAAAAGTTTGCCCTGGATTGACCGGGCACGGTGGCTCACACCTGTAATTCCGGCACTTTGGGAGGCTGAGGCAGGCAGATCACAAGGTCAAGAGATCGAGATCATCCTGGCCAACATGGTGAAACCCCGTCTCTACTAAAAACATAAAAATTAGCTGGGTGTGGTGGCCAGTGCCTGCAGTCCCAGCTATTCAGGAGGCTGAGGCAGGAGAATCGCTTGAACCCGGGAGGCGGACATTGCAGTGAGCCGAGATCGCACCACTGCACTCCAGCCTGGAGACAGAGCGAGACTCCATCTCAAAAAAAAAAAAAAAAGTTTGCCCTGGATAACGTAGATCCAGAAACTAGGGAAGGCAGGAAAATAAAGCCCATCATTATCACAGCTGTGATGGCTGTACTGTAAAACCTACTGCCTTGACCCTAGCAAGACACATGCTAGTGAATTTCTGCCAAGAAGGGCGAGTTCACACTGGCACCAATATGAAGGGACTCTGAAGCAACTTCTCTGACAGTCCCTGAAAATCTACCCCAGTACTGAGGAGAGAGGTGTCTCTTAGTCTAAGCCACAAGTGTCTCTGTAGTTTCCTTATCCACCTGGTTTCAAACTGCATTATAAATAAGCAGATAATTTATCACCCCCTTCAATAGCAAATATATTTCTAATTTAAAATCACAAGCACCAAAAGAAATTGAGACTCTGTGTGAAGCTCAGAATGACCACATCAGCCTAACCCCTCATGCAGTAATCCTAGACAATAATGGGAAGTGGCCTGCATACTAGACGTAGAGTCAGGAGAGCTGGGTAAAATGTGAGATTTTCCTCATTTATAAAACGGCAATTAGCTACCCCATACGGCCAAGTGAGGGCTTTTAAAATAAATCATATATGAGGAAGTGCTTATCACATGGTAGGTTATAAAAATATCTTAACAGAGATTAATCTTCAATATATATTACTTGAGCTATGAGATGCCCATTAATACTTCTTACACACTGGAGAGTCCTATTTAATCAGACAATATGCTGACTATGTTAATTCACTTAACAGATTTATAGGGCTTTTTAAAAAATCATCTACTATGTATTAGGTACCCTTAGAGGTGCTAAGGATAAAGGACAGGCAAAAAGACACCTGAATTATAAGCTATACAATATACCAGGTTTTTATTATTAGCACTGCATAAATCAGTATACTGATTCTAATACTATACATCACCGGGTGTTTAAGAGTTTAACTGTGCTTGGGTTGACTTCTTTTGACCTATCATGTGCACATTATTTTCACTGTTAAGGCAGTTTGAATAGGTGCATTCAGTAAGTTGACTACTACTATTTACTGAGCAACTACTTTGTGCCAGTTATTGTACAAGTCACATTACATAAATTCTCTCACTTAAAACAACTTTCTAAGGTATTTATAATCCACAATTTAAAATGAGGAAACCTACCCAAGGTCACACAGCAATAGCAACTAATGGAATTAAGAGGCAAATAAGGCCAGGGGCACTGGCTCACACCTAGCAGTTTGGGAGGCCGAGGCGGGCAAATTGCCTGAGCTCAAGGGTTCGAGGCCAGCCTGGGCAACATAGCAAAACCTCATCTCTACTAAAATACAAAAAATTAGCCGGTCATGGTGGCATGCACCTGTAGTCCCAGCTACTCAGGGGACTGAGGCACGAGAATTGCTTGAACCCAGGAGGCAGAGGTTGCAGTGAGCTGAGATCATGCCACTGCACTCCAGCCTGGGCAACAAAGCAAGCAAAGCAAGACTGTCTCCAGCAACAACAACAACAACAACAACAAAAAAACAAGCCATATGAAAGACTGCTGCACACCAAGATCTGTGCTTCTATGCCTTCATTAGCAGGAAACGTAGTAATGGGGATATGGTTATTCTACAGGGCCTTCAAGTAAAGGGTTAGAATACAGAAAGACGACGGACAACATAGGACGAAACTTACCTATGAAACAGTAAACAATACCAAAGAGATTCACTCTGTATTATGGCAATTTAAAATGTAAATCGTGATTTGAAAGGAGTAGGTAGTTAGATCCATTGCACAATCCTGAGGAAATAAGTTTCACGCCCCAGTCCTCTGGTTCTGTCTGCTCTCAACCACTCTTTTTTTTTTTTTTCCTTTTTTAGATTTTACCCAAATATGTGGCAAGTTAAGACAGAAAAAAGAAAGATGTGAGGTGTGTATGTATTGTGAACAGTTTGTTTGGGTGGGGGTAGGTGAAGGAATGTTGAGATACTACAGGAAAATGTCTCCAAGAGAAAAGTTACAATGGAATTTTTTTTAACTTTGAGAAAAAAAAAAAGTATAAATTAGGAGAAAAAAGGGTAGCTTTCAGCCCCACAGATTCCTGGGACCTGAATGAATCTTGTGCTTTTATCCCATGCAGCTGAAAAGAACTGCATCAAGGGGATGAGCAGCTGTCTAGTGTGAGAAAACAGAATGGTACAGCCCAGGTCTGAAGTGCGTAATTATACACCAGATCCTCCAAGTTGCCCAGGAATATACAAACCAGTAACAAAGATCAAAAATTGTCTTTGACAAAGCCCAGGTTAGAAAAAAAGAGCAAATTATAAAAGATTTCAAGTGAGTCAACAGGGCTGGGATGTTAAGGACAACAGCAAAGCAAATCTTTCTGCCATTCAAAAAAAAAAAAAAAGGAAGTAAGATGTGTAAAACATTAGATCAAAGCTGATTCCTTCACCTTACCTGATCCCATATAACAGCTGATGAGATTCAGCTCATAGAGGTCTTTGGATCCTTCAGTAACTCAAACACCTTGAAGAGAGACTATGACTCTCTTACTTTATTACAAAATCTATTCTGTAATAGTTTCTAGCAAGAGTATAATATACTAAGAATGTTTTCAGCTTCTCTAAACAGAAGTTAAAGTTATAAAGGCAACAGACTAAGTTTAAAGGTATCACTGAAAGCTATGACAAAATCTCATATAAGTACACAAAACCAAGGAATAAAGATGACTGATGTTCCCTTAATACTTTCAAAAAAAAAATGAAAGGGATGCTGACAGATACAAGCAAACATGTAATTAACTTAGCCTTTGGCAACTTCAGTCTTTTTCTCATCTCCCTATACTCAAATAATTTTTAATAATACCTATAATTACAACACTACTTAGAAATGGTTGGTTTTATACTACAGGGTCAAGTAGAACACATCTTACCAGAATTAACATTTATCTTGACACTTCAGAAATCATTTTATAGTTCTACAGTTAATGGTGAACTGTAAAGCTGTTAAAAAATTAAGCCATTTAAGATTGGTTCTTCAGAGGTGCTATAGATACTACATACAGCAAAAAAATTTTAATGCATAGGCATAAGCTCAATTATAGATTGGATGCCCTTTGATTTTAAAATATGACTCATAAATGTGTCTGGTTTATATCTGTTGAGTTATGATATAGATGATTTTAGTTATCCCAAAAAGCATTTTTTTAAAAAGAGTCTATCACTTTTACTTTAAGTGATTCTGAGTCATGTCTCTCAAAAATTAAAACTCCAACTTTACTGGTACCTTTTTCTCTACCCTTATCACCAAGTTGAAATAAACTAAGAAACTGACCAATATTTATTGCGGCACTGGTATTTCAGGTAAGGGAGTAAGCAATGGAACTTGCTGAAAGTCTGGTGATGAAAAATAGCAACAGGGAGTCCCCACCGGCCCAGATAGGCTGCAATGCCTCTAAATTGTCATGACAGAGTAGCCAGCTGGTCACAGGTTTGACATAGGAGAAATACCACCTGGCAAGTTTCTAGGGAATGAGAGGCAGAAACAAGCTAACTTGACAGGATAAAAACATCAGAAAAAGAAGCCCACCACAATTCCATCATGAACTTCTCAAAACTACCAATAACTGAATACATTTCTCTACTTTTATGAGGATGACACTGCCAGACAGCAATTCTTCTTAAATTCAGAAGAAAGTTAGTTTAAAGCATGATTCTCACATAAATCATATTCAAAATGTTAACAGGGTCACAAACCTCCTAAAAAAAAAATTTACTAAACATTATCCATTAAAAAAATTCAGTCCCCCAATTTACATCCCTTACACTATAAAACAAATCTAGACACAGACATGTACAAATCTTATGAGATTATACAGCTATTAGAAGTCAAGAGCAATATGATGCAAATAATTCTTTTTTTTTTTTTTTTTTTTTGGCAGAGTCTTGCTCTGTCACCCAGGCTGGAGTGCAGTGTTGTGATCTCAGCTCACTGCAACCTCCGCTTCCTGGGTTCAAGCAATTCTCGTGTCTCAGCCTCCCGAGTAGCTGGGATTACAGGCGCCCACCACCATGCATGGCTAATTTTTTTGTATTTTCAGTAGAGACGGGGTTTCGCCAAGTTGGCCAGGTTGGTCTTGAACTCCTGCCTCAAGCAATCCACCCACCTCGGCCTCCCAAAGTGCTGGGATTACAGGCATGAGCGACCATGCCCAACCAGGATGCAAGTAATTTTGGAGCAATGAGTAAATTTGAAAACAATTCTGTTTTGGACCACATTTAATCCTGAAATCCGACCATTAAGCCAAAATACATAGAATAAGTTGGCTGATACCAATAACTTAATGCAATACTAGACAAAGTAAAACAGAACAGCAAATGGTATAAAAATTAAAGCAGAGTTAAAACCAACAAGACAAGCACAGGTTTTTGAAATAACATTTTATATTTTGAATTCATACATTTTTGCAAAATATACTGATTATGTAGAAATAAGGCCATTTAAAATACTATTAAATAGAGTGGCATAAAACAAATGAAGGCTGTTATTTCCTAAATCCATAAAACATTGTTAACATAGCTTTTATATGAAGAAAACAAACAACAACAACAAATATATACATATATATATATATATACACATGTGTACCTCCATCCTTCTTCTCCAATTCGTCCCTAATTAGAGGTGAGGTAAGTATCACCTTCAAGGTTAGCGTGGGCTCTTTTGTATTCCGAATTATAATAGATGCCTCATTTACACATTGTTCCACTTGATATTTCTCTTCTGTGAGTTTCTGAAAGTCACCAAGATTTCAAAATCACCCAGTTAATTAGACTGAAACCTCAAAAGAAAAAAAAAGAATGCTTGTACTAAGTTCTCAAATGTTATTGACTATTAATATTACTGTGCTCAAAGGGCAAAGAAAGCCTGTAACTAGTTCTTTACTGGGGATAACACTTTTCTCTCCTCCCAACTTACAAGAAAACCCTCTTTCTCCATTCTTTAAAAAGCAACCACAATGTCAACCATCCATACAATTATGAAACAATATTTAAAACCATTCTAATATTTGAAAGTAAAATGCCAATAGCATCAGTATGTGATAAATGGTAAATTATTGTTCTTAAAATTATTACAGAGAACTATTATAAAATAAGAAATAGCTGGGACTGCTCTCCAAAACAATAGCTCTTTTTGTAGAGCAGCCTGAACAGGAACTCCTACTTGGCAAAAACTTATGAATATAGGATTATGGAGCTTTTTAAAGAGCACCAAATAAGCATGAATGAAAAAGTATCTCTGCACAGTCACTGACCAGGAGGAAACAATGAGTATAAACAAATAACTTCTTCCCTTCTCTGACAACAGGTCTCAGAGATCTTCCAATGGGACCTACCACTATGGGTCAAGTCATCTGACATCTACAGAAAACATACATTGCTTCTTTTAACATACAAATATAAACAAACATACAATTTAGGTAGGGGCCTCCCACAAAATAATCACCTGATCAGAATTATATATTAAGTTATGCTTAATATATTATTATACATTAAATATATGATTTAAAATAAGTTACACGGGGCTTTTTTTCTTAGTGGTGAAATTTAGTGTCTATTACCTGACATACAGTAGCCAGGCTGAATAGGGACACTACCAAGTCCCTGCTCATCAGTGTGTATTAAAAGAATTCAAAGTCACTTACGTAAAAATAGCATTTTACCATTAAACGATCCCAAAAAAGTAGGAAAGGGAAAACTCATTATCCTACTTTTGAATAGAGGAAGCCAAGGAAGGAAAAGGCCATACGTAGATAAAAGAACCAGAATATAAAGAAACTGCAAAAAACAGCTCACATTCATTTTGTCACTAAAAGAGCATTAAAGATGTCTATCAAAGAATAAATTGAACTTCATTTTTCAATTATGCATGTCGATCACCATAAGACACACCCAAAATAATAAACATAATATGCATTTTGTGCTAGAGTAATTTTAAGTGATTTCTGGTTTTGGTCATCCTCCTCCTCCTTTGCTCAAAGAAGTTCTAAAAGCATCCTAGGAAAGAATATGAAGAGAAAAGGTAAGGTAAAACCTCAGCTAACTAACGTACTTAGATAACTGAAAGTTTTGCTATGTTAAGTGCTCGGGAAAAAGATTTTTGGTCCATAAGGAAATAATATCGTATCAGAGACTGGTTTTCCACACAAACACCATGAAAACTGGGCAGGGCAGGAGGGGCGGAGGGTGCTCGGGGAGAAAGGTTTAATTGTAAAAGTCACACTTAATTTCATGAATATTATTAGTAACAATACACTTGCACATATGTGTATATATGTGGGCATGTGTGTACATGTATATATTTTAATCTGAGATTAGTGTACAATCATCATCCCCATTTTACAAGAAAATGTATCTTTACCCAAACATAGATTTATTGTTGGAGAAATCTATTAGCTATGTTAAATTGAAAGATACTTCTCCTAATTTCCACCATTAGTCTTAAGAGTTCACACCTCTTTTACCTTCTGCCAGACAGCATTTCGAAGACCTAAAGGTATTTATATCTTTTTTAGTTTCTTTAGCCTAAAAAGCTTCAGTCTCCTAAAATTTGAGATGGTTTGTATACCCTGTACACCCTCCAGGGTAACCCCCTTGAATACTTGCTAACTAGACAAGAACCTTTTTAAACTGCGATGCTCATAAATAAAGACCCTCACTCAAGAGAGAAACAATGTGGAGTTTACAAAGTTGTGATCTGCACAGAGAAAGCTCTAACAATGCCAACTAAAGCTTGGCCCAATCTTCTGTGTCTTCAAAACAGGAGAGATGTGATGGATTTTCTGAATAAAAACTCCGATTTACTATTGCACTGGTTCTCAACCCCTTTTCAATGCTGCAACATCTGAGGATGAGGAATATGATCATTCTCATAAGAAACAAGATTCATGAAAGGGACAGAAAGGGGGTGAGGTGGGTGAAAAAGCCACTAGTATGTCTGATTCTGATAATTCTAGATGTAAGAGTAACGATGTTTACTATACTAACAGCAGAAATACAGATTAAATGCTAAAACAAAATAAAAATTGAAATGGGAACTTTATTAATATTCTAATAAACTACAAGTATAGTTAGCCAGAAAGCCCATTAATGAGCTTTCCACTTTGTAAAGCTTTATTCCATGTTTAATACATAAAGCTACGTTCCACTCTCCTTCCTCCAAATGATCACAAAAGGATTTTTTTAAAAGGGAGGGAAAGGTAAATAGATTCAACCCTATAAAAGACCAGAAAACATTTCTCCATCAAAATTGAAAGTGGAAAAGCCAAGTATGTTCTGTCACTTTAAAAACCATATATTAAGACAAAATGATAACATAGTGCCCCCAAAATTAATACAGGAGAATGTGCCAATCAGTAAAATAAATCTGAGTGTCAAGAATGGTACTAAAAAATCAGAGATGGTTTTGAGGGTCAGCTAGTGAATATGAAAGAAAATGATCTAGTAACAAAGCTAATAAAAACAAACTTAGAATTCATACATCTTGAAAAAAAGACCCCTTTTAAAAGATATACAAATAAAAGAAACTAAATTTTAAAAAGTGAGTGGTGGTGGGGAGCATTCAACAATTCACAAGTTTGGACTTATGGGCCAACATCTATTTCTGTGGCATTGATATGAAGACAAACTAATATAAAATTATCAAAAGCTGTAATTTAATTGGACCACAGACAATATGCATCTGAAACTGAAGATGATCACAGACTCCCAATCAGTGATGCAATGAGTCCTTGGGGTAGGCTGGCAGGGCAGGTCCTAGAATGACCAGAACCCCAGAATGGTTACCTTCATCCCTGAGGAGCCTTCAGCCTTCAGCAGCATCCTCCAGGGAACATGCCAACATCATATTTTTCTAAATGCATCCCAGTGTAAAAAAGGTTTGGAGACAAGAAATGAACAGTAATTTCCATTAACAGAACAAAGAGGTGGCAAATTAACTGAGTCTTCAGTTTTAAAAATTACTATCTATGAAAGTCTCTCGTTGATAAGAAAGTCTCTTAGTCTCTAGAAAGTATCTAGGCTGTTTTCAATCTTCCAATTATTTTCCGCAGTATACCAACCCTTCCAAGAACTTTATAATGGGGAGACCTAGCCTGGAAAAAATGAAGATTCTCAGCAAGATACAACGGAAAAGTTTAAGATGGTACCTTAATGGCCATCTTAATTTGGTAAATATATCCTGAGTACAAATCACCAGAAGTTTGCTTTAACTGTGATGAATTAGTCATTGACCCAGAGTAGCAGTACTCATTTTGTCTGTCTATCCTATTAGCTATTAGCAATTCTGGTTAATAATTTTTTCAAAGTCACTACCTATTTCACCTTTTTACAAATTCGCCTAGAGGTGCAGTTAAACTGTACTCACCTGAATCTGAATAGGAAGATTATCTTTGACTGTATTTAACAGGGTCTCTGTGGGTTTGTCTTTGCACATTAAAACCAGCTCCAAGTCCATATCATCTTTAATCAGCAAGCCTTTTGCAACCAGGCCAATCCTCATTACACCACACAATGTCCGACCACCTTGATCCCTAAAAATAAAAGTCTGCATGATTACTTTCACAACCTATTTCCCAAACTATAACTTAATCATCACTTGGCTTCCTGAATACCCTTATGAACTGATAAGGGAGTATGTAAATCCAGACATCCAAGTATCCACAAAATTAAGTCTCAGATTTGAGGCTTATAAAGTATCTATCTTCCCTCAAGGAGTCAATGGGGAACGTATTTCATACTACAGATCTTGTAATTCTTTACTACATTTATATTGCTTAAGAAAACTCGAAAATACTGTATTCTCTTAAATATTTTTTCAAATTGTTCTTTTAAATTTCCTTCTGGCCAGGTGCAGTGGCTCATGCCTGTAATCCCAACACTTTGGGAGGTCAAGGCAGGAGGATCATTTGAGCCCAGTAGTTCAAGACCAACCTGGGCAACACATTAACACCCTGTCGCCACAAAAAATGTAAAACAATTAGCCAGGTGTAGTGGCATGCACCTGTAGTGCCAGCTATTCAAGAAGCAATGGAGAGAGGATTGTTTGAGCCCAGGAGGTTGAGGCTGCACTGAACCATGTTTGCACCACTGCACTCCAGCGTGGGTGACAGAATGAGACCCTGTCTCAAAAAATAAAAATAAACTTCCTTCTGTTTTAGTAGTAATTAGGCAATTTGTGAGGAACATGAATACCACTGTATACTGAGAAAGAACATCAGCACAGAAATCTAAAAGACCTGGATTCTACTCGTAGTGCCTGCTGACTCAGTATCCACAACAGTAAAATGACTATTGGCTAGATGAGCTGAAGTTCCTCCCAACTACATCATTCTAAAGTGCCTCCCTTTCTATATCAGCTTATGGGGAAAGCAGAAAAATGTGATAAAAGTATAGAGCTAAGGAAGGAAAGATAAACTGCCAGCATATGCATTCCAAATCCAGGAGTAGCTAAAAGAGCAAACACTCAAAGAACATCATAAATGGTGCATAAGAAAGGTGCTCATCTATCCTTGATTTTAATTCTAAAAGTTCCTTATTGGTTCATTTCCCTTAATCACAAATGAAAATATTAACTAAGCTTAACCGTCTTTCAACAAATAAGCAAGTGTTTGAGTATGGCAAACATATTTACAGGAGTTACAGTCTCTCCTGCTCCTGAGGCTTACTCTGTAGTTAAGCAACAAAAGCAGTAACAGTTTAAGTGCCCTATTTAAAAGGGGAAGAGAAAGTAACATCTGAGCACAAACAGGTGTCACATATTCTCATTTAAATCTCACCACAAGCCTCCATTTGGAAGACAAGAAATGTGAGCCTCAGAAAAGTTAATTGTTCAAGTTCACCAAGAAAGTAAAATGGCAAAGCCTAAATTCAAACCTAAGTTGTTTTGACCACAACATTCAGGTCCCTTACATTATATGATTGCTTCCCAAGTTCAGAAAAGGGAGAGGTCAAAATTAGAGATGTCAAGCAAGGCAAACTGAAAGTCTGACTTCAGCAGAATCTTGATCTACCTAGATGGGAAACAGTCATTCTAGCTATAAGCAAAGAATCAGCAGAGTTGGGCAAGAATCAGCAGAGTTGAGAATAAAATGGAAAGGGAGAAGGAAGAGAAACAAATTGTGGCAGTGGAAACTAGAAAGGAAGATAAATAATCCAGCCATGGGTTCAGTGCCTGGCACACTTATAGAGATTCAATAAACATTAAATCAATGAAAAATGTTAAAGGTGGTATAAATATAGAAATAAAAAGCATTTCAAAGCAGGTGACCAAGTGTAGGCAATTGTCTGATATTAACAATAGAGAATCAGTCATCTTTGATTTCTTCTTCCTCTGTATCCTTGTCCTCTCATTCTTCCAAGTCTAATATTGTAATGGTTTATAAATTATCCCTCTATAATCACCATCAAACTTGCAAACCAGTTTCTTCAGGCTTTTATTACCTCTCACGTAGACCACCTCAATAACCTCCTCCTTACTGGCCTTTCCCACCTCTGTCATCTCCAAAGTACTGTATACAGCAACCAGAATAATCTTCCAAAGGCGCTGATTGGATAACACTCTACCTACTAATTCATTGGTGTCCCACTGAACACTTGGACACTTACCATATTGGAAAGCAATTTAGCACATGACATCACTTCCTGGTTCAGATCCTGGCTCTGCTACTTACTGTGTGACATTGGACAAATTTCAAATAACTTGACTTCTTTTGAGCCTGCTTCCTCATTTGTAAAACAGGAATAATACCTTTCTCACAGAGTGGTAGTGAGAATATATGTAACAAACTTTGGCCAGAGCCCAACAGATATTAACAGCTCAATAAACAAGTTATTATTCCTTAAACAGTTCTATACTTTCTCATACCTAGATCGGTGCTGAGATTTATTTTTTTCTTTCACTTTCACCACATGCCAAAACCCTACCCCTATCCATCCTCTGAGCCTATTCCAAGTGCTACCTCCTTCATGGAGCTTTTGCAGATTTCCAGAACCAGCACATCATTGTCTCTCCCTGCTCTGTACTTTCACATGTTATTCACAGGAAACTGAAGAATAGATGCTAAGAAAACTGGATCTGGAGTCAGAGAAACTTGAATATGAGTCCTGGTTCAACCACACATATTTACTAAGTAGCCTTAAGCAAGTTAAAGTTTGTTAATGATTCTGAGTCACTCTTTTTTTTATAAGCAAGTTTGGAGCATAGGAAATTTCACAAGTAAAACAGGAGTGGAGAAAGGAAGATAATAATATTAGAGACTGGTAGATTTGCTGCAAGATAGTAGGAAAAGTACTGTGGTACAATAGTTGGCACTCAATAAACAGTAGCTATTATTAGCTCAGTTATTAAATTCTAAACCATAATTATGATATACTTGGTCTTATCAGCCCACAGGTAGAAGACAGCATGATTGAGCAGAAAATCAATTCCTAATTCAAACAGTTCTGAATTTGAATTTAAAAATTGGAACATAGCAGTTATTGTAAAGCAAGCAACCCAATGTATTTGAATTTACTATATGTGAATTTCTTAAAATTAAAAACAGAATTCTAATATTCCTAATAATACATATTGTAGGACCTTGTATAAGTTATTTGACTTTTGAATCCATTTTTAAAAAGGTAAAGCATTAAGTTAAATTAAGACAGCATAGGTAAAAGCTGCCTAACCGTGCCTGGCAATGGAAAATGCTTAATTGCTTAATAAATACAAGCTACCCCCCACCCATCTCTGTGTCCTTCAGAGTGGTTAACACTCACCAGGCGCACAATATATGTTTATTACCAGAACACAACTCTGTCCTTGGAATACATGCCAGCCTCTGATATAAGAATAGAATCATTCTGCACTCCTTAAGTTCCACCACATGGGAAGGATCATAGGCAAGGGCTCACCCAGGGACTGTTCCACAAAACGGAAAGACTGTACATAGACAACCAAGAGCATCCACACACAGAAGTATAAAATCCAGGCCTGGCATGGTGGCTCATGTCTGTAATCCCAGCACTTTGGGAGGCCAAGGCAGGAGGATAGCTTGAGGTCAGGAATTCGAGACCAGATTCGGCAATGCAGCAAGACTCTGTCTCTCCAAACAAAATTCTTTTTTTTTAAATTAGCCAGGCATGATGGCACACACTTATAGTCCTAGCTATTCAAGAGGCTGATGTAGGAGGATCACTTGAGCCCAGGAGTTCAAGGCTACAATAAGCTATGATCACACTACTACGCTCCAGCCTGGGCAACAGAGCACACTATCTCTAAAAAAATAAAAATAAAACTTCAAATAAAAGTATGGAGCATATTATCCTGTACAAGTCTTTAAATCACAGACCTCATCCAGTTAAGCAAGTCTATAGGAGTGCTTTCCAAAATATGCCAGGCTTGAGAAGAAACAAAATTAGAAAATGTATTAAAAAGACATAAACTTCACTGAAATGTACACTTACAATTAGTAAAAATAGCAAATCTTATGTTATATATTTTACCACAATAAAAAAAAGTTTTTAACATGACATAAACATGTAGCAAAGTACAATTTAAATCTGGAATACATGACTATTTAACTTGCACAGGAGCTGAGATACATATAGAACTAAATAATTAGAGAACATTACTAATGAACATGAACTCCAAATCTAACAGTAACATTTGTACAGACATCATATATGAGAAAAATTACACATTTCCAAGAACCTTCAAAGTGACAAAACCATGACCAGACACAATGTATAAACTGCCTGTAAATAGTTAAAAAAAATTGTGCTCTTCAGCAATAAAACTGACACACTGATTATCTTTGATCTGAAGATAAAAAAAGTTATACTATCTTTCAGTGAAGAAAATCCATTTATCAATACTTTCCTATTATCACACCGATTTAAAGTTAAAAGCTGCAAAAATTCTGTAACCTCTTTCACTTACAAATTATAGCCAAAGCAATGTTTTTATTCATAGAGTATAGTCAAATGAGCTCCATCTTTCAAAGTTAGACACTTATTCCAATCATAGTGACAACTGCTCAAAACAGTAACTTTAAGCTTAGCCTGGCATAAAAAGATTAATGATCTAACTCCAGGTACCATTTCAGTTTCACTAATCTATTATTGTCACACTTAGAATATGCTACTATAATTGTTGAGGGGTGTGGGTCCCATTAGATCTTTATCCAATCCACAAATATACAAAGAGCAGTTACGATATGCAAGACACTGCTAAATTCCTGGGAATCAGTGAGGTAGATACAGTCAAAAATACCTTTAAAATACATTTTCCTACATTCTTTCTTCTACACAAGGATTTTTAAATGCCTTACAAAAATGGTATTTTATGATCTCCCCAGAGATCAAAAACACTACTATTTATTTCAAAATTTAGGAGGCTGAATCAACACAGGAAAAAGATCATAACTTTGAAACATAATGATTTTAAAGGACTTGGTGTTCTCTCAAAAGGGATCCTAAACAGGTCCATTTTCTTTCTCTGGCTCTAATCTTTATTCTTTACTTGCTTTCCTTTCAAATTTAACTCAGAAAATCTCCATGTAACATTTACTTCCTTGGTTATAGTCTCACATATGCATAAGACAAAATCCAAAAAACAGCGTAACACACACTCAATCCAGCAGACCTTAGAGCTTTGCTGTGCACTCTAGCACAGCATCCCAGAGGTCAGTCCACACTCACTTGGAATAGTTTTCTCCGGCCTCATCTTTCTTCACTTCTGTCTCACCCTCTGTTTTTGTGCCTTTATTTGTTTCATCCAACCAATCTGAGACATGTTTAAGAGCACATTCAACAGTAGATACCATATTCTGAACAGCTTCAAGTTCCTCCGGAGATGGATAGATTGTTGAATGTTTCACCATAACATGGCGATCATCATTAGCAAAAGATCGAATAGATCTCTGTTAGAAGGAGAATGAAAACAATTACTTCAACAAAAGAAACATCACCTGAAAAAGATGATATACAACTATATCTTTAGCCAACCCATAGCACTGACTGTCTACTGTGAAACAGTTAATACTGAAACAAGAAAAAACTGCTCCAGAGTGGGAAGTAAAATCCCATTCTACTGAACTCCTCACCAGAAAACAAGAGCTCTTCCATTCATGTTTTGGTAAGGTTCACTTCAGTCACTCTTGGCATTATTTATAAATAATGTTATCTTGGCCAGGCACGGGGGCACATGCCTATAATCCCAGCACTTTGGGAGACCGAGGTTGGCAGATCACTTGAGGTCAGGAGTTTGAGGCCAGCCTGGCCGACATGGTAAAACCCCGTCTCTACTAAAAATAAAAAAATTAGCTGGGTGTCGTGGCATGCACCTATAGTCCCAGCTACTGAGGAGGCAGAGGTTGCAGTGAGCCGAGATCACGCCACTGCATTCCAGCCTGGGCAACAGAGTGAACTCTGTCTCTAAATAAATAAATAAATGAATAAAGTTATCTTTTAGCTGAACCTACACATTCTGAATACTACTTCAACAAATGTCATCCACATCACACATCATCTGCAAGAATTAGATACTTCTTAGCTTCAAGAGAGTCCCAGAAATGCAGGATGGTGAGTGACTCATAAACTGCCAAAGACTTCTAACCTTTCCAAACTGCCAAAGACTTCTAACCTTAGAAAATTGAGACTTCAGGGCTGGGCATGGTGGCTCATGCCTATAATTCCCAGCACTTTGGGAAGCTGAGGTGGGAGGATCGCTTGAAGGCCAGAAGTTGGAGACCAGCCTGGGTAATGTAGCAAGATCTAATCTCTCCAAAACATAAAAAAAATCAGCCAGACATGGTAGCGGGCACCTATAGTCCTAGCCACTCAGGAGGCTGAGGCAGGAGGATCCTTAGAGCCCAGGAGTTCGAGGTTAAGTGAGCTACCACTATGTCACTGCACTCCAACCTGGGCAACAGAGTAAGACCCAGGTCTCTATTTAAATTTTAGAATTTAGGATTTCAAAATATAGAATAATATGAAATAAAAAGTTATCTGTGAACACTATAAGAAAACTACAAAAAACATTAAAATAGTGTTCACTATTTGACATTCAAACCTTTGGTGCAAGGCCTTTAATTTTTTAAATAGACTAGTGGGAGACATTCCAAATGCAGAGTGGGAAAAATACATACTGCAAAATGACAAGCTAATTTACAAATATATTCTCAATCAAAATCTCCTCAGGATTGATTTACTTAAATCTCAACAAAAATCATTTTAAAGCTCATTTGGGGAAAAACATAAATAAGGGTATCAAGAAATACTCTACAAAGATCGAAGGGTGGTACCATTAACTAAAATGAAATATCAGATCAATGGAACAGACCAGAACCCAGAAAATGAATGAATTTCATGAAAATTTAACAGAGTAGATTCTATACACTCATGAGTCACACATCCAAAAACCTTTAAATTTTTCCAAATTTACAAATATCACGAAGACACTTATACCAATACACAGCAAAATGAACAAGGATAACTTAGTGAGTTTTCCATAAAGCCTAAAATATTCCATTTAAAAGCTGGTTATACTGTCTTTACTTACATGAAATTATATGTTAGTACATGGTAAATATTTTGTTTTGAAGTCCATCACAAACTAAAACATTCTCAATTTTTTATGAACAGTCTTGCCTCTTTTGTTCTTGTTTGAATATCTATGTTTAAAAATCACATTATTTTTGGATAACACTAAATTAACACTATAGTGTCACTGTCCTCTATAAATCAAACTTTGGTTGAAAAGGTAATCATTTGAAAACCTCTATCATTATATAAAAACAGAGCTAAAATAGATTACAAAGCTTTTCTTTTTCTCAATAAAAATCATCTGTCTAGATGTCTTTCTTGCTCAACATCCACAACCAGTTTTCCAACTGGTGCAGTTTGCCACAAAGAAACAAATTTTTTAAACACTTAGTGAGACATATTCATCTATCCCAAAGTAAGTACTAAAGAACAAAAGAGCCACAGAGTTGGAAACGCTAGGCTGTTACCTAGGCTCATGTACTTGCTAAATTACCTAGTCCTGCACACCGGCCACACCTGAGCAAAACTGCATATTGATACATTACATAAACATTTGTCATTTATCACACAAATAATACAGACTGCCAATGTTAAATCTAAAAATGTTACATCTAACATTCTACTGGATGTGACAGGATAAGCACCATGAAACAACAGTGACAGGCCAGGCATGGTGGCTCATGCCTGTAATCCCAGCACTTTGGGAGGCCAAGGCAGGCGGATCACCTGAGGTCGTCAGTTCGAGACCAGTCTGACCAACATGAAGAAACCTCGTCTCTACTAAAAATATAAATTTAGCCAGGCATGGTGGTGCATGCCTGTAATCCCAGCTACTTTGGAGGCTGAGGCAGAAGAATTGCTTGAACCCAAGAGGTGGAGGTTGCAGTGAGCTGAGATCACACCATTGCACTCCAGCCTGGGCAACAAGAGCAAAACTTCGTCTCAAAAAAAAAAAAAAAAAAAAGAAACAGTAACAGGAAAAATTGAAGAAATGCAGAGAAATCTTATTTACTCAAATAAGCTCTAAACAGATTTTCTTTAAGTATTAAAAAAATAAATCAGACTGGGCACAGTGGCTCACGCCTGTAATCCCAACACTTTGGCTCACGAGGAGGGTGGATCATCAGAGGTCAAAGAGTTCAAGACCAGCCTGGCCAACATGGTGAAACCCTATCTCTACTAAAAATACAAAAATTAGCCAGGTATGGTGGTACACCCCTGCAGTCCCAGCTACTCAGGAGGCTGAGGCAGGAGAATCACTTGAACCCGGGACGCAGAGGTTGCAGTGAGCTGAGATCGTGCCATTGCACTCCAGCCTGGGCAACAGAGTGAGACTCCGTTTCTTTAAAAAAAAAAAAAAAAAAAAGACAAAAAATTAAATCAGAAGAACCATGCAGAAAGAGAAAATTCTCATTGCAATCTGAGATCTAAAAAGCAAGTAATAAGAGAAACCAGAAAATACTCATCAATTAAATTATATAAAAACACAAAATTTATACACCAGAAAATCTAAGCTGAATTTAAAAAGAATAAACTAAGGAAGACATCTTCATCCACTCTGAAAAATAATAAAGCATTTCTTTTAGTTGTAAGAATATCAAGACTATAAGAAATCAGCGGAATGAGAGGTAAATAATTCACATGGTAAGATATAAAATAATCAGTGTGGTTTTTTCACATTTCACCACATAACTAAAATGACAGGGAAAATCCCAAGTTAACATTTGTTCCCACAATCTAGATCTAAAATATCAGAATTTCTTCTCTAAGGAGTCAGCTGATTAAGTTATAATCCTTGGCACAAATATTTTTAAAAGCAAGTAACATTTAAAGAAACACCACCAGGCTGGGCACAGTGCCTCACGCCTATAATCCCAGCACTTTGGAAGGCTAAGGCAGCAGCAGGGTTCCTTGAGCCAAGGCGTTCCAGACCAGCCTGGGCAACAAAGCAAAACCCTGTCTCTACAAAAAATTTAAAAATTTGCCAGATGTGGTGGCATGCGCCTATAAGGCCAAGCTACTTGGGAGGCTTGAGGCAGGAAGATCCTTTGAGCCCAAGGAGTTGGAGTTTGCAGTGAGCTATGATCATGTCACTGCACTCCAGCCTGCAGGACAGAGCAAGATCCTGTCTCAAAAAAAAAAACAAAACAAAACAAAAAATCAAAAAAATCACCACCAACAGACCGGCTAAACAACATATTCCAAATAATCATACTGGTGATTAACATTTTCTGCTTTTTCTCTCATTGGTAATGTGTTTTTAAAATCTTGGCCAGGCACGGTGGCTGATGCTTGTAATTCCAGCACTTTGGGAGGCTGAGGTGGGTGGATCACCTGAGGTCAGTTTGAGACCAACCTGGCCAACATGGCGAAATCCCGTCTCTACTAAAAATACAAAAAATTAGCTGGGCATGGTGGCAGGCACCTATAATCCCAGCTACTCGGGAGGCTAAGGCAGGGAGAATTGCTTGAACCTGGGAGACGGAGGTTGCAGTGAGCCGAGATTGCGCCATTGCATTCCAGTCCGGGCGACAGGGTGAGACTCCGTCTTTAAAAAAAAAAAAAAAAAAAAACCTTTTCTCGCTTATACTTAGGAGAAAAAAAATTCATATAACACCCTCCAGAACTCATAATACTAAGGGAAAAAAATCAGCACATTTTACCAATTAAAAGCCTAGGCACCAGAGACTATGAGCTCATCTAACATCACAAATTCAATTTAAGTCTGAACTCTTCCCAAAAAGCAAGGTTTCTTTGATTCCCAATTCAGTGCCCCTACCATACTCAGCACTTGACCCTATTATTTTAAAAGTATGAAAAAGAGGTGGCTTTTTCAGTTAAACATTCACACATATTATAAACTTCTACATCATTCATATCACTAATTAAAGGACTGGTTCAGAATTTTTAATTTCCACAAGAAAAAAACTGAACTTAAAGTTAAAAACCTAGCTATCTGTATCAGTTTGCTAATGCCAGTTTTATTAGAAAATATTATTTATGAGCATTTCCTCCTTTGTTTTAATAACTCATGGCCTACAGGCTCATGGGGCCCTACCTTGTGGTTTACATGGCTTGTAGTAAATCTGAATTCATTCGCTTTGAATAGTAGAGTGCCATCTTTATATGATACACTAAAGCCAAAAATTAACACCACTGTTTTTCATTTGCCCTCACTGTTAACATTTCCAATTTTAAATTACTGGAGTCTTTTGTAACTAAATTATGAAAATATCCACAGTAACCTACCATGGTTTTCTATAGTATTTTAGCTTCTTTTTCCGATCCTTTCCCCTCTTTCTTGTCGTCTTCACTAGACACTGTTTTGTGTAACAATACCTCCTCATAAGCCTGAGTCCCCTGACAGCTCAGCGTCAATATAGCAAATATGTCTGAAGGCTTGTTCTCTGGAACACACCTGCAAGAGAAGAGGAAAACAACTTCAAAAATGCTTATTTACTATTAGCTTCCAATATGAGTGTGCAACCCATAAACATGTTCCTGATTAAAAAGAAATAAACTCAATAGAGGAAAATTCCCTCAGTTCAAACAAAAAGCTAACACATCTTTTGAAGGCCTGGGCCCAGGAGCCTAGGTGATATGGCCAGAAAAGTAAGCCTCCTGTAGCTACAATGTGGCAGCTGGCTGACTAGCACTCAATGAGATAAATACATTTGCAAAGAGATTCAGTCAAGAAGCACCACCTGAAAGAGTAATACTACCACTGATGGCAACAAGTTGCAGTTAACCATTAGATTTTCAATTAGAAATTGGCATTACTCAGACCCATCTGAAAATTCAGTAAAGACACCTGAAAATATAACAATACCAATGATTATTCCATGATGCTTTTACATTGGGTACTGCCATTAAAGAGTACACGTTGGCACAATGTTTGTTCTTTAATTTTTTTCAGCCTAAAATTCAGAATGCTTTTTTGGCTCTACTTCCTAACTCCCAAAAGGCCCTATTTGTCCCTGGCCCTGTATGCACTGCTATGCCAGACTCCTGAATATTCACTAGATCCTGACTTCATTACCCCTGGATGTCCCTCACCAGATTTCCACAGTATTATTTCTATCCAGAGTCCTAATCATTGTTACCTATTTTGTTCCACCTTTATGAGATTTTATTCCAGACATAGTAAAAGTAAACTTTTCTGAGCAATGATGAAACACTTATATTATAAACCTAGCTACAAGAAAAGGAGAAAAAAATTAAAAAAAAAAAAAAACAGAACATCAAAATACAGCACATGCTTTAACTATGTGGCTATAAGAGGACATAATTTACATACCATATATCATATAAACTCACAAAGAAAATAACTTTCTCTTCATTTAAATATCTTTCCTTTAAATTAAATTTCCTTTAATAAGGAAACACCCTATTGTCAGTAACAGTTTCTTAATATTATCAGTTAGGCCAAGTGAGGTGACTCATGCCTGTAATCCCAATGCTTTGGGAGGCCAAGACGGGAGGACTGCTTGAAGCCAGAAGTTCGAGACCAGACTGGGCAACAGAGCGATACCCTATCTCTTTAAAAAAAGATACTATTTAACAGAAGAGATTCTAATAAATGGAACTTACTTTATTATCACTCATATCGCATTAAGGAAGGAATGCGTAAGTGCTGCAATTCATGGGATCCTTTTGGACAACCAAAAAACAGGGATCAAAATATGATCCCACAGTAAGAGATATCTCAAAAATGCTCCATCTAAATAACATAATACTAAATACAATATTAAGATTTTACCTTTCCTATAAATACCTTACTATATAACCAAAGTCTTCAGCATCTCCCATTCCCAACCCTACTCCATTCTAAGGGATTCAGCTAGTCACTATTTAGCTGTGAATCCAGCAGCCAAAAACGATTGCTATGTGTTCAGTCAACAAGTGAAACAAAGTACAAAAGCTTTCTTTATATTAGTGAAGCCAGTTCTAGACCATCCTGGCTAACATGGTGAAACTAACAATACAAATTAACAATACAAAAACTAAAAATGCAAAAAAATTAGCCAGGCATGGTGGCAGGTGCCTGTAGTCCCAGCTACTCGGGAGGCTGAGGCAGGAGAATGGCGTGAACCCGGGAGGCAGAGCTTGCAGTCAGCCAAGATCACGCCACTACACTCCAGCCTGGGCGAAAAAGCAAGACTCCATCTCAAAAAAAAAAAAAAAAAATGTGGAGCCAGCCAGGCATGGTGGCTCACGCCTGTAATCCCAGCAATTTGGAAGGCTGAGGCCAGGAGGATCACTTGAGCCTAGGAGTTTAAGACCAGCCTGGGCAACACAGTGAGACCCCATCTCTACCAAAAAAATTAACAACAAATTAGGTGGGCATAGTGGCACATGCTTGTAGTCCCAGCTGCTCAGGAGGCTGAGGTGGAATGATCACTTGAGCCCAGTAGGGTGGGGCTGCAGTGAGCCATGAACACGCCACTGCCCTCCAGCCTGAGCAACAGAGCGACCCTGTTCTCAAAATAATTGAATAGATTGAAGGCAGAAAAGGAAGAACAATGCTATGAAATAGCTTCAGATGTAGTGGAAAAATCATGGATCACCAATATGAAAAGTACAGCACTCCACTGTCATTTAGCATGGGGGTAACTACCCTACCATCAAGAACCTCTGGGAACTTCAGAGTATGATAGCATAGTGCAATAACTCATGGAAAAAAAACTGTATCTCTATTCACTGTATGTTCTATTGGTGCTATAAAACAAACTTAAAAATCATCTGACCAACTCTACCCTCATTTTAAAAATGAAACAGAATCAGCAAACAAGGGACAAGACATGGTCTGAAACCTAAATTACAGACCAATGCTTTTTCCCCAATATTTATCAATCTGATTGAGAAAAAAGCCAAATTTATAATATATCTGGTTTACTCTGAACTGAAATGGAGAAACTACAATAGCTTTTAAGAGTTTTTCTTTTTTTTTTAAAAAAAAAAAAAAAAGGTCAACTTAGTGGATAAAATTCTGGTCTTAAAAAACTAACTTTGCTAGTTAATAGCTATATGACCTTAGAAGTTATGTGACTCAAAGAGTCATTTAATTTCCTTGGGTCTCTGTTTCCTTTCTTAATAAAATGAGAAATAATTCCACTACTAATTAGTAGATAACATGTATGTAGCTCAGACTTTGTACTCACTGTTCCTAAGACTTTTCATATATTAACTCAAGCCTCCCAACAATCTCAATTACTGTCTCCAATTAACACATAAGGAAACTAAAGCATAAACAGATAACACAACCTAAATAAGACCATAAAGTAAACAGTAGAGCCAAGATTCATATCTAGACAATCCTCTTTAATACTGTTTTGGCTCTAAAGGACTTATATTTCCTATAGAGGACAAACTTCAGCTATTTAAAAAAAAGTCTATGTGACCATAGAACACACAGGCTTTGGAGTCAAGTACCAGCTTTGTCACTTCCCTTATCTGAGCCAGAGTTTTCTCACCCATGAAATGGGCTGACTAGTATCTACTCCAAACTAAATGGACAGGTTATATAAAAATACCTAATAATATCTTACAAATAGTATACACCCAATAAATGGTTTCGGGAAAAAAACACACCTCAAATTTCCTAATGTCAAATAGAAACATTTTGTTTATACATCAGATGTATGTAAATTTCTCTGAAAAACTAAGCCTAGAAAAATATTAACTATGCACTCCTTAGAACAGCTTACGCAGAAGGTGGCGTTATATATAAAGGAATGTGTGTCACTTTTTAATTGAGCACTTTTTTCAATTAATGGACATTATTTTCTAGAGCAGCTTTAGGTTTATAGAAAAGTTGAGTGGAAAGTGGAAAGAACTCCCATACACCTCTTCTCCCCACCACCCACCACCCACCACACATAGTTTCTCCTATTCTTGACATATTACCTTAGTGTGGTACATTTGTTACCACTGATAAACCAATGTTGATACATTATTATTAACTAAAGTTCATAGTTTACATTAGGGTTCACTCTTTGCATTGTACATTCTATGGATTTTTACAAATGACATGCATTCACCATTACAGTATCATACAAAATAGTTTTAGTTTAACACCCCTGAAAATCCCCTATGCTCCACCTATTTGACCTTCCCACCTTCCCCACCCCCAAGCCCTTGGTAACCACTAATTTTTTTCAGTCTATAATTTTGCCTTTTCAAGAATGTCATATAGTTGGAATAATATATGTAGCCTTTTGAGACTAGCTTCTTTCACTTAGCAATATGCATTTAAGATTTCTCCATCTTTTCATGGATAGCTCATTTCTTTTCATTGCTGAATAATATTCTGTTGTATGGATATACCACAATTTATCCATTCAACTACTGAAGGACATCTTGATTGATTCCAAATTTTGGCAATTATGAATAAATTCCCAAAAACTTATTTTCAAAGTTTTTGGGTAAATCTCAAAACTAGGCCAGGTGCGGTGGCTCACGTCTGTTAATCCCAGCAGTCTGGGAGCCCGAGGCGGGCGGATCACAAAGTCAGAAGATCGAGACCATCCTGGCTAACACGGTGAAACCTCGTCTCCACTAAAAAATACAAAAAATTGGCCAGGCATGGTGGTGGGCGCCTGTAGTCCCAGCTACTCGGGAGGCTGAGGCAGGAGAATGGCGTGAACCCAGGAGGTGAAGCTTGCAGTGAGCTGAGATCGTGCAACTGCACTCCAGCCTGAGCGACAGAGTGAGACTCCATCTCAAAAATAAAAATAAAAATCTCAAAACCAACAAACAACTATGCTATCTATATTCAAACTATGAAACTTAAATATTTTGGGATTTTTTTTCCTGAAATGCAATAGAGAGAATATAAAAATACTTTCTTTAAAAATCCCAAGTGATGTTTTGCAAACAGTTTGTTATGGAATCCAGTAAATTTACTCTCAAAACAGTGACTAGGAAACCTTCAATTTTGTTAATACTAATATAAGCCACCTAAAACAAGCTATGTAAAAATAAACAGGCTTTATTTCATTATGAAAGAACCACCGCACATCTACAATATTAAATATGGGCAAGAAAAAATTAGAAAAAGACACCTCACTGCCTCTCCCAGAAGATCACATTAAGATAAACTATGTGAGATTCAATAGCAAAGACTTGGAACCAACCTGAATGTCCAACAATGATAGACTGGATTAAGAAAATGTGGCACATATACACCATGGAATACTATGCAGCCATAAAAAATGATGAGCTCATGTCCTTTGTAGGGACATGGATGAAGCTGGAAACCATCATTCTCAGCAAACTATCGCAAGGACAAAAAACCAAACACTGCATGTTCTCACTCATAGGTGGGAACTGAACAATGAGAACACATGGACACAGGAAGGGGAACATCACACACCAGGGCCTGTTGTGGGGTGGAGGGAGGGGGGAGGGATAACATTAGGAGATATACCTAATGTTAAATGACGAGTTAATGGGTGCAGCACACCAACATGGCACATGTATACATATGTAACTAACCTGCACGTTGTGCACATGTACCCTAGAACTTAAAGTATAATAATAATAATAATAATAATAATAATAATAATAAAAAGAAAATGTAGCACATATACACCATGGAATACTATACAGCCATAAAAAAGGATGAGTTCATGTCCTTTGTAGGAACATGGATGAAGCTGGAAACCATCATTCTCAGTAAACTATCACAAGGACAGAAAACCAAACACTGCATGTCCTCACTCATAGGTGGGAATTGAACAATGAGAACTCTTGGACACAGGGCAGGGAACATCACACACCCAGGGCCTGTCGTGGGGTGGGGGGCTGGGGGAGGGATAGCATTAGGAGAAATATCTAATGTAAATGATGAGTTGATGTGTGCAGCAAACCAACATGACACATGTATACCTATGTATCAAACCTGCACATTGTGCACATGTACCATAGAACTTAAAGTACAATAAAAATAAATAAAAATTTAAAAAAAGAAAAAAAGATAAATTATGTGAGATTTACAAGTAAATATATATTTATTAATTGCCTATTAATTTGTATGTATATGCTTGGTAGCATGGAGAATACAAAGATGAATCAACTCAGAACACACTAAGGGGCCAAGTGCGGTGGCTCACACCTGTAATCCCATCACTTTGGGAGGCAGAGATGGGTGGATCACTTGAGGTCAGGAGTTCAAGGCCAGCCTGGCCAACATGGTGAAATCTTGTCTCTACTAAATATACAAAAATCAGCCAAACGTGGTGGCACATGCCTGTAATCTCAGCCACTCGGGAGACTGAGGCAGAAGAATCACTTGAACCCAGGAGGCAGAAGTTGCAGTGAGCCAAGATTGTGCCACTGCACTCCACCCTGGGCAACGGAGTGAGACTCCATCTCAGAAAGAAAAAAAAAAGAACACACTAAGGAAAGTAAGAGCAAATACATATAAATCCAATACTCTCCCCAAATCCCTTCAAATAAATTCAACTTTCTCTACATGGTGGCATTATTTCTATGCAATAGTAATGTGAAAAGAACACTGAATTTCAATATTTTCTTCTGGAAGCTTCTTTTTCATGTAAAAAAAAGGCACATGCAAGAAGGTTAAACCTATCAATTACTTATCAATAGCTAATATAAAATCCTCACCTAGTTCCAAATTCCGGCTATTCCTCCTTACCCAAAAACACCTATAATGATGGAAAAGCTCTATTCTACCATATCACTTGAAGGCTTGCAATAATGGGCAGAGGCCGAAAGGTCTTTTCTCAATTAACGGTATGTACAAAGAAGATGCGATGGCTATAATCCGAACCTAAAATATACTGAATGAGCCAGCTAAGTCGAACCAGAATGAGATTCCTGAATATTTACTGTCAGTGAGCAAAATGGAAAAGCTCTTATTGAATAACCAATCAAAAGAGTGGATAACAGAAAAACACATCCCTTTACTAAAATAAACAGTTATTAGCCCTTCTCAATCACTGGTGCCTTATGTGACAAAACAACATTCAGCCAGACAGATGACTCACTTGTTGAAAGAACCAAAAATTCAATGCATTTCAACAAGTATTTACCGAACATCTGTAATATCCCAGGCACTGTCCTAGGCACTTTGGCTACCAACAGTGAACAAACAGACAAAAATCCTTGCCCTTATGGTTTAAGCCCAGAAGAGGGAAATAATCAAAAGACAATAAATATAAAAATAAGAAAAGTAAGCAGTATGTTAGAAGGTGTGAAATGCTTGGAAAAGAGAGGAAGCAAGTTGAGGAGGCAACAGAGTAAGCACACACAGATAATACACGGAGAAGGAGTGCCATTTTAACAGATAGTCAAGGGTTCACTGCAAAGGTGGCACCTAAGCAAAGACTTGATGGGGTTAACAGCTATGCAGATGTCTATGAATTGAGCACTTCTGGCAGGGGAGTTAAAGCAGTGGTCCTAAGGAAGGGTGTGCCTGCGTTAAATGGAAGAATAATAATGAGTCCAAAGTGGCTGCAGTGAGGTGGGGGGAGAGAGGAGGGCAGAGAAGACAGAAAGGTGGGGGTGAGGGGACCAGACCATATATGGCAGAGGCTGGCAAACTTTTTCTTTAAAGTGCCAGATAGTAAATACATCAGGCTTTTCATGCCATAAGGTCTCTACTACTCAACTCTGCCTTCATGGTGCAAATGTAGCCATACATGATATGCAAACAAATGGGTGTGGCTCTGTTCCAATAAAACTTAATTACGGACACTGAAATTTGAATTACATGTAATTTTCACATCAAAAAATATCAATTTTTGATATTTTTTAACCACTTAAAAGTATAAAAACCATTCTTAGCTCACTGGTCATACAAAAACAGGCAATGGGCCAAATTTGGTCATGGGTCAGTTTGTCAAGTCCTAATTTAGGGCCCTTCTGGTCACTTTGAAGACTGTAGCTTTTACTCTGAGATGGGGAGCCCTTAGAGGGTTTTCAGCACAGAATGACAACATCTAAGTCATATCTTTAAAAGATCACTATGGTTACTTGTTGAAAACACTGTATAAGAGTGGAAGGAAGGAGGCCACTTAAAGAAGTTTAGTGATCATATTCTGGATATATTTTGAAGGTAAAAGCCACAGCATTTCGAATAGATTGGATGTGGGGTGTGAAGGAACTGGAGGCATCAGGATTGACTTTAAGGTTATTGGCCTGAGCAACTGAGTTAAGGAAGGTGCCAGGGAGAGGAGGTTTTGGGAATAAGATCAGAAATTCAGCTTTGGACATGCTGACATTGAATTTGAGGTATTTATTAGACATCTAAGAAGGCAGCTGGATATGGACCTAGTGTTCAGCAGAGAGGTCTGGATTAGGATATAAATTTGGGAGTTTTCAGTAGTTTGGTATGTGAAGCCACAAAATGGCCAAGGGAGTGGGTGTACCAATGAATACAAAAAAAAGCAAAAGAAGAAGCGCAACTATACTCAAAGAAGGAGTAACCTGAGAGATGGCAGGAAAATGAGACTGTGCTATTTGGAAAGTCAACAAAAGAAAAATTACAAAGGAGGCAAGATGTCTAAATTAAACACAAACAAAGGCTGGGTGCAGCGACACAGGCCTATAGTCCCTCGGGAGGCTGAAGTGGGAGGATCATTTGAGCTCAGGGGAGGGTCATTTGAGCTCAGAAGTTCATGCCTAGCCTAGCCAACATACAGAGACCCCCATCTCAATTTTTAAAAAGGGAAAGGGGGATAGTGCATAGGAACAGGAATCTTGTTTTAATCCTTGTTTTACTATTACAGATATCTAATAATTCAAGGATACTTACATATTTGGAAGTCTTGTATACCACTGTGTAAAGTTGTTTTACTACGTTTTACCATTTACGGGGATTTATCCTCTCCTATACTATTCCCACTTCAGCCCATCATTGAGGAAAATTTTACCTTGAGAACATCAGACTCCTCTTCAAAACCTTCAATAACCACTAATTACCTAAGCAACTGGCACTAAACTCAAATATTCAGTGGCATCCAAGGTCCTATCGTCATTCTTGTCATTTCTCTCACCACCATAGCTCCAGTCAACACGGGAATAATGACTCTATGCCAGAACACCTTGCAATGTGCTACCGCTAAGCTTGAGTTAAACGATTCCCTTACCTGGACTGCAGCCACTACGCCATCATGATTTGTCATTGCTCTATTCATCAAATGCCCATCTCAAATCTACCCCTCCATGAAGCCTTACCTAATACTTCAGTTTATATAATTTCTTCCTCCTTTGAGCCATCCAGCACTTTTTCAGCTTCCTTTATATTTCTATTACTCAGTTTTAATGATATGATTTACTATTATCTCCACAGCACCTAGTTCATCACCCTGCACTCAGCAGAGGCTCAACAGAATTTGAATTCAACCCTAAATTTATCCTTCCTTAGAGCGCCATAACCACAGAATCTAAGGAGGTTCCATCCAAAAGGTCACCATCTCTTCCCATTATTTCCATGGCAGTCATCACCACAGTGACTAACAGGGAATTTCTGACTCGTCCTCCATAAGCACAAATTCCATTACTTATTTGACTTCTCCATCTTGGATTAATCCCCCAAACCCTATCCCATTCCTTCAGGACTTTAGTACTGTAGTTAGCTCAGTGACACACTCAACTTTACTTCTGGCATAAATATTAGAATTTTAATAACCGCAGAGATGACCCTTCTAAAATTCAGGCTTCTCCAGTCCTTGTATTCCTTTCCTCCAATGTTCTCATCTTCTTTCCTATTTTAGACAAACACAACCCACCGGGACCTATAATCGCTAATGCTACCACCTTTCACAGTCCCTCATCCTTTTCATGCCCTCATTTCTGTCCTTATCCAACCGAAATTACGTGATCCATCACTTATCATTCACACCAGCAACTGCTTCTCTTGCCTTCTCCTAGCAAAACTCTAACCCTGTTAAATCCAACCCTCTTGGCCACACCACATCATTAACCATGTACCATTAAATATAACTAAGAAAAAAAAAGTATCACATAATCATGCTAATTAGTCTTTTTCATGACCATTAGCCTCAAAAGGCCCAATAATCAATAGTTAGAACTATTCGGATGTTCTATGGGATGTGAAACTAAGGGATGTGAAAATGTGAAGTCAAGTTTTTTTAGTTGTAAGAATGACTAGGTAGGTAATCCTGGCATTTGGGACCCTGGAATGCAAAATATCCTGCAGTGTCCAAGATCTGTCCCACCTAAAATGCAAGTAGGAGCCTCAATGAAAAAGTTAAATGTTCATTCACTTCCTCACTCTCCTAATGATTTTCTCACACTTCTCTTGTCTCTTCAATCATCTATACTCTTACCTCTTCATATTCAACAGGTCACCCTGCTTCCTACTTCATGCAAATTGCCAACCTTGCTGCATCATTAACCATATATTCTTCCTTCCTGTTATTATAAATGAACTGTCCCCATTCCTATCTAATGCAAATTCCTGAACTCAAACTCTACTGGATCCCACCTCCTTTTGCCTACTTGGGATGTCACTCAGTAATCATCCCCTCTTTTCTCTTTCCTCTCCTGTATCATCAATTTTACCCATTCTACTGGGTCATTTCTATCAGCATTCCCACATGTTGTAATAGCACCCATCAATAAAAATAAAAAGGGAAAAAACATTAAAAACCATCCTTGACCTCTTGCTTTGCTACAGCTACTAGCCCAATTCTCTGCTCTCATTTTAGAGCATAACTGAGTTTACACTTTGGGTTTTTATTTCCTCTCCTTCCATTCTCTCTTAAATCCATCCCAATCAGCCTCTCATCCCAATGCTCCATCAAAACAGCTCTTGTCAAGGTCCCCTAGGATTTCCATGGTATTTAATGCTGTGAATAATTCTCAGTCCTCCTCTTAGCTGACTTCTCAGCAACAGGTGACACAGTTGACTGTTCCCTACACTTTACTTCCCTTAGCTTCCATCTAAGACACCACTCTCTTAGTTCTCCTCCTACTTTATAAATTACTCCCTTGTATCCTTTTCTTCTTTACCTCCACAACCTCTAAATGCTGAAGTGCCTCAAGACTCAGTCCTCAGACTTCATCTCTTCTCTATCTTTCCTTCAACATTCCCTTGGCAATGTTATCTAGGTTTGAGACTTTAAATACCATCTATATACTGAGGATCTCCCAAATTCATATGGACCTGAGTTCCAAATTCACATTCAAATAAATAATCAACACATCCACTTGGATGTTTAATAAGCATCTTAAACCTAATGTGTCAAAAACAAAAAACAAAACAAAACAAAACAAAAAACCACACAACTTTGCTCCTCCTGGTCTTCCCTCCCTCAAGAGAAGGCAACTACTTCATCCCTTTAATTGTTCATGCCAAAAACTTGAAAGTCATCCCTGACTCCTTTCTTCCTCCCACATCTCACATCTGATCCATCATTAAATCCTGTTACCTATACCTTACAACACTATCTAAAATCTGACTACTGGGAAGTCCTAGCTAGAATAATCAGACAAGAGAATGAAATAAGGAGCATTCAAATTGGAAAGAAGCCAAATTATCCTTATTTGCAGATAATACGATCTCATATTTGCAAAAACCTGAAAACTGCACCAAAAAAACTATTAGAACTGACAAACAAATTCAGTAAAGTTGCAGGATACAAAATCAACATACAAAAATCAGTAGCATTTCTATATGCCAACAGCAAACACTCTGAAAGAAATCAAGAAAATAATCCCATTTATAATGGCTGTGAATAAAACTAAATACCTAGGACTAAACGTAGCCAAAGAAGTGAAAGATCTCTACAATGAAAACTATAAAGTGCTGATGGAAGAAATTGAAGAGGACACAAAAAAATTGAAAAGATATTCTATATTCATGGATTGGAAGCATCAATATTGTTAAAATGTCCATACCACCTAAAGCAATCTACAGGTTCAATGCAATCTCTGTTAAAATACTAATGACAGTCTTCACAGAAATAGAAAAAAATAAAATCCTAAAATTTACACAGTACCACCAAAGACCCAGATTAGCCAAAACTATCGTGAGTAAAAAGAACAAAACTGGAGGAATCACATTATCTGACTTCAAATTATATGACGGAGCTGTTGTAACAAAAACAGCATAGTGCTGGCATAAAAACAGACACATGCTGATATAAAAACAGACACAAAGACCAATGGAACATAATAGAGAACCCAGAAGTAAATCCATACATCTCCAGTGGATATTCATTTGTGACAAAGGTTCAAAGAACATACACTATGGAAAGGACAGGGTCTTCAATAAATGGTGCTGGGAAAACTGGATATCCATATGCGAAAGAATGAAATTAGACCCCTATCTTTCATCATATACAAAAATCAAATCAAAGTGGATTAAAGAATTAATCTAAGGCCTGAAACTACGAAACTACTAAAAGAAAACATTGAGAAACTATCCAGGACATTGGACTGGGCAATGCTGTATTGAGTAATGCCCCACAGCAAAGGCCACCAAAGCAAAAATGGACAAATGGGATCACATCAAGTTGAAAAGCTTCTGCAAAGCAAAGGAAACAATCAACAAAGTAAAGAGACAACCCAAAGAACGGAAGAAAATAGTTCCATTAGATGCAAACTATCCATCTGACAACAGATTAATAACCAAAATATACAGGGAGCTCAAACAACTCAATAGGAAAAAATAATCTAATAACCCAATTAAAAAATGGACAAAAAATTTGAATAGGTACTTCTCAAAAGAAGGCATACTAATGGCAAACAGGTGTATGAAATGGTACTCAACATCACTGATCATCAGAGAAATGCAAATCAAAACTATAATGCAATATAATCTTATCCCAGTTAAAATGGCTTTTATCCAAAAAGGAGGCAATAACAAATGCTGGCAAAGATATATAGAAAAGGAAACCCTTGTATACTGTTGGTAGGAATGTAAATTAGTTCAACCAGTTTGGAGAACAGTTTGAAGGTTCCTCAAAAAACTAAACATGGAACTACTATATGATTCAGCAATCTCACGGCTAGGTATATACCCAAAAGAAAAGAAATCAGTACATCAAAAAGGTAACTGCACTCCCATGCTTATTGCAGCACTATTAACAATAGCCAAGATTTGGAAGCAACCTAAATGTCCATGAAGAGACGAATGAATAAAGTAAATATGGTACATACACATAATGGAGTACTATTCTGCCATAAAAAAGAATGAGATCTTGTTACTTGCAACAACATGGATGGAACTGGAAGTCATTAGGTTAAATGAAGTAAGCCAGACACAGAAAAACAAACTTCAAATGTTCTTACTCATCTGTGGAAGCTAAAAATTAAACAATTAAACTCAAAGAAATAGAGAGCAGAATGATGGTTATCAGAGGCCGAGAGGGTGGGGAAGAAGTGGAGATGGTATATAGGTACAAAAAACATAGTTAAATAGAATGAAAACAATCTAGTATTTGATAACACAACAGGGTGATTACAGTCAGTAATTTTTTTTATTTCAATTCCTTTTGGGGTACAAGTGGGTTTTGTTACATGGACGAAATATAAAATGGTAAATTCTGAAATTTTAGTGCACTCATCACCCAAGTAGTGTACACTGTACCTAATGTGTAGTTTTTTCTTAATCCCAGGCTCCCCTCCCGCCGTGCCTCTTCTGAGTCTCTAAAATTCATTATATCACTCCGTATGCCTTTGGGTACTCATAACTTAGCTTTCACTTACTCATAGCTTGGCTTTCCACTCCTGTGATACTTCACTTAGAATAATGGCCTCTAGCTCCATACAAGTTGCTGTGAAACATATTTTTTTTTTTTTTTTTTTTTTTTTGACACGGAGTCTTGCTCTGTCACCTAGGCTGGAATGCAGTGGCGCGATCTCAGCTCACTGCAACCTCCACCTCCCGGGTTCAAGCGATTCTCCTGCCTCAGCTTCCCGAGTAGCTGGGATTATAGGTACCCGCCACCATGTCCCGGCTAATTTTTGTATTTTTAGTAGAGACAGGGTTTCACCCTGTTGGGTGGCTTGTCTCAAACTCCTGACCTCAAGTTATCTGTTTGCCTAGACCTCTCAAAGTGCTGGGATTACAGGCGTGAGCCACGGAGCCTGGCTCTTTGTCTTTTTAATAATGACCATTCTTTCAGGAGTAGGGTGGTATCTCACTGTGGTTTTAATCTGCATTTCCCTGGTGATTAGTGATGTTGAGCATTTTTTTCATATGTATCCTGGCCATTTATATATTTTCTTTTCAGAAATGTCTATTCATGTCTTTTGCCTACTTTTTATTTTTTATTTTTTTGAGACAGAGTCTCACTCCATCACCCAGGCTGAAGTGCAATGGCACGATCTCAGCTCACCGCAATCTCCACCTCCTGGGTTCAAGCAAATCTCCCACCTCAGCCTCCCAAGTAGCTAACTGGCACCCGCCATCATGCCAGGCTAATTTTTTTTGTATTTTTGTAGAGACACATTTTCACTATATTGGCCAGGCTGGTCTTTAACTCCTGACATCAGGTGATCCACCCACCTCAGCCTTCCAAAGTTCTGGGATTACAGGTGTGAGCCACGGCGCCCAGCCTTTTGCCTGCTTTTTAATGGGATTTTTTTTTTCTTGATTTGAGTTCCTTATAGATTCTGGATACTAGTCCTTGGTTGGATGCGTAGTTTGAAAATACTTTCTCCTATTGTGTGGGTTGTCTGTCTACTCTATTATTTCTTTTGCAGAAGCTTTTTAGTTTAATTAGGTCCCATTTATTTATTTTTGTTTTTGTTGCATGTGCTTTCGGGGTCTTAGCCATAAATTCTTTGCCTAGGCCAATGTCTAGAAGAATTTTTCCAACATTATCTTCTAGAATTTTCATTGTCTCAGGTCTTACATTTAAGTCCTTGTTCCATCTTGATTTTTGTATATAGTGAGAGATAGACAGTTTCATTCCTCTACTACATGTAGCTTGCCAATTTTCCCAGGACCATTTATTAAATAGTGTCCATTCCCCAATTTATGTTTATGTATGCTTCATCAAAGATCAGTTGGCTGTACATATTTGGCTTATTTCTGGGCTCTCTATTCTGTTTCACTTTTCTATGTCCCTACTTCTATTTTTGAGACGGAGTCTCGCTCTGTCGCCAGGCTGGAGTGCAGTGGCAAAATCTGGGCTCACTGCAGCCTCTGCCTCCTGGGTTCAAGCGATTCTCTTGCCTCAGCCTCCCGAGTAGCTGGGACTACAGGCACGTGCCACCACATCCGGCTAATTTTTAGTAGAGATGGGGTTTCATCATTTTGGCCAGGATGGTCTCGATCTTTTGACCTGTGATCTGCCCGCCTCAGCCTCCCAAAGTGCTGGGATTACAGGCGTGAGCCACCGCAGCCAGCCTATGTGCCTACTTTTATACCAGCACCATATACTGTTTTGGTAACTGTATCCCTGTAGTACAGTTTGAAGTCCAGTAATGTGATGCCTCCAGATTTGTTATTTTTGCTTAGAATGGCTTTGACTACGCAGGCTCTTTTTTGGTTCCACACGAATTTTAGGATTGTTTTTTCTAATTCTGTGAAAAATGATGTTGGTATTTTGATGGGAAGTGCATTGAATCTGTAGATTGCTTTGGGCAGTATAGTCATTTTCACAATATTGATTCTTCCAATCCATGGGCATAGGATGTGTTTCCATTTGTTTGTATCATCTACAGTTTCTTTCAGCAGTGCTTTGTAGTTCTCCTTGTAGAGATCTTTCACCTCCTTGGTTAGGTATATTCCTAGGTATTTTATTTTATTTGCAGATGTTATAAAAGGGACCGAGTTCTTGATTTGATTCTAAGCTTGATCATTGCTGGTGTATAGCAGTGCTATCGATTTGTGTACACTGATATTACAAACTGAGACCTTACTGAATTTGTTTATCAAATCTAAGAGTCTTTATGACTTTCTAGCCATACAATCATATCATCTGCAAACAGCAACAATTTGACTCTCTCCTTTCCAATTTGGATACCCTTTATTTCTTTCTCTTGCCTAACTGATCTGGCTAGTACTTCCAGAACTATGTTTAATAGGAGTGGTGAAAGTGGGCATCCTTGTCTTGTTCCTGCTCTCGGGGGAATGCTTTCAATTTTTCCCCATTCTGTATGATGTTGGCTGTGCGTTAGTCACAGACGGCTTTTATTATTTTAAGGTAGGTCCCTTCCATGCCTACTCTCAACAGTTTGTTGACAGTTTTTATCATAAAGTGTGCTGGATTTTGTCAAATGCTTTTTCTGCATCTATTGAGATGATCATATGGCTTTTGTTTTTAATTGTTTATGTGCTGTATCACATTTACTGACTTGCATATTTTAAACTACTCCTACTAGACAAGTTTCTTGAAAACAGCAGATACTTCGATTCTGTACCCATTCTGCCATGAAACCCACTTGATCATGATGAATTATCTTTTTGATGTGTTGTTGAATTCAGTTAGCTAATATTTTGTTGAGGATTTTTCCATCTATGTTCATCACAACAATTGCTCTGCAGTTTTCTTCTTTTGTTGTGTCCTTTCCTAGTTTTCTAATTAGGGTGATACTGGTTTCACAGAATGATCTAGGGAGGATTCCTTCTCTCAATCTTTTGGAATAGTTTCAGTAGGATTGGTACCAAGTCTCTGAATGTCTGGTAGAATTCAGCTGTGAATTCATCTGATCCTGGGCTTTTTCTGTTGGCAATTTTTTTTTTTTTTTTTTTTTTTTTTTTGAGACAGAGTCTCACTCTGTCACCCAGGGTAGAGTGCAGTGGCGCGAACTTGGCTCACTGCAAGCTCCGCCTCCTGGGTTCACCCTATTCTCCTGTCTCAGCCTCCTGAGTAGCTGGGACTACAGGCGCCCTGCCACACACCCCGCTAATTTTTTTTTTTTTTTTTTTTTTTTGTATTTTTAGTAGAGACCAGGTTTCACCATGTTAGCCAGGATGGTCTCGATGTCCTGACCTCATGAGCCGCCCGCCTCGGCCTCCCAACGTGCTGGGATTACAGGCATGAGCCACCATGCCTGGCTGGCAATTTTTTAATTACTGATTTAATCTCACTGCTTGTTATTGGTCTGTTCAAGGTTTTATTTCTTCCTGATTTAATCTAGGAAGGTTGTATGTTTCCAGGAATTTGACCATTTCCTCTGGCTTTTCTTGTTTGTGCACATAAAGGTGTTAATAGTAGTCTGGAATGATCTTTTGCATTTCTGTGGTGTCAAGTGCAATGTCACCAGTTTCATTTCTAATTGAGCTTATTTGGGCCTTCTCTCTTCTTGATTAATCTAGCTCATGGTCTATCAATTTTGTTTATTTTTTCAAAGCAACAGCATATTTCACTGATCTTTTGTATTTTTTGTGTGTTTGAATTTCATTTAGTTCTGCTCTGATCTTTGTTACTTCTTCTTCTAGCTTTTTGTTCCTGTTTCTCCAGTTCCTTGAGGTGTGACATTAGGTTGTCAATTTGTGCTCTGAAATTGTGATGTAGGCATTTAGTGCTATAAGCTTTCCCTCAGCACTGCTTTTGCTGTATCCCAAAGGTTTTGATAACTTGTCTCATTATTATCATTCATTTCAAAGAATTTTAAAATTTCCATCTTGGTTTCATTGTTAACCCAGATATCATTCAGGAGCAGAATATTTAATTTCCATGTATTTGTACAGTTTTGAGAGTTCCTTTTTGACTAGTACTTCCAGAACAGTACTTCTTTGACTAGTACAAACTAGAGTTGAATTCTAGTTTTATGCCGCTGTGGTCTGCAGGGATACTGGATATAATTTCGATTTTTTAAAATTTATTGAGACTTGCTTTGTGGCCTGTCATATAATCTATCTTGGACAATGTTCCATGTGCTGATAAAAATGTATATTCTGCAGATCTTAGGTAGAATGTTCTCTAAATATCAGTCCATTTGTTCTAGCATTTCGTTTAAGTCCACTGTTTCTCAGTTGACTTTTAGTCTCAAAGATCTGTCTAGTGCTGTCAGTGGTGTACTGAAATCTACCACTGCTATTGTTTTGCTGTCTATCTCATTTCTTAGGTCTAGTAGTAATCGTTTTACAAATCTGGGAGCTCCAGTGTTAGGTGAGTATAACTTTAGAATTGTAATATCTTGTTGAATTGATTGTTTTATTATTATATAGTGACTATATTTGCCTTTACTGTTGTTGAAGTTTGTTTTGTCTAAGAATAGCTACTCCTGTTTGCTTTTGGTTTCCATTTATGTAGAATACCTTTTTCCACTTTTCTGAGTTTACAGGACTCCTTCTCTGTTAGGTGAGTTTCTTGAAGACAGCAGATATTTGGATTCTGTATCCATTCTGCCATTCTGTATGTTAGCTGCAGCTAGTTTAGGCCACTGACATTCAATGCTAATATTGAGATGTGAAGTATCATTCTCTTCCTCATGTTGTTACCTAGTTTGTTTGTTTGCTTTTTTCATTGTATAATTGTTTTACAGATCCTGTGGGTTTTAAGCTTTCCACTTTGGTGCATATCAGGCTTTTGTTTCAAGGTTTATAACTCCTTTTAGCATTTCTTGTAGTGCTGGTTTGGTAGGGACAAATTCCCCTGGCATTTGTTTAAAATGACTTTATTTCTCCTTCATTTACAAAACTTAGTTTTGTGGGATAAAAAATTCTTGGCTGACAGTTGTTCTGTTTAAAGAGGTTGAAGACAGGACCCTAATCTCTTTTGGCTTGTAAGGTTTCTGCTGAGAGGTCTGCTGTTACTTTGATAGGTTTTCCTTTGTAGGTTATCTGATGCTTTTGTCTTACTGGCTTTAGAATTCTTTCCTTCATCAGTTAACAAAAATTTACTGTACGTTTAAAAATAGATAAAAGAGTATAATTGGAATGTCTGTTACACAAAGAAATGAAAAATGCTTAAAGTGATAGATGCCCCATTTACCCTAATGTGATTGTTATCCATTGTATGCCTATCAGAACATCACACCTACTCCATAAATACGTACACCTACTATCTACCCTTAAAAAACTGAAAATTAAAATTTAAAAATCTAAAAAATAAAAGTAAAATAAAATCTGATGACTTTTAACCACGTCCACCATAACCAACCTGGTCAGAGCAACCACCATCTCTCACTTGGATTATACATTGCCTTCCAACTAGTTATCTTACTTCCCCACCTGAAAATAAACCCTTCCCCAGAGTTTATTCTCAGCAACAGCATCCAGAGTATTCCTGCTAATCTATATTAGCATCCAGGCATGGTGACTCACACCTGTAATCCTAATACTTTGGGAGGCTAAGATGGGAGGACTGCTTGAGGCCAGGAGTTCAAGACAGCCTGGGCAATATAACAAGACCCTCTCGCTACAAAAAATTTAGGCAGGCATGGTGGCGTGTGCCTTCAGTCCTAACTACTTGGGAGGCTGAGGCAGGAGGATCACTTGAGCCCGGAAGTTTGAGGCTGCCGTGAGCTCTGATCACTCCATTGCATGCCAGCCTGGGTAACACAGCAAGATCCCATCCCTAAAAAAGAAAAAAAAAAAAGAATCTAAATTAGGTAACAGCATTCCTCTGCTCAAAACCTTCTAATAGTTTCCTGTCTCTGAGTAAATACTTCACAATAATTAAGGCTATAAGGCCCTAATAATCTGATTCCCGTTAACTTCTTGGCCTCAACCTCTATCACTATTCCTCACTCACCGTGCTCTACTCACAATAGTATCCTTGCTGATGTTCCCATCTCAGAGCCTTTCCACTTGCTAGTTTGCCCCCAATATCCACATCACCCCTTCTCTCACTTCTTAGGTGTCTGCTCAAATGTCATCTTATGAGCCTATCTCTGACCACCCTATGTAAAATAGCAACCTTGGCCAGGGGCGGTGGCTCACACCTGTAATCCCAGCACTTTGGGAGGCTGAGGCTGGTGCATCACCTGATGTCAGGAGTTCATGACCAGCCTGACCAATATGGTGAAACCCTGTCTCTACTAAAATTACAAAAATTAGCCGGGCATGGTGGCAGGCGCTTGTAGTCCTAGCTACTCGGGAGTCTGAGGCAGGAGAACTGCTTGAACCCAGGAGGCAGAGGTTGCAGTGAGCCAAGATCGCGCCACTGCACTCCAGCCTGGGCAACAGAGCAAGACTCTGTCTCAAAAAAACAAAAAAACAAAACAAACAAACAAACAAAAAAAGCAACCTCTCTCACAGCAGCCCCTCCCAAAGCACATCTGTTTTATTTTTCTGCATAGGATTTACCATTGGCAGATGGTGTCTTTGTTTACTCTGCATTGCACACCTAAAACAATGTCTGGCACAAAAGAGAAACACAAACGAATTTCTCAAAATATTTTCTTATACAGGATCACATTCAATGCTCACACGATCCTGAAAACCAGTAAAGAACAGATAAATTTTTTTATAATCTTTTAAAATGTGAAAGCACAAATATACAAAGATGTTAAATGATTTGTCTATGATCACACAGTGAAGTAATTGCAGAACTAACCCTAGAATTGGGGTCCCCAACATCTTTTCCAATTCACATCACTGTCTCCACAAACAAATCAAAGAGCAGGTATATATTTGATTTCACACAGTGATCTTTAAAAAGCTCAAGTTGGCATCTATTCCTTTAAACCACGATCAAACATGAAATAGCACCAGAATAGTACATGACTCCGTAGCTATTTATTTTCTTCTAACTAAAAGGGAGTAATAGAGGTCATCAGACTATTTTTAGAATTTACAGATTTTGTGACAAATCTGGCTAAAAGGAAAAAGGGGTAATGTGCCAAGAAACAGTTAAGAATTCAAATATGCTGTGTGTGGTGGCTCACACCTGTAATCCCAGCACTTTGGGAGGCCGAAGTGGGTGGATCACAAGGTCAGGAGATCGAGACCATCCTGGCTAACACAGTAAAACCCCGTCTCTACTAAAAATACAAAAAAAAAAAAAAAATTAGCCAGGCATGGTGGCAGATGCCTGTAGTCCCAGCTACTCGGGAGGCTGAGGCAGGAAAATGACGTGAACCCAGAAGGCAGAGGTTGCAGTGAGCCGAGACTGCGCCACTGCACCCTAGCCTGGGCAACAGAACAAGACTCCATCTCAAAAAAAAAAAAAGAAAGAAAAAAAAAGAACTCAAATATTCGGCCAGGCACGGTAGCTCACACGCCTGTAATCCTAGCACTTTGGGAGGCCGAAGTGGGCAGATCACCCGAGGTCAGGAGTTCAAGACCAGCCTGGCCAACATGGCAAAACTCCATCTCTACTAAAAATACAAAAATTAGCCAGGTGTGGTGGCGGGCACCTGTAATCCCAGCTACTTGAGAGGCTGAGGCAAGAGAATTGTTTGAACCTAGGAGGCAGAGGTTGCAGTGAGCCGAGTTTGCACCACTGCACTCCAGCTGGGCAACAAGAGCAAAACTGTCTCAAAAACAAAAAGAATTCAAATATTCTCTGTCCTCCTCTGTCTGCTGAAGCACACTTAACACTGAAGGGTAAACCAATACCTTGGTAAACAAGCTTAAAACAGTGTCTTTGATTCTCAAAAGACTTTCTGTTGCCATTCTGTACCACAGAGCATGGCAAAACAAAACAAAACAAAACAAAACAAAACAAAACAAAACAAACAAAACCCATATCTGGAGACAGAATGGACACGATTATTTCTCTTAATGAGGTAAGTTTGCAAAACGAACTTAGAACCTGCAATCCAGTTATAAGCAAGCAGTAATGTTAACAAATGACCAATTTTGAAACAAGCAAAAATAATAATATTCAGCTTAGCAAAGAAACAGGTTTTAACCTACAAAAAAAATACATAGATTCACCAATATTGTGTCCATACAAGAAAATTATCTTATACTACTTAAAAGTGCTAAAAATTAATAAGTATATTAAATCCTTCAGTAATATAGTAATTTAATTTCCAGGCTCTTGCTACTATTCATTCTTCTCTTTCTGGCATCCTCTGCCACAGTTGGAAACTGTGTATCTAGGTCAGAAAAGACAAGTAGCTTTTCAGAACAATTCAATATCTTTGGCTCAAGTGTTGATATTATAATTCAACCCTTTCACAAACTCCTTTTAAAACCTGACGTAAATCACAAGATTAGTACTACTGATATTTATGAAAAACCACTGGAAAAAGTAATTTGGAGGTAACGGACAAAAGAAGAATCTAAGATAGGCCATCCAATGTAATTGGTGTAAAAGCAATAGATTGGGGTCAAAAGATCTGTATTACAGTTCTGGCTCGACTCCTAACGTGTTCGCCAATTGTGAACAAACCTCAATTCTGAGCCTCAATTCCATCGCTTATAAGGAAATGGGGTGAACTATACCTAGATTACTTTTTACTTTTTTAAGTCCACTTGAATATGATTCTATGATACATGAGAAATCTGCAAGTACATTCCTATGAGATCAGTTAAAACTATTCCTTAAAAGTATATGTTTTTGCAATGTAATCATATTTTAAATACCGTAGATAAAGCTAAAAAACAGACAACTGGCGAAATTCGGACACTGAATATTTGACATTTGGGGATTACTTCTGGAGTGTGATAATGGCATTATGTGAGTTTCATTTTGGAATGGGGGAGTCATACCTTTTAGAGATACATACCAAACTACTTACAGATGAACTTATGAATGTGGAAATCTGGGATTTTAAAAAAATAATCCAGTTGCAGGGGCAAGGAAGTAAAATACAATTGGCCATATGTTGATAGGTATTGAAAATGAATGACAGGGGGTTCTTTATGGTTCACTGGGGTTCTTGCTACTTGTGTATGTCTGAACATTTCCATAATAAGATTTTTTTTTTATTTTTTTTATTTTTGACACAGGTTTCACTCTGGTTGCCCAGGCTGGAGTGCAATAGTGCAATCTCGGCTCATCACAACCTCCGCCTCCCGGGTCCAAGTGATTCTCCTGCCTCAGCTTCCTGAGTAGCTGGAATTACAGGCACCCGCCACCACGCTCAGCTAATTTTGTATTTGTAGTAGAGACGGGGTTTCGCCATGTTGGTCAGGCTGGTCTCGAACTCCTGACCTCAGGTGATCTGCCCACCTCGGCCTCCCAAAGTGCTGGAATTACAGGCATGAGCCACCGCGCCCAGCCAAGAAGATTTTTTGAATATGAACAAATTTATTAAGAATCTAATCAACCAACTTTCCATTTTTCTGTGGTAAAATGAGATTTTCATGTCATATTTTCTGCTTTGGAAAGTCCATTATGTCTAATTGCATAAAACCAAAGCAGGTGAAACTATAAAAGAATAAAAAAAAAACAGCTCGAGGAGCAATTTAATAGTAACTGATAACGTCAAAGATGCGGATACCCTATAAGCAATGATACCACTTCTATTTACAGCACCTAGAGTAACTTCAACACAGAAACCCAATAAGACAGACAACACCAACATTTACTGTAGCACTGATTTTGTGCATAATCACAAAATACTGGCAATCTAAATGTCCATCAACAAGAGAATAAAGATATACACTGCACAGTTTATGAATGACAGTGATCCATTTCATCATGTCTAAAGTCAAAAACAATGTTGGAGGAAAAAGCTAGTTGCAGAATAGCATGAACAAAGTGATGCCCTGAATATAAGCTTGAAAAAACATAAGATAATGTTACATATCATTTATGGAGAGAGATACAGACATACTTTTTTAGCATAAAAAACATTCAAAGTAATGACAAAAAATTCAGGAGAGTGGTTACCTTTGGGAAAAGTAGGATTAGAACACATCAGGAAAGCGGGGTGGGGGGCTACGGGAGGGATAGCATTAGGAGAAATACCTAATGTACATGACGGGTTGATGGGTGCAGCAAACCACCAAGGCATGTGTATACCTATTAACAAACCTGCACGTTCTGCACATGTATCCCAGAAGTTAAAGTATAATAAAAAGTTCAAAAAAAGAACACATCAGGGAGGGATATACACATAATACATATCTGAGCTACTATTTCTTAGAGGAAAAAATCTGAAACAAGTTTGGTAAAACATTAGAATATGAGAGAGATATTTGTGGTGAACACACAGTTGTTTATCATATTCTATTTTTGTCTATAAGCTTTAAACAATTTCTAATTTCAAAATATTTTTAAAATTATGTGAACACGTAAGATACGTAGAAACAAAAGGAACTTTGATTCTCTTTAGCAAGAAGCTACTTTAGCTTTGGTTTTAGCCTTCCGGTACTAGCAAAATAAGTATTCAATGTAAACTAAATATTGGTATTGAGTAGAAGATATAAGAAAGTTCTCCATCAAAGAAGACTGTAAGCTTTTTTTTTTTTTTAAGTGGAATGAGACATATTCCAACATAGAATTATCTAGGGGAGTAAACAAGACATTCAAAGTATTCGAGGGTGCTGGCTAAAGTCACTGTCACTACAATGAAGGTTGCAAAAAGCACCAAAGAAGGTAATACTGCCCCAAAACATTCTAATTTTAACTCCAGTAATACTTTTGTTAGGACAGATCTATGGAAAGCCCAGGATGCTTCCCAAGTCCTGTAACCTGGCAGAACTCAGCCTCCAAGTTCTGCCTTCTCCGCAGATTTCATCAGGATTTGCTCACAGACCTTAGCTAGCGCACAGTTTGTTGTTAAGAGGGTCCTAGAGTAGGACTTACTCTAGTGCAGGAGTCAGCAAACTTTTTCTTAAGGGGCAAAATAGTAAATATTGTAGACTGGTGGGCCACACAGTCTCTGTGGCAACTACTGACCTTTGCCATTGTAGTATAAAAGCATCCATAAACAATATATACATGAATAAGTATGGCTATGATTTAACAGTATTGCTTACCCCAGCTTTACCACATGGTCTTTCTTGCATTTCATCCAGATGCCTGGGAGGTCTCTCAATTGTGGCTGGGACAAAGTTTTAACATCCCCTAGCCACATACTTCTAGTATTTGTTCCACTGCCAATCCTGTGGCAGCCACCTGATAAACCCTCCAGTCTTTCCCCATCATGGACAGCCCAACACTCTGACAAGAATTCACAAGAGACTCACAAACAAACATTTGGGAACCTCTCTTGTACAGCTTCTTCTTGTCTGGTTCCCTTCCCCGAACACTTTAGCTGTCTCAAGTGTACCAAACTCCAACCTCTGCCTCCTCAACATGGTTAGGTGACATGCTCTGCTTGCATTCCAGCTCAGCAAACTGTCCTCAGGCAGAGAACAGGAGTAATCACTGAGCTCTCCTCATAAATGTCAAGATCACAATCCTGTGCAGCCTGTTGCCCAAAGCCTGAAAATCTTCCCACATATATTCTGTTAAGTTTCATAATTGTTTACGGCAAGAAGGCTAGTCTAGAACTAGTTACCCATAATACTTAGAAGTCTTAGTCAATAAACATTCTAGTTTCTACTACATATCAAGACCTCAGCTGGGGCACAGTTAAATATGATGCTATGGTATAATCTAAAGAACATCAGGGTGAGCATAACTAGCCATTTATTCATCCATCTAACCAACAAATACTTACGAAGCATCTACAAATACCAGGAAAGTACTTGACTTTATGTCTTCAAGCTTCAGTATTAACAACACACTCTAAAGTGGGATGATAACCTGCCCAGCTAAGCACATAGATTTGTGGTAAGAATTAAATGAAAAAATGTAAAAGCATTTGATAAAGTACTACACAATATGTTATTTTTGTGATGCCTACAATCATATTCTTCTTAGTAAACCACAAGAAGTTCACCATGTACACTTTCCCAACAGCAGAAACAACATGTAAAGAGGATGGCTCTAAAAGAGTATGGGGTGTATGTGTGCATGTATGTGTGCACATGTGTGCTGGTGAGGGAGGTTTCCAGATTTCAAATCTGCTAGAGAACAGACTGCATACATGGAAGTGACAGGAGATACAGGTATTTACCATACAATGTTGATAAGCAGAATGAAATATTTTCAAGCTCAGTAATAAAAATAATTTTCAAAATAAATAATAAATTTGTCTCGATAAATTACACTGGTCATACTCATTTTCTCATCAATGGTTGCCATACACACACACACAAATTTATTCATATATATAAACAAGGTTCAGAGAAAGGGTAAATCATTCAAGAAACATATAGGCTGCTGAGAATTTAGGGAAAAGTCATGGTAGCAGACCAGTGAACCTTATTCAGATACTTGTATTCAAAAAACAAATGTGAATCTAGCTTTTAACAGAGGCTTATTTTCTATTCAGTGGTTGGGAATGAGCAATTTGTAGTTATACATACTGGTATATTCGAAAATGCTTCCTGTTCTTTCATTTTCTTAAACTATCTTCTTCATCTATTCTACCACTGCAATCTCAAGCCTTTAAATAAGTGTCAACTACAGAGTTAACAGATATGGGCATCGAAAATGAGAAAAACAAAAGTCAATTATTTCTTAAAGACACAAAAGTATAACCATAAAATAAATCTGAGTATTAAAATCAAGAACTTTTGGTCATCAAAAAACACCCTAAAGATGGTAAAAAGACAAGTTACAAACAAGATTTTTGGAATACATACACCCAACAAAAGATAAACATCAAGAATATAAAAAGAAGTCTTTTTATATTCCAAAAGAAAAGAAAAAAAAATCCAGGAGTAGGATAAGAAAAAAACAGAAAAAAAAGGCAAGAACAAGCATTTCACAGAAGGTAAAACACAAAACCAATAAAAATAGAAGAAACATTATTATAAAAAATGATCAAGCAGGCCGGGCGCAGTGGCTCACGCCTGTAATCCCAGCACTTTGGGAGGCTGAGGTGGATCACGAGGTCAGGAGTTTGAGACCAGCCTGGCCAAGATGGTGAAACCCCGTCTCTACTAAAAATACACAAAAATTAGCTGGGTGCGGTGGCAGTCGCCTGTAATCCCGGCTACTCAGGAGGCTGAGGTATGAGAATCGCTTGAACCTGGGAGACGGAGGCTGCAGTGAGCCGAGATCGTGCCACTGCACTCTAGCCTGGGCGACAGAGCAAGAATCTGTTTCAAAAAAAAAAAAAAAAGATCAACCAAATGCAATAAAAATGAAATACCATTTTACATCTATTTAAGCTCCAAAAACACCAGAAGTCTAAAAATACCAAGAACTGGAAAAAATGTGGACCCACAGTGGCTTTTTATGTATTGATGGTAGGAAAAAATGTTCAGTCTTCCACAAATTGAAGTCCCATAACCTATTATGCAGGGATTTTACTCCTAGGTATACACTAAGAGAAACTCACACATGTACAAACAACAGACACATATTAGAATGTTCATAGCAAAACTGTTCACAATAGCAAAAACCTGGAAAACATGTGAAACGTCCATTCACAGGTAAATGAATTAAACTATGTACATTAAGATAATAGATTATTCGACAAAGTGAATGAACTACAATGACATGCAACATTATGAATAAATTTTAGCATTACATTAAGTAAAAACAATAAGTCCCAAATGATTACATCATAGAATAACCTTTTTATAAAAAATAAACCAAAATAAAAAAGTATTCCTTCTAAGAATCCATAAAGATGTGATAAAGACAAATAAAAACAGAAAGAGGATGAATACAAAATTCAGGTTTGAATTCTGTCGAGGAAGCCATGGGGATAGGATGGTTGGGGAAACCTGGAAGTCACATATAGGTTATTATAATAAGTACCTACCTTTTTTTTCCCCAATGGTGGATAAACAAGTGCTTATTGCAGGCCAATGAAACTATGTCATAAACAAGGACTATGACTAATCCATTATCTAATTCTGTGCACATTATATCCAATTCTTTAAAAAGCTTCTCAGCCTATATTAAATTTTTACTAAATTAAGTTTTGGTCTTCCTGACTGAAGTATAATTTTTTAAATTTAGGCCAAATCGGTTCAACTATAAAGAGTTGTTATACTATTTTCCTAATATGGATAACTTTAAAATATTGAATTGCTAATATAGTGTCCTCCTAACTTATCACATCTGAGTATAATTCACAGACTATAATTTGACTCATGGTATATCCAATATAACAGTATTAATAAAACTGCAACTGAGTAAGTACTCAGTTTGCTACATACTAGAAAGAGAACAAAAACTTCCATAATCTATAGAAAATAATCTTGCTTTTTACAAGATGACTTCTCACCTAACCCCTAAAATATAGACACTAACTCAAAAAGAACCTTCTTACTCCTGAATGACACTTTCAAGTCAACCTTAGTATTTTTCCCAACCTTTTGCTCTGAATAAGAAAAGGAAAATGCAAAACTTCTTCCTTAATACGGATTTTTTTCAGTTATTAGAAAACTCAACATTAGGATTTTCCTAACAACTCAGCCACTTAATAAATAAATGCACGTGTATACATTTAACACTTCAGGGGAAGGTAAGACTATAAAAAGAATTTGTTCTAGTGAGTTTCAATTACCGCATTTTGTCATTTCCAATATGGTACTCACAGAACTTTATATTCACCTACCTCTGACAGGGGTTCATGAGGAAAACAGTATATATTAATAATTGATAAGCATTTGTCGAATGATTTTCATATGTAAAATGGATCTCTTGCCTGAATTTCCAGTGGAAAACAAACTTCAAACTACTAAAATTTGTATATTTATTAGCTGCAAGGTTTTAAACTATCCAACTATTTGGATAATACTGACACCCCCAACGCCCCTCCCTAGCCAAAAAACAGAGAGAAAAGGAGGAAAGAACAAGCAACGCCAGCAATGATGTGAGAAGTGGATTCAGTTATTCAGTTGTTATTCACCTGTCAAACATTCCCAGATGTCCTTGGCTTTCCCAAGATAGATCCTTCACATGACTATCAAGAATATTATCCACAGATAAGCAGGATAAGAACATTGAAGACAATCTAGAAATAGAGACATTTCCTACCAGGCAAGACACCAATAAGTGAATAAATGTGAGTCTTAAATACACAAATACGCATTCCCATACAGCGTTATACAAAGCAATTCTTATTAAAAATTAAGCAAAGTAAATTCTGCATCACAGACATTCCTGTGTGGTTCAAAATCTCAGTTATTTCACAGATAAAAGGGCCAGACTCATAAATTTTAAAACTCTCACAAGATCATGCAACTAGTAAATGGCAGAGATTAAGTGCAAATTCAGGTCTGATGACTAGACTTCACAGAAAATTAAAGAAAAAAATAGAACTATGTCAGGAGACCAGGGCTATAGTGTTGAAATGGCCACTCAGCCATAAAGGCTTTTCCCTGGCTCTGTAAATTCTGTTTCCTGAAAAATAATCATCGCCCACCTATGTGCTCCCAAGGCCGCAATGAAGGTTCATTTACTAACAGTCATGGAAGTAGTTTGAAAAGTACAGTCTTATATAAGCAGGGAAGATTACCCTTCCAACCTAATCAGTGTACTGAAACTCAAGGGACAGCAATACAACGCCATGAACTTGTGACTGGTGTTTTCTCAGTATGCAACAAATTCTCCAATTCAAGAAGAATCCTGACAAAATCTCAGTTATTCAGAATGTGTAACTGATACATGGAAAAGTACAGCCACCAGGTTCGTTTTTCGAAACCTGATAACTTTATTAAGGCAGGAGAACAGAATCGACTAAATTCAGCTTCAAAAGGCCTACCCACAAAACCCTAACAGTAATAATGACCAAATACTCAGCTACATCTTTTACATGAATTACTTCATTTAATCCTCAAAAACCATCTGTGAGAATATGATTATACCAACTGGACAGAGGAAACAATAGTTTAGAGGAATGAAGTGACTTACCTGAGATCAAGCAGCTAGTCTGCGACAGAGCCAGGACTAGAATCAGACCACCTGCGGCCAGTCACAGTGGCTCATACCTATAATTCCAGCACTTTAGGAGCCAAGGCGGGTGGATCACCTGAGGTCAGGAGTTCGAGACCAGCCTGGCCAACATGGTGAAACCCCGACTCTACTAAAAATACAAAAATTAGCCAGGTGTGCTGGTGCGCACCTGTAGTCCCAGCTACTCAGGAAGCCAAGGCAGAATTGATTGAACCTGGGAGGCGGAGATTGCAGTGAGCCGAGATTGCGCCACTGCACTCCAGCCAGCGTGACAAAGCGAGACTCCATCTCAAAAAAAAAAAAAAAAAAAAGAATCACTAAAAGTAGAACTACCATTTGATCCAACAATCACACTACTGGGTATCAACCCAGAGGAAAAGAAGTCATTATATGAAAAAGATACTTGTACATGCATGTTTACAGCAGCACAATTCACAAAATTGCAAAAATGTGTACCAGCCCAAATGCCCATCAATCAATGAGTGGATAAAGTGTGGTGTATATATATATATGTATACATACACACACACACACACACACACACACACACAATGGAACACTACTCAGCCCCAAAAAGGAATGAATGACATTCTCAACAACCTGGATGGTACTGGAGACCATTATTCTAAGTGAAGTAACTCAGGAATGGAAAACCAAACATCGTATGTTCTCACTAATAAGAGGGAGCTAAGCTATGGGGATGCAAAGGCATAAGAACGATGGGTGGTGAGGGATAAAAGACTATAAATCAGGTTCAGTGGACACTGCTTGGGTGATGGGTGCACCAAAATCTCACAAATCACAGCTAAAGAATTTACTCATATATCCAAATACCACCTGTTCCCCAAAAACCTATGGAAATAAAAAATTTTTTATTAAAAATTAAGAAGATATAAGAAAGAATCAGACCACCTGTCTACAGAGCTGGGACTCCTCATGACTCATTATGCTAATAAAGGTTCTGCAAAACAGACCATCCTTCTCTTGAAAGAGTCAGGTCAAATGCTACCTCTCCAGAAAGCCTTCCCTCATCCCATCCCAAGTGTAACATTAATTCTCCCTCCTCTTTGTTCTCAAAACAAGTTTTATTTCCTCTCAGACAACTGTACCTACCTATACTATATTCATACAGATATGAATGAACAAATATGAAAATCTTAGTATTATGAATCTTGACATTTATGCACATGTGTTTATATGTGTGTGGGTGTATATATATGTACAAAATCCTGGCTGATTTTTTAAAACAAAATTTTACTTTAGTCTCTGGGCATATAGATTGCTTCGCATTATAGTTTCTGGTGTCCACATTTTTGCTCCTCTTGTTAATAATCACCTGGTATGGATAATGAGTCCACTGTTCCTGGGTTATGGTCTTAGGCAAGCATGTAACTAAGTCAGTGGAGGTGCCTGATGCCAAAGCCCAATTTCTTTCTTTTTTTTTTTTCTTAAAGAGATGGGCTCTCACTCTGTCACCCAGGTTGGAGTGCAGTAGCACAATTATAGCTCACTGCAACCTCGAACTCCTGGGCTCAAGCGATCCTCCCACCTCAGCCTCCCAAGTAGCTAAGACTACAGGCATGCACCACTGGCTAATTGTTTTATTGTAGACACGTTCTTGCTATGTTGCCCAGGCTGGTTTCCAACTCCTGGGCTCAAGCGATTCTCCAGCCTCAGCCTCCCAAAGCTCTGGGATTATAGGCATGAGCCACTGTGCCCAGCCTGAAGCCCATTACTTACATAGCTCACCAAATCATTACAGCCACTCTGATCTTAATTCTTAAAGCTGGGGTTAGGGTAAGAACCAGAACCATGCCAATCTCATTTACTATTCAGTTAACAAATATTTATTGTATACAAATTATAAAAATTCAGTAAGGCCAGGCATGGTGGCTCATGCCTGTAATCCCAACAATTTGGGAGGCCAAATTACCTGAGGTCAGGAGTTTGAGACCAGCCTGGCCAACATGGTGAAACCCTGTCTCTACTAAAAATATAAAAATTAGCCGTGTGTGGTGATGCGTGCCTATAATCCTAGATACTGGGGAGGCAGAGGCAGGAGAATCATTTGAACCCAGGAGGCGGAGTTGCAGTGAGCTGAGATCGTGCCATTGCACTCCAGCCTGGGAGACAAGAGCGAAACTCCATCTCAAAAAAATAAAATAAATAAATTCAATAAATACAGTGTTGGTAACATTCTAAAATTCTATGAACAAGAAGGCCCTCAGCTTCCAAGTTCGATTCTGGATTCTTATATTTCCAAAGCACAAAGTTAGGTCTACTCGTAATGTCTGATAACAGTGAAAGAAAGATTTCGGACATCTCATTTCCCACTCCTCTGCTGAAAATTAGACTCAACCATGCTTACTCTGTAACCTACTCACAGAAATAAGATGTTTAACCCTTGGAATGAAATTTTTCAAAATACCATCCTTAACATCTTAAACCCTCCACCCTTATTCTGCATTCAACTTAAGACAGTGCCTTCTCCCACAGGAAGCGTCCTCTCATCTTGACCTGTACCGCTACCCCCTTCCTAATCCTTTGCCTGGCATGGACTGAATGAAGAAGACCTCCCATATCTCACACTGCACTAGTTTTGCCTTATGTTTTACCACTTACCAGCTCTGTAACTACATGTTCCTAGAAGGCAGATACTGTGTTTTGCTCTTGGCTGTATACCCCTAGTATAAATCACAATGCCTAGATAGTAAGCTCTCAAATAGTTGTCAAGTGAATAATCAAATGAATAAATGATTGATGACTCAATTATAATTCCTGGTACTTCAGGGTGGGAATACGTGCAACTCCTCATCATTCTTTATAGTTGGAGCACAGCTAGGCTCATAATTTACAACAGACAGTCTCGCCATAGAGATGTCTATCATGCTCCATGCAAATATATGTCGTGACCACAGCTGCTGTGCTTACTACCCTTTAGTCACTGAGAAGCAAATCCAAGCTTATCAGAGTGTACTTGAACTGAGGTCCTGACCACGATTCATTCTAAAGATGCTTTATTCTCAGATAAAGGGAACTACCCATGTAAATAGCAAACACTGCTACGATATCATGTACAATTACATGTCCCGTCTTGTAAAACTGATTGCCTTGGCAAGTGAGCCTTCATTTTTTTATCTCCCATGTTCCATAGAGTGTACAGGACACTTCACATTAATTACCTCAGTTAATATTCACATCAACTCTACAAGGTAAATGCGATACAATCAGTCTCTACTTTAAGGTTTACAAACTGAAACTCAGTTAAGTCACTTGTCCAAAGGTACACAAGGGAAAATCTACAATTTAAATCCAAGTCTGTTAGGTGCCAAAACCTATGGTTCTCTACAATTTTAAGTGCCCTCAAGTAAAAGATACCGGCCTTATCTGCTTCTCAAGATGCTATGAATCAACTAAAAATTGAGCTCCGATGTCAGGAAGAAATAATCACCCAATAACTTAAAGTCAGGCTTCCCATTTAGTATTACATATAAATACAAACTCAACCCAAAAGATAAAAGGAACCTCAAGAATCAAAGCTGCCATAATGAATGAGTTACTGATACTATCTTGTAAAAATTTAAGTCACTGTTAGAAGTTGGGTTTTTTTCAAAACAAAGTTACTCAAAATGATAGAGTAGAAGGATAATCTGACCATCTGTTAACAGGGTGGTTAAAGGTTAGGAAAACAAGATCAGAAAGAAAAAAAAGCATCTTATTCCAATAACAAACCATATGCAAAGATACTCCCTTGCCAATTTATAAGAAACACAAAGAATGTGAAAAAGAAATGGGAAAAATAATGAGACAGTATTTAAAGAATGTCTTTTCTAAGTTGTCAATGAAAACAAGGTATAAATCATTGGCAATTAGACCACAGAAGATCTGAAATACAACCTAAGAACAGCACCATGTGTTTACTTCCTCCGAAATTAAAAGCATGCCCACTTAAAGGCATATTCTCTTGTGAAATCATTCTAATCAATGCAAACAGTCACCAGATAAAGTTAAACCTCCCTTAAAACTATAATTAGCTACTAGTTAGGTTATTTTCAATAAAGGCATTTGATATAATGCTGAACTATTTTAAACTTAAACATATAAGTGGTGTCCATTCTTATTTCCCACTGTCCTTTACTGACAATATTTGAAGATGCTGGCATTCAGTATTGCAAATCCACACTGGCTTCTCTGCCACATACGTTTGCTTTTCAACTTCTTAAAGATTAATGAGCCTTCACTTAAACGCATTTCTAGCTTGTCAGTCCAGATGCTTCAATGGCTTTATACAATTTCTCTTCGAATAAAATTTTAACAGACAAGGCAGTTTTTTATTCTTTATACTTATGGTGGAAGCTTAGTTAGCATCCTCACACTACAAACAATTCCTAAAGAAATCAAATTAAACAATGCCCATAGATAATGTTTCTAAATTCAGCACCCAGCACAATTCCTACATCTTTCCTATGGCATCTTCACAGCTTCTGTCTATGATATACTGCCTTATCACAGATTTAACTAATATTACCTCCTTCCCTCTCTTCTTACTACACATTCTTAGCATAGAATGTTTTCTTCACTGTTCTTCACCATTATTTTTATAACTATAATGAGTTAGCTGAGGAGTGGACTGGGAATGATATGTAACATGTAATCAAAAACAATGCAATGAGGAAATAACCTAAATGAATTATACAGCTTATTTATACATTAAATATGACTTTTTTAAAGGACATAAATTTCCTATATAAGGTGCAGGGGTGGGAAAATATAATTTGGTTAATTATCCCATATATATTCTATTAGTGACTGGAATTATGATTAACCATGTGCCAGGCATCAGGGTGAATACTAACATACATAATCTAATTTAATAACACTAACAATAATAATAAAATGATGCCTCACATTTACATAGTGCTTACTGTTCTAAGTACGTTGCATATATCACTTCATTTATCCTTGCAACAACCCTATAAAAGAAGTACTATTATTTCCAATTCACGGATGAGGAAATAGAGGCCTGAAAAATTTAACTAGCCCACAATATAAATGAGGAAGTGACAAAGTCATAATTGAGATTCAGGTTGGAAGATAAAATCAAGCCAAGCTCTTGCCCTGTAAATAATCACTGTACCACCCCTGCCCCTAAACCATTCTACAAGGGCTCCCTATGCCCTAAAAGACAGAGAACAGGAGTTTGCAATCTCCATAATGACACACCACCTCACATACAACCTTATCTTCAACAATATTTATAAACTTCAGCTAGAACCAAATCAACCTTGCTGCCATTCCCCAAATCCATCATTCAGTCCCCATGCCTTTATTCACGTAACTTCCCCCGACCCAAAGAGTCTCTACGATTTCAATCCCACACAAACTCTGCCTGGGGTTCAGACCAAGTCCCACCTCCTTCACAGGATATTCTCTGACATATCCAGCCAATTGTAAAATTCTCTTTGCATTAAATTCTTTTAGTAATTACCACAGGCTATCACCATTTTAGCTATTAATCACATACTGCTTCATATTACAAATTGAATGTTTTCAACATGCTTTTCTCCAAACTATAAATTGAAGGTCAGAATTATGTCCCAAAATCCAGTATCCACCTCAGTTCATAGCAAAGTTATACATATAAGAGAAGCTCAATAAATACTGTTAAATTGATGAACGTGTACTTTTATTTAGTGAGACGCAGTAAGGCAAAGTGGGGAAAGTATAGGCTTTGATGTCTCACAGACTTGGATTTAAATCCACTATTTTCTAGCTGTGTGAAAGGGACAAGTTATCCAGAGTTTTTATTCTCATCTGTACTAACAACAATAAAACCTGTATTTCACAGAGTTGCTGCAAAATTTAAATGAGAGAAAAAAGACAATTACCTTCAAAGGAGGGACACACTGCCAGCTCTCAATATTAACAATGGATCCAGAAAACAGAGGAATGGGAGCTTCCCTGTGCTTAAATAACTGCCAATACACAATTCTATATCTAGTAAACACATAGCCTTCAGGAATGAATGCAAACAAATGAACTTTCTGATAAACAAAAACAGAGTATGCCACAGGTAAACCTGTATTAAAAGAAATTCTAAAGGGTATTCTTCAGGCAGAAAGAAAATTATTACAGATAAAAAATTAGAGATTCAGATGGAAAAAGAGCAAATAAAGTGGTAAGCATATGGGTAAATCTAAGTGAATATGAACAGTTATAACATTATTTTTAAAATGACAAATATTATTTAATACAGTGATGCATCTCTTAACAAAAGTGATACAACTTAAGAAATGTGTCACTAGGCAATTTCATCACTGTGTTACATCATAAAGTGTACTTACACAAACCTAGATGTTATAGCCTTCTATACACCTAGGTTATTACAGCCTATTGCTTCTAGGCTACAAACCTGTACAGCAAGTTATTCTACCAAATACGGTTGTAGGCAACTGTAACACAATCTAAATGTATCCACACACAGAAAAAGTACAGTAAAAACATGATATAATCTCATGGGACCACTGTACATTGTACAAGCAGTCTGTCATTGAAACTTCATTGTGCAGTGAATGACTAAACTTGTGGGCTTAAATGTATACAATAATGTAAACAACTAAAATGGCATGTAGGTGGAAAACAGGGTAAAGGAAGTTAAAGTATTCTAAGATGCAGACATTGTCAGTACTACCAGTTACCAATTAACAATAGACTCCAACAAGTCAACAATGTTATCACTGTATTTTCTAAGAAACCCACTAGCAGGACTGTATAACTAACTTCCAAATAACTGAGGAGAAAACATGATTTATTTTTTAAAATACCCCAGTACAATGCCACTTCCTTTCAAAGTAGGAAGAAATAACTTTTCAAAAATGAAGAAACCAAGACTTAGCAGGGTTAAGTGACTTCCAAGTTGCAGAGCTAGTATGCAGGATTGGAATTTGAAATCAGGTCTGTCTAGCTCCAAAATTTATATTATTTCCATGACATCATGTTAATTCTTGGTGGAAAAAGCAAAATGACCAACTGACAATAAAATAGAGACGTTTGTTTTTTGTTTATAGAGATTTTTTTTTAAGGTAGTGGAAAGAATAATTAGAGACAGAAAACAACAAAGAATTTTTAAAAAAGAGAAAAGGAGGAGCTAAGCTGGGTGAAGCGTTGGGTCTCTCGGGCCTGCCTGTGTTTCAGGTCATAATCTCCTTCATCTTGGCTACAACATGCTCCTACTAAGGGGTGCCCCTTTCCTACCATGACTCCGGAGAGCCCTTCCTCCCAAAGACCCTCTCTGTCCCTTTGCCATTCCTCCCACATCTTGCCACTCACATCCTCCACGGGTGGTGGCAAAAGACAGAATAGGCATGCTCTTCACGCTCTATCAGTAACCAGCTGATGTGTCCTCAGACAAGTCTCCCTGGGTCGCACTTTCCCCATTTGTAAAAACGAGGGGTTGGATTAGAAGATCTCTTAAGACCCTTCAGAGTCATATTTTATTATCAATTAACTGTTAAAAATCTACACTTTGAAAACAGGAAAATTAAAAGACTATTACAATTAACACTTGTGTACTCTTCATTTAGGTTCATCAATAGTTAACGTTTTGCTACATTTGCTGTATCTCTGTGTTTTGTGAAACCATTTGAAAGTAAGTTGCAGACATCTTGACTTCACCCCTAAATAAATACTTCAGTGTCTTTTTTAAGAATCCAGGCCAAGGGTTTTATAGAACGCTCCACATTCTGATTTCTCTGATTGTTTCTTCATTTCCGGCAATGATTTAAACAAAGGTGATGTTGCATAGCTCTTACTGCATCAAGTCAGGGGGTACTTGATACCAGCTCCTTGATCTTAAGTTTTAGTCACTTCATTAAGGTGGTGAATGACAGATCTCTATATTGTAAAATTATTTTCCCTTTATTAAGTAGAAAGTAATCTGTAAAGTGATACTTTGAGACTGTGTAAATATTTGCTTCTCCCAACAGTCTTTCACCTAATAGTTATGGCATCCAGTGATCGTCCTTATCTGAACCAGATTATTATGTGGGGTATACAAAACGGTGATTTTCTAATTATATAATTCCTTTTACATTTATCACCTGGCAATCTTCTGCAAAGAAGATTTCGCTTTTCTCTCTTTCTCTTCACCTCCCTTCCTACCCCTCTCCTCGCTCTTTCCTTCTCTTTCTCACTATGAAATCATGGCAGTGTTTTCTTTTTTTTTTTCTTCCACTCAATGTCTATTACCATTTTGTAATGTTCAAGTTGTCTCAAATTTGGCCTGTGGTAGCCTTTACAAGTGAGTTCCTGTGTTCTTCAGACATGTGCCCCGAGCCTTTCACAGCTCCCTTGCTTTTTGACACAAGATGTTCCAGACTTAGACAGCACTCTTCTGGTCCCACACCTGGAATCAGCCACTTCTCCAAGGTTCCTTTTAGTGGCAAATGGTATTAAAAAAACAATATATGGGCACTAGATATGCTCATCTCTGCTGGCTGTCATTGCTTCTAGGCCCTTTCAGTCAATAGAGCAAGTAAATATTTTTAAAACCATGAGTTCAACAAATTACTAATATCACAAATAAAAGAGGAGCCATCTATACTAAACTGTTGGGAATTAAAAAGATAATCAAGGAGTACTATGAACAATTCTATGGCCACTGATTGATAACTTCAGTAAAATGTATCAATTCCTTGCAAAGGCATACTCTTTCGAAGGTCACAGTAGAAACACAGATCATCAGAATAAGCCTATGCCTCTTAAAGAAGTTGAATTAACATTAAGAATATTCCAAAAGCAGAAGGCACCAAACCCAGATGGTTTCTCTTATGAAATCTACCAAATTTTAGGAATCACAATCTACTTTTACAATATGATCCAAAAATTGTGCTTAAGTATTTACCCAGTTGACCTGCACAGGAACGTTTATGACAGCTTTATTTATAATCACCAGAACTGGAAGCAAAAAAGATGTCTTTCGAGGCGAATACCAAAAAAAAAAAAATGCAACTGATAGCAATATTATTCAGTGATTTAATGGAGTTCACCATCAAAGCATAAAAAAGACATGAAGGAAGCTCAGATAGATAGATGATAGATAGATAGACGATAGACAGACAGACAGACAGACAGACAGATAGATAAAATAAGCTCATCTAAAAAAAGCTATGTAATATATTATTCCAACTATATGACATTCCAGAAAGGGCAGAACTAAAGACAATAAAAATATCAATAGTTGCCAAGATTCCTGGAGAAAGAGGACAGAGATTAATAAGTGGAAACGGGATTTTTAGAGCATGAAAGTATTCTTTATGAGACCATAATGGTAACCACAACATTATAAATATTTCAAAATTCACAGAACTGTATAACAGAATGAACATTATGCAAATTATACTTTAAATAATAACGTATCAATATTTGCTCATTAATTTTAGCAAATGTGCCAACAGTAATGTAAGATGTTAAAAATAGGTGGAATTATGAGGTGGGAGTGAGGGGATAGAATGATATGAAAACTTTTTGTATTACATGCTCAATTTTTATGTCAATCTAAAACTCTCCAGTTAAAGAAATACATTAGTTTTCAAAATAATAATATAGTACCACTGTTTCAGGGAGATCTCTTCATGCTAATGTTCAACAATCAGGTAATATCTAGACATTAGCTCAAAACATTATTATTAAATGTGAAGCAAAATTGGAAAAAAGAAACACAAAAGCATGAGTTCATATAGATAATTCCAATTCAACGTTACAATTTTTTTTTATGAACCTCTTGGATTTTTTTCCTCTTCCACTAAAAATCTTGATTCTTAGTATTTATTTATATTCATATATGTGCTTTATAATTAACAGAAATTACAGGGAACAGTTCAACATTTCTTTGAGGGATAAGCTCTCAGAGGCAAGAAGCCACTTTATTAATGGTTTATTTTTTACTTCTGACACAGGCAGAACCAAAGGTGCTAGAGTAGAGCAACAAAGTAGAAGCAAAGAAGAGTATGCAAGGTGCTCCAGAGATACTATAGTCAGAAAAATTCCACATGGATTTACACTGGCAGAATTACACTTCACAACATGTTTCAAAATTCCGAGTTCCACAAAATTCAAATGCCACAAAACAAAATACACAGTGAATAAAAAAGAAAACATCTACTCATATTTATAAATTAGCTCTAATCTTTACAAGGTGGAGCCCCATTTTATACAGAAACTAAAAACTTAGAGATTAAGCTAACCAAATTCACACCCACTCACGCCTTGTCTAATCTTGTCTCCAATCATGGGCCCAAATCTTTTTTGTAACTATTTCCTAACAGCTGGACACACCTGTAACAAAAACACAATTCTTCACTCACAGAACAAAACAGCTTTCATTAACTCTCTCGCAGTTTAGGAACTAAACAGGGCTACCTATTACCTCCTGAATCAGATTCCACCTGACTTAATTCAACCCTATCACCCATTGTTCCCATCACTTCTAATTCCAGTCAGACCAGTGAGTTATCTGTTCTAAAAAATGCCAAGATAATTCCCACCCACAGACATACTCTCGATTCATCTTTTCACGCAACTTTCACAGAGCATTTACTACGTGTTCTAGGCCTGTACTCGGTACTAAGAGGAGAAAGATAAAACAAGAAATCCCACCTCAAAGAGTTAATAACATTATAGGAAAGAGATACTTGTAACTGATTAGGTAGACTCAAACAAGTACTATACTGGGGTACAAAGTCCTATTGAAAACAGAGGAAGATGTCAAAAAGAAGTGACCAAATGGAACTTACATGTACTGCTGGTAGTAGTGGAAAGTGAAAAAAAGATACTTAAAACTTTTCAGCAGACTCTCCTAAAGCTGAACATACACAGAACCCATGACCCGTTAGTTTCACTCCATGTTACATACCTACAGAAACATATATACTTAAACCAGAGGACGTGCAAATATGTTCATAGCAGTACTTACTTGCATTAGTCAAAAACTGGAAATAGCTTATGTGTCCATCAATAGTACAATGGATAGTGTTATACTCACACAATGAAACAATATGAAATCAACAAAAAATGAAGTCCACAAATATTGAAAGAAATGCTGAAAGAAAGAAACCATACACACACAATTTTGATTACATAAAGTTTGAAAACAGGCAAAACTAGTCAAAACCAGTGATTCAGTGGTGGAGTGGGGAGTGTGCAGTGATGAAGATGAGGACACGGGAGAAGTTTCTGGGTGCTGGCAACGTTCTATTTCTTCTGGGTACCGGTTATAAGGATGAATTCACTTCAAGAAAATTCATCAAGCTATACACACTTATGATTTATGTAGTTTGTTTTACACTTTAACAAAAATTTTACTTACAAAAGACAGATGGGGAAAAAGGAAAACAGAAAAGTAAACTAGCATTTATATTCTAGTAAGTTCCTAGACACCATGGAAATTATTCTATCTAATCACAGCCACCTCTGGAGGTTGTGGTATACACGTGTTATTTCCTTTTTCAGCCCCACATCTGAATCCTCTTTCCCATGTTTGGGGAATCCCCTACCCTTTGAGGCAGCGCCTACCTCCAGATGGTGATTCAAAAGCAAATGACTCAAAGAAGCTGGGTCCTCAGAAAATCTATTCTGGCAAGTGAAAGCAGCAAGCACAGCAGCTTCATCCAGTTTCCAGAGACAGTAATTCTACCTACAGTGTCTAGCACCCCCTGATGGTATTGGCGATTCAACCTCGTCTGTGCCTAGAATCTTGTTCCTGGATGCTAACTTCTCAGCCTATTTCTCCAGCCCTCCAAGAGATTCTGTGAGCCACCTAACACCCTGTTCGTAAGTTCCTTTCCCAGACTCAATTTCTGTTGCTCACAACTAAAAGTCTTGACTATTACCCCATTTGATAAATGTGAAAAAAAACTAATAACTTTGAAAAAGTTTGGTGGTTTTTTATAAAGTTAAATTCACTTATCATACAATCCAGCATTCCCACACCCAAGGTATTTGCCCAACAGAAATGAAAATGTTTATAGCAAATTTACTCATAATGGCCAAAAACTAGAAATAACCCCCAAATCCATCAACTGGTAAATGAATAAACTGTGGTAAATCCATACACTGGAATACTTCTGGGCAATAAAAAGAAATGCACTCCTGATACATGCAATTACACAGATGCATCTCGAAAGCACAGAGGCTAAATGAAAGAGGTTTGACTAAAAATGAGTCACACTTAAGAAATCAGATCAATGGTTTCCAGGAGCAGGAGGTGAAGAGAGGGAACTGACTACATGGCACTGAAAGGAACGTTTTGTAGTAATGGAAATATCTTGATGGTGGTTACATGACTAAGTCTGTCAAAATTCATAGAACCATATATTCAAAAAAATGTATTTTACTATATTCAAAGTATACGTCAATAAAAATGACTTTTTTATTATTAAAAGGGACTCAAGAATGGCCAGAAATCTTCCTCAAGGTCACATATATACTAAGCAGATTCAAACTCAGGTTCTAATTCAGATGCCATGCCTTGAAGGTTAAAGAGATCTTGCTAAAGGCACAGAAAAGAGAAGATTGGGAAAGATAAGGGAAACTAAGTTGTCCTTTTCTCCCCAAAACGTAATCAAAATTTTTCAAGGCCTGCCTCAGACCCCCACCTCTGCCATACAGCCATCCATTTACTTATTCCACAAATATATCTTGAATGGTTACTATGTGCCATGCACTGTGACACTTTGGGTTACATCTGTAAACAAAACAGAAATCCCTGCCCTCATGGAGCTTCAGCTTAGTGGCGTTGGGGAGTGAGGGGGTGGCGGGGTGGGGAGGAAGAGCAATGTATCACTGTCTTAGTCCATTTTATGCTATTATAACAGAATCCCACAGATTTGGTAATTTATAATGAATAAAAATATATTTGGCTCATGGTTCTGGAGTCTTGGAAATCCAAGACTAAGGGGCCACATCTAGTGAGAGCTTTCTTGCCACGTCATAACATGGTGGAAGGCATCACATGAGCGAGAGAAAGAGATCTAATTCGCAGCCTCAAGTTCTTTTATAATCAGCATTAATCCATTCGTGAGAGTAAATTCCTCATGATCTAAACACGTCCTACTAGGTCTCACCTCCCCAAGTTGCTGCGGGGATTAAGTTTCCAACATGTGCTTTTTGGGAGACGCATTCAAATCATGGCAATCATAAACATAAGTCAATAATGTACTCAATCAATGTTAAATGTTATGCAAAAATTTAAAAGAGGAGAATAAGAGGAATCCAGAATGTGGGAGGAGCAAGTTACATAATTAAAGGTAACTAGGGTAAGCTTACTGAATATGGTGAGCTTTGAGGAGATCTGAAAATGGTAAAGAACATTTCCAACAGAAAGAACATCAAGTGCAAAGGCCCTGAGTCTAACACACACCTGTTTGAAGAACAGCAAGGAGGTGAATACAGTAAGCCAAAGGATAACAACAACAGATGTGGTCAGAGAGGTAACAGGGTCAGATGAAGTAGGGCCTAATTTGGCTGTTACTGAGTGAAACAGGGAGGCAATGCAGGGTTTTGAGCAGAAAATGCATATGACCTGACATATTTATCGTTTTCTCTTTTTTTTTTTTTTTTTTGAGACAGAGTCTCACTCTGTGGCTCAGGCTGGAGTGCAGTGGCGCAATCTTGGCTCACTGCAACCTCCGCCTCCCAGGTTCAAGCTGTTCTTGAGCCTCAGCCTCCCAAGTAGGTGGGATTACAGGTATGCACCCCACACCTGGCTAATTTTTGTATTTTTAGTAGAGACAGGGTTTCACCATGTTGGCCAGGCTGGTCTCAAACTCCCAACCTCAGGTCATTCACCCACCTCAGCCTCTCAAAGTGCTGGGATTACAGGCCACTGCACCCGGCCTGATGTGACATATTTCTAAAGGATTATTCTGGCTACTGTGTTGAGCTAGACTGTTGGAGGTAAAGATACAGCAGAGGATCTAATTAGAAATCCATCACAACGATGCAGGTGAGACATGATAATCAGACGAGGGTAATGGCAACGGCAGAGATGGTAAGAAGTGTTACGACACTGCAGATATTTTAAGGTGAGGTCAACGAGACTTCCTAGCAGATTGGATGTGGGATGTGAGAAAAGGAGTGTAGGTTAACTCCATCGGTTTTGGCCTAAACAACTGGAGGATGGCATTGCCTTGATCAGAGATGGGGAGACCTATGGGTGGCACATATTTTTAAAGAAAGAAAAGGAGTTGGGTTTTAGACATGTTCCATTTAAAATGTCTAACATCCTGGCGGGCAGGCAGCTGGACACATGGCTCGGAAGGACAAAAAGAAGAGATCTAGGTTAGAGATATCAACTTGGGAGCCAGTTCAAGGATAGTACTTAAAGATGTGTAAGTCTAGATAAAGATCCCCAATGGACACGCCAATTTTTAAAGGAAGGAGAAAAAGGAGTAAATCACAAAGGAAACTGACAAGGATTGACCAATAAAATGTGTGTGTGGGGTTGGGGGACAGGGGGAGCTGCACACAACATGCAGTATCCTGGAAGCCAAAAATGAATAAAGTGTATTACGGAGGAATGAATAATTAATTGTGTCAAATGCTGGGCATAGGTCAAACAAAATGAGGACTGTGAACTGACTGTTGAATTTAGGCACTTTGATGTTACTAATGACCTTGTCAAGGGCACATTCAGCTAAGAAGTTTGGGAAATAGAGGAAAAACCTGATTAAAGTTGGCTTAAGAGAGAACAAGATGAAGAAACTCGAACTCTGGTGGAAATGTAAAATGGTACAGTCATTTTTGAAAAACAATTTGGCAGTTCCTCAAAATGTTAAACACAGGGCTATAATATGACCCAGAAAGTCTACCCTACTAAGTATGTACCCAAGATAATTGAAAAGATACATCCACACAAAAATCTGAACACAAATGTTCACGGCGGCATTTTTTGTAACAGCCAAAATGTGGAACCACCTAAATGTCCATCCACTGATGAATGCACAAACAAAATGTGGCATATTCATAAATGGAATATTAGCCATAAAAAGGAATGAAACACTCATACATGTTATAATATGCATGAACCTTGAAAACATTATGCTAAGGGAAAGAAGCTAGTCACAAAAGACCACATATTGTATGATTCCATTTACGTGAAACATCCAGAATAGGCAAATCCACACAGACAGAAAGTAGATTAGTAGCTGCCAGGAACTGGAGGAAGGGTGAAACAGGGAGCGGCCACTAAGGGGTACAGAGTTTCTTTTTCAATGATGAAAATGTTCTGGAATTGAGACAGTGGTGATGGATGCACGACTCTGTAAATATACTAAAAACCACTGAATTGTACATTTTAAATAGCGAATTTTAGGGCATGTGAATTATATCTCAATAAAGAAATAGAAGAGGGATCATATGAGGAAGGAAATTAAAAACAGTTGAATAGAGACTACTTCTAGATGTTTCACTACAAAGAAGGGCAAAGAAATGAGACAGTAGCTGGCAATCAAAGTGGGATCAAGTATGTTTAACACTGGAAGAATAACATGTTTAAATGTTGATGAATGATCCAACAGAAAACAAAATATTAATGATGCAGGAAAATCTGGAGGGGGATTCTCAGGGCAATATCCTTGAGTAGTTGATAGAGGATAATATCTAATACACAAGTGAAGAGCTTGTTTTTGATAGAAGCACATGTAGTTTATCTATGGTGAGAGGAATGAGGGCAGAAGGCACAAGTACATGCTTCAATTTCCTTAGTGAAGTAAGAAGCAAGGTCATCAGTTGAATGGGAGAGAGGGTATTATGGATTTTAAAAGGAAGGGATCGGAGTAATCAAACAACTGTCTAACAGAGTGACAGAGTGAATGGGCCAGGTACATATGATTGCCTAGGAGCATTAAGGACCCATTTGAGGTTCAAGGTTATGAATTTTAAAAAATAAATAAGATCATTCAGCATAGGGTGTATGAAGGCATGTGTTTTCCAGCTATGTTCAGATGCACAGGTACAGGTGCAGGTTAGGGGGAGAGTCAGAGTTAACCAGGGTTGTAAGTTTTGCCAAGTAAGTATGATTAAAGTGTGGGACTATACAGACTATACAGAGGAGTTAGCATAATGACTATGGAATTTAAGCTGAGTGAGGAAGGGAATGTGAACATCAAGGATATAAAGGACGATGAAAAAGCAGTAGGAACAACAGATCTGGGGTCCATGGTCTGACAGATGTCCACAGAAAATAAGATCACTAGATGAATGGAGCTCAAGAAAATAGGAGGCCAATGTGTTGCAAGAATCATTCTTTACACTCAAGCGCAAGAAATAATTCCAGTCTCCGAGCAGCAACTGTATTCTTATAATTATCACATAACTTGACATTGAATTGTCATTTACACAGCCTTCCCCAACCCAAACACTGGCAAACCTAGTGCAAGTCCCATGCATTTTTGTCTATTTTATCTAGTTACTTATTTAGTAACTTACATACATTTCCTAATACACTTCTGGGAAGATAGTAAGTGCTAATAAATACTTATTGATGGATACAGATACAGGACCCTGAGGACAGACAAGTAAGCAACTGTCCTTTCCGTATCAGATACATCACAGACAGCTGCTCACCATTTACAGCTATCTGCCTCCCAGACTACATCACCCAATTCATTTACCAATCACTGTCTTTCATATTTATTTTTCAAAGACACTGTAGGTGATGAGGCAATCTATGTTTGGCTGCAAAAGCTATACACTATTAATAATTAAAACTAGGTAAGACATGGCCATTTCAGTTAATCACAGGAAAGTTCCTGTTTTAAAACTGCTTTAACTAAACAGCTTGTGTCTTCCACATACTTTTTTCAAGAACACATGTGCATCATTATTTTAATGAAAAGCGTACACACTTTTTAAAATTTCTGGTATTAGTAGGGGGAAAGCACAGGGTATAATAATTGTACCCAAAACAAAAAGATTAAACCTATATTGAGTTCTAAAGCAATTACAAAATCCTCTTTGCAGAACTCTGTCAGTAACAGACTGTAGGGAGTAAGTGATCTTTCTGTAACCCAGTGGTTCTTCAACTCTGTGTATTATAAGAAAATGCACAGGGAGCTTTTTAAGCTAGACATGGTACCCTCACACCCCTAGAGGTCAATTTAATTAATCTGGGGTGGGATCCAGGTTATCAATATTTTTTTTTTAACTCTACAGAGATTTTAATGTACAACGAGGCCTGAGAACTACAGACCTAACCTAATCCTTTCACCTGTTATTAGCAGCCTATACTCCTCTATTGCACTTCCAATTTTACTGCACTTCCAACTGCCTTCCACACATCTCCATCTGGAGGGTTGACTCCAAATGTAAAAGTCCAATCCTAAAGTCAGTATCTTCTTTCCCAAACTTATTTTCTCTTGTTCCTTTCTGGTCTTTTAGATTGTGAAATATAACTTACAGATGGAAAAATGCATAAAACATATAAGCGCAATTTAATAATCCTTAAACAGTACCCTTGTAGTTATCAGCCAAATCAAGAAATATAACACTGCCAGCACCACAGTCTCCCATATTTCTTATCTTGGCTAGTATACCAATTAATCCAGTTACTCAAGTCAGGAGACCAGGGATATCATCTTAAGATTCCTCCCCTTCTCCTGACATCAAATAAATCACAAGTACTAAAGATTTTACTACCAAATTCTCTCCCCTCCTCTTTTTTACTGCCATTTTCTTAGTCTAAGCTCTCAAAAGATTTTCTGTCTCTGCCCCACTTGCCTCCAGTTCATTCCATGAAATGATCTCTTAAGGAAATAAATCTGTCACCCACCTTCCCTGACTCCCCATATCTTAACAAGATAGAGTTCTTCATAAACTGGCCTGGATCTCCCTCTCTCTGGTCTCTAATGAACCTACCCCACTTCAAAACTTATACTGCGAATGTGCCAATCTCCTTACAGTTACCTAAACACACTATGCCATTTCCTATCTTTCTCCTATATCCTTCCTTCCCACTGTTGTACTTGAATTCATCTTTCAAAACCCAACTTAGCCAGCTGGATGCAGTGGCTCACACCCGTAATCACAGCACTTTGGGAGGCTGAGGCAGGTGGATCACTTGAGGTCGGGAATTTGAGACCAGCCTGGACAACATGGTGAAACCTCGGCTCTACTAAAAATACAAAAATTAGCCAGGCTTGGTGGTACATGCTTGAAATTCCAGCTACTTGGGAGGCTGACGCAGGAGAATCACTTGAACCAGGAGGCGGAGGTTGCAGTGAGCCGAAATCACACCACTGCACTCCAGCCTGGGTGACAGAGTAAGACTCCATCTCAAAAAAAAACAAACAAAAAAACCTTAGCCGACAATTTCTCCAGGAAGCTGATCCTGCCCCTATTCCATCTATTTCTATAGCCTGTTCTTGTCTGTACCAGTATTTATCACATTGTAGTTATAAACCATTTTTAGTGTCAGCCCAGGTTACAACAGCCCCATACTTGTTCTGGGAATTGTCTCTTCCATCCCTCCTACTTCATTCCATTCACAAAAGTGAGCTTCCAACAGCTCAGCCCTCAGGCAAGCTGAACCAGGGTGGGGCCAGATTCTACCTCCCAGGAATTTGGAATGAAATTAACAGAGAAAACTGGTATGTCTATGTGGCTGAGAACTGTTAGATGTAAAATAAAAGCTCTAGGGACAGCCATGTTCTACCATTTGTACTAAAAAGAGAAAAAAGTACATCTTCGAAGAAAAAGAACGAAATGGGCAGAGTTAGGAAAAAACAGTCCTGTGAGCCTTCTGGTTCTTGGTTCCAGCCCTTCCCAAAGCCCCACTGAATTCCTGCCCTCAGGTTCTGTAAGGAAGACCGATTATCTGTAGAAGACAGCTGATTCTTATTTGCAACTAAAAGCTCCAAATAAAACACTACTTTTTTAGACATCTCTTCTATTTATCCTACTAGCACCATGAAGGCAGAAACTGTGTCTTACTCATCTCTCTATCTGCAAGACTAGCAAAGACCCTGAAAAATGCCAGATGCTCAATTAATGACTGTCATCCATGGCACACTAACAGTTATACATTTTTATGTATGTAAATTTTTTCCTCCTTTTTAAAGACAGGGTCTTGCTTTGTCATCTATGCTGGGAGTGCAGTGGCGTGAACATAGCTCGCGGCAGCCTAGTACTCCTGGGCTCAAGTGATCCTCTCACATCAGCTTCCCAAGTAGCTGGACTACAGGCACATACCACCACATCTGGCTAATTTCTTTATTTTTTTAGAGATGGGGGGTCTCACTATGTTGCCCAGGCTAGTCTCAAACCCCTGGGCTCAAGCAATCCTCCCGCATCAGCTTCCCAAGAGTCATTAGGGTTACAGGCCTGAGCCCCTATGCCAGGCTTATGTATATAAATTTGAACTTTAAGAAGCCTTAACAAGTATTAAACTCCAGCTAATTATTTGCATGTCAAAATGTTTACGGGTAAACTGTAAGGATGTCTGCAGCTTATTTTGAAATGAAGCAAAAAGTAAGATGTAATGAAGGTTAAATAGTGGAGTGAATAGATGCATAGATGTAAGATACAGTTAATGAAAGATAATGTTAATTGCAGAATATAGGCTGCGCTAATTGCAGAATACAGGCTGCACTAATTGTGGAATATATGGAGGTTCACTATACAATTCTTCCAACTTTTTGCATGTTTAAGCTTTTTCATAATAAAATGTTTGGAGAAAAATGTAACAGCAATACATCTGCATTGATTTACATGGGAAAGTCTACATAAATAAACATGCTCATGTTAGCTCATTTCACTGCCATCTGCCATGAAATGGGAATTCAAAGAACTTTAATAATAGGTGACTCTCCTTTCATTGCACAGTACATTTTCAAAGTCTTTTGTCTTTTCAGTTCACATGCTTCTTTTAAAGTGACAACAGCGAGGCACAATTAAAATGTAAAACTAGGCCGGGCGTGGTGGCTCACGCCTGTAATACCAGCACTTTGGGAGGCCAAGGCAGGCAGATCACGAGGTCAGGAGATTGAGACCATCCTGGCTAATACGGTGAAACCCCGTCTCTACTAAAAATACAAAAAAATTAGCCAGGCGTGGTGGCGGGCGCCTGTAGTCCCAGCTACTCAGGAGGCTGAGGCAGGAGAATGGCATGAACCCGGGAGGCAGAGTTTGTAGTGAGCAGAGATCACACCACTGCACTCCAGCCTGGGCGACAAAGCGAGACGCCGTGTCAAAAAAAAAAGTAAAACTAAATACTTCTAATTTCATGTCTCCTTTAAAACTAGTTTTGGAAAACATTAAAATTAGATAGGCTAATTCAAACCAGTTTTCTGTTACCAAGACTATTCACAAGACAAAAAAAAAAAAGAGCTGGCAACTTTAATACTGTTAAGTTTCTCTTCACAAGACAGAAAAAACTGAGAATCACAGACTGTTAAAACTGGTCAAAAAGACTAATACTGTACAGGATCCTTACTTCCCAAAAAGAAAACTAAGACCCAGAGAGGTAAAATATCCTGCCCAAGACCACCAAGTAACTTTGTAGCAAGGCTCAGACTCAAATCCTGGACTTATCACTAAAAATCTAGTGTTCTTCCCATCCTAGTTTGTAGTCTTAAATCCTGTTTTGTTTTGTTTTTTCAAAAGTAATAGTATATAAAGTGCCTAGTCTCAGCATAAACATTTTGTATTTGTTCAGGCCGAGCGAGGTGGCTGATGCCTGTAATCCTAGCACATTGGGAAGTTGAGGGAAGCAGATCACTTGAGGTCAGGAGTTCAAGACCAGCCTGGCCAAGATGGTAAAACCCTACCTCTACTAAAAATACAAAAATTAGCCAGGCATGGGGGTGCACACCTGTTATCCCAGCTACCTGGGAGGCCAAGGCAGGAGACTCGCTTGAACTTGGGAGGCAGAGGTCGCAGTCAGCTGAGATCGTGCCACTGCACTCCAGCCTGGGCAACACAGACTCCATCTCAAAAAATAAAAATAAATTTAAAAAAATTTTTTTTGTATCTGTTCAACTGGCTTTTTTTTTGCGGGGGGGGTACTGGGTATTCAGGTTATAAATACAAGTGAACACCGGAAACACATTACAACCAGTATTCAAATGACATACCTTATGTAACCACTGTAACTGAACTTCACTAAAATGACCTGAAAGTGTTTTTCCATCAATTTAGGCAAATAAAGAGGCAATGACAGAATTTTAACAACACACTTGCCAGCATTCCTTGTCTGTGGTAGAAGGCCAAAATCTTGCATGTAACTTTTCTAAAAAGTAGGTAACACAAAGCTACAGAAGTTGAAGGATAAGCCTTTTTTAATTCAGGTTTTTTTTTTCATTTTGCAAATAAATCAATATGTGTATGTTAAAATAATGGATTACAGAGATACAGATAACTGTATCCTTGCAAAACCACTGAAAGAATGCTAGTCCCAGTTAGACTTCACTGAACTTATGATACAACCACTTTTATTTCTATTGTGATTGTCAGACAACTGAAAATCTAATTAAAATCTGTATGAACTAAGAGCAACTTCAGCAAAAAAAAAAAAAAAAAGTTATCCCAAAGACAACTGAAAATCTAAGTAGAATCTGGATGAAGAGACAACTTCAGCAAAAAAAAAAAAAGTTATCCCAGAGAGCTATTGGTTGGTCATTAACCACATGCAAAAAGAATGGCACTCTGTCTGATCTCTTCCCTTTCATAGCAAAACTGAAGCTGTAAAGAATGTCTAAAGCGTAGTCTATGGAAAATTAAATTGAAGTCATGTTATTTCTATCTATTAAAATTCAGCTATACTAAAGTCACTTCTGAAATGATTTAGGAATAGAGTGCTCAGCAAAATAAACTTCCAAGAAAAATAATCAAAAATAAGAACACCAGAATGAGTTTGCTACCTGTTATATTAAAATAGGAATGTGTAAAAGGCTCCATCTTACTTTCTGATTAATAATCCATCTGCACAAATACTTAATATGTGTCATAGTCCACAGCTTCCAATCTCTAAATCAGATTATCACAAACTCTACAACTTAACATGCACTAGCAAGAACATTTCAACACACTTTGAATACAAAAATACTCAAAATACTGAGGAATGGTACCTTACCTTCTAGTGTCAGCAAGGAGAAAGGACTCCTCCAGCTGCTCTAAAGTAGAAAATGTTCCCAATTTCTTGAGTACCATATAGTATAAAGTGGTTTTATCACATAGTACAGCAAAATTATTGGTGAAATTATATGAACACTGTATTTCACAATACATGCTACTTACTAAGAAGAAACATTAAGTGCCCCAATATTTAATTTCTATTTTTATTTCCTATTTTATTTCTATTTCATTTGCTCATTTTACATGTCACTTTACCGTAAGCAAGTCTATAAAAGTATAATTTTTAAAGAGAGTAAAATCTCTGCTACCCGGTATTACATAAACTGACATATCTAAAACATGGTGTCATTTGTGAACATCATGATGACAGTCAGGCAATACAAGTTCTTAATGTACTTTCTGAATCTTCAAAATGAGATCAAATTATCAATAATTCTCATCAAATGATAGTAATTTGCCAGCATAGTATATTGGACATTGGTGATATTAGACACCCTAAGAAATGATACAAGAGTAATGACCACAGTAAATATAAAAATTGAATAGAATTTTCTAAAAAAAAAAAAAAAAAGTGTGTCATACAAACTTCACTGACTCTGGAGCCATGATGTCTGGATTTGAGTCCCAGCTCTTCAACTTTCTAGCTGGTTTCATTCAATGTTTAACCACCCATGTCTCGATTTTCTCCTTTACAAAAGGAATACCATCACTTACTTTATCTACTTACCTTTATAAGAAGCAACAGTTGAGGCCAGGCACAGTGGCTCGTGCCTGTAATCCCAGCACCTTGGGAGGCTGAGGCAGGCAGATCACTTGCGTTCAGGAGTCCGAGACCAGCCAGGTCAACATGGCAAAACCCCGTCTCTACTAAAAATACAAAAATTAGCTGGGCATGGTGGCGCACACCTGTAATTCCAGCTACTCGGGAGGCTGAGGCAGGAGAATCACTTGAACCCAGGAGGCAGAGGTTGTAGTACAGAGCCAAGATTGAGCCTCTGCACTCCAGCCTGGGCAACAGAGCCAGGCTCCATCTCAACAACAACAACAAAAAAGCAAGAGTTGAATGTGTGTAATAATACTTTGCAAACCGCAGCAGTGAGCTATTCTAACATTCCTACTGAAATCTACAGTGTTACAGCTGCGGCAGAAAATTGCTAACTACCAAAATCCACCCTGTTTCTTCCAAATAACAGAGCTGTAGCTAGGACAAGGCTCTCACCTTTACATTCTGTAACTGAAAATGCACTCCCAAGAACATTTCAACACTGATGAAATACTCAAAATAGTACAGAATGACACCTTACCTCTTAGTGTCAGCAAAGAGAAAGAACACTCCAATTCCCAATCCCCTGCAGCTAGATGAGGCAATGAGACTAAGCCTTCAGCAATGGGAGGAGAAATTATATTTGTACAACTTTCACCTCACTTGCTTAAGACAAAATTTCTTACCCTGTGCTTCCAACAAGAACAACCTTGAAAGCTGTGCATTCGAGATGATACAGTCACCATTCACCTACGTCCCCAAATGCCTGCATAAAGGACAGCCACATGCTGATGTGGAACACCTGCTCTCAACTATTGTGCACTGAATTCTGGGGTTTCAGCCATTGTATTTCAGGGCTCTATTTCAGCAACTGGGTTACTTAAGTAATACAATGGCAAACCCCTTACAGCGGGAGAAAGGTGCAACTATAAAATCCCAAAGAGGCACAAGCTTTTAATGCCTTCACACAAGGTAACACATAAAAAGTAAAGTTCTCAATAGGACAGTTTCCCAGAAAGGTGTTACCTCAGGGGAGTGTTAAAGCATAGTAGATAAGAGAATAGGCCCTAAAGTCAGATTGCCTGGGTTCAAATCCCTTCTCCACCACTTGCCACCTGTGTAACCTTGAGATCAGAACTTAACCTTTCTGTCTCTGTAAAATGAGAATAAAAGCAGGACTCACCTCACTTAATTGCTGTGATGTTTAAATGAAAAGAAAACTCCACAGTTTAAAGCTGCTTAGCAAAGTGCATAGCACACAGCAGTAACAGTAAACGTTAGCATTTCTTATTTAAAATCTGGCCAAATGAGGTAGCTCACGCCAGTAATCCCAGCACTTTGGGAGACCAAGACTGGAGGATTGCTTGACGCCAGGAATTCAAGACCAGCCTAGGCAACATAGCAAGACTCCCATTTCTAAAAAATACAATAAAAGAATACATGATACTGCACAATTTCAGTGAGGTGACCACGTATCAATAAGGCTACCAGAATGCTAACAAAGATTCTCTACAACCTACTTGGTGGTGCAAAATGTTCTAGGAGATATACAATTAAACCTAGATTCCCTTAAAGGCAAACTAAGCACCATCCAACTTTCAGTAACCAAGGAAGACAGCTGCATAAAAGCAGCATGACCTAGGGTTTAGCTACTTACAAAACCATTATAGTGACTAAGAGAGAACAGTACATTGTACTAGGGCACCCTAATTTCAGCACGGACTGTACAGGAACTCTGACAGCACTGTTTTTCAAAACAAAGAGTCATCCTAACATCCCACATATGCAAATGAATTGATAAACAGTTAAGATTCAAATAAGCTAAAGATGAGAAGGGAGGCTACCCAAGGAAATTTCAGAAATTTGCCCTGTCTTTCTAACAATAAATCTCACAGCATGAAACAGAGCTTTATTATTTTTACACACAAAAGAGAAAAGCTATAACAGAATTACACTTAAGTATATAATAAAAACATTTCCATATTTTTAAAAAAGAGACACCCCCCGCACAATAAATTCCACGTTAGAATGCCATCTGGGAGCAGGCAAAAGTTCAATCAATTGTAAAGGCAGGAAGGTAAATTTGATCATAACATTACAAAAGTTTCAGAATGAGAATTTTTAAGTATTACTAAAGATTTCCTTAGCAGTGGCAGTAAGATTTATGCTTTCCTGCCCCTAAAAATAAAAATACATAAAATAAACATCTTCTTAATATGGAATGCCTAGGCTGGGCGCGGTGGCTCACGCCTGTAATCCCAGCACTCTGGGAGGCTGAGGCAGGCAGATCACGAGGTCAGGAGATTGAGACCATCCTAGCTAACACGGTGAAACCCTGTCTCCACTAAAAATACAAAACATTAGCCAGGCATGGTGGCAGGCGCCTGTAGTCCCAGCTACTCAGGAGGCTGAGGCGGGAGAATGGCGTGAACTAGGGAAGCAGAGCTTGCAGTGAGCCGAGATTGCGCCACTGCACTCTGGCCTGGGTGACAGAGCGAGACTCTGTCTCAAAAACAAAAAAAAAAAATATGGAATGCCTATCGGGCTTTCCTCTTGTCTATCCAAATCTTACCTTTTTTCCTGGGCCACATTTAGACTCACTGCCAAAACAAAGGCCTGTCCCAATGACAAGCCTACTCTGACCTCATTTGTACCTGATATCACAAACTTAGGACCAGGGCACAGAACGTCTTGCATTTTCCCCCAGCTTCTTATGAATATGACTTATTACTGAAAGCAAGAACTCCTGAAGGACAAGGACTGTCATCTCTTTTTCCTATGCTATTCTTATAACAGGAGCAGAGTAACAATATCACCTACAATTTACTAAATGTCTGGCACTGAGCTAGGAACTATACACATAAGTTTTAAAGGATAGTTATAAAATATTTGATAAATACAAATTATTCAGCGTAGCATCTGAATTTATGAAATGTTCCTAAAATGAGTATCTGCAAACTAGCCACCTGACACGAGAAGTACTACATTACTATTATTGTTGAAGCTATAAACAGTCTTATCTTCACAGCAGACCTATGAGGCAAGTACAGGTATGCCCCTAAGGGAATACAGGCTCAAAGAAGTCAAGTGATTTATCCAATGTCACAAACTATTAAGTGAGTCCTCACTCAAACCAGGTCTTCTGACCAAAAAAATAAGCCCATTTTCTTTCCACCATATCTTACTATATTATGGGATTTGCTCTTCTCCTCTACCCACCTAAGTCCTACTTATTCTTCAAGTTCCAACTCCTCCAAGAAATCCTTTTCAGCTACCATAGCTTATTCTTTTTTACCTCTTTTCATCAAAATTCAATGAAAGCAAGGTCTATATTTAACATTCCTTTTTTCTCCTTCAATTTAGCGTTATGCTAGACCCAGAGTAGTTACTCAACCACTTAATATACTGTATGATGCTTTCTTCATGAAACCATTATTACATTATTATGTATAAAAATGTTATTGTCTGACCACCACACCGAAATCTAGAGATCCTGCATTTTCTTTAATGTTATCAAGTCTTTGAATTCAAGGAGGCAAGCCAAAAAGAGAGAGAAACAGAGACGTATTTTACTAGCATTTCACTAAAAGCAAATATCACTAGCTAATTTTCTCACAAAAAGTAGTTTCTATTATTTGTCTCCTCTTATCTTTCAACAGGATTGATAGAATCAATGGATATCACAAAATTCAGGTTTCAGAGAAGGCATTGATAGAATTCATTTTTCTATATCCTTATCTTTCTATAACTTTAGTCGCAAACATACAAGAGCATCAATGGCTAAACCTTCCTAGGCTTTGTTGGCTCTGCCTTCCCCTCCTCCAGACCTCATAATGTGCCAGTGCTCCAAGGCTCTGTCCCAGGCCCCCTTCTCTGGTATCACACTGTCTTCTAAGTGGCCTCTCCCAGTTTTATAACTCTGTATAATGTCTATATACAAATCACCACACTATATCAACAATCCTGACCTCCACCTGGACTCCAAACTTGTATATCCAATTGATGGCAGACATCAGTTAAAATATAAAGTGATTGGCCGGGCATGGTGGCTCACACCTGTAATCCCAGCACTTTGGGAGGCTGAGGAGAGCGGATCATCTGAGGTTGGGAGTTCATGACCAGGCGCCTGACCAACATGGAGAAACTCGATCTTTACTAAAAATACAAAATTACCTGGGCATGGTGGCACATGCCTGTAATCCCAGCTACTCGAGAGGCTGAGGCAGGAGAATCACTTGAACCCAGGAGGCGGAGGTTGTGGTGAGCCAAGATCACACCATGGTACTCCAGCCTGGGCAACAAGAGCAAAACTCCATCTCAAAAACAAAACAAAACAAAGTGATTTAAAAAGGACTATCAACTGGGCACAGTGGTGCACACCTATAATCTCAGCACTTTGGGAGGATGAGGCAGCAGAATCCCTAGAGTCTAGAAGTTCAAGACTAGCCTGGGCAACAAATGGAGAATTTGTCTCTACAAAAAAGAATTTTTTTCAATTAGCTGGTTGTGGTGGTGCGCACGCCTATGATCCCAGCTACTCAAGAGGCTGAGGTGGGAGGGTCACTTGAGCCCAAGAGCTCAAGGTTGCAGAGAGCCGTGATCGTGCCACTGCACTCCAGCCTGGGTAACAAAGCAAGACCTTGTCAACCCGCACAAAAAAAAAAAAAAAAATCAATTTTTTTTTCTCCAAAACATACCTTGTTCCTCTCCCAAGTCTTACCAATCTCACTGGATAACAATAATCATCCAACCAAGTTTTAAAAGAAAAAAAAAATCTAGGCATTATCTTTGATTCCCTTTTCCTGTGGCCATGAAATACAGAACACATCCTGTTGACTCTATCTTGAAAATACATCCTGAATCCTTTCCTAGAATAATCACCTTTCACCTGGTCTGAAATAGCTCCCTAATTCATCCTCCTGCTTTTGTTCTGGTCTCTCTCCATACAGCAACCTTTTCACTCCCTTAATCGAAACATTCCAGTGGCTTCTCATCACCCTCAGAATAAAAATCATACTCCTTACCTTGGCTTACAAAGTCCCAGGTGATCTGGCCCCTGCCTACCTCACCAACCTCATTTGTACTACTCTCCCTCTTGTTCATTACACTCCAGACACCCTGTCCTCCTTTTTAGTTCCTTCCACACACCCACTGTGTTCCTAGCTGTTCCACTAGCTGTTCCCTCTGCCTGGAATAGTCTTCTCCCTTTTCTTCAAAAGGCTGGCTCTTTCTTGACATTCAGATCTCACCACCACAAACAAATGAGATTTCTTCAGAGGCCTTCCCTGATCTAATCAATCAATTAGCCACCCCACTATTTCAAGGTCAACCTGTTTCGATTATCTGCATAGCACTTAATTGAGGTATATCGTTATTATTCATATACTATCTCTTCATTAGAATGTAAGGTCAATGATTAGGGACCTTTACCACTGTATTCTGGTGCCTAAAACAGTGCCTGGCCCATAACAGAAGTTCATAAAGATGTTGAGTGAAAATTTTATGAATAAATGAATAGCCAGGCACAGTGGCTCATGCCTGTAATCCTAGCACTTTCAGAGGCCAAGGTGGGCAGATCACTTGAGGCCAGGAGTTTGAGACCAGCCTGGCCAACATGGCAAAACCCCGTCTCTACTAAAAATACAAAAAATTAGCTGGGCATGGTAACATGTACCTGTAGTCACAGCTACTCAGGAGGCTGAGGCAGGAGAATCACTTGAACCCAGGAGGAAAAGGTTGCACTAAGTAGAGATCACACCACTGCACTCCCACCTGGGTGACAGAGTGAGACCCTGTCTCAAATAAATAAATAAACAGAATTGAAATGAAATTGCTTCCACTTCCACAGCTCTATTAATTATGGTTTTTAACACCAAAAAGGGAGGGAGGGCTAAAAAGTTTAACATTTTGCTAATTACAAAGAATTCTCTCCATACAATTTAAGCAATTTGAGTATTTTCTCTACAGAACTACTTCTTTCTAGTCTCATTCCAATCTATTAAAATCCAATGGTAGAGACACTCCACAGTAAAAATGTCAATTCTTCCCAAATTTATCTATAGATGTAATAAAATTTTTACCAAGGATTTTTATAGACATAACCAAACTTATTCTAAAACTTATATGGAAAGACACAAGACCAAGAATAGCTAAAACAATTTTTAAAATAATAAAATTGGAGAAATTCTACCAAATTTAAAGACTTATTATACAGCCACAGTAATCAAGATTGCGTGGTATTGGTAGACGGACAGACACAGAGATCAATGGAGTAGAACAGAGAAGCCAAAAACAGATCCACACAAACATGTCCAACTAATTTCTTAGAAAAATGCAAAGCAATTAAATGGAAGAAGGATAGCCCTTTCAACAAATGCAGCTAGAGGAATTAGACATCAATAAGAAAAAGAAAAAAAAAAAGAAAAATAGAGCTTTCATCTAAACTTCACACCTTACACAAAACCTAATTTGAAATGAATCACAGACTTAAAACTATAAAACTTTCAGAAATAAACACACTTTTAGGAAAAAATCTTTGGGGCACAGGGCTAGTTGAAGAGTTCTTGCAAAAGCAAGATTCATAAAAGGAAAACCTGATAAACTAGACTTGGTCAAAATTAATTTTTGTTCTATGAAAGACACAATTAAGAGGATATAAAGACAAGCTACAGCCTAGGAGAAAATAATTGCAAACCACATACCCAATAAAGGACTTCTAACTAGAATATATAAAGAACCCTCAAAACTCAACAGTTAAAACAAATAAAAATTAAAAAACAAGAATCCAATTAGAAAATGGGCAAAAAACATGAACAAACATTTCACTGAAAAGCACAGATGGCAAATAAGCATATGAAAACATATTCAAAATCATTATCCAGAGACATGCAAATCCAATCATAATGAAGTATTACTACATAAGTATCGGAATGGTTAAAATAAAAAATAATTCATTGCTGAGGGAAATGCAAAATGGTACTTTGGAAAAGTTTAGAAGTTTCTCACAAGGCTAAATGTAGTCTTACAACACAATACAATAGGAATTGTGCTCCTAGATATTTATTTAAATGATCTGAAAACTTACATCCACACAAAAGTCCACACACAAATGTTTATAGCAGTTCTGTTCATAATTTCCAAAAACTGGGAACAACCAAGATGTTTTTCAATAGGTGAATGGATAAACAAATTGTGATATAATCACAGTTGAATACTGTGGTTCATCCACTATAGGATATTATTCAGCAATAAAGAGAGATGGGGGGAGAGCAAGAGTTATCAAGCCATGTAAAGACATGGAGAAACCTTAAATGCATATAGCCTAGCAAAAGAAGCCAGTGTGAAAAGGTCAGATACTATATGCTTTCAACTATATGACATTATGGAAAAGGCAAAACTATGTTAACAGTAAAAGGATCAGTGGTTGCCACGAACTGGGGGTACAGGAGGGCTGAACAGGTAGAGAACAGATTTTTAGGGCAGTAAAACTATTCTGTATGACACTGTAACGGTGGACACATGTCATTTTACATTTGTTGTCAAAACCCACAGACCTGTACAAGTCACAGAGTCCTAATATAAGCCATAGACTAGTTAATAATAATGCATTAATACTGCATTATTGTTCAACAATTTTCACAAATTTACCATGGTAACAGATGTTAATTAAAGGGGAAAGTCATGAGGGAAAAAGGTATATGGGAACTCTCTGAATTATCTGCCCAACTTTCTGTAAACCTAAAACTGCTCCAATGAAGTCTACTAATCTTTCTCAAAAAATAGTATTGATGTCAAATGCTGGCAAAGATGTAGAGAAACTGGATCACACATACACTGCTGGTGGGAATGTAAAGTGATACAGCCACTCAGAAAAAGTACAGCACTATCTGAGAAAACTAAAAATGCATTTATCACATAACCCAGCAATTGTACTCTTGGGCATTTATCCCAAAGAAATGGAAAATTATGACCATTCAAAAGCCCATCCACAAATGTTCACAGCAGCTTTAATAGTAATAGCCAATATGGGAACAATCCAAATGTCCTTCAACAGGTGAATGACTAAACTGTGGTACTTCCCTACCTACCATGGAATACTACTTAACTATAAAAAGGAACAAACTACTGCCACATGCAACAACTTGGATGGATCTCAAAGGAATTAGCCTGAGTGAAAAAGCCAAGCTGAAAAGTTTACATACTATATTATTTCATTTACATAAAATTCTTGAAATGATAAAATTACAGAGATGGATTACTCAGTACATTATTTCCTACAACAGCATGTGAATCCACAACTACCTCAAAAAAAAAAGTTTTATAAACTCCAAAGGTAAAGATATATTCTCTAAAACCAAATTTTTCCCCTTGAGTGGGCTAACAAATTTCCCAGAGCGGGAGTTCTAAGCCTCATATGCACACTGGAATTACCTCTAAAAATCCAGATGCTTAGGCAGCATCCCAAACCAATTAAATTAGAATCCTCAAGGTGAAATCCAAGCATCTGTATTTCTTTTTTTGTTGTTTTTGTTTGTTTGTTTGAGACGTTGTCTCGCTCAGTCGCCCAGGCTGGAGTGCAGTGGCACGATCTCGGCTCACTGCAAGCTCCGCCTCCCCGGTTCACACCATTCTCCTGTCTCAGCCTCCTGAGTAGCTGGGAGCTGCCACCACGCCCAGCTAATTTTTTTGTATTTTTAGTAGAGATGGGGTTTCACTGTGTTAGCCAGGATGGTCTCGATCTCCTGAACTCATGATCCGCCCTCCTCAGCCTCTCAAAGTGCTGGGATTACAGGCGTGAGCCACCACGTCCAGCCTCAAGCATCTGTATTTCTTTTAACTCTCAGGTAATTCTAATGTTCAATCAAGAATGAGAATCAGTATCCTCCAGAGCTAGAGAGTCTTTTCAAAAGCAACCTTTACTAACATGTTAATAAGATTATTAACAGTTGTTAAGGATCTGGCTGTTAACAATTCACTAAAATCTTAGCCACAAAAATTATCCCACTGATAAATGGAAACTTTAACCCAAACCTCACTCAGCTTCCAGAAACAAAAGGATTTAGCCCAAGAAAGACAATAGTTCATTATGGTTTATTTTTAAATAACGTTCCTACTCGGCAATGGAGTTTGAGTCTGAAATTGAATGGTAGGTTCACCTTTATCTGTGAAACTTCTGTAAGTACAAAAATGGATATATTAATCTGGCTTTCCAAAATCTCTCAAGCAAAAAGGTTACAATATTCCATTTTAGACTTAACCTAAAATCAAAAGGAAAGATTTAAAATAACCTCGTGACTTTCACAAATTTAACTACCCACAGACAAACCATGAGAACAAGGTACAGAACATGAAACATTTCGAATGAAGTATTCTTTTCCAACTGCATGTGAAAAGGCAACATTGACAGCATCACAAAAACCTTAATTTAAAACTAAATGTCATATAAGAACGCCATATACACCCAAACAAACCCACATACCACATAATTCAACACATCCGGGCAGCAGTGGCTAAATAATGGACTAGCATGAATACTGCAAGGATGTTGGCAGACCGATGTAGAGTCGCTCACATTTCCTTTGCCTTTAACAGTGCCTGTTACATTACTAATGTAGTTTTTGGTTTTTAGGTTTGTTTGGAGTTTCATTGGGGTTTAAGGGGATGAGATTCCAATTATACTGTATAAATTATTAAGTTAGATTCTCGGCCCAGGAAAATTAAGTAAAACAACAATACTATAACATAACAGAATTTGACAGTTGTGTATTTCTTAAAACATTAAAGTGATAAGGCCATTTTTAAATATGTGTAATCTTTTTACAAGTTCAGAAGAACCACAAATTATGGAGCTACAAACCACCAGCTATTCAAAGGAAAATTGTAGCTTATAAAATATTGGCTGACTGCCAATACAAATAAATTTTTTCCCCTCAAAAAAGCTTTGTAAGCCAAAATACTGTTTCAAAAGTGACTATAACCATCTTATTCAATCAAGTAGTGATGTTATTACACAGTAAAGGTAAGTCAATTCTTGGCCTAAAACAACCTGTAAAAACCCACTAACAAACTATTTCTCACCAATATAGTAAAATATCACCTTGAACTTAGAAATCAAGATCTGGAAAATGTTAATCCATTACTATTTTACCAAAATGTCATCAGGCAATTAATTAAATAACAACAATAATTTTTTAAAAAGTTTTGAAAAAACCAGATTGAAAAAATACCAATCAATGAATTTATTATAAAAGGGGAGAATAGCCACTACCCAATCCCCCCCTTCAAAAAGCTATCCTTTGAAAAACAGCAAAAACTCCTCTACAATCCAAAAATATTTTTTTCAACTTACTGCCCAAATGGAAAGGTAACAGAAGACAGAGAGGTGGATTCAAATCCCAGCTGTACTTTTTTTCTTTTTTTTTGAGACGGAGTTTTGCTCATCACCCAGGCTGGAGTACAGTGCCACAATCTCGGCTGACTGCAACCTCCACCTACCACGATCAAAAGATTCTCCTGCCTCAGCCTCCTGAGTAGCTGGGATTACAGGCTCCCGCCACCCCATCTGGCTAATTTGTTGCATTTTTAGTAGAGACAGGGTTTTATCATGTTGGCCAGGCTGGTCTCGAACTCCAGACCTCAGGTGATCCACCCACCTCAGCCTCCCAAAGTGCTGGGATTACAGGCATGAGCCACTGCGCCCAGCCTCCTAGCTGTACTTTTAACTAGTAAGCACCCTAGGCAACTGATTAGTCCAGGCCTCAGTTTTCTCATTTATAAAATGGAAACACCATCACTCATCTCACAGTGAAACTGCTGTAAGGATCTAAAGATGCAATGTGTGTAAAATGCATATCACAGTATCTGAACAAAGTAATAAGCGCCCCATAAATACAGGCCAGAATTATTGCATTCAATAAATGGAGAAATCAGAATCTCCACACGGATGGAGAATTTAGATGTCGTATGTAACTAAAATATATCTTAACATACATGGATTGAGAATTTGGATGTCTTAAGTAACATCAGAGCTGAGTTGAAAAAGTTGAAAAAAACAACAATAATAATAGTTGCCATGAGTGCCTTCTATTGCTAGGCACTTTGTAATTTTTTTTAAATCATTATAATAATTCAGTAAAGGAACAACTAAGCACAAGGTATACACAAGGCGCTTTAGGAAGCATTAAAACATTTCTATGAAGTCTTGAGTGGAGATCTTTACTCTGTGTATGTATATATTTTTCCTCCAAAGCAAGGTATCTGAGTATTTCTATTCTATTCTAATGAGACACATAAATGCAAATAACATAATACTCAAATCTATGTGATCTTGGCATATTTAACTTAGTCTTTTCTCATCTATCAAATAGCAATAACATACTTCTCCCACCCCTATCGTGTTTTTTTTTTTTTTTTTTTTTTTTTTTGAGATGGAGTCTCACCCTATTGCCCAGGCTAGAGCGCAATGGCACGATCTCGGCTCACTGCAACCTCTGCCTCCTGGGTTCAAACAATTCTCCTGCCTCAGGCTCCTGAGTAGCTGGGATTACAGGCACATGCCACCATGCCCAGATTTTTTTTATTATTATTTTTAGTACAGACGGTGTTTTACCATGTTGGCCAGGCTGGTCTCAAACTCCTGACCCTGTGTTCCGCCCGCCTCGGCCTCCCAAAGTGCTGGGATTACAGGCATGAGCCACCGCGCCCAGCCGAATTATTTTTTTAAGGCAAATAAAAACCTGTAAAAATACTGGAAACTATACAAACCTATAAAAATAGGGTAACAATGTGAGAATAAAAATATAAATTGCAACATAATTTTGTAAGCCTAACATAATTATTCAGTGTTAATTCTCCAGTATAACCTGATGTAATGATTACCTGAATGAGCACTGTCTGTACTTTCCCATAATAAAGAATGGCTTCCTCTCTCCTTGTATGTCACCTTGTTATAGAGAACTTGCATTAGTCATCTTTTTACAAGGTTATATGTCTTACCCCTTCAGCTAGACTATGAACTACTAAAGAGAAGGAACCGTTTTTCATAATTCATATCTTTAGCAGTACCTAATACACTGCTCTGTCTATAAAAAGGACTCAAATATTTAATGACCAATTCACTGCATTTCAAAATTAGGCAGCTCTTTACTTCAAGGAATAAGATGGTTTCTAAGACTAAGGCTTACGTAGCAATCCATTTCATAGTAATTTCCAGATTATCTCTTATTAAGGCTGTAGGCCAAGCCACATGGCTCTCACCTCTAATCCCAACACCTTGGGAGGCTGAGACAGGAGGATCACTTAAGCTCAGGAGATGGAAACCACAGGTCACAATGAGACCCCATCTCCACACACACACAAACTTTTTTAATTAGCCAGGCATGGTGGTGTGCATCTGTAGTCCCAGCTACTCGGGAGGCTGAGGTGGGAGGATCACTTGAGCCCAGGAGGTCAAGGCTGCAGTGAGCTGTGATCATGCCACTGCACTCCAGCCTGGGCAACAGAGTGAGACCCTGTCTCAAAAAAATAAAAATACGCTTTGGAAGGCTGAGGCAAGAGGATCACTTGAAGCCAGGAGCTTGAGACCAGCCAGGGCAACATAGCAAGACTCCACCTGTACAAAAAAATTTAAAAACTAGCTGGGCATGATGGTGCATGCCTGCAGTCCCAGACACCAAGGAGGCTGGAGTGGGAGGATCACTTGAGCCCAGGAGTTCAAGGCTATAGTGAGGTATGATTGCACCACTGCACTTCAGCCTGGGTGGCACAGTAAGACCCTGTCTCAAAATAAAAATTATTTTTTAAATCTGTTTTTAAATTTTTTTTAATTAAAAAAATATAAAGCAACCGAGTCACTCCTTTTAGCTTACCAATTTTTCTAACTTTGCAGTTCTGCAAGTGTGGTTTAGGAACCCCTGGAGGTCCTCAAGACCTTTTCAGGGGTCTGCATGGCCAAAACTATTTTCCAAGTAGTATGAAGGCATTATGTTTCTTTTTCACTCTCATTCTTTCCAGAGTACAGAGTTTCCCAGAGGCTATATAACGTCGAAGAGGGAACATGAAATAGGTCACATTTGGAAGATCAAGATAATTCAATGAATCAATATTTTCCAATGGCCAATGCATAATGTTATAAAACCATGTATAGATAAAAGATCCAATCAAAATGCAAAGACCAATGGATTTTAATGTAACAGGACACAAAATGTTCACTGATCTGGTTTCAGATTCTATCAGGATACTACCATTTGTCAAGTTTTGGTGTAGTATCAAAGAAGAATATCCAAAATTATCTGAAAAAGCTATTAAAATATTTCTCCCTTTTCCAGCTACATATCTGTGTGAAGGCAGATTTTCTTCTTCATATACTTCATCAAGAATATTAAAACAGACAATGCAGAAGCAGCTATCCGAACCCAGTTGTCTTCTAGTAAGTTAGGCATTAGTGAGAATTACAAAAACGTAAAACAATGCTAGTCTTCTCACTAATTTTCTTTTGTCTTGTGTTAACATATAATAGTTTATTAGCATTTTAAATAAATATTTAAATTTTTATCAGATATAATTTCCGATAAATATCAACAGATACAACTCACATAAACAAGAGATCATTGGGGTCCTCGATAATGTTTAAGATTGTAAAAGGGTCTATAGTTAAAAAAAAAAAAGTTTTTTTTGAGAACTGCTGGCCTAACTATATGTAGGTTGATTTGGTGTTCCCAATGCTAGGTTTTCTATCCATTTCACTAGGGAAATGCAACCATTTCTCAGGAATGAACCATGTCAACACTGTACAACTTGGAGCAGTGGTCACTTAAGCTCTTGACAAATGTTTTGCACTCATTTTGCAGTCAGCAATCCTCCTCCAATGAACAACAGATTTTCAGCGAACGGCTTTGGCAAAAACATCAACCATTCTTTGATTCCCATTTCATAACGAGTAATCACTTAGCTATACGATCTGTTTTAAAGGAAAGCAGGGCTGGCTACAGTGGCTCACACCTATAATCCCAACACTTAGGGAGGCTGAAGCAGGAGGATGGCTTGTAGCCAGGAGTTCAAGACCAGGGTGACAAAACGAGACCCCATTTCTACAAAAAAAACAAAAAAACAAAAAAATGTTTTTTAATTAGCCAGGTCTGGTAATCCTGTAATCCTAACTACTTGTGAGGCTGAGGCAGGCAGACCACTTGAACTCTAGGAGTTCGAGGCTGCAATGAGCCATGATCGTACCACTGCACTCCAGCCTGGGCAGTGGAGAGAGAGAACCTCTCTGTCTGTCTCTGTTTCTTTCTCTGTCTCTGTTTCTTTCTTTTCTTTTTTCTTTCTTTCCTTCTTTTCTTTTCTTTCTTTCTTTTCTCTCTCCCTCTCTCAAAGAAGAAGAAGAAGGAGAAGGAGAAGAAAAATAGTACAAGAGAACGGACGGCACTTACTGAGCCCATCGCAAATGTCAGGCTCTGTGCTACACTTACATTATCCCATAATCCTCAAGACCCCACAAAGTAACACAAAGCAGGAAACTAACTCAGATTTACTTGCCAAAGGTCACACAGTTAATAAATGGTGGAATCAGGACTCAAAATCAGGCCTGTGTGACTCCAAAGTCCAGTGCTCTCTCCACTTTACCAGGTAACCTTCATAATACTGGATTGGAAATCAAACCCGTCACTTACTTTCTATGTCCCTGAGTGAGTCACAACTTCTCTCAGCCAGCTTTTTCATGTACAAGATAAGAGGGTTAGTATAGCTGATCTCCAAAGTCCCCTCCATAGCTAAAATTCTTAGATTGCAATTCATCACAACCTCAACCTTACAGTTACAGTGTAAAAGGCCTTTGTATGTCTTTCTAAACAGAACAAGAGAAACAATGCAAATAATGGGGAAGTAATGAGTAAAATTATTAGGCTAAGATATAGCTTTTCATGCTTTAACATTAACTATCATCATGAAATACACTATAAGCATTTAGTAGGCATTGTATACTTTTCATTCCAGACAACAAAAGCTCCCTTCTTTGGCATAAGCTTGGGCATTCGGCCAGCTGACATCTCTAAGGGTGGTAAGCACCTGTTAACATGCTACACAGGAATACCTAACTGAAAGGGATTGCTATAAGGGAGCAAATGCCTCATCATTAGCTTGCATAGCACCATCTATTTTTTTTTTTTAGCTCAATTATACAATACCCAGTGAAGGTATTTGCCAGGCATTTCTGAGAAAAAGGAAAAGTTGCAGGAAATGGTGAAAACTGACACATGGCACTTCAACACACAAACAAAACACAAATCCAAGAAGAAATGTGCTGATTGCAGGACAGTATACAGATGAGGTTTTCCTGTATTTGCACCGTGATGTTGGCTAGGCTATCAAAATTTAGACTTCTTCCTATAACACGGACCATTTGAACACAATTCACTATGTGCCAGATACTGTCCTGAGCCCTTTAGAGACAGCACCTCTAACGCTACAGAGCTGTAACATAAGATATTCATTTTAAAAGAGGAAAGGTCTTACAGCTAGTAAGTGACAAAGACTTGAAAACAAATCTGACCAACTCCAGAGCCTGTACTCTTCACAGTACATTTCTGCTGGTTTCAGAGAGAATGAAATGTCACCACTAGGTCAAAACAGAAAAGCAATGTGTAATATTTGAGCCAAGCTACAAGGGCATTTTAAAACTTTTAAATAAAAGTTTTTAAAAGCTTAAAATCCACTTATGGAAGTACCTAGTATTTAGATATTAGCGAAAGTCACAAGGTCACTGTCAAAAATCTATACTTCTTTGGATAACTATCAATACACACACTCAAGACATTTGTAGATGGCTGCTATTGCTATACCTTATATTCTTGTTATGCTCACATAACCTTAAAAAAATCTCTTTGTCCAAAGTAGCCAGAGAGCTGTATTTTACATGATACCATCCTTTTTACCCAAAGCCAGCATATTTGAACATATTACCCCAGGGCCTATTACTGAAGGGAAGTAACATGATTCGAGCCAAAACACAGTAGAAAAGTGACAAGGTTTATGAGGTGACTTACTAGGGGCTTTCAAAGGAATGACTGACAACTGGCCTACAAAAGTTCTTTCAAACTTTAAAAAAGCTAAAATAAAGTTTTTTAATAGGGGCAAAAATGTAATTACAAAAGTCTTCAATACACACAATTTGAGTTATGCTTCACTGGAATTGAATCACCACTTTTTAAAAGGATCTTAAAATGGGAAATCAATCAAGTTCCAATACTGCTCAGACTAAACCACTCAAGCAAATCAATTTATGAATTTAAAATAAAATCATATAAAGACTCATTAAAAGAGAAGAAAAAAAGAAACAGATAATTTCTAAGAACAAATGTCAGAAGCTACATTGCCATTTCCTCTAATTGTTCATGATAATGTCCATAAAGAGTTCCAAAGATTATTTCCTATTTTGTTTTTCCTCCTGTGCATACAAATCATAGTGGGACAGGATAAAGTGGCAACTAACAAACACCAACAGGACTAACAAACTCAAATCCCCTTCCCTTACACACTGTACTGCTAAGAGAGTGCTGAATCCCTCAAACGAGATGATTCCTTCCATGTGTTTCTTTTTGCCTGCTCATTCCCAAATTTAGTGACAAGAACACCCAACTTTTCAAGCCAAATATATATGGATTTGAATCCCAGATTGACCACTTATCAGCTAAGTGATTCTAGAGTTACTGAACAAGCCTTCATTTTCTCATCAGAAATACAGTAACCACTTTGAAAGGCTAGTGTGAAGATTAACAATAATATGCACAACGCACGCCTGCTATCAGCATTATTATTCATTATGTGCCTGACACATTCTTTTTGGATGTTGCTGCTGTTTGTAATATCACTATTAAATAGCATAAGAAGGATACTCTGTTTCTCACTGGCAAATCGGAAGCAGGCAACAAAGCACTAGGAGTGACCTGTAATACAAACTTGCCCTAGTCGACCTTACTTGTCACAGCAAAGATTTTTATTCTAATTGCTTAAAAACTTTTCAAACTGCATAATGGGTAAGGGGTTTTATTTTGAAGTGATGAAAATGTTTTGGAACTACATAAAGTGGTGGTTGCTCAACATTGTGAATGTTTCATTTAAACTGAATCGTTCAGTTTAAAACGGTTAGCCTTTTAAAAAAACGTTTTCAGAAGGAACGAGGGGGAAAAAATCTTAATTATTCCAACTGAACATTATTAGGTGTAATAACACCCAATAATGACCAACCAACTAAGCTGGTTAGTGACCAACTCAGCTACGTTCATTTAAGATTTCCTGGTACACATTTCTAAACAGCAGCCTGACATGGTGAAAGCAGCCCAAGACTGAAGGTCAAGAAATCTACCTCTTGCCAGTCAGGAGATCGAGACCAGCCTGGCTAACACAGTGAAACCCCATCTCTACTAAAAACACAAAAACTTAGCCGGGCGTGGTGGCGGGCACCTGTAGTCCTGCTCCTCGGGAGGCTGAGGCAGAAGAATGGCATGAACCCGGGAGGCGGGGCCTGCAGTGAACCCAGATCGCGCCACTGCACTCCAGCCTGATCACGTGAGACTCCGTCTCAAAAAAAAAAAAGAAAGAACAAAAAAGAAATCTACCTCTTGCCCCAACTCTGCCACTAGTTGGGTGTGTGATTTTCAACTAGTGCCTTAACCTCTCTGGAACAAAGCAGGACTAAAAGGATCTCGCAGGTTTCTCACAAGGGTAAAACTTTATATTCTTAGCAAACCAATCATGTGAAATAAAATTGCCCAGATTTAAAAAAAATTTACAATATACTCCAAATCTGAAAAACTAAAAGCCATCACACCTCCAGTGAGGTGAAAAATATAAATTATCCTAAATAGGAAAATTTTCTCATTTCAGGAGAGTTGGGTCCTACTGACTCCTATTTAACGGAAAACAAAAGGCTCTATAATGACAGTGCCAAAATAATGTTCACTGACAATATTATCTAAGGGCAAAGAAAAAAGACTTAATAAAGAGATGACTAATGTGATAAGCTCAAGGTCACCCTTCTAAACGTAGCCGGTGAATTGCAAGTTTTTAACAAACTCATCATGTCTTTTTTCAACTATTAAAAAATGCATTAAATATAAAAATATAAATATCATACATCATTAGCCTATAAATAAAAAGTGTACACAATTATCAATATCATTTTGCAAATAATTTTTTTGCCTATCATCTTTGGGTTAAAAACACCTCCTGCTACAGGGCTCTGAAAATGCTATAAATCTAAAAGAACCTTACACTGTTCTTGAATCTGCCTGGCATAGAAAGCTACATCCTCTGATATCTTCTGGTATTTTGTTAAATGTAGGCTGTTAAAGAAATGTTTTGGCAACTAACATCTTAACTACCACTAATTAGGTTAAAAGGCTTGTCCTCTTCCAATGTGGCTCTATGTCCTAAGGGGAAAAACAGGAGTATGGCATGGCAAAAGCATGCAAACCTTTTAATTCAAATAAACACTGCCTTCATCTCAAGGTGATCAAGGTTACTAGTTGGGAACACTCAACTGCTCATCTGTTTTCTTCAAAGACGTAAGAAAGGCACTGCTTAGATATCCATAGCCAATGAAGCAGCAGTAAAGGAGATTTCAAAGGATAACCTGTAAGTTGCATCAAGCTACTGAGAATACATAGTGTTTTCACAACCAGAGCAACTTATCTAACAAACTTAGTGAAAAGGGTTGAGCTACTTACAGATGAAAAGAAAAATTCAGGTACTGTGTCAAAGTTTTCCAAATCAATTATCTAGATTCTGATGCCAGCAATAGATCCAGCAACTGAGTCTTACTTCTCTTTCTGGGAGTTAGCTATATCAAAATGAAGGCACGAAAGCAACAGATGCACATCCTTTCTAAAGAGAATACTAATTTTCTTTTTATCAGAATCATCATCACCTGTATATAACCATCACACCTGCAAATGTTATACCAAAACCAAACAAATTTTCCTCCTGATCTCACTTCTCTTGGGCTCCCTGCTTATACTGAGGGAACCCCAGGCTGCCAATCAAGTAGGCTTGAAACCCTGTAGTTGTCAGGCTTGTTGCTCAGCCCTCACATCCAGTAGTTACCAAGTTGCAACAGTTCCAAGACATCCTTTCTTTCTTTCTTTTTTTTTTTTTGCTAGTCTTGCTCTGTTGCCTAGAATGGAGTGCAGTGGCATGATCATAGCTCACTACGGCTTTAACCTCTTGGGTTCAAGCAATCCTCCAACCTCAGGCTCCCAAGTAACTGAGACTACAGGCAAGCACCACCACACCCAGCTACTTTTTTTCTATAAAGATGTGGTCTCATTATGTTGTCCAGGTTGGTCTCGAACTCCTGAGCTCAACTGATCCTCCGCCTTGGTGTCCCAAAATGCTGAGATTATATATATACCTACTTCCACTACCTATACCTATTTCCACTACCTTTATTGCTTTCCCCCCAAATTATTACAATAGCATTTTAATCAGTGTACAGTAAGTTGTCATTTAATGTACTTGATAGGTTCTTGGAAACTGCGACGTTACAGGAAATAACATATAATAAAACCAATTTATCATAGGCTAATTGATATATACAACAGTTAAGTTCTTCTTGTCACAAAAACATCACCAAACTTCTAAATAAAAACCAAAACCCTTGTAATATTAAACACTGAAATAAATGTGAGCTATATATATGTAAGAAAAGTTAATAAAAAACAAGATGACTACTTAATTATTCCAGTTCAAGAATGCAGATGGCCAGAGCCTATCCCATCAACTCAGGGCACAAGGTGGGCACCAATCCTAGACAGAACACCATTCCGTCACAGCGCACACTCACACACACACACCCTCACTCACTCATCTCATCCTGGGACCATTTAGACAGACCAATTAACCTAAACTGCGCATCCTTCAGATATGGAGGAAACCAGAGCACCCAGAGAAAACCCACACAGACATGGGGAGAATGTGAAAACTCCACGCAGACAGTGGCTCCAGCCAGGAATCTTTTTTTTTTGGTCAACATTATAATGAAACAACATTGAATGAAACATTATTCGAGGACCAGTCATATTTATTTCAGTCTGTCTTTCCACGTAACATTGTCAAACTCATAAAGATAGTCCTCATAATGTCCTTTATCACTGGGGTTTCAAACAGAGTAAGGCTTGAATTCCTTATTCCTGCATTCAAATCCTTCTATCAGTAGCTCCAACATTCCTCTCCAAACTTACGCTCTGCTAATTCCTTTCATATATCGTATCTTCAACAAAATGAACCACTTATTTTCCATACAAATCTTGAGCATTCTTATTTTGCTAATGCTATTCCCTCCATATGGAATTCTCTTTTCCATTTTTCTCATAATCCAGTTCTATTTGTTTTCCATGGCTGATACTACACACTACACACACCCTCGCTGAAATCGCTCTATTATTCCCCTCCACTAGAAATAATTTCTTGTTCTTCTGAATTCTGGATCACTCTCTCTTAGGTACTTACCTTTCTAAAACACACAAACACACACACACACACACACACACACACACATCCCATACTATCAACTCCCCTAATAGACTGTAAGCTCATAAAAGTATAAAAGTCAGAGTCCATGAATACTTTATCTCTGGCTGGGCACAGTGGCTCATGCCTGTAATCCCAGGGCTTTGGGATACCCAGGCAGGAGGATGGCTTGAGCCCAGCAGTTCAAGACCAACCTGGGCAACACAGCAAGACTTGTCTCTACAAAATAATTTTTTTTTAATTAGCCAGGCATGGTGGCAGATGTCTGTAGTCCTAGCTACTCAGCAGACTGAAGTGGGAGGATTGGTTGAGCCTAGGAGGTTGAGGCTGCAGTGAGCCATGATCACACCACTGCACTCCAGCCTGGGCAACAGAACAAGACCCTGTCTCAAAAAATAATAATAATTTTATATATATATAACTTATATAAAAGATATATATTTATTTATGCATAATTTATGTATATATATTTATTTACAAAATTGTATAGAATTATTATATCTATATCTTTGTATATCCCCATGCAACCAGCACAGTGCTTAATAAGGACTCAAGATGAATAAATTAATAAGGATACTCATGAAGAAAAACAGAAATATAGCAAAAAGACGACTTCAAGGCGCATAATATTCCAAAGAAAAACTGAAATTAAAACTTTAAAAAATTAAACCTTTTCCAAGTGTAGACTACAATTAATAAAATAGTTCATTCAAATACTCAGGTTCCTACTAAATGCCAGGCACTGTTCTACCAGGTGCTTGAAATCTACAGAAAACAAAACCAACAAAAATCCTTGCTTTCATGGAGCTTATATCAGGTGGAGAAAAAAAGGCAATAAACAATATAAGCAAAATATATCATAAGTGAAATGGTTTAAAGTGGTATGGAGAAAAAGAGGATGGGAAAGGTTGGGTAAGGAGAACCAGAAATGGAGGAGCTGCCATTTTAATCGGGTGGTAAGAGAAGGCCTCACTGAAAATGAGAGACAAGATGGAGCCAAGCAAATGTCTGAAAAACTGCATTCTGGACAGGGTAAACAACAAGCGCAAAGGACCTGAGACAGAAATATGCCTGGTATGTTAAAGAATCTGCAAGAAGGCCAGGCGTGGTGGCTCACGCCTGTAATCCCAGCACTTTGGGAGGCCAAGGCGGGCGGATCATGAGGTCAGGAGATCGAGACCATCCTGGCTAACACAGTGAAACCCTGTCTCTATTAAAAATACAAAAAAATTAGCCAGGCATGGTGGCGGGTGCCTGTCGTCCCAGCTACTCAGGAGGCTGAGGCAGGAGAATGGTGTGAATCCCGGAGGCAGAGCTTGCAGTGAGCCAAGATCGGGCCACTGCACTCCAGCCTGGGTGACAGAGCGAGACTCCGTCTCAAAAAAAAAAAAAAAAGAATCCGTAAGAAGACCACTGTGGCCAGAGTGGAGTAAGCAAAAAGAAGAGTAAGAGATGATGAGGTCAGACAGCAAAGAAGGCATTCGATCACAGAAGGACTTGATAGGACTTTGTGTTTTACTCTGAGCAAGACGGGCAATCACTAGAGGGTTTTGGACCAGAGAAGACAAAATCTGACTTATCTTTTTTAAAGGATCATTCTTGTTACTGTATTAAGAATAGACTACAAGGAGGAAAGGGCAAAAAAAAAAAGGGGGGGGATTACTGCAATAATTTGGAGAAGGTAATGTAGGCTTATGCCAGTGCAAGTGATGAGAAGTGGTCAGATTCTGGATATATTTTAAACAGAGCTGCTAAGATTTCCTAAGGGATCAGATGTAATGTGTGAGAAGAGTCAAGAATGTCTCCAGGTTTTGACCTGAGAAAATGGAAAGATGAAGCTGCTATTTACTGAGATATGGAAGATTATAAAAGGGACACGGGGAAGAGGAGACAGGGTAAGTTCAATTTGAAATAAGGATAGAAGATATAAGAGGAGATGTCAGGTAGGCAGTAGCATACACAAGCCTGGAGTTCCAGGCTAGAGATAAAAATTTGAGAGCCAGCCAGGCGCAATGGCTCACACCTGTAATCCCAGCTCTTTGGGAGGCCGAGGCGGGTGGATTACCTGAGGTCCGGAGTTCGAGACCAGCCTGACCAACATGGAGAAACCCCGTCTCTACTAAAAAATACAAAAAATTAGCTCGGCGTGGTGGCGCATGCCTGTAATCCCAGATACTCAGAAGGCTGAGGCAGGAGAATTGCTTGAACCCGGGCAGCAGAGGTTGCGGTAAGCCGAGATCATGCCATTGCACTCCAGCCTGGGCAACAAGAGTGAAACTCTGTCTCACAAAACAACAACAACAACAGAGATCCCACGCGGCAGTCCAATATTAAGAGGTAGGTGTAATAAGGAAGAACCAAAAAAGAGACTATGAAGCCAAGTAGGTAGAAAAACCAGCAATCTGGTATCCTAGAAACCAAAGCAGAAAGTGTTTCACAAAAGGAAGCACCTATTTGTGCCAAACACAGCTAATAGGTCAAATAAGAAATAAACTTCGTAGTCTTGACAGGTACAGTTTCAGTAGAGTGGTGGGGTTAAAAATCTCACTAGAGTGGTTTCCGGAGAGAACATGAGAACTAAAGATGAACAGAAGAAACTTTTTCAAGAAGTTTTGCTGTAAAGGGGAGCAGAGAAATTGGGTAGCAGCTAAAAAAGGCACTGTGGTCAAGAAATGGTTGTTTAAAAAAAATAGATGAAATATAGTATGTGTGTGCCAACTGGAATGAGCCAGTAGACAGGGGAATAATGATGTTGCAGGAGAGAGACAGACATCATTTCAGCTGTTAACAGAATTTCACTAGAAGAGTCAAATAGCCCAATGAAGAGAAATTTCACTAGGCTAGTGGGCAATAATTCCAGAGTACTGTTACTCTTTGTGATACTAAAGAAGGGAGGAAAGCAGCCCATAATTCTAATTCACATGTCACAGGAGGCTCAGAAGAGAGGCTGGACAACTTGCCAAGAACCTTTGTGTTAAGACATTTTACATGTTATTTCATTTAAGCACAAAATAACTTCATGAGGCATTATCTTTATGTTACAGATAAGGAACCAGAAGCTCAGAGAGAGTAAATAATATGCTTAACTCACAAAGCTGGTAAGTGGTTTCTAAGAGGTACGTTTTAAATCCACGTCCTTCTGTGCAGAAGATAAGGAATTATTGTTAATTTAGGGGGTTAAAATAATGCTGTGGTTATGTGGTTTTTTTGGTTCTTATCAGTCAGAAATATATACTGAAGTATTTATGGATCAAAGTATATGATGTCTAAGATTGGCTGTAAATTCCCTACCAAAAAAAAAAAAAAAAAAGTAAAATGCAATTGTGAGTAAGGGCTGAGCAGCAAAATGCTGATAATTGGTGAAGCTGATTGATGGCTATATGGAAATTTACTGTACTGTTTCCACTCATATACATCTGAAAAGTCCATGATGAAAAATGAAAAATAAAAATCCAGGTCCTTTTGAGTCTATCACTTCAAAGCCTGCCCTTAATTTCTGCTCACTTCCAAAAAAAAAAATATGCTTTATAGCTTCCAAACAATTTTCTTATCTTCTTTAATCTTCAATATAACTCAGTAAATTAGGAGTATTATTCCTATTTCAGACTTAAGGAGAGAGATCTACAACTAGTAAATAGGATCAGATCTCATAGCTAAATCTTATAGTACCAAAAACATTCTTCTAATACAGCAATTAAGGTTGCACACCAGGCACTGTGTGCATACCCATACTCCACCCAGTACCAGTACTTTTTCTCAGATTCATTACTATCTCATAATCCTGAGACTCTGAGCTTCCTGGGAGGACTAAGCATTATCCCATTCAGTCCATGAAAAGACTTGTGTACTCAACAGCTTGATTAAAAGAGGCAGATTTCAAAGTTGCTCAGCCATCAATCTTCCTTGCCAAATTCAGAAACTAACATGAATTTGATATACAACTTCTCAGTGATCTGATAGTCTGCCAATCTCTGCTCTAAAGTGAACTCCTTTGTGCCTCCATTTCCCTAAATGTAATATTCCATTGTTCACCTACACTATACAGCCATCACAGGGACCAAAGTTCAGGTATATGAACTCTGAGCTTTAGAAATAAAGGAACAATAATACTGACCAACTTCAAAAGTCAATTTTGTATAGTTCTAAAACATTTACCACAAAACTGGCAGAACAAAAAAATCACAGTTAGTACTTATTTTTAAGATACCGTATTTTTAAAAGCCTCATCACGATGTTTGCTATCTGTTCTTCTATGCTAACCCTGGCATTATAAGCTCATTCACAGCTTACTTCAAAAACAACCGAAAATATTCACACCAAAGTCTTGAGATTTTATTCTCTCCAGCTTTTAATCATCAAAACTGCAACACTTTTCCCCTCTAGTTCACTACCTTTGTGAGTTATTCAGAATTATTTAACTCAAGAGTTACCCAGTATCCAAAACTTCATTAGGTTAAAATTTAGGTTGCCTGAGCTGTACAGAAGCCTATGATTAGATGCAATGTTTAATGAGTTTCAGATTTACTTGAACTATAAACATCTTAAAAATGAACTGCCTCCATCTTAACTTTTACAAACCAACCACTCATTTATTAGATCACTACCTAGCTGTCTTAAATTGTACTGATTTCCATTTAGTCTGACTAAACATAAGTAACCAGTTACAAACTCCATTTTCATATTAAGGGCCAACATATCTAGAGAAGGATCTATTCTTTACTCAAACCAGTATTATTGAAGCATACTAAGAAATCTTAGGTCTGGTACAAAACACACCTTTGAGCCTAAATGTCAATTTATGCTTGCTGAATTAACTGGCAAAACGGGCTTAATAATGGCATACTAAAACAAGCATGGTAAGAAAAAAATCGAGACAGAGCCCTTTAGGACAATTATTAGTCACTATATGTCAACAGCACTATATTGGTTAAATTAAAATCATAAACAAAATGCTGATCTGCCCAATAGGATATTGTGAAAAATCCTGGCACCTGGAAAACTGCAAAGAACAGGAAATTCTGCAGGTGCAGTAAGAAACATCTTACCCATGACCCAGAAATGCCTCAGAATTTATTACACAACCTGCTGCAGAATTCTCACTTTTCAAGTGGAAATGAACCATGAAGTCACACAATGCAAGGCTGTGATTTTATTATTGATGTAATCAACTGTACCCTTTCAAGTTATGCTAAAGTTAACTAAAGAAAGCAGATGTTTTACACAGCGCTAGTTATGTCAGAAGTTAAGAGAATCTGAATACCAAATAAAATTTAGGACTGCTTCATTCAGCCACACGCACATGTGGAGAGTCTGTTGTGAGGCAGGCACTATACTTCTCAAATAGGATGCACTTAATGGACCCTTAGGACAAGAAATAATTCAAATTAGACATGAAAGTTACAAATCAGGTCATTTGGTCACCTCACTATTCAATGCAAGAACTAAAAGCTATATTAAAGATTAACACAACTTTCAGGCTCAAATCACCTAATTATCTACATCACCATTAATCTGGCCTTATTTACTTTACTTCTATTTTAACTGACACATACATTAAACTTACATCTCCCAATAAAGTTTTCTAAAATTAGACTCGATTCACTAGCCTCTTAGAATTACTAGTCAGAAACAGTTTCTGTAGCTAAACGAATTTTGAAAAACAACCAATCTTCCAATAAAAGGACCTATGCAAAACAAATGAAAACAGAAAAGCAGTAAAATGGGTAACAGTGTCCTAACATGTTACCTAAGAGAGTAAACTATTAGAGTAGATCACGTAGCAAAGAAAGATCACTATCGGAGCTGGGTATTACCAAGCTCAAGGCAAATTAATGTGTAATAAAGCAACCGATGCTGAGACAGGAGGATCGCTTGAGCCCAGAAGTCCAAGATCAGCCTGGGCAACACAGCAAGACCTTGAGACCTGGTCTCTACTAAAAGTAAAAAAATAGCCAGATGTGGTGGCACATGCCTGTAGTCCCAGCTACTCGAGATGCTAAGGCGGGAGGATCACTTGAGCTCTGGAGTTCAAGGTTACAATGAGCTATGATCACACCACCACACTCCAGCCTGGGCCACAGAGCAAGACCCTGTCTCAAAAAAAAAAAAAAAAAAAAGGCAATTTGCTATTTACATTTTTGCTGTGTCAATCATGACCAACACCTGGAAGGCTCTTTACAACTTGTAAACCAAACACAACATTAAGAAAGCATTTAAAAATCATTCCCCCTCAAATAGAGCATTACCTGTCAATGCATATGGAAATACCAAATGATGGGTAATTATTTGATAACTAAAACTTGAAAAAGGAAGGAGTATTCAGTAAATCAGAACAAGGAAGCTTGACGTCACTAGCAGAAGGGATAGCTCTATTTTTCTATTCCAGTCACTCAGTCAGTAATCAATTTTCTGCAAAATACATAGGAAAATGTATTATGTTTATTATTTCTGATATAAGAATTGAATTTGGCTGGGCACGATGGCTCACGCCTGTAATCCCAGCACTTTGGGAGGCCGAGGCGGGTGGATCACGAGGTCAAGAGATCGAGACCATCCTGGCCAACATGGTGAAACCCCGCCTCTACTAAAAATACAAAAAATTAGCTGGGCGTGGTGGCGGGCACCTGTAGTCCTAGCTACTCGGGAGGCTGGGGCAGGAGAATCACTTGAACCCGGGAGGCGGAGTTTGCAGTGAGCCGAGATTGTGCTACTGCACTCCAGCCTGGCGACAGAGCGCCACTCCGTCCCCTCCCCCAAAAAAAGAATTGAATTCACTGAGCCAAAGAAGGCCTCTGTCTCTGGAAATTCCTGCTTAGAAACAATCTTGGGCTATAGCTAGAACCCAATGTCTCTCACAAGCTTCTGCTCAGGCTGAAGAATTCAAACCAGCACTAACACTTAGCTGAGAAATTGGAAAGGTAAGCAGACAGCAAAGAATGAACAAACTTCAATTTGCAGACATCTCTGATATTCACATAAGTTTCATCTCTATCCAACTTTCACACAACAAATTAATCCACCTAATGGCAAATTATGAAGTACTAACATTTGACCAGTCTAAAAACCACAGGGGAGAAAAAAGAAACTAAGTAACATCTATCCCCGTATTTACGTAGCTCCAGTCTTCCCAAAAGACTTAAACTTGTTTTATATAAACCACCTTGATTCTCATGGGAGATGGACAGAGTCAGATTTCTAGAGAAGAAACCAGCACAAAGGGATTAAATATCTTGTCCAGCAAGTCACCAGCGAAAATAAAACCAGAACCCAATTACTCAGCCTACAAAGCCTAAATAACCTGCTTTCCTTGGTTCGTAAACTTAGGATATCTAAAGTGCCTACAAATTGTCCCAATTCATAGAATTTCACTGAACAATACATATAATCCGAACACTATACCAGAATTGAGTATTCTGAGCAAGAAAGTAGTGCGCACCCCAAGTCAATAAAATGAACACAATGGACTTAAAAAATATAAGGAGGAAACAATGGCTATGTTGGGGAGAATTTTCAAAGCTCACTCTATTCATCTTATATCCTACTGCTCAAATTCTCTGCCGAAAAGCAAATGAGGTCAGACATGCTCCCTATAATTATATTGTATACATATATCAAATCTCAAAATACTCAAGAGTTTCAATCGAAGGGACATTATACTCTAAAAATCTTTCCCTCCAAAAATAAAATCTTACAGTAATGCCTTCAGAGCATTCTTTTGCTGCCATGACACACTTCAAATTTGGATTTTACGAATCATTCGCTTCCAGTTTTTTTTTTTAATATTTATATTAACGGATTCCGATTACTTAAAATTTGGTGTTCTGCTCCGCCCTCATTATGTTTAGGCAAGATTCCCACTTCCACTCAAACTTATTATTCAAACATACAATGGCTGCATTAAGATACTTCCTAAATCGACAAAAAAAGAAAACTAATCAACCCAGAAAGCTCCCAAGCTACCAAAGCGAACCTTTTATTTGAAATCATACTAGGTACCACACTACACATTACGTGAAGCCCACAGAGTGATAATTGAAGTTATTTCTGCAACATGATGAAATTTATTTTTTAGCAAAATCTGACAAGACTTAATTTTCAACTGTCAAAAGGGAAATAGTTTTCCAAGATTCTAGGAAACCTTGCTTACTGAAGCAGTCTCAAAGTAGTTTGCTTAATCCTTTCAAACCCCTAAGAATCTAACACAAGCCACAGAACAGTGAATGAGACTTGCACTGAAATAAATGTCGGTGTTCAAACCCCTAAAGGTTACTTCCCATGTGTTTGGCAAGCTGAAGGCCATATGTCCGCCCAACCCATAAGTGTCTTTCCTCAATAAAGCTAACATGACACTTCCCAACTCAAATCAAAATACCAGAGAATCCAAAAGCCTCCAACTAAATTTTACCTGAACTATTTGGGAGAAAAAGTCAACAATCCAGATCAGTTATTCACGCCTTGAAAGAGTGTTAAGAGTCAGAAAGCTCCAATTCTGCCACTTTTAGGAGCTAGGTGTACATTACTTCTGTCTGCCTATAGCATGGGACTCAGATATTACATCACCCCATGCTGCCTGAATACTGACCCATTACCCAGAAAGCACCAGGGTATCTGAGACACTGCACCAAGGTATCCCTCTCTTCCTCTCTTATGCATAGCCCTTGAATGCTACTGGCCACTGGGCCTGGTCTCTTGCAGTTTCACAAAGACATCTGCCCTGCACCTGCTGCAATCCCATTTCCATTCACTCTTGGTGCGCTCCTCGTGACCCTGTGTGGCCCTTCTGTCCACTCGTCAAACCAATATGCTAGGATGATACCCACTACACACCTCTTCCAAATTTGGGGATGTGCACTCAGCTCTCCCTTACCCCTTCCCCCCTTCCTCATTTACTGGGTTCTGGAATTAAAAGCAGGCTCAATGATCTCTCTGACCCTAGGAGTATGAACTTTCAGATATGACACTGAGTTTAATGTCCCCCACTTTCCATTAACATCATTCCAGGATCCAGGTCCCCCCACCCCTCAATCTCCAGTTTCTCTCAGTATGGAATTTAATCCTCTCCATTTAGTTATTTTTCCAACTTCTGCACTCTGCCTGATCTTCCTTATACTCTCAGTGACCTAAAAATCTTGGCCCCTTTCATCTCTCAAACTCGAAGTGTTCCAATCTCTCCCCATACTTCCACTCCTTGGATCTTCCATACTCTCTTAAGCAACCTGTGTTCCTAGCTCTCTCCAACTTAAGCAGTCATTTCCTGCCCTAAACCTGGGCATCCTATTTCCCCCCCCCCCCCCCACTCCAATCCATCACCTATGCCTTTCTAGTTACAGACATGTCCACATACACCTCTGCCTTGCCCTTCTCTTACTCCACTATAGGTATTAAGCATTCTTCTACATCCTCTACCCCAAAATAGCCTGTCTACCTTCCTTCTTTCTCCCTACCTCCCTTCTCCCTACAGCACAAAATTCAGTGCCCCAAACCTGTGCTTCCCTCCCTCCACCTACTGTACTCCAGACCTGTCCACCTTCCCCTCCAGTCTATCCCGTTGTCCCCCTCTACTGATTTCGTTCTCACCCTCCCCTCCACCTTCCTCCTCCCCAACCGCTCCACACTTCCTGCCTCAGAAATCTTTCCTTCCATTTGTCCCCACACTTTACCTGCCACTCCAAGAACACTTCCCTTTCCCCACCCCCTTTTGCCCTCCACCTCACACACTCCACGCCACCCCACACACCTGTCCCTCTCCCCCAGCTCCTGCCCCTAATGTCCTCCAACACTTGCCAAGAACCCCTCACCCTCCGTCCTACCTCAAAATTCCCTCTCTTGCTGATCCCACCTTCTTCCATACTTCCTGCATAAACACCCTCCATTTCACGCACTTCTCCCGCTATCCTTTAAATGCCCCCCACACCTCCTGCTCTCCATCCCCATTACCCTTCTCCTACTGTCCCCACCTCTCTCTGCAAGCCCTCAAACTAAGTCTCTGCCCCAATGAACTTCCCCCTTCCACCCCATACTCCTCTTCCCTGAGCACCAGATACCTGCCTTTTTATCCTTACATGTCAACCCCCTCCCGCCTCCCTGCAGGCTCCCCTATACACCTGGCCACACACTCCTTCACACCCCTCGCAGGTCTCCTGGAGCCCCTGGGCCTACCCTTCATTTCCCTATCACCCCAGAAGCCTAGGCACCCTGCTCCCCTCCCTCCCTTTCAGGCGCTCCCTGCCTGCCCTCACTTCCCCCTGCCCCGACCCCCTCCTCCATCGTTCCCCTTCACGGGCGTCCCGGTGGCCTTCCTAATACCCGCCCCACTCCCTGCCCCTGGCACGCAGCGCTCCTTCCAGTCCTGCTCGAGTCCCCAGTCTTCTCCCTCCATTCCCACCCCACTCGTCCCTGCCCTCCCCAAAAGCCCCCTCATTCCCTCTTGAACCCCACAACATAGTGCCCCCCCCCCCCACCGGCCGGAATGTCCTCCATCTCGCACTCGTCTGGCCCAGGGGGCCCCCCAAACCTGCCTGAAGGCTCTCCTCCTCCATTGGGCCGGATCGCTCTGCACCCCTATTTACCCCCAAATCTGCCCACACCCTCCGCCTGCCCCCCGAAGCCTCTCCCCAGCTCCTGCCCCCAATGTCCTCCAACACCTGCCCCGAGCCCCGAGCCCTCCGTCCCGGAAGACCTCCCGGCACCGCGTCCCCCCACCCTGCCCACGCCCTCCCCTGATCGGCCGGGACCCCGTCCCCGCGAAGGTGAGGAAGGCTGCCCGCTGCCCTTGCCCGAAGCGGCCGGGGCACCGCAGCGGCGGCGGCGGCGGCCACAATGCCGGAGCCGCGGGGCCGGGATTGCTCCCTGCTCTCCGCCTCGGCCGCCACCGCCGCCGCCGCTGCTAAGGACGCACAACAAACAATGCGGGGCCCGGGCCGGCTCCGCCAACCGCCTCAACCGCCGCCTTAACCGCCGCCCGCCCGGGACGGCCCGCCGCGCAGGCGCCCGCCCCGCCGCCGGAGCCTACCCGCGCCGCCGCGCTCTGCCCGCGCCCGGTACCCGCTCCCGCTCCGCCGCCGCCGCCACCTCGCCCGCTCGCGTCTCCGGCTCCTCTGCCCAGCGGCGGCGGCTGCGGCGGCTGCTGCCCTGGTGGCGCTCGCGGCTCCGGTCTCCGCTTCGGCGGCGGCAGCGGCGGCAGCGAGCACGTGACACCGTCGAGCGCGCCCATTGGCCAGGCCAGGGGGCGGGCCCCGCGGCTGCTGGGGAACGGAAAGCCCGCCCCCTCGTTCGCCGCGCGCCCCCTCCACGCGCGTCCTGCCGCACCTGAGAGCGCCGGCCAGCGCCCGCCGCCGCCGTGCTGTGCCGCCGCCTGCGCCAAGTGCGCACCTGGGAGCGCGCAGGGAGCACTCGCCGCCGGCGGCCTTATGCACCTGCGAGCGGACGCTTACGTAAACTGCGTCCCCGCCTTCCTCCCGGCCTCAGGCCCCCGCCCGCTGCAGCACCTGAGCCCCGCTGCGCTAGCGGCGTAACTGCGGCGGAGCGGAGACGAGCTGCGCTGGGAGGCTAGCGAAATGCACGGAAACTTCGTAACTTCCGAACCTGGGAGCTGCGCCGCGCCGCGGCGGCTAGCCGCCTTCCCCGGGCCCCGCACCCCAGTGCGGGATGCCCCCCAACCCCAGCAGCCACACAAATGGAGTAGGCGTCGCACTGCCTCCCGAGGTGGAGGGGCAGGCCAGTAGGCTTTGACTTGTGCCACCGCCCACCTACTTGCTGGCTGTGTGACCTTGGCCAAGTTACCAAGAACCGTTCTGAGCCTCAGTTTCCTCATCAGGAAAACTGGGACAATAATTCCAATTTAGGAGCTGTTGGGGAGATGGCATAAGACAATAGGTGTGAATCCTGGCACACAGCAGTCGCTGAACAGAAGCTGCTACAATCACCTCTCCTTCACCTGCCTATAATGAACCTCCCTGGGATTGAGCTTGGGCCCAGGACCTCTCTGACCTCCTTATGGTTGGGTCAGACTTTGGCTGAACACCTACCAGCTCTGTGCCAGGGGCGGCGCTGGGGAAGAAATAAAGGTTCGCTTTCTATTCTACAGTCCCTGGCCTCAAGTTCTTGGTGCCCAGCATTCTGCTTGCCAGTGTACAGTCCCTGCTGTATACCGGGGGGTTGCAGGCTGCAGGGATGCACTGGCAAATGAGACAATGTCTTTGCCCTAAGACAATTCCCAGCCTGGAGCAGAAACGACCTGACCACTCAGTGCCAAGACAGAGGGCCTTGAACAGCCCAGGGGTTGAGGAGGGACTTCCCACAACAGCCCCCTTGGGGCCCCTTTTCATCTTTCTAACACACCAGGCTCAAATATTTTAACAGCTCTGTTTCATTCACAGAATAAAGTGTAAAAACCCAATTTCAACTGAAAAGGCCTTGGTGATCTGGCCTTAAGCTTCAAGGTGCACGCCCTTCCCTTTGCCCCTTCTTCAGGCCAATGTGACCCTCCAGCCACACAGAACTACAGTACTGTTGTTTCCAGAGTATGCCCAGGTGTGTAGGAGCCTGAGTCTCCTGAGACAGATGCCAGGCCGCAAATCCCTTTCTAAACCCTCTCCCCACCTCTGACCACTCACACCTTCCTTGACCCTCCTGAAAAAAATCCTGGGTATCCTTATCAATCAGCTCAGAGTATATTCTCTGGAGATCCTTGGCTGCCTCAGACACATGGTCTAAGCTCCCTCGGCTTGAACATAGTCCTGTTAAGCTATATGTATTCTCATGGCACTAGATTGTAATTGTTTAGCTGTCTGTCTCCTCCCTGGTCTCTCAGTCCCTTGAGGACAGGGTCATCTTCCTGCCTAAGTGTGTTAGGGAAGACTACACGTGCACATGACATGAGATCATTAAAGCTGGGTTTTGTAGGATGCCCATAAGTATCAGAGGGAGAAGAGGCGCCACACTGTAAAGATCCAGGTTCACTGCACACTAGCTGTGTGATCTTGGAAAATCAATCTCTCTAGTCTAAGTTTACTCATCTGCCAAGTGAGACTAATAGTATTGCATATTGTAGGGTTGTTAGAAGGATTCATTGCAACCGTATATCTAAGGCACTCAGCATGGTGTCCAGCACTTGGTTACATTTTTAATTTTTTTAAAATAGAAGAACAGCATGGCATTAAGGATTCAATAGTATTTCTTGTTTCAATATCTTTATTGGGTTTGTAACTCCAAACACTGATGACAAAAGCATGCAAATTATATAAAAGGAAAGAAAGTAAAAAGTTAGGCCAGACACAGTGGCTCACGCTAGTAATCCTAGCACTTTTGGGAGGCCGAGGCGTGTGGATCACCTGAGGTCAGGAGTTCAAGACCAGCCTGGCCAATGGGGCAAAACCCCATCTCTACTAAAAATACGAAAATTAGCCGGACGTGTTGGTGTGTACCTGTAATCCTAGCTACTCGGGAGGCTGAGGCAGGAGAATTGCTTGAACCCGGGGGGCAGAGGTTGCAATGAGCCGAGATCCCGCGATTGCACTCTAGCCTGGACAACAAGAGCGAAACTCCGTCTCAAAAAAAAGTTAATGTCTCTCTCCCTTCCTGCCCTTGACTCCACTCCCACTACCCCAATCCCAACTCCAGAGTAGTTACTGTTAATTTTTCATGTCCCACATTACATGTCCAAAGAAAAAAGAAAGTTGCAGAAAATTATTTATCTGTAATGTGTATGTTGGATTCTCCATAGAAAAACGTCAGAAAGGATTAAACACCAACCACTATTGGTTATGCCTGGAAGATAGAACTGGGTGTGGGGATGGAGGACTTAAAAATTTCTGCATTGTTTTAATTTTTTAAGGATACATATGCAGATTTTTGTTTTGCTTTGTTTTTGAGAGGGGTCTTGCTCTGTCACCCAGGCTGTAGTGCAGTGGCGCAATCTTGGCTCACTGTAACCTCTGCCTCCTGGGTTCAAGTGATTCTCTTGCCTCAGCTTCCTGAGTAGCTGAGATTACAGGCGCCTGCCACCATGCCTGGCTAATTTTTGTATTTTAGTAGAGACAAGGTTTCACCATGTTGGTCAGGCTAGTCTTGAACTCCTGACTTCAAATGATCTGCCCGCCTCGGCCTCCCAAAGCGTTGGGATTACAGGCGTGAACCACCGTGCCCAGCCTGTTTTGTTTTGAGACAGAATCTCACTCTGTCACCCAGTCTGGAGTGCAGTGGCACAATCTCGCCTCACTGCAACCTCAGTCTCCCAGGTTCAAGCCATTCTCCTGCCTCAGCCTCCCAAGTAGCTGGGATCACAGGCGTGTGCCTCCACACCCGTCTAATTTTTTTGTATTTTTAGTAGAGATGGGCCAGGCTGGTCTCGAACTCCTGGTCTCAAGTGATTCTCCCGCTTTGGCCTCCCAAAGTGCTGTGATTACAGGCGTGTAATCACACATAGATTTTTAACAATTTACTTGAGGTATAGTTTACACATAAAATTATGCATTTCAAAAATGTACAATCCAATGATTTTCAGTAACTTCACTGAGTGGTGCAACATTAACATAAGTCAGTTTCAGAACATTTAGCATACTTTGCCGGGCACGGTGGCTCAGCACTTTGGGAGGCCAAGGTGGGCAGATCACGAGGTCAGGAGATCGAGACCATCCTGACCACCATGGTGAAACCCCGTCTCTACTAAAAATACAAAAATTAGCTGGGCATGGTGGTGGGCACCTGTAATCCCAGCTACTCAGGAGGCTGAGCCAGGAGAATGGCTTCAACCCAGGAGGCAGAGGTTACAGTGAGCCAAGATCATGGCACTGCACTCCAGCCTGGTGACAGAGGAAAACTCTGTCTAAAAAAAAAAGAACATTTAGCATACCTTATGGATCCCCCGTAAGACTCTCATGCTCATTAAGTGTTAATCCCATTTCCAACCCTGGCCACAGCAAACACCAGTCTACTTTCTGTCTCTATTTTTTGCTTTTTCTGGTATATCTGATACTTCTTTTTTTTTAGACAGAGTTTTGTTCTGTCACCCAGGCTGGAGTGCAGTGGCGCAATCTCGGCTCACTGAAACCTCCGTCTCCCAGGTTCAAGCGATCCTCCCACCTCAGCCTCCTGAGCAGCTGGGACTACAGGCATGCCATTGTGCCAGGTTAACTTTTTGTATTTTTTTTAGTAGAGACTGGGTTTCATCATGTTGCCCAGGCTGGTCTCAAACTCTGGGCTCAAGGGATACTCCCTCCTCAGCCTCCCAAAGTGCTGCAACTACAGGTGTGAGCCTCTGCACAGGGCCTGATACATTTTTGTAAAAAAATCAAACAGACTGGCTGGGTGCCGGGGGCTCATGCCTGTAATACCAGCACTTTGGGAGGCCGAGGTGAGCGGATCGCCTGAGGTCAGGAGTTAGGGACCAGTCTGGCTAACATGGTGAAACCCCATCTCTACTAAAAATACAAAAATTAGCCGGGTGCAGTGGCACGTGCCTGTAGTCCCAGCTACTCAGGAGGCTGAGGCAGGAGAATCACTTGAACCCAGGAGGCGGAGGTTGCAGTCAGCCAAGATGGTGCCACTGCACTCCAGCCTGTGCGACACAGCAAGACTCTGTCTCAAACAAACAAACAAAGAGATAAATAAATAAATAAATAAATAAATAAATAAATAAATAAATAAAATAGACCTTTTCGGCCTGGCACAGTGGCTCACACCTGTAATCTCAGCACTTTTGGATGCGGAGACGGATGGATCTCTTGAGGCCAGAAATTTGAAACTAGCCTGGCCAACATGGTGAAACCTTGTCCCTACCAAAAAATAGACAAATTAGCCAGGTGTGGTGGCACATGACTGTAGTTCCAACTACTTGGGAGGCTGAGGTGGGAAAATCACTTGAACCTGGGAGACAGAGTTTGCAGGGAGCCAAGATCACACCACTGCACTCCAGCCTGGCTGACAGAACCTCTTGAAAAAAAAAAAAGAAAGAAAGAACAAAAATCAAATAGACCTTTTAGGAAAAAAGAATAAAGGCCAGGTGCTGTGGCTCATGCCTGTAATCCCAGCACTTTGGGAGGCTGAGGCGGGTGGATCACCTGAGGTCAGGAGTTCGAGACCAGCCTGGCCAACATGGTGAAACCCTGTCTCTACTAAAAATACAAAAAATTAGCCAGGTGTGTTGGCAGGCACCTGTAATCCCAGATACTTGGGAGGCTGAGGCAAGATAATTGCTTGAACCCAGGAGGCAGAGGTTGCAGTGAGCCAAGTTCATGCCATTGCACTCCAGCCTGGGTGACAAGAGGAAAACTCTGTCTCAAAAAAAAAAAAAAAAAAAAAAAGAAAAGAAAAAGAAAAAGAAAAGAAAAAAAGGAATAAAAGTGTCACCTAATCTCACCCAGTAATAATAACCCAACCTTTTCCTATGTATATATATTGTTCCAACCTTTTTTATGCATATAAATATATCTCTTTTACAAAGTGAGATTATTGTATGCCTTCTGTTTTGATTATTTTCACTTAATATAAAATGAATACACTTCCTTTTGTGTAACTAAATATTCTTCTGCATAATGTCGTATTTTAAGAAACATTTAATTAAACCAAGTACCTGTGTTGGGTATTTGGGTGCTTTCAAATATTTTCACTATTATAAATAAGGGAAGGTAATAGACGTTGTAAAGCTCTTGAGCTCAGTGCACTTTGAAATCACACCTAAGTTCAAGTACCAGCACCCCCTGTTTTATCCATTTATTGCTCAAATATTTACTGAAAACCTATTACATGCTAGTTCCTAGGAATACAAAAGCAAGCAAACAGCTACCCTGCCCCAGCTGAAGGTGGGTTCTGGTCTAACTCCCAGTTCCGGGCTGTTGGTCCCAAGCTACACTGCCATCTATAGAAGGTGCTCACCTTTTATATGTATATATATATATTTTTATTACACTTTAAGTTCTGGGGTACATGTGCATAACGTGCAGGTTTGTTACATATGTATACATGTGCCATGTTGGTGTGCTGCACCCATTAACTCGTCATTTACATTAGGTATATTTCCTAATGCTATCCCTCCCCCCTTCCCCCACCCCACAACAGGCCCCGGTGTGTGATGTTCCCCTTCCTGTGTCCAAGTGTTCTCATTGTTCAATTCCCACCTGTGAGTGAGAACATGTGGTGTTTGGTTTTTTGTCCTTGAGATAGTTTGCTGAGAATGATGGTTTCCAGCTTCATCCATGTCCCTACAAAGGACATGAACTCATCCTTTTTTATGGCTGCATAGTATTCCATGGTGTATATGTGCCACATTTTCTTAATCCAGTCTATCATTGTTGGACATTTGGGTTGGTTCCAAGTCTTTGCTATTGTGAATAGTGCTGCAATAAACATACGTGTGCATGTGTCTTTATAGCAGCATGATTTATATTCCCATTACTGGGTATATACCCAAAGAAGGTGCTCACCTTTAAAGAACCACACTGAAGGCCGGGCATGGTGGCTCATGCCTGTAATCCTAACACTTTGGGAGGCCGAGGCGGGTGGATCACCTGAGGTCAGGAGTTTGAGACCAGCCTGGCCAACATGGTGAAACCCCATCTCTATTAAAAATACAAAAAATTAGCCAGGCGTGGTGGCAGGCGCCTGTAATCCCAGCTACTTGGGAAGCTGAGGCAGGAGAATCACTTAAACCCGGGAGGCAGAGGTTGCAGTGAGCCGAGATCGCGCCGTTGCACTCCAGTCTGGGCAAGAGGAGTGAAACTCTGTCTCAAAAAAAAAAAACAAAACATACAAAAAAACCCACACTGAAACAGAGGCGGTAAACATCTAGAACTGTGCTATCCACCCAACAGACACTAACCAAATGTGGCTATTTAAATTTAAATTAGTCAAAATTTCAATAAAATTTGAAATTCAGCTGCGTGAGGTACATTTTATGTGCTCCATAGCCGCATGTGGCTAATGGCTACTGTACTGGACAGCACTGATATAAAACATTTTCATCATTGCAGGAAGGCCTATTGGTTAGCACTGACCTAGAGGAACAATAATTATATAGCAGTAGTCACAAGAAGAGTATCTTACCTGTGTATTTTTTTCCAAAGCACCTGCCCTGGGAGGTAGAGAAGTTGGTCTGGCCTCCTCTACTCTTTATTTCCCACCCCTCCCCCAACTGTATGCCAGTTCTATAGAAAGCAGCTGAAGACAAAAAGCTGGCTGGTTGTGCTGTGGGTGAGGGGTAAGGTCATGGAGGATGTGACATTCCTCAACTTCCTGCCATCATTTCTAAATCAACTTTCATCTCCAGTCATTCTGTCCTCCTTCCCTCCTTTTACCAAAACCAGCTCCTCTCAACAAAGGCCAGCTCCCTTCCCCAGTGCCTGGACGCCCTCCTTTCCTGCCCTCTAAGGAACTACACTTCCTAGTTTGTTCCTCTCTGGTATGGCCAGCCTCTCCCTCTCTACTGGATTATTTCCATTATTATCCAAGCACTCTCTTCCATTGTTTAAAAAGAAAAAAGAAAGAAACAAGATCTCCAGGTGATTCACCTGCACCTTACCATTCGAGAAGCACAGACCCAATTTTAGCAGGTACAGATGCCAATCAGAGCCTCAAATGCCATAGCAGAATTGCTGTTGCTGATATGATGTCTGAAATGGTGAATAACTCTTGGTAGGGTCTAAGCAAAACAAGATATAATCTTCATTCACTTTGCATAGTATTTGCCTCCCTGGAGTATTAAAATCATGCTAGAATGTACTTTGTGTTTATATTAAAAATGGAAATTAGTTATTAAGCTCACATAATTATATATGGGACTTTCACCCATGTAAGTGTCCAGTAGGACATTCAAAAGTCATATGACATGAGGCCAGGCATGGTGGCTCACGCCTGTAATCCCAGTACTTTGGGAGGCAAAGGCGGGTGGATCACTTGAGGTCAGGAGTTTGAGACCAGCCTGGCCAACATGGTGAAACCTTGTCTCTGCTAAAAATACAAAAGTTAGCCAGGCGTGGTGGTGGGCGCCTGTAATCCCAGCTACTTGGGAGGCTGAGGCAGGAGAATCACTTGAACCCGATAGGCGGAGGTTGCAGTGAGCCGAGATCGTGCCACTGTGCTCCAGCCTGGGTGACAGAGCGAGACTCCATCTCAAAAAAAAAAAAAAAAAAAAAATCATGCAATGCTATCCATGCATTATATGACATCTAGCATCTCAGACTTCTCCCCCTCAATCAATACCATTATGATTACCCAACTCCACCACAAATGTCTAAAAGCTCCCAATGAAAACCATGGCTCTAGAATCTCATTCAACAGCCAACTCAGGATCTACTTGGATGTCACATGCTACTCAACTGTCCATAATTACCTAATCTTTCTCCTAAACTCCAAAACCATCTCTCCTACTGTTCCCCATTTTCAATTCCCTTATTGAGACTATTATAGCTACTGATAGTGTAGAACCTATGTGTGTAGAATTTTTTTTTGATTTGTTCTTTTTGTATCCCTTAGAATAGTGCTGGGCATACAGTAGTCAACTATTAAATATTTGTTGAATGAATACCCAGCAAAATTTCCCATTCCCCTACCTTGAGTAACAAACCCCAAAACAATTTGGAAGGGGAGAAACCTGCAAGAAGAGAGCACAGACTCTTGGTCAGAAGCCCCTGCTTCCTACAGAATCTCTTCTAATACCCTTGATAATTCTATTGGCCCAAGATGCAAAAAAGCCCAGAACTACTGCTTAAACTTTCCCACCAAAGTACTTGCGCCTGGCTGGGAAGATTGAGTCAGCCCCACTGGAGGTCTGGAAAAGAGGCCCAGATTCACCAACCTCAAGCATAAAATTTCTTTGAAGTCTGGCCGGGTGGGGTGGCTCATGCCTGTAATCCCAGCACTTTGGGAGGCTGAGGCAAGCAGATTACTTTAGTCCAGGAGTTCAAGACCAGACCTGGCCAACATAGCGAAACACTGTCTCTACTAAAAATACAAAAATTAGCTGGGCATGGTGGCAGGCACCTGTAATCCCAGCTACGTGGGAGGCTGAAGCAGGGAGAATTGCTTGAACCCGGGAGGCAGAGGTTGCAGTGAGCCAAGCTTGTGCCACTGCACTCCAGCCTGGATGACAGAGAGAGTCTTTGTCTCAAAAAAAAAAAAAATTCTTTGAAGTCTCACATTTTATCTTTAAAATTCATGCAAATTTTATGTTTTATTCCCATGTTTGTTTTAACATTAAAATAATGTTTTTAATTACCACCCTTTAGAAGAAAAATTCAAAGCCTGTTTTCCCAACTCTTCAAGTAGAAATTCACGCTCCAGGAAGACATTTCTTGTTCATGCTGTGGCTCTGAGTAATTCCTGGCATACCACCACCGAGCTCTGGTGGTAATTATACTAACAGCCAACATTTATTAAGCACTTATTATGTGCCAGGCAATATATTAAGCACTTAACATGCATTATGTCTTTAAACCTTGCAACAGTCCTATGAAGTAGGTACAATTTTTATCTTAATTTATAGATGAGGAGACTAAGTCTCCAAGAAGGTAAGTAATTTGCACTATATCACTGAGCCAATAAGTGGAAGATGTGGGATTCAGCTCAGTGTTCTCAATTACTGTGCTGCCCATTCCAGTTTGAACAGCAAGGTCCTAGACTTCTAGAACAAGACGGGCTTAAGGCAGCAGGAAAGCCCTAAGAAATCATCCAGCCCCAGTATTTCACAGACCAGGCAAAGTTCTGAGGTGTCTGTGGATTTCTTGGTGGACATATTTTCAGGGGTCCACAAGTGCTAAGATAAGTTTCTAAATGGATGTCTTGGTTTCAATTATAATCTACAAATAATAATAATATGAGTAGGAATCACTAAGACAATCATCTTGTAAACAATCTCTGGCACCCCAAAATTTAGTGATGATGTTTGTGCAAAGTGATTGCCTAAAGTGACAGAGTTTAACAGAGGCAAATATCTTATATTGGAGGCCAAATTTTCAAGGGTCAGCAAGAAGTTGATTCCTTTAAAACAGTGATTCTCCACAAGGTGTGATTTTGACCTCCTCTCCCCAGCACATTTGGCAATCTCCAGACATTTTTAGTTGTAACAACTGGCAGCTGGGGGTAGGGGCCAGAGATGCTTCTAATTATCCTACAATACACAGGACAGCTCCCCACAACAAAGACTCATCCGGCCTGAAATGTCAATACTGTGGGTGAAGTTGAAAAACCCAAACTTTAAAAGCGTGTCTGTGAGGAGAAAAAGAACAGAGTGGAGGGGAAAGGACTGAAAATAAGGCTTCTCCGAATGAACCTTGTTAGATAGCTTTCACTTTGAAATAGTGTAAATGATTCATGAAAATGTTTAAATCATTAAGTCATATAAATTTTTAAATAATCCCTAAAGTGAAAAGCCAAAACACAGACATATATTTATATCAGGTTGATAATATGACCATACGGAAACAAAGAATTACTCTAGGTGACTTTTAAACAAAGTATTTTGGGTCATAGATCTTCAGTGGGATATGTTCTAAAGATAAAGGGAAAAAAACAACAAAGAAATCTTAAACTACTTTCAATAGTCTTATTGCTAGTGCTGTGGTTTAAATGTGCCCCGCCAAAAGTTCATGTGTTAGAAATTTGGTCCTCAATGCGATAGTGTTGAGTGGTGGAACTTTTCGGAGGTGATTGGGTCATGGTGGCTCTGCCTTCGTGAATGGTAATATGGTTTGGCTGTGTCCCCACATAAATCTCATCTTAAATTCCCATGTGTTGTGGGAGGGACCCGGTGGGAGGTAATTGAATCATGGGGGCAGGTCTTTCCTGTGCTGTTCTCATGATAGTGAATAAATCTCACAAGATCTGATGGTTCTATAAGGGGGAGTTTCTCTGCACAAGTTCTCTCTCTTTGCTGCCATCCATGTAAGACATGACTTGCTCCTCCTTGCTTTCTGCCATGATTGTGAGTCTTCCTCAGCTACATGGTACTGAAGTCCATTAAACCCTTTTTTCCTGTATAAATTACCCAGTCTTGGGTATGTCTTTATCAGCAGCATGAAAATGGACTAATACAAATGGATTAACCCATTCATAGATTAATGAATTAATAATATGAGTAGGAATCACTAAGACAACCATCTTGTAAACAATCCCTGGCACCCCAAAATTTAGTGATGATGTTTGTGCAAAGTAATCGCCTAAAGTGACAGAGTTTAACAGATGCAGATATCTTAGATTGGAGGCCAAATTTTCAAGGGTCAGCAAGAAATTGATTCTTGCTGAGGAATCTTGTTGAGGAAGTGAGTTAATTATCACAAAAGTGGCTCTGTTATAAAACCAGTTTTGCTGTCCCTCGTGAGTCCCCTGGCCACGTGATGCCCTTCACCACCTTGGGAATCTTCAGAGTCCCCACAAGCAAGAAGGACTTCACCAGATGCAGCTCTCTGACCTCAGACTTCCCAGCCTCCAGAACTGTAAGAAATAAATTTATTTTCTTTATAAGTTACTCAGTCTCAGGTATTCAGTGATAGCAATAGAAAATGGACTAAGACAGCTAGTAATAATATTGATACCACTATTCTGAAGTATGTCTATTGTGGGAAAAAATAAATTATTAATTATATTAATGTTGCTAGGATCCAAGAGTGTCAGGACAAAAGAGATACAAATGTGACATCAAAGCAGTTAAGCAAAAAATGTATCATCTTAAATTTGAGTTGGAAATATCAGCACCACTTAGTAATTTTCCCCTTAGTTAAAAAAATACATATCTCTAGCTCTTTATACTTTAAAGGCCTGGAAGCAATAGCAACCCAGTAGCAACATGTACCCCCAGCAGGCACAGAGTGAAATCTCTAAATGCCATTCCACACAAAAATGGGCCGGGGCTTTCCACATTCTCTTATACAGAAAATGTATAAGATGAGCCTGGGATGTCTTGTCATGTAAGAAAGCATGGAAATTCTCAAAGGCCAAGGAGGTCACACCAAAAGGCTATCAGAGCCAGATTAAGGGGGTCCTAAGCCAGCAAAGACTGGACAACGAGGCCTTCAGGAAGAATAATTATAACAAACAATGAAAAGACTTTGAATATAGACAAAGCCATGAGGTCATGCTGATTCTCTCTCTTTTTTTTTTTAATGGCAAGAAGAAACAAAATAATTTACTATGGGATGTTTCTTTTCTGTTGTTGTTGTTTTTTGAGACAGAGTCTCACTCTGTCAACAGGCTGGAGTGCAGTGGCGAGATCTCGGCTCACTGCAACCTCTGCCTCCTGGGTTCAAGCAATCCTCCTGCCTCAGCCTCCCAAGTAGCTGGGACTACAGCCGCACGCCACCACGCCCAGCTAATTTTTTGTCTTTTTAGTAGAGATGGGGTTTCACCAAGTTGGCCAGGATGGTCTCAATCTCTTGACCTCATGATCCACTCACCTCGGCCTCTCAAAGTGCTGGGATTACAGGTGTGAGCCACCATGCACGGCCGCCACTGGGTGTTTCTAAGGCAACAACTTGTTATCTAAAAATTGATCATTAAAGAGTTAAGCATTTATCAGGAAGAAGAATTCTAATACTGATAGTGGACATTTAATCAGTGCTCTGAAGTTTACAGAGTGTTTTCCTATACCTTTTTTCATTGAAGTCCACCACAGCTTGTATCTGGATGTTCTCAGCATCTCTGAGAAATACAGAAGCCTCTTCAGACCAGCAAGAGCAAGGAAACTGCTTCTACTTTGAGATTCACTAAAGAAATGGGGAAGTGGCCAGGCGTGGTGGCTCAAGCCTGTAATCCCAGCACTTTGGGAGGCCGAGGCGGGTGGATCACCTGAGGTTAGGAGTTTGAGAACCAGCCTGGCCAACATGGCGAAACTCCATCTCTACTAAAAATACAAAAAACTAGCCAGGTGTGGTGGTGGACGCCTGTAATCCCAGCTTCTTGGGAGGCTGAGGCAGGAGAATCACTTGAACCTGGGAGGCGGAGGTGACAGTGAGCTGAGATCAGGCCGTTGCACTCCAGCCTGGGCAAAAAGAGCAAAACTCTGTGTCAGAAAAAAAAAAAAGAAAAAGAAAAAAAAAAGGAAGCAAGGAATTACCCTAGGAAAGGGCATTTAATTCTCTCTTGGAAATTTAATAAAACCTGGAGGGTTTTCTAAAAGAAAAAAAAGTTAAGGATTTATCCTGCCTTCCATCATAAACTGTATTTCAAGGTAATATAGTTAAAACATCCCCACTGGACCACCCACATGCAGTTTCTTCATATGTCTTGAGCTTCTTACAGCAATAGCTGACAAGTTGCTTAGACTAATACTTAGGACTAGCGCAGTGTCACTTTTCCTAAGTTCAGTTGGTCGAAGTAGTCACAGACTCAGCCCAGATTCAAGGGGGTAGAGAAACAGACTCAGTGGGGGAGTTCTATGCATGTACAGAAAAGGAAGGAATCAATGGTCCTTCCAGAGAGGAGACAAGCTCCATAGACATGCAGTGACAATTCTGAAGCATGGGGAGATGCTTTTCCCCCTTTGTTCATTCCACCTTTTAAACCTCTCTCAAATCTATTCTCTGGTCGTCATCCCTCCCATCATTATCTTAGTCCAACTCTGGGAGAGTGATGTCCTCATCTCCCCTCATTCTGTTATTGGCTAATTTTTGCAAACTCCCTGAGAGTTTTCCAGAAGGCCAGATAGCCCAGATAAAACAAGCAACCTAGTAAGGTGAAACTGTTCACAGGCTCACTGAACATTGAAAGGAAAGAATTGCCAGGTCCTCTGATTCTGCCGCCGCTGGTCACTATGTTCCTTTGCAAAGCTCACTTCTTAAAACCAGGTCACAGAAATCGTCCTTGCTAGGTCCCAGTGAGTTTGAATTTCTTTAAAAATAGCTTGTTCTTCAAGTGCAAAAAATAACATCTGAGATGTTTGTTTAAGTGTGAAACACACCTTTGTCATGACTCAGTACGGGCTAAACGGAAGTTTATTAAACTTCCCAAAAAGAAAATTCTTCTCTTGAACCATGGGAGCTTGAGAGATGACAGCTTGGGAAATGGGAGGCGGGGGAGCAGAAAGAAGAAAAGAGGCAGGTGGAGCAGAGGGAAAGCATGGAGGCTTTTTCTCATCTCTGTGGCTTTCACACGCTATTCTTTCCACCTTGAACGACCTTCCTTCTCTAGCGAGCTTGATAATGTTCTTGCCTTCCTTGAAGCCTAATTTAAATGTCACCTCTGTGGAGCCTTCTCTGACCCCTCCAGGCAGAGTTTCTCACTCCCTCTTTGTTCTCAAAACACTTTGTACATGTCTTTATTATTAGCACATCGTATTGAAGTTGTCAGTTTACAGGTCTGTCTCTCTTCCTAGGCTGTGAGCTTCTCAGCAGCAGGGACACTGGGTGAGTCATCTGTGAACCCCTCCGCCTGGCATTGGGCCTGGCACAGGGAGAGTGTTGGCAAAGGTTGTTGATAAGAGATGGTCTCCAGGCTCAGCGGGAGATGCCTTAAATCCTGAGATGACTGCTTTCGTCCCTCGTTCTACTTTGCAAAAGGTTCCTGACTCTCTCCACACCCTTCTACTGCCAAATCTTTCAGTCTACCTGCCTCTGAACTTATATGCTCTGCCTTCACTCCTTTACAACGGAAGAACTGTCCTCATGCTACCTAAGGCCAGCTGCTCCCTGTGTCCACCAGATCCCATGCCCTTTATTACTGCAATTATCCTCCTTTCTCCTGCGTCATTGATAATTTACCCTTTCTATTTCCACCGATGTACAAATACTCTGTGCTTCTCCCAATTAAGGACAAACACACACACATGCATACACACGCACAGTCCCATTTCTCTGCATTTATTCTATTCTCTGTTCAACCCACTCTACTGTGCCCACTCACTTAATCTTGTCAAGGTCACCAGTAATTTCCATGTTGCCACATCAAAATGGTCAATTCGGTTTTGGCCTCAGCTTACCTGACTCAGTAGCATTCAGCACCATTAATCCCACTCTTTGCTGGAAACACTTTCTTCCTGGGTAACCAGGACTCTACAGCCCCTCCTCATCTCTCCACCTCACCGGCCACTGCTTCTCAGTCTCTGTGGCTGTGAAGGAGTTGGATCATCCTCCCTGCCATCCCTACCTCTAATGTTGGAGTACCCCAAGGCTCAGTCTCCCGACAGCCCCACTATCAAACTCTCTGTGATCCATCCAGTCTCATGATTTGATATAACCATCGACAATACTCAAATTTCTATCTGCTGCCCCACTCTGAACTCCAGGCTCAGTGGCTAAGTGCCTACTCAGCATCTGGACTTGGAGATCTAAAGGGCATCTCAAACTTAACATACTCAAAACCAAACTTGTGATTCACTACTTCTTCACGAGGGTCCCCAATATCTCCATAAAGGTCACCACAGTTCACCCAGTTGCTCATGCCAAAAGCTTTGAAATTCTCTTTAATCTTTTTTTTTTTTGAAATAGAGTCTCACTCCGTCGCCCAGGCTGGAGTGCAGTGGCGCGATCTCGGCTCACTGCAACCTCTGCTTCCCGGGTTCAAGCTATTCTCCTACCTCAGCCTCCCCGGTAGTTGGAATTACAGATGTACGCCATCACGCCCGGCTAATTTTTGTACTTTTAGTGGAGACGGGGTTTTACTCTGTTGGCCAGGCTGGACTCGAACTCCTGGCCTCAAGTGATCCGCCCGCCTCAGCCTCCCAAAGTGCTGGGATTACAGGCATGAGCCACCACACCTGGCCTCTTTAATCTTTTCTTCTCCACACTCTACATTCAGTATTTCAGAAAATTGTACTGGCTCTGCCTTCAAAATATACCCAGAATCTAATCTTCATCCACCACATTCCCCTGCTACAACTGTTGCCAAACAATAACCTCTTTTCATTTTCTTCTTTTTTTATTTTATTTTTTTTTTAGACAGGCTCTTGCTCTGTTGTTGCTTAGGCTGGAGTATAGTAGTGCGATCACAGCTCACAGCAGTCTCGACCTCCTTGGGTCAAGCTATCTCCCCACCTCGGCCTCCTTAGTAGCTAGGACTACAGGCACATTTCACCACACCCAGCTGATTTTTGTATTTTTCTTGTAGAGACAGGGTTTTACCATGTTGCCTAGGCTGGTCTCAAACTCCTGACCTACATGATCCACCCGCCTCAGCCTCCCGAAGTGCTGGGATTACAGGCGTGAGCCACTGTACTCAGCCTCAAACAATAACCACTTAATTGGTCTCCCTGCTTTCAATCTTTTTCAACCCAGTCACTAGGATGAGCCTTTTGAAAGAAAGGATCAGGAGCAGTCCCACAAACAATGCACCAGTGGCTTCTCCCTTTAAAATGAAATAAAGTACAAAATCCTGGTCATGGTCAAGGTCCCACACTCTGTTTCCTGCCTCTCCCACATCATCATTTTTTACCTTCTCCCTTTCTGAGTGTGCCCCAACCACACTGGACTCCTTGCTGTTTCTCAAACAAATGTAGCATACTCCTGCCTCAGGGCCTTTGCACTTGCTGTTCTCTTTGCCCCGGACATTCTTTCCTATGCAGGTCTTTGGAGGTTAGGAAAGAATGTTCAGGTCTTCACTCCTTCACTTCATTCAGGTGTCCACTCAGATTCTACTTCCTCAAAGGTGACTTCCAGTAGAAACACCCCATCTAAAATAGCACTCTCTAATCCCTTATCCTGCTTCATGTTTCTCTCTTTTTTTTTTTTTTTTTTTTTTTTGAGACAGAGTTTCACTCTTGTTGCCCAGGCTGGAGTGCAATGGTGCAATCTCGGCTCACCACAACCTCTGCCTCCTGGGTTCAAGCGATTCTCCTGCCTCAGCCTCCCGAGTAGCTGGGATTACGGCATGTGCCACCATGCCCGGCTAATTTTGTATTTTTAGTAGAAACAGGGTTTCTCCATGTTGGTCATGCTGGTTTCAAACTCCCGACCTCAGGTGATTCGCCTACCTCAGCCTCCCAAAGTGCTGGGATTACAGGCATGAGCCACCACACCCGGCCTCTGATTCCTGTTTCTTCATAAGCACTTATGAATTTCACATTGTACGGTATATTAATTTGTTTTTTATTTATTTTATTTTATTTTATTTTTTATTTATTTTTTGAGACAGAGTCTTGCTCTGTTGCCCAGGCTGCAGTGCAGTGGCACAGTGTCAGCTCACTGCAACCTCTGCCTCCCGGGTTCAAGCGATTCTCCTGCCTCAGCCTCCTGAGTAGCTGGGATGCCATGCACGCGCTACCACGCCCGGCTAATTTTTGTTTTTTTTAGTAGAGGTGGGGTTTTGCCATGTTGACCAGGCTGGTCTCGAACTCCTGGCCTCAGGTGATCTGCCCATCTCAGCCTCCCAAAGTGCTGGGATTATAGGTGTGAGCCACAGTACCTGGCCTTGATTTGCTTTTTATGGCTGTCTCATCCACCTCCTAGATTGTTAGCACCTCAACAGCATTGCCATTTATAGCTTTCTCCCCAATGCCTAGAAAAATGCCTATTATATAAGAGTCAGTAAGTATTTATTGAATGAATGACTACCTGAATATCTGACTGAATGAGTCCATGTCTTTCTTCTGCCCCTGCCCTAAGCCAGGCTTCAGCATCTTCCATCTGTGTAGTAGATCTTAACATATGGCCACAAATTTCTCCTACCAAATGCACACCCCTCTGCAATGTGACGTTGCCTTATCTCCTATCCTGTAGTCCCAGTACTTTGGAAGGCCGAGGCAGGTGGATCGCTTGAGGCCGGGAGTCCGACACCAGCCTGGCCAACATGGCGAAACCCTGTCTCTATTTTAAAAATACAAAAATTAGCCAGGCGTGGTGGCACGTGCCTGTAATCCCAGCTACACAGGAGGCTGAGGCAGGAGAATTGCTTGAACCCAGGAGGCAGAGGTTGCAGTGAGCCACTGCACTCCAGCCTGGGCCACAGAGCAAGACTCCATCTCAAAAAAAAAAAAAAAAAGAAGTAGAGCTTATTTCCCTACCCACTGGTCTGGGCTGATCTTGTGACCTGCTCTGGCCAATAGAATGAGGCAGAAGTGGTCATTCTATGACTCGCAAGGAAAGCCTTAAGAATCCTTGGGCCAGGCCTAATGGCTCATGCCTGTAATCCCAGTACTTTGGGAGGCCGAGGAGGAAGGATTGCTTGAGCGCAGGAGTTTGAGACCAGCCTGGGCAACATAGGGAGACCTCAACCCTACAAAAAATATTTAAAAATTAGCCAGGTGCCACGTCGTGCATCTGTGGTCCCAGGTACTTGAGACTGCTTGAGCCCAGGAGTTCAAGGCTGCGGTGAGCCGTGATCACACCACTGCACTGCAGCCTGGGCAACAGAGCAAGACCCTGTCTCAAAAATAAGTAAGAGGCCGGGTACGGTGGCTCATGCCTGTAATCCCAGCACTTTGGGAGGCCGAGGCAGGTGCATCACTTGAGGTCAGGAGTTTGAGACCAGCCTGGCCAACATGGTAAAACCCTGTCTCCACTAAAAATACAAAAATTAGCTGGGCATGGTGGCTCATGCCTGTAATCCCAGCTACTGGGGGGAGGCTGAGGCATGAGAATCGCTTGAACCCAGGAAGCTTGAACCTGGGAGGTTGCAGTAAGCTGAGATCGTGCCACTGCACTCCAGCTTGGGCAATAGAGTGAGACTCTATCTCAATTAAAAAAATAAAAAATAGGGCCAGGGGCGGTCAGTGGCTCACGCCTGTAATCCCAGCACTTTGAGAGGCCGAGGCAGGCGGATCACGAGGTCAGGAGTTCGAGACCAGCCTGACCAACGTGGTGAAACTCTGTCTCTACTAAAAATACAAAAATTAGCTAGGCGTGGTGGTGTGCACCTGTAATCCCAGCTACTCAGGAGGCTGAGGCAGGAGAATCGCTTGAACTCAGGAGACAGAGGTTGCAGTGAACTGAGATCATGCCACTGCACTCCAGCCCGGGTGACAGAGCGAGACTCCATCTCAAAAAAATATAAATAAATAAAATAAAAATAACAAATAAATAAATAAATAATATAAATAAATAAATAAGAATCCTTGCAATTTCTACCTCCTCTCTCTTAGAACACTGCTCTGAGTCCTCCACGCTGAGAAGTCAAAGATGAAAGACTGCGCTGGAGAGAGAGACACAGCTGTTGCCGGTGAGCCCAGCCCCCAGCCACCCCGCCAGCTGAAAACAGCTGTATGAGGTGCACAGGAGAGACCTGCAGAAGAGCTGCCCAGGCATTCCACAGAATCATGAGAAATGATGAATCATTTTTTAAAGCAATTAAGCTTTGGGGCTGTTTTGTTTCACAGTAAAAATAACTGATACAATCTAGATAGTTCCAGTGGCTTCCATTCTAGGTTTTTTTTTTTCTCCAGTCTTGCAACTCCAGTGCACCACCACAGGTCACCAGAATGGTCATTCTAACTTGAACTCTCACTGGATTAAAAATTTTCTTAAAAGTCTTTAGTGGCTCAGCCTGGCGCAGTGGCTCACGCCTGTAATCCCAGCACTCTGGGAGGCCGAGGCGGGCGGATCACGAGGTCAGGAGATGGAGACCATCCTGGCTAACACCGTGAAACCCCGTCTCTACTAAAAATACAAAAAAGTAGCCGGGCGTGACAGCGGGCGCCTGTAGTCCCAGCTACTCGGGAGGCTGAGGCAGGAGAATGGCATGAACCTGGGAGGCGGAGCTTGCAGTGAGCCAAGATCGTGCCACTGCACTCAAGCCTGGGTGACAGAGCGAGACTCCATCTCAAAAAAAAAAAAAAAAAAAAAAAAGAAAAGAAAAGAAAAAGAAGTCTTCAGTGGCTCTCCTTTTTTTTTCCTTTTGTTTAGAGACAGGGTTTCACTCTGTCCCGCAGGCTAGAGTGCAGTGGCTGGATCAACTGGACTCAAGAAATCTTTTTTGTTGAAATGGATGTCTCACTATGTTGCCCAAGCTGATCTCGAACTCCTGGCCTCAAGTGATTCTCCCACCTCAGCCTCCTGAGTCACTGGGATTACAGGAAGTGGCTCCACATTTTATGAGATAACACTGAGCCTCCGAATTGTAGTGTATGAAACCTTCTGTGGCCCAGCCTCTGCAGACCTCTTCGGTCTCATCTCCAAGTACCATGGCACCCTCTGTGAGTTAGGCCACTGCTAGGAGGAACAGTTTACCTGTGGAGCTTCGAAAAATTCCAGTGCTCGGGCTCCACCGCCAGACACTCAGATTTAATTGGTCTGAAATGGGACCCGGGCAACAGTATTTTTTAAAAGCTCCCCAGTGGATGCTAATATATAGCCAGGGTTGAGAACCATTCAGCTAGAGGATCCAAAAGTGTATTTTAAAATTGCTGATCTTGCCTTCAAGGAAATTCAAAAGCTTCAAGGAAAGACTAAATTATGCTGTGTGCCCTTTTAGCATTAAGTAAGCGATATTGTGTTGTAAGTTTTGGGAAATTGGTAATAGACGCTATGAGAACATTCTTTAATTATCTGAAACATCAATTTATCAATATTTTATTTCCTCAGTGTTAGACTCACCCTTTTCATAGTCTAATGTTTCTGATCAAATTCCACCTTATTATTGAATGTGTGCATTTAATGCTTCTTTATTTTACGGAAAACTAGTAATTTCACTAAAGGTGTTTCTTATTGCCAGCAGTGATCACAATCAAACAAACATCTTTCTGGGACATGGCATTTTTCCATGTGCAAAGTGCTGTAACTTCTTTGATCCCAATTGATCTTTCCATCAACCTGGTGAGGTGGAGCTTTTTAACTTCATTTTATGTGCCATAACTGCTACAACTTATTGAGCACTTACCACTGTTCTAAGTACTTTGCAAATACTATCTCATTTAAGCCCTACAGCAACCAGAAATGTGACCATATTTTATGCACTGGGAAGCTGAGGCAGATATGTTAGGTCAGTTGCCTAGGGTCATGATGACACAGCTGAGAGAGGACAGGGCTGTGTGACCATGAGGAAAGGATACTACAGTCCTCAGGGACTCTGAGCATGCCCTGCGGTTTTCAGGAGATGGTCCTTCTGCTTGCTTCTCAGAATAAAGTGCAGATGTCTTAATATGGCATTTGAAGCCTTTTGCAATTCTTCCCAAATGTTTATTGCAATGGTAATAAAAAATCCAGCCAGGCACGGTGGCTCATACCTGAATCCCAGCACTTCGAGAGGCCAAGGCAGTTGGATCACGAGGTCAGCAGATTGAGACCATCCTGGTTAACATGGTGAAACCTTGTCTCTACTAAAAATACAAAAAATTAGCTGGGCGTGATGGCACGTGCCTGTAGTCCCAGCTACTAGGGAGGCAGAGGTTGCAGTGAGCTGAGATCGCATCACTAAACTCCAGCCTGGGCGACAGAGTGAGACTCCATCTCAAAAAAAAAAAAAAATCCACAACCCCCTAATAAAGAAAGCTGAGAATAAGGATCCCAGTAATTAAGGGCGACTGAATGCCAGGCACTTTGCACATATTATCTCTAATCCTCCTAACAACATTGTGTGAGGGGATTTGCAGGGGGCCTGGGTCGGTTTTGCTGTTAGGCACCCCTCCCCTTTCTTCTGGATTCTCTTCTGGGTATCATCCTACAGGCCCCTGTATTTTCGGTCTTGGCAGGGCTGTCAATCAAGATGCTTCGCCCTTCTCTGGGCAAGAGGTGTTCATCACACTCTTTAGGAATTTGAACCTTGAACAGAGCTATCCATCATCAGAAAAAAAAAATGGGCAGAGTTGAATTATCCCAGGGACAAAGTCCTGTTGATGGTAATAATAGTATTTATTGGGAATTTACAAGTGTGAGCACAATAAGAGTTGTACATATATTAATTCATTTCATCCTGCAAACAGTTCTTTCAAGGAGTCCCTGATATACTCCCTGTCTTCCCTATCTAACAGATGGACAAACCGAGGCAACAAAACAAGGTCGTGCAGGTTTATGGGTAGAGCTAGATTTGAACATAGACAGCCCGATGCAGAACCTCTTGCTTCTGCAGTCACTTCATGGCTTCTCAGCTGGTCTTTTCTGTAGATTCTGTCCCTTGGGCCTTTTCTTTCTGAGTCTAGTTCTTAGTCTGTCCCTTTAATTCAGTCATCTACACCACAGGCTTGCTATTAATCCCCCTTTTGACTCATGAGGCTGAGTAGGTTTCTGTTGCTGGTGACTACAAAACCCTAAATAATTAAAGTCTTGTTATGCCTGCTTGCAGGTGAGAGGTCTGATGCTCTGGAGAGGTGAACAGATGAAAATCACTAGCTACTAATAGTAATAATAATAATAGCAACGGTAATAATGATAGTAACAGATAACATTTATTTGAGTTACTTAGCATTTAATGAGTTCTTACTACAAGGCAGGCTCTGTGCTAGGGAATTTATATAAATTGTCTCACTTAAACTTCCCAATAACCCTGAAAGGTAAAACTTTTTAAACTGAGATATAATTCACTTACCACAAAATTCACTCCGTGAAAGTGTATACACTTCAGTGGATTTTAGAATATTCACAGGATTGAGCAACTATCACCACTATTTAATTCCAGAATATTTTCATCACCCCATAGAGAAATCCTGTGCCCGTTAATTAGCCTTCAATCAGCCGGGCGCGGTGGCTCACACCTGTAATCCCAGCACTCTGGGAGGCCGAGGCGGGCGGATCACGAGACCAGGAGATCCAGACCATCCTGGCTAACATGGTGAAACCCCGTCTCTACTAAAAAAAATTTTTTTAAATAAAAAAAAATTAGCCGGGCGTGGTGGCGGGCGCCTGTAGTCCCAGCTACTCGAGAGGCTGAGGCAGGAGAATGGCGTGAACCCGGGAGGTGGAGCTTGCAGTGAGCCGATGTTGTGCCACTGCACTCCAGCCTGGGCGACAGAACGAGACTCCTCCATCTCAAAAAAAAAAAAAAAAAAAAAAATTAGCCTTCATTCTCCATTCTCCCCTACCCCCAACCCCTTGGCAACCGTGAATCTACTTTCTGTTTCTATGGATTTGCCTATTCCGGACATTTTATATAAATGGAATTATAAAATATGTGGTCTTTTATGACTGTCCTTTTTTTGCTCAGAACAATGTTTTCAAGGTTCATCCATGTTGTAATATGTCGTTGTTTTTTTTTTTTTGAGACGGGGTCTCACTCTGTCGCCCAGGCTGGAGTGCAGTGGCATGATCTCGGCTTACTGCAACCTCCACCTACCTGGTTCAAGCAATTCCCTTGACTCAGCCTCCTGAGTAGCTGGGATTATAGGTGCACACCACCACACCTGGCTAATTTTTTTTTTTGTATTTTTAGTAGAGACAGGGTTTCACCATGTTGGCCAGACTGGTCTTGAACTCCTGACCTCAGGCAACCCACCCGCCTCGGCCTCCCAAAATGTTATGATTACAGGCATGAGCCACCGCGCCCAGCCCATTTTTTTTTAATTGTGGTAAATTATACAAAGTATTCATCATTTTAATCATTTGTAAATATAGAATTCAGCAGCATTAAACACATTTACAATGTTATGTAACCATCACCACTATTCATACCCAAAACTTTTTCAGAATCTCTAACATAAACTCAGTAACAATTAAACAAATAACTCCCCATCCCTCTCTCCCCACTGCCTCTGGTAACATCTGTACTATTTTCTGTCCCTAGGAAGTTGCCTATTCTTTTTTTTTTTTCTTTTCTTTTTTTCCCGAGATGGAGTTTTGCTCCTGTTGCCCAGGCTGGAGTGCAATGGCAAAATCTTGGCTCACTGCAACCTCCACCTCCCAGGTTCAAATGATTCTCCTGCCTCAGCCTCCCAAGTAGCTGGGATTACAGGCAGGCACCACCACCATGCCTGGCTAATTTTGTATTTTTAGTAGAGACGGGGTTTCACCATGTTGGTCAGGCTGGTCTCAAACTCCTGATCTCAGGTGATCCACCTGCCTCGGCCTCCCAAAGTGCTGGGATTACAGGCATGAGCCACCGTGCCTGGCCAGAAGTTGCCTTTTCTAAGTACTTCATACAAGTGAAATCATACCACACTTGCATGTTCTTTGGGTTTAGTTTATTTCACTTCATATAATGTTTTCAAGGCCTATCCACATTGTAGCAAGTGTCAAAATGTCATTTGTTTTTGCGGCGGAATAATATTCCCTTGCATGCCTGTGACACATTTTGTTTTATCTACTCACCTGCTGATGGATGCTTTGGTCATTTCCATATTTTGGCTCCTGTGAGTAATGCTGCTGTGAACATCGGTGACACTTATCTGTTCAAGTCCCTGATTTTAATTCTTCTGGATATACATCTAGGAGTGGAATTGCTGGGTCATATGGTAGTTCTATCCTTAACTTCTGGAGGAGCTGCCACACTGTCTTCCACAGTGGCTGCACCAGTTTACATTCCCACCAGCAACACGTGGGGGTTCTGTTTTCTGTCTTTTCAAGACTGAGTCTCGCTCTGTCACCCAGGCTGGAGTGCAGTGGTGCAATCTCAGCTCACTTCGACCTCTGCCTCCTGGGTTCAAGCAATTCTCCTGCCTCAGCCTCCTGAGTAGCTAGGATTACAGGTACCTGCCACCACGCCCAGCTAATTTTTTGTATTTTTAGTAGAGACAGGGTTTCACCATGATGGCCAGGCTGGTCTCGAACTCCTGACCTCAGGTGACCCACCTACCTCAGCCTCCCAAAGAGCTAGGATTACAGGCATGAGCCACTGCCCCCAGCCAGCGATTCTTGTGCCTCAGCCCTCTGAGTAACTGAGACTACGGGCATGTGCCACCACTCCTGGCTAATTTTTGTATTTTTTGGTAGAGATGGGGTTTTACTATGTTGACCAGGCTGATCTCAAACTCCTGACCTCAAGCAATCTGCCCACCTCAGGCTCCCAAAGTGCTGGGATTTCAGGTATGAGCCAATGTGCCCAGCCCGCATGAGCATTCTGATTTCTCTACATGCTCACCATTATTTTTCCATTAAAAAAAATTATAGCCATATCAATAGGTATAAGGTGGTATCTCATTGTGGGTTTGACAGACTTCATTCCTTTTAATGGCTGGATAATATTTCATTGTATGGACATGCCACATTTTCTTATTCATTCATCAGTTGGTAGAGATTTGGGCTGTTCCCACTTTTTGGCTGTTATGAATGATGCTGCTATTATGAATGATGCATTTGAGGGCAAGTTTTTGTGGGGGCCTGTGTTTTCAATTTTCTTGAGACTGAAACTAGAAGTAGGATTGCCAGGTCATGTGGTAACTCCGTGTTTAACCTTTTGAGGAACTGGGTAGAACCATTTTTATCCTCATGTAATTCATAAAGAAATGAGGCCCTGAGAAGTTAGGTTGCCCAGAGCCATACAACTAAAAAGTGGTTGCTGGCCGGGCACAGTGGCTCATGCCTGTAATCCCAGCACTTTGAAGGGCCAAAGCGGGTGGATCATGAGGTCAGGAGATAAGACCATCCTGGCTAACACAGTGAAACCCCATCTCTACTAAAAATACAAAAAATTAGCTGGGCATGGTGGTGGGCACCTGTAGTCCCAGCTACTCGGGAGGCTGAGGCCGGAGAATGGCGTGAACCCAGGGGGTGGAGCTTGCAGTGAGCCGAGATCACGCCACTGCACTCCAGCCTGGGCGATAGAGTGAGACTCCGTCTCAAAAAAAAAGAAAGAAAGAAAGAAAGAAAAAAGTGGTTGCTGGGCTTTGAGTCTGGTTGGCTGTCTCAGGAGATCAAAAACAGACAACACCATCCTTCCTGAGGAAAGCAACACTTGTTCTAAAAACAGTCACTAACAGTGTGGGATTTACCAGCAATTTTGACACCTGAAGAATTAATGCTACCATAACCCTCAGTAAAACAATGTAATTAAAATTAAAACGTTTTAATTTTTATTACCTTATTATTATTATTAGCTATTATTTGTTGGATATCTGCTATGTGCCTAGTATTTTACACACTCTAAACCTTAAAACAGGGAAGGCTCGGGGGGCTTTGGAGTTAGACAGCCTCCAGGTTTGTGTCCTGCTCTGCCACTTGGGCAAGGAATGTAACCACTCTGAGTCTCACTGTCCTCATGTGGGGACAACAATATTAACTATCTTATAGAGTTATCATAAGGCTACATGAGTCAGCACCATAAGAAATCCACAAATACTACTTTTAACAATAAGCTTGTAAAAAAACACTACCTCCCTGCACATTTTACAGATGAGAAAACTGAGGCATGGCCGTTGATATGATCTGTCCATGGTCCTGAAGACAGAGGTGACAATGATGACGCTTTTTCATCTCTGCTGTTTCTGCTCCTGGTTCATCCCTTGTTCTGCCCATTCCATTTGTGGACAACACAAAACACCTGGGATTTCTCTACCCTATTCTTCTTATGAAAATTGAGCGAGTACAACCCTCTGGGGTCTCTACTGATTCCCTGCTCACATCCCCTTTCCCTCCACATCAGACTGTCTGCATCTCCCAGGATAGAACTCCCGAATCTCCCAGGAGCTCCGGCTGCAGCTTCAACTTTCAGTACCTAGCAGCTGGGCTTACTCCAGGAAGACACTGGTGGAATGGAGAGAGCAGAGACTTCCAGTTCAAATTCTGACTCCATCACTCAGGCAAATAGCTAATCCCCCTGATCACCAGCTTCCTCAAAGGTCAAGTAAGGACAATTGTCATACTTCGCAGGATTGCTGCGAAGATGTGAGAGTGTACGGAAAGTATCTGGTTCAGGTACCTGATGCAGTGTGGGTGCTCAATAAATGCTCATTACCCTTTTATAGCCCTGTTCCCCTTGTGGGGTGGCAAGGAGAGGTGGAGGCTTCTGGAAGACAAAGCTCAAAGATGGAGTCCACCAGGCTAGGAAATAGCTTGGCAGCTGGAGTGAGAGCAAGGGAGGATTCAGGGGCGGCAGAGATCAAAGGCTAAATTATGCAGATTATTCCTTTGTTCCTTGTAGTTTGCACTTGCTTTGGTGCCTCCTGGGGTGTGAGGGAAGACAAGCTCACATCATATGCACACAGATACACAAAAGTACACAGGGACAAACATACACATGAACCTAAATGCACATGAAAATAAACCCCACCACAACATACACAAACACACATATGCATGCTCACAAGTGTGTGTATGCACTCTGAACACAAATTTATCTACGTGTTCAGGCAGTTGTTCAGAAGCTCATGTGCTCATGAACATGTGTAAATGCACAATCTTGTGTGTTCATGCAAGCACATATACAAACACACATGTTCACAACCACTAGTCCACACAGGCATGCATAAATGCTTGTCCACATGTGTGCACACTCCCTTTTCAAATCCCCAACTCAAAATAGAAGCATAAGGCGCAACATTTGTGCCTCTCTGTCGTTGAGAGAGAGGAGGCTTTAGAAAGACAGCTTTGCAAAAGAATGTAGAGAAATCGACAGGGATTCCATGCATTTCAGGAAAGGTTAAGAGGTGGAGGGTGTCCAATAGCAATAGCTGGATGAAAGGGTACAGAGGAAACTAGTTCAACCAATGTGGAAGTCAGTGTGGCGATTCCTCAGGGATCTAGAACTAGAAACACCATTTGACCCAGACATCCCATTACTGGGTATATACCCAAAGGGCTATAAATCATGCTGCTATAAAGACACATGCACACATATGTTTATTGCGGCACTATTCACAATAGCAGAGACTTGGAACCAACCCAAATGTCCAACAATGATAGACTGGATTAAGAAAATGTGGCACATATACACCATGGAATACTATGCAGCCATAAAAAAGGATGAGTTCATGTCCTTTGTAGGGACGTGGATGAAATTGGAAATCATCATTCTCAGTAAACTATCGCAAGGACAAAAAACCAAACACCGCATGTTCTCACTCATAGGTGGGAATTGAACAATGAGAACACATGGACACAGGAAGGGGACCATCACACTCTGGGGACTGTTGTGGGGTGGGAGGAGGGGGGAGGGATAGCATTAGGAGATATACCTAATGCTAAATGACGAGTTAATGGCTGCAGCACAGCAGCATGGCACATGTATACATATGTAACTAACCTGCACATCGTGCACATGGTACCCTAAAACTTAAAGTATAATAATAATAAAAAAAAAGAAAGGGTACAGAGGATAAGGTGGGTCTATTAGGGGGAGGGGATAACCCAAGGCATCCACTATCAACCTGAACCCAAATTAACCAAAGGTTTATGCCAGAGTCCCCCAACCAATTGATCACCATACTAGTCACAGCCAAATAAGGCTCAATTATGAACATGTAGCACCTCTGATAGGTCAAGCACTGTTTGAAGCCCTTTACATGTATTAACTTATTTAATCCTCAACAATAATAAGGTAGTTTTTTTCTTTCAATTTTCAGACTGGGGAAACTGAGTCAGGGTACCTGACCTCTCCAAAAGATGAGACACCCAGATTCAAGCTTGACTTCCAACTTTTGACTCCTTCCCTAAACTTGTTCAGATGCCATCTCCAGATTCCCTACAGACTGGTCCCCTTCACACTCCTGGAGTTTCTATGGCTCTTTACTTGGTCTGTAACCAGGGGTCATTGTTCTCTGTCCATAGACTGAACATCCTCTGCCCTCACTTATTCATTCATCACCATGCCGGACATCAATCATTTACTTGTTCTTATGGTTTATATTAGAGAAAGCTAACAAGAGTTTGAGGGTTTGGGAACAGGGATAGGGGAGCTCAAGACCTGTCTCACTGGGCAAGTGATTTCTTTTTACAGCTTCATTGAAGTAAAATTAATATGCAACAAACTGCACATTTATTGAATGTGTACAGTGTGATATATTTTGACATATGTATACACCCATAAAACCATCACCACAATCAAGTAAATAAATGTAACCACCATCTCCAAAAGTAGGAAGTGAACTGTAAGATGAAACATGAAGCAGAAGTGGGCAGGTGAAGAGGGAGCAGAAAGGGAAGAATATTTTAGGGAGAAGAGACCCTTTAGCTAAGGCTCTGGGGCAAGAGTGCAAATTTCAACTGAGAAACTGAAAGAAGCTCTGAATTCTAGAATGCAGTGTTGGGGCTGGGGCGGAGACAGGGAGAAGGGGGCTGAGTGATTTCAAGGGGTCCTATTATGACAGTCTGCACTGGGCTCAGCCCCTAGCCTCAGGCCAGCCCTTGTGGTCTAGGCCTCTTCCAGCACCCCCCTCCTGCTACAGAACAGTTGGTCTGGTTGGGCTGGTACCCAGGATGCAGGCAAATGAAGTGTTTTTCGCATGGACCAAGAGAGAAGGGCTCTCAGGCATCCAGGGAAGCTCTTGTAGCCCACTCCTGGAGGCCAATCCTGCAAAACCTGTAATAGCACTCACTCTTGAGTCTGAGCACTCAGTCAGCCTGTTAACTGGTGGGTGGCTTTTAAAAAAAAATCTCGGCTGGGTACGGTGGCTCACGCCTGTAATCCCAGCACTTTGGGAGGCTGAGGCAGGCAGATCACGAGGTCAGGAGATGGAGACCACCCTGGCCAACATGGTGAAACCCCTTCATGCCTGCCTGTAGTCCCAGCTACTCAGGAGGCTGAGGCAGGAGAATTGCTTGAACCCAGGAGGCGGAGACTGCAGTGAGCCGAGATCGCTCCACTGCACTCCAGCCTGGGTGACAGAGTGAGATTCTGTCTCAAAAAAAAAAAAAACCTCTATTTAAATTTTTTTATTGCCTTTTTTTTTTTTTTTTTTGAGACAGGGTCTCACTCTGTCATGTAGGCTGAAGTGCAGTGGCATGATCACAGCTCACTGCAGCCTCAACTTCCAGGGCTCAAGAGATCCTCCCCACCTTAGCCTCCCGAGTAGCTGGGACCACAGATGGGCACCACTATGCCCGGCTAATTTTAAAATTTTTTTGTAGCAATAGGGGCTCCCTATGTTGCCCAGGCTGGTCTCAAACTCCTGGGCTCAAGCAATCTTCCCACCTCAGCCTCCCAAAGTGCTGAGATTACAGGTGTGAATCACCTTGTCTGGCCTTAAATTGGTTTTGAGATTATTATTTTGGGGGTATTTTAAAATAGCAATAATCCCATCTAATCAGATATGACCAATATTAGCACTTAGATGTATCTTGGAAATCTGTTTTGTATAGCTAATCATTCTCTCTCTCTCTGACTCTATTCACATATATTTATATATGTACCTGCATTTGGTATATATAAAAAATGAATAAATTTTGAACGGATTACCAAATGCAAGTTGTTATCTGTATTTTAAAATTTAGTAATATATTAAACACATGTTTACACATCCATAAATGTAATTCCATAATATCAAACAACTTTTTTCCAGTGTGTTAAGAAAATGCAGTGATAGGCTTTCTTGCTCATGTACCCGTACACAATTCTTTAGTATTTTCCTTAAAATATCTGAAGAATAGAATTATATATCTTTAAAATAAACTTCATTGAGAAATTACACATTTTAAAGCATTTTGATATATATCGCCAAAATGCTCTTCAGAAAGTCTTAACAGAACTGTACTCACATTTGCAGTATACAAATGTTTCTCTTACCATATTGTTGCTAGCACATATTGCGTATTAGCAGGTTTTATTATTCTAAAGTTCACAGACTAAAACATATCATCACAATCTGATTTAATTTACATTGTAATAATTAACAAGGTTGTATTTTTTTATGTTTAATACCCATTTGTATCATTTCTACATTCATGGATTTCCTTTGCTTTTTTAAACTTACAATATAATCTCATTGTTTGTTTAGCTTTTTAACACTACATATTAATTGCAGAAAATTTAGAAAATAACAATATAAGAAATAAAACAAAATTTAGTCAGATACTCAGCCATATTGTAGATTTTTTTTAGAAAGAGAGATTTAGAAACAGAAATCACATACTTATCACATATACCAAATAATATTATGCCCTTTGTAGCTTTATAGACTACTTTTGAATTTTAGAACAGTTATTTTCCTATGTTATTAGGTATTGTTTTTAAAACATGATTTTTACATATGCACAAATGTATTTATATCTTAATTTACTTGATAATCGTCCTAACTTGGACACATAGATTTCTTCCAAGTTGTGCTTTCATAAATAACAGAGTAATAAACATCTTTATCCTCAAATTTTTTCATCTTTTACTATTATCCTCAGGATAAATTCCTGGAGGAAACATTTCTATATAAAAAGTCATGAAGAGGTTTTTTTTTTGAGGCTTTGGATATATATCGTCAAACCCTATTCCAGCGTACACAGTCACCACCAAGCGAAAAAGTGTCTGTTTTGCGGCACTCTTGCCAAACTGGGTATTAAAATGTTAGGTGAAATTTGGCACCTCATTGTTATTTTCATGTTTGTTTCTTTGCTTACAATGAGCCTGACCACGCGTCTTCTGTTTCCAATCTAACAGGCCGCAGCGGGGAGTGGAGAAAGTGGGTTTTCTATGCTTGGCTTTTTCCTCCACCACTTGTTACAGAGTTGGGCAAAATGTTTTTAAACCATGTTTGTTAGTTAATTAGAATTTTAAAATAATTTTAGTAATGTTAATAGCTTTCACTAAAAACCTACCATTCTTTTCTGCCTTCAGCCTTACCCTCTTATAAGTCACTCTCCACATATCATCAGAGTGGTCTTTCCAAAACACAGACCTGATTGTTTCACCCCCTCTGCCTACAACCTTCAGTGGCTCACTATTACCTACAGGAGAGAGTTCAAGCTCCTTGTCCTGACATTTGAAGCCTTCACGGTTTTACCTCAACATTCCTTTCCAGCCTCATCTCCTATAGATGCCCCAGACCTCCCCTTCCTGATGCCATGACTAATGTGTTACCCACATTACTCCTACTTGCTGTTTTTATTTCAGATGTAAGGCCTTTGTTCACACTGTTCCCCTTGCCTGAAATACCTTCTCTCTTTTTCACCTGGCAAAGGCTTTCTGAGCCTTTGAGATTTAGCTCAATGTCTGCTTTCCTGCTTCCCCGCTTCCCCGAAGAGAGAGCACTTTGGTCCTGTCCCTGTGTCTCATAACACAATGTTCACATCTCGTCATTATTTGTGCGTGTTCCCAGCTCCTCCACTACACTTTGAGTCCTTAAGGGCAGGAACTTAGCACACACATTTACCTCCCTGGTGCATAGACTAGCGCCTGGCAGAGAGTAAGGGCCTTGGAAATGTTTGTTGTTGGAGAACTGTGTCTCTCAGATAATTTAATATTTGATTATAAAGCTCACACTCTGACACAAAAGCTGTCATTGAAGACATATAAATTAAAACACAAAATTCCTCATCAAAATGTCTCCCAGGAATGGCTGGGTCAGAGCAGTTGGCCAGCTGCTAAGGTGTTTAATAAAACCCCAGTTAATTAACAAGAAAAAGATTCCTTTGTGGTTTGCTTCACGGCGGAGGACAGCAAGAAGCTTATGCTGGAGACAGGTCTGGGTTTCATTTCAGGTTTCTTTCAGAAATTTTAGGGATAGAAGAGTAAAGGGGAGATAGGGGCTGTTTTTGACCCAGGCTAAGCTACTGAAGGGTTGCCCTAATTCCCCTGAGTCTGCAGTTCCCAGTCCGCCGCACACTCTTGTTTCCCTGATGCTGGGAGAATAAATTAGTGCAATCTCTTTGAAGAGCAATGTGATAGTATGACAATGTGTACCCACTTTGACCTAGCATTCTACTGCTAGGAATCCAAGCTACAGAAATAACAGCTCAAATATGAAAGGAAATGGGTGTGATGATGTGTTGTTATTTCATTGCTTGGGGTAAGAATAAGCAATCTAAGGCCGGGTGCGGTGGTTCACGCCTGTAATCCCAGCACTTTGGGAGGCTGAGGCGGGTGGATCACGAGGTCAGGAGATCAAGACCATCCTGGCTAACACGGTGAAGCCCTGTCTCTACTAAAAATACAAAAAAATTTGCCAGGCGTGGCGGCGGGCGCCTGTAGTCCCAGCTACTCGGGAGGCTGAGGCAGGAGAATGGCGTGGACCTGGGAGGCGGAGCTGGCAGTGAGCCAAGATCGCGCCACTGCACTCCAGCCGGGATGACAGAGCAAGACTCCGTCTCAAAAAAAAAAAAAAAAAAAAAAGAAAGAAAAGAAAAAGAAAAAGAAAAAAAGAATAAGCAATCTAGCAATCTAAGCTTTATCCAACTACAGAATCCACGGAAATGTTAAAAAGAATAAGGTAGATTTGTATGTTCTGAGATGAAAGTGACAGCAGATACAGGATTCCATTTTGCAAAACAACAACAAAACTTTGTACATAAACACACACACACACATACACACACACACATACACATACACACAGAGTTTGCCAAGCTATTAAGAAAGATCTAGTAGGATACACATCTAACTTCTAGGGAGCACATTATGGAAGAATCAAAGGAATACTTTCATTGTTTATTCTCACAAATATGTATTGTTTCAATTTTTACAAGCATTTATTAATTTTGAAGTTAAAGAGAAAATAAAGCACTTTATAAAGCTGGTTCCCAACTATCTTTTCCATTCTGACTCACATGGCTTCCGAATCGTGTTTTCTTTTTAAGCGTATCCTATCTATTATGTGGTTTGATTGTCACAACAGACCCATGGTACATATCATTATTATCATTTCCATTTTACACATCAGGAAACTTGAATTCATGAATTCTGGTCTTTAATGCATCAAATTCACGATGAGAAAAGACCATAGCCAATGGTAGTACAAATGCTAAGAAAATAGCACCCTCTATTCCGCTAGTGAGAGAATAAATCCATACAAGCCTTCTAGGGAGCAATTTGACAATAACATATCAACATTCTTTAAAATCTGCATATCCTTTATCCTAGCAATTCCTTTTCTGGAAATTTATCCCGAGGACATAATTAAGGATGTGCACAGAGTTTCAGCTACAAGGATATTCATTTAAGAAGATGCTTACGATACTAAAAAATTGGAAACCACTGAAGTATCCAAGAATAGAAAATTACTTAAATGAATTATGTTCCATTCATACAAGAGAATACTATAAAGTCATTAAGTAGCAGTGAAAAGGCATATTTAATGGCAGGGAACACAATTCATGATACATTTTTAAAAGTAGGTCACAAACAGGCCTAGTGCAGTGGCACATGCCTATAATCCCAGTACTTTGGGAGGCCGAGGCAGGAGGATCACTTGAGCCTAGGCATTCGAGGCTGCAGTGAGCTATTATTACGGCACTGCACTCTGGCCTGGGTGACAGAGTAAAACTCTGTCTCTGGGGGAAAAAAAAAAAAAGTAGGTTACAAACAGTCCATATTACATGAGTCCATTTTTGTTTTTGTTTTTTAACATATTTAGGCCGGGTGCAGTGGCTCACGCCTGCAATCCCAGCACTTTGGGAGGCCAAGGCAGGCAGATCACTTGAGGTTGGGAGTTCAAGACCAGCCTGGCCAACATGGCGAAACCCCGTCTCTACTAAAAACACAAAAATTAGCCGGGCATGGTGACACGTGCCTGTAGTCCCACCTACTCGGGAGGCTGAGGCAGGAGAATTGCTTGAACCCAGGAGGCAGGGGTTGCAGTGAGCCAAGATCACACCACTGCACTCTAGCCTGGATGACAGAGAGATCCTGTCTCAAAAACAAAAAACAAAAACAAAAACATATGTAATATGCTTTTTTAAAAAAATGGAAGAAAGACACACCGAAATGTTCATACTAATTACCCCTAGCGACTGAGAATATAGGAGATTTTTTTTTCATTTTCTCCTTTTCTTAGCTGTATTTTCACGACTCCCTCCGGCTAAATTTCTTACAATGAAAATGCATCGCTTTGAATAAGACAAAAATTGTATTGATTTGTTTTCAAGAAGATGCATCTTCTTATTCCTCCCCCGAAGCAAGTTTTGTAGTCTTGCCTATGTGCCTCCTTTCCTCCTAGATCAATGACCTATCCATAGCTACCCCGGCATTCTATAAAGCCAGCTCCTCCAGGAAGTCTGCCATGATCTCTGTGGCTGCTGGGCTTCCTAGCTTACATTCAGCTTTCTGTCTGCTTGCATGGTAGTGTGACACTTACTGCCAAAGCCTGTTGGGATATGGCTTATCAGCCCAGGAAGCTTAAGGCATCCCCAAAGCGGCTGCTCAGTCCCTGTTTCTTTAAATAAATCTGGCTGCTTACAAAGCAGGTATTGGAGTGCCTAAAAGCCCAGCGGCCTTCAGAAGCCCCTGCCTCTGGCATTCGCTGAGACTTTCCCACTCAACTGGTTTCACTCTGTTCTTCATGCTCAGCTTACAGAAGCCTTGGCTCTGTCTCAATGCTTCCCACACCTTGTGGCTCCCCTTGCCCCGGCCACTGGTCTACATGTGCTTTGGAGTTCACCTTCCGGTTGCATTGATGCTCCAGATAATAATCAAAGCCATCTCCCCCAGGCCCTCAAACCCTGCGCCACTCACCCACACAAAGACAGGGGATGATAAAAACCATAGTTCTTGTGTGCTAAGCACCTGCTATATGTTTGGCACTTTACATGCCTATCTCCTTTACTCTGTAAAAATAACAACCGTAGCTATCATTGAGCCCTTTTTCTGTGCCAGCTACTGTACTCTTTATATGCATCTGCATTTCCCAGAGTATGAAAGAGAGGCTCAGAGGAGTAAAGTGAGTTGTCCAAGGTCACAGAGCTAGTAAGGAAGTGGTGGTGCCTCGTTTCAAACCAACTCTTGTCTGACTGCCAGCCTCATGCTCCTAATCCCTACCCTGTGCTGCTCTTATAACCACCCTGTGGGATAGGCAGGAAAGATGAGAAAACTGGGTTTCAGCAAGGTTAAATCTCAGTTCAGGGTCATTTTAACACAGCGTCAGAGGGACCTGAGAGCTTGCAGTGAGAAGATGCTGGTCTGGGTAAGGAACTGGGTGAATAGGAAGGTCACAGAAGGTGAGAGTCTGGTGTGGGTGAGGAATGGGGCTAGGTCCTCCACCAGGGAGGCAGGGATCCAAGGCTGGGCTCTAATCCTGGCAGGAGAAGTGCAGGCTGGGAAGGCAGCTTCCCAGGGCTCCCCTCCACCCCAGAAACACTACCCACCCATCTGGGACAGCATAGCCATTTCTCGATCATATCTGCCATTGTCCTTTGTCCCGGGGCTCAGGGACCATGTGGGGTTGTGTGTGCTGACAGAGGTGGAGGAGGGGGACTCAGGGCCTCTGGTGTCTGGGAGGCTCAGATAGGCCAGGGTGTTCTCTGTTCACCTGCTGGACACTGGGCTGCTATGCTCAGGAGCAATGGCTCATACCACATCTCCTCTATCTGGAGTGTAATAAAAAGATCCAGGTGCCTAAGGCAGCAAGGTGAATCTGGGCCCCAAAGTTCTCGGCTCAAGTCCTGGTCTACCACTGACTTGCCTGGGACTTCAGGTACATCACTTTCTGTCTTGGCATTGTAACAGCTCCTGTTGGGGCTGTGGAGCACTGGTGTGTGGGAAAGTGTTGTGAGAAGTAGAGTCAAGAGTAGCTGGTGTCAGCTGCCACGGTAGCTGCGATCCTAGCACTTTGGGAGGCCAAGGCAGGTGAATCTCTTGAACCCAGAAGTTCAAGACCAGCTGGAACAACATGGCAAAACCCTGTCTCTACAGAAAATACCAAAAATTAGCCAGGCGTGTTGGTGTGCGCCTATAGTCCCAGCCACTCTGGAGACTGAGGCTGGAGGATTGCTTGAACCCAAGAAGTTGAGGCTGCAGTAAACTGTGATTGTGCCACTGCACACTCCAGCCTGGGTAACAGAGTGAGACCCTGTCAAAAAAAAAAAAAAAAAGAAAAAAAAAAGAAAGCAGGTGTGTGACTTTGGAAAACAGTCTGGCAGTTCATCTAAAAGTTAAACATAGCATCCCCGTACGGCCCAGCGGATGCACTCCTAGGTATACACCCAACAGAAATGAAAACATATGTTCACACAAAAACTTTTACACGACTGTTCATAGCAGCGTTATTCACAGTAGTCAAAAAGTGGAAATAACCCAAAGCCACCAACCAATGAACGGATACTCAAAATGCAGTGTTTCCATATAATAGAATATTATTCAGCCATAAAAAAGAATGAAGTACTGATGTGTGTTATGACATGGAAGAATCTTGAAAACAGAAGCTAGGCACGAAAGGTCACATACTGTATGATTCCATTTTTATGATGGGCCAGAATAGGCCAATCCACAGAGACAGAAAGTAGGAGCAGGGGAAATTGGGGGAAGGGACAGCTAATGGGTACAAAGTTTCTTTTGCGGCATTGAAAATGATCTGGAAATAGTGATGATGGGTGCACAACCTTATGAATAGAATAAAAACCACTGAATTGTACACTTTAAGGAAGAATTTAAATGATAGGAGAATGGTTTGTTTTTGTTTTTGAGACAAAGTCTTGCTCTGTCACCCGGGCTGCCGTGCAGTGGTGCAATCTCAGCTCACTGCAACTTCCGCCTCCCGGGTTCAAGCGATTCTCCTGCCTTAGTTTCCTGTGTAGCTGGGACTACAGACACCCACCACCACGCCCGGCTAATTTTTGTATTTTAGTAGAGACAGGGTTTCACCATGTGGGCCAGGCTGATCTTGAACTCCTGATCTCAAGTGATCTGCCCGCCTCGGCCTCCAAAGTGCTGGGAGAATGTTTTTAAAAGAGAGAATAGCAAGCATTTCCTTCTCCAGATTCCATGCTAAGCACTTCCCATGTGCCTTGTGTAATCCCCACATCAAGCCTAGAAGAGAAGAACCCTCATTATGCTTATTTCATAGGTGAGGAAACTGAGGCAGGGAGCAGTTCAATAGCTTCCCCAAGGTGGCACAGCTCTGGTGCCACATGCAAATGCAAGGTCAGTGTGGACGGCATTGCACCTCCACTGAGACCACAGGGTACTTTGTACAAGCTTTTCATGTGGACAGTCTCCTTGTTCATCTTCCCTATCAGCCCATGCGGGCCTGGAGAGCAGACACCTTATTCAGCGACTCCCCACAACACAGCTCAAGGCCTGGCTCATAGACGTCTGTTGAATGGAAGGAGCACTGCACTATCTTTGCCCTCTCGGCTGGTTTGCAGAGAAATCGACTTTTCACAAAAGCACAGCATCCGCTGTGAAATCTTCAGGCTGCCAGAGGCTGCTTCACGCTCACCCTGAGGTTGCTGAGATGAGAGGCAAGAACCACCTCAAATCGAGACAAAATGCATTTGTGGTTTTGAAGGAAAGTCGTTAGAAGACAAAGTCTGTCTTCCAAGGCCAAGGTTGCTCCAATTCCATTTACTTAAAGTAGAAAGAAGACAATCCCTGCCCCGACGGGTCTGCGCTGGCTTGTAGGAAGGAGAGATTCTGCTGAGTATCCAACACTAACCGCAGGAGAGAGCAGAGGGGAGACAGTGGGAGCCAAAGCAAACATTCTGAAGTCAGAGATAATGGGAGAAGGTAAGAGGAAGAATAGGCTTGGAGGCCAAGCAGGAAGCAGGTCTGAAAGGAAGGGTGGGAAGGCAGGAAGCATCCCGAGCACTTATGAGAAGACGGCCCTCCAGAGTCTGAGGAGGAAGTCCTGGAGGAACCTGGGCTGGCTGAGCTGGAGTCACAGCTGGCCTGGCCAAGACTCCTCCAACAGTCTGCTCCTGGGCCTCCCTGACTTGGGCCTCGCCCTGTCCTGTCATCCTCCATTTGAACCCAAAGTGTCCTTTCAACACACAGATTGTTCCTGTCCCAAAACCCTTCCACGGCTCCCCACTGAGAAGCATTCAGATGAGGCACTCCAGGCTTCAGAGTCCAAATGAAGTCACAGGCCAGGCGTGGTGGCTCATGCCTGTAATCCCAGCACTTTGGGAGGCCAAGGCAGGAGAATTACTTGAGTCCAGGAGTTTGAGACCAGCCTGGCCAATATGGTGAAACCCCATCTCTACTAAAAATACAAAAATTAGCCTGGCGTGGTGGCGCACGCCTATAATCCCAGCTACGCAGGAGGCTGAGGCACGAGAATCACTTGAACCCGGCAGGCAGAGGTTGCAGTGGGCCGAGATCATGCCATTGCACTCCAGCCAGGGTGACAGAGCGAGACCCTCCCTTTGTCCTTTCAGCTTCCCTTCCCCACTTCTCTCTGTGGCAATCCCCTAGGATCTCATGCACCAACCTTCTTATTCTTCCCCAAGTGAACTCCGCCTTTCCTGCTTTTTCCATATTTTCTCTTTTTCCCAGATATGTCTCATCTCCTCCAATAGTCCCTTGTGGGACTATTTTCTCCACTTCTTTGAATCTCCCTCAATGTCTAATCTGGGGCTGGCCATGGACGCATGCTCAGTAACTACCAGAAAAACGAATCCAGTAGCCAGAAGGATGGAACACAGAAGGATCCTGGGCAACTGACCTGCCTAGTCCACGCTTATAGAGCTTGATGTGTTAGGCCGGGTTCACAGGTTTGCCAGGAAACAGACCCTGGGGAAAGGGTGGGGTCTAAACGGCATATCTGGGAGGTGGACGCTAACACAGAGTACGTCTGAGGGTAGCCACCTTTCTGAGCACCTCGGGCTCCATCCTGCTGGGATCCTCTAGGAAATGGGAGAAAGCACAGCTTCTAGTTGTCCCACCTGGAAAGTAAAGGCTGCTGAAGTATTTACCTCCCATCTCCCACTCACCTGGCTCAGGGCAGTTCCTGGGGTGTTTACACCTGTGGCCTGCTCCTGGCTCAGGCTGAAGGACACCTGTGGTGTGAGAGTCACAGATGCTTGCAGCAGGACCCCATAGGCAGGCTCCAGATGAGTGGGAGGGGATCAGACAGGCCCCCACTCTCCCAGCCTCTGTGCCTTTGCTGTGCTATTCCATCCCTGAACTGCCCTCTTCCAGGTCTCTTCTCCACTAGCAGTGAGCTCCTACACCTCCTTCGAGGCCCAGCTAAACGTTCTCCCTCTGGGAGGCTTCACCTGACCACCCCAGAAGAGTTAGGGCCTCTCTCCTGTGGACTCCCACCAGCACCCTTCCTCTCTCTTTTTAAATTTTATTTTATCATCATTATTTTTTTTTTTTTTGAGACGGGGTCTCATTCTGTTGTCAGGCTGGAGTGCAGTGGCACGATCTTGGCTCACTGCAGCCTTGACTTCCTGGGCTCAAGCGATCCTCCCACTTCACCCTTCTTCTCTTATCACTTTGTGCAGTGGCTCCCACAACAGCCACCCGCTGTTATCACCTTGCAACTGTGGTCTTGTCTGCCTGCCTCCCGGACTGCGAACTCCGCAAGGGTGAGGTCTCCGTCTGATTCATTGTGCCCCTAACAGCAGCAGAGAGAAGGTGTCCTGTGAGTGACTGCATCAGAACAGCTGAATGAATAAGCAACAATAATAACCAACTATGTGCCGGACTCTGAGCTAACTTCCTTACACGTGACGCTTGTTTAATCTACCCAGACACTTACAAGGTAGGTGCTACTGTCACTGTTGACTTACAGATGAGGCGGCAGAAGAACAGAGGGCAAAAGGAACTTGCCCCAGGGCCCCCGCCCCACCAAAAAAACAAGCAGCTGAGTGAGGAATGATGGAGAGGCCCCTCCCAGTCCCTTGGGAGAGCTGTACTCACCCCCTGCAAGTCGAGGATAGGAGACTATTAGCTCCGCCCATTGGCTCACGATGGCTCTTCAAAGCTGCTTTGGGCTAGGAAAGGATCTGCTGAATCTGCTGGGAGGATGTAGAGAAAGGAAGATAAATGGGGCAGCAGAGAGGGAGGGTCCTGGAGCCTGTCCACCTGTGAGCAGTGAGTTTGAGGAGCTGGGTGGGGGGTCCTGTAGGAGCAGCCGGGGGTGAAGTGCAGGATGAGGGTTGTTGGGCCACACAGTCACTGGGAGGGCAGGCGTGACAGTAGACACTCCCAGCCACACAGCCCCTTCCAGATTTCTTTCTTCCTTTCCTTTCCTTCCTTTTCCTTTCCCTTTCCCTTTCCCCTTCCCCTTCCCTTCTTTTCCTTTCCTTTCTTTTTTGAGACGGAGTTCCACTCTGTCGCCCAGGCTGGAGTGCAATGGCATGATCTTGGCTCACTGCAACCGAGAAAAGGAGATAACTATCCTTTTCTTATAAGGTGTGATAAGGATAGAATGAATTTTTTTTTTTTTTTTTGAGGCAGAGTCTCACTCACTCTGTTGTTGTAATAAACTCTGCCTCCCAGGTTCAAATGATGCTCCTGCCTCAGCCTCCTGAGTAGCTGGGATTACAGGCACCCACCATCATGCCTGGCTAATTTTTGTATTTTTAGTAGAGACAGGGTTTCACCACATTGGCCAGGCTGGTCTCAAACTCCTGACCTCAGGTGATCCACCTGCCTCGGCCTCCCAAAATGTTGGGATTACAGGCGTGAGCCACTGCACCTGGCTGCCTTCCAGATTTCTAAGCAGTTTCTTACCCATAATCCCATGTTCTCCTCACTTCACCCCAGCCTGGGTGGCATGGGAAGGTGTGGGTTAGATGAGTCTGCACAAGATCACGAGCCAGAGCTGGGACTTCAAATTAGGTCACTTGGTCTGACCCCAAGTGCAGTATTCTTTCCACTGCCTCGTAGCTCTCAGTCCAGCCACGATGGACCTTGTGGGTCAGATCTTGCTTTCCTGGAGGGACATTTGGGATCATGGGGAGAGAGAGCCAACATTAGTGCATACCAGACAAATTTCATTCCATCCTTGCCAGGAGCGGTGGCTCACACCTAATCCCAGCACTTTGGGAGGCCAACGTGGGTGGATCACTTGAGGCCAGGAGTTGAAGACCAATCTGGCCAAAATAGTGAAACCCTGTCTCTACTAAAAATACAAAAACTAGCTGGGCATGGTGGTGCAAGCCTGCAATCCCAGCTACTTGGGTGGCTGAGGCAGGAGAATCTCTTGAACCTGGGAGGTGGAGGTTGCAGTGAGCTAAGATGATGCCACTGCACTCCAGCCTGGGCAACAGAGTGAGTGAGACTCTGTCTCAAACAAAAAAAATTAATTCCATCCTTATCACACCTTATGAGAAAAGGATCATTATCTCCTTTTCACAGTTGGAGAACCTGAGGCCCAGAGAGGTTCAGCAACTCAGCCAAAGACACAGCAAGCGACTAGAGGGCTAGGATGGGGACCCAGTTTGAACAAGCCCCAGAGCGGTTCAGCAGCTCAGCCAAAGACACAGCAAGCGATTAGAGGGCTAGGATGGGGACCCAGTTTGAACAAGCCCCAGAGCATAGGGTCTAACAGGCAGATGGGAGAAGAGGGCATTGGAAGGATTCATAAATTAGGATTTTTCCAGCTGGGTTTCGCAACTGCACAGTTTACCTACAATCTACTCACCTTGATGGAGTTTATACCTAGAGATCCCTCACCCTGCAGAACAGGAGACAGACTCTCTGAGAGATCTGCAACTCACAGTTCACCCAGGAGCAGGCATGAGACACCCAGCCAAGGTCACAAGTAAGAGGCGGGTACTCATTGCTTCTGTGGCCACAGGCAACTGAGTGGACTAGCCACAAATACAGTGGTCACTAAGGGTTACACCTCAGGAGCTAGGGGGCCTCTGTCTGCTTCCTCTGAGGCCCAGGAATGGACAGAGGTGCATGGCGGTGCCTCAGAGGGCGAGCAAGGATTTTGTTAGCCTCTATCTAGATCCCGACTGTTTTATGAAATTTGATTTGGCCTCTGGGGAAAAACTAGCTGTGATCCAACAAGGGCAAAAGCACAGATGCCGGGGGGAAAAACTTGTCTCTTAAAATGCAAAAGCTTGAAGGTGCTTTCTGAAGATTGCAGTGAGATAATTCAATGGTAAAAGAGACATCCGTTCAGAACGGATAAAAATTTTGCAGGAATCACAGGGCAGGTTTAGGAAAGATGTTTTTGTAAGTAATATGAGACTAAGCTTGCAGGGACTGTTGAAGTTAGCTTTTAAGGAGAGGTGGAATTTTCCTTATCACATTAGGAAGATTTGGAATGAATAGAGAATCCTCCATGCAGTTAGGGTGGAAGGCACATAGGAAATACCAAAAGTATTGAAAAATTAAAAACCAAAAGCTACAATTGTTTTTGTCTTTGCAGAGTTGTCCAAACACATTCACTTCCCTGGTATCATGTGATCTGCATGACCTTATTATGGCAAAAGAATAGTAAACATTGCACCCTTTAAAAAAAAAAAAGCAGCTTCAATGAGATGTAATTCACAGACCATACAGTTCAACCATTTAAAGTGTGTAATTTGCCGGGCGCAGTGGCTCCCACCTGTAATCCCAGTACTTTGGGAGGCCAAGGCAGGAGGATCACTTGAGGTTAGGAGTTTGAGACCAGCCTGGCCAACATGGTGAAACCCCGTCTCTACTAAAAATACAAAAATTAGTCGGGCGTGGCAGTGGGTGCCTGTAATCCCAGCTACTCTGGAGGCTGAGGCAGGAGAATGGCTTGAGTCCAAGAGGCGGAAATTGCAATGAGTCGAGATTGGGCCACTGCACACCAGTTTGGGCAACAGAGCAAGACTCTATCTCAAAACAAAAACAAAAACAGGGTGTAATTCATTGAATTTTAGTATCGTAGTCCCCCTTATCTGTAGAGAATATGTTCCAAGACCCTCAGTGGATGACTGAAACTGTAGATACCACTAGACTTGCTTGTTCGGTTTTTTCCTCTTTGTACATACCTAGAAAAAGTTTAATTTATAAATTAGGGATGGCAAGAGGTTAACGACAGTAACTAATAATAAAATAGAACAATTTTAACAATAAGCCAGCATCACTACTCTTGCATTCTGTGGGCATTATTAAGTAAAATAAGGGGTTACTTAAACACAAGCACTGCAGTATCAATACTGGCACTGATAACCAAGGCAGCTATTAAGTGACTTACAGGTGGGTGTTCATACAGCATGGAGATGCTGGACAAAGGAATGATTTGCATGCCAAGTGGGATGGGCTGAGACGACACAGGATTTCATCTCACCACTCAGAACGGAATACAACGTAAAACTTATGAATTGTTTCTTTCTGGAACTTTTTTTTTTTTCAGATGGAGTCTCTCTCTGTCACCCAGGCTGGAGTGCAGTGGCGCGATCTTGGCTCACTGCAACCTCCACCTCCTGGGTTCAAAGGATTCTCCTGCCTCAGTCTCCCGAATAGCTGAGACTACAAGCGCCCGCCACCATGGCTGGCTAATTTTTGTATTATTAGTAGAGATGGGCTTTCACCATGTTGGCCAGACTGGTCTCGAACTCCTCACCTCAGGTGATCTGCCCACCTCAGCCTCCCAAAGTGCTGGGATTACAGGTGTGAGCCACCACGCCTGGCCTGGAATTTTCTATTTAATATTTTTGGGCCACAGTTGACTATGGGTAACTGAAACCACAGAAAATAAAGCCACTTGCCCTGTTTTGTGTTTGCTTACACTCTTATTGCTCCCCGAGTTTTTTTTTTTTTTTTTTTTTTTTTTTTTGAGGCAGGATCTCCCTCTTTCACCCAGGCTGGAGTGCAGTGGTGCAGTCATGACTTACTGCAGCGTCAACCTCCCAGGGTCAAGTGTTCCTCCCACCTCAGCCTCCTGAGTAGCTGGGACTACAGGCGTGCACCATCACACTCAGCTAATATTTAAATGCTTTAAATAGAGACAGGGTATCACTTTGTTGCCCAGGCTGGTCTCCAACTCCTGGGCTCAAGTGATCCTCCCACCTCAGCCTCCCAAAGTGCTGAGATTACAGACGTGAGCCCCACGCCCAGCCTCCCTGAACATATTTTATGAGTGTATTGTTTACTTGCCAGACTGTATTCACATAGGTGTTCTAATTTCGGAACATTTTTAAAAAATGAACTCTGTATCCATTAGCAGTCATTCCCAATTTCCTTTTTTTCCCAGCCACTGGCAAGCACTAATCTTCTTTCTGTCTCTCTGGATTTACCTATTCTGGACATTTTATACAAATGGAATCTTACAACATGTGGTATTATGAGTTGAATCGTGTCTCCCCCACCCCTACCAAATTCATAAATTGAAGTCTTAACACCAGTATCTCGGAATGTGGCCTTATTTGAAAACAGGGTCATTGCGGATGCAATTAGTTTAAGAGAGGGTCATTAGAATGGGCCTTAATCCAGTACGTCTGGTGTCCTTATAAAAAGGGGAAATTTAGATATGAAGATACACACAGGGAGAACATCACGTGAAGATGAAAGCAGAGATTGAGGTGATGTTTCTCTACACCAAGGAACACCAAAGATTGCCAGCAAACACCAGAAACTAGGCATGAGTCATAGAACATGTCTCCTTCACAGTCCTCAGGGGAAAGCAACTCTGGATACCTTGATCTTAGACTTCCAGCCTCCAGGACTGTGACACAATAAATTTCTGTTGCTTAAGCCAGCCAGTTTGTGCTACTTTGTTATGGCAGCCCTGGGAAACTAATACATAATGGTCTTTTGTGTCTGGCTTTTCTCACTTAGCATAATGTTTTTTTTTTCTTTTCTTTTCTTTTTTTTTTTTTTTTTGAGATGGAGTCTCGCTCCATGGCCCAGACTGGAGTGCAGTGGCGCGATCTCTGCTTACTGCAACCTCCGCCTCCTGGGTTCAAGCGATTCTCCTGCCTCAGCCTCCTGAGTAGCTGGGACTACAGGCGTGCACCAGCATGCCTGGCAAATCCTTGTATTTTTAGTAGAGATGGGGTTTTGCCATGTTGGCCAGGCTGGTCTCGAACTCATGACCTCAGGTGATCCGCCCACCTCAGCCTCCCAAAGTACTGGGATTACAGGCACGAACACCGTGCCCAGCTAGCATAATATTTACAAGGCTTTTTTCACTTAGCATAATGTTGTAGCCTATATTAGTACTTCATCCCTTTTTATGAATTAATAACATTCCACAGTGTGGATGTAACACATTTTATTTATCCATTCATCAGTCAGTGAACATTTAATTGGTTTCCAGCTTTGGTTTATAATTTTAAAAGCCGGTTGCGCATGGTGGCTCATGCCTGTAATCCCAACACTTTGGGAGGCCGAGGCAGGAGGATCACTTAAGCCCAGGAGTTCAAGGCTGCAGTGAGGTATTATTACATCACTGCACTCCAGCCTGGGTGACAGAGAGAGACCCCACTCCTAAAAAAAAAAAAAAAAAAAAAAAAACTTCCATGAATATTCATGTACAAGTTTTATTAAATTATTATTAGAGACAGGGTCTTGCCATGTTGCCCAGGCTGGTCTCAAACTCCTGCGCTCAAGTGATCCCCCCTGCCTCAGCCTCAGTCCCCTGAAGTGCTGGGATTATAGGTGAGAGCCACTGCACTTGGCCCATGTACAAGTTTTTGCTGTATGTACATATGTTTACATGTCTCTTGGATATATACCTATATTTTTGCTTTATGGGTGTGGAAACTGAGGCCCCAAGAGGTCACTTACTCAAAGTTACCAGCTAGAACTCAAACGAACTGTCCCTTTAACCTAAATGTGTTTGATTTCCAACTCAGAGCTCTTTCAACTATATCACACACACACACACACACACACACACACGCACTCACATGCATGTAAATTCATTCACACATACACACGCCAGCACCAGTCAACAAACGCTCCTTTGAGCCCTTTGCTTTGTCCAGAGTGCAAAAGTTCAAGAGAGGCAAACAGAAGTGGCACGATGCTGAGAGAGATAAATGAGGCTTCCAAAGAATAAATAAGTCAGAACATTGATTTGAATATTACCAAGGGATAGACCAGAAACATTTAACAGATTATAAAGAGGTTAGTGAAGAGCGAATGGCCCAAATTTGGCCTTAGGAGCATGCACACCACTCCTATTGATTGCGATGAGATTTCTGGAAGTGAACGCACTTTACCAGAAAAATAGTATGCAAGTCAAAGATGTTGCTGTGGAAGAGAGCCGCACTGGAAATCAGGACATGGCCCTGCTCATGGAAGGCTGTGATCACCCAGTTATTTACTCCCGGAGAGCAGGGGCAGCTTACATCAGGAAAGTTGCTTACTCTCAGGGTTAGTACAGGAAGATTTGATTTCACCGTTTCTGTGAGTGAGCCGGATCAGAAGCTATTCTGAGCGTCCTCAAAGGAAATGTGCCAGAAATCATAAATAAAGAAGTCAAGCACATCCAGTGGCCATATCAAATGTGACATTCCTGAAGAATATGGGAACATGCTATCTTTCAAGCTGCTGATTCTTAAAAAAGGAAAAAGTAGAAAATACCTTAGTCCCAGGGAACAAGAGAAGCCTCTAGAGTTAAAACCTAAACCGAGACAACATAATTCAGGATGTAAAGAGAAAAGCAGTGTTTATCAAAGTGCGAGACTCAGCCATTCGTTGAACATATCTTTATTTTTGACAGTCTCTGCACCAGTCACTCTGTCCCCACTGTTCTCTAGCCCCCGGCTCTGCTTTATTTTTTATTTCTTACAGTAGTATTTTGTACAGGTTTATTGTTCCCTGGACACATTGTATAAGTGTATTGTTGATTTGCTTATTGTTTATCTCCCAGGCAGGAACTAAAAGTTCTAGGACAGAAACCGGTTTTTTCTTACTCACCTCACTTCCAGATGTTGGTTCCAATTTCCTAATTCACCCCCCTGGCTCCTTTGACCTCTTTCCAATCCATTTTCCTGAAACCAGGCTTGTCATTTCCCTGCTAAAAGTCTTCAGGGTGTCCCCTGGCCTGTGGGACCTTGAGGTTGCATGCTGAAAGGGGCCTGGGCTCCCCATTCCTGGCTACCTGACATCAGGAGGTTCCAGATGAAGACACTTTTTCACCCCCATCTCTGACTTAGGGCATTTGACATTTTTCCAGGAGCTCTCACCTCTCAGGGCTACTCTCCCCTGTTCAGCATACTCCCTTGGGTGAGAAGGAAGGAAGGAAGGAAGGAAGGAAGGGAGGGAGGGAGGGAGGGAGGGGAGAGGGAGGGAGGATTTTTTCACCATGCTTTGATTTAATTTGCTCAGCTACTAATCAAGGTGTTGCTCATCTCTCCTGGGACATATCCCTGAACTGTCCAGGCTGAAGGCAGGTGACGCCTCGACTGATGCCATTGCATTGCAGAAGGGTCCTTCCTGCAGTCAGCCCCTGACAGTGCCCCCTCTGGGGAAGAGTGGGTCCAGGGACAGACGAGAGGAAGCACCTTGCTGAGTTGTGCTGACACTGGCCAGGAGTGGCCTCACTCTGCTGAGTCATTGTATGGGGTATGTGTGGCTGCATTAAGGAATAGAGACCACTCTGGTGGCTGCTGTTGAGGATGGCCAAGATCATCAGAGGACAGGAAGCTAAGCCACCTGGCTACTCTCTCTGGAGCTCAGAATGGTGTTCAGGACCAGGAACATCCTTCAGGGGCCAGTGCTGTTCTAGTGTCCTCCAGGCTTTGGGGTGCCACCTGCCAGAGGCATTCTCTGCTGTAAGGCCCCTCCATCAGCTCCTCCACCTCCATGGCCCAGATGGGGCCATGGGTCCTTCCCCTGTCCACTAATGTCTCTCTCCTACCTTCATCCCACCTCCTGACTTCTGCTTCTACTTCTCATTTATTCTTAGCTTCCTCTTGCTACCTTCTGTATGTGTCATTTGGCTTCTGCCTTTGGGAAACCAGAGTCCTGCCTCTCTCCAGAGGCTCACTCTCAAACTCTGCCACAGAGGCTGTGTGGGCTCAGCTGGTCATCCATACACCTGCAATGCTGCCCCAGAAGTCACTACCCTGTTCGTGGGGTGGCTGCCTTTGCAACAAGCCCCTACCTTAATCCAGTGTGCAAGGGGTGGGTACATGGGTAGCGTTTTTCTAGAAGGGGCTGTGGGCATGGCAATTCCTTTTTTTTTTTTTTGAGACGGAGTTTCGCTCTTGTTGCCCAGGCTGGAGTGCAATGGCATGATCTCGTCTCACTGCAACCTCTGCCTCCCAGGTTCAAGCAATTCTCCTGCCTCAGCCTCCCGAGTAGCTGGAATTACAGGCATGCGCCACCATGCCTGGCTAATTTTGTATTTTTAGTAAAGACAGGGTTTCTCCATGTTTGTCAGGCTGGTCTCGAACTCCCAACCTCAGGTGATCCGCCCGCCTCAGCCTCCCAAAGTGCTGGGATTACAGACCTGAGCCACCGCACCTGGCCCCCATGGCAACTCTTAGAACATAATACGTCTTTCTCACAGCCAGCTGCTGCGGCTCATGCCTGCAATCCCAGCACTTCAGGAGGCCAAGGTGGGAGGATAGCTTGAGCCCAGAAGTTCGAGCCCAGGCTGGGCAACATAGGGAGACCCCCATCTCCACAAAAAATACAAAATTAGCTAGGCGTGGTGGTGTGTGTCTGTGGTCCCAGCTACTTGGGAGGCTTAGGCAGGAAGATCACTTGAGCCTGAGAGGTCAAGGCTGCAGTGAACTGTGATCGCACCACTGCATTCCAGCCTGGGTGACAGAGCGAGACTCTGTCTCTAAACAAAATTTAAAAATTAAAAAAAATACATCTTTTCCCAATATAGATGGCAAAGGAGCAAATGAGATTGTGGAGGTGGATATGCTTTGGAAGGTATAACAGGCTGTATTGGTACAAAATAATATTAATTGTTGATAATTATTGATAATTAATGTAGCCATTATTGTGGCTACTAATGAAATTTTGCTTCCCTGGAACTTGCGGACCAAGGGCAGTGGTTACCAACGGCCATGGTCTTTGATTCCCAAACTCTTGCCAGGAAAGTTGCTGGGACACCAGCCTCCCTCTGCCACCCTGCATTAAAGCTGCTTCATCTAGAATCCTCTGAACCTGCCTCCCTGTCTCACTGTTGCTCCTCTGGTGGCTCAGGGCTCCCCCCATCCTAAAGTACACAGATCTTCAGGCCCCAAAGATTCTCAGGTGCTTTCATTTCAGAGCTACTTCTACCAAGGACCCACAACCTTCCAAAGGGCTGGGACCAGCTTGCTCTTCTTCTCAGCCCTGCCCAGGGGATGGGCAAGAGGGTCATGGCTGCCCACAACCCCTAGTCCACATACTCCAGCCCCATGGAGAGAAGGACTCTTCCTCTATCGAAGTCTTAAATTCCAGAGAAGTGACAATGGCTGATTGAGCTTGAGTCAGAGGTCCACACTGGGTAATCAGCTACAACCAAGGGCCATGTTGTACAAACATAGCTGCCAGGGGCCCACCTCTGAGACAGGGAGTGGGCAATGGTTGAGGGAGTCATTCAGGGCCAAGCAGATACCCCTGATGAGGTCCTTTACACTAAGGAAGCTGGCGTACATCAGAGGGCTTGGAGCCTGTCACAGTAACACGCTGCCACTAGATCTCTCCTAGTGCCTTGGGTTTTCTCTACTGTGGAGCTCACAGCTCACAGCAGGACCTGTGTAGGAGACAGTATTCCGTGTAATGGAATTCCCCACAAAAAAATTCATGTAATGTGGCATTTACAACTCAAATGATGCCACAGAAGGGTTGCATGTTATGGTCAAAGTCAAAACCGGTTTCCCTCTGGCAATGTGGTGTGATTGGTGAAGATTATTTTTAATTTTTATTTTATTTATTTATTTATTTTTGAGACAGAGTCTCGCTCTGTCACCAGGCTGGAGTGCAGTGGCACAATCTCGGCTCACCGCAACCTCCGCCTCCTGGAGTGCAGTGGCACAATCTTGGCTCACTGCGACCTCCGCCTCCTGGTTCAAGCGATTCTCCTGCGTCAGCCTCCCGAGTAGCTGGGACTACAGGCGTGCACCACCACACCTGGCTATTTTTTGTATTTTTAGTAGAGATGGGGTTTCACCATATTGGTCTCGATCTGTTGACCTCGTGATCCACCTGCCTCGGCCTCTCAAAGTGCTGGGATTACAGACGTGAACCACCGCGCCCGGCCGATTGACGATGATATTAAAGAAAGCCTAAGCAAAACCAGCTCCCAGGACCTGTTGCCACCGGAGCCACTCCCCTGGTTCCAGGTGCTGGGCCTGTGCTTAGTCAGGGCTTGGTTAGTCATAAAACAGAAATTCACTGAACTCCTGGGAGTGATCACCTGTTGCTTTTGCCTATGTGGATTCTTTCCCCATTATTCTGAAAACGGGCCCTGTGATTTCTTTTTTTAAAGGATTCTTCACCCTATCTTAGTCTGGCTTAGGTGGGCCTGACCCCAATCCTCAGATACAGAGGTAAGTACATGGATTGCAATAGGTCAAGGGGGTCGTGTGACCCAGTCTGGGCCAAAGACAGTCAGCCCTGTGACCTTTTCCAGATGAGCCAATGGGTTAGCAGAAACCCTGGTCTGCAGAGTAAAAGGACCAGATATGCAGAGAAAAGCAGAAATGGGATATTGTGTGGAGGAAGAACGAGAGAGAGAGAGAGAGAGAGAGAAATGGAGGCAGAAGCAACCTTCTCATTCCTGTGATTTCTGGTTATTCTTTCTATAGCAGGAGTCCATGTGACTTTCCCCTTTGCTTTCTAATGACCTCCATTTTTAGTTGAAATTCTCTATTAGTCAAGATTCATTCAATTTTTACACTACAGGAACTCAGATTAAATTAGTTTAAACAAGAAAACGGGAATGCATTGGTTCATGTAATTGGAAAACTCAAGGTATGAATTCAGGTATGGCTGGATCTAGGGCTTCAAATGATATCACCAAGATACTGTCTTTTAGCTGAATGCGGTGGTGACTCATGACTGTAGTTCCAGGTACTTGGGAGGCTGAGGCAGGAGGGTCACTTGAGCCCAGGAGTTCGAGGCTGCAAAGAGCTATGATCTTGCCACTGCACTCCAGTGTGAGTGACAGAATGAGACCCCATCTCAAAAAAAAAAAAAACAAAAAAAAGACACTTCTTTTTCTTTTTCTTTGCGTTGGCTTCATTATTTGTTAGGTTTTTCCCATGAGGTAAAAAAGATGGCCCCCAGTAACTCCAGGCTTACATAAAAACCCCTGAAAGACAACACCTCTTTCCTAATAGTTTGGCAAAGTCCAGGCCGACTCCCCTGCTATTGGTCATGGCTGTTTGCTTTCAAAGCAGTGGGGATGGGGGTTGGAAGGTGCAGAGAAAGAGGAAGGAAGGGCATGAGATGTTTTTAGTGTCCACGAATGTGAAGTCCCTGTCAAGCCCATTTACATGTGACAGTGACAGAGCCCATTTACAACCTCAACAAGGAGGGCCAGTCTTGTGCAATGAAACCTCCTGTTTCTGAGCTCTTCATGGGCTTGTATTTTAAAATAATATATATATTTATATATTATAAAATTATATTAAATATGTTTTATATAGATAACATATTAATATAATATAATATATAACATATTTAATATAATTTTATTATATTAATAATTATTAATATATAATTATATATAATTATATAAATATTATATAAAATATAAAATATAAACGTTATATATAATTATAATATAAATATTATATATAATATATTATAATATAAATATAATAATATACATATTATATATAATATATAATTATATATTACATATATAATTTGAGAGAGACAGAGAGAGGCAGGTCTCGCAATGTTGCCTAGGCTGGTCTTGAACTTCTGGCCTTAAATGATCCTCTTGCCTTGGCCTCGCAAAGTGCTGGGCTTACAAGTGTGAGCCACCACACCCTGCCTCTTCATGGGTTCGAATAGGCAAAGACGGGCAGGATCTGGGAAAGGGTATGGGAAGAATTTGAAGGGGTGAACAACAGCAGCAACAGCTAACATGGTGGAGCTGGCGCTGTGCTAAGTGTTTCCCATAACTGTTTGATGAAATCCTCACCACCAACCTACTATCTTCAACTTTTATTGTCCTCGCTTGCAGATGCGATTAAGGTTCAGAGAGGTTAGGTAACTCTGCTATGATCACACAACTGATAAAATGCAGAGCCAGGCCGGGCGCGATGGCTCATGCCTGTGATCCCAACACTTTGGGAGGCTGAGATGGGCGGATCACGAGGTCAGGAGTTCAAGATCAGCCTGGCCAACATAGTGAAACCCCGTCTCTACTAAAAATACAAAAAATTAGCCGGGCGTGGTGGCGGGTGACTGTAATGCCAGCTACTCAGGAGTCTGAGGCAGGAGAATCACTTGAACCTAGGAGGAGTGGGGGTTGCAGTGAGCGGAGATTGCATCACTGCACTCCAGCCTGGGCGACAGTGAGACTCTGTCTCAAAAAAAAAAAGCAGAGCCAGGTTCACAGTCAGGCCATGTGGGAGCAGAACGCTTGCATTTAACCACGGCACTGCCTTGCCTCTCAAGGGAGAGAGATGCACAAAGGATGAAGGAAAAAGCCTGAGGAGGCTGGGAGTTGTGGTGCCATGGGAGGTAAAGGTGCCAGGGAAAACTTCCTGAAGGGGGAGTTAACAAAAGAACTTTTATTTATTTTTTATTTTTATTTTTTTTGAGATGGAGTCTCACTCTGTTGCCCAGGCTGGAGTGCAGTGGCTTGATCTCAGATCACTGCAACCTCTGCCTCCTGGGTCCAAGTGATTCTCCTGCCTCCACCTCCTGAGTAGCTGCGATTACAGGCACCTGCCACCACACCCAGCTAATTTTTGTATTTTTAGTGGAGATGGGGTTTCGCCATGTTGGCCTGGCTGGTCTCGAACTCCTGACCTCAGGTGATCTGCCCACCTTGGCCTCCCAAAGTGTTGGGATTATAGGCGTGAGCCACCGCGCCTGGCCACAAAAGAACTTTTAAGAACAGGATTGTCCAGTGTTCGTTGGAAGGTATATGAATTGCAGCACTTCTTAAAACCATCCTTCTGACCTCCCTAAATCTCCCTCTGCCTGCTTAGTACACAAATACCTTCTGAGATGGGTTTCTGGTGAAATAGAGGAAGGTGCTGGCTGAGTTCCACGTCTCAGTCAGAGCTGTGTCAAAATGAAACAGCAGGCCTGGGTCAGCGGCCCAAGCCAGACACTAAACGAATTTAGCAGAAGCTGCAGCTCTGATGCAGAGGGGAGTATGAAAAGGCTAGCCATTCCAGAACTCTCTGAAATATTGGGGACAGCGTTGCACTTCCATAGGGTGTGAAATATGCATTTGAATTGATATTTTTGAAATGGTCAAGAGGAAGGGAGGCCCCAGCTGACAAATGGATTACACAAAGATGGTAAACTGATGCCCCAAACCCTGGGAACATCAGCTACCTCTCTACGCCCCCATGCCTCCCCTTGGGCTGGAGTTGGAGGATGAAGACTCTGGGGTATGTTTGGCATGGGGTGGGCTGATGATATATGCAAGAAAAAGGCCAGAGAGCGGCTTGGAGTCCTTGGGTCTCAGTTTCTGGAGGCAAAAACCTTCTTTTTGGTACTGGGGCATAAGGACAGTCAAATGAACTTCTAAGGGGAGGGTCCTTGATGCTGGCTCCCAGATCCTGGGCTGACTTTGCTGCCATTAATGGAAGGGTCCCAGGGCTTGGCGTGGAGCTGACTCTGAAGGCAGGCCTCAATTGGCTCCTGTTCTAAGGAGAAGGGAAGAGAGGGGCAGGGAGCCAGGCAGAACTTGGCAAGGGACAGGGAGGAGGGAATGAGACCAGGCTGGTAAACTCTGATGAGGAGAAAGTCTGGAGCGCTGGGCCTGGAATGGGAGGGCAGCATGGGCCTGGAGGGGCTGCCTCAGAAGCAGCCGAAGCAGCAGCCAGAGCCGGCGAGAGGGAGATGGCAGGAAGCAGGGAGGTAAACTTGTCCCGCTGCCCACCTGGGCAGACTCAAAAGCCATTAGGTTTCCCAGAGCAGCAGGCTTGGTGACAGATGCATCTTGTCTGCTGCCAGAGGGGAGGTCTGGCCAGGAAGACAGCCAGGAGCCGGATCTCCCAGCTGCAGAGCTCTTAGGTGAGTTCCTAGCTTTCCTCCCTTCCCTCGGTGTCCGCTTCTCCCAGGCTCCGTTTGTTCTTCTTGCTGCCGCTTCTCTCCCTCTATGCTCTCCCTCCGAGGCTTGCAGTGTCACCTGCATCCTGACAACTACCAGAGTTCCAGCTTCTTCCCTGAGTTCTCTCCTGGGAGCCCCTGATCTGGCATCCTTCACCCCATGCTGTGCCACAGACCCTCACATTCAGGGGGTCCCAAATTGAATTCTTCTGCCTCCCTGGGGATAGGGAGCAAAAGGTGACAAGTGCTCTTTTCTTCATCCCCCAACCCCCACCCGCAAAGGGGAGAGCTACGCGCCAGACCTCAAGCCCCCTCAAGCTTCAGACCTCAAGCCCTCTCAAGCGCCAGACCTCAAGCCCCCTCAAGCTTCAGACCTCAAGCCCCCTCAAGCTTCAGACCTCAAGCCCCCTCAAGCGCCAGACCTCAAGCCCCCTCAAGCTTCAGACCTCAAGCCCCCTCAAGCTTCAGACCTCAAGCCCCCTCAAGCTTCAGACCTCAAGCCCCCTCAAGCTTCAGACCTCAAGCCCCCTCAAGCGCCAGACCTCAAGCCCCCTCAAGCTTCAGACCTCAAGCCCCCTCAAGCTTCAGACCTCAAGCCCCCTCAAGCGCCAGACCTCAAGCTTCCCAGGAATCCGACCCCACCCTTGGCCTCGCGCCTCTCTGCCTCATGCTGGTGCTCTCCTTCCTTTCCATCCAATCTGGGCTCTCCCTCTCGGCTGCCTTCACACCGTGCTGTGGAAGCCATGACCCCCGCTCCCCGGGAAAACGCAAGGTGAGGGGATCCTGAGATTTGGTTTGGCTTTGGAGGGAGAGGCCATCCTGAGCTTTAAGTCAACCTAGGAAGGGCATGGGACAGAGGACAGAAACCCAACCGACAGCACAGCGACCTGTTTCCTTCAATCCTCTGTTCCCTGCAGAGATGGCTCCTTGGGGACTGCGCAGAGAAGAGTGAAGGGAAAGACGGTGTCAGACCTTCCTGGGCCCCTCTGTCTAAAACCTCTCAATAAAACCTCATTCCACCCTTATCTCCAACAATCTTTCCCCCTTCAAATCCACTCTTGCTTTTGTATTTACTTTGTAAACAGCCGAGGACCTTCAGCTCTTAGGTTTCCAATTATGACACAATTTTATTTTTCTAGTAACTGCCACCAACAGAACTCCATGAAGCCCTCTGCCTGGCTGGGAGTTATGTGTCTTTGACCACACCTGGGTTCCATTTCTTTCAGATGGTTTTGCCTATAAGAACAGCCTTATTCTAGTTAAGACCTGGCAATTTTAAAACTTCAGGCTCAGGCCAGGCATGGTGGCTCACACCTGCAATCTCAGCACTTTGGGAGGCCGACGCGGGCAAATCACCTGAGGTCAGGAGCTCAAGACCAGCCTGGTCAACATGGTGAACCCCCGTCTCTACTAAAAATACAAAAATTAGCTGGGCGTGGTGGCGGGCACCTGTAATCCCAGCTACTTGGGAGGCTGAGGCAGGAGAATCGCAAACCCAGGAGGCAGAGGTTGCAATGAGCCGAGATCACGCCATTGCACTCCAGCCTGGGCAACAAAAGCGAAACTCTGCCTCAAAAACAAACAAAACAAAACAAAACAAACAACAACGAAAAACCTTCAGGCTCAGATCTGTCTCAAAATTTAGTTCTTCCTCTGCAAGGCAAGCTGGGCTGGGAGCTCTAAGGGCTTGAAGTGTGAGTGTGTGTGTGTTTTGGGGAGTTCAGAGGTCACATGCACACACACTCACACCCCTTCTCTGGGCTCACCCCTAGGGTTGGGGCTTGAGGAGAAGAAAGAAGGATACAGCTGTCTCTGGACTACCCTTGGCTAGAAGATTGTGTGGTGCCCCTTCTGTAACCCATGGCTGTGGTGGGCTGAGCTCAAAGCCTGACACCTGGCGGTTGTAGGTGAAGGCCCCTATAGGCCCCACTGATCAGGGACTCAATTCCAGGCCCCTTCCTCAGGCACTGGTGGTTTCTCCCCAGAGAAGTGACACCTTCCAGTTAATCTTTGGCCGGCCCCTGTGCCACACCCCTCCCTTATGTTGAGATTCTTGGACCCATGCTGAGAGGGTCCAAGCATGGGTTCAAGAATCTGCAGCCCCCGAGTCTTTCCTTCCATAGCCTCTGCTCCCAGACCCGCGTGTCTCCCAGGAACTGGAAGCCCAGGGGCCTTTCCCTGGCACTGCTCTCCACAACCCCATCTGATGGCCCTGGGGCTGAGCAGATGTCCGGCCAGGGAATGACACGTAAGTCCCCCCGCTTCTTACAGTCACCCCCAGACTTGATCAGCAGATCAAGTCTCCCCTCCTCTGCAGAGTTCTGAGGGGTAGAGAAGACATTTTTATGTCTGAAAAGGTGTATATGTGCAAATTCTGGTGTCTCTCAGGGTAAAGCTCAAGCAGACCGATTTGGCCTTTCTCCCCCTGGGGGACAGAGTCTCAGGGTGGCTCTTACTGGTGACCTCTGGAACAGAAGATTCCTATCAGGACCTCCCATGGTGCCTTTACACCAGCCTTGCCCACAGCATCTTCCCAGACACAGGGCTAGACATCCGGAAGTCAGGGCATCATCCTAACTGCCCTCTCCTCTTTCCTGCCCCACAACATCTCCTCAGTCTCCAGACCTACTTCTCTGCTCCTGGTTCAGGTTCAGGTTCAGGTTCATGGCCTGGACGTCGGCACGGGTCTCGCTAGTTTCCATGCCCAAGTTCCTCCCCTCCACTGGCAGTGACCTTCCAAGCCTTAGTCTTAGTTTCATCACTTCCCTTCACATCTGATGGCTCCCTATTACCCAGAGAATCATATTTCAACTTCTTACTTTCAAATTCTAGGCTTCTCTTGATGTGATCTCCACCCTCGTCTCCAGCTAGGTACACACAGTGTGACAGTTGGTAATGACTGGCCCCAGAGCACTGTGTTGAGGGCTGTGAGGGTTGAATCAGGGTTCAGTGGGAAGGAGAGTGCGGTGATCAATTAGTGATGCCTGCCACGGACTCAGGGGTGGCAGAACTGCAAGGTTTTTGCCACCCTGTGCTAGTCATATTAAACTGTCCACATTTTCCCACCTGGAATCCAGCTGGACTCTCCTTCCTTCCTTTCTCCATGGCTCAGGATTGGGGTATGAAGACCCATGTCTCAGGTTATTGCCACCATGAACTCACCATTCTCCCCCAAACTTGCCAAATATTTACACATGCTGTTCCCCACTGCCGAGACTCCCTTCCATTTGTCCTCCATTGGACAAATCTCTCCTCATTTTTCTGTCCTAATGAACTCGGGTGACCATGTTTCTCAGTTGCCTGGGCTTGCACTGTGGTGCTGGCATTATTAATAACCAATCATTATTAATAGCACCCCTTTCACTTTCACACCTGTCTCTGTTTGCACTATGAATCATCCATGCTTACCTGGATTCTAGCACATGTGATGCCAAAGACCCTTGTGTCATTTAGGTCTGTCTTGTCAACACTCATCCCAGTGTCTGGCACAGATAGGATCGTTGGAGTGGAGTGGAATTGAGCTAATGGGAAGAAGGAGAGAAAGCAGGCAGAAGGGTGAGGTGGGGAGACCCAGTGGCCCCAGTCAGAGGAGTGGAATAGTCAATAACAACATCAGAGAAGAAACCAGGGCTTCCAATCAGGCCTGCAGATCGCGCCTGGGAGGGGAGGGGCCGTGATAGAGACACCGAAGGGGTAGAACATAAACAATCTGATGAGGAAGGCCCAGACCTTGCTGGCTCACTCATGGCATCGGAAAGTAAGAGATCTAAAAATAAAGCTGGCAGACAGAGAGGAAGTGGGCCCAGCTGAGGCGCAGCCCTGTGCCTCTGGCTGCCAGCTCCCTGTGGCCAGGCTCTGAGGGGGTCCTGGTGACAGGGCTGAAGCCTCAGGGTCTCTACACATGCAGTTCTCACTGCTTGGAATGCGCCTTTCCTGAGCCCTTCCCCCAGCAAACTCCTCTTCCTGAAGACTTCAGCTTAAAGGACCCTTCTAATCATTCTCTGACTCTCACCCCCTCCCGCAACCCACATCCTGGATAGATCAGTCCTCCCTGTTACACTCCCCGCGATCTTTCCTCCATGGTTCTGTCATTAGATCTTACGTGATCATCTACCTAACGTCTACTGAACCCCTTCACATGACTTTGAGCAGAGGCTGAGAGCAGGGGCTTGAAATCCGATGCCTGGGCTCAAATTCTGCTCTGTTTACACAGGCTGTGTGACCTTGGGCATCTCTTTGTATCTCTCTGTGCCTCATCTGTAAAATCTTTCCTTGTCTAAAATGGAGATAACACTCTGGGCATGGTGGCTCATACCTGTAATCCCAGCACTTTGGGAGGCCGAGGCGGACAGATCACTGGAGCCCAGGAGTTCAAGACCAGCCTGGGCAACCTGGTGAAACCCCATGTCTACTAAATATACAAAAACTAGCCAGACATGATGGCACATACCTGTGGTCCCAGCTACTCAGGAGGCTGAGGCTGGAGGATCACTTGAGCCTGGGAGGTCGGCACTGCAGTGAGCCATGATTGCATCACTGCACTCTAGCCTAGGCGACAGAGTGAGACCTAGTGTCAAAATAAAATAAAATAAAATAAAAATGGAGACAATGCCAGCAACTGCTTGTCAGCATTGTTGTAAGGATAATGTGTGTTGAAGCACATGGGGTATTTAGAACCTGCCATCCCTGACACATGGCAGGCCCCTTTACTAGTGGCGTTCAGTACTGTTATCACCCGAGGCCAGGGTCAAATCTGTATTCTTACCTCACTTTGCAGCACCTAGCAAAGTGCCTGGCAAGCTCAGTAATGACTGCCGAATGAATGTGTCTTTATTTATGCACCACCTTGTTCCAAAAAAGACTTGAGGCTGTAAGATGACATATGTCATTGAGAGCATTGTGATTTTTTTTTTTTTTAGACAGGGTCTCACTCTGTCACCCAGGCTGGAGTACAGTGGCATGATCATAGCTTACTTCAGCCTCAACCTCCTGGGTTCAAGCTATCCTCCCACCTCAGCCTCCTAGGTAGCCGGGACCACAGCCATGCGCCACCACATCCAGCTAGTTTTTAAATATTTTTATAGAGATGGGGTCCCGCTATGTTGCCCACGCTGGTCTTGAACTCTTGGGCTCAAGCCATCCACCCACCTCAGCCTCCCAAATTGTTGGGATTACAGGCGTGAGCCACAATGCCCCACTAGCACTGTGAATTGTAAAGCACATTCAAAAATCTAGTTGTTACCATCAATAGCCCTTGACTCTCCCCATGGATAGTCTTCCTAATGACAGTCTGCCCGGAGTGTCACACACCTGTGTGGTTGACTAGCTCCCTGCCTCCCAGAGTGTCTGTTTTCGTCTGCTGATAAGAAAAGTCTGGGTCTCAACTGCTCATGAGGCTGACGCAGGAGAATCGCTTGAACCTGGGAGGTTGTAACACTGCATCACAGTCTGGGCAACAGAGACTCTATCTCAAAAAAAAAAAAAAAAAGAGGAAAGAAAAGTCTGGGTCTTGCAGAACAGCAGAACGGAACCGAAACCTGCCTCAGGTAACTTCTGGTGGCCGGTCCCAGTTCTGCCCTCAGGGCTTCAGCCCTTTCAGCCCAGGACCTCCTCCAAGGGATTTGAGGACCAGGAAGCTCCAGTCTGATCTGTGAGCTGGGAAGGGGAGTGAGGGGCTGGGGCAGATGTGTGCTTGGCCGCCCGGGGAGGTGCCCTGGCTGTCCACCCGCACCCAGGCCTCTGAGGGCAAGTTGGGGGTGTGAGGACAATGGAGCTGTGTTTTAGTTAAACCGTGGCTCTTGGTGAAATCCCAGGGAGCCTGAATAATTGACAGTGTGGTCAGCAGCTGACCGCTGACTTCCAGGCGTGGCGGAAATCGATCTGGTCAACATTTACTGCCCTGGCCCCGGGAGGCCTGGGGGTCGGAGGTGAAAAGTATTGCCCCATCCTGAGTCCTAATCAAACGGTGTGGAGTTGGAGTTAGGTGGACTCACCTGTGTGATTGCGAGCTACCCCTCTCTGAGCCTGTTTCCTTCTGCCTTCAATGTGGCTAGGAATCCGGTCCTCACGGGGAGACTGAGTGGGAAAGAGCTGTGTGCATCGTAATGAGGGGAAGAGGATAAATCTGGTTTGGGATGTGTCTGAGTCTAAGGGCCCATGGGGAAGCCTGGAGGTGAAGGTTCAGCCACTGGATAACTGGGTCTGGAGCTGGCGGGAAGCAGAAGGTTAGAAGTCCCATCTCTAAGTGGTCTCTGCAGCCACAAGAATGGATGAAGTTGTACAGCATGGACATAGAGCCAGGAGAGGACCCAGCACAGACACTGGGAGGCCACCCACTTCTAAGGTACAGTTGTGGCCCCAGGAAGGGGAGACACACAGAGGGACAGAGGAGCCACTGGGAAGGAACAGTGTGGGTCAAGTCAGAATGTGGAAGGCAGCAGAAAGGTCAGGAAGAATCAGGACTGAAAAGGGTTGGCTGGACCCAGCCACAGGGAGGCTTCGCAGTGCACTCTGTGAGGGCAATTTCAGGAGAGTTGTTGGGACTGTGGGAGGAGAACCGGGTTTTCTCAATAGCAGGATTTCTAGGGGTGAGGAGACACGGGGAGCATACAGGCACCCACGTCTTCACTTCCATGGATGATGTTCTGCATGGATCTCTGGCCATTTTGTGTTTTTGTTTTTGTTTTTGAAACAGAGTCTTGCTCTGTTGCCCAGGCTGGAGTGCAGCTGCGTGAGCTCAGCTCACTGCAATGTCTGCCTCCCGGGTTCAAGCAATTCTACCTCAGTCTCCCAAGTAGCTCAGATTACAGGCACCTGCCACCACACCTGGCTTTTTTAAGTAGCAATGGAGTTTCACCGTGTTGGTCAGGCTGGTCTCAAATTCCTGACCTCGGGTGATCTGCCCACCTCCCAAAGTGCTGGGATTACAGGCATGAGCCACCGTGCCCAACCCGAGCTCTGGCCATTTTTAGGAACACCCAGGCTTTAGACCTAGCTCAGCCACAAGTTGTAAAGTCATTTCCAGTCTGATAGTTAAGCCTTTTTTCAATCTAGTCTCAGCTGTTTTCTTTAGCCTCAATTACTGTCCCTCCCCATCTTCCCCCACCATAGCCATCCAGAAACCTCCTCTCACCTTTGAATGTCACCCCCCACCCCAGCAGTTCCTGACATCCCCCCGTGGAGACTTAATTCCTCTCTTCTCTGGACCTTGTACACTTTTTCCAATGCCTATATTTGTACAGTCACTTGTTCACAGATGTTAGCTGTACACCTACTATGTGTCTGGCTCTGTGCAGACTCTGGGATTCAGCAGAATAAGACAGGCAGTGGCAAACTCCATCTCTAACTAACTGGGGCAAGAAGGGGGGAAATTAAGGAGGCAATAAATAACCATACTGCCAGGAGGGCAGGGCCACGGCCAGACCCCGGACAGATGGACGGACTGCGAATGCAGCCAGCTCCCTCCCCTCCCCACTCTCCTCTCTTCTCCCCAACTCTCCTCTCCCTGTCAGCATCAGCGTCCTTCTGCTACTCATTTGGCTTCCCCTACTTTGTGGAAAACAAGAGAGCTCTCAGCTCCAAAGGCCTCACCAGGGAGAGTATAACTGTTTCCCCCCAAGGTCCAGTTTAAAACGAAACCAAAAACAACTGCGGGAAAGGACCTGGTTGGCCTGGCTTGGGCCAGCAGCCCACTCCTCCTGAGCCAGTAGCTATGGCTGGAGGGTGAGGTCATGTGCCAGCTCCTGTAACATGAGTTCATATGGCAACATGAGGTCATATGGCAACATGAGGTCACGTGACAACTGCAGGGCCCACCTGCCTAGAGAGGGTGGGGAGAGGAGCTGGTCTCAAAAAGGAGGAAGTGCTTTTGAGAAGGAATGGTGTGGGGAGGGTGGGTTGGCCTTCAAACCAGTAGGGATCTCACAAGGCCAGCAGGGTGCTTGTTGTGGAGCCTTTGGGAGGCTGCAGTCCCAAGCGATCCTTACCTTTTTGGTGCCCTCCACCCCTTTGGCATCGAGTGAACCCTGTGGACCCTTTCTCAGAATTTTTTGTTTGTTTGTTTATTTTGTTTTTGAGACAGAGTTTGGCTCTTGCTGCCCAGGCTGGAGTGCAGTAGCACGATCTTAGCTCCCTGCAATCTCTGCCTCCCAGGTTCAAGCAATTCTCCTGCCTCAGCCTCCTGAGTAGCTGGGATTACAGGCAAGCACCACCATGCCCAGCTAATTTTTGTGTTTTTAGTAGAGACTGGGTTTCGCCATGTTGGCCAGTCTGGTCTTGAGTTCCTGACCTCAGGTGATCCACCTGCCTTGGCCTCCCAAAGTGCTGGGATTATAGGCATGAGCCACCACACCAAGCCTCTCAGGATCATATTTTCAAATGCATCAAATAAAATATCTAGCATCGCAGAGTAAACCAATTACATTGGTTCTGTCCACAGCCCCCTTGAGGACTCAATATTGAAGGAGTGTGAAAAGACAGGTTAATTAGAGATTTGCTCAGACATCTCCTGGAGGAAGGTGGTGGGAGCCGTGGCCTTTCCCTTGAGGGTGGAAGTTGGTGGACCCGTCTGGGTCTGGGGTGGCCCTGGGGAAGCTGGTAGTGAAGGGAAATGGGAGTGGGTTGACTGCTAAGACAAAGGTGACACCAGTCAGGGAGCTTGGCTGCTGGTGGCAAGCACAGACTCCAGCTAACCTGAAGGAGTGGTTTGTAAAAGTATCGGACTCCAGCTAACCTGAAGGAGTGGTTTGTAAAAGTATCGGGTAGCTCATGCAATTGACAGAGAAACTAGAGAAACAGGCTTGACGAGAACCCAGAGAGTTAAGATCTGCCAAGCTGCCACCTGGGAGCTGACTGCCGGCCAGCTGGTCACTGTGGCCCCATCTGACACCTCCAGCCATGGAGATGACGCCCACACAGCACGAGATGTCCTTCTATGGCGGCACCCTTTAAATGGCAGACTGACTCTGTGCCTCAATGTCACTCTACAGAGTCCTGGGAGGGCATGTCCAGCTGGCCACACTCTAGGCTGCACGTCCATATTCTAGTCACTGGAAGCACAGAAGATCTGTCCCAGGCAGCTTCTGTGGGGAGGTCGGGGGGGGTCCTTCCACTATCTTGGGATTCTCCTAATAGATGCTGGTCAACCAAATGGGTGAATGTCTGATGGCTGGTTCTGAGGTGTGTGTGTATGTATACACAGAGAATGTGTGTGTATGTGTACATCGGGCCAGGTGTCATGGCTCACGCCTATAATCCAAGCCAGGAGTTGAAGACCAGCCTGGGCAATATGGTGAAATCCCATTTCTACTAAAAATACAAAAATTAGGTGTGGTGGTACATGCTTGTAATCCCAGCTACTTGGGTGGCTGAGGCATGAGAACTGCTTGAACCTGGGAGGTGGAGGTTGCAGTGAGCCAAGATTGTGCCACTGCACTCCAGCCAGCCTGGGGGACAGAGTGAGACTGTCTTTAAAAAAAAAAAAAAAAAAAAGTGTACGTGAACTAAGCTATGTCCCCTCTTAAGTGCTGTTTTGTTGGGATTTCAGGCCTGTGGCATTATCTAACGACGTGAAACTCAGGATACAGGCTCCTACCTTTCCCCTCGAAAAGGAAATACTGCTGGGCTTGAGACAGAGAATAGGATGAATAGGACCTTTCAGGAAATAAACCAGACCTTCTAGCTTCTTCTCTGCAATCTTATAGAAACCAGGACTGCTGGCTGGGCATGGTGGCTCATGCCTGTAATCCCAACACTTTGGGAGGCCGAGGTGGACAGATCACGAGGTCAGGAGTTCAAGACCAGCCTGGCCAACATGGTGAAACCCCATCTCTACTAAAAATACAAAATTAGCCAGGCGTGGTCGTGGGCGCCTGTAATCCCAGCTACTCGGGAGGCTGAGGCAAGAGAATAGCTTGAACCCAGGAGGCAGAGGTTGCAGTGAGCAGAGATTGCACCACTGCACTCTAGCCTGGGCGACAGTGCGAGACTCTGTCTGAAAGAAAACAAACAAAAAAAACCAGGACTGCTGACTTCTTTTGGACTGACCTAGGAAGGACACTGGGAGTCTTGAACTTACCCTGGCATGGGACTTCTCTCTTGTGAGAAGTAAATGGACTTCTGGTGATCAATGGGATGAGGGTGCAAAAAGATGGTCCTTATTCTGAACCTCAAGCTGGGGACATAAGTGACCTGTGTTTGCTGTTGCTCCCCCATCCCCATCTCATAACACTGGACTGTGAGCTCTGGGAGGGCAGGTCTGCTGTCTCATTCATCCCTGCTCATGCATCTTCCAGCCCAGGCACCAAGACCTGGCCAGTTGTTCACCAGCCTTTCTCTTCCTCCTGGGCACAGAGCCAGGTGACACCTCCTGGCTTCCCTGTGGTTAGGCATGACATGTGACTGAGGCTTGACTGGCGGGACATGCATGGAAGTGACATGGGCCACTTCTGGCCTGGACCATAAAAACCTTCAATGTGTAATCCTCCAAATTCTTCCCTCATCCAGACGAAAGCAGATGATTCTGAGTTCTAGGAAAAGGTGTCACCACAATAAGGAGGGAGGCTGGGTCCCTGAATCACGTAGTGGAAGGCTCATTGACCAACCAGGAACTCTGTCCTGTGAGCAAGAAAAGTCTATTGTGTTACTGGGGTGGGGGTGTTTATTAGAGCAGCTAAGGTGATACTAATACGCTCAGAAAATAGTTGCTGAACCGAGTTGTTCTGTGATCCTGGATAAAGCACTGCCCTGTCTGGGCCTCAGTTTCCTCAACTATATGAGAAGGCTGGACCAGGTAATCCCTAGGCACCCTTGCTCCTGGGAAAAAGGAGGACTTTAGCTACACACACACACACACACACACTCGCACGCACACTCACACTGTCACGCACACTCCTGCAGTGGGGCTGTTTCCATAGGGACAGGTCCTGAAATGCCTTTCTGGATACAATTTCTCACGAGCACCCAAACAAGGACAACGTTCCAGAACCTTGTTTCTAACAAATGTCGGTAAAACAGAAACACCCGCTACAGACCCATAAAATGTGAAGACCAACTCCAGTGATAAAATATGTTCGTTTCTATGTATTTTTATAGCTTTCCGGATAATAAAAGGAACCGCGTTCTAATCGGATGCTTTTGTTAAATCAGTGTGCAGTGCCTCTACCCTCCTCTTCATGCACAGAGAGCGCTGCAGGGAGACAGGAAGTAGCAGCTTTTGTTATTTACCTTGGGAACCTTTGGGACCAAAGGCCATCCTTATTGCTGTTTTCCCAACTCCTCCAGGAATGGTGGGAAGCAGCGTGCATCAGGGAAGGTAGGAACAGCAGAAGTTGTCAAAGATGCTTCTTCCCTAGCGTCTAGGACAGTTTCTCTTTTTATTCTTATGGGGAGAGAGGTACCAGGGTTGCTGCAGAGATGGGCTGGGGCTTGGTCAGGTAGGCTCTGGGATCACGACGGGGGTTCACACATACGTGCCAGGCACTGTTCTAAATGCTTTGGATATATAATACTAACGTTAAAAAAATAACTTCCGCTTTTATTTTAGATACAGGAGGTACATGTGCAGGTTTGTTACATGGGTATATTGACTAGTCTAAACTTCATGATAACATTTGTGTAGGCCCTCATTTTACAGAGAGGGAAACTGAGGCATAAGGAGGTTGACAACTTGGCCAAGGTCACACAGCCAGTGAGTAGAGAAGTTGGTATTCCCACGCAGCTAGCTTTGTCTCCAGATCTGCCTCTCTAGGCTAAGGCTAAGGGTTTTTTGTTTGTTTGTTTGTTTGTTTTTTTGAGACGGAGTGTTACTCTGTCACCCAGGCTGGAGTGCAGTGGTGTAATCTCTGTTGCAGAGACCACAATCTCCGTCTCCTGGGTTCAAGTGATTCTCATGTCTCAATCTCCTAAGTAGCTAGGATTACAGGCACATGCCACCACGCCCAGCTAATTTTAAAAATATTTTTAGTAGAGATGGGGTTTCTCTATGTTGGGCAGACTCCGGATGTCAGGTGATCTGCCCACCTCAGCCTCCCAAAGTGTTGGGATTACAGGTGTGAGCCACCATGCCTGGCCTAAGAGAAGGGTTTTAATCCATATCCTAAAAGCAGAGGAAGAGAGCAGCAAAGTGAACACAGACTGTATACTGTGGTCTGTGATTCTGCCCCACAGGTGACATTGGGTGACATCTTGAGACATGTTTGGTTGTCACAAGTGGGGATGAGGTGCTACTGGCATCTGGTACATAGAGGCCAGGGATGCTACAAAACACCCTACACTGCACAGAACAGTTCCCAACACAAAGAATGCTCCAGCCCCAAATGTCAATAACCCAAGACTGAGAAACCCTGCTCAGAGGTCAGACGGGCTGCAGCCTCTGCCACTCTCCAGCTGTGTGGCCCTGGGCAACTGACTTCCCCTCTCTGAACCTCAATGACTTTAGGAGAACATTGGGTAAGGCAATCATGAGACAAAGCCTGACACATAGGAAGTACCCAATAAATAACAACAATGACTGTTTTCCTCTGATTCTCCCCTGACCGTCACCATCTCTCACCCTGCCCCAGGCCCTGTCATGTTTCTTGACCAAAAAACAGAACCAAGCTCTTAACAGTGAACTTGGGAGAGTTATGAGTTTATATTCCCCTGCTCCCTTCTAGCTCTGCCGACGTCTTCAGCTCCTCTAATTACTTATTTAAAGACTATCGATTCCTTGGGCTGCTGCTGGGAGGCCTCGCAGAATTGCATGTCTCGCAAATAGCAAGAGAGCCGTGGCCTAGCGACTGGGGCCGCAGCCTGACATAACCAGGCAGGGGGTTATTTTCGCCCGGGATGCTTGTGAAATATTCATGTGCTGATTTAAATACTGAGGATGTCAGAGCTGGAAAGGGCCAGAGAGATCATATCGGCAGAGTTTGCCCTCACTGGAGACTAGGCAGCTAGATGGGGTGGGGAGGGTGCCTGGCAGAGATGGGCACTGGCAGAAGCAGGTTCAAGATGGATACCAAGGCCTCAGACTCAGTGCGTTGTGACCTTGGGCAGGTCACTTGCCCTTTCTGGGCCGCTGATCCCTCATCTGTAATGAAAGGGAGTTGTGAGGCTGAAATGGGATGGATATGTAAGAATAACTCAGTATAGAGTGGGCCTGCAAAAATGTAATTGCATTTGAAGTCAGCAAGCCTGTCTGAGCCTGGATTTCCTCCTCTGGAAACTTCCTGGGGCTGATCAAGTTATATAAGATGACAGATGTGTGAACACTTTATACCAAGCAAAGTGATGGCTGACAAATGTTAAGTGTGTTTAATTAGCATGTGTGAGTGCCCACTATGTCCCAGGTGTTGTGCTAAGTGCTTAAAAAAACAGGCAATAGCTTTCTGAAACTCCCAACATGCATGGCGGAAGGTATCATTATCTGAGTTCCAGTGGTGTGCTGGTAAACTGCTGGGGGAAGGTGAGGGGGGATTCCTGATTTGTAATGTTTGCCAATTTCCTTGGTGTAAATACTCCCACTATGGTTGATTTCAAGCTACCAATATGATATCACTGAACACAGAATTGGGAAGAATCTGCACCAATGGATCTCTATCTTACAGAGGAGGAAACTGAGGTCCAAAGAAGTAGGTTGAGTGCCTTGCCCCAGATAATTGGCTGAACCAGGTCAATCTCCCCCTAAATCTCACCTCTTAACTACCTCCTAGGGTTGAGTCAAATGGGGTCGCTGAGCCTCAGAGATGGGAGTGACTTGGCCAAGGTCACACCTCATGATGGTCTAGAACTAGGACAGGGCCACACCTCCTTTCTCCCAGTCCAGTGTTCTTCCCATCAAGGGCTCAGGCCAATGTGGGGTTCACACTTGCCCTCCCCTCCTACCCCAAGCTTGCTCAGGAAGGCAACAGAACCTCACTTTACAAAGCGCCAACCCTGGGCTGGGCCCTGTGCCAGATAATTACATACTACATTCTCTCATTGATTATTCCCAGCCGAACTGTGAGGCAGGAATTCTGATTGCTAATTGATGGAGGAGGAAGCCCAGGCTCAGACTGGTGAAGTGACTTTCCCAAGGCTACAGAGCTAGGACGTTGTAAAATTCAAACCCACATCTACAGTCACTCCAAAGCCCACATGCTTTCCTCTCCAGCATTCAGCCGGGCCCTCATCCAGCCCACAGACTGCCTGACTCATGGAGGGCTTCAGATGGAAAGCCCGCAGGCATTCATAGACCCATTTGTTAAAAAACAAAACAAAACAAAAAAAAAACAGTACCTTTCTCTGCCTCAGTGATTTTTTTTCTTTTTCTTTATTCTTTCTTTCTTTTTTGAGATGGAATCTTGCTTTGTCATCCAGGCTGGAGTGCAATGGCACAATCTCGGCTCACTGCAACCTCCGACTCCTGGGTTCAAGCAATTCTCCTGCCTCGGCCTCCTGTGTAGCTGGGATTACAGGCACATACCACCACGCCCAGCTAATTTTTGTGTTTTTAGTAGAGGCAGGGTTTCACCATGTTGGCCAGGCTGGTCTCAAACTCCTGACCTCAGGTGATCCACCTGCCTCAACCTCCCAAAGTGCTGGGATTATAGGCATGAGCCACCACGCCTGGCCGTCAGTGATATAATTTTGAATCAGCTATGATTTTTAAACAAATCAATTATCAGGCCCCACACCAGACCATTTGAATCAGGATCTCGGGGGAACCTGACCTCCAAGTGGCTCTGGTGTTCCAAAGCTTCCCAGGGACTTCTGATGTGCAGCTGGTTTGGGGAACCACTGTCCTGTGTCTTAGTTACTCTTGGTGACAATTGCTGATGGGAAAGCATCAGACATGAGGGTGAAGAAGGATCCCGAAGTGTTAATAGGCACATGACCCTTGAAAAGGCCAAGACTGTATTGGGCAGGTGGTTATTTCTGAGGTCTGAAATGGACACACATCAGTATCAGCCTCTTCCTGACTGCAGCGGGGACCAAATCAGTCCCCTTGCCACAGAACTGACCTGAGAGCTGAGGGCACTGGACAACCACATGATTCTCCCCCAGCTCAAGAGCGTCTTTCCCTGTCATGTATTAATTTACTCACCGCGTGTTTCAGATCTGCCTCTTGGGGGCCAGATATTGCACTGGGTGTTGGGGAAGCAACAGCGAACAAGGCACATAGCCACATCCCTCAAGGGGTATACAGACCCATGGTTGTAACTGGACGAAGATGACCATGTTCACCACAATTCCTGGGAAGAGAGGCTGCGGTGTAGACCCCTCCCCCGTTAATGAAATCTATAGCAGAGGGTGTATTGTTCATGCCTGGCTTGTGACAGGCTCAAGAAGGAGTTGAGTTTCACATTGAGGTTGACATCTTGCAGATAGAGATATGCGTAGAGGAGAGGGAGCTGTGGAAAAGGGGTCTCGGGGGGGTTTGCAGAAATAGCAGGGGTGGCAGGTTCTGGCTGGGTCCAGAAGCTTTTAATCTATTACTTGCAAGCATGAGGAAACACCCGAAGGAGACGTGTGTGATATGATGGAATACAATGAGACTGTCAAACTAGCCTGGGGAGGTGGGGGAATCATCGTGACCATTCATTGAGCCGTGATTGTGTGCCAGGTGTTGTGCCACACATGCCATATGCATCATGTCTCAAGTCCTTGTAAACACTTTACAAGATAGACTATTATGCTCATCCTATGGGTCGAGGAAATAGAGGCTCAGAAAGGTAATATGACCTGCCTAAAGACACACAGCTGGTTTGTTGCACGGCCAGAAGTTTTGTTTGTTTGTTTTGTTTTTTGTTTTGAGACAGGATCTCACTCTGTCACTCAGGCTGGAGTGCAGTGGAGTGATCTTGGCTCATGGCAAACTTCGTCTCCTGGGCTCAAGCGATCCTCCCTGCTACTCTGGGATTGTAGGCATTAATCCTTAACCTCCAGAGTAGCTGGGACTATAGGAGTGTGCCACCATGCCCAACTAATTTTTAAATTTTTTATAGAGACTGGGTTTTGCCATGTTGTCCAGCCTAGTCTGGAACTCCTGGGCTTAAGTGATCTGATCTGCCTGCCTCAGCCTCCCCAAATGCTGAGATTACAGGCGTGAACCACCGGGCCTGGCCAGAGCCAGGATTTGAACCCAAGTTTTTATGATTTGAAAACTCATGCTCAAAGCCCCCTACACTGTAGAAGCTGCCTTGGTATCCATTTCTCCCTTATTAGAAGGCCCTCATGCCTGCAGTTAGAGGAAGGGACAGAACTTGCATGCACACCAGGCCACCTAACAATGACATACAAGATGAGCATTGTCAACCCCATGTTGTGGCTGAGGGAATCAGGCTCAGAGAAGTAAATGAACTTGCCCAAGGTCATAGATGAGAAGTAGCAGAACTGGGATTGGAGCCCAGGGTCTTTGCCTGGCCCCACCTGCCCTCTGCCCTCACAGCCCTATTACTCCTTCCATGATGGGGGTGGCAGACATCCCAGGCTGGGTCTCCAGAGCAGGCCCAAGTCTGGGCCTCAGGGCGAGGTCATCAGGAGGCCAAAGAGGGAAATCTTTAAATGGTGTCAGGTTCATTGCCTTTGTGGCAGAAGGAAGAAAAAAGAAGAGGCACAGAAGCAAGGAAGATGGAGCTGATTCCTGCTTAACTCACACCCTCTCGTTTGGCTGAGTCAGCGATGCAGGGAGGCCTCCCTGGCCTCAGCACAGAATCGCAGGAATCTGCAGATCTGCTGGAATTTCTCTGCACTGGCTGGCACGGGAGGTGACGAGAGCAGAGGAAAACGACTGCTGTTTTTATTCTCTGGGGCTGGTTTCTTTTTCTCCCCACTCCCCCCCGGCTTCTTGCTCATGTCTTTGAAAGGCCACTTGTCTCTGACTTGCACAGCACTCAACAGTCTAGAAAGCCCCTACAAAGAGCTCTTCGGTCCCCAAAGTGATTTATGATTTGGAAGTGCTTTTTGGATTATGAAAGGCTAACCTACAATAGCCTCCTCACTGCGGCAACATTTACAAAGTGCTTTGCAAGTCACAGGGCATTTTATAGTTTGCAACATTCTTTGCAGCCAAAAGGTGCTTACCTCTCCAGAGGGGACTTCAGAGTTTGCAAACCCTGGTCACACCTCTTCCTTTATTTAAACTGCAGTACAGCTCTGTGATAAAGGCTGATAATAATATCTATCACTCATATGGCGTTCACAGTGTCCCAGATATTCTTATGAGCGCTTTACATACGTTCACACATTAATGGTTCAACAACCCTGCAAGGTTGCCACTATTATGATACCCATTTACAAATAAGGATGTTGAGGCACAGCCAGGTAAACCTTGCCCAAGATCACAGGGCTGTTAAGTAGTGGAGCTTGGATTTGAGGCATTGATGTTTGATAGGATGACGACACATTTTGTATCCATTTTTCAGATGAGAAAAACAGAGGTCTAGGGCAGTAGCCAGTTCTGTCATGCCCCCCGTGTGACCTCAGACTGGTCTTGGCATGTCTCCGTCTCTTTTATCCTTCTCTGCAGAACTGAAAGGATAAGCCCCGCCCTGCTCTCTTCTCAACTCTGAACAAATGCGAGGTGTGGGGGTGATGATGCTGGAGGGAGGAGGCCAAGCCTCAGCACCCCCACCCTGGCCTTGCTGCCTGTGCCAAGGTACCAAGCCTTGCCTCAGCTTTCCCCTCTTGGGTGTGGCTCCACTCTGTACAGAAGGCCACGTGGAGGCCTTTCCTGAGACCTCCTATCTTACAGGTGGAGGGAGAGTAGGGTGATGGGGTGGCATGGAGGAGGGAACTTCACCAAAACCCAACTCCCATCTTCTGGGTAAAGTCCTCTAGTGAGAGCCCAGAAAAATCACAAGAGTCCAGCCCCCCAGCCATTGACCAGATGGAGAAACTGAGGCCCCAAAAGTGGAGGTACTCACAGTCACTCAGAGAAGTGGGTGCAGAGGTGGGGCTGGAATTCATCTCCATGCCCTTCCCATGGCCTGTGCTGGGAGTGCGGCTTCAGATCTGAGAAGGCCTTAGATCATTTGTTCATTCCTTCATTCATTTGTTCATTCATTCTTTCATTCAGCTAGTCGTCAACAAACATTTCTTGAGTGTCCACTCTGTGTCAGATGCTAGATTTAATAATTGTGGGTATGGCTTGGTCCCTGCCCTCATGGAGTTTATAGTCTAGCACTGTGCTGCCCAATGCAGTAGCCTCTGGCCACATGTGGCTGTTGAGCAGTTGAAATGCAGCTGTTCCAAACTGAGATGTGTTACAAGTGTGAAATACACAGTGGATTTTGAAGACTTAGTATGGAAGAAAAAAGTAAGATATCTCAATGATTATTTATTTATTATTATTATTTTTTTTAGACAGAGTCTTGCTCTGTTGCCCAGGCTAGAGTGCAGCAGCGCAATCTTGGCTCACTGTAGACTCTGCCTCCTAAGATCAAGCAATTCTCCTGTCTCAGCCTTTTGAGTAGCTGGGACTACAGGCACACGCCACCAAGCCTGGCTAATTTTTGTATTTTTAGTAGAGACAGGGTTTCACCACGTTGGTCAGGCTGGTCTTGAACTCCTGACCCTAGGTGATCCGCCTGCCTCGGCCTCTCAAAATGCTGGGATTACAGGCGTGAGCCATGGCACCCAGCCATTAATAATTTTTTTATCTTGATTACATGTAGGAATTATATTTGGAGTATACCGGGTTAAACAAAATATTGGATTAACTTCTTCTGCATCTTTTTACTTTCTTAAACAGTGGTTACAGGGGACGGTGGTTCATGTCTGTAATCCCAGCACTTTGGAAGGCTGAGGCAGGAGGATTGCTTGAGTCCAGGAGTTGGAGACCAGCCTGAGCTATATAGGAAGACTCCACCTCTACAAGAAATAAAAAAAATTAGCTAGGTGTGGTGGCACACGACTGTAGTCCCAGCTACTCAGGAGGCTGAGGTGGGAGGATTGCTTGAGCCGGGGAGTTTGAGACTGCAGTGAGCAGTGATTGTGCCACTGTACTCTAGCCCTGCTCACTCTTCCGAGAGGTGGCTTCTTCCTCTTGCCAGTGAGGAGGTCTCTTGGGGCCCGTGTGAGCAGCCGAGTACTTGGGGGCACCAGCTCTGTGGCTGTACCACCTGGACCTGGTCTTGATTCTGCCACTCACCAGCTGTGACTCACCACCCCACAATGATCCACATGATTACAATTGTGCTATGGGTCTTTTTTTTTTTTTTTTTTTTTTGAGAGAGGGTCTTGCTCTGTTACCCAGGCGGGAGTGCAGTGGTGTGATCACAGCTCACTGCAGCCTCGAACTCCTGGGCTCAAGCTACCCCCTCGCCTTAAGCTCCTGAGTAGCTGGAACTACAGGTGTGCTCCACTGCGCCTGGCTAATTTTTTAAAAAATAGAGACAGGATTTCACTTTGTTGCCCAGGCTGGTTTTGAACTCCTGGGCTCGAACAGTCATCCTACCTTGGCCTCCCAAAGTGCTGGGATTACAGGCGTGAGCCACTGTGCCCGGCCTGTGCTGAGTTTTGCAGGGAGAGCACTCGAGCAGGTTAATGGCAGCGTCCGGCCAGTGGAGGAGGTGGCATTTGAGTGGAGGCCCCCAGGGTAAGGAGAAGCAACTAGAGGGGAACAGCATGCTGGACCAAGGGAACAGCAGGGATGGAGATCGGCCCTGTTGAGGCCCTGAGAGAAGCAGGTCAGCGTGGCCGAGGCTCAGAGATCTGGCAGGAGGGGGGCCCTGGTGGTGGACAGAGGCCAGATCACAGGACCTCAAGGGCCACACTGAGGAGTTTGTCCTTTATCTGGAGGGCAGCTGGGAGCCATGGAAGGTGTGTAAGCATAGGAGTGCCTGGAAGCCTCAAGCGCTCTCTGGCCTTGTATAAGGATTGAGAGAGGCAGAGTCTGAAGCTGGCTTTCTCTTCCTCCAGAGAGGTGGCCCATGGCAGGGCTTGAATTCTCACCAGGTGGAGCTTGCTGGAACTCCAGCTTCACTGCTCTCTCGCCGTGTGGCTGCGTGACCTCAGCCAGATGACCTGCCTCTCTGTGCTTCGGTTTCCTTATCTGTAAAACAGGAATAACGGTGGTGAGTCACTCGAAGGTTCTGCGAAGACTTGGTGACGTAACGCTTGCGAAGTGCTTGGCGCAGAGTAGGTCCACGAATAGTTGTCCCTTTTCCTTTTCCCTTCCTGAGTCCCCCCACCCCACCTGTCAAACACCATGCCCCCGCTCCTCTGGCGGCAGGAAGCAGGATCGGAGGAGCGTTTCTGCACCCGTCAGAGTATTTATAGCTGTGTGCTGTCAGCCCGATGTTGTTTTTCGGTTGCATATATATTTTTACATTTTCCACCGTCACACATGGTTTCTCAGTGTGGTTGAGAAGCAGCGGGGGTGGAGGGTGGTGGATGCAGAGAGCGGAGAGTGTAGGAGGCGGAGCCGGATGGCCCAGGACAGCACCGAGGGACGGCCTGGGTCACTTCTGTCTCAGCTCAGAAGCCATCAGTGGTTCCCTATTACCCTCTGCCCACAGCCTGGGCTCTTTCGCCGTGGGTCCAGGCCCTCCCGAGAAGGATTACATGTAGGAATGATAACTGCGCACCGCAGCTGCGTTTCTCACCACTGGCTCTCTCCACTCCCCGCGCCTGAGCCACTTTCTTCCCCGAGCGCATAACCAGGGGAAAGCGAACCGGACGTAGCTCTGCTACTCACCAGCTGCGTGACCTCGAGCAAGTTTCTTTACCTTTCTGAGCCAACGTTTCCTTTCCTGTGAGACAGGAGCACTAACTCCAGTGTCCTGGAGCTGCCGTGAGGATTGCGTGTACAGGCGCCTGCCCATGAATCCATGGTAGCTGTTGTTAGGCGCGCTTCAGTCGCGTGTCTCCAGGCCTTTGCACAGGCCGTTCCCTCTGCCAGGAATCCCCAGGCCACCTCTTCAGGGAGTCCTCCAGGCCTACTGCTCCCCCGCACCTCAGCCCATCCACTCTGGGAGGGGACTAGGAGAGTTCTTTGTAACGAAATTCTTTCTCCTCTAAAAATAGATGTCACACTCCTTGCTTATAAAAATAATCCGTACCCTCCCAGTACCAAGCCTTCCCGTGTTCCTGCTCTATCCTTACACACTTCCCCGGGAAGTGGGTACCATGTCTCCATTCTACAGGTGTGGAAGTGGATTCGGGAAGGGAAGTGACTCATCCCAGCTCTACTCAAACTCAGACTTCAGACTCAAGGCCCCGTGGTTCTTGCTACGCGCAGCCTGACATGGCCTCCCTCCCCTACACAAGGCAGAGTTGTCTTCAGAATCTGTCACGTGGGTGATCATGCGACCCCACGGGGTGTTCTGAGGAAGCAGAGGGGCCCTGAACTAGATGCCATGGCTTGGTGCCCAGGACACACTCCCTTTCCTCGCAGGTCACTGCCTCCAGTCTCAGAGCCCACCCAGGCTCCTCTCTGCTCTCTGACCTCCTTCTCCCAACTTGGGAGCCCAGGGCCCCCCACTCCCTGCCTGCCAAAGGCCGGGCCCTCAGAGCTGGCTGTGTACCCCTAGCCTTGGCGTCTGAAGTGGGTGGAGCTGGCTGTAGAGGGCACTGTTGCTAGGCAACAGTCTGGCAAAGAGTATCAGGCGCCCTGAGAGGAAATGAAAAGGGGCCTTTCCTTGGGGGCTGGAGGGGAACAAGGTGGGGATGGAAAGAAGAAGGGCCTCCACCTCTTCTCCGTGCTGCCAGGACCTATACCTCATCTTCACCCTCTCCATCCCCACTTCAACCTCTCACTTATTATTATTTTTTGAGATGGAGTTTCATTCTTTTTGCCCAGGCTGGAGTGCAGTGGTGCAATCTCGGCTCACTGCAACCTCCGCCTCCTAGGTTCAAGCATTTCTCCTGCCTCAGCCTCCCAAGTAGCTGAGATTACAGGTACCACGCCTGCCTAATTTTTTTTGTATGTGGTAGAGACAGGGTTTCACCATGTTGGTCAGGCTGGTCTTGAACTCCTGACATCAGGTGATCCACCCGTCTTGGCCTCCCAAAGTTCTGCGATTACAGGCGTGAGCCACTTTGCCCAGCCTCAACCCCTCACTAATTTACTCATCTCTACTCTCATTCATTCATTCATTCATCATTACACTCACTCGTTAATTAGCTTGTTAATTTATTTACTTGCTGTCTGGTGAATCACGGCTTCACTACTTGCTGCGACTCCGTTACCCCATCTGTGAAATGGGAATAATGACTGTATAGATTTCATAGGGTTGTGTTTACACCGCCCATGGTGAGCACATTATAAATGTTTGTTCTTATGATGATGAGTTATTCACAATACTTCCTAAGCACCAGTTCTGTGCCTAGCGTCACGCGAGGCTCTGCGGTGACGGAGGTAAATGAGCTCTCAGCTCAGTGGGAGAGACAGACAAGACCACAGGTGGAGCTGGCATGGGCCTTGCCCATCACCTCCAGATTTCCTCTGACTGTTTTGTGGGCACATAGGGGAGTGCTAAGGGCAGGGGCTGTGGAGCCCTGCACCATGGAATTGTAGGCTGACCCTTTACTTACTAATGCTGCACTCTTGGGTGAAAGATTTAACCCCTCTGACCTTGGTTTTCCATCTGCAAAGTGGGACCTGGCAGTAAACGTCTTCCTGGATCTAGAGAGGATGCAGTGAGATCATGTGTGACCCTTTCTGGGTACTGGGTCAGCTTGCAACAGGGCAGCAATTATTGTTATTGGTGCACGGTGGGAACCGGGTCTCCCCAGGGTGCCGTGATATCTCTGAGGGCTGGGACCCAGTTTCTCCTCCTTTTTCTCGCTTTGCTCCACCTTTCTGGGTCTGCCTACTGTTTTCCACCTCCAGCCGTATGCTCATGCCGTTCCCTCTTCCTGAAATAATCTTTCTCGTTATTTCTCCTAAAGCTCTAATATAGTTCTTGGAGGCTTCAGGCCCCAGCTGGGACGTCTCACAAAGTGAATCTGGGGTAGATTTTCAATAAACTCCTCACTTATCTCCTGCTGCAGCCAAGCCCCCAGGACCCCATCTCCTTGGAGGAGCCAAGTGGGGTGACTGCAGCCTCTGCAAGTGAGCTGACTCCTTTGGGGCATAATTCACCCTTTCTCATAGCCTCTGTCCCCTGAGGCCAAGCCTACAAGGTCCACCTCTGCAGATTTTCTGCCCACGAGTTCCCTGGAACCCAGAGAACACTCCCAAGAGAGACAGTCCTTGTCACACCACTCATGATCTCCCAGGCTGCTTCTCCCCAGTGCTTAGCACATGGAGATGCATTCATTTCTTGTGAGCACGTTTATTGACTGTGTGGCTCCCCTGCCAGCCTGAACACTCTGCAAGGTCAGGCTCTGCCTCTGGTTCCCCACTCAGTCCCCAGCACCCAGCCCAGACCTGGTGCATAGAAGATGCTTGTCACACAGATGCTGTGTGGGTGGATGGACAGATGCATGAAGAATCCGCGGTGTGGAGCACATGGGGAAGTGGCCTTTGTTCTTCCATATAGAACGGCAGAGGCTGGAAGACCAAGGATCAGAAATTCCAGAGGTGAGTTTCAGCTCTGTGAGCCCAGACAAGTGGGATCCCCTTTGGGGGGCTCGGTTTCCTTACCTGTGCCATGTCTGCATAATAGTGCCTACCTTGTGGAGATGACTCTGAGCATCCAATGATAGGAACTGGGACACCCAGAAGGGAATGATGGCCTGCCAGAATTTGGGGCTGGATCAGTTGCACAGATTCATGTGCCACTCACTACCCTTCCCCGACACCCCTGCTGCCCTGGGCAAGACTTAGGAACTTGGTGACTAGCTAGTTCAGGTGACAGAGGGGCCTGGATGCTCCTTATGAGTCTCCCTTTGGGAGATGAGCCTCTGATTGAGCCTAGATCCTATAGAAATACAGTGTGGGCCAGAGGCCAAGTCATGCATGCCTCTGAGCCTTGGCCACTTTGTCTATAAAAGGCACCATAATATAGGATGAGTGTGGTGGCTTATGCCTGTAATCCTAGCACTCTGGGAGGCCAAGGTGGGAGGATCGCTTGAGCCCAGGAGTTTGAGAACAGCCTGGGCCACATAGGGAGACTGTGTCTCTACAAAAAATAATAAAACTGATGATGTGTGGTGGCACATGCCTGTGGTCCCAGATACTTGGGAGGCTGAGGCAGGAGGGTCGCTTGAGCCTGGGAGTTAGAAGTTGCAGTGAGCTGTGATTGCACCACTGCACTCCAGCCTGGGTGACAGAGCAAGACCCTGTCTCAAAATAAATACAATATAACACAATAATAAAGCACTGAAATAAAATGAAATGGGTGATAATAGAACTCTACGGGGTTGTCCCGAGGAAGCAGAGGGACCTGGAAGTAGATCCCATGGCTTGGTGCCCACAGCTATTAGGATTTTTCTTGTCAGTCGTGGTAGATTTTGGTTCTTCCATAAAGAGGAACCCGTTTAGGTGTTTTTTAGAAATACCTCTCTGTGAATTGAGATTCCGTGACTCTGACTTCCTGGCTGACCGGGTGAGTCTGGCTCAGTTCTCAGTGTAAGCCACACCCCAGTCTTCTACCTCCCACGCAGCGTCTCTTCATTTTGTCTCAAATGGCCCTCTGCTTTCCATGGGAGGCCTGGGCTCAGTCTGGGACTAGGATCTGAGCTTAGACTGGGGTGGAAACTAGGCTTCGTCTGGAAGCAGTATTGAGGTTCAGTCTGCCTGGGAACGACGAGTCTGCGGATGACCTGGGTTGGGTCTCATTCAATGACAGGATTGTCTGTGACAAGTATTTCAGCCTGGGTTCCTGGAAACAGATTCTAGACTGCACGTGTGTTTCTTGGGGCACGTCCTTGGGAGATCCACCTGGAAGGAAGGAGCAAGGCTGACTGGGCAGAAGGAGACTGACTCACCGTGAGGTTGCAACTGAGGTCCCTACGAGGACCCCTGGAGCTGACGATCCCCTAGGGTTTCCTAGTTGAGAAGGAGCCGTGCCTCTGCAGCCACACATGGGTCAGGCACTGGCCACAGGCTGTCCCTGGCATGGGGTATAACCCAGTGAGGTAACAGCAGTCCCAGCAGCTTGGCCCTGAAGAGGGGCTCTGGAGCACAGGAGTAGTCCCCACAACCCACCCCAAAGCTCAGGCTCACACCAGTGTTTCAGTCAGTCGCTGGATGTCCCCACAGGACAGGATCTTTGTCCCCAGCATCTAGCACAGGGCCTGGAGGGGCAGCACAAGCCTCAGCCTGCAAATGGAGGAAGAAGAGGAAGGGTGAAGTGGTGCCCTGTGCCGCATTGTGTGGGCCAGCTGCTCAGCCTCCCCCAGAGGTTCAGAGAGGGCTCGCCACCTGCCTAAGGTCACACAGCTGCTCAGGGCAGAGCCAGGATTGGAACCCAGGACTGGCTGAGTCCAGAGCTTATGGTCTCTCAGCAACATCAGACTGTGAGCTTATTAGAAAGCAAGGGCCGGGGAAAAGGAAAAGAGAGCCGCTCCTCCCAGTTCCCGGAGCAGGGCACTGGAGCGGGGCCCACCAACTCTGGCCGCCTCTGGCCAACCTGCCAGGACCCATGCCCAGGGGAGGGAGCGGCATCTTGCGGGGCGGACAGCCTTTCTTGGGTAATGAGGCCCAGCCGGCAGTTTGCAGGCCTTACCATGTGAATAATTCATTTGCAACCAAGTCTGGGAATTAGAAACCGTTACTGGATGATTTATTTAACAGGGGCTGCTGCTGGGGAGAGGGGAGGAGGATTTTGAACTATAAAAGGGAAGTGCATACCTTGTAGATAGATTCAGAGAGTCCCACAGACCTGGGTTTCAGTCCAGGTCTGCCTTCTACCAGCTGTGTGACCTTGAATAAGTGACTGGACCTCTCTGTGCCTCAGTTTTCTTTGTTGCACAAAGGGGATAATAATAGAGTTGTTAAAAGGATTGAATGAGTTAGAATTTGGAGAGCACTTAGAATCATGCCTGGTTCATAGTAAGTGCTCAGTGTTTGTTGTATGAATACATGAGAGCCTATATAGAATAGGAGCTTAATTGAGCATGTACTTTGTGACAGGCCCAGTTCTTTTTTTTTTTTTTTTTTTTTTTTGAGACGGAGTCTCGCTCTGACGCCAAGGCTGGAGTGCAGTGGTGCAATCTCGGCTCACTGCAAACTCTGCCTCCAGGGTTCACGCTATTGCCTCAGCCTTCCGAGTAGCTGGGACTACAGGCACCCACCACCACGCCTGGCTAAGCTTTTGTATTTTTAGTAGAGACCGTGTTAGCCAGGATGATCTCGATCTCCTGACCTTGTGATCCGCCCGCCTCGGGCTCCTAAAGTGCTGGGATTACAGGCGTGAGCCATGGCGCCTGGCCGGCAGGCCCTGTTCTAAGAGCTTAACATGCGTTATCTCATAGCACTCATGTAAATTGGATATTATTATTATTGCATCTATATTAGAGATGAGAAAATAGAAGCTCAAGCTGGAGCTCAGACAGCTAGTCCTGGCAAAGCAGGGATCTGAACCCAGCCAGGACTCCCTGACTCCAGGGCCCATGCAGTTAACCACATTCCCATATCACAGATCTGATGCACAGCCTAGCACAGACCTGGCTCTTATTTTAAGAAAAATGTCCCTGTCCCCGTTAAGCGGTGCCACTTTCATCATGACATTTGATTCTATTAACAAACCCGACAGGTGGTCAGGGAGCATGTGGTCTCTCTCAGCTGAGGAAGCTGAGGCTCAGAGAAGGACGTGAATCGTTCAATGTCCCACAGCCCCAGATGAAAGCCAGGCCTCCCTGAGGCCTCGTAGCAATGATCACAATGTGTCTTATAACAGCTCAACCCCAGGCGTGTCTGCTCACGCCAAGACTGCACTCCCGGAAGGCAGAGGCTGTGTCTTGGTTTTGCCCGATTCACTAAAGGTCCTTATTAAATAGCAGAGGAAGGAAGGAAGAGAGGGAGAGAGGCAGGAAGGGAAGGAGGGAGCAAGGGAGGGAGGTAAGCAGGCTGATATAGCAGGTAAACTGTCTCTTTTCATCTTTATGCTGCTCCTGCCATAGCTCCCCACACACACCCCCACCCAGTGAAACACACACTGGAACACATGCTCACGCGCTCCTGTCCAGGGTGAGGTCAGTGTGGCCCCTGAGCCAGGCTGCCTGGCACTTGGCTGTGAATCGACCCAGGCGCTTCTGAGGGGCCAGGTGTCCTTGGCCTCCCACAGGAGGTGGCACTTTGCCAGACCCTTGCAGAGGGTGGCGGGGTCTCCAGGCCTGTCCCTGGATGTGAGCACAGGGACACTGCAGCTCTGCCCTGTCCACCGGCTGCTGGTGGGCCTCCCGGGCTGTGCGGTGCGCTGGGTACACAGGTGTTTGGGCTTTTATGATTGCATAGGGGTCTGTGTGTCTGTGGATGTGGGACTGGTGTGTTTGTAGATGTGTACTGAGGATATTTTTGAATCTTGTAGGTGTGTTGTGTATCTCTGCACATATTTGCATTTGTGTGGGGGGTGTGTTCTGTGAGGGTTCTGTATCTGGGTATTTCGATTTCGAGTGTTGGGATAGGTGTGTGCGTGTGTGTGTGTGGATGTGAATATGTTTGTGTGTATTTGGGTGCTCTGGGGGGCATTGGATGTACACACACGTCTATCCAGACTAGTGCATGTCTGTGTTAGCCAGTCTGTGTGTGTTTGTAGAATCTTGTATGTATACAGATATTTGCGTATCTGAATTTGGAGAGCATTTCCGGCATGTGGGAGGGTATGTGTGTGTGTGTGTGTGTGTGTGTGTGCGCGCGCGTGCACGCTACGTGATGTGTGTGTGATGTCCGATGTCTGTGGGGGTGTATGTGTCATATGTGTGGTTTGTAAGGTGTGGAGTGCTGTGTGTATGGTGTGTATGTGGTGTGTGATGTGTAGGGGTTATGGTGTGTGTGTGTGCGTGCTGTGATGTGTGTGGCGTGTGATGAATGTGTGTGGCATGTGATGTGTGTGCTTATGCGATATATATGGTGTGTGATGTGTGGGGGTTGTGTGGTGTGTATATGTGGTGTGTGATGTGTGGGTATTGTGTGTGATGTATGTGTTGTAATGTACGTGTACACTGTGTGATGTGTGGGGGTTGTGATGTGTGCAGGTGTGTAGTGTATATTGTGTGTTAGGTGTGTGTGTATGGTGTGTGCGGTGTGATATGTGTGGGTTGTTTGTAGTGTGTCGATGTGTGTGTTGGTGTGTGTATGAGGGTGTGTGGTGTGTGTGTTGTGATGTGTGCAGGTGTGTGGTGTGTGATGCACCTGTGTGGGTGTGTTATGTGGGCAGGCGTATACTGTGTGTGATGTGTGTGGGTTGCATATGTGTAGTATGTGTGTTATGTGTATGTTGGTGTGTGTGTGATGTGTGTGGAGGGTGTGGTGTGTGTGGGTTGTATGTTGTGTAGTGATGTACGTAATGTATGTTGTGTATGATGTGTGTGTTGTGTGTGTGGGAGTGTGTGTTGCATATTATGTATGTGTTGGTGTATGAGTGTGTGGTGTGTGTGGGTATGTGTATATGATGTGTGTGTTGTGTGATGTGTGTGTGTGTTGTGTACTGGTGTATGGTCTGTGATGTCTGCAGGTGTGTGTTGTGTGTTATGTGTATGGTGTACGTGAAGTGTGGGGGTTGTATGTGTTGTGATGTATGTGGATGTGAAATGTGTGTGTTATGTGCAGGTGTGTGTTATGTGTTTTGTGTGTGGTGTGTGATGTGTCGGGGTTGTATGTGTGTAGTGTGTGTGTTGTGTGATGTGTGGGTATGTGTGTAGTGTATGTTGTATGTGTTGGTGTGTGTATAAGTGTGGGGGTTGTATGTGTGTGGTGTGATGTATGTGGGTGTGTAATGTGTGGGTGTGTGTTGTGATATGTGCAGGTGTGATGTGTGCAGGTGTGGTGTGTGATGTGTGGGGCTTGTATATGTGTAGTGTGTGTTATGTATGTGTGGTGTGTGATGCATGTGTGGGTGTGATATGTGCAGGTGTGGGTTATGTGTGTTATGTGTGTGTGGTGTGTGATGTGTGGGGTTGTATGTGTGTAGTGTGTGTGTGTGTTGTGATGTATGTGGGTGGTGTATGTGATGTGCAGGGGTTGCATGTGTGTGGTGTGTGGGTGTGTGTTGTGATATGTGCAGGTGTGTGTTATACATGTGTGTTTGTGTGGTGTGTGATGTGTGGGGGTTGTATATGTGTAGTGTGTGTTGTGATGTATGCAGGTGTGTGGTGTGTGATGCGTGCATGGGTGTGTGATACGTGCAGGTGTGTGTGTTGTGAGTTGTGTGTTTGTAGTGTGTGATGTCTGGGGGTTGTATATGTGTAGTGTGTTGTGATGTATGTGGGTGTGTGATGCGTGCTTGGGTGTGTGTGATATGTGCAGGTGTGTGTGTTGTGTGTTGTGTGTGTGGCGCGTGATGTGTGGGGTTGTATGCATGTAGTGTGTGTGCGTTGTGATGTATGTGTGTGACGTGTGGGGGTGTGGACGGGCATGACGTGTACAGAGAGAGGTCCAAGCATGAAGATCAGGAGTCTTTGTTCCAACTTTGGCATGTGACGTGGGTCAGCCCCTGCCCCTATCAAGCCTCGGTTTCCCTGTCTGGGCAGTGAGCGCCATGTTGTTCAAGGGGGCCTCCATTTCAGGGTGCTCAGCCGCACAGAGAAGGCAGCTTCCAGGGAGCTCTGCCACGTCGTGGGCATGTCTCCTTGCAGGTTGTAAAATCCTTTTGGCAGGATTTGGGCTTGGGCTTGCTCTTTCCATCAGATTTAATAGGAAAAGGGTTTCCTGTTTCGGTGTCTCCATTTGTTATTCATTTCTTGTTTTCATAAAATGTTAAAAGACTGCCATTTAGACAAGTAGAGATGCCAGTCACTTTCCCTAAAATTGTCATCCTGTCACTCCCTGCTCTGCAACTGGGGTGATCCTTCCCAAATGCCAAGCTGCCATGACACCACCCTGCGGAGATTGTTCCCAGGATCCCCTCCTCTCTGGTGGCCGTGGACTCCCAGTGGCCCCCTCCTCTCCAGCTGCCTCCCTGCTCTCTGCACCGCAGCCTTGCCACCCTCTGTCCCCTTCTATCCGTGTCTCTGCCAGCCTCCCCTGCCTCCAGCCTCTGCCCAGGGATATTCCATTGTCCTGGAATGCAGCTCTCCTGACTCCCATCTCTCCCCTCATTTCCTCTGGCTAACTCCTCTCCATCCTTCCCCCTCTGGATGCTCTGAGGAGGATCAGGTCTGACTGTGAGCTCCCCAAGGACGGGCAATCTGGTTCTCCCTAGTAATCTCAGCACCTACCATGTTGCCCAGCACACAGGAGGTGTTTAATAAACACTTGGTGAGTGAATGAATGCATTATGAATGAACGGATGATGTCCTGTCCAGCTTTAGCTCCAGTGGCCGGAAGACCCGAACCCAGGGTGAGGACTCAGATGGCATCTCCATCAGAAGCAACTGCCTCCAGCTTCAAACTGTCCTGAGCCCTGACCCTGGGCTGACTGAGCCCTGATCCTGGACTCAGGCTAAGCCCTGACTTCAGCCGCAGACTGAGTCCTGACCTGAGACATTTAGCTTTGACTCCAGACACAGACCGAGTTTAACCCCTTCCATGAAATCATTGCTGGGGAGAGTTCTGAGCTGGGAGTTAGAGGTCTCAGTTTGAGCCTTAGCTCTGCCACAGTTCTCTGGGTGACCCCAGAAGGTCCTATCCCCATGGACCTCAGCCTCACAGCAAAATAGGTGCATCTCCAGAAAGTACAGAACACCATTGAAATATGGCAGCCAGTCCGAGCGTGGTGGCCCCTTCCTGTAATCCCAACACTTTGGGAGGCCAAGGTAGGAGGATCACTTGAATCCAGGGGTTTGAGACTGACCTGGACAATATAGCAAGACCCCATCTCTACAATAATAAAAATGAAAAAATTAGCTGGGCATGGTGGCACACACCTGTAGTCCCAACTGCCTGGGAGGCTGAGGCAGGAGGATCCCTTGAGCCTGGGAAGTTGAACCTGCAGTGAGCCAAGATCATGCCACTGCACTCCAGCTTGGGTGGCAGCAGAGACCCTGTTTCTAAATAAAAGAAAAATAAATTTAAAAAAATGTGGCAGCCATTCATGCTCGGGCCCCACCCACGAAGCTGCTGTTAATCCCAAGCCCAGAACATTCCTGCTGGGTAAAGGTGTCCCAGGATTCTGGGGCGGGGGGTGGCTCACGGGAATCCCCCCTTACCTCGGTTTTTGTAGGAAGGCTCAGGAAGGGGTTTGGAAGGGCTGCTGTGCTCTTTCCTCTCAAGAGTCCATTCCATCCCACCTGGGGTGCTCTGTCCACGCGACCTTGGGTGAGTCACTCCCCTTCTCCCGTAGGGGCAGGGGGCGGGAACAGGGTTAGAAGGGCCCAGCCTGGCTGTACTTGTCTGCAGTTCCTAAAGTCTGCCCCCGCCTGCTCCCGCCTCAAAAAGACCCCTCTCCACTGCCAATTCGGTGGCTGAAGGAGGAGGTGGCCCAGAGACAGTGAGGCCACTGGACTTGGGCGAGGCTCCGATAGGACCCCCAGGACCTACATCTGAACGGTGAGCTGGGTTCTATCCCCCTCCCAGAGCGGGTGGAAGCTAAGCTGGTTGGAGAGGGGAGTCTGGGCCTATCCTGGAGCTCCCTCTAGTGTCTGAAAAGGGGCCTGCAGCCTAACCTTCATCCAGGGGAGGACTGGGGGTTGTTTGTCCTGGCCACCCTCCCCAAGCTGTTTTGCCAGCCCCCAGTCTCTACCCTCACTCCTGGGGGTTCACCAAGCTGAGGTCCTGGGGATACACTAGGGCTATTTCCCTTGTTTCAACCCCAGCGGACACCAAATTCTATTGTTCCTGATGCCCAAATGACCACTCCTGCTCTCTGTGACTCCACCCAACCCCGTCCTGATTCAAGCTTCGTGGCCTTTCCCTGGGTGATTTCAATGCATGCACTCCTTCAGTGCAGCTTTCACTCTTCCCAGAGGGAACTCAGCCACATGCAAACCTGGCCACGTTGTTCCCCTTCTTTCACCTCTTCTATGGTTCCCCAGTGCCCTCAGGACACAATCCAAATCCTTAGCACCTTACAAAGACTGTGCCATCTGTCCTCTGCCGACCCACCAGCCTCACTTCTAATCATTGCCGTTTTGCCTCCTGACCCCGGGTAATAATGACCTGTCTGCTGTTCCTGCAGGTACAATGCCCTCTCTCACACCTGACCTTGAACCATCCTTGGTTTTCAGCCAGGTATGCCTTCTGCCTCTTCTCCACTTGGAAACTCCTGTTCTTACTCCATGGTGGTACCTCCCCTGGGGAATTGCCCTTTTGCAGCTGGCCTTCTCTTGGGCTTCCCACTGGGCTCTAAGCCAGCCCCTCTCTGCCTTGTTCTTGAGTCTGTTCCTCTAGACATGAGCTCCCCAGTGGTGAGGGCTGAGTGAGTCTCATCTGTGTATTCATCACCCTACCACATGGCTGCCTTAGGATGGGTATGGATGTCTACACTGGTGAGGAGAACAGGGCAGGATCAGTGCTGGGGGCCTTATGGGAAGCCCAGGGGTCTGTCGGAGCCTAGAAGAGGCCCCAGCCAAGCCTGGGGGTGGGGGGAGGAGAAGAGAAGTCTTCTCTGAGGAGATGATGCCAGAGTTGGAGTCTTCAAGGATCAGTGCAGTGTCAAGAGGCACTCAGTCAGGTGGGGGCAGGGCGGGCATTCCAGGGAGCAGACCCTGGCATCAAAGACTTGTCGGCAAAACCTGGCCACTGGCCCAGGGGTGTGTGTGCCTGTGTGTGTGTATGCATGAGAGAGAGACAGAGAGATTTTAGTAGGGGCAGAGGGAGAGACGCTGAACGGTAGAGAGGTGGGCAGAGGAGCTGGGGGCTGAGGATATTGATCTGTGTTTGTGCCAGGGACTGAGTTATGAAGTGTTCTGGGCATGAGTCTCAGGAATTTAGACTTGGCCTTCGTGCAACTGGGGGTCACCAGGCAAGAGACACATTTGAGATTTGAAAAAAATCCCTCTGGCAATTGGTGTAGAACCCAGGGGCCTCCTGGGCATTGTTTTGGGCATTTGTGGGGTGCTTTCAGTTATCACGATGACTGGGGGGTACTACTGTGAGTTAGTGGATGGGGCCTGGGATGCCAAACACCCCGTGATGTTGGGAACAGTCCACATCACGAAGGGTTGGCCCATGTGCCATTTGATTTTGCATTTCCTGCCAGGCATGTGTGCAGAGGGAAAACACCTGTCTGTAATTGTCTAAGATTAGAGCACATGTCTGGCTTGCATAGAAATGGAGAGCATCTTTGCGTGGTTTTTAGCGAAGACTGATTTGATAGAACTACGCCTTCCATGCACATTTTAGGAAGATTGCGCCTTATCTTGTTTGGAGCCTTAGCCAGATTCGCCACCATTTTGAAAAACTACATACTTCATGGCAGATCTTCTCATGGGATTTGAGCAGCCAACAGGACCTTCCCCACATTGGTGTGCATCTGTGGCTGTCACCTTCAGTGGAGTTCTGTGTAGGCACACACTTCTCATTGTTTTATTGTGTCTGCTAGCATAGCGTACTCAACAGGAGCATTTACAATTTGAAATAATGGATCACCTTAAATTACCTTCGTTATGTATTTTTTTTTTTTTTTTGAGACGGAGTCTCACTCTGTCTCCCAGGCTGGAATGCAGTGGCACAATCTCAGCTCACTGCAACCTTCGCCTCCCGGGTTCAAGCGATTCTCCTGCCTCAGTCTCCTGAGTAGCTGGGATTACAGGTGCCCGCCACCATGCCTGGATAAGTTTTGTATTTTTAGTAGAGACGGGGTTTTGCCATGTTGGTCAGGCTGCTCTTGAACTCCTGACCTCAGGTGATCCACCCACCTCGCCTCCCAAAGTGCTGGGATTACAGGCATGAGACACAGCGCCTGGCCCTTTATGTATTAATTTAACCAACACTCATTTAACTCTTGACATTGCCAGACACTTTTCTAAATGCTTGATGAGTAATTATTTAATCCTCAAGACAAGTCTATGCAGTAAGGTGTAGTTGCTGTCTCTTTTTTTACCAGGTAGCTAACTGAGGCACAGAGAGGTGACTTACCCAAGGCTGGAGTCGGGCAGACCCAACTCGAATCCTGCCAGGCACTGGTGCTGGGCCAACCTCACTTCTCTGTGCCTTGGTTTCCTCATCCATAGAATGGGGCCAGTGCTGACCTTGCAGTGCTGCTGGGAAGTGGAGAAGCCGGGATTTCAATCAGCATCTGTGCACCTCACCACCGGCCTATAGTGTCTGCCTCTGATGTTTGTTAGGGCATTGGGTTGGTTTTCGTTTGGAAGTTACAAGCATACATATGTTGAGACAAGGTTAAGTGCCACTGGTGGAGAGCCCGTGAGAGCTGGGCTGGGAGGGAATGGAGGTCTGGTCACTGAAGCTGGGGCATGGACACGCTTGCCCAGGGAGGAATGTGGAGTGAGGAGGGCAGGGGGCTGGAGACAGACCCGGACGGGTCCCAACATTCTGGGAGGAGGAGTGAGGAACGGTTAACAAGGTAGAGAGACCAGGGTAGCAGGGGTTGGGGAGCCCACAGGGACAGAGTTCCAAGAAGGAGGGCATGAGTGACAATGGAGAAGGCCTTAGAGAAACCCAGTGAGGTCAGGGCTGATGGTGGCCCCAGACTCAGACACAGAGGGAGCAGGGGGACCTGGGCCGTGAGAGCCGAAGGGGCCTCAGCTGGAGCTGCAGTCACTCTCACCCCAATACCCAATGCAGGGAGAAGGAGGGGAAGAAGCACCCCAACCTCCATCTCCTCTCTCCCTGGCATCTCTGGCCTGTGCCTCCCACTGGCCCACCTTTCCAGGAAGCAGATGGAAGGAAGCCAGCATGACACAGCCCACAGATGCCAGCAGGGCAAGGGCGGCTCTGGGTGGGGAATAGGGACAAACAGAACAACCAGTGAGACCCTGAGAAGGGAGATGTGAGACCCTGGGGGATGATCCAGAGCAGGAGTCACCTGGAAGGGTCTGAAGGGGTTCCTTCTGGTGGGCTCCTCAGTGGGGAGGGTCACTATCCTCCCACGACGAGGCTCTGGCAGCAGCCGCCCAGTCCTTGCAATGTTCTTAGGCAGATGCTGTGATGATCCCATTTACAGATGGGAGAACTAAGACGCAGAAAAGGAACAGACCAACAAAAGCTCACCTAAGGGCAGAGAGCAGGAACCGGATTCAAACCCAGGTCTGCCTGATGCCAAAGCTGGGACTCCCAACCACTGAGCTTTGCTGTCGCGTGTGCCCATCAGCTTGAGAGCTGGTGGGTATCCCGGCCCAGGACAGCGTCCCCTCAGCCAGGGAGGTGGCAGCAAGTCATACTCAGGCTAGTGGAGGGGCAGTTAGTAACCTGCAGTCGGAGGTTCACCAGTGGAAAGGCTGGAGTCGGGCAGACCCAACTGAAATCCTGCCAGGCACTGGTGCTGGGCCGCTCACCTCTCTGTGCTTCGGTTTCCTCATCCATAGAATGGGACCAATGCTGACTTTGCAGTGCTGCTGGTGGTGGGGGGTGGGGGGGGCGGGTAAACTGAGGTTATGTTGATTCCCTTCCCAGGTGGGGAGGACAGGGGAAGTGGATGCACCTGGGGGACCGTCTCAGAGGAGCTGGCCCACTCTTACTGCCTTCTCCAGATCCGGACCAGGGAGCGGTCAAGATGGTGTGCCCTTGTCTGACCTCCATCCTGCCTGCTGTCCAGCGACTCCCTGGCTTCCTCCCCGTCACGTGGGACTCCTGTACCCGGTGCTGTCGGGGGAGCCCCCCTCCATACCCTCCAGCCCTCCATACCCTCCAGCCCTCACAAGACACTTCCAGGTCTGGCCACAAGGTGGAGTGTGGCGGCTGCAGGACAGTGCTGGGGGCCAGGCTGCAGAGGAGACTGGACCTGCGCCGGGTGACCTCCCCGCTCTGTGAAAGTGTGGGAGTTTGTGTCTGTGCATTCAGAGAACCAGAGGGTGGTGGTTGACTTGCTGTGCTCCCCTCAGCCCCCCATTGGGATCGCCTGGGTCTCTGGGGGATCACTGAGAAGCCGGATAAAGAGAGCTGGCACTGTCGCCTTGGCTCACTAACGCCACCATTTTACAGGTGAGGAGACTGAGGCCCAGAGAAGGAAGTCACATGCTGAGGTCACCGGCTAATCAGTGGCTGAGCTGGGCTCGAACCCAGATCTCTTAAGCTGTGAGGCCTCTGCTTTTCCTGTGGCATGGAGAGGGGCTTCTCCCACCTGGGGAGAGGGATCCTGTTGTATTGGAGAGGCAGGGGATTAAAGATGGACTGAGAGAGGTTAGTGTCCCAGAAACCAAGGGGCAGTCCCCGCCCTGGAGAGAACAGGCCTCAAGGGCAGGGATGGGGCAGGGGCAGTGGATAAGGAGTCTACCCAGGCCTTTTTGGGTTCCCTCCTTTTGTCCCTGGGGACCCAGGGCTGTGGCACTTGCCCCGGGCTAGAGGGTTGGCCAGAGCCTGTGTGGTGCCCACTGCTCCCTCCCTGCACTGCAGGGGGCCCTCGTCCATCCCTCTAGCTCGTCTGGACCTCCCTCAATGGCTCCTGCTATCTTTCCAGGCTGTGTCCTCCCGTGTCAGGGACACATCCCAGAGCCCAGGGCCTGCATGGGCTGTATCCACGGTTACTGAATAGGGACAAACAGGCATGTATTGGCAGGGGCCGGTGGCTCATTTCAGGAAAGTCCCTTCAGCAAGAGGATTCTCTCCCCACTGGGGCTGAGGGCGGTAGAAGAAAGGAATGTTGTTTTGTGTTGTAGCGTCTCTGAGATGACCTGGCTTCCTGAACCAGGTCCCCCTGAAGAGCTCCTCCTGTCCACCCCAACAAGAGGCCAGCTGGAGAGCAAGCAAACATCGAGTGCAGCAGGAGACTATAAGGTTAGACAACAAGAAGGACTTCCTGGCAGGGGAGAGCAATGCTTGCTTGGTTAGAGCTGCCGTTCAGTAGAATGGGCTGCTTTGGATTGCAGTGAGGTCGCTGGAGTTGCAAACAGCAGAGCCAGAGATCAAGGTCAAGTGGAAGAAAGCTGGGAAAGGTTCAGTTTGGCTGGTGAAGGGTGGAGAGGGTAAAGGGAGGCAGGGGCCACCGTGGTGCAGGGGTGAGGTGCCCTGCAGGGAGCTGATCCTGAGGCCGATGGTGGGAGGAGCTATGTGTGGCAGGGTGGGACGGGGTGGGGACAGTAGGAGACACTGAGAAGGTGGCATGGCCAGGAGCTAGAGGCTGACCGAGTGTGGGGAGTGGGAGGGGGAGGGGGGAGTGGGGAGTGAGAGGGGGAGGGAGGAGTGGGGAGGGGGCGTTGGGCTGCCCGATGGGAGGTGCCTTGGCTCTGTTGGGAGCACAGGGGAGCAGCAGGTGGGGGGACGAGCTGGGTGGGAGGGGCTGCAGCTTCCCAGCAGAGACAGGGTCTGGGAGGTGACTGGACTTGAAGGCCTGGGCTTGGGAGAGAGGCCCGGGCTGGAGAGGTGGGGAGAGGGGGGATCCAGGAGAGGGGATAACTAAGGAGTGGGGAGTAGCTGGCATCACCTGGTGAGGAGAGTCCTGAACAGCCCCTTCTCCAAGGACAGAAATTTCTCCAAGGAGGCTGACCTGAGAGGTGGGAGGAGAGTGGGGCAGAGGGTCAGGAGGGAGAAACCAGTGGGTGCCAAGACCAGGTTGGCCCCACAGGCTGGGGGGCTTGAGGACTTGGGGCTGATGTCTAGGGACGTCCACGAGGTGGAGCAGCCCAGGAGGCCTGGGTGGGAGGAGGAGGCAGTGGCGGGGAGGGGAGGGAGGGGCTGGGCCTCTGTCCACAGCATTAGTGCTGGTTGGAGGGACGAGGGGGGTGCGGAGCCAGCCAGGCCGCCCTCCGGTTCCCACAGCAGCCGAGCAGAGCGGGCTGCCATGGCGCTGGCCAGGCCTGGGACCCTGGACCCCCAGGCCCTGGCCTCTGTCCTGCTGCTGCTGCTCTGGGCCCCTGCCCTTTCCCTCCTGGCTGGTGAGTTGGGGCCCATGTCTGGGGGGGCTTGGGAGAGGGTCTGTTCCCCAAGACAGATACCCCAAGCCTTGGCTGCTGGGGTGGTGGGTGGGCTGGTCCGCGTGGGTGCAGGCCTGAGCTGTGGGGTGCACAGGAGTGCGCGGCTGTGGCCCCCAGACTCTGTGGGGCTCCACGGAGGTGAGTGTGTTCTGAGGTTCGGGGCTGTTTCATGTTGAGGGGGGTTGTAAGTTTCGGGTTTGGGGGATCGGGGGGGCTGGGCATGATTTGAGGGAGCTGATGTGGGTGAGGGATGGGGTACGTGTTTTGGGAGGTGCTGTGTTGCATCCTGTAAAGGGCTGGGGTTTGGGGCTGGGGGACTTCTGGGTTTCTAGGGGCTGAGTTTGGGGAGTTGCAGGTGGCATAAGCCTCACCCCAGAGCCTGTTCTGTGTCGCATGCTGGGTTGTGGGGCACAGGTTGTGGGTGTGTTAGAGTTGGGAGGTGGATGAGCTGTCTGGGGTGAGCCGTGAGTTGTGTCTGAGGAGTTGGGTGTGGTGAGCTGTGTCCTAGCACATGCTGTGGGGTGTAGGTTGTCCAGGGTTGAACTAGGTCTTTGCTCTCAACATGAGGGGTGTGGGATGTGCACAGCCGACCCCAACTCAGGGGACTGAGTGGAGAAGCGTGAGGGAGACTCAGGGAGCTGGGTGCCTGCCCGCACCCCTCCATTTGTGCGGTAGCCCTGCCTGTGCTGGGGGCTGCTGGGGATGCTTTGGGTCCCTGTGGGGTGGCTGGGGATTTGGGAACATGTGTGTGTCCCCTGCTGCCCCCTCCTGCCCCCTCCCCAGCATTCCAAGGCCAATCTGAAAGGGCTCCCTGAAGCCAGACCGCGTTTGCCAAGCCCTTTTTGCTTTTGTCCAAGCTCTTGGAGCCTGGAATTCCTCCTGGGGGGTCCAAGGGAACGCTTGGTGTTAGTTACTATAGTTACAGGGGCCGGGCCTGGGAAGTCCCCTGCCCCCACCACCACAGGCTGGGGAGGGAGCCAAGGAGGGCCTGGGCTCTCCTGAGGCTGGGGGAGTCCTCCCTGCCCCAGAGCTCCACAGGCTGTAGGGTGTGGGGGCCAAGTGTCTCCCAGTCCCACCTGGGGACCCTCATGTTTCCCACACTCACAAAGCTTTCATTTCCTATCCTCTCTATGGGGCCCTAGGGAGGATGAGGACCCCATTTTGCAGTGAAGGAAACCAAGGCTCAGAGAGGGACGGGGACTTATGAGCTGGGCTCTGCTGGCAGGCGATTTGGGCTCCGTAGAGGGGCGGGGCATGGTGGCGGGGGGCGGGGTGGCTGCTCCTCTCTGTTCTCTGCATACAAAGCACGTGAGATCCCGGTCTGTGGATCGGTGCTCTGTCCCCTGCCCTGTGATGCTCACACACCCACACTCCGCACACCTGTGTGGCACGCCCAAGGGCACATAGCACCACAGGGACAGGTGCCACAGACACATGTGGATCTACCAGCACATGCACCTACCTACACACACGGCATGTGCCTGCACACCAATGTGCACACCCCAACACGCATGTGTGGACATGTGTGCATTCACACTCAGTGTGCACTCACAGGGGACCTGGAGGCACAGAGTGGATGGAGGCTGTGGGGGTCTGGACACTGGTGTGTACACTCACCCCATCAGGCCTGCTGGGGTGCCCAGGGGCAGCCTTTCCTCTGCCATTTCTGTGCTGGGAGCGCCATCCCTGGGGATCGCTAAAAGTTGGTGGGGGACACTGCAGGCATGACTATTTCTGCATGCTGGTACCCTAGACTGCCTGCCGGGAGGGGAGGGACTGGGGATTTTGTCACTTGAAAACCAATTTCCATCCTGGAGGGGATGGGGGCTTCTGGAGGCCATGGGCCCCTGGCTTTTCTCCCCACCCCTGCCAGGCCCTGAGCTGGGCCCCTCCATCCTGGGCCCAATTTGCCACAAAGGCCCAGCTGGTTGCCATGGAGAGGACCAAGCATCTTGGAGTACAATGGGCACGTTGGGCTCTCATATCCACCCTCCCTTCCCCAAACACCCAGGGAGCCCAGCAGACAAAGGGGCAGTGAGTCCAGGCCCCAAGTCCGGCCCCTCCTCCAGCCAGAAGGGTGTGGGGGCCTGCAGGACAGAAGCAGAGATGGAGCAGAAAGCCACACACATTCAACCCAATGTCAGGATCCTTTGGACAGTGGGTGTCTGCCTCAAGTAAAGAATTGTTAATGAGTAAGATCAGCCACTCCATGGCAGGCACTGTGCTATTATTAACGAGGTCTAATTTAATTCTCCCAACAGCCTATGAAGTCAGCTCTGATACCCCCAGTTTACAGAGGAGGTAAACGAGGCCCAGAGATGGCCAGTCCCAGAGCCAGGCAGCCCCAGAGCCAGTGCTGGGATTTCACAGTACACTGTGCTCCTAGCCTAGGCAAAGTCACGTCTCTTCTCTGTCTCTACAAAACGAGGACAGACTGGCTCACTCCGAGCGCTGGTATAAGGATTCGAAGAGAACACAGTGAGCGGTTCCCCACCCCAGGTTTTGGCATGGAACCCCCAATTTCAAGGGAAATTTTAGATGGAAGCCCATGAATAGTTAATAGTAAAATTGTTAAAAGTGGCCTGTTTGGGTGGCAGGTGGGGAAGCCCACCTGCTCTGTCTCCCCCTCACTTCAGGAGGTAACTCCCTGGAACTGTGCTCTGAGCCCAAACTCTCAAGGGTTGGTCAGTGCCAGGCACAGGGTAGGTGCTCTGTCCCTGACAGCTATTGTTGCAATTACTGTTATCAAAATTATGTCTTTTAACCTCAGAAGGTAAACATTTTTGAAAAAGAGTATGCCAAATTATTCTGCCCAAAAGAGAATTTCACCCTTTCCTGATGACTGAGTGAGTGTCTGCAAGCCTCCATGGTTATTCAGCCCTACCCTTGTAGGGTAGAGCCTTGGGGCCCAGGGATATTAGATGAATAATTTCTTCCCCTATGCTAGAAGTTCCCACACCTTATGAGATCTTAGGTCGCTTCTTAGAAATATTCTGTCTCTTGATTTGTTGGGACAGGAAGCTTCCCCAGTAAATGCTTCTTTTTTTTGTTTGTGGTTTTTCGTTTTTTTTTGTTTGTTTGTTTTTTTTTTTTTTTAAGAAAGGGTCTCACCCTGTTGCCCTGGCTGCACTGCAGTGGCAAAATCATAGCCCACTGTGGCCTCGACATCCTGGGTTCAAGCCATCCTCCCACCTCAGCCTCCCAAGCAGCTGGGACTACAGGGACCCACCCCATGCTTGGCTCATTTTGTTTTGTTTTCACAGAGCCAGCGTCTCACTATGTTTGCACAGGCTGGTCTTGAGCTCCTGGCCCGAAGTGATCCTCCCACCTCAGCTTCCCAAAGTGCTGGGATTACAGGTGTGAGCCACTGCACCTGGCTTCAGTAAAACACTTCTCATCAGTTGCTGGCTGTTATAAACAGGCCCATTCTAACTGCATGAAAAGTAGGAGTTACTAATGAGTGAGGCCTGAGACACAGTGGGATTACTGACAGCTGGGTTCTGGATAGACGGGGAAGATTGCCTGCTCTGCCCAGGCTGATATTGGAAGCTGTATTCCTGTGAAAACCTTTAGAGATTTTTTTTTCCTGGGTGAGGCAGCTGTAATGTACTAAAGCGACAATATGTGAGTGGCAATTTAGGGTTTGTAAAGTGGAAATTTCACATGCATTGGGAGATGTGGACCTCTGGGAAATCAGGAGCTGATCTGATTCTTCGTCTCAACCTAGGCAAAATTATCAACCTCTTTGAGTTACAAAAACAGAAATTTTCTTAATGGCACCCACCTTTTCTGGTCTGAATGAAGTATAACAACGTAATAATAGATGCACAGGCCCAAGCACATAGTACACACTCAGTAAACAGCTGGGTCCTCCTGCCCCTCCCCAGGACAGGGCAGCAGGTCGAAGGGGAGGGGCGGGCGCCGGTTAATCCCTCCCAGCCAGGTCGGCCCAGGCAGCCTGAGGTCAGGAGGGATTTGTAAAGATAAGCACAGGCCCCTCGTTGCCCTGGCAACAGGCCCCGCCCCTCCAGCCTGGCCCGGGGAGGGGGGACAGCCCCTCCTCCGCCCTGCTGCCCTCCACACCCCGCCCCTCCTTGCCTCTCCTGTCTGGCCTGGGCTATTGTGGCCTCCTAGGCTCACTCCTGGAAGACAGAGACAACCTGAGGTCAGCGGTTCCCACACCTAAAAGTGAAAGGAATCCCCCAGGAGCAGGTTGCGATGCAGATTCTCAGGCTCAGGGCCCAGTGGTTCTAAATTTGGGGTCTGGAGTGGGTTCCAGGAATCTGTATTCTTAATGTGGGCCCGTGATTCCGGGAAGCTTGGAGTGAGGCCCTGGGTTTGGATTCCAGCCTCCCTCGGGCTGTGGACTGGGAGGCTGCTTTGAGTCTCCCTTTCCTGAGCTGTAGAACAGGCATCATAATCCTATCCACCTCGGAGGTAAATGCCAAGATCAACCGAGATGACACATGAAAGATGGCTGTCCCTCCCAGGCAGGACTGTGGCACTATTGCATGCCTCCCAGGATGGGCAGCTCCTTCCCTTCCTGCCTGGCTCTGACTGGAGAAATTCCTTCCTCCCATGGGGTTGGACTCTGTCTCCCGGGCTCTGTCATTTAGAGCCCATCTGCTCCCACGGTCCTGGGAAGATCCCTTGTGACAAGGCACCTCCCCCGCCCCCCAGGATCCTTTCCCCGGTGCTGCCTCCCCAGCGTGGTCCCAGCTGCTCTGAGATAGGGGGCAAAGCTTCAGATTGGATGGGCGGGGGCGGGGGGGGGGTTCCTTGCACTGCACAGGTGAGGGACAGTGCTCTGTGGGAATTAAGTGAGGGACCTGTTGGCACAGGCGCTGGCAGCCGGGGGCCTTTACCATGGGTTATGAGTGCTGCACCCTCCTGAGCAGTGCTGGCCACACCCAGTCCCAGGGCTGTGCCCTGCATCATCTTGGTGAATCCTTTCAACACCTCCACGAGATGGGCACTTTTTGCACCCCAGATACAAACCAGGACTGCCCGATGCCCCAAATCTGTGCCCTTTCCTGGGAGAGCTGGAAGGATGCGGGTCAGGCCACAGGACAGCCCTGCCTGGAATGCGGATGACGCCTGAGAGGCTGCCAGCCTTATCTGGGGGGCTTCACCAGAGTGGGGGAGGGAAGGGTGCAGGGTCTGAGCTGTTCTGGGGTCTGGTGAGTGTCTAGATGACAACCTGGGTGGGGGAGGGGCACCTTTGGGAGCTCCGGGTGGGGGTGGGGGGAGGAATGGAGGCTGTGTCTTCTGGAGGCTCTCCTCCCCCATCCCTTACCGAGTTCTTACCAAAAGCAGCCCTTGACTGCGGTGCTGAGGAGTTGAATAGTTCAGCATTTGATGAGGGGATTCTTTTATGATCTAATTTTCAGACTGGGAAACGGAGGCTCTGTAGGAGAAATGACTTACCCAGGGTCTCATAGCTAGGAACTTTCTGAGCTGAAATTGAACCCAGGTCTGTTTTCTTCAAAGCCCAAGTTCTCACCGGGGCATTGTGGTGACAAGGCTCTCAGGAAGGCAGGAGGAGAGGAAGGGGGATGAGGATCTCTGGGCGTGGCTTCCAAGCCGGTTGGTGACCCTTTGTTAGAGCTCCGGAGCTGGAAGCATCATGGTGGCCAGGGGCAGGTGTCCGTGAGCCATCTCAATACCTGCTCTGTACCACGCGACCTTGGCCAGGCCGGCCACTCAGGTGTTTGCTGATGGGGGATGAAATTAGGTCCAGGGACCCTCTAGAAGTTCCTAGGCCGGTGGCTGGCAGGGGGTGGGTAGTGATGTGGAGAAGGGGTAGGAATGAGACCAGCGGAGCACACGATCCCTGCCTTTGAAGTTGTCCACCCATCCTCCCGAGGTTGAGGTCGGGCCCATCTCCAGTTTCACCCAGGGATGGAGTTACCAGACCCCTGGCAGAAGAGGTGGAGGGGGCAGTGGGAGGAGCCTCACCCTCTGGGGCCTCCTTGGATGGATGGGGCCTGCAGGAGGGAGACCCCTCCCCAGGTGGAGCTGAAGTAATCCAGATAGACCTTGAAGCCTGTCCCAGCGAACACTAACTTGCTGTGTGAAGTGGACAGGGCTGGGCAGGCTCAGCAAGACTTCACTTTCTTTCCTGGGCCTCCTTTTGCTGTCTGGTGCAATGGGCATGACGGATACTGCCTCAAAGGGGGACTGCAGGGACAAGACAGTGGAGGGAAGCTCACGGGGCTCAGGGAACCTCTGCTCACTAATCCTGCCCAGAAGCCAGACATCCTTGGTGCTATTTCTCTGCTATATAGGCTCTCCTAAAACCGTTCCCAGTTCTGGGTGCAGATGTGTGCAGCTTACTGGGACCTGGCTTGCAGACCCCTGGCCCTCTGTCCATACGGTGCATGCAGAGGCCCATGTTGCTTTTGGGGTCTGGGGTGGGCCTGAGAGGGTGGGGAGGAGATTGTCCTTGTAACCTCTGCCCACCCTGCCCAGCCAGTTTCTTCTTTCTACAGGGACGGTGCCTTCAGAGCCCCCCAGTGCCTGTGCCTCAGACCCGTGCGCTCCAGGGACCGAGTGCCAGGCTACCGAGAGTGGTGGCTATACCTGTGGGCCCATGGAGCCCCGGGGCTGTGCCACCCAGCCATGCCACCATGGCGCTCTGTGTGTGCCCCAGGGTCCAGATCCCAACGGCTTCCGCTGCTACTGCGTGCCGGGTTTCCAGGGCCCACGCTGCGAGCTGGACATCGATGAGTGTGCATCCCGGCCGTGCCACCATGGGGCCACCTGCCGCAACCTGGCCGATCGCTACGAGTGCCATTGCCCCCTTGGCTATGCAGGTAACAGCCTGGGCCGCCCTGGGAGGAGGTCTGTAATGCAGATCGCATCAGCTGCTCAGAGTGTAAGCATCATGGCTTCAGCTTTGCCTTTCGTGTAGGGACGCCCCCAGGCATCCGGGCAGCTCTAGGGTATATCCACTTGGTCTGACTACAGAACTGATGCCTGGCAGCTCTGGGTGAGAGTGTGTATGTGCGGGTGCTGGCATGGTGTGTGGCGCATCTCAGGCACTCGGTAAATGTGATTTCAGTCCAGCCTAGAGTTCAGTTTGGCTGCGGGGGTGGAATACCCCTCATTCATCTCTGGCAGTGTGAACATGCCTGGCGTGACTTTAATGAGGATGCCCAGATAGTCTTTCTAGCACTTCAGGCCTGTGCCAAGCTGTGCCAAGCTGTCATGTAGACACTGTCTACACGACAGTCACCATCAGCTCATTTGAACACTCCCGATGTGGTCTGGAGTGCAATGTGGACCGCTGGCCCCTGGGTCTCCCCCAGAGTTCTAGCATAGACATACAAGGTCTCGTTCAAACTGTAGTGTTGACGTACCCCAGGGATCGCTGCTGTCTGGAGTGGGATAATATATACGTAAGTGTTCAGAAAAGTGACTGGCACTGAGGGTACCTTCTCCAGAGTGTGGCCCGTCCCAGGCCCACTCATGGTCTGAGCCGAGAGCATCCTGGAGCGGCTTCCCAGAGAGGCCTGAAGTCGGGAAGGAGGGCGCAGCCGGGGACAGGTCTGGGAGCGAAGCTGAGTCCAGGGCAGAGTCTGAGTCTGCAGTGTAGATGCTCTGGATCCTACTTCAATCCTGAATTCAGACAACTGTACTCTGAGGGCAGAGGGCAGTTTGAAGTCACTTCAGAGCAAGAGGTACAGACTGGGGGGCTGGGTTCCAGGGCAGGGGGCCTACAGCGAAGAGATGGCAGCTGATGAAGAGAGATTTGAGAAGCTGGTTCCATGCATCTTTCTCATCGTTCCGGTGTCTCAGCGTCTGGGTGTATT